>NC_136057.1:1687193414-1688393414 GCF_964261635.1 Lissotriton helveticus | reverse complement strand
CTGTTCTCTTTTTTAACAACAAATCTGTGTGATGTCCCTATTGTGCCCCGTGTAACGATTTGTGCCTTTATGACCAGTCCCCAAATTCAGGGTTCTCTAGTAACCAAATGCAAACCAACATACTACCAAAGTGAATTACTAAATTTTGGGGTGGGGGCCAGCCCCCGCTAGTTTCTACTGCATTTTGGTGATCACCTCAGAGGCCATGAGTATATTTATTAATAAGTTATTGTTTGTGGTCAACACAATTCAAATAAGTTTGCCCTCTTACCTCCATTTGTATGGAAGTACAGCACAAAATCGGTAACACAAATAATTGGTCTGGTTCAGCCTTTGAGTGTGTGACATAATTTCTTGCCCAAGTGTGTACACAAATGCTAAACTCTACCCTCTGATAAGCCTGTCTGCTAACCACAGTCCCACAAAAGAGAGTAAGGTAGTATCCACTTTAAACTCTGCTATACCTCTGGGGACTCTCTGAACTCTGTGCACACTATACCTCTTTTTGGTATAGTATATACAGAGCCAACTTCCTACATTGCCTAGATACCAACCCCAGTCTAACTACGGTCTTTTGATGACGTGTTGCCGAATTGATGCTCCCACCCTAGCGTGGTTTGCCCAGCACCAAAACTGTTATACAGATATTGTTGGGATGCAGACATGCGGGAAAGCTTTGGGCTGGAGAAAATGTTGGGTAAAAGGATGCTCAAATCTTTCCTGCCCGCTCCTAAATTATGGAAATGTGAATTGCTTTCAATAAATTTTGTCACCCATTGTCCTCTAAACATGTGTTTCCAAAACCTTGAGAACCCTGCCCCTCTTTCCAGGGCAGCCACTCCTACACCACCTGGCTGTACCGGCCATAGGACAAACAGTCTGTAACTTTAAGTGAAGCATCCTGTGGTACGCACTGTTATTTGACTGGTTTTGCTGAGAGCACATTTCAGTTGACTGGCCACTAAGTCTGCACCTCACACTGTTTTATTGAAGGCACTCTATTGAACCAATATTGTGTCCTAATCCAGTTCCAGTGGATGTTTGTCTAGTGTGCATCACCAAGTAAATCCCTTGCTTTGTTTAACTGTATTAGGATAGGATAGGATAAACATGTATAATGCGCACTAATACCCGTGGGTGTCCAGGCGCTAAGCGGACGGAGAGAAAAAGAAAGGCACAGATCTGCCAACTATGTTGAAAAAAGCCATGTCTTCAGCATCTTTCTAAACACCAGAAAAGATTCTGCATTAGAGACAGAGGAGTCAGGGTATTCCAGGGTTTAGCGGCCGCCACAGAGAAGGAGCCCCCCCACCCCCTTCTGCCCCCCAATCTGTCCTTGTGGAATTTAGGAGAGATCAGTTTTTTCTTGGAAGCGGATCTCAGGGTCCTCCCGGGGGTGTACCATTGGAAAATGGTTTTCAGCTGCGGCGCGCTTTTGCTGTACAATGCCTTATAGACCGTACTAAGGACTTTGAAGGAGATGCGCTTCCTAATGTGGAGCCACTGCAGAGAGCGCATCACCTCCCTAGATGATTGATGCTTAGGAATATTGATGATCAGCCTGGCTGCTGCATTCTGGACAACCTGAAGCTTTTTCAGGGAGGCCACAATGATGTTGAGGTACAATGCATTGCAGTAATCAAGCCGGGAAGTGACTAGTGCAATGATGGTGGGCCAATGCAGTTCAGATGGAATATATTGAAGCACCTTTCTGAGGGTTTTCAAGATGTAGAAACAGGTGCTAACGGTGTGGCTGACCTGAGCATCAAAGGTCAGACTCTCGTCGAAAGTGACACCCATGTTTTTAACTGTCCTGGCTTTGACGGGGAAAGGACCACAGTCTGTCGGCCACCAGGCGTTCGACCAGACAGAATTCTGCAGACCAAAGACTAGAATCTCAGTTTTCTCGGCATTAATCTTACGAGAATTGTTTTTTGTCCAGCCGATAGTGCTTGCCATGCAGTGGTTAAATTTTTCTGTGACCAATTGCAAATCATTAGAGATGGAAACAATGATTTGCGCGTCGTCCGCTTAGGAAATCACCTGGAATCCAAAAGATCTCACCAACTCAGATAGAGGGGTCACGTAAAAATTAAAAAGGGTGGGGCTTAGCGATGAGCCCTGGGGAAACCCGCAAGGTAGGCTAAAAGACTTAGCTCTAAAACCTCCGCAGCTGACGATGTTCGGTCTCCTGGTCATAAAGGAGTGGAGAAGCTGCTAGGCCTTTCCCGAAACTCTCACTTCCCTCAAGCGTTGAACCATAAGTATAGGAGAAACTGTATTGAAAGCAGCCGACAGATCAAGCATAATCAGCACTGCCGATCCACCCTGATCTACTTGCATGCGGATGTGATCAGTGGTAGCAATGTGGGCGAACTTAGTGCTGTGATCGGCGGGGAAACCATTTTGAGACTGGTCTAGGATCTCATGCGATTCAACGTAATTCATCAATTCCTGTGTAGGGTGTTTCACAACATTACCCTATCCAGCAGTTACCTGGATACCTGAAAGGAGGCTATTGTTACACCACTCCTCAAAAAACCCAATGCTGACCCCTCAGAACTGAGGAACATTCACCCCATCTCCCTTCTCCCGGCCCCTGCAAAAAGTTTTACAGCCAATGTGCCTAGAGGTGGTGCTTTCCTTTGCCGTGATGGGGAGTGTAAGACAGACTTTGAACTCAATCAGCCAATGATCCATCCAGCTAAGGGGCTGAACATTCTCGATCAATAGATTATCATGGTTGGTGAAAATGCCGTCTAAGCTATGGCCGGCGGTGTGGGTGGGGGAGTGAAAAAAGTTTCTCAAGTCCCAGGGATGGCAGGTCTAGTAAGGTGTACTGAGTCATTGTCCTGTTTGTTTTCGAGATGATAGTTAAAATCTCCTAGAATGGTGAGGTGAGTAGTGGTGACGAATGGTTCCAGTGTTTTGCACCATGATTCAGTAAACCTGGTTCTGGGACCTGGCAGGCGATACATTAGCAGGCCAGAGAAATGTTTGTTATTGAACAGCTTAATCCTAAAAGAGGCTGCTTCCTGTGGCGAGACAGGATCTCCGCCCACCATGGTGAGGGTGTAACTAAGTGAATCCCAGCCACCAAAGCCAGACCGCCACTTCTGCGCTCAAGGCGGTCACATGTGAGAATAGTATATCCAGGGGGGACAGCATCCAACAGGTTGGAACCCGAAATGTCCCTGTCCCATGTCTCGGTGACAAATAGACAGTCCAAATTGAGTGTTTGGATAGGCAAAGCAATTTCGGTTTTATGTTTGGGCATAGATCAATCATTTATCAAAGCCCCCCTAATAGAACTGGACTTGAGACCAGCCATAGTGCTAATCCCTGATGTCTTTCCACCCCCCAGTTCCTGGGGTCCCATGGGGGAGCCAAGTGCATGCACCAGACCATTGGTGGGTCTGAAATTGCAATGGTGGCAGTGCACCGGTTCCCCAATGGAGCAGCCCAACTTAGCTGCACACTCTTTGCGGTTTCTTTACAGTTCCTTTTCTTTCTCCGACTGCACCATGAAAGGAGTTTGTAAGCACCAGTCTTAAAATAATGGAAATTTAAGCAGGATTCGTCAGGTGGCATTTGGCCTCTGCATTTGAAGCGCAGTACTCATGCCCAGTCAAATACAGAGTTTCAAGGCATCTTTAATTAGCTCTGACCTACATGCCCAATCTCTCAATTGATCCTATTACCTGGAAGGGTGCAGTGCCTCCCACGGCCTGTAAAGTTATGGCTGTGCACAGAAACATGTGTTGTAGCTTGAGGGACTCAAGCTGTTGTACCAATCTCCTCCCGCAGTTACCCCAGACACGTTATTCGCTGGCACTGCCCGATTTGTACCCCTTGGGCTGGTTACAAATTGCCCCGCTGCTTTCTGATTGCGATCTGTGCCCTGCTCATCCTTCAGGGGGGTTATGCACATTAAAGATGGCACTGTTCATATCGGGGTCCCTTAAAGTAGGAGCCCACCAACCCGATGAGATATATATCCCCAGTCTTTCAACATTACGCCTACTCGTGCCCCGCTACACCGGTGAAAGCTGTGTATTCGATGATGTTTTCTTTTAAAATCACAATTTATATACTGCCATTGGCTTGCCCAAATTATTCACAGTGTTATCAGACAATGATTAATTGATTGTTATAGTGTAACTTATCACGTTCTATCACGATCTTCTATCATACAACTCGGAAGCGCCTTCTTGAAAGTAAGAGTGCTGGGCGGTGTGCTGACTTCTCCTCTCTGATTGACATTGTGCCAGCTGGAACACCTCATGTCTCACACGTCCGCATAGCAATTGAATCCATCTGCTCCCAATTGTGGATCATCCCATGCTACATGCTAACCAGCTGTGACCACGGTTCTTGAATCTATGATTTAGATCTAGTTCAATTTCGTTATGCCAAGATGAATTGTGCCCCACCAGAATTCAAGACCTACCTAGTCCCCTCATATCCTAGGCACTCAGGAGGCATCACTCGCTGCTGCAGGTGCCTTGGGGCTTGAGCATCTTGCCACCCGCTATTCATAAGATGACCGTGCCACCACTGCTGTGATTAGAACTCTGCCGAACCGGTGCCCGTGACCCGAATGCCCAAGACATCACCTCTGAGCTTCAGCTTCGGGTCCCTGCCCTTAACATAGGTATTCCATCTGGCTCAATGAGAGCACGTGCATGTGCCTCAAGAAACGTTGCTGCAGCAATTTGTCCTACCGCATTTTGGTGATTTCAAGCAGTTGCACCTGACTCTAGTCTAGAGAGACATCTAGTAAAGTTCGTATTCCTAGAACATTATTAAACATTTCCTGCAGTTACTTCTGACTCAAGAGGGACATTCAGTAATGTCCTGAGGTTCAGCAGCTATGCTAAATACCAACCGTATTGGCACTGCCCATCCTTATTGATATTGTAGAGCCAGTACTTAGAGCCGAAGGCCCCCGGGATGCCTGCTTTGCATGCTCTGCTTGGTATGCCTGCTTTGCATGCTCTGCTTGGTATGCCTGCCTTGCAAGCTCTGCTTGGTATGCCTGCCTTGCAAGCTCTGCTTGGTATGCCTGCTTTGCATGCTCTGCTTGGTATGCCTGCTTTGCAAGCTCTGCTTGGTATGCCTGCCTTGCATGCTCTGCTTGGTATGCCTGCTTTGCATGCTCTGCTTGGTATGCCTGCCTTGCAAGCTCTGCTTGGTATGCCTGCTTTGCATGCTCTGCTTGGTATGCCTGCTTTGCAAGCTCTGCTTGGTATGCCTGCCTTGCATGCTCTGCTTGGTATGCCTGCTTTGCATGCTCTGCTTGGTATGCCTGCCTTGCAAGCTCTGCTTGGTATGCCTGCTTTGCATGCTCTGCTTGGTATGCCTGCTTTGCATGCTCTGCTTGGTATTCCTGCTTAGCATGCTCTGCTTGGTATGCCTGCCTTGCAAGCTCTGCTTGGTATGCCTGCTTTGCATGCTCTGCTTGGTATGCCTGCTTTGCAAGCTCTGCTTGGTATGCCTGCCTTGCATGCTCTGCTTGGTATGCCTGCCTTGCATGCTCTGCTTGGTATGCCTGCTTTGCATGCTCTGCTTGGTATGCCTGCTTTGCATGCTCTGCTTGGTATGCCTGCTTTGCATGCTCTGCTTGGTATGCCTACTTTGCATGCTCTGCTTGGTATGCCTGCCTTGCATGCTCTGCTTGGTATGCCTGCCTTGCATGCTCTGCTTGGTATGCCTGCTTTGCGTGCTCTGCTTGGTATGCCTGCTTTGCAAGCTCTGCTTGGTATGCCTGTTTTGCATGCTCTGCTTGGTATGCCTGCTTTGCATGCTCTGCTTGGTATGCCTGCTTTGCATGCTCTGCTTGGTATGCCTGCTTAGCATGCTCTGCTTGGTATGCCTGCTTTGCATGCTCTGCTTGGTATGCCTGCTTAGCATGCTCTGCTTGGTATGCCTGCCTTGCATGCTCTGCTTGGTATGCCTGCCTTGCATGCTCTGCTTGGTATGCCTGCTTTGCATGCTCTGCTTGGTATGCCTGCTTTGCATGCTCTGCTTGGTATGCCTGCTTTGCAAGCTCTGCTTGGTATGACTGCTTTGCATGCTCTGCTTGGTATTCCTGCTTTGCATGTTCTGCTTGGTATGCCTGCTTTGCAAGCTCTGCTTGGTATGCCTGCTTTGCATGCTCTGCTTGGTATGCCTGCTTTGCAAGCTCTGCTTGGTATTCCTGCTTTGCATGCTCTGCTTGGTATGCCTGCTTTGCAAGCTCTGCTTGGTATGCCTGCTTTGCATGCTCTGCTTGGTATGCCTGCTTTGCAAGCTCTGCTTGGTATGCCTGCCTTGCATGCTCTGCTTGGTATGCCTGCTTTGCAAGCTCTGCTTGGTATGCCTGCCTTGCATGCTCTGCTTGGTATGCCTGCTTTGCATGCTCTGCTTGGTATGCCTGCTTTGCATGCTCTGCTTGGTATTCCTGCTTTGCATGCTCTGCTTGGTATGCCTGCTTTGCAAGCTCTGCTTGGTATGCCTGCTTTGCATGCTCTGCTTGGTATGCCTGCTTTGCAAGCTCTGCTTGGTATTCCTGCTTTGCATGCTCTGCTTGGTATGCCTGCTTTGCAAGCTCTGCTTGGTATGACTGCTTTGCATGCTCTGCTTGGTATGCCTGCTTTGCAAGCTCTGCCTGCTTTGCATGCTCTGCTTGGTATGCCTGCTTTGCAAGCTCTGCTTGGTATGCCTGCCTTGCATGCTCTGCTTGGTATGCCTGCTTTGCATGCTCTGCTTGGTATGCCTGCCTTGCAAGCTCTGCTTGGTATGCCTGCTTTGCATGCTCTGCTTGGTATGCCTGCTTTGCATGCTCTGCTTGGTATTCCTGCTTTGCATGCTCTGCTTGGTATGCCTGCCTTGCAAGCTCTGCTTAGTATGCCTGCTTTGCATGCTCTGCTTGGTATGCCTGCTTTGCAAGCTCTGCTTGGTATGCCTGCCTTGCATGCTCTGCTTGGTATGCCTGCTTTGCATGCTCTGCTTGGTATGCCTGCCTTGCAAGCTCTGCTTGGTATGCCTGCTTTGCATGCTCTGCTTGGTATGCCTGCTTTGCATGCTCTGCTTGGTATTCCTGCTTAGCATGCTCTGCTTGGTATGCCTGTTTTGCATGCTCTGCTTGGTATGCCTGCTTTGCATGCTCTGCTTGGTATGCCTGCTTAGCATGCTCTGCTTGGTATGCCCGCTTTGCATGCTCTGCTTGGTATGCCCACCTTGCATGTTCTGCTTGGTATGCCTGCTTAGCATGCTCTGCTTGGTATGCCTGCTTAGCATGCTCTGCTTGGTATGCCTGCTTAGCATGCTCTGCTTGGTATGCCTGCTTAGCATGCTCTGCTTGGTATGCCTGCTTAGCATGCTCTGCTTGGTATGCCTGCTTTGCATGCTCTGCTTGGTATGCATGTATGCCTGCCTTGCATGCTCTGCTTGGTATGCCTGCCTTGCATGCTCTGCTTGGTATGCCTGCCTTGCATGCTCTGCTTGGTATGCCTGCTTTGCAAGCTCTGCTTGGTATGCCTGCTTTGCATGCTCTGCTTGGTATGCCTGCCTTGCATGCTCTGCTTGGTATGCCTGCCTTGCAAGCTCTGCTTGGTATGCCTGCCTTGCATGCTCTGCTTGGTATGCCTGCTTTGAAAGCTCTGCTTGGTATGCCTGCTTTGCATGCTCTGCTTGGTATGCCTGCTTTGCAAGCTCTGCTTGGTATGCCTGCTTTGCATGCTCTGCTTGGTATGCCTGCTTTGCATGCTCTGCTTGGTATGCCTGCCTTGCGTGCTCTGCTTGGTATGCCTGCTTTGCTAGCTCTGCTTGGTATGCCTGCCTTGCATGCTCTGCTTGGTATGCCTGCTTTGCATGCTCTGCTTGGTATGCCTGCTTTGCATGCTCTGCTTGGTATGCCTGCCTTGCAAGCTCTGCTTGGTATGCCTGCTTTGCAAGCTCTGCTTGGTATGCCTGCTTTGCGTGCTCTGCTTGGTATGCCTGCTTTGCTAGCTCTGCTTGGTATGCCTGCCTTGCATGCTCTGCTTGGTATGCCTGCTTTGCATGCTCTGCTTGGTATGCCTGCCTTGCAAGCTCTGCTTGGTATGCCTGCTTTGCATGCTCTGCTTGGTATGCCTGCTTTGCATGCTCTGCTTGATATTCCTGCTTTGCATGCTCTGCTTGGTATGCCTGCCTTGCAAGCTCTGCTTGGTATGCCTGCTTTGCATGCTCTGCTTGGTATGCCTGCTTTGCAAGCTCTGCTTGGTATGCCTGCCTTGCATGCTCTGCTTGGT
Organism: Lissotriton helveticus; assembly: GCF_964261635.1. Classification (NCBI taxonomy): domain Eukaryota; kingdom Metazoa; phylum Chordata; class Amphibia; order Caudata; family Salamandridae; genus Lissotriton; species Lissotriton helveticus. The sequence continues at coordinate 1,688,385,141 of NC_136057.1, read as the reverse complement.
ATGCCTGCTTTGCATGCTCTGCTTGGTATGCCTGCCTTGCAAGCTCTGCTTGGTATGCCTGCTTTGCATGCTCTGCTTGGTATGCCTGCTTTGCATGCTCTGCTTGGTATTCCTGCTTAGCATGCTCTGCTTGGTATGCCTGTTTTGTATGCTCTGCTTGGTATTCCTGCTTTGCATGCTCTGCTTGGTATGCCTGCTTTGCATGCTCTGCTTGGTATGCCTGCTTAGCATGCTCTGCTTGGTATGCCCGCTTTGCATGCTCTGCTTGGTATGCCCACCTTGCATGCTCTGCTTGGTATGCCTGCTTAGCATGCTCTGCTTGGTATGCCTGCTTAGCATGCTCTGCTTGGTATGCCTGCTTAGCATGCTCTGCTTGGTATGCCTGCTTTGCATGCTCTGCTTGGTATGCCTGCTTAGCATGCTCTGCTTGGTATGCCTGCCTTGCATGCTCTGCTTGGTATGCCTGCCTTGCATGCTCTGCTTGGTATGCCTGCTTTGCATGCTCTGCTTGGTATGCCTGCTTTGCAAGCTCTGCTTGGTATGCCTGCTTTGCATGCTCTGCTTGGTATGCCTGCCTTGCAAGCTCTGCTTGGTATGCCTGCCTTGCATGCTCTGCTTGGTATGCCTGCTTTGCAAGCTCTGCTTGGTATGCCTGCCTTGCATGCTCTGCTTGGTATGCCTGCTTTGCAAGCTCTGCTTGGTATGCCTGCTTTGCATGCTCTGCTTGGTATGCCTGCCTTGCATGCTCTGCTTGGTATGCCTGCTTTGCAAGCTCTGCTTGGTATGCCTGCTTTGCGTGCTCTGCTTGGTATGCCTGCCTTGCATGCTCTGCTTGGTATGCCTGCCTTGCGTGCTCTGCTTGGTATGCCTGCCTTGCATGCTCTGCTTGGTATGCCTGCCTTGCATGCTCTGCTTGGTATGCCTGCCTTGCATGCTCTGCTTGGTATGCCTGCCTTGCATGCTCTGCTTGGTATGCCTGCATAGCATGCTCTGCTTGGTATGCCTGCTTAGCATGCTCTGCTTGGTATGCCTGCTTAGCATGCTCTGCTTGGTATGCCTGCTTTGCATGCTCTGCTTGGTATGCCTGCTTTGCATGCTCTGCTTGGTATGCCTGCTTAGAATGCTCTGCTTGGTATGCCTGCTTAGCATGCTCTGCTTGGTATGCCTGCCTTGCATGCTCTGCTTGGTATGCCTGCTTTGCAAGCTCTGCTTGGTATGCCTGCCTTGCATGCTCTGCTTGGTATGCCTGCTTAGCATGCTCTGCTTGGTATGCCTGCTTTGCATGCTCTGCTTGGTATGCCTGCTTTGCAAGCTCTGCTTGGTATGCCTGCTTTGCATGCTCTGCTTGGTATGCCCACCTTGCATGCTCTGCTTGGTATGCCTGCTTAGCATGCTCTGCTTGGTATGCCTGCTTAGCATGCTCTGCTTGGTATGCCTGCTTAGCATGCTCTGCTTGGTATGCCTGCTTTGCATGCTCTGCTTGGTATGCCTGCCTTGCATGCTCTGCTTGGTATGCCTGCCTTGCATGCTCTGCTTGGTATGCCTGCTTTGCATGCTCTACTTGGTATGCCTGCCTTGCATGCTCTGCTTGGTATGCCTGCTTTGCATGCTCTGCTTGGTATGCCTGCTTTGCTTCGAGGCCACACGTACTATGTTCAAGTGCCACTATGAGTCCCAGAATGCAACATATGCCGCTGACCGGCGACACGCAGGGGAGCATGGGCGGGACAGCGCCCTAGTCCCACACGACGGGCGAGAGAGCCCCTAGCATGGCACCCCTCCCCCTGAGCGACCTCCCCACGCAAGCCGCCAATAGGGAGGGCTCACCTGGGAGAGGGGGGCGTTCCCTCAGGTATCAGATATTTAGCGCCGCAGCAACTGAGCTCGGCCTCTCTTCCCGCCAGGCGTCCCCGTCGGCTCTGCGCTGTGCCATTTCCTTCACCCCCTTTAGAGAATTTCCTAGTTTCTCCATTAGGAGTGGTCCCAAAGAGCAGCCCGGGGCATACCGTTTGATCCAGCACCTATCTTACCCAGAGGGCAATTCGGTCAATCATTGGCTGGAAGAAGGGGCGTGTTCGGTTTCCTATTGCTCACTGGACATGGCCATAGACATGATTAGGAGGACGGGGAAGGGGGCGTCGTTAGCCAAGGCCGACGTCGAATCAGCATTCCGTCTCCTACCTGTTCACCCAGACTGTCAGCACTTGTTAGGTTTCAAGTGGGAAGGGGCATTCTTTTTTGATCGCTGCATGCCCATGGGCTGCGCAGTCTCGTGTGCCTACTTCGAGGCATTCAGTTCATTCCTCCAGTGGGCTCTCACGACCAAACATGGCATGTCTCAAGTCACACACTACCTAGACGATTTCCTGTTCTTTGGCAGGGATGGTTCCCAGGAATGCGCAGAAGCTTTGCAGGCGTTTGAAGAACTGACAGAGCATTTAGGTGTTCCATTAGCACCGGGAAAAACTGAAGGACCTTCTCAGACACTGACCTTTCTGGGCATAGAACTAGATACTATCAAAGGGGAATCCAGACTCCCAGCTGACAAGGTTCGTGACCTGAGACAAGATATTAGTTCAATGGTGGGGAGGAGTAAGGCATCACTCGAGGTACTCCAGAGTCTGTTGGGCAAATTAAACTTTGCAGCGCGTGTCATACCGGCAGGTAAGGTGTTCTCCCGCAGGCTGGCGAAGGCTACGGCCAACATGGTAAAGAAACATCACCTCGTGCGCCTGGGTCGGGGGTTGAAAGCAGACCTACAGATCTGGGATGAATTCCTGAGGAATTTTAATGGCACCGTGATTTGGAGGGCCCCCTGGGAAAGCAGCCAAGGCCTCTGTCTGTTTTCAGACGCGTCAGGTAGAGAAGGTTTTGGGGTGATCTTTGGGGAAGAGTGGTGTGCCATGAAGTGGCCCCACGCTTGGCGCAAGAAAGGAGTGACTGCAAATATTACAGTCTTGGAGCTGTTCCCCATTGTGGTTGCACTGCATTTATGGCCAGAGGGATTGGGCAACAAGAAAGTGGTGTTTTGGTCGGACAACTTGGCCGTGGTCCAAGCCATCAACGGTCTGACTGCCAACTGCTCATTAGTCTTAAGCTTGCTCAGGGAATTAGTCAGGGCTGGTTTACGGAATAACATCGAGTTCAGGGCTAGGCATATTGAAGGTGTTAAGAATGTGGCTGCTGTCGCTCTCTCTCGATTTCAGTGGCCACGATTCCGAGAGGCCTGGCCGCAGGCGAGGGAGGCGATGACACCATTTCCGGAAACATTATGGCGACTCCTTCAGTGGGGGAGCGGTTGAAGAGGATGGGGCAACGTTCTTTGGCTCAGGCCACCCCAAGGAGATATGCGGCCCAGCTGACCACTTTCCGTGCAGTAACCCAGTCCTTGGGAGCATCGACCCTAAGTCCCGGAGAACAGGTTGAGACATTCGTAGTATGGGCAAAAGAGACTGGCAAGGCACATTCATGGGTGTGCGGCCACTTGGCGGCGCTCAAACACGAGATCAGATTAAATGGAGAGGAGGACCCCACATGTGCATTTAAGATTAGGGCAGCATTGAAGGGATGGGCCAGGGATGAAGTCAGGCTCCCAGACAGAAGGGCAGAAATTGAGTTCCCGGCGCTACAGCGCATGATGAACGTGGTGCCATCTGTTACAAATTCAGCGTTCGAAGCCCAGCTTTTTTCGACAGCCTTCTGCTTGGCGTTCTTTGGCGCCTTTAGGGCTAGTGAGCTGGTGGCCAAATCAAAATCAGATAGATCAGGGAGAGCCTTGGACATTATGGACGTTTGTGCCAGGGATTCCCTAGTACTTTGGATACGTAAATCTAAGACGGACCAGGCGGGGAAGGGAGTGTCCATCACGTTACAGGCGCTGGAAGACTCCAGATATTGCCCGGTCGCCACGGTTAGGGATTACCTGAAGATCAGGCCGCTGTTGGCGGGTCACTTCCTAATACATGCCGACGGCTCACCACTTACTAAATTCCAGTTGGAGCGAGTTATGGCCACAGTCTTAGCCAAGGCGGGTTTGTCAGCGGCAGGTCAAAAATTCTCCAGTCATTCATTCAGAATAGGTGCAGCTACCGCCGCTTTCAGGGCAGGGCTAGGCGAGGAAGGTGTCAAAAGGGTAGGGAGGTGGTCATCCTCCTGCTATCAGTGATACATCCGCCCGTGAAGACTTCTGGCCCCACTAAGGGCCATGCCTTTGGACATGGAACATATGCAAATGAAAAGCCATAAGATGGGGCAATATGGCCTTGTACTTATGGGATCAGTAGTATGAAGATGTGGCAACGACATGTTAAAATTTTAGAGTATAATGATATATAGGATCACGTTTTGAGTGGAGTGCAGTGTTCACTAATAAACAGAGCATGTATGTACAGCTTGGTCTTCTCCATTTGTCAGTTAATTTCGACGCTGTTTGTTTCTTGCAGCTGATTGTTGCTTGTGGGTGATGGGCCATTCCTACATTCCCAGGCTGGAGCAGTGGGCGATATCCAGGAGTTGGGTTCGGGCCCTAGCAAAGACACAAATACTGTGGTTGGGCTTTCCTGGAATGAGATGGGGTCAACTACGGCGCAAGCTGGAACAATGTCTGGCGACACGGGGTGGTCCTCCCAACATCCTCATCATTCACCTGGGAGGGAATGACCTGGCCACAGTGGGGCGGAGCGTCTTAATAGAAACTATGCAGAAGGACTTGACTGCTATAACTAACCAGTTAGGAGCCACTGAGTTAATGTGGTCAGAAATTGTTCCTCGCAAAGCTTGGAGGGGAGCACGATCAGTAGTTGCAATAGAACAGTCCCGCAAGAGGGTCAACAGGTCCATGCAGAAATTCATGGAGAGGAGGGGCCTGGGGTTCATTAGGCATGCGCTGATACACGAAAGAACTGAAGGTTATTACGAGAGCGACGGGGTTCACTTGTCTTGGTTGGGTATGGATGTCTTTCTCCTAGACGTACAGGAGGCTCTGTTAGCGACAGGTTGCAAGTAACTAGGTGGGTGGGGGGCTCTGTCATCGACGTGGGCCTCCTCCAGAGCTGTGGCGGAGTACAGGGCGATCTGGAAGCAGATGGACAGTAAGGGTACCTCTGCGGCAGAAGGATACAGTCAAGATACTTCTGCCTGGCACAGTAAGGGTGCCTGAGCCAAGCACCTGGAGCCGAAGGAGGCTCCGGGAAACAGCGTCGGCGCCCCGTTAGTCCTTCGGGCGGTCGGGGGGCCTGAACCGACCGGGGGTGTGCCTCATCTTTCCGCCCTGACAGGGGGGGCGGGAGGATAAAGAAATGGTAATATGCAGCACCGTCAGAGCATAGTCTCACCGTGCAAGATGGTTCCTTAGGCATGCAGGTCAGCGAGGGGCTGCCGCTTTGGATCGCCTGTAAGATGACCCACCTAACGCTATACCTGTGTTGTACGAAATAAACCTGCAGCGCTTCTTTCCCACAAATATGTCTCATGAGTTTCCTTGGTATGTAAGTGAAATGGGCATTGCGGGGCGAGCGCTGGCGGTGTGGGCACTATGGTTCGCATAAAGGCTGGCTGTCGGTTGTACATGTGACCTTTTGTCATTTAAGGTTATATGTCGCTTCTTGTGCTTTAGTTTTGTGAGCTTGGCCTGTTCCATTCCTTTTCCGTTTAGACTTGCTTGATGCCCTCTGCGAGAGGCCAGAAATGCCCCAACCAAGGATGTACTTCTTTGTGTGTGGTGGGCAAGAGTGTGTTCGCTGCAGATGCTGTTTAAACTCCAGTTTAAAAATTACAACAATAACATGTTTTACCTAGTGCTTCAGACGTGCTTAGCTATCCCTGCACTGTGACTGAGAGATGCCATGTCTGTATGAGTTGGCTGTCCTTAACACGGAACGGGGAAAGGTGGCCAATCAGAGGAGCTAGCGACAAGCCTAAAAGTATTGAGGTTGGCTGTGCTAATCAAGGAATATATATGTGCACACGGTCACCTGAGGGGTATCTTGGCACTGAATACGGATGTTTCTTGATACCAAACTCAATGGTACTCATGTTATCGACCCCCAGAAGGATAAAAGGCTGAGAAGACCCGCCATCATTTGAACCTGTGACCCTAAGGTCAAATACAAGCCCCCCCCAGAGTGGATGCCTTAGCTCGCTAAGCCACTAGACCCATATCTTTGTTCCATACTGAGAGCTAATGCTTGTCGCATTTCTCAAACGTGGTGTTGCTACACATGCAGCTCTCCATTACTCCAAATAATAATCATCTGGACTGGCAAGTAAAAGTGCGTCATGGCTGTAAGTTGCTGCCGCGCTGTGCTGTGTGAGGCTAATCTCGGGATGGCATGGTTTTTTTTGTGTTTTTTTGTGATTTTATTAATTTTATGCAAGGAGCAAGCAAGATACAGAGAAGTAAACAAAAAAACAGACAAAAAACAGTGCATCACAATATAATACACCATAATTAATCGCAGTTGATCGGACATAAACAGAATATATATATGTAATACAGTCAATGACTCAGATTAAAAAAAAAAAAAAGTGAAAAAGAAGAATATATGTATGATATGAGTCAGACATATAGACACACCGGACATCCCGGGATGGCATGGAGTGCTCAATTCTTTGTTTTTGCCCACACACTCGTGTCTGCCCCCATGCAGTGCACATCATGCACAGTGCGGGAGGGGGCCTCTAATGCAGTGGAGACCTGTGTTGCAATCTGCAGGTTCATGCTAGGATTCACCTGCTAGCTCCAACGGTTAACATACCTGCTAAGCCTTGCCGCTGGGTCAGCATACCTATTAAAGTGCCCTTTTCAAGAATTGGGCAAATGTAATCACGCTCTAATCTATACTTTGTAATTTGCATGTAGCTCCTGGTGAGAAATAATAGCTCACTGTTGTATGCTAGGCTTATAGGTTTTAACTTCTAAACTGCCGTACAGAAGGATCTCTCAGACAAGAGGAGTTACTCACTAACCTATTCACATTATATGCGCTTGCAATCTGTATGGTACACTTTCTTTGCAGCAGTCGTGTTAACCTACTGCGCTACCTTACATGTGTCAAGGCTTCTTATAGGCAAGCCTCTGATCCCTCAGGAAAAACATAAATTGCCTGAGTTCTCTTGACCTTTGCACTGGTAACTGAAAATTGCTGGGGGCCAAGAATGAGGCAGCAGTAGCTCTTCAAACCATAATATATAGGTAAACACAACTGTGAGAAAGTGGCTCTATATATACTGGACCAAAGGATGGTACAGTGTGTATAGAGTCCCCAATCCCCAGAGGTATACCAGAGGTTAAAGTCAGGGCTGACCTTACTCTCTAAAGTGGTAGATTGGTCGAGCAGTAAGGCTGTACCAGAGGACAGTGTAAAGCATTTGTTGTACACACTCAGTCAGCAAAAGGTTTCACACACTCAAAGACTGGACTCCAGGCCAATTGTTTTTATATCAAAAGATATAGTTGTTTTATTTTTAGAACCAACAGGTATCAAAATATACTTTTCTCAATAGGAGTACTCTCAGGTCATTACTTTGCCAAGAGGCAATAAACTTTGTAAACACAATAGGTACAATGCTTGCAGTAGGCAACCAAATTCTAAACACAATTTCACATTGAGCTCAATAAGTTATTCTACCTAAATGCAGGTGATTACTTTACATATTACTTTTGTAACTCCAGGACTGGATCCTAGATTCAATCCCGGGGTCTAAGCTGAAAACAGTTTAGTAGAAACGTTTTGGTTATTGCAATGATTTTTAAAGAATACAAAAATATTTTAAAAGTTCACACTGAAAAACTTTCCAGTGAAAAACTAGCAATGTTATCCTATGGCAGGAAATTCAAGTCACAGGTAAAGTAGGTTCTCGTTACTTTTGTAATCCAGTACTGGGCTCCTAGGTCCCAGGAAAGACAAGGGGACCCGACTCACTTAGGAACCAGGGTTTACACTATGTATCAAAAACATTGGTTCCAGTGGTGCATCAAATGTATGACTAATAATCGATACAACATATGTTAATTAATAACACTTCAGTGGTTTAAAGGGATGTCAGAAAGAGAAAGGACTCTACACACTTAGATTTCAACCATCATTGTTGTTCTATTTCGTATAAATAATCAATCAATATTTACATAAATATAGTGTTCACATTCACAAGTGCAGAGGTGACCCAAAGTGTAAAGGTGAGAACCAAAAATGCAATAAATTTTACAAAAAGGTGTAATATACAGGGTTTCTTCGGGGAATATTATACAAAGAAAAGAAAACGACCATCACGTAAATGATAATGACAACAATGTAAGTCACAGTAGCTATCTCAAATCATAGGTACTGTTTGTAAGGTTTGTTTTCTTAGGGTGCACCTAAATACTAAATTTAGGGCTGACCCCAATGAGCAAAACAACCTCAGACCTATCTCCAACCTTCCGTTCCTAGCTAAAACATTGGAGAAGTGCGTTCTCCAACAACTTAACAAACATATTGATGACTTCAACCTCCTAGACACCTTTCAATCGGGTTTCAGGACAGGTTGTAGCACCGAAACAGCGATGCTCAATATTGCAGACGCTATCCACAGAGCCTTAGATGAAGGTGAAGCCTGTCTCCTCATCCTTATTGACTTATCAGCGGCATTCGACACAATAAACCATCTAGCTTTATTCAAGACTCTCAAGAGACGCTCTGGCATTAATGTCACAGTACTAGAATGGTACATTTCCTTCCTTCAGCACCGTTTGCAACAAATTAAAATCATCCCCTGCCTCTTTGTATCAACACAGGTCAAACTTGGAGTCCCGCAATGATTGATCCTCTCACCATCCCTCTTCAATCGCTTCATGGAGCCCCTTGCAATTATTCTGAAACAAGCAAAGGTTCAATACCACCTATATGCAGATGACACACAAATATACTACAAAATCAAATCATCCAGTGATGTCCGACATCTCAATGTCACGTTCACCAAGATCCGAACCTGGTTTAACGCAAACCACTTAACTGAACCTGGACAAAACGGAATTAAGACTGTTCTGTCCAAAAAGTAACCACTGACCAATTCAAGACTGACTCAAAGAGCTTGATCCCCTAAACTGCTCCCTTGTCCTATCCGACTCAGTAAAGTCACTAGGCATTACCCTGGAGAAGAACTTGTCAATGAAGGACCACATACTTTCTAAAACACCTCAAGAAAATGAAACCTTTCATTCCCCAAGATGATCTCAAGACAATAAGGCAATCCCTAGTCCTTTCTAAACTGGACTATGGAAACGCCATCCTCACAGGGTCACCAAAAGCTCACCTCGCCCCACTAAGGTCAGTCCTTAACATGGCAGCTCGACTCATAACTGGTGTAAAAAGATTTGAACACATCACACCAACCCTCAACGCACTCAACTGGGTTCCCATGGAAGGTAGATGTATTTACAAACTGGCCTGCATCACACACAAGGCCCTTCACACCCAATCCCCCAACTACCTAAACAGCAAACTGGTAAAATCAGGAAAATCCAGAACTCTGAGAAGCGCCAACTCACTTCTTCTCATCCAGCCACAACTGAAAAAGAAAACGATCCAGTGCCGATCCTTCTCTGGTAACGTACCCAAGTTGTGGAACGCACTCCTTATTGACCTCAGATGCAGCCCCTCCTTCTCTTGCTTCAAATAGGTCCTGAAACTCCTTCTCCTCAACCAATACTTTACCGACCAACCTAATAGACTCCCCCCTCACTTTGACCTTCAAGGATGGTGGGTGTCTGACTGTTTCAACCACCATCATTTTTTCCCCTAACTGCATACATAAGTATAATGTCTTTGCTTATGTCTTTATGCATCCTCATGTCCAGCGGTGTAATGCAATTTTTCTTTTGTTTTGTGTATGTAAAGCGCTCTGATACCCACGGGTCTAGCTAGCGCTACATACAACTTATAAATAAATAAAAAATAAAAACACCAGGCACAGGGGACCATGCTTCCTACCCAGGATCACAGGGTGCTAGCAAAGTCACCGGACGTGAGGGACTCCATGGAAGGTACCAGTAAGTGGAGCCCAGGACTGTGCCAGAATGCGGCACTAAAGTGGCCGCCCTCCTACAAGGGCCCACTGTGTGCACCAAGGGCAGCCTCATTTATTAGTTTGTCTCCTCAGTCGTCTCTCGTCCTCTTATACTCCTTGTCCTCAGTTACCCTTCTTCGGGTTAATGCTCTTTCTGTTTTTTAACACTGTCTCTCCCCTTCCTTAACAGTGCTCTGGAGATAACGTTACTTCTCCTGGATACTCTTTTTTTCCCACCTGTCCTCATTTTCATTGCTGCGTTCTTGTGTTTTTCTTCTCATATTTTATCCCCAGTCCATTATGATTTTTATCAGGGATTGGATGAACCACAACCACCTCAAATTGAACCCGGAGAAGACCGAGCTGGTTCTCACTGGTGGTTCATCCAGTCCCTGGAACCCCCATTTCTGGCCCCCCACTCTTGGTCCCGCCCCTACCCCTTCAGTCACAGTAAAAACACTGGGAGTGAAAATGAACAGTCACCTCACTCTCCACTCCCAAATCAGTTCCGTAGTCTCCTCTTGCTTCCTCACCCTTCGAACAATCCGTACCGTCTCCCGTTTTTTTTTTCCCCAGGCTCTCAAACTGATCATGGCCGCATTGGTAATCTCGCGGCTGGATGATGCTAATGCCCTCTATAATGGCATTCCGGCGTACAGCTTACGGAGGCTCCAGGTGGTGCAAAACCACGCGGCCCGGCTTATTTACGGTCTCCCACGCTACCATCATTCCTCCCCTCTTCTTAGGGAGCTCCACTGGCTGCCTATCAGGGAGCGTTCCCTTTTTAAGACCGCCTGCATGACCTTCCAGGCCCGGCAAGGCACTGCTCCGGCCTTCATCTCTTCGCTGATAAGCGAATATGTCCCCTCTAGAGAGCTCCGGTCCTCCTCCAAAGCTCTCCTCCAAACCCCACGCTTTAAGCGAAAAAAGTGGGGTGGTGCCAATTTCTCCACCTTGGCCCCCACCTTTTGGAATTCTTTGCCTGATCACCTACGTTTTGCCACCCACTATGTCTCTTTTCGAAAAGACCTCAAAACGTTCCTGTTCAGACAGGCCTTCCCTTCATAAACTCGCTCACCCCTGCAACCCTCAGTAATTCGGACTTGTTAGCGCCAAGAAACCGCTCGGTTGACGTTGCGCTCTACAAATGTTTTAAATTAGAAAATTAGTGCTCTATTATGGCCTGGTTCTTTGTGCTCTTCCTCTGCGCTCTCTCCACTGTCTCTCAACCACCCATTGTCTCCTTCATTCACTCAGTTCTCTTTTCACACCTGTATAATTTTGTTCTTCCCTTATTTTCCTTTGCCCTTGTTTATCCCTCTCTCCAGTCCATGTATCTCCTCCTCCAATAGTTTTTGCAGTGTAGCAGTACTGTTCTGTTGTCTCACGCATTCTCCATCTTCTCTCGCCGGTCTCCGCCCCCTTTCTTTCTTCTATTTAAAGTCTCGCTGTCACCTCTCTTCACTGTCTCTTTCACCTCTCTTTAAAAACCCTTTCTCCTCTTACATCTCTCCAGTTTCCGCTTATACTTCTTTCTCTGGTGTTTATTTGCTTACTCCTCCTCATTCCCTCCTTCCCCTCCAGTACGGCTATATTTCCTGTTGAAGTGTCCCTCTCGTTTAGCCCTCTGCCTCCTTTTCCCAATGTTTTTTAGTTGTCTGTTTCCGCCTCTACACCTTATTTCTACAGCCTCTCCTATTACTTGTCCCTCGTTCTTCCTCCTCTTCTCGCCACTTTACCCTTCTCTGTATTTGCCCAGCGTCTCTTCTAACGTTACTTTCACTTCTGCTTTCTCTAGTCTCTCTGTCACCTTCCTCAATATTCTCTGCAGTGTCTCTTGCTATTTTACCTCCCTCGCCAGTGTTTTCCTCCTCATGTATCCATTGTACCATTGTTTCATTATGTTCCTTCTCGCTTCAGTGCCTATATTCACTCCTTCGTCTTTAATGTCTGTCTCGTTCTCTCTTTCAACCTCCCCTCCGCGAAGTTCATCTTATTCCATCCCAGGGGATGGTGGGGCTTAGGGAGAATCAACAGAATCACAAAGCGTCGAGAAGGAAAGGTGTTGCAATGAGGCCGCACGAGGGTGTGTGGGGTTGAGGTCTGACCACCATATGAACTGCCAGCCTGGCCTGCGGGTGCAATGAAGGAACACCATGGCAGTAAACGATGAACAGTAACTGTAAGGCAATTATTATTGCCTGTCGACTAGCAGTTCCCAAATGCTTTTCTCTGCTTGCTGGCACGTGGCAGAATATACTCTAATGCGTGAGTGTCATACGCGATGCGTGACATTTGGCAGGGCTGTTTGTTTCAGGTACCCTTAGAGCAAAGTGACCAGTCACTGGGACTTTCATGGTTGTTTAAGGATGATTGAAGTTTGTGGAGATGCTGACCCGCCCTCTCGCGATGCGGGCAATCACTCCCTCTCCTTAAGGAAAAGTTCCCCCCCTTTCAATATCTTTTTCCATTCTTGCACACTACCTTTATACTGGGAGGAGCAGTGCACTCTCTGCCAGCGACAGTGAGCGGGGATAGCAGTATGTATGTACCCTGTGCCTCCCGCCGTGGATGTGGTCTGATGTTGTGCTTGCGCCTGTAGCGGTTGAAGAGGAGGCTGCGGCTGGGTCATGGTGCTTACAAACCAATGGGTCTTGCTGCTTGCGTTCCTGAGCCCTCACCTTCTCCGACGACCTGCAACTCTTTGCACTGCTACTGAGTCTGATGGACCAGGTGTGCCTGCTGGTATAGGGGCGAAGGTGGGCCTAATCCTTTATACAAGATGGAACTCAGACAGCAATGATGGACACTTAAGGAACCCCCCCCCCCTTTTGGGGACCTCAAGGATCAGTCTTCTCACCCCTTCTCTCGGGTGTATGTATGTTGCTCCACCATGCTGTAGTAAAGAACCCGCCAGGGCCGTTTCTACCACTAGGCAACACTGGGCGGCCGCCTAGGGCGGCAAAAGGACAAGGGCGGCAAAAGGGGGAAACATTTTTTAATTTGAAGGCAGCAGGTTGTAGCGCGGGAAAGCACGACCAATGACGGCCCCTGCATCAGCTTTGGCCAGTCCCCAAGCGGAGCTTTTTATATGCAGTAGCTGCCAGCCATTGACGGTGACTCGCGTTCGCGCGCGTCGGACAGGCACCACCCTCTCTCTCTGCACGCCGGGCTGCGGGGAACGGACTGTGTGTTTCGGCCGGCTGCTCTGGTGATTAGTGCTGCCAGAGCCACGCACAGACACAGTCCTGTCCCGTCATTTGATTTACTCCGAGTCCTCTTCCCGGCTCCCACTTTGAGACGTGAGACCCCAGACCGACTGGAGTCAGACTCATTGGGTGCGTGTGCACATTTTCAGTGCTGGAAGGTGAGGTCGCTACTCGCTTGCAGTGTACAGTTTATTAACACTAAATGCAAGTTGTGCTACAAGCGCCAGGATAAAAGAAACAAATGCCAAACTATCATGTGCCTGCCTGTACACTTTACCTGAGTGCTGGCCTGGGAGTTTATTTCATGGGCGGCGCCCCTCCGGTCCAAAGCACGGATCCAAACTTGACTGTGCATCGCCATCTTGAGCACCCGAAGTGCACTTTAGTAGAGTAGTCTGCCGTCTTAGGTGCTAGATGGGCCCATAGAGTGCACAGGGCTGAGGTGCCTGTGCATCTCCGTTTACGGTCTTCTGTCCACAGGGTGTATGTGGGAGTTGGGCCTGGGGGGCTTCATAGTGAGTCTGAGATGACGTGGACAAACTTCCCCCCCTTGCACAAACAAAGCTGGAGTACAAGACCCGTTTAGTTCACGAAGGGCACATCATGTGCCACACATGATATCTGAATACATTTTGGTAGATATCTCGAGTTCTCGACACCAGCCATCCCTTTCAGAAAGGGACGGCATGCAATGCAAACTGTGAGACCATCGTGCATATCTGAATGTGTGGAGTTGCAAGCAAGTAACACACCCTGGCATAGGGCTGCCGAATGGCAACTCCTACAGTACTTCTAGAAGCTAGGTAACGCAGCTGTTACTGTTGCTAAAAACCAGGTCCAGTGCTGGCCATTCAATGGAGAAGCCATAGTCTTTGGCTAGAGTGACATTCCTAGTTTTCACTTGCCAAAAATTATGTGAATGTTCTGAATTTCATCAGAGTAAGGACCATTTATGCAACTTTACGTATAATTCGGATATCTTACTGTAAACTGTCATTTGAAATTTTAGGAGTATTTCTGAAATGCTGATATTTAAGTTTGTCGAACGTATATAAGTATGCCTGAAATCTTCCAAAAATATACCTCTTTCTGCTGCATGTTGTTTAAGAATGTGCTACAGGTGGACACTGACCACTTTTGCCAATTAAAAGTCCATTGCAAAGTGAGCCTGAGCCTAGATACGCCTTCTTTGTACTAATCTGTGGCACACTCTGCCACCATGTGATTCAGCTTCCGGTGAGTAGATCTGACCCACATACAAAAGACTTGGAAAAAAATATTTTTTATGGTAAATGCTTATCGGTGTGGTATTTCATACAAAATTTTTTACTACTTGTTTTTAAAATCATCTACCAGGGCTTTTGTATCCTTCAGCTCCCCATCTAGGCAATCCTTGGTGTTGTTCAGGCCCTCCAGCTGCCGTCACAGGTTGTTGATGAAGGCTTCGAAGAGGGACTCAATGTTGCTTTTTCTGGATGCTCCTTATCCATGCTGTTGCTGCAGAAGGCTCCATTTTATTTCCAGAACTTTGTTGTTCGAGGAACTGAACCTGAAAGCAGAGAGCAAGCAGTGCGGGACTAGAGTGGTGTTTCTTGGGGGCATGAGTGTGAGGACAGGAAATGCTGTCCGGGTTGGGTAGGCCCATTTGTGTCCTGGTGCTCGACGTGTTGGCGCGAATAGATGGACAATCACCTCACCTTCTGAAATGAGTGTAAAATGAGGCCTTTCATACATTAAAGTTTCCATTTGCTGTTTGCTTTCGCTTTATTTAGTCTCCAAATTCCACAGGACAGCTAGTGCGGTAATTTGGATGCGTTTTTTGGCACAGGAAGGGGTGACGACACATGCAGCTGTCGCCCCATGATTGCACCTTAGACGTCTCATGACACACTTTGGTACAAAAACGTGGATGTACATTTTTGAGTGCAACTCTTTAGGCTGGGTGCATTTCTGCTTCTAGGCACTCAGAATCCATGTCCAGAGACTGGAACTGAGGCACAGGCATCTGTGCATCACCACATAAACTACGTGTCCGCTTACCATACTAATCCAGTCTGCAAACTTTGAAATAAACCCAACTGTCTCACTCTCTGGACGGACCAACGGAATGGAGTAATGCTAGTCACGCACGCTCACGCAGTGTCTGTCGGACTGGAAATGGAAGGGCTTAACGCTATGGAGTTTTTTGCAGCCTCAGCATGTGGGGGGAATAACCTAGTTAGTCAGTATGCAAGTGCCATCATGATGTCTTATGCCTTCAAAGCCCATGATGTCACAATGTGTGGCATTACAGTAAGTGACATCACAAGAAGTAACATCAGATAAGTTCCCACGCATTGGTTTTTATTTGGAATATCATGCATGCATTAAGCGCATTATTTGATTAAAAAAAATTTGCTTTAGGGTTTGCTCAAAAAGTGGCACACTTCCGATGCAAAATGTGGGCCTCAACAAGGAGAAGCATGGTAGTACATCTGTTATGCTTAATTGGTTGCAAAGTCTGCGTTTTCTAATATTTTATCAGGTTAAGACATCTTCTGCAGAGGTGCCCAGTAAATATCAGGGAATAATAATTGGTGAGATAACTCTTGGGGTTATAGTATTTGTTGGAGAGATCTCTGTTTTGTGTAGTCCTAGATCTCAATCAAAGTAGTATGGAAGATTAATGTGTCTCCTTCAAAGGACATCATGTAATGTGCAGATGACAGATTTTTTTTTAATGTAGCTAGGTAAGTGGGCTACTGCTTTGAATACAGATCCTTTTGTTACTTGCAGTACATAATTAGTAAGCCTAATATACAGCAGTGAGCTATATAGGATATGTGACTGCTACATCTTTTAACCCTCACTAAGTCATGCAACACATCTTGTACATTGATTTACACAATTTATTGTCAATGTGTATGTTGTGTAAAGTACTCTGACACCCTGCATTGGGTTGAGTAGTGCTCTAAAAGAAATAAACTAGTGCTATTTAAATTGTGTGCAAATACTGGGACAGACCAATACATCTGACATTCTTACAGTTCATGCACTTGCATAAAGGGATGGGTTTGTAAATCAGGCAACACCGAAAGCACAAAGCCACAGCGGCGCCTCACCTTCGCGACAGCAACCAACCACCAGTGCAGTCAGCTAGGTGCAAGCATGAGCAGTTTGCAAGTAGCCAAGCACAGCGAGTGCCAGGGTTTCACTTAAAGCCTGGATGACAGGGGGAGAGAGTGATGGTAGTAAAAAGGAGGGGGTGGCATATTTCAATTCTCGCCAATATTGGCAAAACACCTAGAAACGGCCCTGGAACCCGCAGGGCTCTCAGTCATCCAGAATCCATTTGACAAGCAACTGTTACTTTAAGACACGTAGATCGAGGATGTACACCAGCTCACCAACTACTCAACCACTCACTGAACTAGCACTGCCTTGTCACTTCATGTCAGGGTGACAACGTGCATTCCGTTCTGGGCTTTTCATTTAAAACTTGTGTGTCCCATTGGCTTGACGTAAGCCCACAAAGACTGCAAGTGCCAGAATGCACAGATTTCTTTAATGAATGCTCAGACTTGGGTGCGTCGTGTCCTTGTGGCTGGAGCACAAGGCCAACCCTTGTGATCAACAAAACGAAGCAGGGCATGATAAATAGTCTTAAAGCCAATGTATCAAAGATCAAGTGGTCTTCAGATGCTGCTACCCTGATGAGCCACTCATCTCAGAAATCACAGTCCATGCAGAGAACTTCCAGGGCTTCTCTTCCAGCCCCATCTCTCCTTGGCTGTGCCGCATTCAACAAGCACTGGCTGGCGAGTCACCATAAAGAAGCTGAGCAGCCCGAAGGCCTTGCCCTCCACGGACCACCTCAGAACAGTTAACCAGGTCCCAAGGTTTCTTTGGGGGCTTTGATGAGTTTGGCCTGCGTGCTATCCAGGTAGTCCAAAATGCCTTCACTGTATTCGTATAAGGAAATAGAAGACGTGATGTCACAACATGCATATGGTTCACTTTGTACCCATCAGCTGGTAAATACAATTCAGAGGTTTGAAACTGTCCCTATAAAAAGACCCCCTACGAGCTGATCAACTGCCCACTCCACGAAAACCACTTAAAAAGAACCACTGCTCCATTATCTCTTGCAATACCAAACTCAAACTATCATGTTCCTGGGTACAGCCTTTCAGGGTTTCCTACTCTCTTCTACCAGCACATCAGAAATGCAACAAACCAATGACTCCTCATCAGGGTCAGCAAGTGCTATATAAATGCAAACCCATCACTCTTCTATCTCTCCTCTAACCTTCTCAATCTAAATAACTGGCTAACATATCCACCACTCAAATTACTTTCATATTTCACTATACTAACTCACCACTAATCCTTTATTGGTCTCAAAATAGTGTGCTATATGCCGAAAAAGTGCTTCAACACCTCATCAGGGTAGCAAGCGCTATATCAATGCAATTCCTTGTCTCTTCTATCCCTCATCTATCCTCTTCAATCCAACTAACAAACTTACATGTCCACTGTTCAAAATAATTTCATATCTCCCTATACAAATTCACCACTAATCCTCTTTGGGTTCCGGAGATGCATGCTACTAGTCAAAACAGCGCTTCGATGACTCGTCAGCGGTAGTAAGCACTATATAAATGCAATTACAATAGCCATTCAGGAAATAAAACGAAATTCTTCTTACAGTACTTTCACCTCAACCCACAAGGAAAATTTATTTTCCATGTGCTACTGAGTACCGTCGTAAGGGGGGCTTTTAGTGCGTCTCTAACTCCTGATTACTTAAAAACTGACTTTGAAATAGGTCCCCACTTGGCTCTATAAATATGGCCTTATTAGAACATCAAAATGTTGAGCACTCTAGTGCAGAAAGTGGAGTGCTCCGGGCTTCTTCGGGCCAGTAGAAGCCTGCAGAACAACATTCTAATGTTTTTCGTTCACAGATGCTGCTGTGAACAAAGGCCCCTTGGGGCCTGAGGGGATTTAAATCCCCTCGGGCTCCAAGAGGCCTTTGTGTTTACCATTTAGAACATTCTGCTCTCTGGGGTGGTATGTTCGAATAGCCTTAGAGCCCTCCTAGCTGGCTCTACCGGCCATTGAAGGCCCGCTCCCTTGGCGGTAGAACCCACTAGGTGCTCTAAGGCTAAAATGTTTACAGACAAGCACACTGTTCCACTTCTCAGCCATGTAACACCCTTAACGTTATCTGTGTCAGCGATTCAGCTGCTGTTTAAATTTCACATTTTACTTAATCGTGTATTCCCTAAGAGTATTTGCATTTCAGGGTGTTGTGCTTCTATAATTTTAGTATACAATTTATGACGCTTGGAAGTGCATTCTGTGAGCTGAGTCGTACCTCGTGGTCTGAGGTTAGCTTGTGGGTGAGTGTTAAAGACGGGGCTGGATTTGGAGCTCTGGAGTTGAGGCCGAAGGCTGGGCAAGTTTCCCATAGTGCCTGTCAGCGAGTCACAAAGGTGTTCATCAGATTAACCGCATGCATGCGGTGCATTTTCCCGCTGTACGCGGCAATTTCAAAATTACCGCGTTACATGACGAGCTCAGCTCGTCATGAGCGTACGGCAGGTTACGCTCATGACGAGCTGAGCTCGTCATCAGCCCCGAAGGGGTTAAATACTTAACCAGACTTTGGCATCTCTTCAGGGCACACTGAGCGGTGGTCATTTATGCACCAACTGAAATTACCATTTTATGTGAAAGTGTGCGAAGGAGGTACCTACTCAATAAAATATTGAGGTGCCAAAGGAAACGGAAATGGTGTGTTTATAGGTGAAGAAAGAGAGGGAATGTGTCTGAGAGAGAGGGGGGGACAGCATGGTGCAGGGGAGGTGGTGCACAGAAGCACGTGCAGAAGGACAGAGTGAAAGTGACGAGACTGAAGGAGCTGACCTGTGAGGGATGGAGAGACAGGATTTAAGAAAAATGCAAAGAAAAACAGGGCATGGATACATTATATATAAAATAAATTAAAAAATAAACTTACCTTGCTGCTGGCCGGATCCCACATCTCTGCTCCAGCTCTCCTCGAGCATATTGAGGAACAAGAAGCAGGCCCCACTAACCAATCACAATGCTGTTGTGCAGTGTTGTGATTGGTGGGCACCAGGTTCCCCTGACAAATCACAATGCAGCAGAAGTGTTGTGATTGGTTTTGAGGGCCCTGGTTTGACGTTCAACTAGGGAATGGGTGCCTGGGCTTGTCCTCCATGCAGGCGGCAATGCAGCATGCATGGAGAAGGGGAAAGTGCACATGACTGATTTGGGTGGCTTAGGAGGGCTCACCAAACAGTCATTGCACACTTGAGTAGGCAAACCACTCTGCCCTTGCCCTGCTCAAAGAGCAGAGCAGCCCCGCCAACTCAACCGCCCTGCAAAGCAGCAGGAAGCAGCCTAAAAAGACAATAACGCAAAGTTATTATCATTTTAGGTTTCTGCTACCCACTGCTTAAAAGCAGTGGTGCGACGCCTCTGCCCTGATGGCTAATAAACAGGACACAAGCATATTTTTTGTTTTTGTTTAGTGGTCTGAGTTGGATTTGTAAACGAAAAATAATAATAAATGAAAGCGAGAGGGTGAAGGAAGGCAAATGGGGAAGCATCATGTAAGGTGGGATCACAAAGGGCGCTGAAACAACACAAGGGTGGGGGCAGCATATAAATAAATATAACTAATTTTGTTGCGTGCACTGCATCCCCAAATGCGATGCAGTGCGCACAACAAAATTCGTTTTATTTATTTATAAGTTAACGTACCTGTTAAGGTCCGTAATCCATACATTACTACCCCCCACATTGCCCCTCTCCCTCCCCACGTCACCGCCCGGCAGGTACTCCCACTACCGGCCGCGGCTGGGTGGGGGGAAGCAACACGGAGGGTCAGTGGTACCAACACGGGTTCTTTGTGGGGGAAACATCACTTAGGACGTGGATGGGGAAGCCATGCAAAGGGCACAAAGAGGCAAGCAAATGGAGACAACGTGGCAGGGGGATAAATGCAAATGAAGAAGAGAGGGCAGTGTGTCCACATGAGAGTGGGTCAAAGGGCAAAAGTGTGTAAAAGTGAAAATGTACGTAAGAGCTGCTGGAAGGACAAAGTTGTGGAAAAGGTAATGTTTATTATGTTATGAAAAGAAATGTGCTTAGAGAAGCTACAAAATGAGAAGAATGGTAAAAACGTATGCACTCTCATGGAATGCTTAAGAAAAGTGTTGTTTAGGTTTCTATAATTATAGTGGTGTTAAGGTTAACAAATGAACTGTGTGCATAGAATAGAAAAGGCCTTAGATCAAATGGTTTAAAACTGATAGTGTGTAGGAGAGTACGTTTTGTGGTGATTCTCTATAGAACTGTACACGCGGCTCGTAGGAAAAGGGTGTTGAAAGTAGAACTTTTATAATGTTATGAAAAGAAATTTTCTGGCAGACATGGGGAAACACAGAGAACGGGGGGACGTGTATACTTGCATGGTGTGCTTTTAGAAAAAAAAAATTGTTCCTGAAAAACAGACACCTATGGAAGGATAAAAACAGCCGGTCAGACCGATGGTAAACAGGTTATGCTCCACAGCACGCACAAAGACTAGATGGATGGGTTTGTACAAATAAAAATACCTAATAGAAAGAAAGAGAATAAGAGTGACGAAAAAGTTATGGAAAGCAATGGGCAAACATGCTTTCCAGGGATTAGATGTTTAAAGTGTATCATTAAATCTCTAAGTGTGACATAGCCAGACCATTGTTTAAAACAAAATACAAAATGTGGACACCGCCCATTATAACACTCTGAACTAATCCTGGGCGGAGTCTGCAGTTCCACTATGTGGAACTCAGCGAATTGCAAAAAAAACTCCTCTGCGCTGAGCAGTGCTCCACGAGCGGCAAAGTTCGTTAGATAAAATGCTGTATGCAGTGATTTTCAGTGCTGGGTGTTTGTCCGCACTGTTCAATCATCGCGAACGGCACCATGCAAAGCGCAAGCGAGCACTTCTTCCTTTCTGCCCGCTCGGGTAGATTTTTTACTCGAGGTGCAGCTTTCTCAGCGCGAACGGACGGTTTCTCAATGCAAGTGGTCGTGAGCATGCGCAACCACTCACAATGAGAAATCCAACTGCCCGCATTGAGAAATCTGCCAGAAGGTTGAGGTTCTATGCTCACGATCACTAACTTGACGATCACAAATGAGGAAAAATCTCGCCGGGAGGTGGATTTTCCTCGGTCGCACTCACCAACTTGACGTTGATGAGTGTGAGCGAGGAAAAAACCTCTGCTCCGCGGAGCGGAGTTTTTCAGAACTCTGCGAGCTCCACATAACGCGGAGTGTGGAAAACTCCACAAGCGGAGTGGAGTTCACCGCCCAGGGTTACTCTAAACACTGTGAAGGGGTTCAACCCTTAGTTCACCTAACCAAGGAACTTTTTACTAGTGCCAGATACAGTCACCAGTTTCAACCAAACTCAAGAATGATCTGTTATTTCTTGTGAATTTGTCTTTATTGCTTTTAAATCAGACCTTAAGTTTTTTTTTATTTTATTTTTTTAAACTTTGTGTCATTTTCACAAGCATCGCACATAAACCATCAGCAATGTAAAAAGCATACACCATCTTACAATGCAGTACACCAATTTCAACAGACCTCTGCACAGTAGCAAATGTTAAACCAAAAGAGGAGGGGGTCGTCCACGGCAATGATGCACAGACATCAAAGAGCCCCGGTCTCAATACCATTCCCACCAGGCATATACATACAGTACTCAGTAACAGCGTAGAGAGTTTAACAACATCGTGTGCTAGCCCACCCCTTCTGGGTACAGTTGATTGTCCAATTGTGCCTGACGTTCCGCTGTGAGTTTAGCAATGTAACTGCGGTACGGTCCCCATATGTCCAAGGGTCTAGATGAAGTAGGGATGGTGGAGGAGTATTCAACACAATTAACATTGCAGGAGGCCAAGCTCCTAAGCCAGGACTGTACAGTTGGGCTTCTCTTGGAGCACCAAAGTAAGGCCACCTCCCTCTTAGCCAACAAGAAGCCCAACGTTGCGAGTCTACGGACTGCCTGTGGAAAGTTTGTCACATAGCCCAACAAGGCAATTTCAGGGGCTAGAACCAGGGGGACACCCAGTATTTTACCAAATGTGGTGTGTATCTGTAGCCAGTAGTCACGTAATCTGGGGCAAGTCCATGATAAGTGTGCAAAATCAGCGTCCACAGCCTTACACTTTGGGCAGTTAGGAGAGCGAGAGGGGTCTATCTTATGGGCCAATGCAGGGGTGTGATACAAACGCCTCAAGAATTTAAAATGAAGGAGTTTGTGCCTGCTGTTTAGCGACACCTTTTTGGTTACTGCGCAGCACTGTGCCCACTCTACATCTGATATTGGCTTCCCCAGATCTTTTCCCCACGCCAGTCGGACTTTCGCATCAGCTGCGGGAGTGGCTGCGACGCTAAGTCTGTAAAGTTTAGTAACCATATGTGCCCCTGAGGGATGCTGGATGATAGTCGTCAGAGGCAGCGCCTCCTCCGGAGCCAGCGGGAAGGTGGGAAATGTAGCCCGCAGCAAGGATCGCAGTCGGGACAGTACAAAGGAGTCCATAAAGCTGCGATCTAGGAAGCGGGGGTCCTCCGTCAGACTAAAGGCATGTCCGTCTGGGAACAGGTCACCTACTGTATTTAAGCCGAATTTGGAGAGTGTAGTACGGACCACCGTTTCACCAGTGATTGGGAGCCAGTGTGCATTAGGGAGTGGGAGGAGTGGGGAGTATAGTATATCCAGTTTCAGTAACCTCCGGAGTTTCTCCCACGCCCAGCATGTGGAAGATACTGTCTGGATATCCTGGGGGTTGCGTGGCAATCCCTTCGGGAGCAGTGTAGCTAAGGAGTGCGGTAGTACCAAGTCCGCCTCTGGTTTCAGGTACAGTATGCGGGCCTCTGGGTGGAACCAGGGATATGCAAAGGAACACTGTGCTGCCAAAAAATATAGATAAAAATCAGGTACCCCCTGGCCGCCTTTCTCATAGGGCAGGGTCAGAGTGTGCCATGTGACCCGAGGGGTTTTGTTTCCCCATATCAGCTGTAGCAGTAGCGTTCGCAGCTGTGTGAAAAAAATCTTAGTCAAGGGTATTGGTATGTTGGTAAATAAATACAAAAACCGGGGCAGTACCACCATTTTCACTATAGCAATACGTCCCACCATAGATAGCGGCAACCGTAACCATTTGTCAATGTTATCTTCCAGAAAATCTAGTGCTCTTCCATAGTTGAGCAGAATAATGTCTACAGTGTTGATGTGGACGTGTATACCTAAGTATTTCACCGAATCCGAACACCACTCCAGTGGGTACTCGCAGTCCCAAGGCGTAGTGGCGGTGGTCAGCAGGAAAATGAGGGATTTGTGCCAGTTCATGCGCAGTCCAGAGTAAGTGCCAAACCTCGTAATTTCCGCTAGCAGCGGTGCCAGGTTTATGGAAGGTGCTCGGACATAGAGTATTAAATCATCCGCATATAGCGACGCTAGTAGAGGACCTGTGCGGAATTGCAGGCCCCGAAAGATGTGGTTTTCCTGAAAGTGACGGACCAGTGGGTCCATCGCTAAGATGAATAACAAGGGGGACAATGGACATCCCTGTCTCGTGCCCCTGGACAGGGAGAACGCCTCTGTGATGGTGCCATTTAAGCGTATTCGGGCCGTAGGTTTAGTATATAGCAACGCCACCGTGGAGACAAAACACTCCGGCATACCCATGCGTCTCATAATTGATCGGAAAAAGGGCCATTCAAGGGAATCGAACGCCTTTTCTGCGTCTAAAAGCACGGCGGCCGCCGGAGTGCTGGGGTCCACCCGGTGAATCACTGCGAATAATGTACGCAGATTCAATGAGGTGGATCGATGTGGCACGAACCCAGATTGGGCGGGGGATATGATGAATTCCATTAAGAGGGCCAGCCTCGTGGCCACTATTTTTGCCAAGATTTTATAGTCTGTGTTCAATAGCGAAAGAGGCCTGTAGGAGCCACAGAGGGTCGGGTCTTTTCCGGGCTTCGGGAGCAATATGATTACCGCTTCCCTAAACGTGGGGGGTAAGACACCCGTCTCTTAAGCCTCAGCATAGACCTCTATCAGTTCTGGCACCAGTTCCTCCTTGTAGGCCTTGTAAAAATCGGCAGAGAAGCCATCTAAGCCAGGAGCAGCTGAGCCTCGTAGTGCGTCTATGGCTTCCACTACCGAGTCGACCGTTATTGGATGGGCGAGAAACTCCTGCATGTGTCTTTCCAAAAAGACCAACGCAATTTCGTCTAGGTAAGAGTGTTGAGCACGTAGGTCAGCGGCAATGGACGAGGAATAGAGGTCAGTATAGTAGGACAAGAAGGTGTGGCAGATTTCAGGGGTGGTGTGTAGTAGGTTTCCATCCGGGGCAGTTATTCCCGTTATGTATTGTGCTTGACGCGGAGGGCGGAGTAGGTGTGCAAGTAGCCTCCCGGGTCTGTCTCCCTCCCCGTATTGCCGCGCCGAGTGTTGTGTGGCTAGGAAGCGTAGCTCCCTATCTGCCTCTTCCCGAAACTCTAACAGTAGGGAAAGATGGCGCGTTTCGTGTGCCTCAGAGGGGTTTCGGAGCTGGTCCCCTTCCAATGTTCGGATATCTTTCTCGATGCGAGTGAGTGTGGATCTAATAGAGCGCAGGACTCCCACATGTGTAGCAATGCATACCCCTCTGATAGTGGCCTTAAACCCCTCCCACAAGGTTGCGTGAGTCTCTACAGACCCCGTGTTGAGCTCAAAATAGTCAGTGATGGCAGTCCGGATTGTCTCGGTGAACACCGTGTCAGCGAGGGCCTTACCGGGGTATCCCCACTGTCGTTCAAAGCCGCCTGGTCTTGGAATACCCAGGCGTAACGCCACCGGGGAGTTGTCTGACAGCGTACATGGAAATGTAGCATGTGATGTCATCCACTCAGCCACCCCGGGTGAGAGTAGCCGATAATCTAGTCTCGTCCAAGTGTTATGGAAGCTGGAATGGTGTGTGTAGTCCGGGGTCTCACCGTGTAGCCTAGCTTCGATGTCAATGAGGGAATAGGTATCGCAAATGTCAACGAGGACTGGTCTGGAGTGCTTCCTAGTGTCCGCTGCAGCTGAAGTCCCGTCACGTGAGGGGTTAAGGAGTAAATTAAAATCCCCACCGCCAAGCATCTGGCCTGTGGTTATCGTGAGGAGCTTCGCCTGAAGGTCTTGAAAGAAGGCAGGGGTGTCGGTATTGGGGCCATATACGTTTACCAGGGTAACCGTCTGATGAAATAGGGAGCCCGTCACTACCAAGTATCGTCCCTCCAGGTCCCCTATCGTGGAGTGCAGTATGAAGGGTATGCGCTTATGCACCAAGATGGCCACCCCCCTTGAGTATCTGCTATAGTCCGAGAAGAAGCGGTGTGAACCCCAGTTTCTGGCCAGGAGCTGGGACCCTGCAGGGCTCAAGTGCGTTTCCTGAAGAAACACAATGTCAACGTTATGCCTGCTCAAATAATTAAAGACCTGTCTGCGTTTTCTCGTGTCGTTTAGACCCCTGACATTCCATGACATCAGGGAGATCAGGGAGGAGTCAACCTGCGTAGACCGTCTAGCCATTAGTGTACGAACTTACATGTCCAATCCAGAGTGTGTCAAGGTCAACTGCAACGTGTGGTGGGATGTGGTGTGTGCCTGCTATCTGAGTGCGAATTGACATCAAACTAACGAAAATTCCCTCCCTCCCCCCTCCCCCCACCCAGCCTCCAAACAACCCAGGGAGGCATATCCCCATAAACCATGCAGCGAGCCAAACAAAACACTGGGTTTCAAAGTGCAATGTCAAACTGTAGCACAACTGCAAGAAGAAAAGAAGTAGTAAGACAACAGGGGCATCCGCCATGGGGTGTGGCAACGCCACGCCGGTCGGGGGGTAAACAATACTGGAGAGTCAGAGCTTGTGTAACCACAACAGTCTGGGTGCCTGTGAAGCAACGAGAGCAGACCTTCAGCCCCAAATGTCTAGACATGATTTTCAGCCATTGCCCGTCTCGGCAAATAGATCAGCCCTGGCCTGAGAGGCATTTCTGACTGGAGAAGCCGGCGGTTGCGCCCCAGACCGGGACGGGCTTACGTCTCGCCGCTTGTAACGTTGGCAAAATTCCTGGGCTTCCGTCGGTGTTTCAAAGATGCGGGGTCTGCCATCAATGTCCACTTTGAGTCTAGCTGGGTAGAGCATTCCGTATCGAAGGCCTAGATTTCGGAGTGTAGCTTTAACCCCAGTAAATTTCTTGCGAGCTTCCTGGACCATGAAGGTGAAATCAGGAAAGAAGGAGAGATTGTTGCCTTGCCATGTCACCACACCACGATCCCGAGCCGCCCGGAGGACTGTGTCCCGATCTCTGAAGTTCATAAGGCGAGCAATAATTGGGCGCGGTGGGAGACCTGTTCTGGGCCGGGGGCCCAGCGATCTGTGGGCACGCTCTACCACGAACCCCTGAGTGAAGGAGTCTCGGCCAAATAGATCGATTAGCAACTGTTCAACAAAAGTGTCCATCCGGCCCGTTTGTGTCGTCTCTGCCACGCCGGTAATGCGCACGTTGTTTCTTCGTCCCCGGGCCTCGAGGTCCTCATTTTTGACGGTGACTTCCTTGAGGATTCTCTCCACTCTCTCCAGTCTTTTCAGGGATTTCGTCGCGCCATCTTCTACATCAGAAACCCTTGATTCCACTAGGTCTAGTCGTCGTCGTGCGCCTGAATCTTGGAGCCCATATCCGCCATGCGGCGCTCTAGCGTGTCAAATCGCCCATCCAGCGCCTTGAAACCAGCCCTCATCTCAGTCATCATGGCGGTCATGAGGGAAGTGGCATCCTCCGGGTCTTCACCCCCCCGTTGCCTCCATTCGGGCCTCTTGCGGGGGGTCAGCGATGGGTAGTGAGGCTCCAGCAAAGTTCAATTTACGCTGGTTAGGGTCGCGCTTTCCCATTGTGGCCGTGCAGCAGGGCCACCGGGTCTAGGCCTCTGTGTCTTCTGTGCTGACGCGTTACTTCGCACCAGAGCGTCCCAAAATGGTCGTGGGGCTGTAGCAGGGCAAGGGACCTTCACCTTCGGGGGGGCAGGTCGGGTCTCAGCCTAGTCCGGGACCCCAGGTAGCAATGGGGAGCGCCCAATGTACAGCGGGCCAGGCGAGCACGTGGCGGTCCGCTCGGGCACCTCTGCGGTCTGGTGCGTCAGGCGGCGTGTAGCTTTTCCCCTCACTGGCGCTCCGGGGAGCAGGGAGAGGCCAGTAGCGCCGCAGGCACGTGGCCGGGCAGCGCCGGCGCCAGTAGCTCTCAGAGCGGCCCCCAGGTCAGCCGCACAGCAATCCGCCCCCAGAGCCGGGATTACGTCCCCGCCGCGGCCCAAATGGAGCT
This sequence comes from Lissotriton helveticus, assembly GCF_964261635.1. Classification (NCBI taxonomy): domain Eukaryota; kingdom Metazoa; phylum Chordata; class Amphibia; order Caudata; family Salamandridae; genus Lissotriton; species Lissotriton helveticus. Next base: position 1,688,357,461 of record NC_136057.1, on the reverse strand, counting down.
CCCGGCTTAAGCCCGCCCCGCCAGGCCGTAAGGCCCAGAAGCGTGTCTGGCGCGCAGCGCCGCACAGGGGGAGCCGGGTTCCAATAGGCCCGCCGCAGAGCCGAGCCCCCAGGACGCGGAAATCACCGCAGCCGGACCCCGTTGACCGCCAGGGCGCCCCACGCGCGGCTCGCCCTTCGTCCACTCTGCAGCACCGAGGCCCCTCCGACTTCACCCGGCCGCGTCGCCGTATCTTCGGATCCGCTGCCGCCACCGCCTTCAAACTTGCACCCGTCGAGCTGCACAGGATGGAGAGCAGGATCGTGGGTTTGGATGCCCTTTAGGATCGCGGGTTACAGCATTACTCAGGCGTTAGTTCCCCGAGCCGGCGGAGCTTCAGCAAGAGGTTGGCCATCTTGGTCTCCTCCTCGGCCACACCCTACTAAATCAGACCTTAAGTTCACATTGTGTTTTATAAATTACTTTACGCCTCTACATAAAGTGGGCAACAATTCGTTATCATTTTGTAGGACACATTGTGCCTGTGGAGACATATTTTGCACAGAGGCAGCAGAATATGTTTGTTGGATTGGGGAGGGGGACTGAGGCTCTTCACATTTTTATGGTTAAATCTGTACCCCACTGCTCTGATATGGGCCATCTTAACAGATAACCTGGATCGCAAACACAACCACACCAACAAAGCAGGCCCAATAAGCCAAATAAAACTCGACAGCAGAGACACCCACCAGGCACGACTCCCCAACACAACCCCCCCCTACCCGAAACCCCAGTGGTTGGACTGACCATCACACTTAGTGGAGGGACCAGCTACCCCCTACCTCCTTTCTGTCATCCAGCAACCACCACCCCCAGATGACACATCTGGGTTGCCAGATTGAGCAGCTGTGATGACATGAGCACCACCGAGCTTACAGCCCTCGTGCGCATAAGGGATGAACTGAGTATCACGGATGAAGGTGTCTTAAGAGGGCACAGAATAGTCATCCTGAGATCCCTCAAACATCGGACACTAAAACTAGCTCATGTAGGACATCAAGTCATGAGTAAAACAAAAGCACAACTCCGAAGCAAAGTGTGGTCCCCAACCATGGATGAGAAAGTGGAGAAACTCATAACGAGATGCCACGGCATGACCTCAGTGTGGATTTTGGCTCACTTCCAAATGGATGCTATATGCTAATGGGATCCGACACGTTTTCCAAATTCCCTGTCATTAAAATTGACACAGCCATTAACTTTGAGCAAACAAAAAGCACACTGGACCAGATGTTTGTAATGTTCTACCTGGCAGAGACACTCAGAACTGACAGTGGCCCACCTTTTCAGGGGAATGATTTCAAAGAGTATCTAAAGGCCATTAACATTGTACATCGGAAAGTCACCCCATGTGGCCCCAGTCAACGTGGAAGTGGAGAGACTTATGCAGACCCTCAATAAAGCCATCAGGATTGGCGATGAGCCGCAAGAAGACGTTAAAAATGTGCTTATGACATTCCTGGGATCATACAGGAGGCTTCCAAATAGTACTTCCCACTGGTCACCAGCAGACATCATGTTTTGTCAAACTGTGAAGGGCGGATTTCCCTATGCCTCCACGTGGGCACCAGTGCCATTTGACACCGCCGCCATCCAACAGCGGTGGAGGTACAGCAATGAATAATCTGTAAATGCCAGAGGATCCAGCGAATCAGACATAAAAGTTGGTGACTGGGTGTTGCTGTGCAACCAATACCAAGGGAGTAAGTTTCACCTCCCACTTGAAAGAACCCTACATCTTTGTCACCAGGAGACAAGGCACCTTGGTCTCTGCATGCAAAGGTGAGGCTAGATCACTCTGGGGTGCTAGATGAAAGCACAAGGCAAACCATGCCAGAGGTAAGGACACACACTGGATCCTGCCAAGTAGTCCTCCCCCAGTCACCTCATAAACTGCAGGACTATGTATGTTAGAGACTCGTTAAGATTTACCATTCATCTGTAGTTGGGTGGTACCTGCTAGATGCCTTTTGGCAGTTTTTCCCTGTTTAGGAAGCAAAAGAAAACTTGATGAGGAATGTAGTGTTTCAGATGACACTCTGGGTCTGCGTCATTTCCCCAGGCACGCATGCCGTCAACGTCAGGATATTAATAAAGAGACGGCGGTAGCTTTGCACAATCGACTACGACCAATTCTCCTCACGCCCCAGTGTCTTTACTCTTATTTGGTGCTTTTTTGTACCATAAAGCAGTGGTGGAAGTGAAGGGGATCTGAGGGACACGACATGTCCATACTTTTTTAATTTTAGGAAAACAGTTCCCTATTTTTTGTGAAATGACAACCGTTCAGCCACGGTTCATTGCGACAGTTGAACTGCAGGGAGTCTCCTGTGCTGTGAAACCGAAGTAAGGGCAGACTGCTAAACAAGCCTTTTTACCAGGATGCCTGCTTCCCTGAAAGAAATGTAAATGTTTGCAATTGGTCAATATGCAAATGTAAAGGGTGCTTGGGAGCCAGTATTGATGGAATCACTTGAAGTTTCCTCCCAACTTATATTCTTTTTGAGAGGTATTGAAAGGGAGCTTCCAACTAAGCTGTGACGTGTGTGCTTTTAAAGACAGTTATAAAAAAAATATGCTTCCTTATGATACATTTATTATTTTTTAGAGATATTGTAAGGGAGCTACTTTTCTTTAGCAATCTTTATTTCGGCCGTATGGCCATCAAAGATATACAATAAAACATATACAACCATTATGAAATCATCCACAATTGATACAAATTTATACACTGTAAAATTATTCATTTCTATAATTTAAACTACTAAAGTCACATTTAGATTTGTAGACTTAAAATTAAATGGGAACCTGCGACTTCAGGATACGGGTGCGGGTGTGCCAGACATTGGTGAGAAATGCAAAAACGATTGGACTTGAAACGTCGGTTTTTAAAATTCTGTACATCGGGAGATACTCCCTACAACCAAGGTTTCTAATAAGTGGAAGGAGCCAATATTTCCTAGCTGCCTTGTAAGTTGTGCAAAACAGGACCACATGTAGATCGCTTTCCTCGGCACAGGAGCATGCCGGGCACTGCTTGGAAGAGGGCGGGGTTGACCAGGAGCTGGTAAAAGATCGCAGAGGCAATGTGCCATATCTCCATTGGAGAAACAGCTTCCTGGCCAGCACGGGGGATATAGCGTCCAAAACCCTCTCCAGCCTGTAAGAGTCCTTGCTTAACGCAAATGCGGATGTTAATGACCCCTCCCCCTGGGAATCCAAGGCAATGCCTAGTTTATGTTCATAATAAACATTGACCAAAGCTCTCCGTGAGATGTTTAGTGAGGCACTAGCAGGATCAGACCAGAGGTCAGGGAACCCCAGTCTCGTACAGGATTTTTGAATATATTTTATCCAGGGGATCTGTAACACTTTAGGTTGAGTTAAAAGCTCCCTCAGTTCCGCCCTATAAGCAGAGAGTTCTTCACTACTCCATAGCCTTCGCCAGAAGACTATGGGTCTGAGACCTAGTTCGTCAGCTATTGGTCTCAGTCCCAGATCCAGCCTCAGGGAAAGGAGTGGGGTGCTGGGCGGAAGTGCAACTATCTGTCTGATAAAGTTGTTCTCAGTTGAGGACAGACTGCGGGAGGATGTATGGCCCCATAGTTCCGCCCCGTACATAGTAGCACCCCTGGCCTGTGCCTTGTAGATCTGGATGAGCGGCCCCAATGGGCGGTATGTGGAGCCTTTCATCATCCGAGTGATACCCCCAGTGGTCTGTACTAGTTTGAGGTTGGCCCTAGTCTGATGTGGTCCCCAGGACATACTTTCGTTCAGGGTTACACCTAGGTATTCAAAGGTGGAGACTCTCTCTAGCCGTGATGCTCCCAAGTATGGGTTCGGGCGCAATTTTTGGCTAGGATTCAGGACCATGAACTTAGTTTTTGCAGCATTAATTTCTAGGCCCCTGTCTGTGCAAAAGGCCACAAATGAGTCGAGGATCCTCTGAATCCCCATAGGGGTTTTAGACAGCAGCAGGGTGTCGTCTGCAAACATGATTGCAGGCACCCTGCTGCCGTTCAGTTTTGGGGCGTCGGTATATTCAGTGGCGTTCAGATGGGCGATTACCCCGTTGACGAAGAGGCAAAACAGGGTCGGTGCCAGCACACAGCCCTGCCTAACCCCCCTGTCAACGGGGAATCTATCCGTCAATTCCCCAGACCTCCCGCACCTCACTCGAGCATAGTTGTTGTGATGCAATCTCTGTAAGATTAACAGGATGTCCGGGGGTACGCCCATCTCGGCCAGGACACTCCAAAGTTTCCCTCTGGGCACCAGGTCGAAGGCGGCCCTCAGATCCACAAATATTGTGTATAAGCTGCCGCCTTCGAATATCGCTGCCCTCCAATAGATGATGTTCAATCGGAAGACCTGGTCCACTGTGGAAACTCCCTTTCTGAAGCCCGCCTGATAGGGACTAAGGACCCCCATTTCTTCTGCCCAGTCCTGAAGCCGGTTCAGCAGTACCCTAGCAAACAGCTTCTGTGGCACGTCAATTAAACTGATTGGTCTGTAATTGGCTGGGAGCAGAGGCGAGCCCTTTTTGAATATGGGAACCACCTCTGCCCCCAGCCAGGTACTCGGGATTTCCATGCCACTCAGAACTCCGTTGAACAAAACGGCAAGGTAGGGGGCCCAAACATCGGGCTCCTGCTTGAACAAATTCCCTGGGCAAGCCATCCAATCCTGGCGCCTTACCCGAAGTCAGTCCTGCTATTGCTGCCCTAACCTCCCCCACTGTTATTAAATCCCCCTCGTAATCAGCCCGGCCAATAGCGCTGTCATTCCTAATTTCTCCCAGCTCAGAGCTATAAAGGGATTGAAAGTGTGCCTGCCACACCCCTGCTGCGATGTTAGGCTCAATAGCTGAGTGGAGGCTCCCCGACCCCCCGTTCACTACTCTCCAGAACATTCGGTGGTCTCTTTTTGCGAGGGAATTAGTAAGCTCCTCCCATTGATTCTCCTCCCATTCAGTTTTAGCATGGGCAATTAGTTTTTTGTATGCCTGTCTGCTTTCTCTTAGCTTCTCACCCCCTAAGTCCTCCTTGATGTTTCTGAGAAGTTCTCCCTTTGCCTTTCTACAGGCTGTATTATACCATGAGGATTTGCGTAGCTGCCCCCTCCTCTGATTCTGTACATTGCTGAAGAGGATGGGGGCAGCTCCCTTTAAGAGGTCCTCATGAGCCTGGTATAATCTGCCAAGTGAGTCTTTATTGCCCGCCTCAATGGCTAGATCTCCCACAGTCTCCAGAATAGGGATTAACCCTGCATATAGCCTCGGGAGCTTCTCCTGGCTTGAGGCTAGTTTTTCCCACCTGATTCTTCTCCTATTATTGGCCAATAGAAGTTCAGGTTTATTCTCCTCCACAGTTGATATAGAGATTTGAAGGCCGGGGTGAATGAAATCAAGTTCCAAAGCGTTGTGATCGCTGTCCAGCCTTTCAGTAACCCTAAAATCCTGAATAGATGGCCAGTTCACTATCTGTACCAGGACATAGTCCAGGCGGGATTCTCTTCCCGCTCTGTTATAGGTAGTTCTGCTAGGTAAATCGGAATTAGTACGCCCATTACAGGCTCTAATTCCAAATCTTAAGGTGAGAGCTGTGATCTGCAATGCTACCGGTGTCCATGCCTTCGGGGGAGGGGCTTCTACCGAAGGTACCGACCACCTGACCTCTTCTTCCATCGGGAAACCCTCTAGGAGGCCAGGCAGCGGCTCAAAATGGGAGTTTAGATCCCCTCCCACTACATAGGGTAGGTCTCTTGGTATTTCGGCTAAATAAACAGAGTTCCTCAATGGTGGGCGACTCCCTAGCAACTCCCACTGGCCTAGAATAGATATTAATAAAGGCGAGTTTCGCTTGATTCGGCCAGGACAGTAAAACCACAAGGATATCATCAGATGGCACCGGTAAGCGTGAGGCCTCACAGCCTAGGTGGGATGCTACCCACGTTGTTAGTCCACCTGAAGGGCGGCCTTTACCCTCCCACCTGGCCGGGATGGAAAATGGCTGGTAGCCCTGGTGCCTGTATTCCTCCCTTGCCCAGGTCTCCTGGAACATGCAAACGTCCCCAGTCTCAATGTAAGTTACCCAGTCTGGAGTAGTCAGCTTGCTAGCTAATCCAGCCACATTCCACCAGATTAGTCTCAGGTGCTCAAAAGGAGGGGTTGCAGGGATGGGAGTATGGGGGGAGCCAGTGCCAGATGCTGCACCAATTACTACCTCGGGAACGTTATCGACAGTAAGTCCAGCTGGCTCAGAGAGGTCACAGGAACCATTGTCCAGGGTCACCGGGTTGGGATCTGATTTTGAAGACAGTCAATCAACCCCATCCAACCCGCTCAAACAATTAAAACGGTTGTAGTGAAAAAGGGGAGTATCAGGTGGTTGGTAAGCTGGACGTGCAGCATACTCCTTATATCTGGGTCTCCGTTCTACCCTTGTCCAGTTGCCTTGCGGAGGGTCATGGTGCATGCGAATGGGAGGGAAGAAGAAGGAGACTGGCAGAGTCTGTATGGTGGAATCCAGTGATCTGTTTGACCCTGCACAGATATGTAAAACAGTACCAGGGTCTCGAAAAGACACCATAATGCAGTCCCCGATTATTGTTTTCTTCGTCTTTCCCAGCCATGGTACCCTTCTGACCATGATGATCTCATTGTTGAAATGGGGCGGTAGAGGTCTGTTCCAATTCAGCCATTTAATGACTTTCCTCTTGAGTAATTGGAAATTTTCATTTTCGCCCCTTTCAAGTGGAGGGGCACCCGCCAACACCACCATAAAGCTATTAACTTCCGGTGGCAAGTCCGGTCTCCGTGGTCTGGGAGCGGGCTTGCCAGACGGAGAAGGAGAGGTAATGACATTTGGAAGGGCCCTGGGATTTGTGCCTGAAACTAGGCTGTGAGGAGCTGGAACTGCTACATGAGGAAGCATGGTGTTAGAAATATTAGGTGGAACTGAAACTGGGATAGCCATGAGTGGCTGCAGAGGGGGAACAACGGCAGCGGCCTGAGTGGGTCCTACATTGAAACAAGGGTTTTGTAAGTGGGGGAGGGTTATTGAGGGTGAATTGGGCCCAATGGTTTTGGTCTGCTTGCTAACCGTGGTACTCAGGCTAGTTAAGGTTGCCTCTAGGATGGTAAGCCTGATCTCTACTTTTTTTAAACTCTCGCTAATAGGCAACAGGAGTGATCTAAGTAGGAATTCTATGTTCCCCATAGATATAACGGGGTGCTGTGTTAAACGGGTTAGCCCCTAGGTCGCTGTTGTCAACAGCGGTAATAGTACTGGTACCCTTAGGGGAAGCAGCAATGTGCACCCTCTCCATGGACCTATCTGGGATGTGGGCCGGCTTGTGATTTTTCCCAAAATCTGAATGGGGTATTTTGGTTTTCCCCTGGCCACCCCTCGTCTTCCTTCTACGCTTATTGGGTGGGGGGCCATGCACCTGCACCACAACAGTTTGATTGGGCTTGTTTTTCCTGGTTTTAGCTGCAGGAGGTGTTTGGGTAACCAAATCAACAGCCATACTAGCAGAAGTTGAGAGTGGGATAGCCTCCGTGGTCAGTTCGGGGAATGTGCCGGGATTAGGAGTGTTGTCCCGTAGTAGTAGGGGGACACCTTCTTGGGTTGATGGATCCTGACTGCCATGGAGGGGGCTGTCCTCTTGAGAGATGGGATAGGGAATTATCTCACTGAGAGGTATGTTTTTCATATTTTCAATGGAGCGACGACGCTCTACCCTGCGCTTCTCTAGGGAGCATTCCTTACCCCTTTCACCTTTAGCCGATTTGAAGTAGTTGTCCAGCGTCCCAGTGTTGCCTCTCCCCGCCCTTGATGGGGTTTCACCTGAGGCCGGCAAGGGCATGGCCGTGGCCTATACCGCAGTCCAGCTAGGATCAAGAAGGTGTAGGCGAAAGAGGATGGGCCCAGCCTCCCTCGGCCCCTGACGGCCACAAACGGTCCCGCCCTTGTCCCGGGCTTCTCCCGGGACGCTCCCGCGCCGCGGGTGGAGACCTTCTCTTAAGTAGGCGGGCCTATAGGTTCAAGGCGGGGCATGGTGGACAGGGAGAGCGGCCAGGTGGCGTGAGGCGCGGCTTGCCGAGACTTCTGGGCTTTGAAGTCCGGCCCCGCTCGCTCGCAGCCCTGGTCCAACACACGCTCAGCAAAGGTGCAAAGTCCAACCTTCCTGGACGGTCACAGTGCGCAGCGGGACCCGCGAAGCGGGTACCGCAAGTTGTAGAAAGGGAAAGGGTCTATCAGCGCCCTCAGCAACAGTCAATCCGTTCAATGGAGTGTCCCACGACGATGTTTCCTCCCCAGCCTTTTCAGGAGTACAGGCGGGGCGTGGTGGACAGGGAGAGCGGCCAGGTGGCGTGAGGCGCGGCTTGCCGAGACTTCTGGGCTTTGAAGTCCGGCCCCGCTCGCTCGCAGCCCTGGTCCAGCACACGCTCAGCAAAGGTGCAAAGTCCAACCTTCCTGGACGGTCACAGTGCGCAGCGGGACCCGCGAAGCGGGTACCGCAAGTTGTAGAAAGGGAAAGGGTCTATCAGCGCCCTCAGCAACAGTCAATCCGTTCAATGGAGTGTCCCACAACGATGTTTCCTCCCCAGCCTTTTCAGGAGTACAGGCGGGCGTGGTGGACAGGGAGAGCGGCCAGGTGGCGTGAGGCGCGGCTTGCCGAGACTTCTGGACTTTGAAGTCCGGCCCCGCTCGCTCGCAGCCCTGGTCCAGCACACGCTCAGCAAAGGTGCAAAGTCCAACCTTCCTGGACGGTCACAGTGCGCAGCGGGACCCGCGAAGCGGGTACCGCAAGTTGTAGAAAGGGAAAGGGTCTATCAGCGCCCTCAGCAACAGTCAATCCGTTCAATGGAGTGTCCCACGACGATGTTTCCTCCCCAGCCTTTTCAGGAGTACAGGCGGGCGTGGTGGACAGGGAGAGCGGCCAGGTGGCGTGAGGCGCGGCTTGCCGAGACTTCTGGGCTTTGAAGTCCGGCCCCGCTCGCTCGCAGCCCTGGTCCAGCACACGCTCAGCAAAGGTGCAAAGTCCAACCTTCCTGGACGGTCACAGTGCGCAGCGGGACCCGCGAAGCGGGTACCGCAAGTTGTAGAAAGGGAAAGGGTCTATCAGCGCCCTCAGCAACAGTCAATCCGTTCAAGGGAGCTACTAGTTAAGTGGTGAAGTGGGTGCTTTTAAAAGGCAGTTATAAAAAAATTAACTACATACAGTCTGGGTATTACTAACATCTATATTTTGAAAGCACTTTTTTTTATCTTAAACCTTTTTGCGCATTTTGTAGCAGCCTATCTTATACTGTGTATAATGCTATGATTACTTACCGGTACTCCCCATCACTCTTAGTCCTACTCGTCCTCGACCTAGTCATCACTAATGAGGTATATTCCACTGACCGGAAACAAAACAGGAAACGCTTTTAGGCTCCACCCACCCTCCTTCCAGGGGCTATAAACACAAAGCCAACAGAAAGCACGTCCTTCCGTTTGGTCTCCCGTCCGCTCCTAGGGTGTTCACCAAGGTGGTGGCTCCCCTGGTAGCACATCTTCACCTCCTGGGAGTGTCTGTGTTTCCTTATCTGGACGATTGGCTTCTCCAGGCCCCTTTGCCTGTGGTGATGTCTCAGCACCTGTCTTTGACCATTCATACGCTCGAGCGCCATGGATGTCTCCTGAGCCACCTACTTCCTGCCACCCAGAGGTCCTTCATTGGGGAGGACTTCGATTCTGTTCTGGGCAAAGTGTTCCTTACTGTTTCCGGGCTTCTGCGCTTTTATAAACACAGTCCCCTGTGTTTATAGCCCCTGACAGGAGAATGGGTGGAGCCTAAAAGCGTTTCCTGTATTGTTTTCCGTCAGTGGAATATACCTCATTAGTGATGATCTGGTCAAGGACAATAGACGTAGAGGTAATGCAAGCTTAAAATAATGACTTACAGTTCACAGTGCTTTCTCTCACAGACTGGGACGTTGTAGCATTATGCTTACACAAGACACTATTCTCCACTACGACAACCAGGATTAAATTCCGTGGCTCACTTGTGCACCCATTAACTAACTGAAGTTTCATAATGTACAATAGTGTGTTACCCACTGATAAACATAACTTGCATTTAATTTTCATTTAAGATGTTCGGTATTTTATGTCATTACCAGAAGGTAAAAGGGCCAAGAAAGATACAGAATATTTTGATTTTTAGCCACGTCTTTGACCACACCCCCAGGCTTGCTCACCCAACCCCCATTGTGCTCAGCCGCACAGTTCCCATACTGTTTTTTAAACACACTTTGACCACTGGCATAGAGTGGTGCTATTCCATGGGCCTCATTTATGAGGCCGTGCGTCAGTTTTGCGCTTCCGATGCGTCACTTTTTGTGACGCATCGGTGGCATTAAACATGCCTCCTGTTGCGCTCTATTTACAAGGTGACGCATCTAAGCAGATGCGTCACTTTGTAAACCCCTGAACTACAATATACCTGCGTCAGGTATAATGTATGCATGGGGGGCGTTTCCCCCAAAAAAGCTTCGTAGAAGTGACGCAGTGAAATCTATGAGATTTCACTGCGCCACTTCTAGGACACTGTTGCATAAAAATCTTGCGCCTGCCTCACAGCAGGCGTAAGACTGACGCAGGCCCTTTCACATGGGGCTTGCCCCATGTGAAAGGGCGCATTGCAGGAGTTGCGTCACTTTTGTGACACACTCCAGCAATGCGCCACTTTTGCGCTTACAGATACGTCAGAAATACTGAAGTATCTGTAACTCCTTGAGACATGATGCGTCATACATTAAATATGACGCATCAGGTATGTCGCAAGGAGAGCGCACTGAGAAGTGACGCATCGCTGCTTTCATGCAGCGATGCGTCATTTCTCATAAATGAGGCCCATGTGCCTATACCCAACTGGTAATCAGTTGTTTATATCAATATGTATTTGTTTTATTATTGGTATAAGCGGAGTGCACGTCTGTCTGTCTTCTCTGGGGCTTATTTACAAGACCCTTTAGCCGCCAGTGTCTCACTTTTAATATGAAAATGACCAAAAATGAATGTGTCCTTGTGTAACATAACTGGCGCTCATGTAAAGCGCTCCAATACTTACGGTCGAGTTTGCGCTATATAAATCTGCAACAACAAAAAATGGTAAAAAGTGATGTATCTGCGGCTGAAGCGGGTTCCAAATAAGCCCTTTATATTTGTACCGCCCTATATGCATGGCAGGCGGTTTCTGACTCATGCCTCCTACAGATTTTTTTTGTCGTGGAAGATACTTACTCTCATAATGTTGGACAAGCTAGTGCGGCGGCTAACAGAAAAGCGGAGTAACCTACATTTTCAGGTAGAGGGAATTGCCTTCCTCTTAAATGAAAGGAAGAGTTGTCGGAATCCGTCGAGAGGTGGTGCACACACTATGTGGCCACAAGGTGGTGCTCGCGAGACACGGAAGAGCCCCGTTTCAAGGGCTGAAGAGTATATAAACGTGCATTCTGCGGACCTCAGCATCAAGATTTGCCGTGGCGTTTCCCTACCTGAAAACTGTCAGCACCAGACCCCAGGTTTCAGATCTGTTGCCATCTGCAAAGCTTGCGACTCCCAGGGTCTGATCCCACTCCTTGCGTTCCTGTGTTAGCCCTGTGGGAATCCCCCGGTCCTAGTATCGTGGTTTTTGAGTACCTGGGACATTTATGTCCCACCGCTCAGCATCTCCTGCGCTCTTTCCAGAGCGGAGGCTTGAGGCGTGGATGGGCCATATTTCTCCACACCACAGACATCTCTGGGTCTGATCAGATCCTCGGCTTCCTCGTGGTAGGTCCATCCGTGGGGAGTGGAATCTGACCCAGTTCTTGCTACATTTACATTTAAAACTCTTCTCTTTAAAAGTCACTTGGGTTAAATCTGTGTTCTCCCACACACTCTTGAATGTCATTGTTTTGAAAAACTTTTAACCTGGGCTGTCTCTCAAGTGTATTCTCACAATGATTGCTGAGGCCATGTTCATGCTATAAAAAATCACAAAAATAAAAATACATTTTAAAAAGGTTGCTGTGGAGGGTCCATACCTGGAAACACCTGAGTGCTATTATTTTTTGGTTAGTGGGCGAGACAACTGTGTAACAAATGGGAGGGGTGATCCCACGATAAACCCTCCAACCAAGTTCCCCATGGTCTAGGCATGTGGGGACCATGGTAAATAAATGGGCCTGAGGCACACACCTCATGGTCATTTCACCCATACACCGGAGTGTTCCTGCATTTGTGTCCTCGCCCAGGGCACAAGTCCTAAAAAAAAGAAGTGGGGGGGGTAACCTAGTTAATGAGTAAGCAAGTGGCATCACCGCGCGTGACATCACGCCACGTGACATCTCAGGAAGTGGCATCGCAAGAAGTGACATCAGTTCTTAAGCCCTCACTTACATGTTTAGCAGGTGTATCATGAGTACATTTGAGCACATTTCGAGTATACTATCAAACTCTCCTGATTTAGGCAGAAGATTCACACTTTTGTATGCTACACATAAAGCAATGTTGCCTCTTGTCAGCATGGAGCTTCCTCTAACCAGAGTGCTTTAAAAGAAAAAATTGTGATATTTAAATTATTACAAAGCCTCCTTAGGGGTAGTATGCGCTATATAAATGCTATTTATTTTGTGCAAGTAATGGGAAAGACCAATACATCTGAAGTTCTTACAGTGCATGCATATCTCCTAAACAGAGACTGAAAAGTGAAAAGTTGCCTCTCTTAAGTATGTGTGAAGTGTTAACAAGGTGTGAGCCTTTGTTTCTCCTCTGCTGCATTTGCTTCTAGGTGTGAGGCTCCTGACTGCTGCCAGCCAGGAACCTGGAACAAAAGGAGGCCTGATGACCTCTCAGACTCGGCCTTTGTTAAGAGCCAGCAGGAGTTAGAAATAAGAGTGCCCCGTCCCCACCTGCACGTTGTTGCCGATCGAAAGCAGATAACATCATGCAAGCGCTGCTGAAAGTGTCCCGGTGTTTGCAAATTACACCGGAACGAATTCAGCATCTTTATTTGTGGGGCCCAACTTCTTGGCAAGGTCGACGGTGTCCATCCTGTGGAAAAAAGTGAGTGGACGCCGTCCACCCGCGTGTACCCCCGACTCGTGCCCTGTCCTCCCCGCACTTCCCGCCATTGCAGGCCTCACCACCCCACCTCACAAAAACGGGCGACGAGGTGGGATGACCCGCTTGGTAAACAACCTTTACAACGAAACTTTTACAACGCACTACCATTACAACGCGGTCATTACAACGCAAACTATTACAACGCATTGCGCTGGGGGGCGCTCTAGGATAGGGAATAGGTTAATTTACTATCCAATAACCTTCCCTAGTGTCCACGGGGACTGGAGTTGGAATAGTAAATTAAACTATTCACTATCCAACACCCAAAAGCACTATGCATTGTAATGGATTGCGATGTAAAAACCACGTTGTAAAGGCAGGCGTTGTAATAGCCTGCGTTGTAACGTCATACATCGACCCGCTGCCTCACCGTGTGCCGGTGCTGTCTCCGTCAGCCCAGTGTGCTGGCTGTACTGCTCCTGGCCTCTCTCCCTCATGGGTGGGTGGCCCATCAGCCTGTCCTGCACTCTGTGGCCTCCTGCTCCTGATTGTGGCTCCTTAGGGCACACACTTGAACTACCTATGCAAAGGTGGCACACGCTTGAACTGCCTATGCAAAGGTTGCGCTCGGCTGCAACCTGCTGGCGTGCTTGTTAACCATGCATCGAAAGCTGATGCTGTCTGTGGCCCCCACCATAAATCGCCTGGTGTCGGCCCATCTGCTGCTTATCTCACGCTGGACCTGGTGAAGACAGCGTCCTGCAGCACGAGATAAGATCTGCAGCCCTGAGTCGGGGAGTTGTGTTAACACTCCTGCAGTGCCCTGTATTTCCTGTCTATGGCCCGCCAGTCAAGTGTGAAACCCTGCACCCCAGGTTTGAGCCATCTATTTCTGCTCAAGAGAAAGGAACATTTTGGGAAGCCTACTTTACATGGACATTGCCTGCTGCACAGCAAACAGCTGTTAAAGTGGTGGTGGGGTTCCACCCTGAAGATTGCTGGTGGGGAAATGGGGGGGGGGGGGTGAGAACATGCCATAGCTCATTGATTAACCACCCTAGTGACCCACAGAAAACGCTTTCTCGGCCGTATCCCCCATTGAGCCATTCCTTGTCGATGAACCCCATCTGCTCAAGCTGCGGAGTGGAAGGAATGGGTAGAGCGCCTCAAAACCTACTTTGCAGCTGTGGCATTAGAAGATGATGGACAACGTCCCATGCTTCTGCATTTGGGAAGGGTGCAGCTATCCGCAAGCTGTGAAAATCTGTCGCAGAAGACGGACCACTGTGCACATATGGCACACTGAAACGTGCACTAACAGTCCACTTTGAGCCACTCGCAAACCCTGACTATGAGCATTTCCTGCTATGCCAAGCCAGACAACTTACTACCTGATGAGGCAGTTGACACTTTCTACTCAGCATTCCATCCAAAATTGTTGACTGTTCCCATCGGGAGCAGGGTCAAGACCGATTTGCATATGCCTGGGTCTGAACTGGAATGGCATGGCGTGTAAAAAAACAATGGATTTAGGCCCAAATCTCTTGACTAGGGGTGCATGTTTTACTTTGGTCAGCATTCCATCCATCAATTATTCTATTTGCATTTGTCGCCCTAAGTGGGAAGGGTAAGCAAAGACATGAGTCCCGTGCTCACTGCGCCACTGAATTCAAGCTAGCCTGGCTCATGATGCCCTGAAACCGGTCCCAGGATGCCTGTTTCTGGTCCAGGGAGGACCTGGCTTAGCAGTTCGGGCTGGACTGTTCCCATGAGGGACAGAGTCAAGATGGATTTGCATATGGCTGGGTCCAAACTGGGGTGGTGTGGTGAGCAAAGGTACAATGGATTAAACCTATATCTTTGTGAATGGGGGTGAGTGTTTGCATTATTCAGCACTCCGTCCATCAATTGTTCCTTTTGCATTTGTTGCCCTAAGTGGGAAGGATATGCCCAGACGTGGGTCCCTTGCTCACTGCACCACTGGATTCAAGCTAGCCTGGCAGATATGGGGTGATGCCCTGAAACCGGTCCCAGGATGGTTGTTTCTGGTTCCGGCAGGACCTGGCTTGGCAGTTCGTGCTGGACTGTTCCCATGAGGGACAGGGCCAAGTCTGATTTGCAAATGGCTTGGTCCAACCCAGTCCATACCCTGCAGGCCTTGCACGTCCCAAAGGACAAGGGAGATATTGATGATGATGATATCAAAGGGTAGTTCACGTCATTCATAACATGCAGCCAGAGGGAAGCCCCCGGAAACACATCCCGAAGTGTAACATACTCCTCAGTGGTCATCAAGTGCAAGAGCTGATCGACACAGGAGCATCCATCAATATCATGGTGCATTCAGTAATGCAGACACTTCCAGTGCTGCCCACCGGGAAACACCCGTTACAACGGATGTATCGCATCGCGATGCCATCGCAACGCGACTATTACATCGTGGACGGCTTGACAACGCATGCTATCCAGACGCATGCTACTAGATCGCATTCACATATACATCGCTAGCGATTACATCGCTAGCGATGCCAACGTGTACCAGCCTCGCACTCATATGCCGGAATATGACAGCTTTGCATAAAAGGTTCATTTGTGTGCCGGAATATGACAGATTTTCATAAAAGAGTGATGGATGACATGGTCACACATTTTGGAATAAAGTTGCTGTTTTAAAGGTGCATTTGTGTGCCGGAATATGACATTTTAGGACAACAGCCTCGAGAACGTGTGAATTCCATTACGTACCAGCCGCACAATATGCTAATATTTCATAAAGAATATATCATAAAGAGTAATGCATGACATCTTTCATAAAGCCGGAATATGACAGCTTTGCAAGGTGCATTCGTGTGCCGGAATACGTGGGCAATTGCCCATACGTACCATTTTATGACAAAAAAGCCAATAGGTCCATGTGCATTGATGTGACGGATATGACAGCTATTCATAAAAGAGTGATGTATGACATGGTCACACATTTTCGAATAAAGTTGCTGTTTTACCTGGAATTCACGTACCATTTTAGGACAACATGTCCATGTGCATTCATGTGCCGAAATTAGATTCCGTGAACATTTACAGCCTTATACGTGTGAAAAGATGATTTCATAAATAGCTCAGCCTCGCAGAGCTAGCGACGCCTATAGTAAATGTAAATGCCAATATTTCCAGTGATGCTTTTTATGTACTCCACTCATGGATGCATTGCTGGCTGGTGGATGGATGGATGGGTGATGGTTGTTGTGTGTGTGGTGGATGCATGATGGATGGATGGGTGGATGGATGGGTGCATGCATGATGGTTGGGTGCATGGATTGGGTGGATGGATGGATGCATGATGGTTGGGTGCATGGATTGGTGGCTGGGTGGTGGATGCCTGATGGATGGATGCATGATGTATGGGTGCATGGCTTGCTGCCATGCATGATGGATGGGTGCATGGATTGCTGGCTGGGGGCTGGATGCCTGATGGATGGATGGATGCTGGAGAATATATATATATATATATATATATATATATATATATATATATATAGGAACAGAAGCCTATGTACTTTTTAATTATAGCCTCGACAACGTGTGAATTCCATATATGTGTTATTTACAGCCTCGTAGAAAGAGTGGCTATCGTGCAAATACATAAATAGCTCACAATTACAAATGGATGATTGCATTATATAAATTACAGAAACAGTGGCTATCACTAGCGGTGACAACGTCTGCATTTAATAGATGTTTTATTTAACTCAATATTTAATAAAGGACGTAGGATGACATGGTCACTGCTTTGGAACAGGTTTTATTACAGCCTCGCAGCGTGACAACGTGTGAAGAAACAAATAAATAGCTCAGCCTCCTATACTAATTGTAAATGTAAATATTTACAGGGATGCCAACGAGTTCAATGTATGTTTTTTGTAAATTACAGGCTATATATCTTATAATTACAGCCTCGATGACATGGAAGGGATGTGGTCTGACGGCTACCGCCGCCGACTTTGGTGCTATAAAGGAAGGTTCGAGCCTCCAATATAATCAATAGCCTCGCAGATGTAAATATTTCATAAAGAGTGATCGGTGACGCTGCATATGCTTTTCCTTGAGCAAAACAACATTTATTGGGAGAAACTACAAGTATTTTGCAATGCTTTGTTCCATGAGATCCTTATTTTTTATATTCTTGAGTACAAATTAGCTCACGTAGCTCTCCCTCTCATAACTGTCCTCTTTCCAGTTGTTCATGAACAAAATGTACATGAAGTATGCAGTCTCATGCTGAACTTTTTTATAACCCAACACCATGTTCGTCTGTCCAGGTCAAGCAGCAGATAACACCGCGTTGTTTTGGCATGCGACTTCGTGTACTGCGGGGTAATGTTGTGGCCAATAGAAAGAAACGGAATCGCGTTGCAACAGATAGCGAGGTAAAAAGAGACGATGTCATGGTCTGGGCGATGTAATAGATGCGGGGTAAAAGCGCACGATCTCAATGTGCGCGATGTAACGTCATACATCCCTGCCCACCTTATGTCCCACCTCTACGCAGGTGTTCACATATGGGTAGATAACTCTACTTCCACTGCCCAGAGTATTTATGACAGAATTTGCCCATGAATCTCACTCCATTTGCACCAAAGTGTATGTTACAAAAGGAGGCTCAGTGATGTTGTTTAGCAGTCGAACTGCGAAGCATGTTCAGCTCGTCACCTTCAGCATACATCAGGAGGGTGTGGATGACCTGGTAACCACATTTGCACCTCTGTTTGAAGGCATAGAGTGCCTTAAAGACCATCTGATACGCCTCCATGTCGATGACTTGATCCAGCCTGTTATATTGAAACACCATTAATTGGCTTTCCACCAGACTCCAAAGGCACAAGAAGAACTGAAAAAATTAGAACAGGCCAATATCATTGATTGGGTTGATGGACCGACACCGTGGATGTCCCCGATTATTGTAGCATGCAAACCCAATTAACCTGGGGAGTTCGGAAATGTGTTTATATGTGCCTACCCAATCTAGCCATCAAGTGAAAACGTCATCTGACACCATCTGTTGACAACATCGTGGCAGAAGTAAGTGGCTCCAAGTGGTTCTCCAAGATGTATTTGTGGCCAGATATCACCAGCTGATGCTGGATCCCGAGTCTCGGGCCATCACAACTTCTCCACCCATGTGAACCTAAGAAGATACAAGCACATTAGTTTTGGTGTTTCCAGTGCAGAGGAGGTATTCCAGGACACCATAAGGAGCATTCTGACTGGTCTTGAAGGAGTCCTCAACGTCAGTGATGACTTCTTAGTACACGCCCACACACTGGAAGATCACCTCAATCGATTGAGAGCCACCTTCCAACACTTGCAAGCTAATAGTCTCTCTCTTCACAGAGAAAAGTGTACTTTCATCCAGAAGGAAGTAACATTCTTTGGCTATCAATTCTCCCAGAATGGAGTGCTACCTGACTCAATGAAAGTCCAGGATATTCAGGAATCACCGGCGCCCACCACCGTTACAGGAATGAGAAGTTTCCTTGGTATGGTTACACATTGTGGTCGATTCAAGCGAAACTTGAGGGACCTTACAGCCCCGTTGAGAGCTAACGAAAACAAACACAATCTGGAACTGGGGACCTAATCAGGAAAAGGCCTTCCAAGAAACAAAGCTATCGTTCCTAGCTGACACCACTCTGATGTACTTCAGCCCAGCTTGTGAATCAGAACTGTTGGTGGATGCCAGCCCCACTGGCCTTGGTGCAGTATTGCAGCAAAAGCAGAACAATGGGGAATGGGCTCCAGTGGCGTATGCCAGCAGCTTGCTGACGGAGTCTGAACAATGCTATTCCCACATTGAAAAGGAGGCCATTGCAGTGGGGCTGTCGCCATTTCCACTTGTATCGTTATGGCCAGTCTTTTGTTGTTCATACGTATCACAGACCCCTCTGTCCGATGTTCATGGGGTCATCCTCAAAGCCCCCGCTGAGAATGGAGAAGTGGTGTGATGTATTCCTATAGGTTCTGTATCGATCCCCCTATTCCTGACCCTATTCTGGTTAACGAGGTAACTAGCAGCCATCCCATGATGCAGAAACCGTTATCTGATTACGCCAGACCACAGCACAGGAGCGCGTTATCTGATTAGGTCATAACGCTTGCCATCTAATTAGGCAAGCAATATTCCTCCAGCCCCTGATAAGGCATACGGAGTTCTCAAAACAAATCAAACCTATGACAACCTGGGAAAAACCCTGCGGCCATTGTTTTGATTTCACCGAGAACTTCAGTAAAAGAATGCGCTAACGACCAGCTCGTATGACATCCTTATTGACGTATCTATGTCCATCCTTACGTCAATCTCGGCACCTTACAGGTATAAATATTACCGATATTGCCTTAAGCAAACACACGCGGTGGTGACGAGATCGGAGCAGCGAGACTTCCCGAAGCCCAGCAGAGAGCGAAGCCCACTAGCTGCCCCGCCTTCCTGACGCGCTGAGAACGAGACGCTGCCTTTCTCCTGCCGAGAAATCCAGCTCCGGCGCTTCCGAGCAGCCCTTGCAGGCAGCCTGGAATATCGAGACCAAAGATGAGAGATACCATCCCTCAATCATCCTAGATTCAAGGTACGGAACTGAATAACCCCTTGCAGAGAATTCTTGAATCAGTCACTTGGCAAAACAAACTTAACTTAGACTGCTACTTTCTATCCCCGCCCACGTATTAGGCTTAGGTCAGGTACACTGGGGTAGGCGTGGTTAGAAGCACCAGTTGAGTACGATTAGTCAAATGTTTATATGTATGTATCTATTTTATCCATTTTAAATAACGTATGGCTTAGAAACCATATCAATGTTTTTACAGTATTATTTTATACTTCTGCTTTTATTGTATGCACTTTACTTAACCATAAGTATTGCAATAATATCGATTCATTTCTCTTGTACGAGAAAAGAGACTGATCAATAAATAACATCTTTTATTGAACACGCCCGTCTCTTCCTTTTCTCTACAATCTGGTGAAACTAAGAATGCACGTACTGACTGAGTAAAATAAGTTGTCTTTTGTTTTCACACGACTCTAGAGATACACTCTTGATTAGGGGAGAGCAAAGTTGTCATGTTCTATGGTTGTCAGAAACTAAATCCCTTCTTGTCTATCCAGGGAGGTTCAACTCCTCCTTGTCTATTCGAGAAAGTTTCTAGTGAACTCTGAGCTAGCTGGCAAACCCAAAACTTTAAGTCTAATATCGACAGTAGAAGACCTAGTTAACGTCTGGTCTAGGTATATACTATTGGAGGTATTATTCCAATGCGCAGAGCCTATTGGGATAATAGGAACTACACTACATGGCGCCCAACGTGTTTGGATAGGCGATAAAACTAACGCAAGACTTTAGAGTAACTCAGTCGTGCTTTTTCACTCAGACCCCTTTTTCCCATAATACTCCAAAGACGTCTGGAGTGGGTGAGAGGTAAAATCCGCCAAACCTCGCAGGAGGGAACTCCTATGTACGGTTCTTGGTTCAATCAACGTTGAAGGATACACTGTTCCAAAATATTGTGCATCTCATCTTTGTTTCCACAAGAAACCTGATCTGCAAACAAACATCATAACCATCCTGACAGTAAAATGCCAGACAGTGATGATGAAAGAGAGAGAGCTAGAGTAGCAGCTGAAGTAATAGCAGCTGATAATACTATGCAAGAAGCAGACCCGGATATAATACTCATCCCGGTCAACATAAGAAGATCTATAATGTTAAAACTTATAGAAAATGGACTGACACCAAGAGGTGGTACAGTCATATTCGTAATTGAGGCACACGAATATCGGCAGACAGAGGTATTCTATTCATGGATAAACTTTCCAGCAGCAAATGCTGTAACAAAGGAGTTCCACTGTTATAAAACAGAGGAACCTCCGGATACCTACACTCCTTTCGAGGAAGTGGAAGTACCACTCAAATTTCAAGAGCATCTGCTCTTGTTTAATGGCGCCCTAAAACATAATAATCACATCACCAGGCTCGGTCCACTAGGTAGACCAGGAGCAACGTGGCCGGTCCTAGCCGGATACACACCACATCCAGACATCGAAAGAATGTCTGCAGCAGATGTTTTAGTACAACTAAAACAATTAATTAAAATATATAGACAACTAGTCCAATATGTAATGCGGACTTCAACCATCCAACCTGTAGTTAAAATCCCACAGCTGACCCCTCATCAGGGGAACACAAATAAAATTACACCACAGAACATACAGTCCTGCCTAGGTAAAGTACCAGCTAAACGGGAACAAATACCATTCTGGTTAGCACAAAAAATCACCCAAATAGAGGCGGTGTTTCCAGACACCACCCCTGTGGATAAACACAGGATTCTGACTATCTGTCTTCCAATGGGAATCGCACCACACGTGGAGGACTGTGACACTTGGGGTACAGTCTTTGCTTCCATTTACACAAAAACACATGGAGTTCCATCCATGTCAGTGATACCAGATGTGCTAAAACAAATTCAAGACGAATACGGTCCAGAACCCGCTTTAACTCTTGGTATGAAATTACTAAAAGACTTCAAGCAGGTCTCGGCAATATTACTAGCCAACATAAAAGGAGAAGCAGCGAATGTGGCGATCCGCCAGAGGTTAAAAGAGACAGATATAGCAGACCAACCAGCTGAAATTGCCAGAATTATAGAAAAATCCTATGAAGAACTAGGTAGAGATAGTTTGGGTGGAATACCAGTAAAGCCCCAACTAATTGAAAGTCCTGAAAAAATATTTATTAAAAATAATCTAAACAGTCAAAAGAAGAACTGGGATGGAAACAAACAATCCAATCCAAAAGAAAAGAGATTCCCGTCCAGAGGAAGGTCTCCTCGGCGGAGAGAAAGATCTCCGGACCAAGGACCCAAGTCTCCCCAAAGGGAGCCCTCTGTGAAAAGATACAACCTTAGAAATAGGGATAACATAAAGAAACCTGATAGATATCAAGACTTTGATACACGTCCCTCTCAATCTTTTCAGACTTCCTCGCAGAAATCGGAAAGAAGAGGACGATCGGAACCCAGGGAAGGGCACGTCAAGTCCAAAGACAAGGAACCTGCTCATCCAAATAAAAAATTACAGTTTCCAAAAAAGAAGGTAGCCAGTATTAAAGTATTCAACAATGCCGAGAATACTGAGGACACAGCTGAAAAACGGAGAGTGGGCTCAGACAATGCTAGACAGCGCAGCAGAAGTGAGCATAGCACGCAAAGTCCTTATGAATCATCTGGAGACAGTGGACACGAATGAATACATTCAGGTGGAAACTGCAGACACCAGAGTTAGCAAACCTCACAAAATATATGAAATAACTTTACGTATAGAAGGGGATAAGACTAGGAAAATAAGGGGCCTTTTTTGGGATAATCTCTCCAAGGGCTATGACATCCTTCTAGCTGAAAAAGATTGGCCACCAGAGTTCGTCAGGGAGTGCCCACATGGCGAATAAATAATTATGCCTGCCTTCTCAAATCATATTCCAATTCATAAAAAATATACACTTGCAAGAAAGTGGGCAGTAGCTCAGGCTCCTGCTTTATATAAAAATCATGTAGGATGGGATGAGGACTCTCCTCCTCACAAAATCCAGTTAAAATGACAACCTACTGCACAAAGGCAGTATCCAATCAAGCAAGAAGCTAAAAAACAGGTAAAAGAAATTCTAGATCAACTAGAATACCAGGGGGTGATTGAAACTTGCACCTCACAAATGAACAACCCTTTGTTTCATGTCTCCAAACCAGACAATTCATATCGTCTAGTTTTGGATTACAGACACCTTAACTCGTGTTGCAAAACTTTTGCAGTACAAAACTCGCATAGTGCTGCACTAATGAATAACATAGTGCGCAAAAAATATAAAACAACATTAGACATCTCTAATGGATTCTTTTGTCAAAATATAGCACCAGAGAGCAGATACTTATCAGCGTTCTCAATAAATGGCGCTCAAAAAGAATTCTGTCGGTTACCCCAGGGGTACAAGAACAGCCCAGGAGTATTCTCAGCGAGGGTAACAGAGTTACTACAAACATATGATGACGAAGCATTATCGTATGTCGACGACATATACCTAACAGATGATGACTTGGATACTCACTTGAAGAGAGTGAACACCATAATACTTGGGTTTGCTGCAGAGGGTTACAAATTCAACTTTAAAAAATCTAGAATTGCCCATCTAACAGTCCTGTTCTTAGGATATGAATTATCAAGTGAAGGCAAAAGCCTGGCTTACAATTTCCTAGAGAAATGTGCCGTACTCCAAGCACCTAGAACACTAAAAAACCTACAGTCAATTCTAGGCTTCCTAAATTTCGGAAGAACATACATTGCAAATTACGCAGAAAGGGTCAAACCCCTTTATGATCTAATAAAACCAGATTTTAAAAAATCAAATTGGACTCAAAAACACACAGAAATTCTGAGATCCTTACAAACAGATATGTTAATTAAAACAAAATTAGAAACACGTGATAACACACGCAACCTTGTGATTCGAGTCATCCCAGGAAGATGCGGATTCACATACCTGACCTCTAATGAGGGAGAAAAGGTACCAATTGCATTCAAATCGCACTTGTACACTAAAGCTGAAATGAAATTTAGCCCAACGGAAAAAATTCTTACTGCAACACAGACAGCTGTAGCAAAAGAACGAGCCCTTTCACAAGGTAAACGAATAATAATAGTTACACCGATACCAGCCCTAGAGGCTGTAACAAAAGCAAGCATACCGAATGCTAAAGCGCTCCATCCGAGATGGATACAATGGGCTAATTCTCTTGCTGCAACAGACGTGGCATACGAATTTGATCCTAACTTAAAAACACAAGAGTTTCTCCAATACGAATTCGAATGTCCGACGCCGACCGAAATTCTGCCTCTAGAACATTACGGCTGTATAATATATACAGACGGATCAGCACAACCCGCAGTAGGAGGTAAACAAGCTTACAGTGCTGCGTGTGCGATTGTAAAAGGTCGCTGGCACGATGGGAAATTCAAACCAGCGGTCACTAAAACACAATCTCTAGGGGATTGTACAGCTCAGCGAGCAGAACTACTAGCATTCAAGATGGCGCTTGAAAATACCGATCGAGAATTCCCCACACTCATAGTGTGTGATTCGTATTATTGCGTTCAGTCTTACAATGAATACTTACAGATCTGGCTTCAGAATGGTTTTAAGGATGCAAAAGGAGGCACAATCAAGCATAAAATGCTTTGGGAACAAGTAGTTCTTTTACAAAAGGAACTACCAAAGACTCACGTGATACATACACTGAGTCATCAACGTGATGGCGTTCACGTTGCAGGGAATTCATTGGCTGATGAGGCCGCGAAGGCAGCTGTGCAAACGGCTTCCGTAGCTGCCATCACTCGGTCAAAAACAAAAATAGACAGCGATATATTACAAGCTGTCAGCGCTACAGTAAAAGATGCGATAGAAACACTCCCGAAAGGCTTTCCAGTAAAGTACTCATACATAACTGATGCAAATAACGTTCCATTTGCTCGAATCCCTGGAGTGGGGGATAGAGTAATTCCAAACATGGAACATAGGTTAGGACTCATCATAGCGGCACACGAAGGACTTGCTTCTGTACATGCTGGCGTCTCAGCCACAGTATCGTTATTAAAACAGAGATACTGGTGGCCACAAATGAGAAGACAAACCAGGAACTATGTTCTAGAATGTGAAATATGTCAAAAAATGAAAGTATCAACAGTGAGACGACCAGCACAGACGCCCCTTCTAATCTCGGATAAACCATTAGCCTGTGTTTACCTGGACCACTGTGGTCCCTAACAAAGGGATGGTAACTATAAATATATCTTGGTCGCAGTGGATTCATGCACGAGATTCATATGGATGTGGCCCCAGCGAACGGCTGATGCCAGAACTGTTATAAAAGATTTGCGAGTCTTTATCGGCACATACGCAATTGGCATGCTGCATTCGGACTAGGGTCCTGCTTTTAGCTCTAGAGCTTATAAGGAGGCCATGGTCAGCATGGGCGTTACATTGCGGTATTCTTGTCCATTTCATCCCGAGGGAAACGGAATTGTTGAAAGAAAAAACCGTGACATAAAGCAATCTATAACAGCAAAGGTATTAGGTTCGGGAGCTGGGTGGGTCAAACATCTAATAAGTGTCCAACGTAGTCTAAACAACTTGCCAAGAAATTCTCTGAGGGGACTCAGTCCGTACGAATTACTGTTTGGAACTAGGATGCTAGTCTTAGATCTTGACAGTCAGACTTCAGTGGTAAAAGAAAAAAGCTTTGATATCAAAGATCGTTTGGCTATTTTACAGGACTTAAACGAAACAAGAAAAGACCTGAGCAACATAAAGTTGAAACAGCAGCCAACAACCACTGAAGAACCACCACCTGTCCCAGCAAGACCTGTCTGGATTCCAAAAGTCGGGGATCTAGTCAGAGAAAAGATCGCGGTAAAGAAGGAATTTGGGCCTTCTTACAGAAAAGCAGTTCCTGTCTTGTCCATCAACGGGACGAGATCAGTTGTACTACCGCCGCTTGCTGGTAAAAAGGAGAACCGAGTTGTATCCATCGACCTGGTAAAACCACAATCATGTGGCCGATAACAAACAGTAGGCCAAGTGGACTCCCGATTAGTAGTAGAACACCAAGGTTTGCTACAAGTACAGAGGTGCTAACTAAAAGGCTAATCACATTCGAAACGCCTACAGAACAACAACAAGGACTATGCAACAATGCAATGGAACTCACACCTCTGAAAACCCAAATAAAAACATTTAGTAGAGACACACCAACCTACAATGAAGTAACAAATGAATATGCTGAAGCTGCAAGAAACAGTAATCCTGAAGCAATTGGAACAATAGACAGAACGGCATCCGGCTACTTCATCAACTTTGAAGATTCTTCTGAAGATCTAAGTGAATCAAAGACACAGCCATCAACAAAAACTTTTAAAGATAAAGCTAAGGAACTTTTGAAACAGCTGAAAGAAACCTATCTGATTTCTCCGTGGATTGAATTTTGGGTGTCATTTGGTGTATTTACCCTGATACTTTGGCTCATCATGATACTATGTTTGGGACGCTTCATTGAGGGAAAATATGCTAAAATGGACACAGCAAGCCAGAAAATCAACTTGATCCTCAAGCCACACACGTCTTCACACGTCAAGAAAAGAGAACTTTCTTCAGTCAATTTCACAGCCAATCCTATACCGGGTGGGGTAGCATGGGACAATACTGACTATGAAATTTATGGTCCGGTAGAGATCCTCAAATATCCACACCAAATCAAGATATCGTTGAGTGACTTTGTAAAACCAAACTCATTTGCTGATGATTGGGACTTTGAAAGTATTAATAACATGATGTCTGATCTAGTGATGTCTGCTAAATTTACCAAACATGATTATTTGCAGGGTTCGTCTAATTATGATAGTATGTACTGCTACAACCACTATGGTAACCATTTTTTACATAAATCAGCACAACCTAGAAATGTTTTAAATTATAATCAATGGGAACATTGTGCAACCCCTCCAAAAGGAAGCTCAAGAACCTTTTATGACAAATATTCATACTTTTCAGGGTTCAACACAAGTAATGCTGAAACATTATATTTCAAATTGCCAAATAAGACAGGAACAAAAACCATGCTTACAAACACAAAATTGATATATTCTGACTCATTTTTTGAACAAATGAATACATTTGGTTTTGATTATTGGGACAAAAATGTTGAAGTAAAAAGTGTTTGGGGTACAAAAGAATGGCAAGTACAAGGTATAGAATCATTGTTTAGAGCCTGCATGATCCCAGAACAAATTATATTCTTGAATGAAACTATTCAACAAACTACCTGTCTTGGATTAGCCAAAATCAAAGACTTAAATAAACCGTCTATTCCAAAACCAACAATGAACAGCAATAACTCTGCAGATGAAGAAATAGACGTAAACTATGTATTAAACCAAAACAGAACAAATCCTGATTGGAAACAATGGTTAATCTGGCCCACAGATACTAATAACTGTCAAGACAGATTCCTGAACAAAACACAGGGGTTCAAATTGACCAGGCCAGACCCTAGATATTCCCAAAGACAACACCCAGGGATAATCACCACCTACAGTGTGGGCAAACTATGCCTTCAATGGCTAAAAACTTCCACACTGACAGAAATTAAGCAACACCTAACTTTACTTACTGATGGTGCTGACTTGCGTGATTTCATTATGGGACCACGCAAACAGCGTCAAAAACGCTTCATAGCAGCCTCTATATATGCAGCTTACAACGAGGCCTGGAAGATAACTCAAATTGAGACAGCAGAAAGTATACGGGAAATTGACCGTATTAATTTGGAAAAATCGCTTTCTGTAGTGGACAATGGGTTAATGACTCTGTCCTCCAGAATCTTTTCATTGGACAGCATTGTGTCATCAGCAATCGACATAATATCGCAAGACTTACTGTTGTTACAACACGGTCAGTCTCAATTGCGTTCTATTGTACAGCTTGGCTGGACGTTACAAAATCTGCGTTCAGGCTATGTGCCTTGGCGTTTAATCAACACAACGTTACTATTCACTATCTTTAACCTTACTGATAAACAGATCAGTATGGCACAAAAGGGTGCTGATTATACAATCCTGAGCATTGAGAAACTCGAGAGATTACCATTGACAATGTCAGAACGACTTGTCATTGAATGGATAATATATGGGATAATTAATATTCCGATATCTACTTTCAGGTTTCAATACTGCCAAAAATATATACAGGCTGGCATGTACGAAAAATTGGGAAAAGTGTACATTAAGACAACATGGAACTTGCCCTATTCACATGCATGTGTCAGTAATAAAGGACAGAAAGTGTTTCTTAGTGGCAATAATTGTGCGATGTCACTAAGCGGTACACTTCTGTGTAATGGAATTAGTTTGCATGGAGCCTGTGAAGGGAACTCAAATAACCTTTCATGTCACCAGCTAGGCACACCTGCAACAGAGATAGAACCATTCTTTAAAAGACTCTATAACGGGAGTTACATTCTAATTGTGGATCGCAGATGTTGTAGTCTACTGCCCGGGGTTCCTTATCTCATCAGTACGACTGCGAAGGTCATGTGCTGTGGACGCTTATTGTTCCCCAGCTCCTTTCCAGACAGGGCGGCAAGGGCATGGCCTAACTTGAAAATAACTTCTATTCGAGTTGATACTTTAAGCAGAATGAAAACAGTGCTTCTTCAGACGCCGACCAGGCTCACGTCATCAAAAGAAACGTATGATCTCCTAGTCGCAAGGACGACTGCAGAGATTCACTCATTGTTATCAACTAATTCCCCCATACATTTCGCAGAAATCCTGAATGAAATCTTAAATATTTCTGATACCAGTTGAGTCTCAAATGTATTTAAGACAGTATTTTCGATGGCATTAACACCATTCAAAGCCATACTGGGTATTTTTCCAGACTTCGTCCATTCGATTTTTGGAGGAGTTCCCCTCATTTTGGGACTAATTGCAGGAATCCTATTCTTAGTCCTTATATTTCGTTATGGCAAACCATGTCACAGACAAAACACCTGCGACAAGGGAAGAAACAATCCGAGCCATTGGATACCGGGACCGGATATCAAAAATCCTGGGACTAACCCGGCTTAGAGACCTGAACATGACTTGGTTTCTTTCATTTCGGCCGATATGGCAAAGATGTGTTTTACCTGTATTAAGGTGCATGCTGTGCGGAGAAGAATGCGTGTTGGACACCTGTCTGACGCTACAATCGGATGCGCCAATGGATGCAGAAACATTGTTGGGTCCGGTAAAGGCTCATGCATTGTGCTGCCCTCAACGGCTGCCAATCCTGATGACGGCATTCGTGGAAACTTCACCACTACGAATAAGGGGTAGTGAAGATCAAGATGAAAGCAGCATCGATCAGGTACAACCTTCTGTCAGCAATACTAATCAAAACGTCAATGGAGACAGCCATGCACATGAATGCATGGTTACATCCTTTTCCGAGTTAGTGGAACTCTCACAGGAAGCTGTTGACAGCTTTTTCAGCAGTCTCAACAATATGATGTTCTCACCAGAGCAGAAATAATGACTCTTGAACAAGCTAGCACACGGCGTTCCCGACACCTTGAATTTGGCCTTCAACTTTAATAATAAAGTAGCAAGATCGACTTTTCCTCCAGTCCACGGACAGCGATTTTTTAGCAGCCCCAAAATATTTTTGTTACATTTTACGGGACACTTTTCTTCTGCTTAAAGTAAGAACTATTCTTAGAGAACTAATTTCTATTTTTAGAAACTTCATAGACATTAGCTGCCCGCTGGTATGTTTATAAATATTTTTTGAACTGTGATGAAGTGGTCTCGAACTTTTCTTCTGTATTAAGAGCCATTTCATGTGTAATTCTAATATTCAATTACTAATAATGTATACATATGCGTGTTTATTTTAGCATTATTCTACTGCTTGAGTGCATATAGTACATATGACTATTTTTTTCCCATATGTTACATAATTTCAAAATGCATTATGTGTATTTTGGGGTGGTAAGGTATACACGATACTCTACAGTATGTTTTACTATGCCTAGATTCGTAAATATGGCCATAGTTAGCGTGGAGTGGGTGTGATGTATTCCTATAGGTTCTGTATCGATCCCCCTATTCCTGACCCTATTCTGGTTAACGAGTTAACTAGCAGCCATCCCATGATGCAGAAACCGTTATCTGATTACGCCAGACCACGGCACAGGAGCGCGTTATCTGATTAGGTCATAACGCTTGCCATCTAATTAGGCAAGCAATATTCCTCCAGCCCCTGATAAGGCATACGGAGTTCTCAAAACAAATCAAACCTATGACAACCTGGGAAAAACCCTGCGGCCATTGTTTTGATTTCACCGAGAACTTCAGTAAAAGAATGCGCTAACGACCAGCTCGTATGACATCCTTATTGACGTATCTATGTCCATCCTTACGTCAATCTCGGCACCTTACAGGTATAAATATT
This sequence comes from Lissotriton helveticus, assembly GCF_964261635.1. Taxonomy (NCBI): domain Eukaryota; kingdom Metazoa; phylum Chordata; class Amphibia; order Caudata; family Salamandridae; genus Lissotriton; species Lissotriton helveticus. The sequence continues at coordinate 1,688,327,235 of NC_136057.1, read as the reverse complement.
ACCGATATTGCCTTAAGCAAACACACGCGGTGGTGACGAGATCGGAGCAGCGAGACTTCCCGAAGCCCAGCAGAGAGCGAAGCCCACTAGCTGCCCCGCCTTCCTGACGCGCTGAGAACGAGACGCTGCCTTTCTCCTGCCGAGAAATCCAGCTACGGCGCTTCCGAGCAGCCCTTGCAGGCAGCCTGGAATATCGAGACCAAAGATGAGAGATACCATCCCTCAATCATCCTAGATTCAAGGTACGGAACTGAATAACCCCTTGCAGAGAATTCTTGAATCAGTCACTTGGCAAAACAAACTTAACTTAGACTGCTACTTTCTATCCCCGCCCACGTATTAGGCTTAGGTCAGGTACACTGGGGTAGGCGTGGTTAGAAGCACCAGTTGAGTACGATTAGTCAAATGTTTATATGTATGTATCTATTTTATCCATTTTAAATAACGTATGGCTTAGAAACCATATCAATGTTTTTACAGTATTATTTTATACTTCTGCTTTTATTGTATGCACTTTACTTAACCATAAGTATTGCAATAATATCGATTCATTTCTCTTGTACGAGAAAAGAGACTGATCAATAAATAACATCTTTTATTGAACACGCCCGTCTCTTCCTTTTCTCTACAATCTGGTGAAACTAAGAATGCACGTACTGACTGAGTAAAATAAGTTGTCTTTTGTTTTCACACGACTCTAGAGATACACTCCTGATTAGGGGAGAGCAAAGTTGTCATGTTCTATGGTTGTCAGAAACTAAATCCCTTCTTGTCTATCCAGGGAGGTTCAACTCCTCCTTGTCTATTCGAGAAAGTTTCTAGTGAACTCTGAGCTAGCTGGCAAACCCAAAACTTTAAGTCTAATATCGACAGTAGAAGACCTAGTTAACGTCTGGTCTAGGTCTATACTATTGGAGGTATTATTCCAATGCGCAGAGCCTATTGGGATAATAGGAACTACACTACAGTGGATTTTACAACTACAAGAGTACCATTTCACAGTTGTTTACTGCCCTGGAACTCAGACTCCTGCAGATTATTCATCGAGGTGCCATGTCATACCTATGAGCTCTCGGGGCACGACCCCCAGCACCTTGTTATGCTGTGTGTGCTCTCACTAACGCCCAGGGTCTGACCCCAGCCTCCACATTTGCTGTTCTCCATAACTGGACGTGCTCCCTTTTCTTTCTACGGACTGCACAGTTACAGAGGACTGTTGCTGGCACACGCCCCATGCATATGCAGAATCTGAGTCTGCGGTCACGTCTGAGAGGACCTGAAATGACCTGCTGTTACACATCAGAGCTGCCTTTTCAGGCCTCGAGTTCTCCAGAAACGGAAGACGGCTCCTCAAACAAACCCCTTCTCGCCAGCCCCAGGCCAAGCTAGTCCAGCACTCACTTTCAACACAAATCAATCAATCATTTGTAGAGCGCACTACTCACCCGCGAGGGTCTCAAAGCGCTAAGGGGGGGAGGGGGAAAGCTGCTACTGTTCGAACAGCCAGGTCTTGAGGTGTCTCCTGAAGGTCAGCAGATCCTGAGTCTGTCTCAGGTGGATGGGGAGGGTGTTCCAAGTCTTGGAGGCGAGGTGAGAGAAGGATCTGCCGCCGGTGGTCGTTTGGTGGATGCGTGGAATGGTGGTAAGGGCGAGGTCAACGGAGCAAAGCTGGCGGTTGGTAGTGTAGAAGATGAGTCATTTGTTGAGGTATGTTGGTCCGGTGCCGTGGAGTGCTTTGTGAGCGTGGGTGAGGAGCTTGAAGGTGATCCTCTTGTTAACGGAGAGCCAGTGGAGGTCTCTCAGGTGGGCAGTGATGTGGCTGTGGCGGGGGATGTCGAGGACGAGGCGTGCGGAGACGTTCTGTATGCATTGTAGTCTTTTCTGGAGTTTGGCCGTGGTAGGGTGTTGAAGCAGTAGGAGCAGTGGTAGAAGTGGGCGGGGACGGAAGGGCACGGCGTGCCCCTACTTAAAAAAAATATTTCAGTCCGTTCCCCTACTTCTTTCTTTCAAAGAAGCATCCCGGGACGGCAAGAATAGTTGTACTTTATTTAAAAAATTACTTTTTCATGCAGCTTGTGTGGTGGCCCAGGGGCTGCTCGCACTTCTCTGTTGAGCTCCAGAGGCTGCAGCAGCCCCTCCCTAAGCTCTCGCAGGCTGAGGGCGGCCCATTGTCATTCCGATTGAGGCTGATTATCCCCTTTGGAATGACATTGCGCCCGCCCGCTGCCTGCTTTTTTGCATATCATGTGCCAGACAAAACCGTTAGGTCTCGCATGTGTGAGCCATTATAAATGGGAATGGTTTTCTGCAAGGATTCACAGCATCAGTGATTCAATGCAGGGTGGCTAAAGTAAAAAAATAATAATACGAAAGCCTTCGACATGGCCACCTGTGTATATTTATAGGCGCACGCACCATACATGTGAGCCCCTACAAAATTACGTGTTGCTTTAAAAACCTTTTTATTACTGATCCAAGTTGTACCAGGTAACTAAAAAAATGAATGTGCAAAGGTGTGTTTTTTTTGTAAGTGAACGGAGGGTGGGGGGCATTGCAGCAAGACAGTAGGGAGGCAGGAGCAACAGATGGAGAGAGCTGAAGGGGACACAAAAGCAAGAATGGAAAGGAAGGAGAAAAGGCAATTCAAGGATTGGTGGAAAGCAACACGGAGGCCGCTTGTGGGGGAAGTAATGGGGAGAAGCACATGGGCGAGCTCAAGAAAGAGGAGGGCATAACAGAGGAGCTTTCCCCAAACAGAGTACTGTGGGGAACTTGCCCCCTTGTGTAATTTGTCAATGTTCTACACAGAGTGAACTGGGCAGGAACAGTGACGGGACAGAAGAGTCGACAGGAAAGGAGAGGTTACGGGGAGAGGAGAAGTGACGGGGCAGGAGAAGTGACGGGGCAGGAGCAGTGATTAGTCATGAGCAGGAGCAGTAACCGGGCAGGGGCAGTGAACGGATAGGGGCAGTGAACGGATAGGAGCAGTGAACGGGGCAGGATAACTGATCGGGCAGGAGCGGTGAACGGGCAGGAAAAGTGATGGGGCAGGGGCAGTGAGTGGGCAGGGGCAGTGACGGGGCAGGAGCAGTGACGGGGCAGGAGAAGTGACGGGCAGGAGAAGTGACGGGGCAGGAGAAGTAAAGGGACAGGAGAATTGACTGGGCAAGAGCAGTGACGGGACAGGAGAGGCGACAGGAAAGGAGAAGTGATGGGGCAGGAGAAGTGACGGGGCAGGAGAAGTGACGGGGCAGGAGCGGTGATCAGTCATGAGCAGGAGCGGTAACCGGGCAGGGGCAGTGAACAGATAGGGGCAGTGAAAGGATAGGAGCAGTGAACGGGGCAGGAGAAGTGATCGGGCAGGAGCGGTGATCGGGCAGGAGCGGTGATCGGGCAGGAGCGGTGACGGGGCAGGAAAAGTGACGGGGCATGAGCAGTGACGGGCCAGGAGCAGGGACGGGCCAGGAGCAGTGACGAGCCAGGAGCTGTGACGGGCCAGGAGCAGTGACGGGCCAGGAGCAGGGACGGCCCAGGAGAGGCAACAGGAAAGGAGAGGTGACCGGGCAGGAGAGGTGACGGGATGGAGTGGTGACGGGGCAGGAGAGGTGACGGGGCAGGAGAGGTGACGGGGCAGGAGAAGGGATGGGGCAGGATAAGGGATGGGGAAGGAGAAGGGACGGGGCAGGAGAAGGGACGGGGCAGGAGAAGTGATGGGGCAGAAGAGGAAACTGGAATGGCATGGTGAGCAAAAAAACAATGGATTTAGGCCCAGATCTCTGTACTGGGGTAAATGTATGACATTGTTCTACATTCTGCCCATCAGTTGTTCTTTTTGCTTGTCACCCCGAGTGGGACGGGTATGCCCAGACGCGGGTCTTGTGCTCTCCATGCCACTGGAATCAAGCTATCCTGGCTGATGAGGGCTGAAAGCCCAAAACGGGTCATAGGATGCTTGTTTCCAGTCCAGGGAGGACCTGGCCTGGCAGTTCGGCCTGGACTGTTCCCATTGGGCGTAGCATCAAGACTGATTTGCATATGGCTGGGTCCAAACTGGAATGGCATGGTGAGCAAAAAACTATGGATTCAGGCCCAGATCTCTGTACTGGGGTAAATGTATGACATTGTTCTGCATTCTATCCACCAGTTGTTCTTTTTGCTATATTATGATTGAGCAGCTGGCTGGCTGACATGAATATGAAGGAGCCTTTGTGGGTTTCCTTGAACCTAGATTCTCCTGAAGAGTCCCTTTCTCTTCTGAGCCCTGCTTAACACATGTGTACAGGAGGAGCCCTGTATTCATGTCCTCAATGTTTGAAACAAAACATACTCATGGATTTCTGAACAATGAGAGTAAAGGCATGAAGGTAACATGTTGTTCCTGCTTATATTTTGCACGCTTTACATAAACCTGTATTCCCTATGAGTGTTTACTTTTTCCTTAATTAAACCTCAAATACACATGTTAATCCATTGTTTGAATTAAATAACATTATAAGCTGTAACTGGTCAGTGAAATGCTAAACGTACAAAAAATTGGTATGTTTTGCTACTTCTAGCCACACCCCTGACTCCGCCCACTGATTCAATCTTCGCTTATTCCCGCCCCCTGATTCTCCACCCACAGTTCCCCTACTTTTTTTTCCCCACTTCGACCACTGAGTAGGAGAAGACGGCGTAGTCCTGCTGGGTCATTGACAGTGATGAGTCCAGGATGAACCCCAGGTTAGTGCGTGGTCAGTGGGAGTCGGCGCAGCTCCCAGCGAGGCCGGCCACCATGAGGACAAGATACCCTCCTGGGTGATAAGTGTGCGTTACAAATGCACATAACATAACAAGTTATTTAAGTAAAAATATCCTGGTAATGGCTACTGACATAGTCGCCGCTTCTAGTTGCCCAGCAGCACAGCCTCCTATCTCCCTCAGAGATGCAGTCAACAGCCTCTGTGCTGGTTGGCCTTTCAGTACAGGGCCTGCTCGACTGAAGCCTGTACTTCCCTTCTCTTCATACAGGAACACCACCGAACTCGAAAAAATGTATCTGACCTCGTGTAATGCAATCCAGTGCTCATGTATAGTGCTACCTTGGGTTGAGTTCACGCCATATAAAACTGCAAAAAGTAAACAAAAAAGAATAGAACTTTGAAGGTGACGGACCCTTGCTGCTTTCACATTGCAGCCTGGCACTCTTAGGAAGTTCATCGGAGGTCCCTGTAATCCAACTGAACCCTGCGCCAGGTGCATTACTTATTATTTTAAACAATCACAAATGCAGGAAAAGTGTAGGACCCCCCCCCCCCCCCCCTGGCCTCCACTCCACCTCTAAATGTAGAAAAGCTGGACTCTGAAATGAATTACACTCAAGTTTATCCTGCCGATGAAATCGGTTCACCTATAGAGCCTGCTTGATGGGGTACACACGGGTGCAACAGTGACACCCAGTGGCCGATCACAGTACAGCACCAGCTAAGGTCCTCGAGGAAGCCAAGCTGGTATAAATAACAATGCCATTCAGCGGATGGCCACAGACCGGCAATGTTATTCCATTCATTCAGATTATGGGGCTTTGCAGAGTTCTCTTGAGAGGAGGCCTCAACCAGCGTCGTGTAGCTACATAAATATCTACAGACATAACATAGCAAACCCCGATGCCCCTCTGATCTGTGTTGCGCAAACAGGTGAGGGGAGATATTCCTGCTTGCCCTTGACATACTGAAGGTGACACGTTGAAATAAGATCTGATTTGTGTGTGTGTGGGGGGGGGGGGGGGAGGGGTTGTTATAGATGTGGGGCAGTCAATTTTGACAGGACGCACCCCGCCGATCGCGCCAAGTGTGCCCGGCCGTGGCGCGCCAGTCTTGTAATAAATGAATAGAAAATGGGCAGCGCGCTGGCGCGGTCTCGCAGGCAATCTTCCCAGAGATAGCGGTGCGTATTCCTCTCACCCCGCCTTGTATTTTCCCGGCATCAATCTTGCCCGAGCAGCGGTTCATCAAGATCGCCTGTCTGCTCGCTTGCAACTTGGCCGGCTCTTTATTAAAGCTTGGGGAAAAAATAAATATATATTTTTTTAAAAATCAAAATAACCTGCTTTTCCATTTGTTTGTGCCGGCGCCTCAGGGCCATGGCTGAATTTTGTGCAGATTAGAAGCACTAAATATAGGCATTCAGATTCTCTCCATCCCTCCCAAGCACAGGTTTGGGGACAAAGGCGGTCGTTCTGCCACACTGACACCGTTTGTACTTTAAAAATCAGGAATCGCGTGCTTGTGATCAAAATCTGCTTCTGATGCACTAAGCATTACACGACACAAGTCTCACATGCGATTGGCTGTTCCCCAGCCCTGCTAGCTATAACCGCAGGCCATTCGTCCTCTCCAGGTCCTCTGCATTTGGCTTCCATCGCAAAAGTCACTGTTGCTTCTATAGCAGAGCATTTTTTGCGCTTCAATCGTGACCTGCAAGCATTCTGTTAACAGCCTTGTGGTATTTATCAGGCCCAAAGGACACGTGCCGTCATTTCCTGAGATGTCACCAAAGGTCCCTATGATTTTGTGGAAATCTTGCAATACTGCCTCCTTCAGAATATAGGCCCGTCGAGGTTTAACCATTGGACCTCACTCGTGTTCATCCTGCCTTTAGTATCTGTCCAGTGAGATGTATTGCATGACCCAAACGTTTGGGTCTTGCCTACTACAGCACATGTGCTGTGCTGCAAGACGTTTTTTATTTACTATTCAGTGAGCTTTCAACCCACCCACAGCATACAATTGGTTGTTTTCGTTGTCACTCTAATTTGCTGTCTTTCGATTGCTGAGCTCCTGTAGGCTTCTTCTCCTTTCTTGTTAGCTCCTCCCTGGAGCATGGCCCAAGTACATGTGTTATTCCTGGTCTTTTTGCAACTCGCTATTTTTTGGTACTCTCTCATTTATGTTTCTATTATTTACACATACACAAATTACTTCACCATTTTCTTTCTTAGTTTTACATAGCGCAAGCTCAGGCCAAGGGCGTTGGAATGCTTTACATGAGCACCACATCAGTTACGTTAAACAAGCTTGGATTCATTTTTTTGATTTGTTCACAATTACAGGATGTTGAGCCAACGCAGCAACTCAAACCTGGCTCTCCAGTGCCTAAGTCGGCAGCTCTGACCATAGCTACATCCTCGGGAAACATCCTTTACGACGCAACTTTTACCACGCAGTGCCTTTACAACGCAGGTTTTACAACGAAAACCATTACAACGCATTGCACTGGGGGGCGCTATAGGATAGGGAATAGTTTTAATTTACTATCCAACACCTTCCCTACTATCCACGGGGACTGGAGTTGGAATAGTAAATTAAACTATTCACTATCCAGCACCGCCCAAAGCAATGCGTTGTAATGGCTTGCGTTGTAAAACTTGCGTTGTAACGGCATGCGTGGTAAAAGCATGCGTTGTAACAACGTACATCCACATCCTCTCTGGGCTTCTCACCCAGCCCTCGCTCTCTCCGTTCCCCTCTGTCCCATTGCTTCTCCGCTCCCCCGCCCTTCATGTAGCTTCCCTCCCCTCAATCCTTGAAACCAGCTCTGATTTTTTTGGCCTGTTGTTGTTTTATAGGACAACCAAGGGCTCAGAGAAGAAGCCTTTATGCGAGGAGTGTGGTATCTCATGCAATCTGAACCCAGACGCCCAAAAACAAATTAAACCATGTACTCAGGGCTTTAAGTAGAATGATAAAAGTGGGGGATCCCTAAAAGGGATGTGGCTGTGTAATTAGAACATTGGCTTTAACATAAACAATTTCACGTACGCCCTTTTTCTGTGCACATCTCCTCGATCTGCAAATCTTACACCTCATTTTTCCTCTTCAGCACCCTCTTTCCCCTCTCTTCTGAATGCACTTCCTCGCATCTCCTTCACTTCACCCCCACCTCACAAATACACAACACACCCACTTATCTGTTAGCACTGCAGTTTCTTAGATTTTTGCCTTGTCAGTAGTTTCATAACTGTGAAGCTACTTTGCAAATGTTTGCACAAAATCACAAATGCGTCTGGAATACGTCACCATTGCTCCGTTTGCTCTGGAGAGAGGCCAAGGATTGGAGGACCATGTATTCTGAACATATTTTTGGACCCACTGACAGAGTCCAGTGGATCCCCATAGGTAGGCAGAGTAAAGTTAGATAGCACCTCTGTCTCTATTTGTGGTAGTGTGGTCGAGCAGTTAGGTAGTATCAGAGGACAGTGTTAAGCCTTTGTTGTACACACTGAAACACTGAACTTCAGACCAATTGTTTTGTATAAAAATATTCTTTTAGTTATTTTATTTTCTAGAACCAAGCAAGCCTGGCACATGTAAGTGATAAGTACTTTGCAGTAAATATAGTTATAATACAGTTTGGATTTGTAATAGTATATGCACTTTGTTTTGACTTACAGTATGGTTTCAGAGAAATACAATACTTTGTAAATACAGTACATAGACATGAATGGGCTTTTCAGTAAAATTACAGGTAAGTTACTTTTGAGATTACTTTTCTTACTCAGAGTAGTATACCTGGATACTACTCTGGGACATTTCCTGTAAACAAGTAAGTAAAATCGTTGTTGTTAGTTCGTGTAATTTTAAAGAATTTCTTTAGGTTTTAAAACTCCACACTTGGAAACCTTTCACAGAAAAACAGTCAATGTTATCCTATGGAGGAAAATAGTGTTATCGGTTTTGAGGTAAGTATTTGGTAGTGGGAGATGAGGTTCTGGGGGTAGACTCAGGGTCCCCCAGGGTCAAGGATGCACTCTTGTTACACCCTCAGTGGCACTAGGGCAGCCGGGTGCTGAGTGCTGAGGCCTAATGTTATCCAATGGGGGATAGGGGACCTCCGGTTGGTGACTGCTGACTAGCAGGCCACTTGGTTGTGGGAGCAAAGCTCCTGAAGTTTAGGTCAGGGCAAATAGGGAAACAAAGTAGCACCAAAAGTGCACCCTCAGCGGCACAAGGGTGACTGGGTGCAGGGTGCTGGTTCGATGTCAGGCGCCCTGTTGCTTTCAATGGTGAACCTCAGGTCAGGATCACCGGGGTGACCTTCTCATGGTGTTTGCCCGCTCAAGCATGGGCCATGGACGGCTGGTGCAGAGTGGTGCGGATTCGCGGTTTCCGGCCAGGGCCAGAGGTTGCAGATGAACAAATCCGGTGTTCACAGGAGACAAAGTCTTTGTGGTTGAAGGAAGGCAGGTCTCTGGGTTTTTCAAGGTTGCTGGCTGCAGGACCCACCGGGATTTCACAGGAGCAGGTTCAAGGTGGAGACAGGCTGGTAGGGTTGAGTCCAAGTCAGTGGGCGTCTTCCTCTTGCTGTCTGCTGCACAGCTGTTCGGTCCTCCTTCTTCTTCTTCTTGTAGTTTCTTCTTGTCTGAGGAAGCAAGGTTCAGTGGTGCCCCTGAATACTAGATTTAAGGGGAAACAGATAGGTAAAATGTAGGGACACCCCCTATTATGCCACCCTCCAGTGGGAGGGGGGCATGAGCCTGTCCCTGGTTGGCTGAGTCCCCCCATCTGCAAGATGGTGGGGACTGAGAGTTGTGCTTCACTTCGCCTCCCCCACCTGAGGGGTGGAGTTGGCAGAGGTGAGCACACCTCTCTTCCTCACTTGTTTTTCCCGCCGGTTTCCACACCCAAAGTGGGGTCAGAACCAGAGGGGACCAGTAACTGAAAGCAGCAAGTGGCCTGGGGAAGCTAACAAAGGTGGCAAGCCTTTGAAGCTTCCCCTTTGTGAACCCTGGCCATCCTGGGGGAGGAGGCTTGGCACCTCGTCCTAGGATGTGCATTGTGTTCAGGACCCAGAGAGCAGCAGGCTCTCGACCCAGGGGTCCAGAAACGTGTCTGGTGGTGGCAGCTGGAAGCAGCCACTCAGACTGGACACTAGTGGTAGGTTAGTTTTCAGGGGACATCTCTAAGATGCCCTCTGTGTGCATTTTTAATTAAATCCCACACTGGCATCAGTGTGGGTTTAATTTGCTGAGAAGTTTGATACCAAACTTCCCAGTTTTCAGTGTAGCCATTATGGTGCTATGGAGTTCGTATTGACAAACTCCCAGAACCATATACTCTTAATGGCAGCACTGCACTTAAAATGTCTAAGAATTGACTTAGACACTGTAGGGGTACAGGGCTCATACATCTGTACCCTCACCACTGGTATAGTGCACCCAGCTAGAGGGGTGATGGATCTATGCCAGGGCAGTTGGTTGTAGGCATGGTGCACAGATGTGTGCAATGTCGACTCTTCATTTTGTTCTGCACCAAAACACACAGCCTCCAAAGGCAGTGTATGTGTGTAAAGGTACAAGGCCTCTCAGGGTTGCACAATAAGTGCTGCAGGCCTTAGAGTCCCTCCCTGGTCACAGTGCCCTGGGTACCTGTGGTACCATTTACCAGGATCTGACTTGTGGCTAGAGGTGCCAATTGGGTTAGTTTTGGGGAAAGAACACAGGCCCTGGGAACCTGATTGGCAGGGACACAAGGACACATGGCACATCGAGTCAAAGTCCATCAGTAGTCTGGCAAAAAGTGGGGGGGGGGGTTACTGCAACAGAAACCCATTTTCCTACATACTGCCCCCTTGTTCCCCCTTTGATGCTATTGTCAGCAGCTCCAGTAATTATTCAGAGAATGCAAAAGCAAAACAAACTGGATGTAATTGAAGCAGAAGAGGTCCAAACAGACTTCTGCAGGTTATTGAACTGCAAAGGGGCAGGAATTGCCGGTGGCACCATGAAAGACACGGTGTGGGGGGGAGTAACTGTATGGACTAGACTGAAACCTCTGAAATCTTTTCACATGGCTGAAAACAATGATTCCAAGCCATTTGGCTACAAAGCAAGACTTTTCAGCAGCTCATCCAGCCCGGGTGTTTTGCATTCAGACACTTGAAATCACGTTTACGACCCAATAGCACTAGGACTACAAGCCCCAGAATGCAAAGTTAAATCAGGACTGGATGAGCTACATGCATGTTAGCCTAAAAAACATGAGTACTCTGTGTATTTGCCATCCTTTTCATGGAGTATTTGGGTGCAATATAACACAGCTATGGTTGTTTCATTTCAAATGTGAGCAAGTAGTCCAATTCTCTTTCTTTGCAATCTAGTTCCTATAATCCTGGATTAGTGGTATGAAATTTCAAGCTACACTACTTCTTGAAGACCAGTATGTAATCAGATAACACTAGCATTCCTATGTAAACATTGGTCCAATTGAGTTCTATAATATTAAGTCCTATTATAAACATGAAAATAGGGCTTTTACTTTACAGTTTCCTTTTCTTAACGGTTAATAGTAAACCTTATTAGAGCCCAGCTACTAGCTTTTAGTTACAGGCTTGTTTGTGCTTCATGACATGTACACAGAGGATAGCCACCAACACAAATGGTGCGCAATACCACAAACACAGTCCTGTTTTTTCATGAGGGCCTTTCTGAATACAGTTTTATGCAAATAAATGTTTAGTGTTTTCTTCTCAACCGTGCACCCACAAACGTAAGCATACACCATTATCTGTAACAACTGATGGAGAAAAATGTTCTTGTTTATTATCAAGATAGTGTGCTCTGCGACTAGCTACAGACCTCCGGGACCCCGTCCCACCTTGAGCGAATCCATAGTCGACTTCATCGCACACCACGCTCTTGCCTCAATGGACTACATCCTCTGAGACCTCAATTTCTACCTGGACAACCACAACACCTCATTCCTACTGGAGAACCTCACCACCATGGGACTCAAACAACTGGGTACCTCCCCAGCCTATTCAGCAGGACACAGGCGTGACTCAATCTTCTCCGCAAGCAACATCTCCATCAGCCACACCTTCAAACTACATTGGAGTGACCACCACTGCATCCACTTCTCCTTCACCAAACCCACCAAACACCTCCACACCCACCGCTACCCGTGCAGAAGGGGGAACAAGGTCTCAGAAGACCAACTTGCCACCTCCCTCCGCAAAACCCCACCGCCGACTTCCACGGACACAGACACCTCAGAACGCAACCTCTACCTATGCGTCTCCAACTGGGCCAACACACTGGCTCCCCTCAGGGAACCCCCTCAGCAAGCGGCCCTCTTAGAAAATCAGCTGGTTCTTCCCCACCCTTCAAGAGTCCAGGCGCACATGGAGACTATGTGAGAGAAGATGGAGGAGCAGCAAGACCATACAGCCTTCAAAACCGCCATCACCACACACCACCACCTCAGCAGACCAACAAAGAAAACTGCAATACTGGAACGTATCAACGCCAATGTACACAACAGCAAAAAGCTCTTTACCATTATCAAAGAATTAGCCAAAGCCAGCATGGATGCCACAGACATCCTCCTCTTCCAAGACCTCTGCGATAACCTTGCCACCATCTTCCACTGCAAGAGCATAGATATCTACGACAGCTTTACAACTTAGTACCCACCCACCCCACCTGCAACCACCACACCCAGATTTTCTAGATCCCAGCCAACCCTGCTCAACTGGACCACCCTCACCACTGACAACACCCTAAGGATCATGAAAACCATCAACTCTGGAGCTCCCTTGGACCCCTGCCCCTATCACATTTTCAACCGATCCAGCACCACCATGGCCCCTAAACTCTTGTGAACCATCCACTGCTCCATTGAGTCTACCACCTTCCCTGAAGAGTGGCAACATGCTGAGATCGACCCCCTTCTGACAAAACACTCTGCCGACCCGACAGATCCGAAGAATTACAGACTCATCTCTCTTCTCCCCTTCCTGCCAAAGTCATTGATAAGGCCATCAACGAACAACTCACCAAATGCATTGAAACAAACCTCACCCTGGACCCCTCCCAATCAGGCTCCAGAAGCAACCACAGCACTGAGATTGCACTCATCGCCTCAACAGACAACATCCGCACTCTCCTCGACTAAGGCTAAACCGCAGCCCTCATCCTCCTGAACCTCTCTGCCACCATTGACACCCACCACACCCTCTGCACAAGACTCCATGGCGCTGGCATCCAGCAAAAAGCCTTAGAATGTATCCTCACCAGCCGAAGCCAGAGAGTCAAGCTTCAACCGTTCTGCTCAGAACCTACAGAGATCAGCTGTGGAGTCCCTTAGGGCTCCTCTCTGAGCCCCACCCTCTTCAACATCTACAGGGCCCCTTGCAGCTATGGTCAGAAACCACGGACTCAACATCGTCTTCTACGCCGATGACATCCAGCTGATTCTCTCCCTCACTGACAAACCTACAGCCGGTAAGAGCAACTTTCGGAACAGGGGAAATGCAGTTGCTGCCTGGATGAAGGACAGTTGCCTCAAACTCAACTCTTACAAAACAAAAGTCCTCATCCTAGGTACCAGTCCTTCTGCCTGGGATGACTCCTTGTTGCCTACAGCACTCGGAACCCCCCCACACCCACCGACCACACACACAACATTGGCATCATCGTCGATTCCTTGCTCTCAATAAACCGCCAACTGAACGCCGTCTCTTCCTCCTGCTACCACATGCTCTGCCTGCTTTGGAAGATTTTCAAGTGAATCCCCACTGAGTCCAGGAGAACGGTCACCGAGGCGCTCTTCAGCAGCAAGTTCAACTACGGTAACGCACTCTATGCCAGCACCACCCAAAAACTCAGAAAGAAATTGCAGAGCATCCAAAATCTCTCCCCCTAAGTGGCGCCTGCCCCGGGCAGTAGTAATGGGGGGGGGGGGGGGGCTAAAAAAGAAAATATAATTTACCTGCCCCCCGGCCACCACCTCCCCTCTATCCTCTTCGTCCTCTTCCTTCTGTGTGAGCAGGAAGCACCTAGGCTCCTCTAAGCCAATCACGATGCTGCTGTCACCATGACAGCAGCGTTGTGATTGGTCTGAGCACCGTGGTTCAGCACTCAGATGGTGACTGGGAGCCTGGTCATGTTCTCCACCCACGCTATACTATACAGCAGGTGGAGAACATGCAAAGTTTGCGTGACTGTTTGGCCGACATGAATAGGCACAGAGAGATTAAGGGGCATGAAGCAACTAAAGGAGTGTTGTGTGAGGGGGAAGCATGGGGAGATAAAAGGACAGCAAGCAAATAAAGAGACAGAACTTTCATTGCACAAGTAATCAGAACAGTTAAGGAGCGAAGAGGCCAGCCAACTAACAAAAGAGTTCTCTGTAAATGTAAATAGCCTGAACAGTAAGAATACATGTAAGGGGCAATACTCATGGAAGGATACAAAATTCCAAAAGGAAGGACTGCTAAGTGCATTTATCAATGAAACGCCTGCCTTTCTAAAAGACAGCAACAAGACCAATGATAAAGATGGGCGTTTTTTCAAATCCATATCTTACTTACAGCATGCCTTGAAGAGACAGCACAAGCGCGGCCTAGGCGAGACCTAAAAATGTGTAGGCATGTGCATGTGTGGAGCATGTACATACAAAATGATTCAATAGACTTTTTTATATTTATTTACCCATGTTACACAGCATTAGGGATGCTGGACAGCATAACTAAAAAGCGTTGACAAAGCCAATAGGTATTAAAGGCGAGACCTATTAGCTTTGCCAATGCTTGTTATTTTTACAAATTATCTGTCTGCCTCCAAGGCTTTTGTGGCAGTTGCATTTACAGATAGCATCTCTAAAGAGGGCTTCCCACACCTCATGCTGTCTGTGTGTCTCTTTGCCTTTAATCTGGCGAATGACTCCTTGGTTATGTAGGAAAGTTTCCTTCTCTCCTAGAAAGATGGCACAGGGAATTTATGAATTTTCTAAAGCCATAACTCTCTTCTCTGCCCACATCCAGTGTTATAATCACTGACCAAGTGTAGTTATCTCCCATTATTTTAGCAGTGGGGATTTGGGAAGCCAGACTGCATGGCCCAGCCTATCACACGATAAAGTTGTATGAGGGCTACCCCCTACAGAACCACAGTTACAGGAAGTAATTAGGCTATACAGATTTGACAACATTTGAGGACTCCATTCTTGAAATATGTTGTGGGTGGTATTCAGATAGTGTTCCCCATTTAACTTGAGGTGTACACACATTTTGCAAATGGCAAAGGAGTGGAGCATGGGTTGCAACAGTTGAGGGAAGGAAACAATAGGTAGATTTCCCTAATTATTGTTGGCTTTAATTGAGATGCTTTAATCAGATCTGTTCCAGAAAGAGCTGGGTGTGTGACTGATATCACTCATGTCAGAAGCTAGTTGTTGCTGTGCCTGGGTCAAAATTTTCACGCAAGTCCCACACAGCATGGTCACCTGATTTCACAGCATTTGGCATAATCTAGTGGTATAGCTGTGTTAGCTGTCTTGTCATTCCTAAACAGGGCAGGCTTGCTTCAAAATCGATACATACATTTTCTAGCATAATGTGGAGCCTTGAAAAAGCATGGGGCCTGGGGATAACTCCATCCTCTACCACCCATTCAAATACCCCTGGCTCATAGCTGTGTTGCTACTGCTGGGTTAATTCTCCATTCTTCTCCTCTCGCCAAAATTCATTTGCATTGGTTATTGTTTTGTGCCCTGGGCTTTCACGAAATTTCTTTGATGTCCCTTCTATCCCAACACTCAAAGCTACCTGTGCCTACTTGATACATCAACTATAAATGTTTTTGGTCTCGCCTGAGACAGTGCTTGCTCCAACACCTGCAAGGCAGTTTGTTTACTTACATGTGGATTAGAGCCCACCCATTGCTTACTATTGGTTGACTTCATTGTCACTTTCATTTGCTTACTTCTTTTTGGTCAGCCCATTCCAGCTTCACTTCCTCTTCTTGTGTTTGGCCCTCCCCTGGATCATGGTCCAAGTACTACTTCCTTGTTCAGTGTCATTCCACTGCTCACGCTTTCGGAGCTACTTTTTGCTTGTTGTGGAAGCACTCCAAAAGAGTGCATGTGTTTGCTCTGGCTGTTGTGTTGCTTGCTCCCTCCTGCACTCCTCCTGCTGACTGGCATGTTGCTTTCACCTCCCACTCTCTTTTGAGTTGCTGGCCCCCTCCTGCCCTCCTCCTGCTGTCCATCGTGCTCTGTGCTCCCTGCTGCCCTCTTCTCCCTGTCTGTTGTGTTGCCCACCCCCTCCGGCACTCTCTCTGTCAGTGTTGGCCCAGCCACCACCATAAGAACAAAAATGCATTTATGTGGCCAGAATCAGCTGCATCAGAGGACTTTTTTTCCCAACTTTTATTTTTTTTGGTCTTCAGCTGCAACACCCTGCTTGCCATCTCCCCTGTTGTTGCTTGCCCCCTCCCATTCCATTTTGCTTGCCCCTTCCCACCATCCTGCCCCACATTCTTGCTTGCCCCCTGTTGTTGCTCTCCCAACCCTCCTGACCTGTCCCACATTGTTAATTGCCCTCTACCGCCCTCCAGCGTTATTGCCCCCTCAGGTCTCGCCAATGTAAGAGCTGTCAGCTTTGTCAATGTTTTTCTAGCCATGTTGTACAGCAGTGCAGCTTTCATACAGCAGGACTGAACATTTAATAAAAGTGCTATGGCGCAACCAGTGCTGACTGTATCATAGCCATGCTCCTGCTGTACAACATGTCTAAACAAATAAATGAAAATATAGACAAAGCCAATAGCTCTTGCATATATGTGACCTATTGGCAATGCTTATTAACCAGCTAGCTTAATAAACTGTCTGGTTGGAAGCATTTTGTTTGGGAAACAGTTCTCATTTTATGGCAGAGACAAACCCATTCTGCCACCTACGTACTTAGAAGCTTACAACCCTTACTCCCAAGATATAGTGTGGCAAAAGTTTGGGAATCAATATCAATATTAATATATCCTTCTGAAGTCTTTCACTGGAACTGTGATCGAAACATGTAGTTTCACAAAGGGATATGCTTGTTTACACGTACAGTACCAAGCATTCTGATCTCTTGTCAGCCAAGGATAAAATTATGGTAGTTCACTCATCTGTTAGTTTCCAAGTATCATGATTGTGATGAAGTCTATGTGTGTGACAGTTCTTACAAGCACACTCTTAGAACTGGGGGTCTCTAGTTGGCAGAGGTAGGTACCACTGTCCAAAATAGGGCTCTTGCTTCTAGTCAGGGTAAGGAGGAAACCCTCTGAGATAACCCCTGCTCACCCCCTTGGTAGCTTGGCACGAGCAGTCAAGGCTTATCAAAGGCAATGTGTAAAGTATTTGTACCAACACTCACACTAATACAGTGATAACACCACAAACTGACTCCACAACAGTTTAGAAAAATAAGGGTATTTAATCTAAACTACACAAGACCAAAACAACAAAAATACAACATACACAGTTCAAGAATATGGTTGCAAAAGAGTTCTTAAAGTTGAGATAAAATAATCCACAGTTGTGTGAAAAGTTCACAGTTGCGTCACGTTTAGCCAACAGTACCTTTAAATGCGACAAAGTTCCAAAACAGAAGCTGGTGCGGTGGAAAACAAGCAATGTGTCACTCCTGAGACCTTGGGGAGGCGATGCAACAACCCCGCTGGATGTAGCGGGCGTCTGTATGGGGAGGGATGTGATACCTTGTATGGATTCCGGTGCGGAGGTTCCGCAGTGAAAAAGCTTGCAAAGGCACGATGCAATGATCTTTGGGGCTGCGACGATCTCCGGGGCGACGATGTTTGGACCAGCGGTGATCTTCCTCTCGCAGCTCTTCGATGCGATGGCTCTGCGACGACACTCGCAGCGACGTGATGCGGTCCGCAAGCAAGCGGTGTGACGATCGCACCCAGTTACGACAGGCTCTGCGACGATACTTGCAGCAATGGTACTCTCCCCGCACCGGACTGGTGCATCCCGCAAACAAAGGATGTGATGACTCTGGCAGCGGCAACAGGCGCTGTGACAATCTCGGCCTTCGTAGCGGCGGGAATTTCCTCGCACTGATGGGGGTGCGCTCCGCAAGCGAGCGATGCAACAAAACTTGCAGACAGTCTTTAAAAGCTTGGTTTCCAGCTTCCCAACACAGGTACAACTTCCAGAGGCACCACAACTGGCCCAAGCACTCTAGGAAGGACAGAACTCTCCCAGCAGAGTTCAGGAAAGCTGGGGGTGAAGTCCTTTTGTTCCTGGGACTTCTTAACAGGGAGCCAGCTCTTCTCAGGCCCTTGGAGATTCCTTCAAGCAAGGGGACACAGCACAAAGCAAAGTCATTCCCCTCTCCTTGGCAGCAAAGCAACAGCAGGTCAGTCCAGCAGAGCATCAGCAGGACAGTCTTCCTTCTTCAGTTTCAGCTTTCTCCTTGGCAGAGGTTCCTTCTTGATTCCAGCATGATCTAATTTTCTGTAGTCAGGGGTCCTGTACTTATACTCCTAAAAGTCTTTGATCCCTTTGCGCAGGAGGGCTCTGAGCCCGGTCTGAACCAGTTTGGGGTGTTCCTTGAGCACTTTGTTTTCCTGGCCTCTCCTTTCCTTTCAGGGAGAGGGGCAGGGTCGTCAGCCGCCCAGCAGGAGGTGGGGCCAGCATTGTGGAAGGCAGGCACAGCCCTATTCAGGCCCGGGAGCTATCCCCTCCCACCACTCAAGATGCAGATGCAGTCATTCAGCCTAGGGCTGACTCAGCCAGCCTCCTGGGGGGTTCCCAGCCTCTTTCACTCTCAAACCAGACAGTCAATTCACAAACAGGCCAAGGCACACAGAAAGGTCGGACAAGAGAACAGCAACTTTCTAAAAGTGCTGTTCTCAAACACAGGATTTAAAAACAACCTTTCCTAAAAGATGTGTTATTAAATTATGACTTCAGGGATACCAGAATTTTATGTCGTATCTTGCTCCTATGGGAAGATATGCTGGTAGCCACTGTAGCCATAATTCCCCATGATAGCCTATGGGGAAAGATAGCCATACAATAGTGAAAAACGAAAATGGCTGTAATTCACTACCAGAGCATGTCACCTGCACAAGTACATGCTCTACCTTTCACATACACTGTACCCTGCCCAAGGGGGTACCTTGGGCCTTCCATAGGGGTGACCAATGTGTACAGAAAGGGAAGGGTTAGGCCTGGTCAGTGGGGACACTGACCAGGAGGACATGGCAGTTCACAGCCTGCACAGAGGCACTGCGGTGGCAGGCCGGAGACACCATTGTATGGCTGCTCATGTGGGTGGCACAATCAGTGCTGCAGGCCCACTAGTAGCATTTGTTATCACCAGCCCTGGCACACTCAGTGCACTTTACTAGGGACTTCTTGGTGACATAAATATGCCAATCATGGATAACCAATCACAATAACAATTTACACAGGGAACACTTGCACTTTGACACTGAACAGCAGTGGTAAAGTGTCCAAAGCATCTAAACTAGCAAAAACGAAATCCAGCACAGCATCAAAATACAGGAGGTAGAGGCAAAAAGATAGGGGAAAACCACACCAAAGATGCCAGGTCTAACACACACTATTCCCTTTTCAGCCATTCACTGCACAATATGCTTACAAGGCAGCCTGTCTGGTGTATTGTGTGGGTTCCTTAGATACAATGCCACTCCAAGTGCCGGCTCATCGCATGAAATTGCTATTGCAGGCACGATCCATACATTCTCAGGAGGAAGTAGGAGAAATTATTGAACTTAATTATCCATTGTCACATATTTGCAATCTCTAGATAATTTGTTTGTCATTCTACACACTAATTTGACAATTACAATGTACATGTTTCTTTGTGACTGGCACAGGGACATATTTGTTCACTTTTTACGAAATGTGTTGAATTCCTGTGCCGTCGACATTCAATGCTCCACTCCCGGCAGGCTGTGGAGGTGTTTCTGAAGAGCCATTTTGGGTTTGGCCCTTCAGACAGCTTTAACTGCTTCACCGGACTACCATTTTCCATTAAAATGCCATACATAACAAAATTTGCAGGGCTTCCGGTCAGCAGGCTTCATCCATTGGTCTGTTAAATTGTCATTCACATTCTGTTTCCACCTTCCACAGCATACAGCATGGGTTACTAGGTTAATTCACTTTATTCATGTAATCCTGCTCACTCTGAGTGACTGCAAAAAGCATGTGCACATTGTTCACATCCGCCTACATATAGTACATTTTGCTTTTGTGACAAATCTTGCTCCAAGTGTTTTTTATTTTATTCTTTAATATTAATTTAAAATACCAGCTATTTATTTTACCTGCACTATGGGTGCCCAGTTAGATGGCGATTTTTTTCATCTCCTTTTAATGATGCATTTCGAAGAGTGTTTAAGTGACATTGTAGATGATTGCAGTTTGAGTGCTTGGTAAGGCGGTGATTTATTCTTGTCAATAATAATAGCATGCATGGCACACTTCCCTGGCATTTGGGCTTACCGTCCTGAGACATGTTGGGGGAGATCAGAAAGAAGTCAGGTGTCCTCCACCGACCCCAGATTAAGAGCTGTCAGAATGTTTGATTGGGTGGGAGCTTGTATGACTGATGGATAACACTCCTAGGAGCCTTGAAAGAGTGTAGGATTTTGGCAGGAGGATGTGCTACGGTTCACCTAAGATTCTTATTGCTTTTGGGTGGAGGAAAGGGCAGGATTAAGATACTGTTGATTGCTATCTTTCAACTGAAATTTGCAACATTAGCACCTCACCAAAGCTATAAATGTGATCTTCTTGCAAGCGACAGTGGCGTGACTGTGATATGATGCTGATACATTTGTAACCACTAAATGCCAGTAAAGAGAATTAAAAATGGATGGCTCAACCGAAAGGCTTGTTATTTTTTTTTAAACTTCACTATTAAAAATGTTTTTTTTATTTTAAATTTTTATTGCAAGCACGTGCCACCCACCTTTAGATGGCTGCATTTATCCTTTTTGTGGTTTATGCTTGCAATAAAAAAAAATGGATTGTAACCGTTGTACAAACTATTCCACCAGATTACCAAGGCCAGACCCCTTGGCTTTACCAATGCTTGATTAGATGTAATGTTGAGAGGAATCCTCTACAGACAATCTGGCTGGAAATGTCAATGAGTAGATTGATGGATGGTGTAGCAGGCTACATATCATTACTGCACCATGTTTACGGTAACAGTATCAAGTCTTCTAGTCACCCCTTACTCCAGTTGCTTCCTCAACTGTTGGTTCTTACGTACAACAATTTTCGCGTACTGACACAAAATGCAAAATACTCTGTTGAAACAGAAATATAACCACTTCTCACAGGGAGGAAGTAGGTGTTACTTTGGTTCCACATAGAAGACAAAACCAAAGTTGGAGATAAAAGCAAGAAACCCAACTCCATGTGACCACAAACTCTGTAATCTTCCCGTTGATTTTACTAGAAAGGGGTGGAATCCAGCCAGGCTCAGGCTCTATGGCGATGTGACCGGTGCAGCTGCACCTCACACTGACCTCAGGGGCGCTGTGTTTAGAAATAACAGGGATTTATAAATCAATTGCTGCAGAGTGTGTTGTCTGTCCAGAAGTTTTCAGGCAACAATAAAATTGTCAAGATAACTCTGATGGGAGGAGGAGCTTCGCGCGCAACCGAGATGGTCGCGTGAGCACAGGGCTCCCGGACCTTCGCCACCTCCGGCACTTATCCTGTCTATAATCCTGGATATGACTACGGACCATCGCAGATGAAACCCAGCTGATATGATAGCTGCTTTCAAGATTTGAATTGGTCCAAGAAAACCGATTTTATGGTGATTTGAACTTTCCTGGCCTGTTCCACGGTCCTGCCCCGGGCTCGAGTTGGTGAACTGCCTGGATGGTAATTGAATAACAGCGGCTTCCCTGGTCCCACTTTCGACCCTGGACTTTGCTTTCGGTTTCGCTTTTGGCCCAGACCCCCTTACGCAGCAGATCTGGCCCCGCCGCTCCCGGACCACTTCACTTCCCGGTCCCACTCTAGGACCGGGATTGTATATCATCGCTTGGTGTGTGACTTGGAACACGCCGTCCTTTGGTTGAGCGTCTGTGGGTGATTTCGACGTAGCCATTTTCACCAGATCTCGGGGTCCCCTCGGTGGCGCAGCGTCCAAGATGGCCGGCAAGCCCGAGGTTGACAAGCGGAAGACCAAGGCTGTTCACCGTGGGGGCTCCGTACAATCTAATGTCATGGACCGATACACTCATCCCAAGGGGTCCCCCAGTGGAACTGGCAAGCCTCCAGCGGACAAGGGAGATGACCTTCCGGCGGACGAGGACCCGACTCTGCACGATATCATGGGCGCCATTGCGAGTATGCAGGCCTCCATCGGTGCGCAGTATGAAACCCTGGCGCAAAAACTGGATACAGTGGCGATCGATGTCACCTTGAGCAGGGCGGATTTGGCTAAGACGAACGAAAAAGTCAAGTCCCTGGACTTGAAGACTTCCAGCCTCACGGCGGATGTCTCCGATCTACAAACGGAGGTCCGCGATCTACAGTCCTCTAATGACTCCTCCTCCCGTCGCTTGGAAGATCTTGAAAGTCGTTCTAGGCGGAACAACGTTCGTATTGTGGGTGTCCATGAGAATTCAGACAACTTAAACGTCGATCTTATTGTAGAGGACCTCATCGTCAACCATCTTGCACCCAAAGGTCTGAGTAAATTCTTTGCAGTGGAGCGGGCTCACAGAGTGCCGGGCGGTAAACCTAAGCTGGGTGCTACCCCGCGGCCCATCATTGCCAGGATATTTCATTTCCGTGATCGGGATGCTATCCTACAGGCATCGCGTTTGGGTGGCCCCACGAAATTTGAGAACTCGACGGTGAGTTTTTATCCCGACTTCACTCAGCTGGTACAGAAGCAAAGAATGGGGTTTCAAGGAGTGAAGAGACGATTGAGAGACAGGGACATGAAATACGCGATGTTATTTCCAGCCCGACTGCGTGTGGAACATGGGGATCGGACGTTCTACTTCGATCGCCCTGAGGCTGCAAGTGACTGGCTCGACACGCTGCCCAGGCAGCAGGAACACCCTGAACATTCTGGTGGAGCTGAGGGTGGACTGATGGACCAGGAATAGTACTGTGACTTGGTTCGCTGGACTGCACATAGATCTTTCGGCATGGTTTGCGGATCCTTTAACTTTCTTTAATTGCGGTGGCCCTCCAGGGGTGGCGGGGGGAGTGAGTCTCTTCCTCCTCTGGGGTTTCTTTTCGTAGATTAGTTATTTGCTAGGGCGACAGGCACACTGCAAGTTGGGGGGGCCTTTGAGTCTAACGCAGGGGTGCAGGGTGGGGGGTTCTGTTTATTGGGTAGGTTTGGGGGTGGGGGGAGTTGTTCTTGTTTTGTTCCCTTCAAGGCACTATATTGATGGACATTTGGACTTGGCTGTTGCGACTAATGTGGGGTGGATGCAGCGACTACGTTTGGGATGGGGGGTAGGGGGCTAAAATTGCTGTGTTGGAATGTTAACGGGTTTGGGGACAGGATAAAACGGGGCGTGGTGTTACA
Organism: Lissotriton helveticus; assembly: GCF_964261635.1. Classification (NCBI taxonomy): domain Eukaryota; kingdom Metazoa; phylum Chordata; class Amphibia; order Caudata; family Salamandridae; genus Lissotriton; species Lissotriton helveticus. The sequence continues at coordinate 1,688,303,865 of NC_136057.1, read as the reverse complement.
ACTCTTGAGACGTCTTTCCCCTGATGTTGTACTGTTGCAGGAAACACATCTGATGGGCAACACATGCCAGGCTTTGAACCGTAGGGGCTACCGTCTCCTGGCACACTCCGGCTTTACCACTGGCTCTAGGGGGGTGGGTATCTTGGTTAGAGTTTCCCTCCCCCTTAAGATCGATGCTGTCATCCTTGACGACAAGGGGAGATATGCTGCCATTACGGGACGGTGGGAGGGGAAGGTCGTCACTTTGCTTTCCGTTTATGTCCCGCCTGGCCTTCAAACTACGACCTTTGCTGACCTGGGGAGGGTGATACTGGGGCTCCCGGAAGGCATCCTTGTGGTGGGTGGCGATTTTAACTCTGTGGTCTCCGGACATGTTGATCGCTGGGAGGTCACAGTCCTGACTGGGTGGCTTCCTTGACACTCTGGGTCTAATAGACTGCTGGCGGCTGCTGCACCCTGGTCAATTACAATACACCTTCCACTCTGGTGCACACGGTAGTCTCTCCAGACTTGACTATATCCTGATGCCCGCCACAGAGGCCCCTCTTGTTAAGGAGATCAGACATTTGGCTAGGGGTATTTCAGATCACTCCCCCTTATGGCTTGTAATGGAAACAGGTCCGGGAACTGAGGGCCGGGTAGCCACGGTCAACCCTTGGTATCTCCGTGACCCTAAGATCCGTATGGAACTGATCAAATTACTCGACCATTATTTGGTGGAGAATGTGGGGTCTGTGTCATCGTCTGTATCGCTATGGGAAGCCTATAAGGCGGTCGTCCTCGGCCAGGCCTTATCATTAATTCATAACGCTAAGAAACGTAAATGCGAGGCAGTGGTCCGACTTGAAACTGAGATATTAGACATAGAAAGAGAGCTGGAATCTGATGTTACCCAGGACAGGTTACACCTTCTTCGCCTCAAACAAACTGACTATAGAGCATTGGTCACTGATGCCGCCAAGGTGATGAGTAGAGAGCAGCAAGGCCACTTGTATGATGTGGGTGATAAGGCCGGAAAGTTGATAGCTTGGCTGGACAAGAAGGAGAGGGCTAGTCGTGTGGTTCCTTTGATTGTTAGGGTGGATGGAGTGAGAGTGACTGACCCGGTTGAGATTGTGGAGTGTTTTTCTGAGTATTTTCAAACCGTATACTCCCCTGTATCGGACAGACCGGAGCGGGATTCGCATTTGCTTCTGAGAGACATTGCTTTGCCCTGCTTGTCGGATCTGGATAAGGAACTGATGGACGCGACACTCTTTGTTGAGGAGGTCGCGACCGCAATCCGCTCTGTGAGATCGGGAAAGGCCACGGGTCCGAATGGTCTCCCCATCGAACTCTATAAGCTGCGCCCAGACAAAATAGCACCACATCTTCGCTCGATGTTTTTAGAATCGCTTGCCGCGGGTACCCTTCCATCTGATCAGAGGCTTGCGTCTATCGTCGTGATTCACAAGGAAGGAAAGCCGCGAGATTGCTGCGCGTCGTACAGGCCCATCTCGCTTTTAAACGCTGAGCCTAAGATCCTCGCAAAAGTGCTTGCGAATTGCTTGATCTCTGTCGTCTGCGACCTGATCCATCCGGACCAGTCCGGGTTTATTCCGCACCGGAACACGGCGCTGAACCTTCGGCGTCTACATGGCGCCCTTGCGAGAGCGTCTTCGCTGCGTGAATCGGCTATTTTGGCTTCTTTGGACGCCACAATGGCGTTTGATACGCTGGAATGGCCATATCTCTGGGCTGTCCTTGCCAAGTTTGGTTTTGGCCCAGTTTTCATCAGTTGGGTGAAACTATTATATCAAGACCCCTTGGCTCAGGTGGTTGTTAACAGTCGTGTTTCTGGCTTATTTTCTCCCGGAAGGGGTACTCGCCAGGGATGTCCGTTGTCTCCGCTTCTTTTTGCTCTTGCTTTGGAACCTTTAGCGGCTTGGCTGCGCTGGGAGCCGTCAATGAAGGGAATACGCTGGACCCCTGATTTCGAGGACCGGATATCACTTTACGCTGACAACATCCTGTTATATCTCACGTCGCCTCGGAAGTCGCTGGTGGTGCTATTCGACGTCTTGACTTCCTTCGGTAAAAACTCTGGCCTTGTGATCAATTGGTCCAAGTCCTGCGTGTACGTTCTCTCGGGGGATCCTCCTCCCTTGGTGCGTGGGTGCCCAATACAGGTGGTACACGCGGGTTTCAAATATTTGGGGGTGTTTATCACCTTGGATCCTGTGGTTCGCTATGAACGTAACCTGCTGCCCCCACTTCAGCGCTTGCGATCCGATGTTGTGGCATGGCGTAGGCTTCCGTTGTCCCCGCTCGGGCGTGCGGCTCTATTTAAGATGATGTCATTGCCCCGATTTTTATATGCCCTACAGAATACTTGCGATACCATCCCGGCCAGCTATTTTCAGGAGATTGAAAGCTTGCAGCGACAACTGATATGGGGTGGGCGGTCTCGCATAGCACTTGCCAGGTTGACACTTCCTTGGTATGACGGTGGAATTGCTCTCCCGGATATTAAGCGCTACTACTGGGCCTCCCAACTGGGGGCGATTAATCACGGCACGTATGATCCCGCGTCGAACCCCGCGTTCGAAATGGATAGATGGTTGCTGCCTGGTGGTGACTACAATAGGGCACTTTATACGAATTCCGCAGGGAAGCTGCTCACCGGCCCTACCAAGATAGCGGTACAAGTGTGGCATCGTGCGAATGATGCCATGGGATGGAAGAATAGACTTGCACGCGCTACTCTGCTTTATGCTTCTGAGAGGCTGGGCTCCTATGGCAGACGAAAGGCTTTGATAGATGGGACGTGATTGGTATATGCAGGGTGAATGATGTGTGGACTAAGGGTAGGGTTAAAACCTTCGACGAGTTGAGATTGGAGTATGACCAGAGTGACAGGGAGTTTTTTAGATATGCTCAGATCCGACACGCGCTGATGGTGGTTTTCCCTCCGGGTACTACTGATCCAGAGGCGTCACCACTAGAGGATCGGGTGCTGGATGGGCATGTTCCCAACAGTACTATATGGCTTATTTATAAAAAGTTGATAAACGATAGGACTGACCTTTTACAGCGACTAAGGGAAGCCTGGACTGGCGATGGTTTGGAGTTAGATGACGAAGACTGGCAGACAGCCATATACTCGCCGAAAGAGGTCGCAATTCCGGCCCGCCTTAGGTTTGTGCAGCTTAAGATTCTCCACAGGATCTATGTTACCGGTCCGCGCTTGGTCAGTATGGGTTATGCTTCGGATGGCTGTGCAGGCGTGGTTGTGGCCTTCCGGGCACCTTTCTTCACATACTCTGGGAATGCCCGGCGGTTGTTCGTTTCTGGAATCAAGTGCATGCTGTAATGGAAGAGGTCACGGGTGTTGCATTGTTGCCTGAAGCTAGACGATGCTTGTTGAATGTGTGGGAACCGAATGACTATGGTTTGTCACAGACTCGGTGAGTAACCCTTGGCAACATGATTGCCAAGAGGGATATCGCCCAGTTGTGGGGCTCCCAGAGGCCACCCACAGTTCTGGCATGGAAGGAGAATATGGATTGGTGTATGTTCAGGGAAAAGACGGTGTATGTGGCCCGTGGCAGGCCCCGCAAGTGGGATAAGATTTGGGGTCAATGGAATTCCTACCGGGGAGATATATGTACACCCCCTTCACACACTTGGTGGCGGATCCTCCCTCCCCTTGACCAGACATTCCTGCTATCATGTCGCTTTGATTGTCTCAGGACTTGCCGTATTCCTCAATCCTCCATCCTGCAATGTCATTGATTGTATTATGATCTTATACTTTCCTCCCCGCGGGACGCACCGCCATTCGATTGATTGTACTGCCTTGATTATTTCTTTTTGTTCATGTTGTTAAAAGTTTCAATAAAAAGAAATATAAAAAAAAAGATAACTCTGATGATTAATGTTAGTGCTGGAGAGAGATCTGAGTTTTATCAAGGGGCAGTTTCCACTCATGCTAAAGTAGTGCAGAGGGTTAAGGTGCCTGCTGCAAAGAACGTGTATCACGCAAATCACCAAAATGTATTTTATGAGGCTCAATCAGTAGGTTACGGCTTTTGTCACAGATCTCTTTGTTACTTGCAGCTCATAACAGGGCCGTAGCCATTGGGGATGGAGGGTCAGTGGGGCCCAGCCAGTCTGTATTTTGTTCAGGCCCCGCCCATATCACATGCTGAATTGTATTGCCTTTCACTTCTAATGACCAGGGGCGTAGGAGACACAAAAATTCTGGGGGGGACAGGGACAACCTTATGGACTTCCCAGTGACCCTATACAAATCACCACCCGTTAAACAAATACAATCACATACTTTCGAAGTGAAATATTGAGATAAGCAGGCATGTTGTCACAGATTACATGTATGCTTTATTGTTATTTACAGTCATATATAATCAGGCCAAAAGTTAAAAAAACATGTATATGAATCTTGCATCTTCATGCACCAAGCAAACAAAGGTCGCTGACTTAGGGTGGGGGTGTCGTGTTTGCAAGTGCATTATGGTTTGAAAAATACCTGCTGCTGCATTCCTGGTATCCAGCAATTTTCAGGCAACAATAAAAATGTGAAGATAACTTCGGTGATTAATGTTCTTTATTGAGAGAGATCGGAGGTTTGTCTAGTGGAAGTTTTGATTCTTGGTACGGTAGCCACAGTGGGGAAATATGTCTGCTGCAAAGAACGTGTGCCACGCAGACCACGAAATGCATATCATGTAAATAGGTCCGGGAGTTACTGCTTTTGTCTGAGAGATTCTTTTGGTATTTGCAGTTTATAAGTTAAAATCCTAACATTGAACAGTGAGCTATTAACCGTCATCAGAACTGCATGAAAACTTCAAGGTATAGATTAGAATGATATGATTTTTCCCCAATCTTTCCTTATCCTAATGTTGGAAAATGGGTTCATTAGGATAGAAATCAGTTGTGATTATTAAAGAGAACCCCCCAACCATGGTGTTATGTTTTACATTCTGAGTTTGTGCTTCTTTAGTGTTGCAAAGCCATCCTGTGCCCTGGGCACTCCCCAGTGTTGTGCTGACTGGTACTGGTAGTACCTGACTCTGACTGACCCTGGCCTCTGCCTGAACAGGCACAGGGCCAGTGCTATTCTGAAAGAGACACTTAAAGATACTGTGAAAACACCTACATACACTAGGGTTCACTATGGGTTAGGGTACCCCTATGATTGGAATGACCTCTCCTATAAGGCCCTAGTGCATAATAGGGCAGGGGGATTAGAACTAGCTTTAAGTCCCTAGAATATAATAGGGCATGGCAGTTAAGAGGCCAGCAGCCCTTTCTGCGTTTGCATGTGTGCACTGCTGAAGCCTGAGGTCAGTTTAAAAGTAGCCCTGTGTTGTAGGACTGCTTTTAAAATGCAAATTGTGCCCAAACTCGACTTTTGGGTTTGGGGAACTTACAAATTGATAAACTACAAATCAATACTATGGCTGTATCATATTTGCCACATAATACATCATCTGCTGTATAATCTAACGATTTGACCCAAAACAATTGTGTAGCTCAAACAGATCAAAAATTACTAAAAGAAATGTGACTTATGTTGCTGTTAAGTGTAGGGCCCTTTGCAAAGGTTGATTGGTCACCTTTCCCACTGCTGCATGTGTATGTTACACAGGTACTAATGAGGCAAAAGCTTTGCAGAGACTGTTAATATGTATAAATATGTCAAAATAATAAAGTATCATAAAATGCACCGCATTATGCTGCAGCCTTTTTATTGTTTCATAATTTAGTCAACGCTGCAACATAATTTTGGCTTCCATTGCTGCATAACTCCAGTGGCCTGAAAGCAGGCTGCACATGTTAAAAGTGTTTGTGCATGAAGCAGAGACCATGAAGTTTGCAAACTTAGGGGCTGATTACGATGGCAGGTGGACTTCAGTCCATCCGCCATCGAATCGGGGAATCGGACCGCTGGCCTTCAAGGTGGCGGCCCCACAATAGGCATTATAATGCGACAGCCACTATGGTGTTCGCAGTGCCTATCTTTTACATTGCAGCAGGTGCTGCTGGCTGCATCATCCGCTGCAATGTAAAAACTGACATGTTACATATATCACTGCACTACGTGGCAGGCACAATGCGGTGCCTGCCACATGGTCAGTGATATGTAGGGGGGCATCTTAGATGCCCCCCCCGGGTCCCATGTCTGGAGGCTGGGGGAAATGGGCCTGCTACGGGCCCCCAATGTCACTTTCATCCAACTTTTCCATGGGGGGATGAACAGCCATGGATAGGCTGGCTGGTAAAGGGTATCATAATCCCTACTGTGGTGCCTGGTAGGCACCACCAGCACAGTAGGAACCACGAGCCCTTCCGCCGCACTGGCGGGCTCACGGAGCCAGTTGGGTGCCTGGTGGTTGGTCTTTCCGACCGCCAGGGAACTACCCGCCATTGTAATATGGCTGGTGATGATGCAGTCACTGATGGCGGTGGAACCACCACTGACGGAGTGACGTGGCGGTCCCACCTCCATTATAATCAGCCCCTAAGTTTGGTGTGCATGTAAATCCTTCATTGCAGATCCCTGGTGAGTTGCGCCACTACTGCTGATAAAGGCCAATGGAGATACCAATGGGTGCGGTGGACTGGCCTCAAGGATCTTGTGACCTCAGTGTCACTGTCGATCTAGGGTGTGCTTCTTCGTATGCCTGCTCGCAAGACTGGAGGTGAACTGCAGTATGGATTGTGGTGGACAGGCCTTCAAGGTTAACTCACACTTGCCACCGTTAGGGTCCACCTGCGGGTGCTAAGACACCAGGGCTTCTAAGATCCATCGGGCCTTCTAAGGTATAGTATTGGAATAAGCTCTGTCAGGACTGTGGTCTGGTGGACTCGTCATGAAGGCTGAAAATGGTGCTCCAGTTCTAAATTCAGCAGCTCTTGCCAGAGTGCCACATCCTCTCCCACACTGAACACCATACTGCCCCACAGAGAGAAACTTGCACTGCCTTCAGCTACAACTCAATTGTGCTGTGACTTAATTCAAATTATGCACTATATTACACAACAGTAAAATGCTGCCTGAAAAAAATTAATAACACCCTGGAAAAAGCAAACACTCATAAGAAATGCAAGAATAAGCAAAGCATGTGAAATGTATTCAGGAACAACATGGTTACCTTAACAGTTTTAAACTCATTATTCAGAAATCAGTAAGTGGTTTTGCCTGAAAAATTCAGGACATGGCTACAGGACCAGGAAGGGACCCGTTTCAATGTCCATTGCTTATATCCTTTCAAAATGTAAGCAGTTTGGTCGAACACAGAGCCGCAGTACACATTTTATAAGCTAAAATAATTGAAACAGTTGAAAACGATCATATTAAACGTTTCCACCCACCCATCAACCAGGTATTGCAGTCTCTTTAGGAAGAGTGCACTGAGCCTTCCTGCAGAATAACAAAGGGCAGAGGGCAGGTGGCCTCTTTGACTCCAGGCAGGTCAAGTGGAGGGCCATTAGGTGGCGCTTATGCGCACTAATGGCCCTGAATAACAGAAGGGAGAGGGGAAATTCTGTCGTCCCCCCACACTTGTCCCCCGTGTCCCCCCACTCTAAAATCTGGGAGGGATATATCCCCCGCGTCCCCCACACTTCCTACGCCCATGCTAATGACGTGTTATGATGCCCAGCGAAGTGCCACTCATCAGGGTTTAGCCTAAAGCATTCAGAATGCTCACACCAATTGGAAGCTGAGAGCACTTTGTTTTAACCTCTTGGATGCTCATGACGAGCTGAGCTCGTCATGAGCGACGGTGCTCATGACTAGCTGAGCTTGTCATGACTGCGCCCGTTCCGTGGAACGCTCGCACGCTGGGCTGATTTCCCCGGCTGTGCTGAACGTTCCATAGGAACGGGCGTGGTCATGACGAGCTCAGCTCGTCATGAGCACTGGAGCGCCGTGGCTCATGACGAGCTGACCTCGTCATGAGCATGGGGGTGCTGTACGTGCCCCCACCCCCCAGCACAGCGGGGGAATCCCCCCAGCTGCGAAGGGGTTAAAGAAAACATAATTTCTCTTCTGTGTTTATAGACTGCGCTCCTGGTTCCAGCTTGCGCAGGTAGCCAATCAGGAGAGAGCTAATGGTAATTGTGAGTGATGGCCCGGCCCCTGCGTGTGCCTGATATTTAGATTGTTTTTTTTCTGTTGCAGATTTTATATAGCACTGGGATGCCCTCGGGTAACCAGGCGCTCTATAAATGCTACCTCATTCATTCATCCATTCATTTAGCGCGAACTCGACCCAAAGGTATTGGAGCGCTTTACAAGAGCACCTGTTACGTTACACAAGGACACATTCATTTTTTGGTAGGTGCAAGGAGATTAGGTGATTTGCCCAGAATCACAGGATGATAACCCAACGCCGAGACTCAAACCTGGATCCCCACCTCCAAAGTCAGCAGGTCTGGCCCTGAGACCACATCCTCTCTCCTAATTGGTTGCTTCCTGGCCCTACTCCGGTGTTTACTGTGTCTCGTACGAGACTGCTTCACATGCACCCGGCAACCACCCACGGGTCTCTAGTCAGTTAATGCAAACTAGTGGACAATCTGCTAAATCGTGCCCAGGTACCTTTTGAAGAGAGGGGCAAATGCTGCCAGCACTGGAGTTCAGTCTAAGAGGGCGATCTTGTGAAAGCGTCAGTGCTCATTATGTGAGGAGATGTAGTAGAGATCTGGAAAAGAAGTGATCCCGGGACGGTGAGCGAAGTATGAATGCTCCTGGTTCTGGGCTACTCCGGGAGCACTGTTTGCATTTGTTGATGGGAGGAGAGCTCTGTACCACCTAGTGCTAGCAAAGGAGGCCCTACTTCTTGCCCCCACCCATTGTGACTGAGGCGGACAGAAACTGTCAGCATTGAACGCCCTACAGATAGTTAGCTCCGAGCGGACTACCGTGGGAACATGCTCTGACCGAGGTAAAGGTTTTGGAATCAAAGAACACTGCACTGAGAAGCTGTAAGTGAGCCTCGAAATATGCACCAACAACCTAAGCAAGCTGTTGTATATTTATACTTTCTTCAATATGGCTACTTGGTGTCTGTAGTCCTTTCTTAGTGTTTCTATCTTCTAACCTAAGAGTGTTCTATCTAGTATGTGAGGATTCCAGCCACCTAATCTACTTACAACACAAGCCCCCTCCCTCCCTGTCCTTGAGAGTACATCTGAAACAGGCTGGCCATCAATCGCAGGGCCTGGTAGCCCTGGATACTGGCAACAATGTGTGCAGGGGTCACATATTCCTCTCAAATCAATTTAATATTACATTGCCACGTCTGCGAAGTCAGACCAACCCCAATAAAAATTAATTCCAGAGATCAATGAAGTTTTACATTTTGAGTAACAGCACTGCTTGACTTGTGGCGTTTACGAAGACATAAAAATTTGATTTGCCACTGGGTTCTCAATAATACAACACACGCAAGGGCTGATTTACCAATATTTTGAGCTTTGTGCATCACTAAAGTGACACAAACCAGTGCAAAATGTTTTTTTTTTGTTATTTACTTTCCAGTGCAAAGCTTGTTTTGCCCTGGAAAATTGCCTAAAAGTAATGCAAAGCATTGCCCAGCACTGGTTTGTATTACCTGGCGCCAAGGGGGCATTCCGTGGGTGGTACATGGCGCATTCCAATGCAACCACGAGTGGTTTTCGTCGCAAAAAAAATAACGCCATTTGAAATCAGGCGTTAAACGGAGAAACGTTTTAATGTCTCCTTTCTTTTCCTACGTTGCATGTGTGCTGCACTGTAGAGCACATATGCAAAGTAGAAAAAGGTTTAAAGTACTCTACGAATAGTATTTTGTACTGGAAGGGCATCCTTCGAGAACAAAACGTTTGCTAGACTGGCGCACACGCCCTCGTGCGATGCATGGTGCTCAGAAGCAAACTTTTGCGCTGGCGCTAGGTAGAGGGGAGGAGATAGCCTTATCTCTGTAGATATGGTGCTCTTCTGCTCTCTCCTTCTTACACACAGTGCAGCATTTCTGACTGCTGGGCTGGGTGAGTATTTGGTAAATCTGGAACACAATTTCAAATCTTTGTAGTTGTGTGTGTGCATAGCTTTTGCCCAATGGTTCCCTTATTGCTAAATATTTGGAAACGAAAATATTTCCCTAAATTCTTCTCCTTACCTTCACCCGCACCGTTAGGGTACAGAGAACACACTGGCTCTGCGGTTTAAGTCTCTACACCACTTATCAAATGACTCCCAAGTCACTTGCCAGGTAACTCTGTGGCTGTACTTCAATCTGCATATCTGGCCTGAACGTCCTTTCATCATAAGGAATACAGACCTGTTGGTTAGGTTAAAGACTCATTTTGGAGAGTGGGGAATACTTTCACCACCTATTAGAATAAAAGAGGTAAGTTCTAAGGTGTTTTAAAACTGCGCCAACAGTATGAAATTTTCAAATATCGCCCACATGCCACTGGCCAAGAAGCCAGTAATCAATCAAATATGTTTATTGTACAGTTAATTAAAACCTTTACAAAAGTTGGCCATCTTTTATAAAACAGTAAAAACATCATTTTAAAAGGTTATTAGCCACAGTTAAGAACACACTTAAAATTGCAAAAGAAAACCGCTCCCTTATTCCAATTACTGTCTTTTTTGTTTGCGGGAATTTAGCAGCAGTTCGTGAGGTACAATTGCCCCCCTGGTCAGGGTCTTTGCTGCAATATGAGTGTGGGTGAATGGGTACCAGTTTAAAGTGCATGGTGTTGCATCAACTTTTGTTGCTGAATACAAAAAATGGCCGAGGTTAGCCTGTTGATGCTTTTCCTTGAGGCTTGGATACGCAGAAATGCTTAGTGCTTGATGTACAAAGCGCTGTTAAGGCTATTACATGATGGGTTAGCTGGCCGGCTCCATCCCGGTTCCAGTGCTACTTCTTTGAAGATCTGGTGGTATCCGTTTTAGTCTGAGACGAGCCAGTAGTTTGACTGACTACTATACAACGGTAATGATCGTACTTTCAAATGAGACCACGTTCAATCATCATTACAAGATGGACTTTAAACAAGTTCAGTTCCTTACAAAGTTAGTATCTTTTATTTTGCTTCTACGATGATCGTGTATCTCGTCCAGTCCATGTTTTTTTCTTTGCATTCTGGGACGTGTAGTTATGGTTTTATAATGGGATCAACAGCACTACAATTTCCAGAATGTAAAAAGCGGATTCGATCAGATAATCACACATGAAAGCTGGACACTTGAGAGCTAAGCACTTGAGAACCATAGTAGATGTTTTAAAGCTCTTTCAAGAAGACTACACTACACAGAGGGGTCATGTCTGGAACGCGTTGTTTCATGAATGTACCTTCTTTCTTCTACTCATGATGAGATGTCCCTTGCAGCGCCACTCATAAGGCATTCAAATGTCACAAATAAGCAGTTTGAGACCATGGAAATGTCACACATAAGCAAAATGAAAACTTGATAGCTAAGCAAGTTGTGCATTTGTGTGTCAGTTTCCAGCTGCTGCAGTGTGCAATTAGTGCTGGTGATGGATCATTTATGTGTGCCACAGCAGGTCAAGGGTCATTCCTGGACTTATGACCTTCCTTCCTCCGACGTTTGCAGAATGTGGAGCAGATCATGTGATAAGATGACTTGTTTTGAGCTGCCCGGGCTTGGTGTACAGCCTCATCAGTTTCACCAATAGAGCAGTATCTGCTCTGAAAAGTGGCCTGTATCTGAGGCACTGATGTCACTAAAACCAACCCAGGGTGGACAATGCCTGTGGGCCAAGTGGGCCATTGTCAGGCATGAGTAGTTCATCTAGTTCAAGTTTCACTTTGTTTCCTGATACTTTTAGGGGTTTATTTCAATCATATTACCTGTTCACATAAAGTAGGAAAAATACAGCCTTAGATCTGTGCTACGGTATAATTTTCCTAATTTTTACAATTCATCCACATTTCCAGTAGTACGTCTGCAAAGCTATGACTGACGCAGATTATCTGGTGTGCTCCTGGTATGGTCAAGTGGCCTTTGAAGTAGGCTCTTATTGCTGCTGTTAGCGATTTCCATAATGGAGAACTTCCTACAGGTGGAATAGGTTCCACAATTCAAATGCATATTTATTGTTCTCTCCTGCCTGGGAAATCCCTTCCCCACTGGTTCAACAAAATCTGTAGGTGATCAATCCCCCCTCCCACCCTGGAATGGGAGTTACTCCAGCCCTGTTTTGAAGGGTAAACGTTTACACCGCACGACCTTTACCACGCTGCCATTACAACGCAAGTCGTTACTACGACTTGCGCTGGATGGGGCTGTTGGTTAAGGAATATTGTAATTTTATATTCCAACACCTTCCCTACTGTTACGTGGAGTGGTGTTGGAATATAAAATTATAATATTCCTCAATCCGTGCCCTCCAATGCAAGTCGTTGTAACGACTTGCGTTGTAATAACCGCGTTGTTAAGTACCGCGATCTAAAAGATCGCGTTGTACTGACATACATCCGTTTTGAAGTAAATAAGTCTCTGACCATTTCCGGGGGTGGAAACACATCAGGTAGGAGTTCAGGAATGTACACAAATGCACATGTTTGTGGGCGTTCCCATAGTTCCAAGGCATGTCATCCCATAAAACAAGAACTGCTCGCCCCTTTAATGGGATTGCCTTCGTAAATGGGTTTAGGCATTTAGGAATTCCTTTCTGAATTCACTGCAGGTGTAAAGAAGGAAAAGTTAGTCATACGTCTATTTTTATGACTTGGTTTACCCTTTGTTGATAGGACCATATGTATGAGACACTATCAGTGCCCAGAATGCAAAGTGAAATCTCCTGCTTGGGGTTAAGATTACAAGTGGTAGTCAGACCATTTTGGTTGCTCCAAGTCAAGTGCAAGCAAGTTGCTCAGTCCTAAATTGAATTCTTTTTATTGTGCTTCTGTAGTGTTCCTTATTCAATTATACAAGTCTTATTCTGCAAATGATAAGAACACGACTGAAATAGCTTGCCTGGTATGGGGCAACTTGGGATCTCTGGGTTAGGGGTTGGAAAGAGAGTGGAAATGTGTTTTGTTACTAATGAGGCTGTATCACTCTGTGTAAGATATCGGTAGCTGATCCGTACACTCGTTCACACCCTTCCATTGGCCATTGGGTTCCAGGAAAAGACAGTTAAGACGTCTAGCTACATTTCCTTATCAGCATTGCAGGGCTCCTACAAAAGCAGAGCCAGTCTTTCTGAATATGTAACAAGATGCTATAATGTCATCATAAGCCATTATAGATTTGGTGAGCATGGAGAGATATGATGATCAGAACATATGATGATCAGAACATATGATGATCAGAACATATGATCACAAATGACTATCAACCTTTAAGGTATCTGTCCAAATGACTTCAGTGCACCAGGTCAACGTCCAGGCTGTCCTATTAGAGTATTTCTAGACCTCACAGGGGCCATATGATGACTGAATACACTGCTTCACTGCTTTCGTTAACATCACATCGCTTTATAAAATATAGTTTATTGACAACTATAAATACCAAGTGAAAATTAGGATACTTGTTATTGGCCTTTGATGGATGTGGCTCTTCTGAATTGCTGTGGTGGCGAATGAACCGGCATATGTCCGGATTTACACATTAGCCAATATCCTCATTACAAATTATTATCTTCTCAACAACATTCCCCTAATACAATAACCATATTGAATTTTGGAGGATGGGATACTCTGTATTCCAAGAAGGAGGGAGTGAGAAGTGATACAGGGTTCGGTCACCTTCCCAAACACTTAGCCACACAAAAGCAACAGGAGGGAACCCCTGCTGTGCCGAGCCTATCTCTCCATACCAGTACCATAGGGGATCCCCTAGGGCTGGTATGGAGACAGGCTAAGCACGGTAGGGGTTCCCTCCTGTTGTTTTTCTATGGATAGGATACTCTGTCAAAATGTGATCGATACCCCATCCACTTTATTACATGTGCCATATGTCTCTATTACTTGTAATAATGGAGACCTGGATCCACTCGTAATATGGTGGACGGCAAGTGTATTCCATCTGCCAAACTCTAATTAGGGCCTTAGGTCTTCTTCCCTTCCACTCCACCAGATTTATAAACAAATCTAAAAGGTGTGGCCCATGGCATCCACAGAACATGTGGACTCTATCATAGGACTGGAAACTAGCAGCCAGTCCATAGGTCATAAGAGTGCCACACCAAGTTACTGGCTTTCTAATAGTTTGACACTGCATAGATCATACTAATCATAGGACTCGAGTCAGTCAAGGGGAGGTGGTATTTTTTTAAATACTGCCTGCTTGGCTAGATCTCCCTCCTAACATAGTTTGTGCCTCTTTTAGGTATTTGGATTTTTAGGGGCTGCAGTATTAGGGCCCTATGTGTTTTTAATGTTTTAGGAGTTTATATATCTTCAGTCTAATTTATGCTTTTCTCTTACTGTGTTCTGTTGTAGGGAATTCTGTTGTGTTCAATCACAAGTGAAATAAAATATATAGAAGCTTGTGATGATCAATAAAGTTAAATTGTGGGATAAACGAGCCACCGCTCCTCTCACTGCTGCAGAGAGGCACCAACTGACCATTCATATAAACAATGAGATTCTATCAATGTGACGAGGTGTTGAAAATTTTTAAGTGTTTTTTGTTGATTCTGTGAGATACTAGGCTCTCTCTTAGGGTTGGAAAGACAAGAGCACTATGTGCTTTTTAAAATACCCCTCACACACTAAAAAAATCCCTTAGTGTCATGCTTCATCATAGGGGTCTTCCCGTCCCTATAACGGGGCGGGGCGTGCTACGACCAAACGAACTACGCGGGAGCACTTAAGTTGTGACAAAGGCTATGTGTAGGTGTAGGGGTGTCAGTGAAGTGTAGGGACCTTACTAGTGAGTGCAGAAAAATACAAAAATTACAAAAAATTAAAAATTCCCTGGCCTAGTAGAAAAATATATTTTATTAACTTCTCTAGCTGGGAACATTAAGAAGGGGAATGTGAGGTAGAGCAATAGCTTGCTACCTAGTCGACATGTTTCGTAAGCAGTCCCCTACTGCTTACTCATCAGGACCATATAGTGATCCCTACTGATAATAGCTCAGTTCTACAATAATAAGCCTACTGTCCTACAAACAATGCAGCAAAAATAAGCTGACTGTTTGAGCTTCAGGGCATGAGCTGGCCCTAGTGAAGCATGGTAATTTTCAATGAATACCAAAAATATTGACCTATTGACGTCTCTGTAAATAAAAAGGAAAAAAAGGAAAGAGAGAAGGGGAAAAAACAACATAAATACGTGTTTTTCTTCAATCAAATGTTATTACAAATATTTTTTGTTGTTGTCATGAGACATAGTAGAGGTGAATCGCCTTGAGCTACTATAAACGATTGTTGTGCATTGTTTGATAAAAGGCAGATGTTATTCACCTCTCATAACTGGTTGATTCCACCAGACCTATTCTGCAGAACCCTCATACTGAAGGTGTTCACATTTGTTTCATCACCCATACAATTGCGACTCAACACACTCAGACGACCAACCTGACAGGTAGAAAAATGAAAACCCTTTTTCGCGTTTAAAAAAAAAAAATGATATCTACTATGGCCATCGTGATGGCGTTATACGTACTCTCTTTGTGAGTGTTCAATGCCCCATGAGCTTGCAGGCGAAGGGTGTTCAGCGCGGTCGACTCTAAAATAAAACCGCACCCATCTGTCATATACCGCTCATATCTGTGATTTTTTATGCCCCTGTGACCCATTTATTAAAGACTCGAGGTCTGAGTCTATTACTTACATCACCGGCATAAGAGCTTGTCCTTATTCCTACCCCCGTGCTGCTCCGAAGACTGCCGGTTTCCTGCTCGTTGCACAGTTAAGAAACCATTCAGTTCCGCGTTGTCAGGCATGTGTGTTGACGCCCACGGGAAAGAAACTAATGCGCTGACCTAAAATGGCTGCCGCTATCTGGCACAGTCTAGGGAAAAAGCGGAAGTCTTTCTACGCTTTTCACTATTTGCTACAATGGGATTTCTGGTATATACATAATTTTCTGCAGTTAGTCTTATGTTTCCAAGACATTGATTTACCATGTATCATCCGTATATCCGAATCTGGTGATTAGGAATAGTCTCTGTTGTTTGCAGATATTATTGTTCTAATGCCGAATTTTCAGGGGGGCTATGTGATCTCTCTGGGTGATCAATTGAACAGTTATTATAATAGAATTGTCCAAGCTATGTAGACATCATAATTGGCCCCAGGGTATATTGTCATTCAAACCTATTTTGTGGGATTGGATGCGAAACACCCACCTCTGCTCTTTCTCCAAGAGGAAGTTTTCGTTGCCGACCTGTTCAATCACAGTCCAAGATATTTCTTCAGGTCTATGATTCTTTTCCCAAAAATGGTTGGTGAGTTTTGTGCTTGATTTTTTGCATTTTATAGTACTCTTGTGTTCGCCTATTCTGATTTTTACTGCCCTGCTCGTCATTCCCACATACTCAAGTTTGCAGGGACAGGTGATCAAGTACACGACATTGGCACTATTACAATTACTGAAATTTCTCTGTTCCCAAACAGTTCCATTGTTGAAGGTCAGTTTGTTGCTCTTCCCAGTTAGGCAGCAGACTTTGCATCCTCCACAAGGGTGATGGCCCTGTACAAAATTCGGATTCTTTTGCCCATTGACAACAACAAGGGTATCATAATAAAGCCAGCTGACAAGGGTGGTGCAACTGTTATACAGAGTATAGAACAGTACGACATTGAATGCATGAGACTACTAAAGGATGAAAGGAACTACGAGGTTCTTCGAACTGACCCGACCGGTAAAATAACAACCAAGATCTGCACAATGGTGGAGGAGGCATTAGCACATGACTGGATTACAAAAAAGGAAGGAGAATTTCTCTGCCAAAAGAATCCAAAAATCCCATATATGTACACCCTACCCAAAATTCACAAAAACTTGCAGAACCCTCCGGGACGACCGATTGTCTCTGGAATCGGGTCTATCTTGGAACCAATCTCAAGATTTGCGGACGCTTTCCTTAGACCAATGGTTCAAAGAACTTCAACGTATCTTAGGGATACGAAAGATGTATTAAATCTACTCGAAGATGTCACCTTCGACCCCAACACTCAGCTACTGATTAGCTGCGACGTGGAGAGTCTCTATACCAGCTTGCCACACCACGCAACCTTGGAGATTATCGAAGATGTCCTATTTGAAGACTTTTGGGAATATCAGACACCGCGGAATGTGGTGATGGATTGTTGTTCGCTAGCATTGAAAGAAAATTTCTTCGAATACAAAGGCACCCTATACTTACAAAAACATGGTACCAGCATGGGGAGCACATTTGCTCCTAGTATAGCTGGACTCTATGTGCACCATCTAGAGGTGACCAAAATACTGAACCCCAACAACCCTTTCAGAAATAACATCAAGCTGTGGAAACGATACATCGATGATATGATGATGAAACTCACCAACCGTTTTTTAGAAAAGAATCATAGACCTGAAGAAATATATTGGACTGTGATTGAACAGGTCGGCAACGAAAACTTCCTCTTGGAGAAAGAGCAGAGGTGGGTGTTTCGCATCCAATCCCACAAAATAGGTTTGAATGACGATATACCCTGGGGCCAATTATGATGTCTACATAGCTTGGACAATTCTATTATAATAACTGTTCAATTGATATCCCAGAGAGATCACATAGCCCCCCTGAAAATTCGGCATTAGAACAATAATATCTGCAAACAACAGAGACTATTCCTAATCACCAGATTCGGATATACGGATGATACATGGTAAATCAATGTCTTGGAAACATAAGACTAACTGCAGAAAATTATGTATATACCAGAAATCCCATTGTAGCAAATAGTGAAAAGCGTAGAAAGACTTCCGCTTTTTCCCTCTAGACTGTGCCAGATAGCGGCAGCCATTTTAGGTCAGCGCACTAGTTTCTTTCCCGTGGGCGTCAACACACGTGCCTGACAACGCGGAACTGAATGGTTTCTTAACTGTGCAACGAGCAGGAAACCGGCAGTCTTCGGAGCAGCACGGGGGTAGGAATAAGGACAAGCTCTTATGCCGGTGATGTAAGTAATAGACTCAGACCTCGAGTCTTTAATAAATGGGTCACGGGGGCATAAAAAATCAATGATATGAGCGGTATATGACAGATGGGTGCGGTTTTATTTTACAGTTGACCGCGCTGAACACCCTTCGCCTGCAAGCTCATGGGGCATTGAACACTCACAAAGAGAGTACGTATAACGCCATCACGATGGCCATAGTCGATATCATTTTTTTTTTTTAAACGCGAAAAAGGGTTTTCATTTTTCTACCTGTCAGGTTTGTCGTCTGAGTGTGTTGAGTCGCAATTGTATGGGTGATGAAACAAATGTGAACACCTTCAGTATGAGGGTTCTGCAGAATAGGTCTGGTGGAATCAACCAGTTATGAGAGGTGAATAACATCTGCCTTTTATCAAACAAGGCACAACAATCGTTTATAGTAGCTCAAGGCGATTCGCCTCTACTATGTCTCATGACAACAACAAAAAATATTTGTAATAACATTCGATTGAAGAAAAACACGTATTTATGTTGTTTTTTCCCCTTCTCTCTTTCCTTTTTTCCTTTTTATTTACAGAGACCGCAATAGGTCAATATTTTTGGTATTCATTGAAAATTACCATGCTTCACTAGGGCCAGCTCATGCCCTGAAGCTCAAACAGTCAGCTTATTTTTGCTGCATTGTTTGTAGGACAGTGGGATTATTAGTGTAGAACTGAGCTATTATCAGTAGGGATCACTATATGGTCCTGATGAGTAAGCAGTAGGGGACTGCTTACGAAACATGTCGACTAGGTAGCAAGCTATTGCTCTACCTCACATTCCCCTTCTTAATGTTCCCAGCTAGAGAAGTTAATAAAATATATTTTTCTGCTAGGCCAGGGAATTTTTAATTTTTTGTAATTTTTGTATTTTTCTGCACTCACTAGTAAGGTCCCTACACTTCACTGACACCCCTACACCTACACATAGCCTTTGTCACAACTTAAGTGCTCCCGCGTAGTTCGTTTGGTCGTAGCACGCCCCGCCCCGTTATAGGGACGGGAAGACCCCTATGATGAAGCATGACACTAAGGGATTTCTTTAGTGTGTGAGGGGTATTTTAAAAAGCACATAGTGCTCTTGTCTTTCCAACCCTAAGAGAGAGCCTAGTATCTCACAGAATCAACAAAAAACACTTAAAAATGTTCAACACCTCGTCACATTGATAGAATCTCATTGTTTATATGATACTGCTAGGAGGGTGATTCTATCAGTACCTCTAGCTTCCTCTTTTTGTTTTGGAACCAACTGACCATTTACAGAATCTAGAATATTAACAACACTATGGCAACATATGAAGTTCTATTAGATGTGCAAACAAGCACATCTAAACACAACAAATTCCTTTTAGCTTAAGCTTTGTTTTAGATGTGCTTGTTGTTGTCCACTGTAGGGTTCTTCTCCTTTCCCAAGGGCCCCTACTTTATTTTGTCTGTGTCTGTTATTGAGTCCAGTCACTATGGTCACCATCTGTAAGTCCATCAAACGGAACAAAACTCTTGATCAATTACTCTGTTGGAATGGGAAAAAGAGTTCCTCTTGTACTTAGTAGTATAAGGAATTGGAAGCAGGTATTTCTCAGCCACCTTCAGTCTGCTGCGATATGGACATCATGGGTTCGAATCGCTGCCAGGGCAAACGTAACCTTTTATCTTCTGGGAGTTCGTAAGTTGAGTACCATTGCATCTGGGAAGTGACACATATCACTTAGAAATGGCACAACTAATACTTTTTATGAAATGCTCTAAATCTCTGGAGCTGGTGTCCCTCTACTGATTGAAGTTTTCTTCTTCATTCATTCCCAAAGAGCCATGCCAGTCTGGCTGTTCTTTATAATAATACATTAATTGCAGGCAACTATCTGACCATGCAGGGCCTCATTTGAGGCACAACAGAAACTGAAATTCTGCCATTTTCTGCAGAAAATTCTAGTTTAAGCTTTGGTGGAGAATGTTTTAGAAAATAGGCATGTTAAATTATTGAAAACTTGAATGTCCTTATTGAGATAATTGAGATCCATCACTGATGATTTTAATTCAAAATCTGTAGTTTTCACTGTTCTTTTCAAGACTGCCTCCTTCACTCTGTCTTCATGACATCTCATATAGACACTTTTTCTATCCTAACCAGGAACTTTTTTAGCACTTTGGCAGACACTCTTTCTGTGATCACAGCAAGACAGATCTATGATCAGTAGAGCTAAAAATTAGGCAGGTCTGCACTCATGACATAAAAGTAAGATCTCCTCCATCTTTGTGCCAAGGGGGGGTTGTTATATTATATGCATTTGTGTGCTACTTACTACCATGAGTATGGTCTCGTAACTCAGTGAGAATCTGGGTAACCTAAAAGGTTTTGCGGTACCGTTTGACTGGAGTCAAAGTGGTTTATTGACATTGCATTACTGTAGTGTTTCATAATCCTTAGATATGTATCGTACTGGCAGTTGCAGGCAAGATTAGAATAGACTAGTTGTGCATTATAAAGGATAGTGGTGACTAGATCCTATCATTTTCCTGGCAGTCCTATTCTCTATGACTGGCAGCAATATTAACATAATCTGTTTTTATTTTTTCATAACAAATTTGATTGAGTTTCCATGGCACATGATGGGCAGAGCCCACCGCATACATTGTAAAAACAGATTGGATGAGAGAGTACAAATTGTTTTTAAACAACAACCTAGCCAGCAGGCCCAACAACTGAAACTTGACAAAGGCTACCACAAGGTTCACTAAACACAGGATGTCTAAGTGTATATGTGTGGACGACAGAACTACGCAACTTGGGCATCATAGTAGTCAGATAGATGTGTGGGCCGAATTTTATGGAGGGTCTATTTGTGGCGGGAGGCAGATCTATGACCCGGTATGTTGCCCAGTGGGACCAGATTTTCCTGTGTTTCTGCTGGCAGCCCCGTGCCTGATAAACCGCGATCTCTGCCCCCATGCATCTAACTATGGCCATCTTTCACCCACCTATAGTTGGCGGGGATGTCCCTTTCCAGGCTTGAGAGATGTCCCATTTGGCAAGTGTGAGGCCCAGGAAGAGTAAGTGTTGCTTATAGTGGTTCCTGCCGATCCCCTCTCTGCTATGGAGCAGGAACAGCTTGGGGTCAATCGGGAGATACCATGACAAGATCCGGCCCAGGCAGGATGAGGTTTTGAGCCAAAACGGCTGCGGCGCTCTAGAGCTCCAAACCGTAGGAAAGAAGGTTCCCTTCGTACCCCCACATCTGAGGCACGTAGGGGACTGGATGACACCCATCCTCCATAGGCGGGAACGTGTGAAGTATATTCGGTGGAGGTATTTAAATTGGATGAGACGTAGAGCATGGAGACTGCAGCGCCGCTGGGACTACGAGGGCTCCATCCAGTCATCGTCTGTCATGTCTGGCAAGTCTGCTTCCCATGCCCCCCCTGGTTTTGCGTAGTGTGGTACGGGTGTGAGTAGTCAGTGTCTGGTAGATCTGACAAATCTTATGCACTCCAAGGTCGCCCATCAGTAAACGACCCTCCAGGGGATGGAATTCTGTTAAGTCATTCAACGGGCTGATCAGGGGAGTCAGAGCGTGTCTCAACTGCAAGTACTTATAGAACTGCGTCCGATGCAGCTGGATTTCTTTTTGCAGTTGCTGGAATGCTTTATGGGTGGAACCCTGCATAATATCATCTAGGGTGGAGATCCCTCAGAGGTCCCATTCATGAAAGTGAGAAAGTTCAGTAATGGGCGCAAATATGTGCCATGCCACAGCAGGGTCGTCTGCGTCAGGCGCCCTGACCAGCCCATGTTTCTGACCGCGTATCGCCACAGCTGGACTGCTGTTCTGCTGGCGGGAGTTAGGAAATCTAGGTTCATTTAGCTGTAGAGAAGCCTCTGGAGGGGAACGCCCTCCATCGCCAGGTGCTCCAGCGCAAATGCTGGGTCTGTATGTGAGCTATACCACCACTCATTAATGACCAAAAGAAGGCATGCTGCATAGTAGGCATATACATCAGCCGCTGCAATTCCCCCACACTATGTCGACTGTGTGCAAGTACGCAGTGCTACACGGAAGGCACCCCATTCCACAGGAACTTGTTTAAGATTTCATTTACTTGGACGAACCATGTGCAAGGAATATTATATGGGAAATTTTGCAACCGATAAAGTATCCGAGGCAGGGAGACCATCTTAAAAATTGCTGATTGGCCATACAGAGACAGCGGTAGGTGGGACCATATTGTGGTCTGTTCGCGTAAGCTTGAGAGCAGCGGATTAATGTTATTTGTCCACAAAGTCGTGGGACAAGGTGAAATGAAGACTCCTACATATTTAAAACCTCCCATCACGTGGGACAGCGCGTCCCTGGTCTCCGCATTCAGGAAATAGCACCAATTGAGAAGGATTGGCTCCAAGGTCCGAAGTCTCCCCCAACACCCGGAGAATCTGAAGAATTTGGGGCCAGTGAACCAAGGGTCCGTCATAAAAAAGCACATTATCTGCATAAAGCTCGATTCTTTCAGATGGCGTCTGCGATCACTCAAACCTTCGGCTCAATAAATCCCGCCGCACCCAAGCTGCCAAGGGCTCTATAGCTAAGGCAAATAACAACGGAGACAAGGGACAGCCCTGCCTTGTACCACGGCATAGAGGAAAGGGTGCTGACCTGTGCCCCACGTTGGGCACTGAGGCCGAAAGGTCTGTATAACGTAACTGGACATATACCAGAAAGTGCGGGCCTAAATTAATGTATCTTAGGAGTGGAAATAGATACATCCTGCTTAAAGAGTTGAACGCCTTATCTATGTCAGCCAGTAGAGTGGCAGCTGGGTGGCCTAGCTCTGGAACCTTTGCGATGGCATTGTGGACTCACCGGATGGTGTGTCGAGTGGACTGACGTGGCATAAAGCTGGACTGGTCAGGATTAATTAGATCGTGAATGCACATGCGGAGGCGGTCTTCAAGAACTTTGGCCAGGAGTTTGGGCTCAAAGTTGAGGAGGGAAATAGGGCGGTATGAAGATGGATCTTCCGGGGCAGCCGGGTTTGAAGAATATGACGATTTGGGCGTGGCGCCAGTAAGGGGGTAATATGTATTGTTTGAAAGCTCCATGAAGTACCTCCAACAAATGTGGACCTCGTGTTGTCATATGTGGCTGTAGGAAATCACTGGATAAACCATTGGAGCCAGGTGCCCGGCCTGGGCGTATACTGACAAATGCGGCTCTGTGTTCGTCTACAGTTATAGGAGCATCTAGTTGGTCGTGTACGTGGTCTGAAAACTTTTAGAGGGTATATCACTTAAAAATTTCCCTATCAGGGCGCTCGATATGTATTCTTTCTTCTTATTTAGTGAGGCATAATATGCTGCAAACACTTGGCCCACCGCCTCTGGGACGAGAACCAAACTCCATCTGCATCCAGAAGCACCGGGACAGGGGTGGGGGACATCACAGCTAGGGCACAGCCGGTGGAGAATTTTACTGGACTTATCTCCCAATTGATAGATCCTGTGTTGTGACACTAGCCAGATTTTGGACGCTTCATTGGTGAGATGTTGGTGTATTGTTGTTGTGTTTGAAGTAGATTACGTTGCATTGTTGATACCATCGGCGAGTAGAGCTTCAAGGGATCTCTGGCGGTGTTTCAGTTTAGCCGAGGCATTTACGCTTTTTGCCAGCATGGAAGCTTATGTCCACCCCGCGAATTGTGGGCTTAAGAGCTTCCCAAAGGATAATGCAGGACGGGGCAGAGGCGGTGTTGAACGTGAGGAAATCAGAAATGGCCTGACAAAGAACGCCTTGGTAATCCGAGTCCCGAATGTGCTAGGGTGACATACGTTACCTGAAGGGAAGCTTTTGAGAACCTGTACGCAGTTTAAGTAGGACCAGGGAGTGGTCCGACAGTCCTCTGGGCAAGATAGAGATATGTGATTCCCTATGGATGTAGCCATGTGGCACGAAAAAATAATCTAGCCTTGATAGCGAGCCATGCACGGCTAATAGGAATGTAAAACCCATCTCAGAGGGGTGGTAGGCTCACCACATATCAGACCACCCCAGCATAGTAGCCAGGAGATGTAATTTGGATTTACCCATCGAAGGCTCGTACCCTGGCTTACGACAACGGTCTAGAGGTGACATGACGTCATTCCAATCTCTGCCCAGCAATGTCGGGCCATCCGTGAAATACCCCCATAGTTGTGAGATTCTGTTGGTGAAAGTATGTCCCAGAGGAGGGGGAGCGTTGATGCTTCCGAAGGTTACGCATTCGCCATGCAGTGTACCAGATATGATGGTGTATCGACCTCCTGGGCCCAGCCATTGTTTGGATAGAATAAACCGGACCCAGCGGTGTACAAGGATAGCAGTGCCCCGGGAACCCCGTTTGAACCCTGAATGGTAAACTGTGTGGTACCCGAATCGAGTGAGGCACAGAGTTTTATTACCAAGGAGGTGGGTCTCCTGCAGGAGAAGAATGACGGCAGCGCAGCCTTGGCTTGCCGAAGAACGGCACTCCTTTTAATTTTGTTAAGCAGCCCTCTTACATTCCAGGATACTATGGTCAGTTTCCCTAGCTGGGGTATATGCGCGTGTGCAGTCATCTATAGTCTGTGGAAAGTTCTATTTTGGTTGCGTTCCTGAAGCTGTGGCATGGTCTCTGTGTGTGTGTGAAAACTGTAAAAGTAATAACTTGAAAGTTCTGAACTTTCCCCTCCCCCACCCCAATACTTCCACCAACAAGGAGTATCTGTCACGGAGGAGGAGAGCCCGGGGCCCCAATGGGGGGTCCCGGGGGGGCCTCTGCCAATCATACTCCAACTTCCCATAAAGCTTTATCATAAATATCCAGGGGAGTAGTAGTTCTTTGAAATGGCCCCCATGCCGGATTGGTTCTCCAAACCGTACTGCATTCACTGGGAGAATACTTACCCAAATCAAGGCCAAAGGCCGGGGAAGTGGAGGCAGTCATCGTGCATTATTACTCATCATCCTGGGTCTGAGAGCGCCAATTGGATCTGGACCTGTGCCTCCTCTTGGAGTTGCTCCTCCTCTGCCTGTTTCTCTGTGATCCTTGAGAAAAATTGTATTCCAGCGGTGGTGGTGTATGTGGTTTTAGGTGTGCTGTCTCAACCGCCTCCGGTGTGTCAAAAAAATATGACTTAGAGTTATATGTGCCCCTCATATAGGCAGGGTATCATAGCATATATTGTACATTGAGTTCCCTAAGTCTGCGCTTTGCAGCTATTAAGGACTGGCGCTGTTGCTGCACCAGTCTAGTGTAGTCCGGGAGGATCATTATGGGCCGTGACTCGAAGAGCAACTGGTCCCTGTGATTTCTTGCATATTGTAGGATAGTATCCCATTCCGCGTGATTCAACAGTTTGGCTATCACCGGCCTCGGGCACTCCCCCGGGGAGGCTTCTTGGTCAGTGCCCATGGACTCTCCATTACAAAACAGGAGAACAGGGAGTCTTCTGGCAGGAGGGCTTTCAGCCATTGCGTAAGGAAGCAATCCATGGAGGGGCCGTCGCACCCCTCCGGAGAGCCAATGATTGTTGCACCCAGACCAGCCCTCGGTATCTTCAACATGGGAGGCCAGCTCCTGCACAACCAAAGTGATCTTATTCATCTTTTTTGCAGAGCGGGCACTGTGTCTTCCATGGTTGAGACACGAGTCCCAGCCTCCGTGAAGCGGTCCACAGACTTGTGGAGGTCTTGGGAGAACTTGGACCGCACAGTGCCAATCTTCGCATAGTGGGTATCTCGGGCTTGAGTAATTGCAGCTAGCAGTGCCGCGTTATCAGGAATCAGACCGCCAGCATCGCCCCCACTACCACCGCCCAGGACGGTAGTAAACTGATCTAGAGTGCTTTGTTTGGGGCTGAAGCCCACCGGTTTATCTTTGCCCATTCTGATGAGAGGGAGGAGAAGGAGGAGGAAGGACCACAATGGACGCCTCCCCTCTCAGGCAACGATGGTCTTACGTCCGTGTGGATTCCTATATGTGACTGATTTATCCGGGGCACTGTCTGAGGATTCTTTCCAGGGCGCTTCGCTGGGTAACCACGGTAGCCACATTGTAGGTCATGCCTCACGGAATCCTGACCCACCTCTGACCACAAGCCGTACCATACCTAGCTTGGCTGCTTCTGTAGCCCTAGGTGGCCAGCCAAGTAGACCCCTAATGGAATCAGTCTCGCCGGACCCCTGGCCCACTGTTCGCCCCAGACCGGTCCCTCCCTTAATCAATCAATGAAGCATTTGTAGAGTGCACTAATCACCCGCGAGGGTCTCAAGGCGCTGAGGGGGGGTTGCAGTTACTGCTCAAACAGCCAGGTCTTGAGAGGTCTCCTGAAGGTCAGCAGGTCCTGGGTCTGTGGCAGGTGGGTGGGGAGGGTGTTTCATGTCTTGGCGGCGAGGTAGGAAATTATCTGCCGCCGGTGGTCGTCCTGTGGATGCACGGAACGGTAGCGAGGGCGAGGTCAGCAGAGCAAAGCTGGCGGTTCAGGGTGTAGAAGGTGAGTCGTTTGTTGAGGTATGCTGGTCCAGTGCTGTGGAGTGCTTTGTGAGAGTGGGTGAGGAGCTTGAAGGTGATCCTCTTGTTGACTGGGAGCCAGTGCAGGTCTCTCAGGTGGGCTGTAATGTGGGTGTGGCAGGGGATGTTGAGGATGAGGCGTGCAGAGGCATTCTGTATATGTGTAGTCTTTTCTGTAGTTTGGCCATGGTTCCTGCGTAGTCCAGTCTTCTGCGCCTGGGTGACCGTCCTGTTTCCGGTGGGGATCCATCTGTAGATCTTGTGAAGCATGCGGAGGGTGTTGAAGCAGGAGAAGGAGACGGCGTTGACTTGCTGGGTTAATGAGAGCGATGAGTCCAGGATGAAACCCAGGTTGCATGCGTGGCCGGTGGGTGTCGTGCAGCTCCCAGCCACCAAGAGTCATCCCAGGCGGAGGGGGTGGAGCCGAGGATGAGGACCTCTGTCTTCTCTGAGTTTAGTTTCAGGCAACTGTTCTTCATCTATTCGGCAACGGACTTCATTCCTTCGTGGATATTAGTTTTGGTGGTGGCGGGGTCCTTGGTGAATGGGAGGATCAGCTGGGTGTCGTCGGCGTAAGAGACGAAATTGAGTTTGCCCTTCCGAGTCTGTATGCCGCCTAGGATGTAGTTGCTGCCACAGGGTGGGCCGCTCCAGCCGTCCCCCGACTGTTATCTGTGGTGCTCCCCCTCCAATTACCCAAGGCGTCTGAAGGGAGGAACCAAGTAGCCCAACTCCGCGGGGCAGACGGCGCTGGCTGGAGCAATGAAGTTATTCTGGGCCGGTCCCTAGTATGTACTTAAGTAGGGCTCATCGTGGCATTTGTTCACTCCATATCTCCGGAACTCCAATGCGGAGGCTGATCCCAGCCCGCTGAGCACCTCACCTTAGCCTTGATCCCGCCCCGCGGTCTATGCCGTCACTACGGGCGCTTTTAATTTGTGTGCATGAGGGCCAGCCAGGACCTCCGTTTACTGGTCGCCGTGTTCACAGCCGGGTAGGCTCCTCCTGATTGACCACTGAGCTTCGCCGGCCGCATTGTCGGGGTGCAGAGGGCGAGGCACAGCCCTGTCCAGTGCGGCCCCGGTCACAACTGGGCAGCGCTATCCCACCGCCGGGCCTCTTCACAGGTGACGTTCACCACCCCACCACCCGAGTCCACGTATGTGGGCAGGGAAACCCGTGGAGCACAGCAGCGTTGCCCCAGACGCCTGGGCGCTGCCACACAAGGTACCCGGTAGGACCCGCGGTGTCACAGGCCTACAGACACCTCCAACTTGGCCCCTGCCCGAGTCACCACCACCCCAACAACGCCTCACAGCGGCGTCGCCTCACCTCTGAGATAAGATCTTCGAGTCGGCACTCGTTCGCTTCCTGGGCCGTGCCACATGCCGGCCAGAGGGATACATCTTCCGGCGTCAGCTTGGGCCTAGGCCCGACTGCTCTTTGGCTGTTCGCAGTCGAATCCGTCTTTCAACACGCTATTTCACCGCAGATCAAGGCACCGCCTGACTCCGGCCACCAGTGAGGCCAGTGTGTACCGTTGCAAAAAAGGATTATGGCAGGATTTTGTCGAATTATCGACTTGAGGGGCCGGAGCCTCGTCAGGCTGCGTCCAGCATGTTGGCTATCTAAGCCACGCCACCCAATATAATCTGCTTTTGATGAAGTGATCTCCAAAACAGAACATAACAATAGAACAATTACTCAACTGGTATATCAAACAGGGACTGTTCATCAAAGTGTATCAATCACATAGCACAGGAAAAGGAACGAGGGAGATCCAAATAAGATGGAATGGTTATTCTTTGTATATAGAAGCACTAAAATACAACTAGATTGTGGTAACCATAACAACCAAATGTGCACTGTAAGTGTTGCAGTGAGTGAACGGCGCAGTGATACAAGTGATTATGAAACAACGTGAGGCGGCGAGGAAACAATACACTGTGGGGGTCAAACTAAAGTATTTACAATATACAGGTACAATTTCATTGTTTGTAAAGAGACCCTTTGGTTGCCGTGAATTGCGTTGTGGAGTCGACGGCGTTTTGACCTGTTTAACTAAAGGTCATCATCAGGACGATGGTTACATAATTCTTGAAAAGTGCTCTATAGAATTGGGAAGGAAACACGGAATAATCAATTGAATGAAAGCCCAGAGAAGGAAGAATCAAGCAAAAGCACAAGGGAGAACGTTAGGTATGTGGTAAGGAGGATACCTGAAGGCACTGAGGGGAGCGAGAATCCAGCGGGTGAACTCCACTCGTCTGGAGCTGCTGTAAAAGCTTCACTTGAAGGGAGGCAGTGTCAGTACGTACTCATAGTACCTTATCAGGATGACTGTTGTTTGCCTGTTCCCTCTTTAGTTAGCATTACTTTGTCACTCCCACATATTTCTAGAAAAGTGCTGCTATAACAATCTTTTAATCCATTACAATTTTAGCAATTTACTGTCCATTTATAAGCAATTTCTCAAAACGTCCTCATGGGGGAATCTCCAAATACACTCTAAAGTTGTATTTATGCTTTTGCAACTTTTGACCAATGTTACTTCCCCAGGGAGGTTTGAGATTCAACATTTGCCAGAACTTTCGAGAAAACTCTATTGGTGACATGCTTCTATCTTCCTTTAGATTTATCATCAAATTAACTTTTGTTTTGACTCAAATAGTTTTAAAAGCACTAGAATTTTCTGTTTTCTTATCTCGGGTTGTCCACCTACTGCCCACACTGTATACTCGTTTTCCAAACAGCCCTATCTGGTTAACTCCTCCTGCGTAGGAAGGCACTCCCTGCTGCCTGTGAAAGGAAGAGGAGGTAAATTAGTTATCCAGCCTCCTGGATCAAAGAAATGCCATCTCCTCCAAAGCAAAGTCTCTCCCTCAGTTTGCATGCCCCTGATGTTTTAGGAAGTAGAGGAACCCCTCTAAGGAAGGGAACTGAGAGAGGAGCCTTAACCAGACTGGCCATGCTTGGCGTCAATTGTGAGTACAAGAGCTGCCATCAGGGCCGAACTGGCCATAGCGGGCACCGGGCATTTCCCCGGTGGGCCGCCAGGGTTTGGGGATGGTTTTGGGCCCCTGGGGGACGATTTTATTACAGGGCAGTTTTTGCAGCATAGGTGCAATATCGTCCGCTATAACGAAATCGGCAGAAACCGGCCCTGGTAAACAGCTTGGCCGCACCCCGAAAGACCTGTGGGGCTGGCCAAGCACTTTGCCAGGGCTGATTTTGGGTACCAGTCCGGCCCTTGCTGCTATTATAGATACAGGAACTTGTATCCCATCTGTCTGACCACAGGATGCTTGATTGACCCGCCTCCTCTCTCGACAGTTGCTGAGGTCTGAACGCAGTGGCCGTGCAGTGATGGTCATAGCATTAGAAATCAGAAATAAGCAGCTGTCCAGCCCTACATCGGATCGAATGCATACTCAGCATTGTGGCTGCCCTGGAAAACAGACTAGGTGCTCAGGACTGCTGTGAAAAGACTGATGAGCCCCAAAATGCGTGAGCCAACAGAATCCTGCCCTCAATGGAGTTTGGTTTTGCTCTCCAGCTCTAAACCCAGACAGGGGCAGCACAGCACAGAAAATGTGTTAACATGGAGTGCACACTCAAGTGGACAGGCTGCTGCAGAGTGCACACTTTTTCCCACCCACCACATATACTGTGTTGGATTGGGTTTGTATACTCCTTACCACGAACCCGTCAGAGGAACACCACATTTTGTGACACTCCGGCAGCGCAAATTACAAATTCATATCTGTGAGGCCACGCAAAGCCACTATGCATTGCATTGGATGGCCTCATTAATATGGAGTAAGGCAAGGCAGTGCACATCCCTGCGTTGCCTTACGCTGCGCTCAGGAGGCAGTCCATGGGCATTGCGGTGGGTTTTCCTACATAATACCAATGGATTTTGATGCTGCTCGAGATTTGCAAGATCACGTAAACCTGGGAAAGCACAAAATCCTTATGCCTCCAGATGTGAGGCATAACGAGGATACGTATCTTTATTTCTCCTCGTTTTTTCCTCTTTCTATGTGTGCTGCATTCTGCAGCATATATTGAAAGAGGAAAATACCTCTTAGGATTGTTTTTGGGTAGAAAGGCCCCCCTTCTTGCACAAAAACAATCCTGCCGACAACACAGGCCCCCTTGCACTATGGTACAAGGGTGCCTGCTTTGGCGTTAGGCTGTCGAAATGGCGCCAGTGCAGGGGAAAAGGGCAGGAATGCACCGTATTGCATAAATATGGTGCATTCCTGCACCTTTCACTTTGGCGTAGTGCAGCACAGCATGTCACCTTGCTGCGCTTCCCTAAGCCAAATACTCGTAATGGTTCCGTCATGGCCCCACCCGCTCAATAGTACGCGCCGCGCAGGATCGAAATTGATGCCGCACAGGCGCGGGGGCCGGGCCGTGACAGAACCATTTCATCACCAGCACAGCACCACCGTGGATCGTGACGGAATGGTTCCGTCATGAGCATGCAAGGGGTTAAACAGCCTGGAGTGCGTAACATGAGACTAGAAACATCAAAAAAGGCATGAGACAGCAAATGGAGGTACAGCGGGCAATATAAAGTCCAAAGTACTGTTGTTAATGGTCGTATCCTTTACCAGGGCCGGACTGGCCATAGCGGGCACCGGGCGTTTCCCTGGTAGGCTGCTAGGGTGGGGGCCGGTTTTGGGCCCCTGGGGGGGCCGGTTTTGTTACAGGGGGTCGGCAATATTGGCCCCCGGTAACAAAATCGGCTGAAACAGGCCTTCGCAAACTGCTCGGCTGCACTCCCCCTCTTCCCAGGAGGGGGGGGGCAGCTGAGCAGTTTGCCAGGGCTGGTTTCTGTTCCCAGTCCGGCACTGTCCTTTGCAGTCCACCCAGGATTAATTTTGAGTGCATCAGCAGCGCTATCTTCAGCTACCATGAAGCCGATGTCATACCATGGCGAAACTGATGGTTGAAGCGGCACAAATGGCTGTTTCTGCAGACACTAAACAATGACAGACTCTGACTGTCCACAGGGTATCCCTGTTGCAGCATGAATTCAAATGATGCCATAACCATATGGTTCACCAAGTGTCTCTCTTGCAGTGACATCCCTCCACTGCCAGCAGTCTTTAAAAAGTACTCTGACTGTCAACCATCTTTTTTGCTGCATCTGTGTCTGATGTCTTCCAGCAAGGCTTTGGTTAATGCCATATACTGACTATCTACCAGGTGTCTATGTTGCTCTATTATCTGGTGGCTTCCTGCAAAGGTTCACATAATGTCATATGGTGACTAGTCGCTGAATGGCATGGCAGCTCTGTGGCCGTCTAGCCTCTCTATTCGACTTCTGCAAGTGTCTTACTAAGACTTTGTAGACTTAGAAAGCCCAACCACTACCGTATTGAGACATATTTGCTCTCAACTTCTCCACTATTTGAGGTGGACTTTGTGTTTGCTTTCTAGACTGTAGTCTGATCAATCAGGGCTAGTCATGGCCTCTCCACTTCCATACCCAGGAAAGCCTTTCTACTGATACTCACAAGACGTATCCTGTTGTACGTAAGTATATTTAGATTAATGTTTCCTTGTCTTGTAGGATTATGGGGTTACCAGTTTATTACAAAGCGATGGTCCTTGTCTGCACGCATTCCACCAGCCCTTGCTCCCAAGGTTAGTGGATCAAGACCCTAATGGAGTGTTTCTTTTCTCTCTGTCTCCCTTCCCCTTTTACCCCTGTGCAGTAACTTCAGACTCTGAAATACATTACAGATATTTGACTCAAAGGGGAAGAAGTGGATTTAGCATAGCAACAGAGTCCTTGACTGGAATTCCAGTGAAATCCTGACAGTTGACTTTCTTGTCACTCTGATGTGCTTACTTCTTATTCTATGTACTTACTTTGTCCTTTTGTGTTTGGCCCTCGCCCGGAGCATGGACTCTGTATCATCCTTTTGATGGGATTACTTGTATCCTTCCATTGGTCTCATTAAGGGATATACTGTTTTTTCATTTCTTGCTCTTCCCTTGTGGCTGCTTCCCACTTCAAATCCACACCCCATTCTCTTTCCTTGTTGCTTTTCCTCTTCTCCAGTTCATATGTTTCCTCCCCCACCCCACAATTGTTGGGGGTTTTCCAGCCTCTCTCCACACTTCCTAGGTTTCTTTCTCCACCCCTCCCTATCCGGCTTGGCTTTTGGTTTCTTTACCCCCCCCCCTTACTCCTGTTCGTCCCCATCTACTCCATTGCTCTCACTCCTAGGTCTGGCAGTTCGGCAGTGTATACTTTTTCCACCGCCGGCCCACTCTACTGTTGCTCCTACGCACCTTCCAGTAGTGGGCCAAGAAGTTGCAATGGAGAGGGAGGGCCCAGCAGCTGCAATAAAATTTGCTTTCAGGCTACTTCTTTCAAAAAATGTATCTTTGCTCTAATTTTATTACCTTTTTTTAATTACTGGTCCAAAATGAGGATCTGCCATTTTGAAACAGTAAATAAAAATAACAAAGAGGCATCTGTTTGATGCCGTATGCGTGATGCAGGTGTGCGTATATGTCATCATGCTAGGCTGCCACAGAGTTATGTTGACAAGCACATCTTTGAGTTTGCCGTTTTCGGTTTGGCGTTAGCCAAGACCTTTTAATTTTGCTAAAATTATAAATATAATGAACTTATTTATAATGGTTTCCAGCCAGCCGTCTCCTTCCATTGGTCTTTAGATGTGTCATTCACATCTTTAATCATTATTTATTAATGATTAATTAGGTGGCGCTCGCATTGCTGAAATTGTAATATTAATTATTGTTGCCTGATTGCGCTTCCCCTGTGTGCCCCAATCTCCCTCACATCATTTACTTCAGCCATTTTGTTTGTTTGTGCCTCGTAGCCGGACTCTCCGCCCCGCTCCCGCCTCCCAGCTGCCCCTCCCACCCACGGACTGACTAGGCTCATCCCGCCGATTGCAGCGCTGTGACCTCTCTGACTCTGTGAGAGCCGGTCGCTCCCACACTCCCCGCCTGGATACAGCTGCTTGCCGCCTGACTCCCACTGTTTGCCTGCTTGTGGTATCGTAGCGCGTTTAAAGATCACACGCTGAGATTAGTGCCTGCTATTGTGACTATCATTAATTAGGTGGCGCTCGCATTGCTGAAATTGTAATATTAATTATTGTTGCCTGATTGCGCTTCCCCTGTGTGCCCCAATCTCACTCACATCATTTACTTCAGCCATTTTGTTTGTTTGTGCCTCGTAGCCGGACTCACCGCCCCGCTCCCGCCTCCCAGCTGCCTCTCCCACCCACGGACTGACTAGGCTCATCCCGCCAATTGCAGCGCTGTGACCTCTCTGACTCTGTGAGAGCCGGTCGCTCCCACACTCCCCGCCTGGATACAGCTGCTTGCCGCCTGACTCCCACTGTTTGCCTGCTTGTGGTATCGTAGCGCGTTTAAAGATCACACGCTGAGCTTAGTGCCTGCTATTGTGACAATCATTAATTAGGTGGCGCTCGCATTGCTGAAATTGTAATATTAATTATTGTTGCCTGATTGCGCTTCCCCTGTGTGCCCCAATCTCACTCACATCATTTAATTCAGCCATTTTGTTTGTTTGTGCCTCGTAGCCGGACTCTCCGCCCCGCTCCCGCCTCCCAGCTGCCCCTCCCACCCACGGACTGACTAGGCTCATCCCGCCGATTGCAACGCTGTGACCTCTCTGACTCTGTGAGAGCCGGTCGCTCCCACACTCCCCGCCTGGATACAGCTGCTTGCCGCCTGACTCCCACTGTTTGCCTGCTTGTGGTATCGTAGCGCGTTTAAAGATCACACGCTGAGATTAGTGCCTGCTATTGTGACTATCATTAATTAGGTGGCGCTCGCATTGCTGAAATTGTAATATTAATTATTGTTGCCTGATTGCGCTTCCCCTGTGTGCCCCAATCTCCCTCACATCATTTACTTCAGCCATTTTGTTTGTTTGTGCCTCGTAGCCGGACTCTCCGCCCCGCTCCCGCCTCCCAGCTGCCCCTCCCACCCACGGACTGACTAGGCTCATCCCGCCGATTGCAGCGCTGTGACCTCTCTGACTCTGTGAGAGCCGGTCGCTCCCACACTCCCCGCCTGGATACAGCTGCTTGCCGCCTGACTCCCACTGTTTGCCTGCTTGTGGTATCATAGCGCGTTTAAAGATCACACGCTGAGATTAGTGCCTGCTATTGTGACTATCATTAATTAGGTGGCGCTCGCATTGCTGAAATTGTAATATTAATTATTGTTGCCTGATTGCGCTTCCCCTGTGTGCCCCAATCTCACTCACATCATTTACTTCAGCCATTTTGTTTGTTTGTGCCTCGTAGCCGGACTCTCCGCCCCGCTCCCGCCTCCCAGCTGCCCCTCCCACGCTCCGCCCCCACCACTATCCACTTATGAGAAATGGCTTTGCGCGCAGCGTTCACGCGCAGCGGTCGCGCCCCATGCGCGCCGAAGGTGCGCCAAAGGTAAGCCCGTCTACGCCCGTCCGCGCCTGGACCGCGCCCAGCGCCAGACCCCCTGGTCCCCGCCGTACCCAACCCACTAGATTCACATATGATACCGCAACCCTCCTCGCCCTCAACCCCGGACGCACACCACAATGCTGCTAAGCCACCCCAGGACGTACCCACGGCCCATTCGCCTGCCTCTCCTGCAAGTTCAACTGCTTCAGGACCCTCACCAAATCCACTTCCTCCATACACAGCTCCGACTCTAACCACCTGAAGTGCATCCTGCTGAACACCCGCTCGGTCCACAGACACGCAACTGAACTCTGGGACCTACTCGACACTGCGTCACCGGACATCGCCTTCCTTACAGAAACATGGATGAACACATCATCAGCACCCGACATCGCCATAGCCATACCGGACGCTTACAAGATTATCTGAAAAGACCGCACCAATCAGACAGGAGGAGGCATCGCCATCATCCATAGGAACACCATCAAAATCACGACCAGCTCCGACGATAATCTTGCAATCGCCGAATATCTCCACTTTCAGATCCACACCGACCCTAGGACTACACTTAGAGGCACCCTCATCTACAGGCCTCCAGGAACCCGCACTCAATTCAGCGATGACATCACTGACTTCGAATTAGCACCCCATAAAAAGCACCAGATCAAATCAGGCAGCAAAGAGGCTCCCTGGTTCAATGATGACCTTAAAAAATCCAAGAAGCTATGCCGCACCCTGGAGAAAACTTGGAGAAAAAACCCAACCACCGACAACATGGCCACCCTCAAGGCAGCCACCCGCAAACACCACCAACTGATTCGATCCACCAGGAAATCAGCATTCAAGGATCGTCTCGACAACAACACCCACAACAGCAAGGAACTTTTCAACATCGTCAAAGAATTCACCAACCCCACCGCAGCATCTTACAACATCACTCTCTCCCAAGACCTCTGCCATGCGTTATCCTCCTTCTTCTACAACAAAATTGCCGACATTCACAACAGCTTCGAGAACACTCCCAGCGATCAACCCTCCCCACCCCCCTCAGATCCTACACCGCCAACTAACAACCTCAGTGCCTGGAACCCAATCACCACTGAAGACACCATCCGCCTAATGAACTCAATCCACTCTGGCTCGCCAACCGACCCCTGCCCCCACCACATCTTCAACAAAGCTGACTCCATCATCGCACCCCATCTCCGCGATGTCATCAACTGCTCGTTCAACTCTGCCACCTTCCCAGAAAGCTGGAAACACGCCGAACTCAGCGCCCTCTTGAAGAAACCCACAGCAGACCCCTCCGAACTTAAAAACTACCGACCCATATCCCTCCTCCCTTTCCCCGCCAAAGTCATTGAGAAAGCCGTCAACAGCCAGCTCGCCGCCTTCCTTGAATCCAACAACTCCCTCGATCCCTCTCAATCCGGATTTCGAGCCAAACACAGCACCGAAACCGCCCTCATTGCAGCGACAGACGACATCCGAACACTACTGGATAACGGAGAAACAGCGGCCCTCATTCTACTCGACCTCTCCGCCGCTTTTGACACAGTCTGCCACAGCACCCTTATACAACGCCTCAGCAACATCGGCATACAAGGAAAAGCCTTGAGCTGGATCATCTCATTCCTCGCCGGGAGAACTCAAAGAGTCCGACTTCCCCCATTCAACTCAAAGGCCACTGAAGTCATCTGTGGAGTACCACAAGGATCATCACTCAGTCCCACCCTCTTCAACGTTTACATGAGCCCACTCGCATCCATCGCGCGCCAACACAACCTCAACATCATCTCTTACGCCAACGACACCCAGTTAATCCTTTCCCTCACCAAAGACCCTAACACCGCCAAAACCAATCTTCACGAAGGCATGAAAGAAGTAGCCGAATGGATGAAACATAGCCGCCTAAAACTCAACTCAGACAAAACGGAGGTGCTCATCCTAGGATCTTCCCCCTCTGCCTGGGACGACTCTTGGTGGCCTTCCGCTCTGGGCACAGCACCCACACCCACAGACCACGCACGTAACCTTGGCTTCATCCTAGACTCCTCTCTCTCGATGTCCAGACAAGTCAACGCAGTCTCATCCTCCTGCTTCAACGTACTTCGCATTCTCAAAAAGATCTTCCGCTGGATCCCCCTCGAGACAAGAAAGACTGTCACCCACGCACTGGTCACGAGTCGACTGGATTATGGTAACACACTATATGCCGGAATCACAGCAAAATTACAGAAAAAACTCCAACGCATCCAAAACGCATCAGCGAGACTCATATTGGACATCCCGCGCCAAGATCACATCACCGGACACCTAAAAGACCTCCACTGGCTTCCCGTCAACAAGAGAATTACGTTCCGTCTTCTCACCCACGCACACAAGGCCCTCTACAATCTAGGACCCGAATGCCTCAACACTCGACTGTCCTTCTACACACACACCTGCCAACTAAGATCGTCCAATCAAGCCCTCGCCGCAGTCCCGCGCATCCGAAAAACCACCATGGGTGGCAGATCCTTCTCCTTCCTGGCTGCCAAGACCTGGAACTCACTCCCCACTCACCTCCGCCTTACTCAAAACCACATCGCCTTCAGAAAGGAACTTAAAACCTGGCTATTCGACAAATAATGAACCCCTTCCCCAAGCGCCTTGAGACCCTCTGGGTGAGTAGTGCGCTATATAAATCACCGAACTTGAACTATCTTTCTTCCACCCACTGCAGCAGACAGCATGTGAAAATCGGTCAGCCCACTTGTGCTATTAAATAAATTAATTGTGAATCACAGCATTTTGCTCTTTCACAAGGTAAACATCCAGAATCAAGGTACATCACTTCAGTGCCAGAGACTACTACTATGGCAGTGTGTGCTTTTTGCGACCAAAAAATATATTTGCTTTTAGTCATTTTTAAAAACATTGTATGGGCGAGGGCCTGAAGCTCACTCAACAATTATTTTTTTTACAAAAAACATGAAAAAACAAAACAAGCATTAACAAAGGCAAAAGGTGGGCAGACTACACTAGAACTTTTGACTTTGCTAATTGTAGGAAGCTGGCTCTGTCTATACTATGCCAAAGTAAGATAGTGTTCACAGAGTCCAGTGGAACCCCAAAGGTAGGCAGAGGTAAAAGTAGATTTCCCCTTACTCTCTATTTGTGGTAGTGTGGCCGAGCAGTAAGGCTGTATCAGAGGACAGTGTTAAGAATTTGTTGTACACAGTCATCAAATGAATTCACACACTCAAAGACTGAAATTCAGACCAATTGTGTTTGTATAAAAATATTATTTGAGTTATTTTATTTTCTAGAACCAAGCAAGCCTGGCACAGGTAAGCAATAAATACTTTACAGTAGTAATGGAGTTGTAACACAGTTTGGATTGCAATTATATATACACATTGTTTTGATTACAGTATTGTTACTGAAAACGTAATGCTTTGGAAATACAGTACATATACTTTGTATAGGCTTTTTAGTAAAATGACAATTAGAGTACTTCTCTTACACAGTACAGTACACCTGGATACGGCACTGGGACATTTCCTGTAAACAGGTGAGTAAAAACGTTTTTGTTACTTAGTACAATTCTAAAAGGATTACTTAGGTTTTCCAACTCCACAATAAGAAACTTTTCATAGAAAAACGGCCAGTGTGATCCTATAGAGGAAAATAGTGTTATCGGTTAACAGGTAAGTACTTTGTTGTGGGAGCTGGTATTCTGGGGTTAGACTCAAGGGTCCCCCAGGGTCAAGGATGCACTCTTGTTACACCCTCAGCGGCACTATGGCGGCCGGGCGCAGAGTGCTGAGGCCCAATGTTATCCAATGGGGGACAGGGAGCCTCCGGTTGGTGGCTGCTGACGAGCAGGCCACTTGGTTGTGGGAGAAAAGCTCCTGGACTTAAGCTCAGAGCAAATGGGGGTTTAGGGCAGCACAAAAGGTCCACCCTCAGAGACACTGGGGCGGCCGGCTACAGAGTGCTGTTTTGGAGTCGGGTGCCTGTAGCTTTCAATGGGGAGTCTCCGGTTTGCAAACACAGTGCAGGCTCTGGGACGAAGGTCTTATGGGTGCGACCACAACTTGGAGAGGTAAGTTAGGATGTTGGGGGTTGGTTAGGCACCCAAGGCCATGGGTGTCGGGTGCAGGTGTGCCTTTTAGGGTCGGATCTTCTTACCACATCCTGGTCGCGGCTGGGGGGACATTCCAGTTTGAGGCTGCAGGCGTCGGCTGGAGATTTGAGGCAGGTCAGGGGTCACCGGACCTTGGGTCAGGATCGCCGGGGAAACCTCCTCCTGGTTTTTGGGCCACTCACACTCAGGCCGTGGGCGCCGGGTTCAGAGTGGTGCAGACCAGCGGATCCTTGCGGAGCTGGGGTCTGTTGATGAACAAATCCGGTGTTCACGGGAGACAGAGTCTTTGGGATGGAACGCAGGCAGGTCCTCCGGGTTTCTTGAAGTTGCTGGCTGCAGGACACGCCGGGATTTTGCAAGAGCAGGTTCGAGGTGGGGACAAGCAGTAGGGCTGGGGCCAAGACAGTGGGCATCCTCCTCTTGTTAGCTTCGGCATGGCTGTTCGGTCCTTCTTCTTTTCTTATTCTTGTTTCTTGTTTGAGGAAGCAAGGTTTAGGGGTGTCCCTAAAACTAGATTAGGGGTGTTACAGGTAGGTAAAAAGGTTGGGACCAGTGGGCCCCTTCCCTGGGGTGGGTATATCCCCCTATTATGCCACCCTTCAGTGGGAGGGGGCATGAGCCTTTCCCCGGTTGGCTGGGCCACCTACCTGAGGGGTGGAGTTGGCAGAGGTGGGCACACCTCTCTTCCTCACTTGTTTTTCCCCGCCGGTTCTGCCACCCAAAGTGGGGGTCAGAACTAGTGGGGACCAGTTGCTGAAAGCAGCAAGTGTCCCAGGGACGCTCACAAAGGCGGCAAACCTTTGAAGCTTCCCCTTCGTAGACCCTACCCATCCTAGGGGCGGAGGCTTGGCACCTTGTCCCAGGATGTGCATTGTTTCAGGCCCCTGAGAGCAGCAGGCTCTCGACCCTGGGGTCCAGAAACATTTCTGGTGGTGGCAGCTGAAAGCAGTCACTCAGCCTAGACACTAGTGGTAGGTTAGTTTTCAGGGGGCATCTCTAAGATGCCCTCTGTGTGCATTTTTCATTAAATCCCACACTGGTATCAGTGTGGGTTTAATGTGCTGAGAAGTTTGATACCAAAGTTCTCAGTTTTCAGGGTAGCCATTATGGTGCTGTGGAGTTTGTAATGACAACCTCCCAGCACCATATACTCTTAATGGCAGCACTGCACTTACAATGTCTAAGAATGGACTTAGACACTCTAGGGATACAGGGCTCATGCCCCTGTACCCTCACCACTGGTATAGGGCATCCAGCTGGAGATGTGACAGATCTATGCCAGGGCAGTGGGTTGTAGGCATGGCACATAGGGATGTGTGCCATGTTGACTCTTCACTTTGTTCTGCACCAAAACACGAAGCCTGCAAAGGCAGTGTGTGAGTGTAATGGTACAGGGCCTCTAAGGGTGGCACAATAAGTGCCTCATGGGAACAGTCCAGTCCGAACTGCCAAGCCAGGGTCAGACTGATTTGCAAAAGGCCATGTCTGAACTGAGGTGGCAGAGTGGGCTAAAGAACGGTGATGGATTAAACCCAGATCTGTTGACTGGGTGTGAGTGTTTGATTGGTTCAGATGCTCCGTCCATCACCACCCCCTTTTGTACTGCAGTCCTTAGAGGTCTTCCCTGGTCACAGTGCCCTGGGTACCTGTGGTTCCATTTACCAGGGGCTGACCTGTGGCCAGAGGGCCAATTGGGTTTTGGTTTAATGCAGTTTTAGGGAAAGAACATAGGCCCTGGGTAGCTGATTGGCAGGAGCCCAGGGCACACTCAGTCAAAGCACATCAGCAGTTCAGCAAAAGTGGGAGCAAACATGCAGAAAGAGGTCATTTTCTCACACTAATATTTGGGTTTTCAGCATCAACACGCAAGCTTTTTTTTTAACCGACGCAGAACAGCCTTTGAAAAAACGCATCTGCAAAGTCAATATGGCTACATTGGCAAATCCTAAAGGGCCGACCTATTGTTTTTGCCAATGTTTTTTTTTCTTCTTCCAGAAGCAAGATCACTACCATCATGCTGTGACTGACTACTAGAGTCAGGTCCGGCCTTTCGCATGGGTAACGTGGGCTCATGCTCTGAGTACATTCAGAGGGCACGCATGGAGCTATCAGCATGCAGCAGTCTGGCACCTGATCCTTACTACCCCTTCTATTTATCAACACACTTTGAGGACGACCTCACATCCTGGAACAATGAAATAGGCGAGGTGTAGGTGCAGATAGATGCAAGCAAAGCTGTCCACTGCGCATCTGAGGCAAGGGCAATTATTTAAAGGTCAGTGCACTCAAGTTTGGTGCCTTATAGGAATTCATTTCTGGGTGATTTAGGTGAGCCAGGGAGTAAGCAGGGCAGGACTGGCCATGGCGGGCACCGGGCAATGCCGTACGGTGGGGGTCAGTTTTGGGCCCCTGGGAGCCGTTTTTGTTACAGGGCCGTCTGCAAAATCGGCCCTGTACCAAAATCGGCCGAAAACCGTTCCCGGCAAAGAGCACTTTGCCAGGGCTGGTTGTGGTTCCCAGTCCGGCCCTGGGAGTAAGGGTGTTGTATTAACCTTCATGCAAGCAGGTGGCGGATGGAGTAGGCATGCAACGCCCAGAGAGCACAAAGGCTTTAACCCCTGAGAGAGCGCTAGTTAAGAAAAACTGTAGAAGTGCACCATATTTACAAGCACGTCATATTAGTCTAGTAAACATGTTATAAGAGTGTCAATTTAAGAGAGTGAAAATACATAAGAGTGTTTAACTAAATGTAGAATGCATATATCTGTGTGAGAACTAATGTAGAATTGTGTAGAAATAATAAGATGAGGTTGGAATCCTACGTTATGTGGCTGTGGAAAGGGAAAATGTAATTCTGCTAAACGTAGAAATGTGTAGGCCACATGGCAGTTCACAAAGAGTACAAG
This sequence comes from Lissotriton helveticus, assembly GCF_964261635.1. Classification (NCBI taxonomy): domain Eukaryota; kingdom Metazoa; phylum Chordata; class Amphibia; order Caudata; family Salamandridae; genus Lissotriton; species Lissotriton helveticus. Next base: position 1,688,261,681 of record NC_136057.1, on the reverse strand, counting down.
AAGCTGATGTATTTCCACATAATCTGGATTTTAATGTTATTATGGTTCAAGTATTATTGATCATGGAACTGAAATGTATTTTATAGAAGTGTTTTCCACATAATCACTGTGTGTAATAAGTTAGAATATTGTTTAAACTAAAGAAATTAAATGTTTTACAGAGTGCATAGGCCCGTCTCATGGAGCCCTGTCAGGTCTGAATAGATAAAGTCATTCCTTTTGATCTGTATGTGCTCGTTAGTGAAAAGTCGTGCTAGACACCAACTATGAATCCTGTTACATGGTTTACGACTTAAAGATATGGTGGAGGCCGGAATTTGGGGCATATAGAGAAAGTGTCTGTTTGCAGGTGCGAGGGGGTCTAATCAGGAAAGTGATGAATAGACTTTTGTTCAAGAGAGCCAGGCACAGGCCTGTAGGAGTCTTCAGGAATTTCTAGGGGGTACCGTCTTGCCGGAGAGAAGCCTGGGAAGCAAGGTCAACGCTAACGATGGGCCTAGAAGGAGTACCAGCATGGAAGTTGCCGCCAGAACCAACACCACGTGAGGGGCGTCTCTAGGGGCGTTTCTAATGTAAATGTGATTTTGTATTAGGGACAGCACCCCGGGGTGGAGGCAAGGCAGATGATCTGAGGAACCTTAGAGAGCGGAGGGGTAGGCAGATAGGGAACTGCGAGACATCGACTTTGAAACAAAGACTAAGGGAAGTGTGTGATCTTCTTTGGAAATCACCACTGCTGACACCTTTTTAGGTTAAGATCTTGCTAAGTAGGGATGTCACTTAGTCAAGAGTAGGGACAGTCTAACCTGATTTCTTTCCTTTCTGTAAATGACTCATAAGCTACAGCTTGTGTTCATCCTCGTAACTTTGCTAATTCTAGAATTGGTTTTGGTGATATTCTTTTGCCGACTGAGAGCATTCAGAAAATTCATGTTTGTATTGATACCCGTATATCTTTTGAACCTCATTTTGAGATGTTTGTATCTCCAGTTAAGTTTGGCTTTGTAATAAACTTTTAAAACTTTTAAGCTTCAGTGGTTCTTTGGAGTAGAGTAAGTCCTTAACTGATTAACCTAGTAGTGGATTGCCTTTTACTCAATGACAGGTACCAACGGTTCAGTCGACCGGAGTTGGGATCTAGATCTATAACTGTAGACTAGAAATCCCGCGTTAACAGTTGGTAGCAGAGTAGGATGGTTACCTTCTTGAGGAAGGTGATCTAGACTAGGTTAGTTTACCCCAAGGTCCCTAGAGCTCGAGAGGTGGCCTGCCGAAGAAGGCACTGACGGCGCGAGAGAAAAGCAGCAGTATCGGACGAGAGTGAGTATAACAAGGGTCATGCGTAAACAGATTGCGGTGTTTTGTGTTGTATTTGTATTGTAATGTCATGCGGAGTTGAATGCCTGTAGTGTGATTGTGAGAAGGTTGTGAGCGCGCGCAACCTGGTAAAATCTTAAGTTCGGGGTAGAGCTTAAGTGGTTCGGGTGTATCGAACATCCAGAGTAATTGTCGACCAGAGTAAGGAGGTCATGAGGTACCATTGACCGCCGCAGGACCGAGATAGGGGGAATGCAAGAGTGCGTGTGTGGGTAACGGACGCAGGTCGTAAGTTACCGTGTGCAAGTAACCTATCAGAGAAGGCGATTGTCTGGATGTACACGGAAAGACATTTCGTCAGTTAAGGTGACAATTACAGTTAGACTGTGGACGTACAGTCAGAGAAAGGTGATCGCTTGGTCGGAAGTAATCATTTTTTTCAGAGTATGAATGGGACGCATGCATGACCGGGAGACGAGCGGAGAAAGGAGGGGAACTGCTGCAAAGGGGGACGAGAGACGTCAGCGAGAGCCGCGCTGTGATAGGGCGGTTGGGGTGACGTCGGCCAAAGCTGCGCTGTGATAGGACGGTTGGTGTGACGTCAGCGGAGAGCCGCGCTGTGATAGGCCAGTTAGCGAGAACTCGCGCTGAGATTGGTAGATTGTCATCAGGAAGTAAACGAACGCGGAGAAAATAGAAATTTGTATAGTTTGAACATGAAGTGTTTTAAATGTTTGAGAGGGATTTTTAAGAGAAGGAGAAGAGAATCCTATTGTGGGGAAGAGGCACCGCCAGAGGGTACACCAGCTTACTATATGGCAGCAAATGTTGGGTTGCATACTATACTGTGGCTCGATACTAGGAGCAAGATTACAGAAGGGAATGAGGAATTGACCTTTCCGAAATACGGAACTTTTAGACTAGAGGTGTTGCATCAGTTGAAAGCAGTCATGTCCTCACTGAGACCTTTGCCTAGACCAACACAGTTTGAGGCCCTTAATGCGTGGATTAGGGCGGCGCACGACAGGAATCAGAACAGACGCCAAGAGAGGGTAAGGCGATCAGTAAGGGCAGTGCAAGATGCTAAATGGGATGAGGAAGCCAAGAAATGGAGGGTACGGACGATTGAAGTAGACAAGTTGTACCCCTTAAGAGAGGTTACAGGTGGAAAGAAACCCATGGAGGAAGATGATGAGAGCGAGTCGGAGGACGGACTCATAAATAGGTTGTTGATAGATAGACCACCTCCAGACAATAGGGAGACAGAAGGTACGGGGCTCCCGAAGGAAGACAGGGTTGACATAGAGGGGTATAGGCCACTCCCTATAGCGGATTGGGTACCTACCAAAGGTGAGGAGACACCCCAACAGGGTCCTGTACAGAGTGTGGTCGGAAGGTTTGTGGTGCAGAAGGTGCCAGAAACAGAGAGGGTTGAGTCTCATGGATTGCCAGATGCTCTTCAAGTACCGGTTACCATAGGTCCTATACGGTCGATTTATAACCCAGAGAAAGCGAGGGAGGAAAAACAGGTACAGATAGACAGAGACAGAATTGAGATGGAAGGAAGGAATAACACGACCAATGCCTGGAGGCAATTGCCAGGACCAGTAACTTGGAGCACCCCATTGGATTCAGCAGTGGGTCCCGTAGTAGAACAGGGGGGTCATAGAGGACCGATGGACCTGAGGGGACCACGGCTGAAATCTTACAAAGAGCTGAGGGCTGACTTGCGAGAATGGGATGCGTCGATAGAAGCACAGAGCAACAGGCCAAGAGCAGAAGCAGAATGGGAAAGTCGAGGCAATGGAACATTGTCTCACTGCGGGGCTAGCGCAAGCAGTCAGGAGTGGGATGGTAAAAGTCAGGAGAGTAGAGGAGTCATACGTCATACAGACAGAGGAAATGAGCAGGAGAAAAGAGGCAGAAGTATGGAGTGTGGGTAAACATCTCGTTTCATTCAAAGTGAGGGAGACCGCAGGACACAAGAATACAGAGATAGGTTTAGGTGTACTCACCATGCGCCTAATGATAACGTACAGCATTGGAGTCGTGGGAGCATAGGGAACAGTGAAGGATCTTGCCATGGGTCGAGAGATCAGAGACCACCGGCAAATGATGAAGAAATGGGGAATAACGGAATGTCTTACCATGCATCTAGGGAAACCATGCAGGATGGGACTTGTGGGACTATGAGAAATGGGAAAGTGTTTCACCATACACCCAGAGAGGATGGAACTGCATGGGACCTGGAGAGATGGGAACATGGGAGGACTCCCCACAACTCGCCTGAGCCTAGACGTAGGACTCAGAGCTGTGATGGGAGAGATGTAAATAGACTCTCTAGAGATGGCGTACTAAAAGCTGTGATAAAAGCCAAAAGACTTGACGTGTCCAGTTTAAAATCTGATCTGGACGAGATCATAGATGGTACAGTGCCGATAGAAAGGATCGACATGTACGAGCAGGATGAGTTGTTGTTTATAGCAAAGGACATCACCCGAAAGGCTAGAGCAACTCATGAGAAACTGTCTGAACTGGCAGACAAGTATATGGTAGATTTGTCCAGAACCAAGTCATTACAGGGTAACCACAGGTTGCAGTATACAGATCAGGACTTGGATGAGAGGAGGACAACTGGATTAAAAACACACATAAGGGAACTGATCACAGGAATAAGAGCATGGAGAGATCTGGACAAATGGGAAGAGAGGTGGTCTAAAAAGGGAACTGTTAGGCGGAGTACGAATGTGATGTCTCCGGAGGGAAGGCTAATGCAGATGGAGGCATTCCCATTGCGGGAAATATCGAATGGAAATTATGTACATGTGCCCTGGAGTAGGGGAGATTTGGCTGCATTTACCAACTCATTTCCGAAATTAAGGGAGAACCCGGTCGAGTGGTACAAGCAGGTAGAGAGGTTTGTGAAGATCTCGAAAGTGTTGTGGATTGATTTGAACACCTTGTTTGACATTGTGGTCCCAGGGGACTTATGGATGACATGCAAGGTTAGTGTCGAGTGGCCAAATGCAGAACCAGAAAGGAATCCCCTTACTAATGGACCGTCAGAAACAGTAATGTTGAAATACGATAGGGTAATGACATGGCTGAAGGAAAAGGTGCCATCACAAGACATAGATTGGGTAAAAATAGACCGAACAAGACAGGAACCAAAGGAGACAGTTCATGAGTATTATGAGCGATTGCTGAAAGCATTCAAACAATACAGTGGACTAGATGTAATGGACCCCAAGGATATAGGACAGTTTGTATCAAAGTTTGTTTTGGGGTTGAGACCTGATATTTGTCTGATGATTCAGCAGCATCTAATTTGTTGGCAAAACAAACCCTTGGATGAGATTTTGAGATACGCAAGATACTGTAGTGATGAGATAGAGTCCAAAGCAAAAAAATTAAAGGAAACATTGATGGTAGTGCAGATGCAGTCAGCTGGAAAGGGTGGACAGCACCAACAGGGAACAGGGACAATGGGACGAAAACCAAACGGACAGAATAGAGACAGCGAGGAAAACCCGAGACCTAGAATAGACCTTGCTACGTTGAAGAAAACGACAAAGTGCCATCAGTGTCACCAGGTGGGACATTGGAGACGCGAGTGTCCCTATAACCCTGAAAATGGAGAGATAGAAGTAGAGGAGGAAGTTCAGGAAGTTCCAGTTCAAAGGGTGACAGTGACAAGAAGTAATGTGGCCAAAGGGGGGACTTCGGCTCCACGAGCTCAGTTCCCTCAGCCACCAAAGATTACGACAGGAGGAAAGGTCTATAGACAAATGCCTTTGTTCACAGGTAAAGAAGAGTGTTACTACGTAGATCCATTGACGGGACGGCGTGTAAGTAGGGAGGAGGACTGCACCCTCGGGGCAGTTCTGGAAGTGGATCAAAGAGGACCGTTCGTTGAGGCAGAAGTGGCTGGGTGTCCTACAACATTCTTGGTGGATACTGGAGCTACTCGATCAACTTTGAGATCGGCAGTGGTTCCAGGTCTACCAATGTCGGGGGAAACGATCCAGGTGGTAGGAGTTGCAAATAAGAGAATGAATAGCCCTTTGACGGAACCAGTGTCAGTGAAGATAGGAAACTACTCGGATGAACATCAATTTGTGGTATGTGATTCTAGTCCTGTGTGTCTGTTAGGAAGGGACTTATTGTGCAAACTGAACTGCACCATATACTGCACACCTCAGGGAGTAGAGGTAGAGACGACAGATGATGACGCTACTTTCAAAGTTGTAAATTCGAGAACATGCATAGAACTGTATCCTACACTGACAGTGGAGGAGCTCCCATGGGATTTACGAGGTGCAGTGTCATCCGAGGTATGGGATTTTACTGGGGAAGAGATAGGACTGATCAAAGGAGTAGAACCAGTGAAGATTATGGTTAAAACAAATGCTGAATATCCAAGAACGCCCCAGTACAAACTGACCCCGGAGACGATTGCAGGAATAAAACCCGTAATCGACTCTATGATTCAACAGGGAATACTAAAGGAAATCGTGGGAAGTCCATGTAACTCCCCGATTATGGGTTTGCAGAAACCTAGTGGGAAATTTAGGATAGTGCAGGATCTTCGAAAAATTAACAACATAGTTGTTTCATGTTGTCCAGTGGTACCGAATCCATCAGTGATATTATTTCAGATACCATTCCAAGCTGAGTGGTTCACAGTGAGAGATCTTTGTCAGGCTTTCTTTTCAATCCCATTGGATGAAGAGAGCCAGTACCTTTTCGCTTTTAAAATGGAAAATCGCGTTTTACCATGGTGTCGCATCCCCCAAGGGTTTACAGATAGCCCATCAATTTTCAACCAGTTGTTGAAGAAAAATCTTGAAAGTCTGGTACTGCCCCAGAACTCAGTTCTGGTCCAGTACATAGACGACCTACTTGTTGCGTCAGAAACAGAAGAGGCTTGTAAGACAGATACCATTGCCTTGCTGAACCATTTAGCTGAAAATGGACACAAGGTATCTCCGAGCAAATTGCAGTACTGTCTGACAGAAGTACAGTACTTGGGGCACCGAATAGAAAAAGGAAAGCGTAAGGTGTCACCAGATAGGATAGAGGCGATAATGAAAATGAATGCGCCTACGACACAGAGAGAAGTCAGGATGTTCCTAGGAATGGTTGGTTACTGCCGACAGTGGATAGCTAACTTTTCACTGAAAGCGAAACCCTTACAAAAACTGACGCACAAGGAGGTGAGTGATCCGGTACCATGGGACAATGATTGTTTGATGGCGTTCCTCCAGCTGAGAGAAGACTTGTGTCGTGCTCCGGCTTTGGGAATGCCAGATTATGAGAAACCATTTGCACTCTTTTGTTGTGAAAGGGAGGGTTGTGCTTTATCAGTTTTAGTGCAAATTCATGGAAATGCCCGTAGACCAGTTGCTTACTTTTCGGCTACCTTAGATCCAGTAGCCGCAGCGTTGCCCGGATGTCTCAAATCCGTTGCTGCAACAGGTTTCAGCATTGAGCAGTGTGAAAATATAGTCATGGGACACCAGTTAGTGGTATATGTACCGCATTCTGTAGAATTGTTGATGACCAGGACCAAGACACAGCACATGACCAACAGTAGGCTCACGCGCTACGAGCAAGTGATTCTTGCTGCGGAGAACGTGACCCTTAAGAGGTGCTCTGTTTTGAATCCTGCTACTCTGATGCCACTTCCTAACGATATAGAAGGCGAGGAATGTGAAGATCACGATTGCCTTGATGTGACTGAACTATGCACGAAACCAAGACCAGATATCGTGGATGAGCCATTGATTGACCCCGATGAAATTTTCTTTGTTGATGGCTCATGTTTAAGAGACGATACTGGTCGGTTGAGAGCAGCTTATGCTGTTTGCACCATTACTGGAGTTGTGGAAGCCGCTTGCCTGGAAGGAGTACACTCCGCTCAGGTAGCAGAAATCATTGCATTGACACGTGCCTGTATAGCAGGAAACAAAATTAGAGTCACCATCTATACGGATAGCCAATATGGTTTCGGTGTAGTTCATGATTTTGGACAGTTGTGGTCTCAGAGAGGTTACATGACCTCCTCTGGTTCGCCTATTCGAAATGGAGAATTTGTGCGCTTACTGTTAGAAGCATTACAAGGTCCGGCTGAAATCGCAATAGTTAAATGTGTAGCCCACACTAAGAATACTGATTTTGTGTTGCAAGGTAATAGATATGCATATGAAGTTGCCCGCTATTGTGCGGAGCAAGGATATTCTTTCACGGAGGTGGAAGTAGGTGGGGTTCAGGAAAAGACCGAATTAAACATGATGCTAGAAACAGTGGATACTTGGGAGGATTTGAAAAACATGCAAGAAAAGGCACCTGATGCGGAGAAAAAGGCATGGGAAACAGCAGGATGTGTGAAAAGTGAAATGGATTTCTGGGTTTCAGCAGATGGAAGAGCAGTGTTACCTGAGGAATTAGTGAGTCCAATGGCACGACAGATACATGGTCCAGTACACCTAGGAAGAGATGCCATGCTGAGGGTATTCAGGCAGACTTGGTATTGCCCTAAGTTTAGGATTGCAGCAGAAGCAGTGTGTAGGAGATGTGTCACATGTCAGCAACTGAACGTAGGGAAAAGAACACCGGTTACAATGAGTCACATTGGGAGGTCTGGGGGGCCTTTAAACAGAATGCAATTAGATGTTATTGAAATGCCGAAAAGCAACCACCTCAGGTATGTTCTGGTGGTTGTATGCATATTTTCCAGATGGGTCGAAGCATACCCTACACGCAGGTGCGATACACTCACGGTAGCAAAGTTGTTGCTTAGAGAGTTGATCCCGCGCTACGGGGTGCCAAACTCCCTGGAATCAGATCGAGGAACTCATTTTAACAGCGAATTTGTGAAGATGCTTTGCTCTGCATTGAACATTGATCAGAAGTTGCACTGTAGCTATCGACCAGAGGCTTCAGGTATCGTGGAGCAGATTAACGGCACGTTGAAATCCCGAATAGCCAAAGTATGCTCATCGACTTCCTTAAGTTGGCCTGATGCTCTGCCCTTGGTACTTATGAGTATGCGTAGCACACCAGACAGGAGGACAGGTCTCTCTCCGCATGAGATCCTGACGGGGAGGGCAATGAGACTTCCAACTGTCCCAACCACTGCTTTGTTGAACATTACAGATGACCTAATCCTGGATTACTGCAAGGGACTGTCTGACGCCATTCATTCTGTGTCCCTCCAGGTGCAGGCTGCTGAGGTTCCATCTTCCAGAGACCTGTGTCATGATCTGTGCCCAGGAGATTGGGTGCTGTTGAAGAAGCATGTCCGGAAGAACTGCCTAGACGTGCGCTGGAAGGGGCCCTACCAGGTCATCCTTACCACGAATACCGCTGTGAAGTGCGGAGGGCTGCCAAATTGGATCCATGCTTCCCATACTCAAAGAGTTCCAGCACCCCTAGAAGAAACAGCTCCTCTCGCAGATGAAGATTCAGCTGTGGACGGTGAGCCACTAGAGAGGATCAGTCAAGCTGTGGGGGTGTCTGAGGAAGTTGGGAGCGCTACAGAACCGGAAGAAGAAGGACAGAACGGCAGTGAAACTGAAGTTGCCACAGAAGGAGAAAGCTGCTGTGAAAACAACTCAGACACAGAACAAGTCCAGAGTGATCAAGAACCGAGTGAATGGACAAGAAATAGGAGGACAAGGCGTGGAGCAGCTACTTGGCCTGAAAGAAAAAAGAGGTCAAGCTTGAAGCCAGCTCGAGAGGAAACTCTTGCTCCTATATCTGAAGACTCGAACCTGGACGAAGGTGTACAAGGACAGGAACAGGAAGGTCCAAGGAGATCAAGGAGGGTGCGAGTGCCTTGCAGAAGATACTCTACTCCTGAGTGGACCTACCTCGCTACAGATGTCCGAAGCACGCAGAACTGGGAGGGTGAGGCAAGTGACCCTGACCAGAGTTGACCCCATCATAACAGTGGAAATAGAGTTGCTGATACCAGGATTGGAGGTTGAAGGATTGCTGACTCTCAATATCGTCTATCCTCCTCTCCTGAGTGGAATAAGAGACTTGGTTTTAAACACAGTAGAATTTCCGGTTTGTTGTTCAAGGAGTCCAATACTCGAGGAGCTCCTTCTTCGTTTAGAAATATTAGAAGGAGTGATGAGAGTCGTTGGAACACGTATAATTCCAGATTGCTAAAGGATCTATAAAAGACTTTGTAAATAAATTAATGAAGAGATAACCTAGCGCCAAGTGAAAGAAGAAAGTAGGGTCTTCCATTTAGAGGACGGAGAAGGGCTAGGGTTGTCTGTTGCTATAGAAAACAAAGACTGATCTTGCGGAGAAGATTTCCAGCTTCCAGGTGTGGTTCGACAAAAGACATTGTGCTGCGAAAGAAAACTAGAACTGCACTGTTTTGAGATCATGGAGGTTGGCAACCCGAACCGCAGGGCCAAATGTATAATAGGCACACTTTTAGTGGGAGTGATTTTTCTTATAGCTTTAGTAGTTACTATATCATATGTAGTGGGACATGAAAATGAAGAGAAAGCAACAACAAATACAAAAATTACATCGACACAGAAACCTATTATTGCTAGTAAAAAGGTGGACAATGCAGAGAAAGATAAAGCCTTACTAGCAGCAGAGACTCGTAGGTTACATATAGATGAGTCACAGGGGAATTTTAGATCGAATGCATATGCTAAATTGCTATACGAATATGTTGATGCTATGGAGGCCAAAAATTGCTACGTCTGTATGAGACTGCCAGCCTCTGTAGACGAAGGTATCAGATACCATCATCTTCCATTGACTTATGGAATCACATGTAGTTTGTTGCTGAGCATATTTTATGAACGAGATGGGTTTGAATACTATTTTTCGAACTTTGACTCAGTGTTACCAGAAGTGCCGAACTACAAACATTTAAATAAATGGGATTACTATAAGAGTGAGGACAGATTACAGAAATTTTTCCTTCCATGGAAAACTTTAGATACTTCACATGCCCGAAGAAATAATTTGACTTGTAAAGTGTCAGAAATTGAAAAAAAGTTTGTAGGGCAGGTGGATGATCGATACAGGAGACAAAAGATTTTAAAATCTTCAGGTCAATGGAAACCAGATTGGACTGAAGAAGAAAGGGCACACCAAAGAAAGAGTAGCAATGGTCCAATAGCTCTAGATAGAGAGAAAAGGGGGAAACTGTGCATACACAGAAGTGAAACTTATTACGAGAATGTGTTTGTAGGAAAGGTGAGTTGTGAACATGCTTTCCAATTAGAGTACTATTCTAAAGACTTCTTGAAAGAAATGCAGGTGATCCCAAATGTATATTTTGTCTGCGGGAGAAATGCATACGTGAAACTACCAGATAATTGGTATGGATCATGTTATTTGGCAATTGTTTTTCCCAAAATATACCATGCTGAGGATTTGAAAATCATAGAGGGAGAAACACCAGCTAGAGGAAGAAGGATGTAAGCGCTGAGGAGGTAGTTGGAGACGTATTTGGTGCTATGTTTCCTATTTTAGGGATAGCACTAAATGATGTCAAGATTAGAAGATTGGCAACAGTTGTAGATAGGTTGTCCGCCAGTACTGCTAGATCACTAATGCTGGTGGAAGGAGAGATGCAATCGATAAGGGCAATGGTTCTTCAGAACCGACTTGCTCTAGATGTTCTGTTAGCAATAGAGGGAGGAGTCTGTAAGGCTTTGAAGGTCCAGGAATGTTGCACTTACATTCCAGACAATTCAAAACCGTTAGAGAAGTACATTCGAAACATTACTGAAATACACCATGAAATAGAGGATTTGACAAAGGTAACAGTGTGGGAAAAAGTAGGTCAAGGAATGGGTAAAGTTGGAGGTTGGTTTGCCAACCTAGGAAAGAATATCATTTGGTACATATTGAAGGGGGCGTGGCTAGCAGCCGATGCCAGCAGACGCAGCCTAACGAGATTCCCGTCCCTAGCCCCAGTAAATCCTCATTTTATCCGTTAATCAGCGTGGACTCCCCGTGAAAACCGGGTCGAGTCCGCACCAGACATCGGTGCCTGCCCGGGGAACGCGCCAAGCGTGTGCATCGCCCGCATCCAGCGCTGCGGCCCCCGCCGGTCCCGGAATGTACAAAACCTAAAATGGCGGCGTAGGACTACAAGAAACGCCGGACTACACCCTGGGGGACCTGGCACCCAGAGATCGGAGACTGCCGTCCGTGCAGGGTGAGAGTGGTCCTTGAGTGGCTACTTAGGCGCGGCGGTCCTGGTGGAACCGACGGCGGCGCTGCGGAGGAGGGTGAGATCCGTGCCCCCGAGGAGCTCAAAAATTGACGTCCCGGCTTCTGGGCCTGAGCGTCTCTGGCGGCGGCGCTGCGGCGCCTGATCCTGCACCACCGAGAGGAGACCCCGGGGTGGGAAGCGAGAACACCACCAAGCCCAGGGCGCGAGCGGAGCAACTCCACGGGCGAACAGAGGCGCCAGAGCGGAATCGGACCGGGGAGGCGGGAGGCCACGAGGGAGAGGTGGCGCAGCACCGGGGAGGCGGAGAACAGACCCGGACTGAGGACCCGGCAGCCCCATTTTGAGGAACCTGGGAGGGGGCCCGGCGGGCTCCGATGCTGCACTGAGGTACCGGGCGGTGCGCCCATTCCCGGGGGCCTTGACCCCCCCCCTCGCCCAGCTGCCCCGCCTCGTTGTCTACCACCCGAGGGGGGCCTGTCGGAGTGAGCGACACCCTGCGACGGCCTGAAGGGGCGCTCAGCGCGGCGCTGACCAGCGGGACAGCCCTACCACAGCGGGGTGAGCTCGTGAGTGTGGACCTTGGGGCAGTAGGTGGATTGGGACCCGGCAAGGGGCTGTAACACTCGCCGACAGCAGAGAAGAGGCGACTGCCTGGCGACCTTGGACTCTGCCGGTGGGTGGCTTGATTGCTGAATGGCAGTAGAGGCTGGCGACTCCACATTTGGGACAACAACCAGGTCCACCACTGGGAGACCTGCACCGACAGCAGTGCGGATCCCTTGAACGCGGACACCCTGCACGCCAGCTGAAACCTCGGCGGCCCGCGGTGACGGGAGGGGTGCGGGAAGAAGGCGCCAGTGTGCGGCACGGGGGCTTGAACTGACCAGCGGCAGTAAACGGGTCACTGGGGGCCTACATCGGAGACCGGGGCAACCTCCCAGCGGAACCACGGGGGCACAGTCACCGCTGCGGGAGAACGCCCCTGGCCTCACGGACCGCGGACTGCAACTGTCTGGCCGGTGACGGCTCTGCATCGACGAAGCGACCGGCCGACCGGCTGATTGACCTGCCCGTCTCAACCACCTCAACGTTTGCCCGGCGGTTAGCCTGGAGGAGGCATGGGGAAAACGAAAGGACCAAAAGGTGACGCAGGAACGGCCACAGAGGCTCCGGACACCATGCCACATTCTCAGTCGGACTTGCTAACGATGCAGGACAGAATCCTGGAAGCTATAGCGGCCACGAGGACCGCCTTGCAACAAGACATTGCTCAAGTGTCGACGGGCCTGGGGCTCTTGCGGGCAGATCATGGGAAACTGGCCGACAGGGTCAAAGACACGGAAATAATCCTGAAGGACGTGGTGCCGGGACAGAAAGCCTTGGAAGGAAAACTCACGGACGCCCTGGATCGTATCCAGACGCTAGAGAGGAGAGCGGAAGATGCGGAAAACCGAAGCCGGCGGAACAATGTATGACTGGTGGGCCTTCCGGAGAAAAGTGAGGGGACGGACATGCTGGGTTATGTGGACAAGTGGCTACGGACAGTGGTGGCGCCGGAAGGCCTCTCCCCCTTCTTCACACTGGAGAGAGCGCATCGTGTGCCTGCCCGGCCCCCAAAACCGGGGCTCCCTCCGCGACCAGTGGTGATCAAAGTACTCCACTACAGGGATAGAGACTGGCTTCTGCAAAGAGCAAGGGAAGCGGGACCGTTCCAGGTGGACAATAGCGCAGTCACGTTGTTTCCGGACTACACCTTCGAAACCCAAAAGCAACGAACTTCATTCCTCTCCATTAAAAAAGAACTGCGAACGGAGGGGCTGCAGTATTCACTGTTGTTCCCGGCGAGACTCCGAATTTCGTTGGATGGGAAGGCACTGTTCTTCAATTCATCGGCGGATGCCTGGGACTGGTGGGACTCCTACAAGGCTGGAACGGATGGGGCCCACCACAGGGCGGCAGCGGAGGAATTCCAACGGGGCTCGGTTAGAAGATCCAGACGGCTTCGGAAGAGGGGCCAACATCAGAAGCGACTGACGGAATCGCAGACGACAGTGGAGCGGAAAGCGGCACTGCAAGCGGTGAAAGAGGTCTCGGGAGCGGAGGAACCACAGCAGGAGGGGGACTCGAAATCGATCTCGGAGGACAAACAAACGGGGTCAGAAACTGAACTATCGGAGGTGGACAGCACGAAGGGCCCGACGGTAACGCCACAAACGGCGGAGGAGATCTTCGGCAGCTGAGTATCGAACTGGGGGGTGGGGGGGCTGGCAGCGACTACCTGGAGGGAGTGGCGAACCTGTCCGCTGGAGCAGGCTGACGTGAGACTGGTCAATCGTGAGTTTCGCTGTACATTGAGGGGTGGATGGGAAGAGGGACGCAATTGTTGCTGAGGTAGCTAGTACACGTACCCAGAGGCCCCTAAGGCCACCGCAGTACAGACTGCGGGCTAGAAAGTTTTGAGAGCGCTTTGCTCACTTGTTTGGACGGGGGTAACTCTTTTGTAGTTAGGTCCTGTTCTAGGGGGGGTGGATGTCTAGAGATGTTGGGGTTACTCAGGACAGGGAGGGGGGTAGTGGGAGAAGGGCAGAGCAGGGGAGGATTGTAGGGCGAAGGGGGTGGGGAACAGTCCGGTTGGGGAAGGGAGACGGGGGGGCCATTACTGGTGTCTGGCCACTGTGGAACAGGGCTCTTAGCCTTCAATGTCGAGACTATGGATAGTGTGGGATCGTTAAAATGTGTGTCCTGGAACGTGCGGGGTCTGAACTCAATGACTAAAAGGCACAAAGTTCACTCTTACCTAGTCCGCAGGGGGGTTCACATCGCCTTCCTACAAGAAACGCATCTGACCAAAAAAGAGGGGGTAGCGCTCCAAAGGAGGTGGCGGGGTCACCTGTTCTACACCACATATTCAGCGTTTGCCAGGGGGGTGCTGCTCTGGATTCGGGCTGGGGTCCCCTTCCAAGTCACTAGGCATACTGTGGACCTGGAGGGTCGTTTCGTGGCAGTTGAGGGTTTACTCAGGGGCCGTACTGTAGCGCTATGCAGCGTTTATGCGCCAAACACTGAACAAGCGCCTTACTTCACTAAACTCTCCATGCACTTAGCAACCTACTTCGCTGGCCCAATATTGCTGGGGGGAGACTTTAACTCTATTGAGGACACTACATTGGATAGGTCACACCCACCGCTCCATGCTTCCCCAGTACACAGGCTAGCGAAACATAGAATGCATTGGCAGGGGCAGTGGGATCTCACTGATGTATGGCGCGCACAACACCCGGCTGAGCGGGACTATTCCTTCTATTCCAGCATGCACGACCTCCATGTCCGCATTGACGCATTCCTGTGCTCTCATCAAGTTCTCCCGGCAGTTGCCCGCACAGAATACCTCACACGTACGATCTCGGATCACAATCCCCTGCTACTCACCCTGGCCTGGATGAACGGGTCTACACCGATTCCGACATGGCGGCTCCGGCCGGACACGTTGGATGACCCACCATTTAGGACGGACTTGGAACTCAGAATTACCCAATATTTTACAGAGAACGAGGGGACTACCTCCTCCAGGGCCGCTGAATGGAACGCATTTAAGGTGGTGGTAAGGGGGCACTGTATAGGAAAATTTGCGGGGACACGACGTACGCTAGTAGAGGACTTGGACAGGGCGGAACGGACGCTGCGAGAAGCTGAGCGATCGCGACCCGGCCACCCCGAATTGCAGGGTAGGGTTAGTACAGCGAGGGAGGCAGTGGCGGTTGAAGTAGAGCGCCTGCGCAGCTTCGATTATAAAGCTTATGTGACCAAGACTCTCGCTGAGGGGGATAAGACGGGGACACTCCTAGCCTGGCTGGCCAACCCTCACAGAGGATCCACCCCGATACTATCCCTGGCGGGGGCGAACGGGGAAACCTATTACACGCAACCGGACATAGTGCGGTGCTTCAAAGATTATTACGGCAACTTATACAGGAGGGGGTTGGAGACCCGACCCGAGGCGACGGACACCCTGTTGGCAGAGACCCAACTGCCCCAGTTAGACCCGGACGACGCTAAGGATCTCGGCGGCCCGATTGGCCTCGAAGAAATTAGAGGGGCCATCAAGAAAATGGCGCGAAACAAAACACCGGGGATGGATGGTCTCCCTATTAAGTTTTATGTGAAATATATAGAGCTACTGGCCCCGAGACCTAGAACGGTGTATAATGAAGCCAAGGAGAAGGGTGAGTTGCCCCAATCGATGCGCGAGGCGATCATGATCCCATTGCTTAAACCGCGCAGGGATAGCACGGACCCGGCGTCATACCGACCGTTGTCGATGCTGACGACGGACTACAACATTTTGAGCACGATTCTGGCCGGGAGATTGATTGCTCATATGACGGGTTTGATTCATAGGGACCAGTCGGGCTTTATCCCAACCAGGAACACGGCCCACAACATTCGGCGGCTGCTCAGGCTGCTGGCGGACCCCCCACAAACGGCATTGGCTCCTATGGTATTGTCAGTTGACATTGAAAAAGCATTCGATAGCCTGGAGTGGAACTATCTATATGCGGTGATGCGGAGATTCGGTCTCGGAGAAGATTATATAAAATGGACCACAGTGCTTTATGCACGGGCAGGCGCAAGGGTGAGAGTAGGAGCTTTGATATCGGACCGCTACGATGTGAACAGGGGGACGAGGCAGGGTTGTGCGCTCTCTCCACTGTTGTTCGCACTGGCCATGGAGCCGTTCGCAATGCTGGCTAGAAGGGGTGATGCGTATCTCGGACTGGAAGTGCGAGGAACCTACCACCATATATCGCTGTATGCGGACGACCTTTTGCTGTTCTTAGATAACGCTGATGAGGCGGTTAGGGGTGCGGAGGGTCTACTACAGAGATTCGGGGCGCTCTCAGGCTTAAAAGTGAATTGGGAGAAGACATGCCTATTCCCGCTCCGGAAGGAGGAGAAATGCCCGACAACCAACATTAGCATGCGCTGGGAACCTGCTTGTCTGCACTATCTTGGGACCTACATATACCACGATCCCGCCAACTTGTTGGACGGGAACATCGGACGATGTATCCGAGGATTGAAGGGCAACATGTCTTTCTGGGCTACCCTCCCCCTGTCCATGACGGGGCGGGTGTCCCTCCTCAAAATGGTCGCCCTACCACGGCTGTTATACTTTTTCAGGACCCTGCCGGTATGGATCCCGGGAGAAGTGTTCAGGCGTTTGAAGTCCAGCATAATAGCATTTCTATGGGGAGAAGGCAGGCGGCGCATAGCACTGACGACTCTCATGCGCCCCAAGGACCAGGGAGGGCTAGCGGTCCCAGACTTCGAGCTCTATTACCTGGCGGCGCAGCTACAATTCTTTACGCAGGAAGTAGCGAGAGTGTACCGGGGGCCGGACCATGAAAGGGACGCGGGCACCCCCCGCCATGTGCTGGCTTACATAGCCCTCCAACAGAAATTATTACTGAGTGGGCTGACCCAGGAGGAAAGGACGCTGCGGTTGTGTTGGAATCGCATGCAAAAGCGTGCAGGCCCTGGTCACCCATATGCGCCAGAGATACCGTTAGGGATGTTGACGGCACTTCCGCATGGGGGGGACTGGTCGAACCTCCAACTGTGGGAAGAGGCGGGACTTCAGATGGTGGGGGACTTATACTCAGACGGGGTGCTAATGGAGTTCCATACTCTGCAGGAACGTTATGATCTCCCACGGGGTGACTACTTGGTGCATGCAGCAGTGGTGCGGGCGATTCAAGCACATTGGGGAGAGGGACTGATGGAACCTAAGACGTCATTGGCATGCCAATATACGATGATGACAGCAGGAACGAGGAAATCGGTTACCTGTCTTTACTCCAGAATGCATACAGAAAACATACCACCACTAACACGCCTCAAAACACAATGGGAGGAGGACCTGAAGAGGGAAATCCCTGACACAACATGGTCCCAGCTGCTTCAGCGAGCAAGGAAGAGCACCAGAAACGCCCGTTTCCAATTAATACACCTCTATATACTACACAGGGCCTACCTCACTCCGAATAAGATAGCAAGATATTTTGGCGCAGTTGATGCAGCATGCCCCAGATGCGCGCTAGTTGGCGCTGACTTGCAACACATGCTTAGGGACTGCCCGCGCATTCAGGAGTACTGGGCGGGAGTTGGGGACGCCCTGAATGAGGTCACAGATAGAGTACTGCACTATGATAGCGCGGTCGTCCTCCTACATTGGTTCCCACACACGAGCAAAACGAAACTGTCGAGTAAATTTATTGACATGGGCCTTATGATCGCAAAGAGGGAGCTCACCAGGGGTTGGAAATCAAAGACAGCGCCAACTCACCAAAAGTGGCTGAACGAATTTCTGAAATGGGCAGCGGCAGAAAGCACACTCAGATACCAACAGGCCCGGCGGACAGCAAATGAGAAGGCTCAGGAGGCGGCGCTAGCATGGGAAACCCTAGTCCAGGCGCTTAGGGATAGTGCGGAGATGAGTGACGAGGAGGAGGGAGTAGCACTTCGGGAGGCCCCGAGGGAGGAGATATTAGACCCTGCACTGACACCTGACACACGCACCTGAGTATTGCTCCCACAATCCTAACCACACCGACTTGCCCGAGATTACACACATGACACGTAGGCTCAGACACCAGGGGGACGGGGAGGATGGGGAGGGGGAGGGAGAAAAGTTGAACTGTTTCTGTGTTAAAGAGAGGTTATACACAATTGTAGAGCGAGGGGGCTCAGTAGGCGCAGACCAACTAAAAGCGGAGTTTATTGAATTGATGAGCTATTTATACCTGAACCAGCTGCACCGTGATACGTGGTCGACCGCCGCCCAACCTCAGGGATGTGGGTTATGAGGCTGTGTATACAGGCGATAATTGAACAGTGACTGCATTTGTTCCAGGGACCATAATGGTGTGCATAATGTATGGATGGCATTCTCTCTGCAATAAAAATTGTTTTACAAAAAAAAAAATTTGGTACATATTGAAACCCATCATCATAATAGTGATTTGTATAATCACTTTGTGGGGATTGGTGCGGCTGTATCAATGGTATAGATCAAACAAGTTGCAAAGAACCATGAGAAGGCAAGAGAGGAGATTGACTGCAATGCAGGATAATCAGTACCGGAGTCTAAAGGCTCTAGAGACGATGAAACGAGGGGGAACTGAAACGACCTCAGTCTGACTCAGTCCATACCTTAGGGATGGTGTTTTGAGGGTGATAACTACTGAAAGTCATCAAAGGGGGGATTGAGAGAGCGCAAGTTAAGAAAAACTGTAGAAGTGCACCATATTTACAAGCACGTCATATTAGTCTAGTAAACATGTTATAAGAGTGTCAATTTAAGAGAGTGAAAATACATAAGAGTGTTTAACTAAATGTAGAATGCATATATCTGTGTGAGAACTAATGTAGAATTGTGTAGAAATAATAAGATGAGGTTGGAATCCTACGTTATGTGGCTGTGGAAAGGGAAAATGTAATTCTGCTAAACGTAGAAATGTGTAGGCCACATGGCAGTTCACAAAGAGTACAAGAAGCTGATGTATTTCCACATAATCTGGATTTTAATGTTATTATGGTTCAAGTATTATTGATCATGGAACTGAAATGTATTTTATAGAAGTGTTTTCCACATAATCACTGTGTGTAATAAGTTAGAATATTGTTTAAACTAAAGAAATTAAATGTTTTACAGAGTGCATAGGCCCGTCTCATGGAGCCCTGTCAGGCCTGAATAGATAAAGTCATTCCTTTTGATCTGTATGTGCTCGTTAGTGAAAAGTCGTGCTAGACACCAACTATGAATCCTGTTACATGGTTTACGACTTAAAGATATGGTGGAGGCCGGAATTTGGGGCCTATAGAGAAAGTGTCTGTTTGCAGGTGCGAGGGGGTCTAATCAGGAAAGTGATGAATAGACTTTTGTTCAAGAGAGCCAGGCACAGGCCTGTAGGAGTCTTCAGGAATTTCTAGGGGGTACCGTCTTGCCGGAGAGAAGCCTGGGAAGCAAGGTCAACGCTAACGATGGGCCTAGAAGGAGTACCAGCATGGAAGTTGCCGCCAGAACCAACACCACGTGAGGGGCGTCTCTATGGGCGTTAATAATGTAAATGTGATTTTGTATTAGGGACAGCACCCCGGGGTGGAGGCAAGGCAGATGATCTGAGGAACCTTAGAGAGCGGAGGGGTAGGCAGATAGAGAACTGCGAGACATCGACTTTGAAACAAAGACTAAGGGAAGTGTGTGATCTTCTTTGGAAATCACCACTGCTGACACCTTTTTAGGTTAAGATCTTGCTAAGTAGGGATGTCACTTAGTCAAGAGTAGGGACAGTCTAACCTGATTTCTTTCCTTTCTGTAAATGACTCATAAGCTACAGCTTGTGTTCATCCTCGTAACTTTGCTAATTCTAGAATTGGTTTTGGTGATATTCTTTTGCCGACTGAGAGCATTCAGAAAATTCATGTTTGTATTGATACCCGTATATCTTTTGAACCTCATTTTGAGATGTTTGTATCTCCAGTTAAGTTTGGCTTTGTAATAAACTTTTAAAACTTTTAAGCTTCAGTGGTTCTTTGGAGTGGAGTAAGTCTTTAACTGATTAACCTAGTAGTGGATTGCCTTGTACTCAATGACAGGTACCAACGGTTCAGTCGACCGGAGTTGGGATCTAGATCTATAACTGTAGACTAGAAATCCCGCGTTAACACCCCCCCCCCCCCCCCCCCAGCCACCCCGTGGTATGTCAGCCTGGGCTGAAACAGCAGCCTGGGCTGAGACAGCTTCCCGGGCACACACACAGACAGTTTTTGAGCTCTTGATAATGAGGCTTTGTAGTAGATTTTACACCCCTTCTTAGGCATCTCCACTCTGCCTATTGCTGGAAGAATCATCCCCCCCCCCCTACCGAAATGTAGCTCTAGTTGCGCATCTCGGATGAAGTATTTCTGTAGGAACCTTGAGGAGGGGGGAGAGGGGGTTGGGATGGGATGGTTTGTTTCCTACAGGGCGCTGTCCGGGCAAAGGTCATCCTTAACCGCTGGTTTGTCTACCGAGCTTCACCAAGTGTCATACCCCTCACTGGCCTCAAGGTGCGCAGCCGCCGCCCGCCGTTTGCTTCCTGCTGTATTTTGAGTTGCCGCTAGGTGTCACTAATGCCCGCGGGCTGCGCGCACTGTGTGCGTGCACAGCCCTCTTTACGGGCACCAGGGGCCCTCCTCCGTATGTAGTCGTCTCACCGTCGCATGTCGCACTTAGCCGCGCGACGCCCCGCTTCAGCAAATGGGGAATTATGCTCCACGCGCGCGCTTGTTAGCGCCTGGAGATGATCCAGGGGTAGGTGCGCTTCATCGACATCACTCTCAATCTGGCGGGAAGCTGAGCCCATAACGAGCTCTGTCAGGTTCATTACTGGCCGCCCGGCCCTTTATTGGAACTGATTCCGCTGTCAGCCTCAAATGATATGGATGAGCACCGGAGGCCTCCCCGGGCCCGGCTGGGCCTCTCCCCGCCGCTCCGCCCCCTCTCCCCTCTGTCTCGTGCCCTGTATTGCCTCCTTCTGCTTCCCCTTTGGCGTTCTCTTCCAACGAATTTATACTTGTTCTTAATATTTACTTTCTAGTTTCCTCTTTCCCCTCTTCTTTTTTTCCTCATGTATCGCCTCCTTTCCTTGCTCCTTACTCTCCTCCTGTCCCTCCACCACCTCTCCCCTCGTCTTTCTTCCATCCTCCCGCCTACTCTTGTCTTGTTTCCTAATTTAATGTATCCACTTCCTACTCCCACTTGGCCTCCTTTGCATCCCTCGTTCGCCATTTATTTCCATGTTTTCCCTTCACACATTTCCTCCCTCGTCCTTCGCTTGAAAAACTGCCCCATTTCTTATTGTGAGACTAAACACCTCTGACATTAACACGACAATTTATTAATCTAGCTAGCTAAATTATTGATTTCAACTGCCACTCGTTGTTCTACCTGTCTTGGCCACACTGGCAACCCCCGTCCCCCATTTTCTTTACCCCATACCCAATTTTGCACTCATCTCTGCCCGATCGCAACGTCGGCCCGCCACAGGAAGGTCACAAACAAGGAGAAAAAAACACAAGTATTGAAACCCTGAAACGCACAGTCTCACATCCACTCCCAGACCCTGATACTATTTAAATATTATACCCAAATATCGCTTTATTAAGACTGACTTCTTCCTCAGCCCTTACTTGCAGACAGACACACACAAACAAACAATGACATTCCTTCCTACTTGTCCAAAATTGCGGATTTCCACATGGGGAAAATATCTTTGTTTTCAAAACTAAGATTGCTAGCCTTAAATAAAGATCTCTGATAACGTACACATTACTCGACAGTCCATTATCTTTAAAGCTTTCGACCCTAAATCAAACTCTCAGTCCTCCGCTGACTTCGCATCCCATCTGTACACACACCACATCGGTCACCCGCACAGGACGGCCAGCTTTCTTATCAGCCGAGCATATAGAAGCAAGCACCTTCACCACTGCCACTCAGAAGCCCGCTTCAGTTTGAGCCAGTAAAAGATAAAACAGCCTCCTTTCAAAGCTAGACAAGAAACAAGCTAGTAACACACGTAACCAAACACAGGCCTCTCTCTGATCAGTGTATCACAATTCACGCCTAGAAAAGTCGTCGCCAGTCTTCTGAATACCATTCTATTATTTTGTTTGCAAATGTATTTATTCAGTATCATGGGTAAAACAAATTCACACATATTTCACAAGAATGCTCCGGTTCGATGGAGAAAGGTCAGGTACTGTTTCATGTCGCAATTTGTGCAGTGCAATCAACATCAAACAACATCAGCAACCATAACTAAACAAGTCTGTGTCCCGCCCACCACTCTGATTCGGTCCCCCATACAACCCTTGTTTTGACCCTGATGTAACAATCGAATGTGAATATATCTCCTCATACGCCAACACAGGTGGGATACTTCCTTATGTCTCCTTCTTGCCAAGACCGCCGTTCCGCTCAACTCTCTATGGAGTAAATGATCCGGCTCAGTTTATGCAGCCCTTGATCAACACAATTCCCTATCCTGTTCTACTGTCACGTCAAGGCAGATGTTCATCTGAGTGGGTTTCTAACGTCCAGGTAAATATCCCCGCGATGTAACAAAACTTCCCATCTACACCTTGTGCGCAACCTCCTGTGTACTGCCAGTTCAGCCACAGATCACTTACGCATTCCAGCCCGCCACTCACTGATTGGGGGAACCGTTGCTGACTTCCACGCCATCGTAAAATGCTTGCTAGTATCAACACCTGGGGCCAGATGTAGGAGAGGAAATACCGGTCGGTAACGGCCGATTCGGCATGTAGGGGCCAGCATTTTACAGAATCGGTAAATTTACCGAATCGGTAAATTTACCGATTCTGTAAAATACCGAATCGGTAAATTTACAGATTCTGTAAAATACCGAATCGGTAATTTTACCGATTCAGTAATACCACATGTAGGTGACACTCCTGAGAGTGCCACAGGCCCTTCAGAGTCGGTATTTTACCACCCAATCCTATTGGGTGGTAAAATACCGAATGCAGGTGTGCATGCACATCTGTGCATGCACACCTGTGCCATGTGACACACAGACATGCCCTTAGGGCATGTATGTTTGCCACATGCCTAACATGCCTGTATTTGGGGTGCTAGAGGGTGTCAAAGTGACACCCCCTGCACCCTTGCAGGATTCGGTATTTACCGATTCAGTAAATACCGAATCGGTATTGCCCATTGATTCATATGGGCTTCAAGGCCCATAGGAATCAATGGGCAATACCGATTTGGTATTTACCGAATCGGTAAATACCGAATGTTACCGATTCGGTAATGGAAAATTAAATTTTACCTACATCTCCCACCTTCTAATTTACCGATTCATTAATACCGAATCGGTAAAATTCGGTATTTATGAATCGGTAAATTAGAATTACCTACATCTGGCCCCAGATCCTTCATTTTTTAGGTCTCACCTGAACCAGGGCTTTCGCTGGTCTGGCGAGACATTTAGTGAGGTAGGGCTTTAGAAAAGCGACCACAAGCTTTTTCTTGTGGCCTAAGGCTTGCTGTTTACGCGCGCGTGGTCGCGCGCAGCCATCTGGCTTTCCTCTCCACTTTCGCGGCCACCAATGCTTGTTCTCTTTTTTCTGTGGTTGTTATTGCTGTAACTGCTTCAACAACACCCTCCCAATCCCCCGCTATTTGCGAGTTAGCGAACCGAGGCTATCCTGTTTGTGATTTTAAACAAGGCTGCCGCTAAATAAAAAGAATCGACCCATATGTGGAAATAAGTAATATATATACAACACCTTTGTGGGAGTAGCGGGAGTCAATTTCTATAATTTGCAGTAGAAGGCATTCTCCTGCTCTGCATCATCCTATGTGTTTGTCCCTCCGTCCCGAGGAGTCCCAGGCCGGAATGGGAACAGATGAACACTTACGCAGCCACCTGGCTTTCCTCTCGCTTGCTCCACTTTCACTTTCGCAGCCGCCAATGCTTGTTCTCTTTTCTCTGTGGTTGTTATTGCTGTAACTTCAACAACACCCTCCCCCGCTTTTTGCGAGTTTGCGAATCGAGGATATCCTATTCGTGATTTTAAACAAGGCAGCCGCTAAATAAAAATAATCGACCCATATGTGGAAATAAGTTTAATATATAAAACACCTTTGTGGGGGGCGGCGGGAGTGAATTTATATTATTTGCAGTAGAAGGCATTCTCCTGCTCTGCATCATCCTATTTGTCTGTCCCTCCGTCCCCGAGGAGTCCCGGGCCGGAATGGGCACAGATTAACACAGCAGGAACTATCACTGTGCTGCAAGAGAACATGACACAACCACCCCACCAATTCTTCTATGCTACAAATTGCGTAAAGTCTTTTCCAGTGCCCCGAGCAGGGTGTATCCCCATGTGTCAGCCAACCATATGTGAGCTCCTGAGCTGTGATAAAATCCATCCATGCAAACCTCATCTCGCTGGCCACACTGTCACGCGCTGCTCGTGTACGTGCTTGTTGTGACTCGAGAGCCAGGGCTTGAAATGGGCCGGGTCTCAGATCCAGTTGTAATTGAAAACGGACTTTGAAACGGGTCCTTTATGGGCAACATATTATTGCCCACCTCACACACACTTTTATAATCCCGCTTAAAGCCCTGTCGAGAGCCAAAAATTCTCCGGATCTTTTTCAGACGGCTCAACTGTCTCCGAAACTCTGCAGGACATTACACTGTAAGCAGAGAGTGAACTAGGGATGAGTACAGATCCGTAAATATAACTGTTTATCAGTATAAATGAGAGGTGTTTCTAACTATGGTTCGAATTGACCTTTGCTCTACAGGTTAGTGACTCTCTGTACCATATAATTACTTTCTCAAGTACCAGATAAGGAGCTCTCACAGATAGGTATACATTCCATAACATCTGTAAATAAACACTAATCTCTGCAGCTCACTCAGAAAGCAACATGTGCAAAATTGCCTTTTGCAAAGTGCCAGTGCTCCCTGACAATGCAGGTGAGACCAAACACTATGAACAGACTCTGAGCCACCCTAATGACTGACGTAGACTATTAATGGCTGTTCCTGGCATACCCGAAGCATTGCAGGACAATTAAGTATTCTCCCAATTTTCTCATCAGGCCACCTAACGTCCATTATGTCCCCCTTCTTCTTCCAACTTGCATTTATTGACAAACCTCCAATCCCTGCTGAATTTTATTTTACAACTAGCTAATGGGATGCATGCTGGCCACAGTTTGGGAAGTTGGTATGCTACTGAAGTATATGTCTGGCACATAATGTAAACTAAGGTACTACCTGAAGATGACTTGTTTATTGTCACACAGGAAGTAGAACTTGGAACTGGCCCGTTCCCTGATGACAGCACTTTTCAAACAAGCATTGGCGTAGCCAATAGTTCTCACCTTTGGGGCCTTATAAGTATTTTGTTGTGCAGCACAATATCCTTCCTGCAACAACATCAACTGTTGCATGGCTAAACACTTATAAGGTCCCAAAGGTGAGACCTATTGGCTATGCCAATGCTTGTTAGTAGTGTGTCCCACATCAAGGAGGCATTGCAGTGGATCCGAAGGAAACAGACAACCCATTAGCTCTGTTAGCAACTGCATGACCTACTGCCAGAAGGGGGATATCACCATCCATGACCCTATCATATATACAAAGTCTGCCTCCTCTGCCCCACACCTAGGGCACTCACTAGCTGCTCCTGGATCCATCTGTCCAATCCTCCTCGGTGTGAAGAACTGTAATCTTCATTCTCAGGGAATACTTACTAATAAAAAAGAACTTGGCACAGAAGCTGAAAATATGAAAAGACATCTTTATTAAATTTAATAAGTGAGGCCACGTCACACAGAAGCCGTAGCAACTGAATGAGGTAGTCTGCAGAGTACAGAAAGCAGAGGCCTTTTATATGTTTAGGGTTACAAACTTCAGCATACAAGAAAGGGGCAGTCCTAGCTTTTGCAAGCATGCAAAAATGCCTAACATTCCTTCTTACACAAGCCGGCCAAACCCATAATAAAAGACCACAACCCATATCGTAAACAGGTCATAAAAGAAGGAACAGAAACAGATGAGAAGTAGGATAAGGGGTGTGTATGTGCATACCAAACTTTACAATCTCCTGTGCTCTGATCCTTAATCTTGATCTGCTACTGGGCAAGGAACTGGCCTAACAAGGTCAGCTTCAGGCAACAGGGTCAGTTCACTCAGGTCATCTAAAAGTCAGCTAAAGTCATCAGCCTATGTGAGGGCAACCACAAAATGGCTGCCATGCACAAAATGGAACCCAAGGGTTCAGAACGAAATCTTCAAATACACAGTGAATCCATCGGTGTAACATGACGAAAACACTCATACTTGCTGAGCTCACTGTTTACGGTTCGCTGTTACCAAAATCGTAACAGAACCACGATCTTTATGGCCCAGGTTCAGAATTCACGGAACCTCAGCCCCTCCTTTTGCCCTTACATAGGCAATAACCTAAACTCACGTCAATCTGAATCCAGGTCTATATTCATCAGATCATCAAGATGTTGCTGGAGCATAATCCTATTACTTAGCAACTCTCTCGGGACAGGTCTCCTTACACACGTAGTAGCACAAAGGCTGCATATGGCAGGACAAAATAGGGAATACCTCTATCTGTAGTATGTGGCATAAGACCACACACCCAACAATTAGTGATGTTCACTACTAACTGGTGTTGATGCAAAAGCTGTACAAAGGAATTATTAATAAACTCTGACCTGCTAACCAGTTCATGTTCAGGTAAAGTATGGAAAGAATGCAAAGAAGTAGTAGTAGGAAGAGACATAGGTTGGGAGGTGGGTACAGATGTGAATTGGGTAGCAAAAAAAAAAAAAATCCCACCCATAAAAGACAATGTCATGTTTAAAAACACTAAAAAAACACGTTGTTAAGAACATATAGACAACAGGAGAAAGTAGTGACCACTATTACAAACGAAATTATAAATTTTCACAACCCTAAGCAAAAAAGCAAATCCTAAAATTATCTAGTAACATTTTTAGGGCTTCCTATGCATTTCAGTAATTTATTGTATGTTCAAGTGAAACAGTGGTGACCCTCATTAATGCTCTGAGGTGAAATGGGGATACTCTTCCACAGAAAATTGACTTTATTCTGCTTTTACTTAACAGAATACTACTTTAAAATAATGCCAGCAGAACAATAAGAATCAGTCTCCTAAAACTTAGTCTATACAATCACACGGAAACCTCTTGTGAAACCAACTATGCCCAGAGTCCGTTCAAAAAGCCTCTCTGGCAGGCTTCTATTGTCCATCAAGTCTGCTCCCGTTGTTGCATGGGCCTTTGGAGTCAGGCCTCCCATGAACAAAAATGCTTCTCAGTATCTGTTGGAGTGCCCTCCTGGCAAACACTCATAGCTCATTCAAAAAGTCTCAATGTGTCAAGGCAGTGCACCAGTATCTCTCCTCTGTGGCAGACACTACAGATATTGTGCTCTTCATTGCTCATGAAATTTAGAAAAAATGGAGGGGTTTGGTCCGATTAGGAAGGAGGGGGCTAGGACCACTGAATCATTGCTCATGGGCACAGATCATCTCGTGCAGACCCGGGACCATTCTCAGGCTCCAACACTCATCATTCAGTGTCAGAGGACATTCAGGCTGCTCTTTCATGGGCACAAAAATGTAGTGCCTTTTGCCAATCTTGGATCCTCCAGTGCACTGCACTTCCGTTGGAACAAAGGAAAAAGGGGGGTGCGTGGCCAAAACTCAGGCCAAGGGGCTCAAGGGACTGCACACTGTCAGAGGTTACCAGTACATGACAGGCGCTCTTTTGCACTGAAATTCTGGTTCCGTGGCAAAACCAGCTCCTTTTTTTTCTGATGTTGAACGCCTTCTGATGAAGCAAGTGTGATGCTTTAAACAATTCATTGTATAACAAGGGGACTGCAAACAGGTGGCCTGCTATCTTCAAAGGACTGGCCACACGCCATGGGACAATTTTGGTCTAGAATGCACTGTCATTTTCAAAAAGCAATACAAATATAAAGGCAGTAGGCAAAACAGTGTCTCTAGGCTTTTCAATTGGGTTTCCGTGTGAGAGCATATCCTCCATCATCTAAGGGTAGATAGCGACATTAGAATTCTATCTAAATGGATGTCTTCACACAAAGTGGCATCGTCTAATGGGGTAAACACATTTTTTCTCAATGATTACATATGGGTGTTCCTAAATTCCTTATCTAGAACACCTCAAAAGAGAGATCACATAATACATATTATCAGGGACATGTAGATACCTCCCTTTAATAATTGTGCATCAGGTGGACTATGCAATACAAAAGCTAATGATCAAGATGTGGAAACAAAAAGACAAGAACTAGAGAGTCCTGGTATTTCCATTATTTAAAATACATCTGGTCCATCAAAAATTAAAGCAGCAGAAAAAAGGAACTAAAAACCAAATTAGAATAGGCATTGAATTTGTCATATTCAAAAAAACGTAAGGTGTCTCCTATTGAGGTGGAAAACTTATCTTACTATAGTATTGAGTCAGTTAATCAGTCCGTCACTACCCTAACAGTCAGACTGGAAAACATCAGAGTAGGCCTAAAGAAAATTTTTGAAAACCAGTCTGGTCATACAAAAGGGAATTATACATAATATGGGGTCTCTGGTACATTACTGCAGTCTGGAAGTGTGAACCTAATACAATAATAACAAAAAGAAGGCTAACTGGTGAAAGGAATATGGAAAAGGGAAAATGGGACTAGGACACAGCTAACATCCCCAATTACTAGGGACGATGCAACATCAATCAGGGGAAAAATTAAGCCTTGTTTCCTTTATGGTACAAAGCCATACACTATTCAGGAAGCAGAACAAAACTGACTAATGTAATATAAAAATTAGGTCACCATGCACAAAAGTCACAGATCTATAATTTATCCTTACGTCGAATTCAGGATACAGTTTGGGAAGTTGGTATGCTACTGAAGTATATGTCTGGCACATAATGTAAACTAAGGTACTACCTGAAGATGACTTGTTTATTGTCACACAGGAAGTAGAACTTGGAACTGGCCCGTTCCCTGATGACAGCACTTTTCAAACAAGCATTGGCGTAGCCAATAGTTCTCACCTTTGGGGCCTTATAAGTATTTTGTTGTGCAGCACAATATCCTTCCTGCAACAACATCAACTGTTGCATGGCTAAACACTTATAAGGTCCCAAAGGTGAGACCTATTGGCTATGCCAATGCTTGTTAGTAGTGTGTCCCACATCAAGGAGGCATTGCAGTGGATCCGAAGGAAACAGACAACCCATTAGCTCTGTTAGCAACTGCATGACCTACTGCCAGAAGGGGGATATCACCATCCATGACCCTATCATATATACAAAGTCTGCCTCCTCTGCCCCACACCTAGGGCACTCACTAGCTGCTCCTGGATCCATCTGTCCAATCCTCCTCGGTGTGAAGAACTGTAATCTTCATTCTCAGGGAATACTTACTAATAAAAAAGAACTTGGCACAGAAGCTGAAAATATGAAAAGACATCTTTATTAAATTTAATAAGTGAGGCCACGTCACACAGAAGCCGTAGCAACTGAATGAGGTAGTCTGCAGAGTACAGAAAGCAGAGGCCTTTTATATGTTTAGGGTTACAAACTTCAGCATACAAGAAAGGGGCAGTCCTAGCTTTTGCAAGCATGCAAAAATGCCTAACATTCCTTCTTACACAAGCCGGCCAAACCCATAATAAAAGACCACAACCCATATCGTAAACAGGTCATAAAAGAAGGAACAGAAACAGATGAGAAGTAGGATAAGGGGTGTGTATGTGCATACCAAACTTTACAATCTCCTGTGCTCTGATCCTTAATCTTGATCTGCTACTGGGCAAGGAACTGGCCTAACAAGGTCAGCTTCAGGCAACAGGGTCAGTTCACTCAGGTCATCTAAAAGTCAGCTAAAGTCATCAGCCTATGTGAGGGCAACCACAAAATGGCTGCCATGCACAAAATGGAACCCAAGGGTTCAGAACGAAATCTTCAAATACACAGTGAATCCATCGGTGTAACATGACGAAAACACTCATACTTGCTGAGCTCACTGTTTACGGTTCGCTGTTACCAAAATCGTAACAGAACCACGACCTTTATGGCCCAGGTTCAGAATTCACGGAACCTCAGACCCTCCTTTTGCCCTTACATAGGCAATAACCTAAACTCACGTCAATCTGAATCCAGGTCTATATTCATCAGATCATCAAGATGTTGCTGGAGCATAATCCTATTACTTAGCAACTCTCTCGGGACAGGTCTCCTTACACACGTAGTAGCACAAAGGCTGCATATGGCAGGACAAAATAGGGAATACCTCTATCTGTAGTATGTGGCATAAGACCACACACCCAACAATTAGTGATGTTCACTACTAACTGGTGTTGATGCAAAAGCTGTACAAAGGAATTATTAATAAACTCTGACCTGCTAACCAGTTCATGTTCAGGTAAAGTATGGAAAGAATGCAAAGAAGTAGTAGTAGGAAGAGACATAGGTTGGGAGGTGGGTACAGATGTGAATTGGGTAGCAAAAAAAAAAAAAAATCCCACCCATAAAAGACAATGTCATGTTTAAAAACACTAAAAAAACACGTTGTTAAGAACATATAGACAACAGGAGAAAGTAGTGACCACTATTGCAAACGAAATTATAAATTTTCACAACCCTAAGAAAAAAGCAAATCCTAAAATTATCTAGTAACATTTTTAGGGCTTCCTATGCATTTCAGTAATTTATTGTATGTTCAAGTGAAACAGTGGTGACCCTCATTAATGCTCTGAGGTGAAATGGGGATACTCTTCCACAGAAAATTGACTTTATTCTGCTTTTACTTAACAGAATACTACTTTAAAATAATGCCAGCAGAACAATAAGAATCAGTCTCCTAAAACTTAGTCTATACAATCACACGGAAACCTCTTGTGAAACCAACTATGCCCAGAGTCCGTTCAAAAAGCCTCTCTGGCAGGCTTCTATTGTCCATCAAGTCTGCTCCCGTTGTTGCATGGGCCTTTGGAGTCAGGCCTCCCATGAACAAAAATGCTTCTCAGTATCTGTTGGAGTGCCCTCCTGGCAAACACTCATAGCTCATTCAAAAAGTCTCAATGTGTCAAGGCAGTGCACCAGTATGAAGGACTGGACTTTTTAACAGTACCAGCGGTGCCAGGGAACAACACCTATAACCTTCATGGGATACCTGTTTCGGCGCACAAACTACAGAGACACGGGACACTTCCTTTGGCGTCAAAGATTCAAGGTTTATTTACTGCAGGGAACACAGAAGTCACAACAAGTACAACACGTGCAACTTGGGGAGACTGCTTCAAATTGGTTCTGTGGAGCGCTCCTTTTATACAGAATTTACTCATAGGACAACATGGTACACAAAAGTTTACAACCTGGTTCCCATAATTATCCCCCAGAGGGGTCGCTTTGGTCACTTTGTTACACATAAGGTCCGGAACATAAGTGCGGAAACATTTGGCGGTTCCCAACTGTAAAAACCCATCTTCCCAACATTAGTGAATTCCAATCGGCAGTAAAACAGATCGAAATAGGGACAAAGACAGGTGCAGAGGAAGATGGAGACAGTGGGGAATTGAAAAGGGTGTAAAAGGGGAGGTATCGGGAAACACGAGATACAGGCATCAAAGGGACGTGCCTAATGAGATGCACGGCTGAGACAATAAACCGGCACGGCAGAAGCGCCTCAAGCGGGGCCATCTGCCTTACAGTATCATCCCCCTCATCGTAAAAGATATTTACAACGAACACGTGTCTTCCACAAATATCTTGAGAGTCCCAGGGTAACGAAGCGGACAGTGTCCGTTCGCTGGCTACTTGAGGGCAAGAGACAAAATGGATGCCGTATCTAAGATGGAACCCGTGGGTACAGATGAAAAACCCACATATCAAACGAACGGTTTAAGTTAGCACAGCGAAACTGCGTATACTTATTAAACTCGTCATTTGCGGTTCTTAGATACCAGACTCGACCATATTCGTGCGAGTCGAAAACATCACTTACAATTGTCACGGAACCTCAGACGCTCCTTTTGCCCTCATGTAGGCAAGCACTAGTCGGAATCATATTCAATATTCATCAGACCCTCGAGATGTTGCTGTAGCATAGCTCTGTCCAACCGAGACCCTTTGGTAACAGGTGGCTGTCTCATACACGTTGTAGCACAGAGGCCACATAAGGCAGGACCGCACTGCACGCAAAGGCAACACGTGAACAGGAACGTTACAACGACTCCAATGATCATCAGAATCTTCCAACCCCAAGTCGACATCAGGCCCCAAAACCATCCAAGTAGCGTCCAATCCCCTACATCCACGTGTATGGATTCGGAGATCTTATGCAACTTCGAGATGGCTTGATAGACAGTCGGAGCGTTATCAGGAATGAAAATACAGCAGCTCGAATGGATCACCTTACATACCCCACCTCGATCTGCTAAGATCACGTCTAAAACCATACGGTTTTGTAACGTCATAAGTCTATCCGCCTGAAGTTCTGTGGTGATATTACCAAGGGCACTGGCAGTAATATTAGCTGTCGATTCTACCACTCGAGTCAACTGTCTCAGGTTCCTACTATTAACCATAGGTCCCCAAAATGGGAGGAAACCCTTGAAAAAGTCTCCTGCCTCTTGACCGGCAGTATCCTCTTCGCTAATTACGCCTCTCACAACTCTAGTTTTGTGATAATCTGCATCTACAGTAAACGTCGGAGGCAACAAGTTTGCGATAAAACATGAGCCCATGAAGTCAGAGGGCAACCATGCATACGCACGATCATGACAAATAAAGTATGTACCCTTGGCAGCCAAAAACACAGGGGACGAGACCATTGGCAAAATATAATTTTCAGTGCAAGCACTCTCTCCAAGTCGGGCTTTCGATCTACGGCCGCGACCTATTAAACAAAAATTGCCAATGTGGGGTACGACCCATATCGGAGGCGAGCTTTTAAACTGTTTTTCACCAGTGAACACACTATATTCGCCTCTACTTAGGACCCTATAGGCTTGTACCTCTTCCTCAGGGATAAGCGAGGGATCATAGATATCGCTATCTAAATCCTCTATTGCTATAGACAAAGATTTTTGGTACGAGGTAGGACCAGAGTAGGGGGAACGTGGTTCTCGAATGGGGTGGAAACCCAGTGCGCTTTGAAACATTGTTTGAAATGCTCGAGCAGACCCTTGGGAGCTATACGGTAACACCAGATATGGAATTCCCTTATCCGTAGTATGCGGCATCAACCCACACACCCAACAATTAGTAGTGTTAACCACTAACTGATGCTGATGAAGGAGCTGAATAAAGGAATTGTTGCGGAATTCTGCACGTCTAGCCTGCTCGTGTTCAGGTAAAATGTGAAAAGAATGAGGAGAAACAGTGGAGGTGAGTTTAAGGTCAGGGGTAGGAGTAGGTATGGTAGAAGGCAAGAAGTAATACATCGTGTAATATACTCCACCCGCCAATAACGCAGAAACAGTCACAAACAGTACGAATATTTGGAACACAAAACATTTGGTACGACTGAGTTGCTGCAGCTTGAATCTTTGTGCTTGAGCTCTTTCCAAGTCCATCAGCTTTGAAAATGCCATTCCCTATGACCGTCCGCAACGTTTCTTGACGCACTTCGTTCTGTGTAGCAATAGTCAATTCCTAGGAGTTCCCAGGAACTGACGGTCTTTAACCTAGCGTCAAGACCTACTAACCAGGAGGAAGTACGCGCGCGGCCCTACGGCCTTCATTTCACAAATATATATATATATGTGAAAACAATGTCTCTCAGCTGTGGAAACAAAAAGTGTAAGGAACGAAGCTCAATGAATATGTACAAAATAATTACAATAGTATGAGTTTTCAAACTGATCATGGAAAACGGGATAATGCACTTGTCAAGGGACAGAACGGGGTCTTTTATTAGTCTTTAGTGCTGGATCGCAAAAAATATCGGGTTTTCCCAGGACGTGTCTGTTCGTTAAACAAAAGATCCGTCGAAGGGACAACGCCCTGTTGATCAGCTGAATGTTCTGGTCTTGAGTCTTCTGATGACAAGTGTTCAACAATGCCTTTTTGCTGCACTGAGGATTCTCCGACAGGTTGTGCGTCGCTGAAAGGTACAAACGCCGGCAATCCTTCGGTTTCAGTTGATGCAATGCCTTTCCTCACCCACGAGTCTGCTGGCAACGGGATGGGGACTTTCTTGGTATGGGTGGCATGCACCCAATTCTTCCGCCCCTCGAGACGAACTGCAGTTCTCGTGGCAAGGAGGACCTGATAGGGTCCAGTGAACCTGGGATCCAAATTGTTCTTGCGCGAAAAGTTTCGCGTTACCACCCAATCTCCGGGCTGGAGCTGGTGGCCTGGACCCTCCGTCTGCGTCGGCAATGCTTCGTGAACCTGTTGGTGAATTAACCTCAGTTTAGCAGTCAAGTCATGAAGATAATCGATCAACATTGGATACTCAAGATCACAAAAGGCACCCGGTCTAGGGACCCCCCAAACATTGGCAGGACGACCGAACACTATTTCATAGGGACTGAGCCCTACTCGGGAGTGTACAGTTGCCCTTGTTGACAGCAATGCTAAGGGTAAAGCGTCAGGCCATGAAAGACCTGTCGTAGCCTGAATCTTTGCTAGTTTTAGTTTAAGGGTGCCATTGTACCCTTCAACCAAACCAGCTGACTGAGGATGATTGGCACTATGGAATTTCTGATTAATTCCAAGGCCCTTGCACACACTCTTCATCACACTCCCCACAAACTCACTTCCGTTGTCTGACCACACAATTCTAGGCATTCCATACCGAGGAAAGTATTCCTTCAGTAGGATTTTCGCAGTGGATAAAGCAGTATTGTCTTTGAGAGGATAGGCCTCAATCCATCGGGAGAATGCGCAAACAACAACTAAAACGTATTTCAAGTTATTGCATCGCTCCATATGGATGAAGTCCAATTGGATCACCTCAAAGGGACATGAAGGGGGAGCAAAACTACCAGGAGGAGTTGGGGTTCCCTTACCAGGATTGTACAACATACATACCATACAATTCTTAACCAAACGTTCAGCACATTTCGTAATACCATCATTCTTCCACACAGGAAACAGCAATTTACAGATACCTTTCGCGCTAATATGTGCTAACCCATGTGCCATAGTCACAACAGCCAGCACATACGCATCAGGCAACATCCATCTTTTCTGTTCCGATAAGTCAATCCAACAACCATTCGCATCCAACTTTCCCGTACTTTCTTTCCACTTCGTCTTTTCAGTCTCGGTGGCCTCATTCTGAATTGCTTTCACACTCTCGATAGTGTTTTCACACATACTTGATTCTGCAGGCCACCTAACCGAACTCGTCACATACATTCGAGTGCTAAGGTTCCGGGCAGTCTCCTTAGCAGTCTCATCCGCAAACGCATTACCAAGACCAACATCATCCGTCACCTTACGATGCGCACTACATTTAACAATCGCCACTTGCTTAGGCAACGTAAGTGCATCCAAAAGATCATTTACAAGCTGGCCATGCTGAATCTTCGTACCATGTGACGTAAGGAATCCTCTCTCTCTCCACAGTCGTCCAAAACTATGTGCCACACCAAACGCGTATTGACTATCTGTAAACACATTCACCCGTTTATCTTTAGACAACACACACGCTCTCGTCAAAGCAATTAACTCAGCAGCCTGAGCCGAATTCTGACTTAACCTTGCGTTTTCCACAATCGTTCTCAATGTAACTACAGCATACGCAGTTGTCACATCACCGTTCGGCAACTTGAAACAAGAACCATCCACATATAAAGTACCATCGGGATCTGTCAATGGAGTATCTCTTAGGTCAATGCGACCCTTAGTTTCCTCTTCAGTTTTGAGATAGCAGTCATGTACTGCTTCATCACTTGATTCTGTGTCGATCGGCAGCAATGTTGCTGGATTCAACACATTACATCGTCTTATCCGTATATGACTGGCCAGCAACGTCAACTCATATCCAGACAATCTTGCACTTGTCAGATGTTGAGTTTTCGTTCGGTTCAATAGAGTGTCGACTGCATGCGGAACCATTACCGTGAGCATATTATCCATGACTAGACCTGCGGACTGTCGAATGGACGCCGCAGCTGCCGCTGTTGCCCTTAAGCAACTTGGCAAGGCTCTTGCTACTGGGTCTAAAGTCGAAGAAAAATAGGCACATGGGCGTTGCTTACCACCAAAAGGTTGTGTCAAAACACTCAACGCGCAACCATCCCTCTCGTGAACGTATAGTGTAAACGGCTTACTGTAGTCAGGAGTGCCCAACACAGGAGCCGAACACAACGCATCACGTAATTCAGAAAAACTTTTCTGACATTCTTCAGACCAAGGTACTGGGGATGAAACATCTTTGCACGTAAGGGCTATCAATGGTTTCGCCAACAACGAAAAATTTGGAATCCATTGTCTGCAATAGGACGTAATACCTAAAAAGGCGCGAACATCTCTTTGGGTTTTTGGCACAGTCATTCGGGAAATCGCTGCAATTCTCTCTGGGGTCAACCTTCTCCCTTCTTTTGACAATAAGTGACCTAGATAGGTAACTTCTTGACAACAATACTGTAGCTTTGAAGGCGATACCTTGTGGTGTAAGTCATGTAGATAGTGCAATAATGATACTGTAGCCGTTTTGCAAATAGTTTCTGTATCAGCTGCAACTAAAAGATCGTCAACGTACTGAATCAAAGCTGCACCTTTAGGTAATACAAAGGCATCAAGCTGACCTTTAAGTGCTTGGCTGTAGATTGACGGACTCTCACAGTAGCCCTGTGGAGCGCGTTTTAGCCTAAAACTGCGACCTCCTAATGAAAATCCGAATAGGTCTCTGCTTTCCTCTGCAATTGGGATGCTAAAGAAAGCATTCTTTAGATCGATCACTGTGAACCAGGAGGCAGTTGCCGGAATCATTGTTAGTAAAGCCGTAATGTCAGGGACCACGGGAAATTGTGGAACCACTATTTTATTTACCTCTCTCAAATCTATAACGAAACGATACACAGGAGGTTTAGTTGGGTCAGTTCGTTTCAGAATCGGCAATACAGGGCTATTACATACATTTCCACGAGTTTCTTCAACAACACCCTTTCCAATGAGATCATAAACAATTGCTAACAGCGCTCGTTCGCCCTCGAGAGAAATACGATATTGAGGTAAACGCGGTAATCGCGCATTTGGTTTCAATTGAATCACATAGGGTGGAATGTCTAACAGGCCCACGTCATTGGGACCTGTGGCCCATAAGGACGCAGGGAGGGAACTCAATTCCGATGGGAATTTATCGACCGATAAATACATGGGAGAGATCACTCTCCGTCCCAATGTAAGCTCCACTCCTTCGGGGGAACAATACAATGTTGCATATAATCGTTTCAACAAATCCAGGCCGAAAA
This sequence comes from Lissotriton helveticus, assembly GCF_964261635.1. Lineage (NCBI taxonomy): Eukaryota > Metazoa > Chordata > Amphibia > Caudata > Salamandridae > Lissotriton > Lissotriton helveticus. The sequence continues at coordinate 1,688,224,054 of NC_136057.1, read as the reverse complement.
GATTTTCACCACAACCTGTAGATAGAATCAGTGGAGCCGTTAGCTCACGGGGTCCAATCATAAGAGGCAAAGGATTAGAGACTGGGTTACTAACAGGGGCGCCAGAGAATCCAACGGAAACATTCGTTAAGCCAGACAAAGGTGCGCCAGGGAGTTTTGAATGCATGATGGAACTTTTCGTCGCACCAGTGTCTAACAGAAAAGGCTCAACTACACCTGATGTAGCCACTGCAACGTAAGGCCCACTCTGATCGACCGGAACTGACACTACTCCCTCTCTTTGTCGTTGGCTATCCTAGTAATGGTCATTTACAACAGTTTCATGCTCTGCATAATAATCATCAACATTATACTGTGCAGATCGAACTGACCCCGCATTTCGCTGGTCAAAATAATTATTTACATCCGATTGATTTTGATGACGATCAATCTGATTGTGGAATGAACCACGACCTCTACCACGAGGTGCCTGTTGAGGACCACCACCACGGTTTCCACGTGTCGACACACCATTCAGACGGTCCCGTAAGGCAAGACAATCATATTTTAGGTGTCCCTCTTTCCTACAATATGCGCACTGATTATACCCAAGTGAAGATCTATAATCAAAGTTGTCAGAGCGCGACTGTGTCCTATCGGGCTGTGCTCGTGGTCGATACTGCTGTTGCGAATCATTTTGGTTTGATCGTGGAGGGTATGCTTGCTGCAACAAAACCTTCGTTTTGAGTTCTTTCGTTTTCTTTTCTACACGATCACTTTCTTCCTTTTCCCTATTCTCATAATACTGAGCCGTTGCTAGTATTTGCGCAGGGGTTGAAACTGCCCACGCACTTTCTGAATTCTTTAATTTGTTGCTTAGTTCAGGCAACAAATTCGACACAAATTTGTCAACGAATAACCGCTGGCCTCCCTCAGCGCCCATGTCCTGGCCGCTGTGGCCGACAAACGCTTCCTCAAACCTTGTAAAGAAATCTGAGACACTCTCGTCTTTCTTTTGCTTACAAGCTGATAACTTATCCCAGTTCACCTTCATCGCTGGCATGAGAGTTTTCATGAGCGTAATGATTTTCTGAGGCAAATCCAAAATCAGCTGTTCAGGCTTGGCCCCACCGACTTGTAATGCATCAGCTGCTAGCAGTGCAGCCCAATCACCCCCTAATTCAACTGCGTGATTGGCTTGACGAATTTTAGCCCAAACTGGTTGCGGTACAACATTGCCAAACAACATGTCGATGTCGGCAATATTCATAATAGTAGCTTCCACCAGTTGTGATAACTCCTTATAATAACCAGCCGGATTTTTACGCGGATCGGGTAAGGATTGCTTCACTTGCAAAACTTCTGATCGTTTCCATGGAAGATGTATCCACACTCTTCGAAAATGCGGTAGCACCACAGGGTTTCCCTGCGCATCTCCAGGCACCCACAGTGGCGGGACTTCTCTCATAGGATACTGACCAGGAACCGCTTTCCAGTTCTCAGTGGTATCATCTAATGACACCCGAGAATGTGCTGTGGATCTGAATGCTAATAAGCGTTCCACGGCACGTCGTACATCGTCTCCTATAATCATACCGTTCGAAAAGTGACTCTGAAGTTCAATTATGTCGGACGGTACATTATCTACATCATCATTATACCATTCTTCCCTCAAAAAGTTACACATCTCTTCAAATACGAATCTCTGCGTAGGCTCATTAAACTGAGAAAACGTATCAAAGACTACACGTGGAGTGTAATTAGCAGGATGTCTTATCCACCTATGTGCCATTGTTACTAACGTCTCTTTCTCCCTACCACTAGGGATCTGACTCCGTCTCTGAGGAGTTTCAGATGAATCAGACGAAAATAACGGACCAGAAAGAGGTGAATAAAGGGTAGCAACAGAGTTAGGAACACGCTTACGAACAGAAGGGGAAAGAAAAACAGGGGCAACAACACTGGAGGTGAAGGAAGGCATAGTAGAAACGGACAAGGTAGTCGGAGTAGCAGAAACAACAGTCTGCGAAGGTACAGGTACAGGAGCAGTAGGAACAAGAACAGGTGGTGAAACAAACGTAGGGTTAACAGCGGGCTGACCCGCAGCCGCTGGAGCAACAAGAGGTACAACAGGAGGTACTACAGGAGCAACTACAGGAGCAGTAGCACCCTGTACATAAGGAGGTGGTGATTTCATCAAATATGACAGCAAGGAATTCTCCTTCAAATCTTCTTCTTTCTTTTCTAGATTATTCGGTAAAACTGGGTAACATTTATCTATTTTCATATGATGCAATCTAGTAGCGATTTCCATGTCTTTTTCTTCTTTGTCTTGTCTACATTCTTTTATAGCTTGCATTACAGGAACGAACTCTTGTTTTTGATTCTTTTTAAGTTGTTTGATTTCTTTCTGCTTGGCCTCTTTACGCCATATCCGAAAGGAATCAAACATAGCTGGCCTAGCTTTCTTTAAAAATAATTTAGCCTCAAGATTATCTAAAATCGAAAGTTCAAAAGTTCCATGTGGTGGCCATCTAAGATCACCGTCTTTCTTTGTATAACGGACCCAGTAATCATTATATATTATAGGACCCACCCCATGTCGACTATAAAGATCATGTATCGGAGTTCCAACTGGAGGTATCGGACACGAGTCCTCCAACCGGGAATCCATTGCGCAACATTTGAAAATACGAAACAAATCACTATGGCTAGGCATCGTGCACACTAACCTAGTATCAAACTTCAAGGATTACCGAAGCAATAAAACCTCGTGTAAGTCAAAACCCTCGGTTTTTGGCAATTGCAACTGTCAAATAATACTAAGGACCAATACTAAGAACCACAAATGCAATGGAACCATGCAATACAACAAAGCCTTAAGGCTATCACAAAGCTCGGAGAGCTAACCACAAAGCCTGAGGAGGCTATTACAAAGCTCAGTGAGCTATTACCACAAAGCCTTAAAGGCTAACCACAAAGCTTTCAAAAGCTAGAACAACCACTAAGGACTGGGAGCGACCCACAAATACTTAACTCAGAACTTCAATGGCGTCACCAGGAAGGCCCGTCTATCGTCTCGCTTGTACATAAGGTCTACGCCGGGCGTCGAAGACAGGTCGACAGTCAGGGCATCGGTCCGTCGCAGCCGTCAGGAGGCGGGAATCTTCGCAGGGAAAAACTTCGGGCCACTTATTTCGACAACAGGATCGATGAAGCGGGGTGCACCTTCCCTCAGAGATTTCACACGAAGTTCCTCACGATCATCAGGCTTTGGACCGGTACCGCTGAAGTCGCCCCACGTTGGGCGCCAACTGAAGGACTGGACTTTTTAACAGTACCAGCGGTGCCAGGGAACAACACCTATAACCTTCATGGGATACCTGTTTCGGCGCACAAACTACAGAGACACGGGACACTTCCTTCGGCGTCAAAGATTCAAGGTTTATTTACTGCAGGGAACACAGAAGTCACAACAAGTACAACACGTGCAACTTGGGGAGACTGCTTCAAATTGGTTCTGTGGAGCGCTCCTTTTATACAGAATTTACTCATAGGACAACATGGTACACAAAAGTTTACAACCTGGTTCCCATAATTATCCCCCAGAGGGGTCGCTTTGGTCACTTTGTTACACATAAGGTCCGGAACATAAGTGCGGAAACATTTGGCGGTTCCCAACTGTAAAAACCCATCTTCCCAACATTAGTGAATTCCAATCGGCAGTAAAACAGATCGAAATAGGGACAAAGACAGGTGCAGAGGAAGATGGAGACAGTGGGGAATTGAAAAGGGTGTAAAAGGGGAGGTATCGGGAAACACGAGATACAGGCATCAAAGGGACGTGCCTAATGAGATGCACGGCTGAGACAATAAACCGGCACGGCAGAAGCGCCTCAAGCGGGGCCATCTGCCTTACAGTATCATCCCCCTCATCGTAAAAGATATTTACAACGAACATGTGTCTTCCACAAATATCTTGAGAGTCCCAGGGTAACGAAGCGGACAGTGTCCGTTCGCTGGCTACTTGAGGGCAAGAGACAAAATAGATGCCGTATCTAAGATGGAACCCGTGGGTACAGATGAAAAACCCACATATCAAACGAACGGTTTAAGTTAGCACAGCGAAACTGCGTATACTTATTAAACTCGTCATTTGCGGTTCTTAGATACCAGACTCGACCATATTCGTGCGAGTCGAAAACATCACTTACAATTGTCACGGAACCTCAAGTATCTCTCCTCTGTGGCAGACACTACAGATATTGTGCTCTTCATTGCTCATGAAATTTAGAAAAAATGGAGGGGTTTGGTCCGATTAGGAAGGAGGGGGCTAGGACCACTGAATCATTGCTCATGGGCACAGATCATCTCGTGCAGACCCGGGACCATTCTCAGGCTCCAACACTCATCATTCAGTGTCAGAGGACATTCAGGCTGCTCTTTCATGGGCACCAAAATGTAGTGCCTTTTGCCAATCTTGGATCCTCCAGTGCACTGCACTTCCGTTGGAACAAAGGAAAAAGGGGGGTGCGTGGCCAAAACTCAGGCCAAGGGGCTCAAGGGACTGCACACTGTCAGAGGTTACCAGTACATGACAGGCGCTCTTTTGCACTGAAATTCTGGTTCTGTGGCAAAACCAGCTCCTTTTTTTTTTGATGTTGAACGCCTTCTGATGAAGCAAGTGCGATGCTTTAAATAATTCATTGTATAACAAGGGGACTGCAAACAGGTGGCCTGCTATCTTCAAAGGACTGGCCACACGCCATGGGACAATTTTGGTCTAGAATGCACTGTCATTTTCAAAAAGCAATACAAATATAAAGGCAGTAGGCAAAACAGTGTCTCTAGGCTTTTCAATTGGGTTTCCGTGTGAGAGCATATCCTCCATCATCTAAGGGTAGATAGCGACATTAGAATTCTATCTAAATGGATGTCTTCACACAAAGTGGCATCGTCTAATGGGGTAAACACATTTTTTCTCAATGATTACATATGGGTGTTCCTAAATTCCTTATCTAGAACACCTCAAAAGAGAGATCACATAATACATATTATCAGGGACATGTAGATACCTCCCTTTAATAATTGTGCATCAGGTGGACTATGCAATACAAAAGCTAATGATCAAGATGTGGAAACAAAAAGACAAGAACTAGAGAGTCCTGGTATTTCCATTATTTAAAATACATCTGGTCCATCAAAAATTAAAGCAGCAGAAAAAAGGAACTAAAAACCAAATTAGAATAGGCATTGAATTTGTCATATTCAAAAAAACGTAAGGTGTCTCCTATTGAGGTGGAAAACTTATCTTACTATAGTATTGAGTCAGTTAATCAGTCCGTCACTACCCTAACAGTCAGACTGGAAAACATCAGAGTAGGCCTAAAGAAAATTTTTGAAAACCAGTCTGGTCATACAAAAGGGAATTATACATAATATGGGGTCTCTGGTACATTACTGCAGTCTGGAAGTGTGAACCTAATACAATAATAACAAAAAGAAGGCTAACTGGTGAAAGGAATATGGAAAAGGGAAAATGGGACTAGGACACAGCTAACATCCCCAATTACTAGGGACGATGCAACATCAATCAGGGGAAAAATTAAGCCTTGTTTCCTTTATGGTACAAAGCCATACACTATTCAGGAAGCAGAACAAAACTGACTAATGTAATATAAAAATTAGGTCACCATGCACAAAAGTCACAGATCTATAATTTATCCTTACGTCGAATTCAGGATACAGTTTGGGAAGTTGGTATGCTACTGAAGTATATGTCTGGCACATAATGTAAACTAAGGTACTACCTGAAGATGACTTGTTTATTGTCACACAGGAAGTAGAACTTGGAACTGGCCCGTTCCCTGATGACAGCACTTTTCAAACAAGCATTGGCGTAGCCAATAGTTCTCACCTTTGGGGCCTTATAAGTATTTTGTTGTGCAGCACAATATCCTTCCTGCAACAACATCAACTGTTGCATGGCTAAACACTTATAAGGTCCCAAAGGTGAGACCTATTGGCTATGCCAATGCTTGTTAGTAGTGTGTCCCACATCAAGGAGGCATTGCAGTGGATCCGAAGGAAACAGACAACCCATTAGCTCTGTTAGCAACTGCATGACCTACTGCCAGAAGGGGGATATCACCATCCATGACCCTATCATATATACAAAGTCTGCCTCCTCTGCCCCACACCTAGGGCACTCACTAGCTGCTCCTGGATCCATCTGTCCAATCCTCCTCGGTGTGAAGAACTGTAATCTTCATTCTCAGGGAATACTTACTAATAAAAAAGAACTTGGCACAGAAGCTGAAAATATGAAAAGACATCTTTATTAAATTTAATAAGTGAGGCCACGTCACACAGAAGCCGTAGCAACTGAATGAGGTAGTCTGCAGAGTACAGAAAGCAGAGGCCTTTTATATGTTTAGGGTTACAAACTTCAGCATACAAGAAAGGGGCAGTCCTAGCTTTTGCAAGCATGCAAAAATGCCTAACATTCCTTCTTACACAAGCCGGCCAAACCCATAATAAAAGACCACAACCCATATCGTAAACAGGTCATAAAAGAAGGAACAGAAACAGATGAGAAGTAGGATAAGGGGTGTGTATGTGCATACCAAACTTTACAATCTCCTGTGCTCTGATCCTTAATCTTGATCTGCTACTGGGCAAGGAACTGGCCTAACAAGGTCAGCTTCAGGCAACAGGGTCAGTTCACTCAGGTCATCTAAAAGTCAGCTAAAGTCATCGGCCTATGTGAGGGCAACCACAAAATGGCTGCCATGCACAAAATGGAACCCAAGGGTTCAGAACGAAATCTTCAAATACACAGTGAATCCATCGGTGTAACATGACGAAAACACTCATACTTGCTGAGCTCACTGTTTACGGTTCGCTGTTACCAAAATCGTAACAGAACCACGACCTTTATGGCCCAGGTTCAGAATTCACGGAACCTCAGACCCTCCTTTTGCCCTTACATAGGCAATAACCTAAACTCACGTCAATCTGAATCCAGGTCTATATTCATCAGATCATCAAGATGTTGCTGGAGCATAATCCTATTACTTAGCAACTCTCTCGGGACAGGTCTCCTTACACACGTAGTAGCACAAAGGCTGCATATGGCAGGACAAAATAGGGAATACCTCTATCTGTAGTATGTGGCATAAGACCACACACCCAACAATTAGTGATGTTCACTACTAACTGGTGTTGATGCAAAAGCTGTACAAAGGAATTATTAATAAACTCTGACCTGCTAACCAGTTCATGTTCAGGTAAAGTATGGAAAGAATGCAAAGAAGTAGTAGTAGGAAGAGACATAGGTTGGGAGGTGGGTACAGATGTGAATTGGGTAGCAAAAAAAAAAAAATATCCCACCCATAAAAGACAATGTCATGTTTAAAAACACTAAAAAAACACGTTGTTAAGAACATATAGACAACAGGAGAAAGTAGTGACCACTATTACAAACGAAATTATAAATTTTCACAACCCTAAGCAAAAAAGCAAATCCTAAAATTATCTAGTAACATTTTTAGGGCTTCCTATGCATTTCAGTAATTTATTGTATGTTCAAGTGAAACAGTGGTGACCCTCATTAATGCTCTGAGGTGAAATGGGGATACTCTTCCACAGAAAATTGACTTTATTCTGCTTTTACTTAACAGAATACTACTTTAAAATAATGCCAGCAGAACAATAAGAATCAGTCTCCTAAAACTTAGTCTATACAATCACACGGAAACCTCTTGTGAAACCAACTATGCCCAGAGTCCGTTCAAAAAGCCTCTCTGGCAGGCTTCTATTGTCCATCAAGTCTGCTCCCGTTGTTGCATGGGCCTTTGGATTCAGGCCTCCCATGAAAAAAATGCTTCTCAGTATCTGTTGGAGTGCCCTCCTGGCAAACACTCATAGCTCATTCAAAAAGTCTCAATGTGTCAAGGCAGTGCACCAGTATCTCTCCTCTGTGGCAGACACTACAGATATTGTGCTCTTCATTGCTCATGAAATTTAGAAAAAATGGAGGGGTTTGGTCCGATTAGGAAGGAGGGGGCTAGGACCACTGAATCATTGCTCATGGGCACAGATCATCTCGTGCAGACCCGGGACCATTCTCAGGCTCCAACACTCATCATTCAGTGTCAGAGGACATTCAGGCTGCTCTTTCATGGGCACCAAAATGTAGTGCCTTTTGCCAATCTTGGATCCTCCAGTGCACTGCACTTCCGTTGGAACAAAGGAAAAAGGGGGGTGCGTGGCCAAAACTCAGGCCAAGGGGCTCAAGGGACTGCACACTGTCAGAGGTTACCAGTACATGACAGGCGCTCTTTTGCACTGAAATTCTGGTTCTGTGGCAAAACCAGCTCCTTTTTTTTCTGATGTTGAACGCCTTCTGATGAAGCAAGTGCGATGCTTTAAACAATTCATTGTATAACAAGGGGACTGCAAACAGGTGGCCTGCTATCTTCAAAGGACTGGCCACACGCCATGGGACAATTTTGGTCTAGAATGCACTGTCATTTTCAAAAAGCAATACAAATATAAAGGCAGTAGGCAAAACAGTGTCTCTAGGCTTTTCAATTGGGTTTCCGTGTGAGAGCATATCCTCCATCATCTAAGGGTAGATAGCGACATTAGAATTCTATCTAAATGGATGTCTTCACACAAAGTGGCATCGTCTAATGGGGTAAACACATTTTTTCTCAATGATTACATATGGGTGTTCCTAAATTCCTTATCTAGAACACCTCAAAAGAGAGATCACATAATACATATTATCAGGGACATGTAGATACCTCCCTTTAATAATTGTGCATCAGGTGGACTATGCAATACAAAAGCTAATGATCAAGATGTGGAAACAAAAAGACAAGAACTAGAGAGTCCTGGTATTTCCATTATTTAAAATACATCTGGTCCATCAAAAATTAAAGCAGCAGAAAAAAGGAACTAAAAACCAAATTAGAATAGGCATTGAATTTGTCATATTCAAAAAAACGTAAGGTGTCTCCTATTGAGGTGGAAAACTTATCTTACTATAGTATTGAGTCAGTTAATCAGTCCGTCACTACCCTAACAGTCAGACTGGAAAACATCAGAGTAGGCCTAAAGAAAATTTTTGAAAACCAGTCTGGTCATACAAAAGGGAATTATACATAATATGGGGTCTCTGGTACATTACTGCAGTCTGGAAGTGTGAACCTAATACAATAATAACAAAAAGAAGGCTAACTGGTGAAAGGAATATGGAAAAGGGAAAATGGGACTAGGACACAGCTAACATCCCCAATTACTAGGGACGATGCAACATCAATCAGGGGAAAAATTAAGCCTTGTTTCCTTTATGGTACAAAGCCATACACTATTCAGGAAGCAGAACAAAACTGACTAATGTAATATAAAAATTAGGTCACCATGCACAAAAGTCACAGATCTATAATTTATCCTTACGTCGAATTCAGGATACCGTTTGGGAAGTTGGTATGCTACTGAAGTATATGTCTGGCACATAATGTAAACTAAGGTACTACCTGAAGATGACTTGTTTATTGTCACACAGGAAGTAGAACTTGGAACTGGCCCGTTCCCTGATGACAGCACTTTTCAAACAAGCATTGGCGTAGCCAATAGTTCTCACCTTTGGGGCCTTATAAGTATTTTGTTGTGCAGCACAATATCCTTCCTGCAACAACATCAACTGTTGCATGGCTAAACACTTATAAGGTCCCAAAGGTGAGACCTATTGGCTATGCCAATGCTTGTTAGTAGTGTGTCCCACATCAAGGAGGCATTGCAGTGGATCCGAAGGAAACAGACAACCCATTAGCTCTGTTAGCAACTGCATGACCTACTGCCAGAAGGGGGATATCACCATCCATGACCCTATCATATATACAAAGTCTGCCTCCTCTGCCCAACACCTAGGGCACTCACTAGCTGCTCCTGGATCCATCTGTCCAATCCTCCTCGGTGTGAAGAACTGTAATCTTCATTCTCAGGGAATACTTACTAATAAAAAAGAACTTGGCACAGAAGCTGAAAATATGAAAAGACATCTTTATTAAATTTAATAAGTGAGGCCACGTCACACAGAAGCCGTAGCAACTGAATGAGGTAGTCTGCAGAGTACAGAAAGCAGAGGCCTTTTATATGTTTAGGGTTACAAACTTCAGCATACAAGAAAGGGGCAGTCCTAGCTTTTGCAAGCATGCAAAAATGCCTAACATTCCTTCTTACACAAGCCGGCCAAACCCATAATAAAAGACCACAACCCATATCGTAAACAGGTCATAAAAGAAGGAACAGAAACAGATGAGAAGTAGGATAAGGGGTGTGTATGTGCATACCAAACTTTACAATCTCCTGTGCTCTGATCCTTAATCTTGATCTGCTACTGGGCAAGGAACTGGCCTAACAAGGTCAGCTTCAGGCAACAGGGTCAGTTCACTCAGGTCATCTAAAAGTCAGCTAAAGTCATCGGCCTATGTGAGGGCAACCACAAAATGGCTGCCATGCACAAAATGGAACCCAAGGGTTCAGAACGAAATCTTCAAATACACAGTGAATCCATCGGTGTAACATGACGAAAACACTCATACTTGCTGAGCTCACTGTTTACGGTTCGCTGTTACCAAAATCGTAACAGAACCACGACCTTTATGGCCCAGGTTCAGAATTCACGGAACCTCAGACCCTCCTTTTGCCCTTACATAGGCAATAACCTAAACTCACGTCAATCTGAATCCAGGTCTATATTCATCAGATCATCAAGATGTTGCTGGAGCATAATCCTATTACTTAGCAACTCTCTCGGGACAGGTCTCCTTACACACGTAGTAGCACAAAGGCTGCATATGGCAGGACAAAATAGGGAATACCTCTATCTGTAGTATGTGGCATAAGACCACACACCCAACAATTAGTGATGTTCACTACTAACTGGTGTTGATGCAAAAGCTGTACAAAGGAATTATTAATAAACTCTGACCTGCTAACCAGTTCATGTTCAGGTAAAGTATGGAAAGAATGCAAAGAAGTAGTAGTAGGAAGAGACATAGGTTGGGAGGTGGGTACAGATGTGAATTGGGTAGCAAAAAAAAAAAAATATCCCACCCATAAAAGACAATGTCATGTTTAAAAACACTAAAAAAACACGTTGTTAAGAACATATAGACAACAGGAGAAAGTAGTGACCACTATTACAAACGAAATTATAAATTTTCACAACCCTAAGCAAAAAAGCAAATCCTAAAATTATCTAGTAACATTTTTAGGGCTTCCTATGCATTTCAGTAATTTATTGTATGTTCAAGTGAAACAGTGGTGACCCTCATTAATGCTCTGAGGTGAAATGGGGATACTCTTCCACAGAAAATTGACTTTATTCTGCTTTTACTTAACAGAATACTACTTTAAAATAATGCCAGCAGAACAATAAGAATCAGTCTCCTAAAACTTAGTCTATACAATCACACGGAAACCTCTTGTGAAACCAACTATGCCCAGAGTCCGTTCAAAAAGCCTCTCTGGCAGGCTTCTATTGTCCATCAAGTCTGCTCCCGTTGTTGCATGGGCCTTTGGATTCAGGCCTCCCATGAAAAAAATGCTTCTCAGTATCTGTTGGAGTGCCCTCCTGGCAAACACTCATAGCTCATTCAAAAAGTCTCAATGTGTCAAGGCAGTGCACCAGTATCTCTCCTCTGTGGCAGACACTACAGATATTGTGCTCTTCATTGCTCATGAAATTTAGAAAAAATGGAGGGGTTTGGTCCGATTAGGAAGGAGGGGGCTAGGACCACTGAATCATTGCTCATGGGCACAGATCATCTCGTGCAGACCCGGGACCATTCTCAGGCTCCAACACTCATCATTCAGTGTCAGAGGACATTCAGGCTGCTCTTTCATGGGCACCAAAATGTAGTGCCTTTTGCCAATCTTGGATCCTCCAGTGCACTGCACTTCCGTTGGAACAAAGGAAAAAGGGGGGTGCGTGGCCAAAACTCAGGCCAAGGGGCTCAAGGGACTGCACACTGTCAGAGGTTACCAGTACATGACAGGCGCTCTTTTGCACTGAAATTCTGGTTCTGTGGCAAAACCAGCTCCTTTTTTTTCTGATGTTGAACGCCTTCTGATGAAGCAAGTGCGATGCTTTAAACAATTCATTGTATAACAAGGGGACTGCAAACAGGTGGCCTGCTATCTTCAAAGGACTGGCCACACGCCATGGGACAATTTTGGTCTAGAATGCACTGTCATTTTCAAAAAGCAATACAAATATAAAGGCAGTAGGCAAAACAGTGTCTCTAGGCTTTTCAATTGGGTTTCCGTGTGAGAGCATATCCTCCATCATCTAAGGGTAGATAGCGACATTAGAATTCTATCTAAATGGATGTCTTCACACAAAGTGGCATCGTCTAATGGGGTAAACACATTTTTTCTCAATGATTACATATGGGTGTTCCTAAATTCCTTATCTAGAACACCTCAAAAGAGAGATCACATAATACATATTATCAGGGACATGTAGATACCTCCCTTTAATAATTGTGCATCAGGTGGACTATGCAATACAAAAGCTAATGATCAAGATGTGGAAACAAAAAGACAAGAACTAGAGAGTCCTGGTATTTCCATTATTTAAAATACATCTGGTCCATCAAAAATTAAAGCAGCAGAAAAAAGGAACTAAAAACCAAATTAGAATAGGCATTGAATTTGTCATATTCAAAAAAACGTAAGGTGTCTCCTATTGAGGTGGAAAACTTATCTTACTATAGTATTGAGTCAGTTAATCAGTCCGTCACTACCCTAACAGTCAGACTGGAAAACATCAGAGTAGGCCTAAAGAAAATTTTTGAAAACCAGTCTGGTCATACAAAAGGGAATTATACATAATATGGGGTCTCTGGTACATTACTGCAGTCTGGAAGTGTGAACCTAATACAATAATAACAAAAAGAAGGCTAACTGGTGAAAGGAATATGGAAAAGGGAAAATGGGACTAGGACACAGCTAACATCCCCAATTACTAGGGACGATGCAACATCAATCAGGGGAAAAATTAAGCCTTGTTTCCTTTATGGTACAAAGCCATACACTATTCAGGAAGCAGAACAAAACTGACTAATGTAATATAAAAATTAGGTCACCATGCACAAAAGTCACAGATCTATAATTTATCCTTACGTCGAATTCAGGATACCGTTTGGGAAGTTGGTATGCTACTGAAGTATATGTCTGGCACATAATGTAAACTAAGGTACTACCTGAAGATGACTTGTTTATTGTCACACAGGAAGTAGAACTTGGAACTGGCCCGTTCCCTGATGACAGCACTTTTCAAACAAGCATTGGCGTAGCCAATAGTTCTCACCTTTGGGGCCTTATAAGTATTTTGTTGTGCAGCACAATATCCTTCCTGCAACAACATCAACTGTTGCATGGCTAAACACTTATAAGGTCCCAAAGGTGAGACCTATTGGCTATGCCAATGCTTGTTAGTAGTGTGTCCCACATCAAGGAGGCATTGCAGTGGATCCGAAGGAAACAGACAACCCATTAGCTCTGTTAGCAACTGCATGACCTACTGCCAGAAGGGGGATATCACCATCCATGACCCTATCATATATACAAAGTCTGCCTCCTCTGCCCAACACCTAGGGCACTCACTAGCTGCTCCTGGATCCATCTGTCCAATCCTCCTCGGTGTGAAGAACTGTAATCTTCATTCTCAGGGAATACTTACTAATAAAAAAGAACTTGGCACAGAAGCTGAAAATATGAAAAGACATCTTTATTAAATTTAATAAGTGAGGCCACGTCACACAGAAGCCGTAGCAACTGAATGAGGTAGTCTGCAGAGTACAGAAAGCAGAGGCCTTTTATATGTTTAGGGTTACAAACTTCAGCATACAAGAAAGGGGCAGTCCTAGCTTTTGCAAGCATGCAAAAATGCCTAACATTCCTTCTTACACAAGCCGGCCAAACCCATAATAAAAGACCACAACCCATATCGTAAACAGGTCATAAAAGAAGGAACAGAAACAGATGAGAAGTAGGATAAGGGGTGTGTATGTGCATACCAAACTTTACAATCTCCTGTGCTCTGATCCTTAATCTTGATCTGCTACTGGGCAAGGAACTGGCCTAACAAGGTCAGCTTCAGGCAACAGGGTCAGTTCACTCAGGTCATCTAAAAGTCAGCTAAAGTCATCGGCCTATGTGAGGGCAACCACAAAATGGCTGCCATGCACAAAATGGAACCCAAGGGTTCAGAACGAAATCTTCAAATACACAGTGAATCCATCGGTGTAACATGACGAAAACACTCATACTTGCTGAGCTCACTGTTTACGGTTCGCTGTTACCAAAATCGTAACAGAACCACGACCTTTATGGCCCAGGTTCAGAATTCACGGAACCTCAGACCCTCCTTTTGCCCTTACATAGGCAATAACCTAAACTCACGTCAATCTGAATCCAGGTCTATATTCATCAGATCATCAAGATGTTGCTGGAGCATAATCCTATTACTTAGCAACTCTCTCTGGACAGGTCTCCTTACACACGTAGTAGCACAAAGGCTGCATATGGCAGGACAAAATAGGGAATACCTCTATCTGTAGTATGTGGCATAAGACCACACACCCAACAATTAGTGATGTTCACTACTAACTGGTGTTGATGCAAAAGCTGTACAAAGGAATTATTAATAAACTCTGACCTGCTAACCAGTTCATGTTCAGGTAAAGTATGGAAAGAATGCAAAGAAGTAGTAGTAGGAGGAGACATAGGTTGGGAGGTGGGTACAGATGTGAATTGGGTAGCAAAAAAAAAAAAAATATCCCACCCATAAAAGACAATGTCATGTTTAAAAACACTAAAAAAACATGTTGTTAAGAACATATAGACAACAGGAGAAAGTAGTGACCACTATTACAAACGAAATTATAAATTTTCACAACCCTAAGCAAAAAAGCAAATCCTAAAATTATCTAGTAACATTTTTAGGGCTTCCTATGCATTTCAGTAATTTATTGTATGTTCAAGTGAAACAGTGGTGACCCTCATTAATGCTCTGAGGTGAAATGGGGATACTCTTCCACAGAAAATTGACTTTATTCTGCTTTTACTTAACAGAATACTACTTTAAAATAATGCCAGCAGAACAATAAGAATCAGTCTCCTAAAACTTAGTCTATACAATCACACGGAAACCTCTTGTGAAACCAACTATGCCCAGAGTCCGTTCAAAAAGCCTCTCTGGCAGGCTTCTATTGTCCATCAAGTCTGCTCCCGTTGTTGCATGGGCCTTTGGATTCAGGCCTCCCATGAAAAAAATGCTTCTCAGTATCTGTTGGAGTGCCCTCCTGGCAAACACTCATAGCTCATTCAAAAAGTCTCAATGTGTCAAGGCAGTGCACCAGTATCTCTCCTCTGTGGCAGACACTACAGATATTGTGCTCTTCATTGCTCATGAAATTTAGAAAAAATGGAGGGGTTTGGTCCGATTAGGAAGGAGGGGGCTAGGACCACTGAATCATTGCTCATGGGCACAGATCATCTCGTGCAGACCCGGGACCATTCTCAGGCTCCAACACTCATCATTCAGTGTCAGAGGACATTCAGGCTGCTCTTTCATGGGCACCAAAATGTAGTGCCTTTTGCCAATCTTGGATCCTCCAGTGCACTGCACTTCCGTTGGAACAAAGGAAAAAGGGGGGTGCGTGGCCAAAACTCAGGCCAAGGGGCTCAAGGGACTGCACACTGTCAGAGGTTACCAGTACATGACAGGCGCTCTTTTGCACTGAAATTCTGGTTCTGTGGCAAAACCAGCTCCTTTTTTTTTTGATGTTGAACGCCTTCTGATGAAGCAAGTGCGATGCTTTAAATAATTCATTGTATAACAAGGGGACTGCAAACAGGTGGCCTGCTATCTTCAAAGGACTGGCCACACGCCATGGGACAATTTTGGTCTAGAATGCACTGTCATTTTCAAAAAGCAATACAAATATAAAGGCAGTAGGCAAAACAGTGTCTCTAGGCTTTTCAATTGGGTTTCCGTGTGAGAGCATATCCTCCATCATCTAAGGGTAGATAGCGACATTAGAATTCTATCTAAATGGATGTCTTCACACAAAGTGGCATCGTCTAATGGGGTAAACACATTTTTTCTCAATGATTACATATGGGTGTTCCTAAATTCCTTATCTAGAACACCTCAAAAGAGAGATCACATAATACATATTATCAGGGACATGTAGATACCTCCCTTTAATAATTGTGCATCAGGTGGACTATGCAATACAAAAGCTAATGATCAAGATGTGGAAACAAAAAGACAAGAACTAGAGAGTCCTGGTATTTCCATTATTTAAAATACATCTGGTCCATCAAAAATTAAAGCAGCAGAAAAAAGGAACTAAAAACCAAATTAGAATAGGCATTGAATTTGTCATATTAAAAAAAACGTAAGGTGTCTCCTATTGAGGTGGAAAACTTATCTTACTATAGTATTGAGTCAGTTAATCAGTCCGTCACTACCCTAACAGTCAGACTGGAAAACATCAGAGTAGGCCTAAAGAAAATTTTTGAAAACCAGTCTGGTCATACAAAAGGGAATTATACATAATATGGGGTCTCTGGTACATTACTGCAGTCTGGAAGTGTGAACCTAATACAATAATAACAAAAAGAAGGCTAACTGGTGAAAGGAATATGGAAAAGGGAAAATGGGACTAGGACACAGCTAACATCCCCAATTACTAGGGACGATGCAACATCAATCAGGGGAAAAATTAAGCCTTGTTTCCTTTATGGTACAAAGCCATACACTATTCAGGAAGCAGAACAAAACTGACTAATGTAATATAAAAATTAGGTCACCATGCACAAAAGTCACAGATCTATAATTTATCCTTACGTCGAATTCAGGATACAGTTTGGGAAGTTGGTATGCTACTGAAGTATATGTCTGGCACATAATGTAAACTAAGGTACTACCTGAAGATGACTTGTTTATTGTCACACAGGAAGTAGAACTTGGAACTGGCCCGTTCCCTGATGACAGCACTTTTCAAACAAGCATTGGCGTAGCCAATAGTTCTCACCTTTGGGGCCTTATAAGTATTTTGTTGTGCAGCACAATATCCTTCCTGCAACAACATCAACTGTTGCATGGCTAAACACTTATAAGGTCCCAAAGGTGAGACCTATTGGCTATGCCAATGCTTGTTAGTAGTGTGTCCCACATCAAGGAGGCATTGCAGTGGATCCGAAGGAAACAGACAACCCATTAGCTCTGTTAGCAACTGCATGACCTACTGCCAGAAGGGGGATATCACCATCCATGACCCTATCATATATACAAAGTCTGCCTCCTCTGCCCCACACCTAGGGCACTCACTAGCTGCTCCTGGATCCATCTGTCCAATCCTCCTCGGTGTGAAGAACTGTAATCTTCATTCTCAGGGAATACTTACTAATAAAAAAGAACTTGGCACAGAAGCTGAAAATATGAAAAGACATCTTTATTAAATTTAATAAGTGAGGCCACGTCACACAGAAGCCGTAGCAACTGAATGAGGTAGTCTGCAGAGTACAGAAAGCAGAGGCCTTTTATATGTTTAGGGTTACAAACTTCAGCATACAAGAAAGGGGCAGTCCTAGCTTTTGCAAGCATGCAAAAATGCCTAACATTCCTTCTTACACAAGCCGGCCAAACCCATAATAAAAGACCACAACCCATATCGTAAACAGGTCATAAAAGAAGGAACAGAAACAGATGAGAAGTAGGATAAGGGGTGTGTATGTGCATACCAAACTTTACAATCTCCTGTGCTCTGATCCTTAATCTTGATCTGCTACTGGGCAAGGAACTGGCCTAACAAGGTCAGCTTCAGGCAACAGGGTCAGTTCACTCAGGTCATCTAAAAGTCAGCTAAAGTCATCGGCCTATGTGAGGGCAACCACAAAATGGCTGCCATGCACAAAATGGAACCCAAGGGTTCAGAACGAAATCTTCAAATACACAGTGAATCCATCGGTGTAACATGACGAAAACACTCATACTTGCTGAGCTCACTGTTTACGGTTCGCTGTTACCAAAATCGTAACAGAACCACGACCTTTATGGCCCAGGTTCAGAATTCACGGAACCTCAGACCCTCCTTTTGCCCTTACATAGGCAATAACCTAAACTCACGTCAATCTGAATCCAGGTCTATATTCATCAGATCATCAAGATGTTGCTGGAGCATAATCCTATTACTTAGCAACTCTCTCGGGACAGGTCTCCTTACACACGTAGTAGCACAAAGGCTGCATATGGCAGGACAAAATAGGGAATACCTCTATCTGTAGTATGTGGCATAAGACCACACACCCAACAATTAGTGATGTTCACTACTAACTGGTGTTGATGCAAAAGCTGTACAAAGGAATTATTAATAAACTCTGACCTGCTAACCAGTTCATGTTCAGGTAAAGTATGGAAAGAATGCAAAGAAGTAGTAGTAGGAAGAGACATAGGTTGGGAGGTGGGTACAGATGTGAATTGGGTAGCAAAAAAAAAAAAATATCCCACCCATAAAAGACAATGTCATGTTTAAAAACACTAAAAAAACACGTTGTTAAGAACATATAGACAACAGGAGAAAGTAGTGACCACTATTACAAACGAAATTATAAATTTTCACAACCCTAAGCAAAAAAGCAAATCCTAAAATTATCTAGTAACATTTTTAGGGCTTCCTATGCATTTCAGTAATTTATTGTATGTTCAAGTGAAACAGTGGTGACCCTCATTAATGCTCTGAGGTGAAATGGGGATACTCTTCCACAGAAAATTGACTTTATTCTGCTTTTACTTAACAGA
Organism: Lissotriton helveticus; assembly: GCF_964261635.1. NCBI lineage: Eukaryota > Metazoa > Chordata > Amphibia > Caudata > Salamandridae > Lissotriton > Lissotriton helveticus. The sequence continues at coordinate 1,688,205,186 of NC_136057.1, read as the reverse complement.
ATACTACTTTAAAATAATGCCAGCAGAACAATAAGAATCAGTCTCCTAAAACTTAGTCTATACAATCACACGGAAACCTCTTGTGAAACCAACTATGCCCAGAGTCCGTTCAAAAAGCCTCTCTGGCAGGCTTCTATTGTCCATCAAGTCTGCTCCCGTTGTTGCATGGGCCTTTGGATTCAGGCCTCCCATGAAAAAAATGCTTCTCAGTATCTGTTGGAGTGCCCTCCTGGCAAACACTCATAGCTCATTCAAAAAGTCTCAATGTGTCAAGGCAGTGCACCAGTATCTCTCCTCTGTGGCAGACACTACAGATATTGTGCTCTTCATTGCTCATGAAATTTAGAAAAAATGGAGGGGTTTGGTCCGATTAGGAAGGAGGGGGCTAGGACCACTGAATCATTGCTCATGGGCACAGATCATCTCGTGCAGACCCGGGACCATTCTCAGGCTCCAACACTCATCATTCAGTGTCAGAGGACATTCAGGCTGCTCTTTCATGGGCACCAAAATGTAGTGCCTTTTGCCAATCTTGGATCCTCCAGTGCACTGCACTTCCGTTGGAACAAAGGAAAAAGGGGGGTGCGTGGCCAAAACTCAGGCCAAGGGGCTCAAGGGACTGCACACTGTCAGAGGTTACCAGTACATGACAGGCGCTCTTTTGCACTGAAATTCTGGTTCTGTGGCAAAACCAGCTCCTTTTTTTTCTGATGTTGAACGCCTTCTGATGAAGCAAGTGCGATGCTTTAAACAATTCATTGTATAACAAGGGGACTGCAAACAGGTGGCCTGCTATCTTCAAAGGACTGGCCACACGCCATGGGACAATTTTGGTCTAGAATGCACTGTCATTTTCAAAAAGCAATACAAATATAAAGGCAGTAGGCAAAACAGTGTCTCTAGGCTTTTCAATTGGGTTTCCGTGTGAGAGCATATCCTCCATCATCTAAGGGTAGATAGCGACATTAGAATTCTATCTAAATGGATGTCTTCACACAAAGTGGCATCGTCTAATGGGGTAAACACATTTTTTCTCAATGATTACATATGGGTGTTCCTAAATTCCTTATCTAGAACACCTCAAAAGAGAGATCACATAATACATATTATCAGGGACATGTAGATACCTCCCTTTAATAATTGTGCATCAGGTGGACTATGCAATACAAAAGCTAATGATCAAGATGTGGAAACAAAAAGACAAGAACTAGAGAGTCCTGGTATTTCCATTATTTAAAATACATCTGGTCCATCAAAAATTAAAGCAGCAGAAAAAAGGAACTAAAAACCAAATTAGAATAGGCATTGAATTTGTCATATTCAAAAAAACGTAAGGTGTCTCCTATTGAGGTGGAAAACGTATCTTACTATAGTATTGAGTCAGTTAATCAGTCCGTCACTACCCTAACAGTCAGACTGGAAAACATCAGAGTAGGCCTAAAGAAAATTTTTGAAAACCAGTCTGGTCATACAAAAGGGAATTATACATAATATGGGGTCTCTGGTACATTACTGCAGTCTGGAAGTGTGAACCTAATACAATAATAACAAAAAGAAGGCTAACTGGTGAAAGGAATATGGAAAAGGGAAAATGGGACTAGGACACAGCTAACATCCCCAATTACTAGGGACGATGCAACATCAATCAGGGGAAAATTAAGCCTTGTTTCCTTTATGGTACAAAGCCATACACTATTCAGGAAGCAGAACAAAACTGACTAATGTAATATAAAAATTAGGTCACCATGCACAAAAGTCACAGATCTATAATTTATCCTTACGTCGAATTCAGGATACTTAATTTTAGGGCTGCCTGTTCCTTACAGGAAAGGGGGCAGTAATGTGACTGTAGGTGAAACCTTGTTTCCTGTATATCTTTTTATTTTCCTTCAAATACCATTAAAGCCAAATTTGACATACACTGATGAAGTGTTGTCTGTCTTTCTGTGAAATTTAGTGTCAAAGCAATTCTACCCAACTGTTTGCAGGATACACATCTTCATGTATATCCCTTCACAACACAGGTAAACTTGTAATAGTATCATAAGCAGCAACATAAAACATAAAACACGGACATGTCTAGCCATCAGATATACTCGCTGTATATCAAGCACAAAAAAAGCATAGACAAAACAATAGCATATATAAATGAGCGGTGATGCATAATACCGTGTCAGGTTTAGAATCCTTACCCTCCTTTTTGACAGTAGATTACCAATTAGTGGATATCTGCTGTCAAATACAACTTTCAGACACACAGAACCAGCAAGAACAATTCATGATAGAACCAAGTACACAAACATGAAAACAAACGCATGGACATTTCTTTCTCACGTGCCTTGTCAGCCTTAAAATCACCCAGAACAATCCATGAATGATCTGCGGGCAGAAGCAGGGAAAAAAAAAACACAACACACAAAAGAGAGACTTTTTTTATAGCAAACAAATATCAATTATAACTTTTAATCAGAAGACAAAACATAATACACATTAACAGACACAAAAATAAATTTCCATTACTTAACTGTTACCATCTAGTCAGTCACCTTGCAACATGAAGCCCTTTTAACTTTCCAAAAGCACAATTCTTTCACTGACACTCCATGTTAGCCTTGCCCCACAATTCGTTCTCACTTGGGCATGTAGCATTCAACATTTGAATAAAGAGCTTCCTCTTATTTTCTGTCTAAAACTTAATGCAATGCCTCATTTTCTGTTAAATAAAAGCAACTAGCGGACATCATTTTTTAGAGCAGAAATACAAATGTATCATTTCTGCAGAGCATTTAGCATGTGTTGGGACTTTCAAAGAAACCTTTTTCATATTTTTCCCTTTGGAATTAAGTTCTTTAATTTTGTGGAGAAACCAGAAACCCTTCCTTTTAGAGGCCTGTTTAGCAAGGTCATTCTGCATTTCACAGAGACAAGTCCTAATTTAAAATGTCACAAATGTCAACATGACAGCCTCCTTCCATTGTTTACAGGAAAACTAAAGATAGCATCTTAGCGCAACTTGAGCAGCCTGTTCCGGATTCCTCCTAACCTGCAATAATTCACTCTATTTAAAACACATGTTATATATATTACTCCTGTTAGGGGCTATAATTTATTTCTATACTTATATTATTAAAACATTTACTGTGAATAATTCGCAGAACATAAACACACATACCAGTTTTTAGAACAAATGCTTGTTTGCAATGGTACTCATTTCATTAACCTTAAATAGATGAAGGTCTCTGTTAGGTCCAGCCAAAGTTAAAAACCTTCAACCCTGATATTAAACTCAAACCTCTGCACCAGGCACATTGGCTCACTGAGCCATTAAACGCAACCCCAAATGGGACCAACCTGCAAATTTGTGTTTTATACCTAAATGTATGCATTTACTGAAGCCTAAAGCACTTTAAAGCTATTTTAAATGGCAAAAATACCCAAATTCGACTTTGATGTTTGAGGCACTTAAAAATAAATATCCTATACTTGTGATACATATTAATCATCCTCAGAATGTTCTTTACAAATTACAGAGATTTTTAATCAGACATATCCCATGTAAATCTTTAGAAAAATGAGTTTTTTATGCCTGCGCTAAGTGAAATTCTATATGCTAATGTTCTCATCATGCGGTATAGCACAACTTAAATTAAATGTTAATGCTAGGATGTCATAGTATGAGCATTAAGCTTCATGAATAGTAAAAAACGAATTTTGTAGCACTTATTTTTAATAATAATTTTTCATAATTAATTTAAAAAAATTAATAAACCCAATTATTTTTGATAATTCCACATATAAGAGCAAGCTGCATCCCTTGCCTATCATTTTTAGACGCATTCATTTATAAGCCCAAGCACAGACGCCTAACTTGAAACATGACAAAATGTTTGCGGCATTTTTTTTCTTTCTAAAAAGGACAATTTTATTTAGCAACAGACCCAAGAATATGCTTACAAAATGTTGCTTAATAGACTGAAAACATCAAGAAAAACCACGAACAGACATTGAGCTCATTTCAGACATAAACAGAAAGGGGTGAAACACTCAGGACACACAATACTGCACCCTTTTAGCCATGCATTTCATGAATAGCGCCAACGCTATTCACTTACAGAAATTGCACTAATGGGAAACCCACATAGACATTTAAACACACATTTAACCCACAAACCAATACTCAGAAAAAAAATAAAGGACAGCCCACAGACTGTACTTAAACCAAACCATTTGTAAATATTAGTTGTAAGTCATATTTACAAGACACGCTTCTCAATTGTGTTTCAAAATGACTGCAAAAACAGCCCAACAGACTGATGTATGTCCAAGAAGCGAAAATACATTCAATTCACTAGCTTTGGTTAGCAGAACACCAAACAAAATCGTTCTGCATATCTTCATTCATAAAACTGCACAGAACAAAGGATCCTTGTTTTGTATTATGTCATATTTTAATTCCCTGGGGATACAAAATCACCAAGGAAGAAATATGTTTGTAAATCTAAACCTATTTAGATATTCCCTTTAGGGGAAGCCAGCTAATCCAAACGTATACAAAGTTGGCCAACACAAAGCTCCAAATTTGCTAAGATCAGGCATCTTATAGCTCACTAATCTAGCTTCAAACTTCAAGGGGCTATCTCTATCGATACACTCGTAAATATACAAGACCCTCGTTTTTTTTTAAATTGCAATCTTCAAATAAAAACTAAGGACCAAACAAGCTAAGAACCAATCAAACTAAGGACCAAAGTACCAAAAACTAAGGACTCAAAGAACCAAAGAACCAAAGAACAAAGGACTGGGAGCGACCCACTTATACTTAACTCTTACTTTTACTAATCAAAAGGTTATCCAAATTCTAACTGTCAAGTTCTACATGAACTAACAGTCTTTTTTAGAATACTCACGCCAAAAAGGTTCTCAGTCAGGAGTGACATCATGTGAAGGATCAAAATCAGGAAGATCAGAAATATACTGGGCTGCAGAATCAAAGCATCTCTAGAATCCCTGTGCACAGAGTACCTCCTTAGTAGAATCCTGTTCTGTCCTCCTCAGTAGATTTAAGTCCTCTGACAAGATCACTCCCACAGAAAGTCACTTCTCTGATGAAGCCCACGTTGGCCGCGCCATTTGAAGAACTGTAATCTTCATTCTCAGGGAATACTTACTAATAAAAAAGAACTTGGCACAGAAGCTGAAAATATGAAAAGACATATTTATTAAATTTAATAAGTGAGGCCACGTCACACAGAAGCCGTAGCAACTGAATGAGGTAGTCTGCAGAGTACAGAAAGCAGAGGCCTTTTATATGTTTAGGGTTACAAACTTCAGCAGACAAGAAAGGGGCAGTCCTAGCTTTTGCAAGCATGCAAAAATGCCTAACATTCCTTCTTACACAAGACCCATAATAAAAGACCACAACCCATATCGTAAACAGGTCATAAAAGAAGGAACAGAAACAGATGAGAAGTAGGATAAGGGGTGTGTATGTGAATACCAAACTTTACAATCTCCTGTGCTCTGATCCTTAATCTTGATCAGCTACTGGGCAAGGAACTGGCCTAACAAGGTCAGCTTCAGGCAACAGGGTCAGTTCACTCAGGTCATCTAAAAGTCAGCTAAAGTCATCGGCCTATGTGAGGGCAACCACAAAATGGCTGCCATGTAGAAAATGGAACCCAAGGGTTCAGAACGAAATCTTCAAATACACAGTGAATCCATCGGTGTAACATGACGAAAACACTCATACTTGCTGAGCTCACTGTTTACGGTTCGCTGTTACCAAAATCGTAACAGAACCACGACCTTTATGGCCCAGGTTCAGAATTCACGGATCCTCAGGTGTCAGGTATGCATGATGTAAGTATTGGAGCTGGATAAATTGGAACCGCACATTCCGCGTCACCTGTTTGATTGATTGCAGGCAACGAGACCACACCTTATGTGATATGTCGATAGTCAAGATCACCCTCCAAGAAGGAGAAGTGTGGCTCACTGGTTAGAAGCGGCAGACCCTAATGCAGAGGTCTGGCCCGGGACCAGGGTTCAATTCCCGACGCGTCAGGGTCTTGGGCTCAATGTCCGCGGACTCGATAATTCTCGCCTTGGTGCCTACTCTAATCATGGGTCCCACTCTGCAACTCTGGGCAATAGCTTGCTTAATCTCCACAACGGCCCCAACAGCGCTGGGATGCCTGGCTTCACCTTGGGGGTGCCCTGGAGGGGGTTTCTCACAGGGAAAGCCAGGATGGGTTCCACAGTGGTATACAGAGCCAGGATGCCCCGAGATGGGGCGGCAGTGCGCTTTACAAGTATACACACATTTACATTTACATTTACAATCCCTCAATGATAGAGTCTCCCTGGTGTAGTGATGCAGCAGTGTGGTATACAGGCAGGTGATGGCTTTAGAGCAATCCCCCCGGTGTAGACCGCAGTCAATGGGGCCCCCTGTAGTGGAGGTCCCGGATTGGAACCCCACTTTTTCTTCAACACGCCTTGAAGGGCGGAGTAGAGCAAGAACGGTTCTTGGCCCAATCCATATTCTAACATCAGTTCCTCAAAGGCACGGAGACCCTCATTCAACATCACATCCACCTACATACAAATCCCCACTTCCTCCCAGACCCGGGTCCTATATGTCACTCGCAAGCCTGCACAATACAGTATTGCCCACAGCAGTAGACTAGGGGCGTATGGTGTGCACCTTGCACCCCTGCAGGCGTAACGCTTCCACATGTGTGTGACCACTTGTAGCAGTACTCCATCTAAGGTTCTGGCAGGCGTGGGATCCAGAAACCTGTGTAACAGTAGCTGTCTACCTAATTCATGTAGTACATTCGAGTGTTACAGCTTCAGAGCACAAGCCAGCCACTGCATCGGCCGTTGCAGCTGGGCTGCAGCGTAATACAGTTCATAATTCGGTGCACCTAAACCACCTCTTCCTGCTGTGTATTAAGTTTGCTAAGGGCTACTTTGTGCCTACCATTGCCCCATATTAGTTGTGTCATCAGTCCCTGAAATTCCCTAAAGAAGGACTTCCTCAGGACTAACGGGATGTCAGAGAAGATGTAAAGCATCCTGGGCAACACTAACATAGAAATGACAATCTTGCCCACTGGGGACAGCGGCAAGTTGGTCCATAAGGGGAGCGAGCGGCGAAGTTACGACATTGCCGTACCCAGGTTCCCTTCAGACAAGGCAACCTCGCCATGGTACACTTGAACCCCCAGATATTTAATATTGTTAAACTGCCCCTGCAGCCCAACATCTGGTAGTGTATCTGCTAGTGGTGCCAAGGGGAACAGGCAGGACTTATTCCAGTTGATTTGAAGTCCTGATCTACTCCCAAAGTCCTCTAGCCCCAACATAACTCAGGTAGTGAAGTTGGGTCCCCTCTCAGGTACACAAACGCATCAAAGGCATAAAGGTAAATAATCTGTCAATTGCCCGATCACTTTTAGGCCTCACCATTGCTCTCGGCTCCACAACAGACACGCCAGTGGCTCCATTGCTAGAGCGAACAATAACAGGGACAACGGCATCCCGACTGGTCCCCCCAGCTATGGAGAATGGATCGGATTTTACTCCCCTGTACGAATCCAGGCAACTGGACCCATATACACTAGTGCCACTCATTTGAGAAAGAGCGGACCCAATCCCATTTGCTGCAAAACCGCCATTAGATAAAGCCATCTGAGAGTATCAAATGCCTTTTCGAAGTGAAACTGTTTTCTCAAACTGAGAAACTTGTTTCTCCCCGGTATATAATCATTCTGGTCAGGATGCACCAACGTCCCCACCACATCAGACAAATGAGTGGCTAAATCTTACCTAATACCATGTAGTCTAGATTTAGCAAAGAAAAGGGTTGTAAGATGCCACATACAGGGGGTTCCGGTTGGGTTTGGGTAGCACCGCTATCACCGCCTCCCTAAAGGAGGATAGAAGAGCATAGACTGCCACTAGCGTTAATAGCAGTCCATCTGGCTTTCCCCTATGACTGCAAACCTGCCCCAGGATCTCTCATGGTGCGAGAGACCATGAAGAGAACGCCCGAAGCCACCCTTACCAACACTCCCCTGGCAAAGCCTGAGAAGGTCGTGCCGAAAGCACTGCCCCTCCAGCGTCTACCTAGTTTAATAAGTTCTGCTTCTGTGAGGTGTGTCTCTTGTAGACATGCAAAGGGAATTTCAAGTCAAGTCAATTATACTTTTATTAAAAAAATCATAAAAGGGTGGGAAAACCACCATGGGTAAAACGTGCAGAAGTATACATTGTTGTTATTTTTATTGTTTTTTTGTTAAATAAAAGGTGTAAAAAAACAATATTTTAAAAAGAATTAACATATAAGCAAGGTTGTCGAGGGATTTCAAAGCCAAATGTTCTAGCACTGCATGAGTTGGTTAGCAGGTTCTGCATTGGCCAGTTCTTTTGGCGCATTTAAAAAAAAAGTTTATGGCTATGCAGGACAGTGGGATAGATGAGCCCCTGAGACAGTGAATCACTGCTGCTCTACAAGTTCTTATTTGTTCCTTCCTGAAGACCTCACAAAGGCCCATTTTGTGTGTTTCTATTAGAGCGAGACAGATGCATATTAGATGCAGTAAAGACTCGTCCCAAGCTCCGCACAGGCGGCATTCCTTTGATAGCCATGCGTATTTCCATTTAGGGGTTATGTCCTTTGATGGATAAGACCCAAGCCTTAGTAGCGTGAAAAAATGCTTTCTCTGATGCGGGAAATGGTCTAGCAAGTAAGGGTGAGGTTACAAACTCTGGTATGTCTGTATCAGGGACCAGGCGTGTTTTCTTTTTGCTAGGGCTGTTTTATCTAATGATAAAGAATTCCGTTTTATGGCTTTGTTAACCACAGATTTGAAGCCAGGGTAGGTAGAGGTAGTAAGCCAGGACTCCTGTAACTTCAATGCCGAGTGCGAAGCCTTCAGAGCTGCGAAGATTGTAAAGGGAATTTGTCACCTCCGCAGGTAGGCGTATACCCTATGGTGCGTGACAGATGTACCCATGCCTCTCAAGTTCCACGTGAGCAGATTAAAGTTCAGTGAGATCATGTTGCATCCATGTGTTTGCGCTCCCAGTGCATGTCTAGGTGCAGAGGGTGGGCCATCTCTGCCAACCACACACACACACTAGAAAATAAAACAGTTTCCCATGACTCCCATCCCTAGGATGCCACACATGTAATGTATAGATTACGGACTTTAACAGGTAAGTAAACATATAAATAAATAAAACGAATTTGGTTGCGCGCACTGCATCGCATTTTGTGATGCAGTGCACACAACGAAATTCGTTTTATTTATTAATATGTTTACTTACCTGTTAAAGTCCGTAATCCATACATTACTATCCCCCACCCTGCCCCTCCCCCTCCCCATGTCACAGCCCTGTAGTTACACCTACTACCGGCCGCGGCTGCCCTCCACCTGCTCGGGCAATCCCACCACTATGATAATGTGGCAGAATCTACCCTCCGCTCTCCAACGCAGTAGCTCCTCTTCTTGTTAGAGGGCCATATTCTGCATCTGCTTTGTCGACACCACAGGCTGCAGTTCCGAAATAGTGGTCTCCTTTGTGGATACCTTTGCCTTTAGTGTGTCGTACCCGTAGCAAGTAGGTGCCTCACAGTGCCTTATGCACCAGTCTCGATAGTTCCCTGTCCCATTGCAGATGCTGCCAGGGTTGCTACCCTCTGTCTGGCGAAAGGCTTGCAGCCCTTAAGTGGTAGGTGGTCCGGGGAACAGGGAATGGTCGCAGGTGCACCTTCACCCCAAAACACAACTAACAGTGTCTGGACCATGTCCCTCAAGGATGGCAGAGCCTCCCACGAGTGTAGCAAAGGTATCCCCAGCAGGCACTTCCAATCACTCACCCTCCAGTCCAGTATTGTTCAATGTTGGTGGTCGTGCCTCAGGATTGTGTCATTGAACGTTCGTCTATGGGCACCCACAGCCAGTATAGGAGGCCGCATAGACCGCAGTGCCAGTCAGGCTGACAGTGCACAGCTATTTTTAGGAATCTCTGTCCTTCTCTCAGTGCCTGTATAGGGTCCTCAAATCCCCTCAGGGTCTTTTGTGTCCTCCACCGTCTCCCGAACCTCTGGCGCACCTGCTACGCCCCGCGGGGTTCCCCTCGCCCCTGCATTGCGATAAATGATGGTAGGAGGGGCGAGCTCAAGGTGAAGGTGAGAATCTCATTAGGGTCGCAGCACAGGCTTCACGATCCGGCAGGCCCTCGCCTGTTATGCCTAAAGCCTCAGACGAGCCTTCAAGGGCTCTGTCGCCAACCTTCGGGGGATCAGCAGGCCAGTCCTTCTCATGGGCCTGCCTCTCCAGGCCCCCACGTTAGGAAAATAGCACCAGAAGGCATTGACACCTCTGGGGCTCTCCTGGTGCCATGCTCTCACCTCCAGGGGCACCCACACTGTGTTTGGAAATTACACCTAGATGAATTCAGCATCTTTTTTTAGTGGGGTCCAACTTCTTGGCAGGGTGGACGGCATCCACCCTGTGAAAGAAGTGGTGGGACGCCGTCCACCCGCGTGGACCCCCGACTCATGCCCTGGGCCTCCCAGTGTTGCTGGTGGCTAATGGGTTGAGTGGCCATCTCCGTTGCGACCTTGGCGGTGTCCGCTCTGCTGTCAGCCCCACAGATCGCTCTGATGCCGTAGCAAGCACCATTACGCCTGTCGACCCCGCCGCACCTCCGATAGGGCCTCTTTGTTATTGAAGCAGCCGGGACCCGAGCATGGCTCAGGCTGCAGCGCCAGTTACTGGCAGAACGGACCGCGGGACGCAGGGCATACACCGATAATGAGAAAAATAACGTGAAGGGGAAATATTACAATAAAGGGTTTTGGAACTTTGTTTTCAAACATCATCATATACGCCAACACAAACTTCTTTTGGGTATCTAACCAGGAGTCGAAATAGAAGAGGAAAATTGCCATTACATTTTCTAGTCCCGCAAGATGTAGAAAGTCCATACCTATTATCAGATACCCAGTTGGAGCAAACCCAAGAACTATAATTATATCTTTCGGATTAGAGTATGGGAACCGTGTAATCATACACACACAGTTATTCAGAATAGACTGAAGCTCTTAGGACATATCACAAGTCTGGAAGAACAATTCCACTCCACTGACCTCAAAACTATACCCTAATATTTGACATCGAACCCAATAGATATGTTGAGACGGTTCCCCTGAAGAAGGCTCAAAAACGCCGAAACCCGTTTCGCATGTGATCTGACCTCCAGCCATAGCAAAGAATTGTTAACTTTAGAAACTCCCTCTCCTAGTTTTTATATATGTACAGTATTGTTGTGTATTGTATCTGATGTATATGTATTGTGTGTATATGTTGTAAATATATTAGGTTGCATATTATAATTGAGCACAAATTGAAATATGAAACCAAATAATAGAAAAAATTAAAAATGAATTACCCAAAAGAAGAAACTATTTAAAAAAAAGAAACAAATAAAATAGTTTTGTAAAAAGAAATGTTTTGTGTAATATGTGCACATGTACTTTGTAAGTGACTATCTAAAATTAGGCCTGTGATGCAAATGTAATAGCATAGTTCTTGCTTTTAGCAAATTCTTTACCCCATGTCAGGCTGTAGCGCTGCACCTCAGTCTCCCTTGGGTGCCACACGGGACAGGAATAGCCGCCTTCGGTCCGTCGATTTTTAGCAGGATGAGGGATCCTCAGGCCAGATATTTGCAGGATATAGTTGGTGCCGGAACGGAGCTCGTATTTAAGCGACCACTCCTGTCACCATTTTGGCCATGCCCCATTACCTTTCCATCCGTAATAACAAGTCCCATCATTCCCTCAATACTGCAATCAACTAAATGACCCATGATCCTCACTCCCCTCAGGGCGGAAGGTGAGTGGAATTGGCGGAATTTGATTGTGCTGATTTCAGCATAATTACATTAAAATTCTATGGGATTCTCTGGAATTCCACAACAGGGATGACTGGGCATTTGGCGCTATTTTCTCAGTACAACATGCACCCTTTTGTCCAAAAATGGATGCGCGGATGCATTTTCTGCTAAGATATAGAGCTGCCAAATACCAAATGCACTGCAATGCATACCCCTTGGTGGCCTTACATACTCTGTAGTGATTACTGCAGAGTATGTAAGGGTGCCGCGGGTTATGCACTGTACATGCATTTGGTATTTGGCACAGCTGTGCATACCCCTTGGCACCCTTATACCCTCTTCAGTAATCATTGCAGAGTATGTAGAGTGTGTAAGAGTGCCGAGGGGCAAGGGCTTTGACCGCTGGGATATGATTGGAATATGTAAAGTGGGTGATGTCTGTGTAAAAGGTGAAGTGAAGTCCTTCGAGGCCCTTCAGGCCGAATATGACTTGGGTGATAGAGAATTTTTTCGATATCTGCAGGTCCGACATGCTCTGGCCTCTGTCCTGGCTCCTGGAGTGACCCTGCCCGAGTCCTCCCCCCTCGAGGATCGCATACTGGATGGCCACCTTCCCGATAGCACTATCTCCCTGATTTACAAGAAACTGATTAATAATCGCACTGACTTACTGGTCCGGCTTAGGGAGGTTTGGATCGGTGACGGGCTAGACCTGGATGACGAGGACTGGCAATCGGCGCTCTCTTCTCCGAAAGAGGTCGCCAACCCCGCCCGTCTCCGTTTGGTTCAGCTTAAGATCCTCCACCGGGTGTATGTAACTGGTCCGCGTCTGGTAGTGATGGGTTTCTCCCCGGATGGTTTATGCAAACGTGGTTGTGGGATGAGTGCTACATTTCTGCATATTATTTGGGAGTGCCCTGCGGTGGCGGCCTACTGGACTGATGTGCATGCGGTAATGACTGTTGTGACTGGAATTGCCCTGCGGCCTGAGGCCTGACGGTGCCTGCTGAACGTGTGGGAACCCACCGACTACTCTGTGGCCCAGACTAGATGGGCGACCTTGGGTTACATGGTCGCAAAGCGGGACATTGCGCAACTCTGGGGCGCCTCTAGACCTCCCGATGCTTCTGTGTGGGAGGATAACATGGACTGGTCCATGTTTCGCGAGAAGACCGTCTATGTAGCTAGGGGCAGGCCCAGGGCGTGGACGAAGATTTGGGGTCAGTGGAACGACTATCGTGGGAATATTTGTACCCCTCCCTTGGTTGACCCACCCGATGTGAACCTGTCCCCCTAGGCAGATGTTCCCGAAATCTCTCATGCTGTTCTGTGATTTTCTTATCCTCCCTGCTGTCCCCCCCCCCACACCTTGCCGAGTCCCGTTGATTGTGCTTTTGTGTTCCTGATTGTTAACTTCCCCTCCGCCTTCTGGGCTGACTTTGATTAGTATGCATTCGCCTTTTTCTAGTTCGTTGTTTTTGTATGTATAAAATGGAAAATTGTTGTGTCCTGTCCGATAATTTGAGTAACAGTTGAAGTTTGACTTCTGCCTGACCACGGGAGAGCACTTATGCTTCTTACGTTGTGCTTTGCTGTTAGCGGCCAGCCCGTGTGGTTGTAGGCCCATCTTTGTAACTCTTATTTGATTGCTCAATAAAAGTTTTTAACCCAAAAAAAAAAAAAAAAAAAGAGTGCCGAGGGGCGACCTTCCATACTCTGAAGTGATTACTGCATAGTATGTAAGGGCGCCATGGCGTATGTACCGCTGTGTATACACACGGTGCCCTTACATACTCAAAGTACATAAGGCTTATATACTGTGAGTATGTAAGGGTGCTGAGTAGTATGCACAGCAGTGCAGTCAGTGGTTTTTAAACGGGGCTAGAAGATAGTGCTGTTCCTCTATTTTTAAAAATCACTTCAAATTAACCCCTTGAGCGCGGCCGCAATTCTGCGCCTGTGCGGCCGTTTTAATGAGTGGGTGGGACCATGATGGCCCCCAGCCGTCATCAGCACACGCCTACAGTGATGCATGACGGACGGGGTACGTCATCAGCATGGAAGGGGTTACAGTTTAATCTGTAGTGGTTTTTAAACATAGTGCGAGGGACTGCTTCCTCTTCCAGCTATGTTAAAAAACTCTGCAGATTTCCACTAAAGGAATCTATTAGTAATTCCGCATCACAAGAGTAACGTGGGATTACCAAATTCCACAGCAAAATAAAAAATTCCGCCTACCCCTACTCAGGTCAAGCATGTACACCATAAAGGCTTTCTTATTCCTAGGCCTCATCCCATTATTCTCTTTTCATACCTCAAGACTCCATCCTCCCTTAAAAAAATCGAGAAATTCTCCCATTCCTCTTTTGTAGATCACACAGTACTGCCAAAGCAGCTCCAAAGCCCATGCTGCCTTTAACAATGTAAGAATGAGAAGAGCACAAACTCTCAACCTACCTCACACGTCACACTGGTAATACTGGCTACACACCAGCAGCCATAACACAGGAACCTAGACAAATACCCCCTCATCAACAACTTATGCTTGGCCCACACAGCCGATGAAAGCACTAGTTTCCAGAAACAAGCATTGGCAAAGCCAAAATATCTCACCTATGCAGGAGCTACTGGTGTTGCTGATTTCTTTTAGCCATGTTGGACAGCAGCATGACTGTGCAGCTTGATGGCTGCGTCATACAAGAGTTTTAATCTTCTGCCGGGCTGGTGTTGGCAAGAAAAACAACGGAAAGGAGGGTAGTAGGGAGGGAACGGGCAAGGGAAGAATGGGACGTCAAAAAATGTGATATGACGCTACCAGTGTGAGCCACATCAAGCACATTTTTTTGTTATGTTGAGGGGGGAGTCACAGACAACGTGAGGGTGTGAGGGATGAAGCAATATGGACTATAGGTGTAGGGGGGTCGAGCAGCAGTGGGTGGGAGGGGAAGAAGCTACAGGAGCATTGATGGGGTGGGAGGGAGGTGTGGGCAGCAGCCGATGGAGTAGGGTAGCTTCTGCCGGCCAATCACCATTTAGTGCCATCCTGCGGACTGTAACCCCCCCTAAGGGGACCAGTTACCCTCCCGGGGACTCCTGTAGTACACGGCCCTGAGAAAGAAAGCTGTAAAGCAGCAAACTACCAGGATTCCATGATTGAAGGAGCTACGTGATTGGGATCCAAGATGGTGTCCTCCGCACTGTGATGAACTCCTAGAAGACCTGGACCAAAGCCGGTGAGAGAGACCAAGCCTCCTGCAGCCCCAGTGGAGTGCCAGCCCATTCGGACCCCCCAGAAAAGGGTGATACCCAAGCCGAGAGCTCCGGAGAGGGCCTGAGGGCTCTGGCGACAGTATCCGGAGAGCAGCGATACAAGAGGGGAGGAGTCAATCTCCAGGCTGGCGGCCACAAGCCCTGGAGCACACTGAGTCGAGGCCCGGGGCTGGGCGGCTACAGCAGAGCGGTATGTGGGCGCGGCCATGTGATGCCGGAGCTGCAAGGAGAACCTCTGGTGAGGCCACCAAGCTAGAGTGGGTGAGACCGGAGCGGCAATAAATGGAGGGAGAGCAACACGGTGGACGGACAGATACTGCGAGCCCCCCACACTGCTGAAATTGGATGAGCCCAACTGTAGAGCTTGAGCCTGGTGCCTGAGGTCTGGCTCAGAGTTTGCCTGGGAGGGCTCCCCTGCAGATGCTGGGATCTGCCCCCACGATAGTACCCGCGGGCACCCAAGGGGCAAAGAGGGCATAGAACGCTCCCTGTATAGGGAGACAAGATACATGTTGGGGACACACCACCACTGCGACTCAAACTTAGCAGGAGGACTACTGCCCCAACAGCCCCCCAACACTATTGAGCGGGGGGAGAGTGCTGAGGCCTATCCCCCTCACTCGCAGGGGTCAATTGCGGCCACGCAATCATGGACACAAGCCAGCAGATGGCCAAAGGATATGGTATTTGCCCGCCTGGAGTGCGGATGGGGCCAATGGCTGAGAGATTCTCAGGCCCACTACTGTAACCGATCTGCAGGCAACCAAGGCTGGACTCGCTGGACTTCCTGTGTGCAGCCCTGACCAGCGGGGACTACCTGGGGAGAAATATAACAGTCAACTGGGCGGCGTCCCCTCTTGATCCTGCTGGCCTTTTGATCGGAGTACCACTACTTGGAGGGTGGACAATTGATAGCGGATAATCCCCTGGCTGCCATGAGAGCAAGAGGGGAAAGACAAGTAAAAAGAAGAATATTGACCCCTCTGACCCATATCCAGATGGACACGGATGATTCCTCCACACTGACCCCCACAAACACAGAGAAGAACGACCCACAAGCCGAGCCCAACGTTGCAAGACATTCTACAGGCCATAGTGGCCTCGAGGCTGCCTGTTGAGAACAAGATTGACACGGTAAGGGACGATTTAGGCCTCTTGAGAGCCTGCCACCGCCGACTCGCGGAACGACCACTGACATGCTGAGGGCTGTGGAAGCACAAGTTAAGGTGCTCGAGATGAGGGCTGAAGATGCTGAAAACAGATCCCTCCCTAATAATGTGTGAATCACAGGGTACTTAAAAAATTTGATGGGAGAGACATGGTGGATTACTTAGAGAAAGGGTTCAAGGGTAAGTGGCATCGGAAGGCCTGTCCCAATACTTTGTACTGGAAAGAGCGCATAAAGTACCTGCGAACCTCCTCCCCCAGAGGCCCGCCGCGACCTGTGGTGGCTCGTCTCTTGTTTTATAAGGACATAATATAGCATTACCCGGTACTTGTAAAGCACAAACAGATCACCCCTAAGAGTCTCAAGGCATTGGGGGCCATCGGGGAGATTAAGCGAGCAATTGCCCAGAGTCACATGGTGCTGGGCTGACTGCCGCCGGTGCCAGGGAGCGAACCGTAAGCCACGTGCTCCGGAGTCAGCCATCCTGGTCGTTGCACCACACCTCTCCTTCTGCAGAGATCATATACCCAGACAGGCCCGGCCGAAGGACCATCTGATAGTTGACAATACCTCTGTCAGAATCTTTCCTGATTTTTCCAGGGAGGTCCAAAGGCAGCATTCATCGTTTCTAGCAGTCAAGAAAAAATTGCGGCAAATGGAAGTCCAGTATGTAGGGCTCTTTCTGGTGAAACTAAGAGCCGTGACCTCATCGGGGGCTCGATTGTTTGGTACACCACAGGAGGCATGGGACTGGATTGATCAACAGGCACCCACATCTGCCCCCCTGGACCACTGGAAGAAAGAGGGCACCCAATTTCGCAGCGAATGCAACAAATTTATTGTGGCTCCCTCTAGAGCCAAAAAGCACAGGTAAAGGGAACAGGCCATGGCGACAGTGGCTTCTCTGAGTGCCTCGGACTCAAGTGGAGCATCCTCCCCTGCGAGAGAGGACCCACGAGACTCAGAGTCGGAGCAGAGCACCAGCATGATGGAGGAGCCAGCCAAGATATGCCAACAGTCACCTTTGCTACAGCGGACGAGATCATTTGACATTCTCCCAGAGCCGCAAGTATTAAGATGGGTTGAAAGGAAGGGTGAGGAGACCTACACAAATACATTTTGAGACTGGGAGGCCTTTGGGGTGGGGGGGGGGGATAAATCACCCGGGAATGGGACTCCTATAATTTGAACTACTCACTGAATGGGTGAGAGGGTGGGGGGCCACAACATTGAATCCAACAGATGTGAGGAGGGCAGATGCCCAGGAGCTCAACGTTTGGGCATTGTTTATGTATGTTTGGATGAGGAGGGTTTGCTTGTTTGTCCTGGGGAGAAGGGTTGGGTATTATTTAAGGGGGATGCAGACCACATAGACCAGGCACTGATATTGTAGCTTTCTAGACTACACTCCCGCCTGCTTGCAGAGGGAGCTCTGCCCTAGAGAGTCCCCTCCGGACCACACTTGACTCACCGTTATGACTGGCCCCCAATCTTAACAGATTATCACATGGAATATCAGGGGGATGCATACTATGTCCAGGCAGTACAAAATTCTCTCCCACCTGAATAAACGAGGGGAGCACATAGCTCTCCTGCAAGAGACCCACCTGTCAGCAAAGGAGGGGGAGGCTCTTAGGCGTAGATGGCGAGGGCAACTAAATTATACATCACATTGTGCCTTTGCTAGGGGGGGCAATGATTTGGATTAGGGCGGGAGTCCCGTTCCAGTCTACTAGGGAGATGATAGACTCTGATGGCTGATACATGGCAGTAAGGGGCGGACTGGATGGCCGAGACCTGACGATTGTAAGCATATATTGCCCCAATTCGGACCAGGGGACGTTCCTGCCTAAGGTCACAGGTACGTTTGCATCCTACCTACTGCACTTTATAATTATTGGGGTAGACTTTAACTGCATAACTGACCCTCAGGTGGACTGGCCCCACTTACCCCTAAGAAACGCCCCAACTAACAGAATAGCGAGGGCATTCACTGATTGGCAGAGCAGGTGAGACTTACTAGGCTCCTGGAGGCACCTAAATCCTGAGGGTAGGGATTACTCATTTTACTACCCGGTGCATGACTTTCACGTTAGATTAGACATGTTCCTATGTTCCCCAGACATTCACGCACAGGCTCAGTCAGTAAAATATTTGACGCATACACTATCTGACCACAGCCCAGCCCTCCTGCACATGCGATGGGGATTACTGCGACAACAAATACCAACATAGTGCCTGAAAACTGAGGCCTTAGAGGACCAGGTTTTACTTGAGGAAGTCAGGGAGTGAGTTGCGGCTTACTTTGCTGATAATGCACCCACAACTAACTCTCGACTGACAGAATGGGAAGCGTTTTAAAGTTGTAATTATGGGCAAGTTTCTGGAGACCTCTATGGGAGTGCGGCATACACTTGAGACAGACTTTGAGACCGCGGACGAGGCACTACGTGCATTGGAGGTACGGAGACCTGGACATCCAGAATTGGGACACACCCTAATGGATGCCAAAGAGAAAGTGGCCAAGCAAACAGAATGATTACATAATTTTGACTACAAGGAATACATGGAACGTATACACGCAGAGCGGGATAGAACCGGTCCTCTACTAGCTTGGTTGGCTAACCCAGCATGGAGAGGCTCTCTGATACTTGAAGTAGGGGATACTGAGGGGCGCATGCTATACCAACACAAAGAGATAAATCAGAGATTCCTGGGGTTTTATTCCAACCTATATAGCTCCCGCTTGCAACAGGAAGAAGGGATAATCAGGGAGTATCTGTCCACTATCACACTGCCCTCCTTTGGGAACCCGGGAGGCGGACTAGTTGGGTGGCCCCATAACCTGACAGGAAGTGAGAGCAGCGATTAAAGGTCTGGCTAGGGGTAAAACGCCTGGTATGGATGGTATACCCATTGAATTTTATGCTGCCTATTCCGAAGAATTGTCACCCAGACTAGTGGATTTATATGAGGTGGCACTTGAGGAGGGTCAACTTCCAAACTCCACCCAGGAGGCACTGATTGTCCCTCTCCTTGAAGCAGGCAAATCGTCCCTCGATTGTGAGGCTCATGTGCCATTATTCATGTTAAGCTTAGACATTTAAGATACTAAGCAAAATACTGGCAACAAGGCTCCTACCACTAATGACCGACCTCATTCACCCGGATCAGGCTGGATTCATCCTAGGACGTAACCCGGCTCTCAATATACGGCGCCTCACTGCACTCATGGCAGAGGGGAATGAGATGATGGGAGAACAGGTGGTCTTCACGGTAGATATGGCAAAGCCCTTCGACAGCCTTGAGTGGAAGTTTCTGTACAGGGTTCTGAATAAAATGGGATTGGGGCAATGCTTTACAAAATGGGTCAGATTGCTTTATACGAGACCAGTGGCGCATTTAGAACAGGGCGGACCATATTAGAGTGGTGTGAAGTGGAGTGGGGCACACGACAGGGGTGCCCCCCTTTCTCCACTGGCCAGGTCTTGGAACCTGCTAGTAACCCACTTCTTGGAAGTATGTGGAATGATCCCAGTAGACAATGTGTCGGGGAGCATGGGTTAGGTCGCTCCATTCTATCCCAATAGTGGCCGAAATTTCTTTCCAGTAGTGCGTTAATTCTGGGCATGTCCAGAGCAAATGGAGGCGTTTCGCTCCCACTTCTCCACATCTCAGGCAACTCGCATCTTCTCTGTGGAAGAATGTATTAATTTGTCCTTGAATAAGTTATGACCTGTGTAGGATGACAAAATTGATTAGCCAGAATTGGGCATTTCTCGACATCCTAGGGATACCTATCAATATGTTTTCCCAGATTTTGCCTTCCAGGGGCATACTCAGATCTTCTGTCCATCTATCACGTTCCGCGGTCGAAGGTGTCCCTCCCCAGGGCCCCACAAAGGCAAGTGACCGCTTTGATTCCTCCCCCCGCTATGCCTATGTACCCACAGGCTGTATGTTGTGGAGGTTTGGTCGTTCCCATTCCCCAGTGTGTTTGAATCGCCACCATGACTCCAGCGTGTAGCAGGAAGTTTACGTGAGGAAGTTCATATCCCTCTCTGAAGTCTTCAAATGGCATGAGCTCTCTGTCTCTATACAAGTCCTCCAGTCATGTCACCCCCGCTAACCTGCAATATCGTCACAGGGAGGTCGGGCGAGTAAGGGTTGCTGGTGTGTGTCATTCGGAGGGAGCGTCTCCAGCATCCCCGCATTACCTGTACAGTGTCTGAGTCCTCTGTTGAAGCTCTGTCTACTCTCAGTAATATCCTCCATAGTTTTGGTAGGTCTGGTAAGAGCGGGTCTGCGTCTTGTCCCTAAGCCTGCTGGTCTCTCACCCCTCGTGCCATCCACTGTAGCTGAGCAGCTAAGCAGTATCTCTCAAAGTCAGAGACCATTGGCCTCCCTAGCCTGCACAGGAATACAATATCAGGGTATCCGCCTTGGGCATAAGGTACACCATATAGCCCTTTATGCAGATGACTTCCTACTTTTCCCGAGGAGGCGTGGGAGAGGCTCTGCCTGGTACTAAGGCATTGATGGCGGAATTTGGAGAGATGTTTGGGTTGAAAATGAACTGGCAAAAGTACAAACTTTTTCCCCTCTCAAGGGACTGCGCACTCCCTACCGGACTGGGAAACCTTGACTGGGAACCCAGATGTCTATAATATTTAGGAGTGAAAGTGTACCCCTCCCACTCAGGCATTTTTTAGGGCAACCTGGGGACGGCCTTGCGGTCCTTGAGAGCCAGCATGGAATTCTGGAAGGGCCTTCCGCTCTCCATGGTGGGGAGCACGGCCCTACTAAAAATGGTAACATTACCATGACTATTATAAATAACTTTACTGTGCTCCCGACATGGATCCCCCCGAGATGGTACAGGGAGCTGCACTCTTTAATATCGACCTTTCTATGGGGCTCAGGCCGTAGGCAGGTGGCCTTGAGAACAATGCAGCGTCCAACGATCAAGGGATGGCTGGTGGTCCCTGACTTTGAGAGATACTACTTAGCCACTCAGCTACAGTGGGTGGCACGAGGGCTGGGAGACCGGCAGGCTCAGGGACAAACGCAGACCCGCTCTTACCAGACCTACCAAAACTATGGAGGATATTACTGAGAGTAGACAGAGCTTCAACAGAGGACTCAGACGCTGTACAGGTAATGCGGTGATGCTGGAGACGCTCCCTCCAAATGACACACACCTGCACCCCTTACTCGTCCGACCTCCCTGTGACAATATTGCGGGTTCTCTCACGTGGAGCCCAATGGGAAGGACTCTGAGACTAGGTGTTATCGGGGGCGACTCGACTGGGGGACTTTTATAGAGACAGAGAGCTCATGCCATTTGAATCGTCCGAGAGGGATATAACCTTCCCCACAGACACTTCCTGCTACATGCGGGAGTCATGGCGGCGATTCGAAAACACTGGGGAATGGGAATGACCGAACCTCCATGACGTACAGCCTGTGGGTACATAGGAACAGCGGGGGACGGAATCAAAACAGTCACTTGCCTTTGTGGGGCCCTGGGGAAGGACACCATACAACCTTTGACCGCGGTACGTGATAGATGGACAGAAGATCAGAATATGCCCCCGGAAGGCAAACCCTGCGAAAACATATTGATAGGTATCCCTAGGACATCGAGAAATGCCCAATTCCAGCGAATTCATTTTTTCATCCTACACAGGGCATACCTTACTCTGATGAATTAATAAATTCTTCTACAGAGAAGACGCGAGTTGCCCGAGGTTTGGAGAAGTGTGAGCGGAACTCCTCCATATGCTCTGGACATGCCCAGAATTAACGCACTACTGGAACGAAATATTGGCCACTATTGGGATAGAATGGAGCGACCTGTCCCATGCTCCTCGGCACATTGTCTACTGGGATCGTTCCCACATACTTCCAAGACGTGAGTTACTAGCAGGGTCCAAGACCTGGCCTTGATAATAATACAACTATGGAAATTTCCCGCAGGTCCCAGCATTTCAAATTGGAAGAGAGAGTTAGAGAAATGGTCGAGCGGAAGGTGCTCCTTAGAAATGCCAGACAGGGAATCGACTCTTTGGAGAGAGCCAGAGCATGGAAGGCACTGGTTAAAAGTGTAAGGGACCTGGCACCTGAATCAGGGGTGTCCTCCCCAACGGGGAGATCGCCGCAGAGGAGCCCAGTGCAACAGTATAGGGAGGGGGAGGAGTGAGCATGTAACTGATTCAGTAGTACCTGGCCTCAATCCTGGGATGAGGCAGAGAAGTGGGGAATAGGAAAACATAAGAAGGACAATATTAAAGGTTGCTGCAAAACATTACTATATTCAAATTGCTGAAATTGCTGGTACTCGTTGGGATCCTCAACAGGAGGAGATTGTTAGGGAGGTTTTTTCTTTTCTTCTGGAGATAGAGTGGGGGTAGATACGTAACTGCAGATGCATGGAACCAAACGCTGATAGAACAAATCTAGGATTCATATGTTGATAACACCATGAGGGTGTGAAATAGAGCATACAACAGGAATGTAATGTGTATTTTATACTGCCTTAAAACCTCAATAAAATATGTTTTTTTTTTTTAATGGATGGTATGGGAAGAAGCAGCAGGGCACACGGGGTGGCAGGTGAAGGAGCAACATGGGGCATGGGTTTGGAAGAGAAAGAAGCAACACAGAGCAGGGGGTGAGAGGAGAAGAAACAACACAGATAGCAGGTGGATGGGTTCACAGGGTAAGAAGGAAATAAAAAAAATAGTAACCATAATCATGGCATGAGCAGTGGATGGAAAGAGGAAGGACACTATTCAAGCTAAATCAATCAGTAGTTGGTCCATGGTCCATGCTCCACACGAAAGAAGAGGAAGTTGTGCTGGCATGCGCTGACTAATTAGGAGGCAGCAGAGAGAGGAAATAACAAGGAAGTCAACAAATTGTAAGCAATGTGTAGGCTCCAAGCTCCTTTTTAGTAAACAATACTCCTCGCAGTAACAGGTGAGGCCTAATGATGGGCAAATTCCTGTAAATCACAAATGTCTGACACGATACAACATAAATAAGTTGAGTTACTCAACTTCTACACAACTTCTCATATTCTGCACCCACTCATGTTATATCACCTGATTTACAAGTAATGGAATAGTGTATCAAAGGATTTTACCCATTTTGTGTCTTTGCAAAAAATCATTGATACAGCAGGGCCTCAATCTCTTTTCAATCAAAAGGCAAAGCCTTGCAGACCGCTATATCTGCCTACACCAGTCTGTCTGATCGCAAAGTGCTGCTTCCATTAAACCAATGAACCTTTGGATCCACTCAACAATGATTACAAATAAATATCGGAGAAGAAAACGTCTTTTACAAAGACCCACTCAGCATGCACCACTCTTCATGTATGTATTACTTGTGCCCGCCTCCAGTCTTCCCTCCCCCCATCGTACTCTGCTTGTGATTCGTATATTACATCACTCATGGCATGTTAAATGATGTCATTGATGACATCAATGATGACCTCTGTAGTGCACCTTAACTGACTTTTCAGTGAATTTCAAAGGTTTTAAACATACTTGCAAAGCTAACTGTAAATTCACATCAACCTTTGTGCGTTTTTCAATGCGTTTCCGGATTTTTTAATCTCATTCTGCAGGGAACTGTTTTTGGACCTCACCTTCAGTTTCTCATCGCACTTGGACTTTGGCTGTGCCAGTAGGGATGGCTGCAGGACTTGTACCAAACTCCTGTGGGCAGCCAATCCCTGCTACAGCGCATGACCCTTAGCCATGTGCGGTAGGGGTTGGCTCCAGTGCACAATCTATGGCCAGACCCTTTGCTCCACCCTCTGCAGTCAGCCAACACTGCTGGGCATGGCCTTCACAGCTGTGTGCAACCTGAGTTGACCACAGGGCCTGGCTTACCATGTAAACCACTTGGTTGGTATGCTGCAGGTTCTGGTATACAAACCACAACTCACACACTAGTTCAAAATAACTTTAGTTTGGCTATCAAAAGCCATAAAAGTATGTGCAAAACACAGAATAAGCCAAATATAAATACATAAAACACATTAAGTGATATAAAAGTTTAAAACGCAATTCATATAAAAACATTTAAAAAATACTAGAGACACAACACTCAGTAGAGGGGAGATAGTGCAAATATATATATATATATATATATATATATATATATATATATATATATATATATATATATATATATATATATATATATATATATATATATATATATATATATATATATATATATATATATATATATATATATATATATATATATATTTTCAACACAGCAACTTTACCATTTGAAAGAAGTCAGCTCGAGCCCAAATCCATTTAGGGTGAAGTTTTATTAACCACACAGAATGCCAAAAACACACGACGCGTTTCGGTGCACCGAAACGCGTCGGGTGTTTTTGGCATTCTGTGTGGTTAATAAAACTTCACGCTAAATGGATTTGGGCTCGAGCTGACTTCTTTCAAATGGTAAAGTTGCTGTGTTGAAAATATTAGGGGGTCGCCTCCTCGCTCGAGCCCGCCGCCGCAAGAAGGCCGGGGGACTGGCGAACTTTGTTGATCTAATATATATATATATATATATATATATATATATATATATATATATATATATATGTGTGGTAAGGAGCAATCATATATATGGACAACAAGCCCTCCTATGCACCAGCCACATGACACCCAATATTTTAGCGACATCACAAGCAAATAGTGGCAGAGAGTCAGTTTTAAGAATACGAAGGGCAGTGCTGTGAGTTCTAGTCTCTAGCTCTTTACATATGGGCCATTGCCAATGAGCATGTGCACGAGTATACGCGGGACACACAAAAAACATGGGCTATAGATTCCTTACAGGAGTTACACGCAGGGCAAGTCAAAGATTCTGCGACTACCCATTAATAAGTATGGGCAAAATTTGCGAATTCACGCGAAATCGTAACCGCAATTCGCAAATTTAGCAAATTCCGCAAACTCGTGTATTTTTGTTTTTGCCAGTTCGCGATGGTTTTTTACAAGTTCGGGAACGCAAACTTACTTCAGGGGTGTGGAATTTATTAAAATATCTACTTGTCCATGAGGCAAGTTGCTTCATAAATCTACTGGTCCTGTAACAAAATCCACTTGTCCCTTTGGTGCCATGTAGTTCGGCGACGGATTGTGGCAACAATCTCATTGTATGGGAGCTCTTGTATAGCATCTCTGATTGTGCCAGGGCTCATGCCGTGTTGGTTTTGGAATGCTAGCAATCCCTTTGTGTTGCGCGTTTCTGCAGATCTGCATGCTGGGACTGGGGGTAGTGGTGAGTGGTGGATCCAGGGTTGGAATGCCCTTTGGGTCTGTGCAGATCTACTGACTTGCATGTTTTAGGGGGTTTTAACAACTCTTCTCTAATCTTTTCCCATGCTGAGAAGTGTTGGTGATTTGCTCCTGACAGTGGTGGACGTAGACCTTCTTCCAGAGTTGGGAGAAGAGTGGTTGATGGGAGGGTGACTTTGCAAACACTCGGGTTTTCGCATGAGCAAATCTACACATGCATATTTGCTCATGACAAACTGCAGTTCACGGATATTTTCCGGGGGTGCAATTCTTGCTCTGCTTCTGTAGATTCTTGTGAGTTCACGAAAGCCAGATTGCTGCACTTAATGCAAGGACATATACCAGTGTTGCACTTTTGAGACTTTCTTTAGTAATATGGCCCCTAGTTTGGTCTGGCGTTGACCACAACCTTTTGTGTTTGTTAAAATTCTCTCTCCCTCTCTGTATCGGCTTGCTTTGCTGTGGGTGGCGGCGTTGGGCACTTTCACAGGGAGTATGTTGGCACACAGAGTGGTTTTGTTCAGTGGCAGTAACTGATGTGGCAGTGTGTGCGATTTTTTTGTGCTTTTGCCAGTGTTTGTTATAATGTTGAGGGTCCGGCAGCTCTCACATCAAGAAGGCTTTACAGAAACCATGCCAAAACAAGTCAAGTATTGGCAAAACTAGAGAGCTGACCACTAATTTCAGACCTACTGGCTTTGCCAATGCTTGTTTATTTTTATGTTTCTCATGATCTTATTGACGCTGGTTACACTGATTTTCCAATATTAGTGTTTTTGCGAAATACTAGCATGCATCAACACATTTTACTAAATGATGCTGCAAAGAAACGGTACCTGAAATTTCACAGTAGTTTAGCAAAATGTTTTTTTTCCTACTTTCATTTTGTTAGGAACATTTTATATTGAAAGCAAAGAGTCATTAATCTTTCTCTCAAGCTTCTGCAAATATTTGCATCTAATCAGAGAGCATTCTGGGAGCATTATTGCTAAACTTTGAAACCGTGAGTACACATTTTTGTCAGTAGTGCAGTCAGAACTTACATTTACTTAGAGCGCTCACCCTAATAATAAAGGATTTCAATTAATGAAACATAAATACAAGTTTGAACAGCATTAACATAGGCACACAAATAATAACTTAACTTCAGGCAGTGCCCTTCCTTGGCCCTTAATGTGCTACTGTAAACTGGCAGCCAAAGGGTTTGTGCTGTAGGGGGTTGGGCCTACTTGTCCAAAGGACAAAATACACTTTAAAACTTGTTGTCCTTGACCCCAAACAATATGTACTGGGCGTCGGGCTATAGGAATTCCACATCCCTGTTACTTGTGTGGTCCCAAAGGTCGTGACCATGTTGTTTCCACGTGTCCAGCCTGTTCGCGACCCTGTGGTTCATCACGGCCACCCTCCGGTTCACTACTGTCACTCTCTGGTTCATCACAGCACCCTCTGGTTCATCACAGCACCCTCTGGTTCATGACAGCACCCTCTGGTTCACCGCTGCCACCCTCTGGTTCATCACTGCCACCCTCTAGTTCACCACTGTCGCCCTCTGGTTCATCACAGCACCCTCTGGTTCATCAGAGCACCCTCTGGTTCATCACTGCCACCCTCTGGTTCACCACTGTCACCCTTTGGTTCATCACTGCCACCCTCTGGTTCACCACTGCCACCTTCTGGTTCATCACAGCACCATCTGGTTCGCCACTGCCACCCTCTAGTTCATCACTGCCACCCTCTGGTTCACCACTGCCACCCTCTGGTTCATCACTGCCACCCTCTGGTTCATCACTGCCGCCCTCTGGTTCATCACTGCCACCCTCTGGTTCACCACTGCCACCCTCTGGTTCACCACTGCCACCCTCTGGTTCATCACTGCCACCTTCTGGTTCACCACTGTCACCCTCTGGTTCATCACTGCCACCCTCTGGTACATCACAGCACCCTCTGGTTCATCACAGCACCCTCTTGTTCATCACTGCCACCCTCTGGTTCACCACTGTCACCCTCTGGTTCATCACTGCCACCCTCTGGTTCATCACTGCCACCCTCTGGTTCATCACAGCACCCTCTAGTTCATCACAGCACCCTCTTGTTCACCACTGCCACCCCCTGGTTCATCACTGCCACCCTCTGGATCACCACTGTCACCCTCTAGTTCATCACTGGCACCCTCTGGTTCATCACAGCACCCTCTGGCTCACCACTGCCACCCTCTGGTTCATCACTGCCACCCCCTGGTTCATCACTGCCATCCTCTGGTTCATCACTGCCACCATCTGGTTCATCACTGCCACCCTCTGGTTCACCACTGTCACCCTCTGGTTCACCACTGTCACCCTCTGGTTCATCACTGCCACCCTCTGGTTCATCACTGCCACCCTCTGGTTCACCACTGCCACCCTCTGGTTCATCACAGCACCCACTGATTCACCACTGCACCTTCTGGTACATCACTGCCACCCTCTGGTTCATCACAGCACCCTCTGGTTCATCACAGCACCCTCTGGTTCACCACTGCCACCCTCTGGTTCATCACTGCCACCCTCTGTTTCACCACTGCCACCCTCTGGTTCATCACAGCACCCACTTGTTCACCACTGCCACCCTCTGGTTCACTACTGCCACCCTCTGGTTCACCACTGTCACCCTCTGGTTCACCACTGCCACCCTCTGGTTCATCACTGCCACCCTCTGGTTCATCACAGCACCCTCTTGTTCACCTCTGCCACCCTCTGGTTCATCACTGCCACCCTCTGGATCACCACTGTCACCCTCTAGTTCATCACTGCCACCCTCTGGTTCATCACAGCACCCTCTGGTTCACCACTGCCACCCTCTGGTTCACTACTGCCACCCTCTGGTTCATCACTGGCACCCTGTGGTTCATCAATGCCACCCTCTGGTTCATCACTGCCACCCTCTGGTTCACCACTGTCACCCTCTGGTTCACCACTGTCACCCTCTGGTTCATCACTGCCACCCTCTGGTTCATCACTGCCACCCTCTGGTTCACCACTGCCACCCTCTGGTTCACCACTGCACCCATTGGTTTGCCACTGCACCTTCTGGTTCATCACTGCCACCCTCTGGTTCATCACAGCACCCTCTGGTTCATCACAGCACCCTCTGGTTCACCACTGCCACCCTCTGGTTCATCACTGCCACCCTCTGGTTCACCACTGCCACCCTCTGGTTCATCACAGCACCCACTGGTTCACCACTGCACCTTCTGGTTCATCACAGCACCCTCTGGTTCATCACTGCCACCCTCTGGTTCATCACAGCACCCTCTTGTTCACCTCTGCCACCCTCTGGTTCATCACTGCCACCCTCTGGATCACCACTGTCACCCTCTAGTTCATCACTGCCACCCTCTGGTTCATCACAGCACCCTCTGGTTCACCACTGCCACCCTCTGGTTCACTACTGCCACCCTCTGGTTCATCACTGGCACCCTGTGGTTCATCAATGCCACCCTCTGGTTCATCACTGCCACCCTCTGGTTCACCACTGTCACCCTCTGGTTCACCACTGTCACCCTCTGGTTCATCACTGCCACCCTCTGGTTCATCACTGCCACCCTCTGGTTCACCACTGCCACCCTCTGGTTCACCACTGCACCCATTGGTTTGCCACTGCACCTTCTGGTTCATCACTGCCACCCTCTGGTTCATCACAGCACCCTCTGGTTCATCACAGCACCCTCTGGTTCACCACTGCCACCCTCTGGTTCATCACTGCCACCCTCTGGTTCACCACTGCCACCCTCTGGTTCATCACAGCACCCACTGGTTCACCACTGCACCTTCTGGTTCATCACAGCACCCTCTGGTTCACCGCTGCACCTTCTGGTTAATAACAGCACCCTCTGGTTCGCCACTGCCACCCTCTGGTTCATCACTGCCACCCTCTGGTTCACCACTGCCACCCTCTGGTTCATCACAGCACCCACTGGTTCACCACTGCACCTTCTGGTTCATCACAGCACCCTCTGGTTCACCACTGCACCTTCTGGTTAACAACAGCACCCTCTGGTTCACCACTGCCACCCTCTGGTTCCTCACTGCCACCCTCTGGTTCATCACAGCACCCACTGGTTCATCAAGGCACCCTCTGGTTCACCACTGCCACCCTCTGGTGCATCACTGCCACCCTCTGGTTCACCACTGCCACCCTCTGGCTCATCACAGCACCCACTGGTTCACCACTGCACCTTCTGGTTCATCACAGCACCCTCTGGTTCACCACTGCACCTTTTGGTTAATCACAACACCCTCTGGTTCACCACTGCCACCCTCTGGTTCATCACTGCCACCCTCTGGTTCACCACTGTCACCCTCTGGTTCACCACTGTCACCCTCTGGTTCATCACTGCCACCCTCTGGTTCATCACTGCCACCCTCTGGTTCACCACTGCCACCTTCTGGTTCATCACAGCACCCCAGGGTTCACCACTGCACCTTCTGGTTCATCACAGCACCCTCTGGTTCACCACTGCACCTTCTGGTTCATCACAGCACCCTCTGGTTCACCACTGCACCTTCTGGTTCATCACAGCAAACTCTGGTTCACCACTGTAGATTATGGGGAGAAAGCACACCTGCCCAGCCTCAACCGAGACAAATTAATTTGGGGCTGGTTAATGTGTTACTGAATTTACATCACAGCACCCTCTGGTTCACCACTGCCACCCTCTGGTGCATCACTGCCACCCTCTCGTTCACCACTGCCACCCTCTGGCTCATCACAGCACCCACTGGTTCACCACTGCACCTTCTGGTTCCTCACAGCACCCTCTGGTTCACCACTGCACCTTTTGGTTAATCACAGCACCCTCTGGTTCACCACTGCCACCCTCTGGTTCATCACAGCACCCTCTGGTTCACCACTGCCACCCTCTGGTTCATCACTGCCACCCTCTGCTCTGGTTCACCACTGCCACCCTCTGGTTCATCACAATACCCACTGGTTCACCACTGCCACCCTCTGGTTCATCACAATACCCACTGGTTCACCACTGCACCTTCTGGTTCATCACAGCACCCTCTGGTTCACCGCTGCACCTTCTGGTTAATAACAGCACCCTCGGGTTCACCACTGCCACCCTCTGGTTCATCACTGCCACCCTCTGGTTCATCACTGCCACCCTCTGGTTTACCACTGCCACCCTCTGGTGCATCACAGCACCCACTGGTTCACCACTGCAGATTCGGGTTCATCACAGCACCCTCTGGTTCTCCACTGCACCTTCTGGTTAACAACAGCACCCTCTGGTTCACCACTGCCACCCTCTGGTTCCTCACTGCCACCCTCTTGTTCCTCACTGCCACCCTCTGGTTCATCACAGCACCCCCTGGTTCACCACTGCCACCCTCTGGTACATCACTGCCACCCTCTGGTTCACCACTGCCACCCCCTGGCTCATCACAGCACCCACTGGTTCACCACTGCACCTTCTGGTTCATCACAGCACCCTCTGGTTCACCACTGCACCTTTTGGTTAATCACAGCACCCTCTGGTTCACCACTGCCACCCTCTGGTTCATCACTGCCACCCTCTGGTTCACCACTGTCACCCTCTGGTTCACCACTGTCACCCTCTGGTTCATCACTGCCATCCTCTGGTTCATCACTGCCACCCTCTGGTTCACCACTGCCACCTTCTGGTTCATCACAGCACCCCCGGGTTCACCACTGCACCTTCTGGTTCATCACAGCACCCTCTGGTTCACCACTGCACCTTCTGGTTCATCACAGCACCCTCTGGTTCACCACTGCACCTTCTGGTTCATCACAGCAAACTCTGGTTCACCACTGTAGATTATGGGGAGAAAGCACACCTGCCCAGCCTCAACTGAGACAAATTAATTTGGGGCTGGTTAATGCGTTACTGAATTTAAGCTTCAAGTCCGGCACCCGCTTCCTTATCTGTAAATGCTTCCTGTTGCGGTTTAATTTTTGTGACAGGAGCATTGGGCCATACTTGTAACTATTCTCTGACCCTGGTTGGAGGGTCAGAGCAGGGTCAGAGAATAGTTGCAGGTAGGCAACGAACTCTGGAGGCACCGCTCAGGAAGCACTTACAGGGTTACAGCAGGTGCCCAAGTTGAAGTTAATTTCTTTGTAACCATTTTGTAAATGGTTACAAAGAAATTAGCTTCAACTTGGGCACCTGCTGTAACCCTGAAAGTGCTTCTTGTACTTCCGTTTTGGAAAATCCGGTCCGCTCGCGGATTTTTCTGCAATTTATGCGAGATTCGCAGGATCGCGAAATTGCAGAAAATCCGCAAATTCTGTGAGCGGAACAAATTTTCCGCCCAATGTTACCATTTACAAGTGGACTGTTTTAGCAGCAGGGTGCTCACTGTGAATTGAAAATACAATTTTCTATCTGATGGAACTGTGATAATGTCCCAAAACTGCTTGTAGGCCCATGATGGTTTAAAATCAAGAAATTCCCTAACCAAGGTACAACTGGCAGCTTTGTGAGCCTTATCAGACAACTTTTTTCCCCAGTAAAGCCTCTTCATAATTTCTTTAGAAGAAATTGGGCACTCCCGAGGGTACTCCCATAGCTCACTTAGTCCTAAGGAAGCAAAAGGCTGCTTAATATGATTACGCCAATAAACCTTATGAAAATGGTCTGACTTAATTAGGTCCTGGAGTGCAGTAGTGAAATGAGTCAACTCTGGTGTTGCCCAAAGGCGTTTCCACAACAACAGTGGGCGTAATCTACATTTACCCTCTATCCATTGTACGCCCATATCCAAGGTCAAAGGCTGTAGAGGTGTACTGGGTGGCAAGTGGGCAATAGTTCTTAATAAAAATGTGTTTTTTGATTTAGTTATTCCGTCGATATTATGAAAGCCCCACAGCTTCGCCCCATAAAAGACAGAGTCCAGGGCCTCACACACTAAATGCACTGCTTGTGACCTCACCCTAAATGAAACAGATGCAGTTACAAATGTTTTAAATCATTTAGCATACAAGATTTCTTGATTACCTCCTCGTCGCCTTCATTTCTTAATGAGGTGTTCATCTCTTCCCACAAACCCACTATAGTCCATTTTCTATTATGAATTAAACAAAGCAGGATATCCTCTAACTATAAAAGACCCACCCAACAAAACAATTTCTTGCTTTTTTTGTCTGCCTTCACCAGATGCATCTTCAGAGCAGGGACCTATTTTTAATTCAGTTATTTACTTCTGTTTCTTATTGGTGCAGTTTTATTTGGTAAATATTGGATAAAGTGCCTCTACTTCTGTCCATTCTCTGCAGGGCTTGTAAAGGTGTGAGGAGCAGCCTGGCCTTGCTGGTAGTGCCTGAGACCATACAGTGTGGCACAGCAGAGAAGCAAACACCACGATAACTGGGTGAATGCTGTCCTGTCTGGTGAAAGCTTGGGGACCTGCATATTTGCTTTTCAATGAGGACCAAAAGGACGATTAGCGATGTTTCTAATGCGGATGTGACGTCAAAATACAGGCCTGCTTGTGGAGTGTTTGGGAGCTTTCATGGAAGCCAGTACCTGGTGTAGCAGGAGGAGACAGACAGCAGCTTCAGTCCAGGTAGGAAGCCTAATCATGTGTGAGATGCATTTAGGATTTTTCCTGTTTTTCTTTTAAATAAAAAGAGAATGAAGAATGTATGGCCTAATGGTAAATGTATAACCCTCCATCTGAAGGTTAAGGGTTACTGTCCTGCTGTCTTCATGATCAGGTGTCTGCTTAAAAGGCTATTCAGTTGTCAGATTTCTTGCATTTATGAAGGTGAAAAAAGGGGTGATGCCTTGAACTTAACCAATAGGAAAATGGCAATTTTTGGAATAGCCATTCAGTTCGTGGTTTGATTCTAAACCAATAAGGTGTGATGGGTGCTATGGCTGCAGACATATACCAGAGGTGTGATATATTTCACAGCATTCAGCTGTGAAGAAGCCATGGAAAGGAAAAGACCTTAAAAGACAAACATCAGGAAGCCTTCTCCCCTGGGGAGCAGTTCTTGGGGATCCTCTTTGTCGGTCAGGAGTGCTCATTCTGCTAAAGACTGTGGTAATGCAAGTATCCAATGCCTTATTGAAGATGCAGTGCAAAGGCTCTAGAAGTAGAAAGGGAGAGGAGAAGAAAGGAGAAGAATTTTCATCGTCACAAGAGAGCTAATTCCTCATTTTCTCTTTCGTCTTCGATAGAAGCAGCAGTTTTTCAACAAAGGGAAAATATGTCAGGAGGGAAGGAATGGGTCAGACTATTTGCTAATAATTTGTTAACTGCTAATAATTTGCTAACCTCTTGTAGACTGCCAACTCACTCTGTGCATGGTTGTCAAACATTTTAAGGGTTCAAGGACTCTTTTTAAAAGCTTTGGCAAACCAAACTTTGGTAATGCAGACTTAAATAGGACAACAGGAGCTAAAAGCTTTCTTATCCAGTTTTTTTAAAGGGGGCGGGGGTAATTTTTAATTTTTAAATCTAAGTCCACGGAATGTCAACAAACTTGGGGTTGTGGAGTGTCCCCAGTCCGGATATCTCTAACTTTTAACCATTTCAGGCCCATAGACCCATTATTGGAAAGCTAATTTCTTGAAACTACTGAACAGATTTACACCAAGCCAAGCAACTGAACTTCCCTGAGTAAAGGTTCAGTTTCATGCCAGGTTTTCTATAATTCCACTGAATATTTCTTTCTGTAGTGAAAGGCAAAGATTCCTATGGAAGTTAAAATAAGAATGCAGCTTTTTGACCACCCTTTAAGTGTTCACCTTCATTGACGGGGGTGCCTGAAACTGAACAGATTATGAGTAAACTAAACATGGAAAGTGTCTGCCAAGTGTTGAGCAGATCCATAAAATTCAATTTTCAGACCTCCCGGGCCTGGAACATGGTGACGTTTTAAAGGTGGAACTGTCAGTTTGAAGCTTGTGAGCTTCCACTTTCCAGTGAAGCAGTGTTAAAGATATCCTGACCCTATGAATGGCTTACACATTAAATGCAATTTAAAAAGTATGTTTTATATAATTTACAGCTGTTGTCTTAAAGACATAAGCTTGTGTTCCTGGAAGCGGAAGTCGTTGAATTCCAAACAAGATGTCCCGCCTTTGCTGATAACGTTTTGATGCTAGGCTTCCTGTTTGCAGTTTGACATTTGTTTGCAGAGTTTTTTTTTCTGTAAGGTGGTCTAAAAAATCTACATGATTTCGTAAATCTATGCATAGGTCTGCAAAGCTTTCATGTAGGGTTTGTGGACATACTCAGTGGGCAAAACCAATGTGAAAATCTGCTTTGAAAAATGTTTAATTACAACTTCATAGGTGGTCCTTTGCCCCCCTCAAAGTTCTGTGGGTCAGGGCCTAGTTCCACTAATCCCCTTTGTGGCCTTTTACTTGCCTTCCAACTTGTAATGCATCTGTAACATAATTGTTTCTGCGGCTGCTAGCCAGATATTTCAGGCTTGTGGTACCTGAAATGAATAACAAGGGGGAAAAGTCCCATTGTCCAGTAGGATGAATTAATTGTTTTTAATGTGATCTGTAACTGTTTGCGGCTAACAGCGAAATATCTATAATGTAACCTTTTGAAGCCCAGCAGACAAATATTTTTTCAGCACTCATTTTTCCAAAAACTACTGTACAGATTTAACCACTAGCAAGGGAATTTCTCCGAGTAAAGTTCTCATTTCATTCCAAGTTTGTTGAAGTCTGTTCAGGTTTTATTTCTCTAGCAGAGAGCAAAGTTTCTTGACGTAGTTCAAATGGGAAATACTATTTTTTCACTCTCGTTTAAATCCACCCTTTAAGATGCGACCAAACCTGACTGCTGAAACATGGTAGGTTTGTGCAGACTCATCAAAAGAGCTTAAGTTATAAGCAAACTAAAAATCACCAGAGTTGCTGATTGTGAAACATAAATATATTTTTAGGAACATATTATGCATGTTACATTTTTAGGTCTCGACCTCAGCCAATGCCTCCGGCATTGCAGATGTCGAGAGCATTTCCCGACCGTATTTAATTTAATTTCTCTGCCTTTTCCACGCATATGTGTGATAAAGGCATACGCGTGGTAAAGGCAAGCATGGTTAAGCTTGCGTGGTAACGGAACGAGTGGTTCCGTCCACAACATAAATGCGGTTTCCCACCACACACATCCATGTCCTTTCATAAAGCACAACAAATGTTCTTCTTTTGAATTGAATTAATTGTAGGTTTTACACTAATGCTTCTTGACCAACCACTTTACCTGGACTGGGCAGCAGTACCTTGGTATCACTCTGACCCATGCCAACAGTTAAAGGCGGGCATTGATTCTGCGTTCCAAATCCTCAACTTCACAGTTTCCATCCATCTCCTTTTGCCAGTGATGTCTAGCCGAAACCACTCCAACACAAAGCATCTGATTCTGCTTCTATTACATATGTTTTTGTCGCAACTCTGAAGCTGTAACCTTCCTTTACATCAGATACCGCCACATAGGCTTTAAACCTAGTGATTGTGATTTTACCTTACCTCTATCTATGAAAAATGTCTTTCACTGTCACCTCTCCAGGATATCTGCATTATTCTGCAACCTATGCCAGTTTCCGTTTCACGCTGTTAGGCCTTCTTATGTATATCCATCTGCAGCACATAATATTAGCTGACCAACATCCTCTCAATGCTTTAAACGGTGGCATAGCTGCCACTCAGCACCACCACAGCACCACTCAGCACCACCACAGCACCACTCAGCACCACCACCGCACCACTCAGCACCACCATAGCATCACTCAGCACCACCACACTACCACTCAGCACCACCACAGCATCACTCAGCACCACCACAGCCCCACTCAGCACCACCACAGCACCACTCAGCACCACCACAGCACCACTCAGCACCACCACATTATCACTCAGCGCCACCACAGCATCACGCAGCGCCACCACAGCACCACTCAGTGCCACCACAGCACCACTCAGTGCCACCACAGCATCACTCAGCACCACCACAGCACCACTCAGCACCACCACAGCACCACTCAGTGCCACAACAGCACCACTCGGCACCACCACAGCACCACTCGGCACCACCACAGCACCACTCAGCACCACCACATTATCACTCAGCACCACCACAGCACCACTCAGCATCACACAGCATCACTCAGCACCACCACAGCATCACTCAGCACCACCACAGCACCACTCAGCGCCACTCCAGCATCACTCAGCGCCACCACAGCATCACTCAGCGCCACCATAGCATCACTCAGCGCCACTACAGCATCACTCAGCACCACCACAGCACCACTCAGCACCACTCACCAGCACCCCAGCATCACTTAGCACCGCCCCAGCATCACTCAGCACCACCACATTATCAATCAGCACCACCACATTATCAATCAGAACCACCACATTATCACTCAGTACCACCACAGCACCACTAAGCACCACCACAGCATCACTCAGCACCACCCCAGCATCACTCAGTACCACCACAGCACCACCACAGCACCACTCAGCAACACCACATTATCACTCAGCACCACCACATTATCACTCAGCACCACCACAGCACCGCTCGGCACCACAACAGCATCACTCGGCACCACCACAGCATCACTCAGCACCACCACAGCACCACTCAGCACCACCACAGCACCACTCAGCAACACCACATTATCACTCAGCACCACCACATTATCACTCAGCACCACCACAGCATCACTCAGCACCATCACAACATCACTCAGCACCACCACAGCATCACTCAGCATCACCACAGCACCACTCAGCACCACCCCAGCATCACTCAGCACCACCCCAGTATCACTCAGCACCACTCAGCATCACCACAGCACCACTCAGCACCACCACAGCACCACTCAGCACCACCACAGCATCACTCAGCACCACCACAGCACCACTCAGCACCACCACAGCATCACTCAGCACCACCACAGCATCACTCAGCACCACCAAAGCACCATTCAGTACCACCACAGCACCACTCAGCACTACCACAGCATCACTCAGCACCACCACAGCACCACCACAGCATCACTCAGCACCACCACAGCATCACTCAGCACCACCACAGCACCACTCAGCACCACCACAGCACCACTCAGCAACACCACATTATCACTCAGCACCACCACATTATCACTCAGCACCACCACAGCACCACTCGGCACCACCACAGCATCACTCGGCACCACCACAGCACCACTCAGCACCACCACATTATCACTCAGGACCACCACAGCACCACTCGGCACCACCACAGCATCACTCGGCACCATCACAGCATCACTCAGCACCACCACAGCATCACTCATCACCACCACAGCACCACTCAGCACCACTCAGCACCACTCAGCACCACTCAGCACCACAACAGCATCACTCAGCACCACCACAGCATCACTCAGCAGCACCACCACAGCACCACCACAGCACCACTCAGCACCACCACAGCACCACTCAGCACCACCACAGCATCAGTCAGCACCACCACAGCATCACTCAGCACCACCACAGCACCACTCAGAGCAACCCCAGCATCACTCAGCGCAACTCCAGCATCACTCAGCGCCACCACAGCATCACTCAGCGCCACCACAACATCACTCCGCGCCATCACAGCATCAGTCTGTGCAACCATTCAACAACAACTGGTTCAAATATGTTCTCTCAATGTTTCAAGCTCTATTACAAATGTCACAAAAAGATGTTAATATTTCACTTCTGTTCTTGGATTTTCATCACAATAAAATACACTGAACATAATCTTCACAAAAGTTATTTGCAAAAGTTTAAGCTATTGCCATTATAAATTACAATCACTTGTATTTAAGTATTTATTATTTAAAAAAATTATAAGCCATTGTTATTTGTAATATCAATACATCTAAGTCACTTAAATACAAAACATGTTGCATTACAAATGCTATAGGTGTCACATTTGCGAAAGTTATAACTATTGGGATTGAAAGTGACAAAGCTATTAATTTAGCTATTTTCAAAACCAACAAATAAATAAAAAAAAATATCATTTACAGGACCAATAGCTCAAACCTTCATAATGCGAGATCTATTGCATTGCAAATGCTTGTTTTGTATAACGCCTATTTTGGTGCAATTAGCAAGAAAACTATACATTTTGTATACAGTGAAAAGTTTATTGCAACAGCAACTTGACTAAACTGTAGTCAAAAATACAAAACATAATTATGCTCCTAAATGTACAGGATTTCCTATAAAACAGGGTTTGCTTCCTTAAAAGCACATGCTGGCTCTAGAAATCAGAGCCTGTCGAAGCCACTGTCAGAGAGGCAGAGCTAACAGTGGGGCTTGGTTATTATTAGAATGTTCAGCCGTGGACTGCTGAGTAAACTATATGTAGTGGTAATGATGAGATTTGTTAAGATACTCCTGCAATGTTCAGTTAATAATAGCCCTTGATTGTGTTGATAGCGTTCAGGTGTTAATTAGCTTTCGCAAAGAGAATGCTAATTAAAGAATGAGTAATTATTTAGCTTAGATATAGTTAAAGCATCTTCACTAATGATCAGCTAACAATGGGCTGTGATTGTAATTTGAATGTTCAGGTTTTGCTTTCGTTTTAATCAAGAGGTGTCTAATTACACAATGGGAAATGATCAAGGTCTGGAGGGTTTGTCAATATAATTTCCTTACGGTGAAAAATGTAAACAATTTCATGCATTGCTGCAAAATACTGGTTCTGTCTCACTGGATTTTCTAAAATATATGCATCCAAAAATGTATTAAGTTACACAGTGGCTGTCGCCATTGTGTAGCTGTGGCTCAGACACCCTTTCCATTGAAAAAGCATTTTTGATATGCCTATAACTTTGGCCTTTGTGGAAGGATCTACACCACATTCCGCACTTGCTTAGCATACGCCGGAAAGTACAGCATCCCACGTTTTGTGCCTTCCTGTGCAGGGGTAAACAAATTAGGTTTATTAATAAAAATATGTTTTCTCATTTAGGATCCTCATAGCTACAGTAAACACCGCTGAACTGATTTCTGCCTTAACATGGCATGAAATCTGAACTTTATTCAGAAAGTGTGCTTTCCCTGGTTTGGTGTAAACCTATTCAGTAGTTTTTGAGATATCAGTGTTTGAAGAAGGTGCCCGGTGGGCTTAAAATGGTTAACACTTTAGAATATTTTATCAGTTGAATAGCCATTTATTGATTTGTTTGTAACGTTGCCATAATTTGATGAATATGCATGAATGCATGAAACTTGATAGTATGTTGAAATTACTCTTGGTATCTTCAAAGCAGTGGCAGAGCAAGGGGGACATTCAGATTCATAAAGGCGGGCTCATTTAAAAGAAGGGTGGTGCAAAAAGTGTTAATTTGGCAATACGTTTGACACTGTGATAAATCTTCTCTAAATTTGGTAGAAACTGTAAAATGTTCTATTGGTATGTCAAGTTTTGTGCCAGTCTATTAATGAGGTAGTGCATTTTCCATTCCCTTATGACTGTGGCACTGGTTAATGAGTCAGCATCAAATGTGGCAAACAGTTGCCAAGTTACACCCAATGCAGATACTTCAGGTTTCCTGCAGATTAATGTGGGCGGGGAGCAGAGTGGAAAGGGGGGCATTTTTTATTTGCTAATAACTTTGACATCATTTGATGGATCTGCATTGACTTTGGCAGAGACTATCAAGGGTCTGCAGTTTTAAAAGTGAGGGTCAAATAATTGTTGATTTGCTGATACATTTGGCACAGTTTGGTGAATCGACACAAAATGTGGCATGCATTTAGCAGGCTTAGCGTTCTATTGGTTATGGCAAGATTTGAGTCTCTCTGTCAATGATAGGCAAAGATACATAGGGTAATAAAGGATTCATTCAGTATCAGTAGTAACTTTGCCTCTGTTTGGTGAATCTGTGTGAAATTTGGCAGACAGATAGGGATTTAAGTCCAGTGCTAGTTACCCAGTCCCTGCAAACAATCACTGCTGCACGTGGCCAAAGGGGGTTGGGCATACTGCCTGAATAAAGTTCACAACACAGAGGGCCAGATGTACAACCCGTTTTTGCGCTCACAATTGGGAGAACGGCCCGTTTGCGACCGCAAGAAAGGGTAATGCCATGAGTCACTGACTCGCAAAATAGCGTTTGCGACTCTCGCTATTAGGAAAGGGCATTCCTTCCTAATAGCGAGACTCATTGCCATGCACTATTGTTTTGCAACCGCATTTGCGGTCGCAAAACACTCGCAGTTTACCACCTACTTCATGTAGGTGGTAAACTACTCGCAAACGGGAAGGGGTCCCCAGGGGACCTCTTTCCCTTTGCAAGTGTGTGAGAAAATATATTATAAGAGCAGGCAATGGTCCAAGGGACCACTACCTGCCCTTAAAAAAAGAAACTGAACATTTTCATTTTTCTTTTCTAAATGCTGCCCGTTTTCCTATAAGGAAAACGGACTGCATTAAAAAAAACTGCTTTATATAAAATACAGTACCAGACATGGTGGTCTGCTGACCTCAGCAGGCCACCATCCCTGGGAGTGCTAGCCATTCCCAATGGGATTGCAAATTGCGCTTGCCTTATGAATATTGATGAGGCATGCAATTTGCAACCCCATTGGGAATCGCTAACAGTGTCTGTGACACTGTTGTACATTGCATTTTATGAGTTGCAAAGCGACGCAATTTGCGATCATAAAATGTAAGGGTTGTACATCTGGCCCAGAATGTGTACAAGGCAGGTGGATGGGGCACATCATCAAAAAACATGAGATTTCCTGACAAAAAACACACTTAAAGGTTTTTTATGCTTTTCTATACGCAAAACTGAAAAAACCCATAAATATTTCAGTTATGGCGCTCAATACACAATGCACGCCATAACTCATGCCCCCCTGCTACGATTTGTAGGCTTTGGCCTACGGCATATAAAAACATTTAAAAAGGCTATCTACAACGAACAAAACGCAGCAGAGTGCGAGTTATGGTGTGCTTTGTGCGTTGCACATGATAACTGGTGTATTTCAGACCTTTTACGGTTTTGCGTTTGATGAATCATAACTTATTTAAAAAAAAAATCAGGGCAGTTAGCCTCCTGTACCAGACTTAAAGAGACAAGGTCTTCTTTCAAATCTCAGCCGTTCATGGAAATCCACCTGCTCAAAGGATATGCAAGTGTCTGACTTCACAAGATAGACACGAAAGCATCCAGCCATCCATCTACCTAAGCAGGACTTACCCCCAGGGGCGGTGGGTGACATTTGAAAGTGGTGGGGCGCAAAGTGATTAGCATACTGCACCATAGCAAGCGAGCGCAGCGAGCGAGCCCGAACCCCAAAAGGGGGGTTTGTGGGGATTACCCCCCCCCCAAGAAAATTTTGAAAAAAAAGAAGAAAAATCGTGCATTTTCAAGCAAATTTGAGAAAGCAGGAAGGTTAAGAAAGCAATTGTGAAAGTGCAGTTATTACATTAATAGATGGCATAACATAGGTAGATGCTTATTCAGTATAACCACAGAGCTTCATACATTCCGTCCTATTACGTCCTATTACGCTCAGGTGCTGAATTCAGACTATAAGACTTTCATGAAATTCTCAGCTCAGAGTAGAAGAAGTTGCACAGCAGTTGGGAAACAGCCTTCACAAAGCATTGGGAACCACGCACCAACATACAGTTTTACTGCGCACAAACGATAATGTGTGGAAATGTCCTCACCTACTGTGATGATGTGTTTTGATCATATTCAAATATTTGTTTTCATCCCAGTTCAGAATTACAAAGAAAATGTGCTTCATTTGTACTTTCCTAATTCCGATATAATATCAGCCAAGATAATGTTTGTTGGGTGCAAGAAAAAAACAACATCCTACACCCTCTAGTCTCACATGGGCACTGTGCTGGATTGTCACATAAAAACATTTCTATCACTTTGAAGTCAGAGAAAGAAATTAAACACCAAACTCCCTTGGAAGACAGAGAGTGACATTTGAGCTCTGTCTTCAATGCACAGCAAACGTGACCAGATAAGATTTAAAGGCCTGTTTACAGAGAGGCAGGACTTGGAAGGATCCAGTAAACAAGGGATGGGCTTGAATTAGCTAAAAATGTATAATAACATGCAAAGTTGCCCCTAACTCTGATGCACACTGCTAATTCCGCTGTTTGGCTGATGCTCAATAAAGGGTGATTACCTCCCACCACCTTCCCAATTATAGATTATAGCACGCTGCATAAACTTGATTAACTAAGGTTTTGTTGAGTGTGTAGGCTTGAGGTTTCATTCTGTGAACTGCACAAAGTACACTCTGCACTTCCAGATGTGTACAAATGTACGAAAGCAACTA
This sequence comes from Lissotriton helveticus, assembly GCF_964261635.1. Classification (NCBI taxonomy): domain Eukaryota; kingdom Metazoa; phylum Chordata; class Amphibia; order Caudata; family Salamandridae; genus Lissotriton; species Lissotriton helveticus. Next base: position 1,688,162,156 of record NC_136057.1, on the reverse strand, counting down.
AACAATAACAAACAGGCACTGAACCCTTCGCTGAACCCTACAATGTACTGCACTTCTCTAAATCCTGCACCCCTCTGTGCACTGCCTCTCTGCTCTACACGCAGCGGTTGGTGATCTAGGGGCTGCACTGTCGTCTAGGCACTTTACGTACACACCACACATGTTATCACATACAAAGAAACAAGCGCGCACATGTTCCATATGTCATAAAACAATTCATAGTGCAATGCGGAGCAGGTAAACTCTGTGAACTTGTCCCCTGCCCGAAAACAGGCGCATCTATCTGAAAGTTATAATTTGCGCACTAATGGTGGCAGTTGGAACAAGCTACTACAGCGTTTCACTTAAAAACATGCTAATATGCATCAAAATCCTGCCAGATTAAACAAGAACGTTTTCAGGAAACAATTTAAAGATTATTTGCACAAAATAAATGCAGCTAAGTAGCTATTGTCAATATATGGCGCGTGCCTTTCGCCTCAGACAGCGGGCCTCTTCCAGACATAAGCCGATGTAACATGGTGTGTGTAGGCGGTGTGTTGGGCAGTGACTTTGTGTCAGCAGTGCTGTGCGTAGTCCGGGTCGCAACACCAAAGGAGTGAACAAAATAAAGCATGCACAATTCCTCATCGCCGGTACGTGAGCAGTGTGTGTTTAATACAGATGAACGGCAGGCTTTCACTTTCATTTTTATTGTTCCATTTAGGAAAAGTGAAAGTGTGAATTGCACCAGGCTGGTGACCAGCCAGGATCCGTGCAAAGGGCTGAATTGAAAGTGTGTATGCACTATCGTACTTACTAGCCCCGTGTAGATTGTAGTGGACATTGGAAATCACGCATGTTTGCTCCGGGGAAACAGTGAGAATGGTGGGTTTAGGAAAGTAAAGCTGTGACTGCACGGTGATGAGTGAGTGAGTGCTTTGGATTGAAAGGCGCACTCTTACGACACCGGCCTTCGCCTTCACCACGCGGTGAACCCCTTAAATCGGCGTCTCTACTCTGACTCTCTGCAACTTTCTGACATGAAACAGCCAGGCCGCAGCACCGTGCGCAGTTTACAGTTGCATTGATGCGAGCGCCTGACCACTGACCGGTTCAGCACCAGCACAGCAGGTGCGGCGCTTCTGTAGAGAACTGTAGCCCTGATTGTGTCCTGGGTTCCAGAACAGATTCAGAGCACTACGGGTTCAGAGCACCACTATAGGTTCAGCGCACCCCCACGGGTTCAGGGCACCGACATCGGCTCAGAGCACCAGCACAGGCTTGGAGCTTCTGTATAGTGTTGGATCTTTGCATGCCTCCTGAGTTCTCGTACAGGTTTAGCGTTCCAGCTTGAGTTTGTAGCTTCTGCAGAGATGTATAGCTTTTGCACAGATTAAGAGCTTCAACTCAGGTTTGGAGTTTCTGAGATTATATTATTTGTGGTTTCTGCAAAGGTTTGGAGCTTTTGTTTAGGGTCGGATCTCCCCCTCCCGAGCAGATCCTCAGCGCAGGTTCACAGCTCCAGCACAGGGGCGGATGTTCTGCACAGGCTCGAAACTTCTGATCAGGTTTGGATCGGAGGCAAAGATTGTGAACGTATGCGCTTAACGTGGGTTCTGGATAGGTTTGAGGCATATATGATCGGAGTTCCTCCTCCCGTTAATACCTTGTGCACAGGTTCGAAGCTCCTGCACAGGTTCAGAGCCCCAGCACAGGTGCGGATCTTATGCACAAGTTCAGAGCCCCAGCACAGGCGCGGATCTTATGCATAGGTTCAGAGCCCCAGCACAGGTGCAGATCTTATGTACAGGTTCAGAGCCCCAGCAGCACAGGTGCGGATCTTACATTTTTGTCTATTCTCGGATCTCCTGCTCAGATTCGGGGCTCTCACACAGGTTGAAAGCTTGTAATTTCTGGCAAAACGGGGACGCTTGGTCACCCTAACTCTTGGGATTCACAGGCTGCAGCCTGAAGCGCCCAAGAGGCAGTCAGTCAGCAAGGGTGGGATACGTGAGGAGCGGCATTAAATTCTGACCAAGGTTTCAAACCAGGGCTGAAGTCACGCCAGCTCAGAAAAACCTGCGACATGGCACATGCACAGTAACAGCATGTGCCTGTCTGCTGAGGCTGCCTGACCCTCGCGCACAGAGAGGGTCAGAAATATGCAGGCAAAAGAGATAGGGGCGCAGCCCCCCCCCCGCCCTTATTAAGAATCCGTCCCAGAAACAATAAAGCCTTGTTACAAGTAAATGGTCTTCAAAATACGTGTGAAGTACTCGGGTGCAGAAGGAAGGTGGCATGGGGAAATATCTCTGGATTCGAGCACGCCAGAGCAGCAACATTTCAGTATTTTGCCGTTTTTCTGTATTTATATGTAAAAATCCGGGAGCCCTAATTATGATTAATAATGTATTGGGCAGTGAATGAGAGAAGTGACTCGTGCATTAATGAGTTTGCCACTGTGAAATAACCCGCTGTGTTTGATCGCTGCTTTTAAAGAGGGAATGGATCCCTGTGCAGCGAGTACTTGAACAGTAGGGATCTATACTACAATATACTACTCGAGCAGGGGTTTGCTGTTGTATACTACTAGTGCAGTAGTAAATGAAATGAAAAAAAAATACCTGATCAAGTAAAGTAAGTCTCAAGTTCGAGAAAGGGTACACACAGGCTGGCTCATGCACACGCCGGTCCACACACGAGGCGACTGGTGGCGACTGGCGAGTAGAGAGAGGCAGGCTGGATCTGACGTCAGCAGCGCCGCACGCCGCAAAATGGCCAATCACTGCATGACTACATGAAGTCACACACAGTGATTGGCCATTATGCAGTGTGTGTGCACCACCCACGTAGGGCATCCAATAACGGATTGCCTTGCCCTGCTGCACGTTGACCGGCCAATCCTGGCACTGCAAGCAGCGCCAGGATTGGCTAGGGGGGCTCATGACTGCTCGCCCTGTGTCGCCTTTGTGAAGCCGGGGGTTGCGGCCCGCTCAAACAAGCACCCCCCTATGGGGGAACACAAATGCGCATGCGCGGGCTAGTTTCTGCCCCAAGCATCACTTGCGCACTAGAAGTCAGATACCTTGGTTGGCTGGCTGTCTGCTGCTGCAGCTGAGTGCGTCACGTAGTCGTGGGCTGTCACTCAAGCTGCGCAGCAGTCCAGCCCAGCCCCCCTGCACTCCCCACTCCTGGATCACTCGGGTGCTTCCCGATTCCCGGCGGCGCTCGCGCGAACTCTTTCAACAACAGTCACCCAGTTTATTTTATTGCAGCAGCGCGTCCATGGGGCTTGTGGGGCTACGCCCCTACGCCCCAATGGACGCACCGCGGCTGCTTACCCCAACGCCTCACCCCCTCAAGTAGTCATGGAAAAGATAGAAACAAACCTAACTACTAATCAGCATTAAAGATAAAACACAGTTTACCTACTAGATCTGTTTAAATTGTGTTACAGCAGTATGATGTAGCATAAGTTAAAGTTGGCATCTTTCTCGAGCACAAGTCCTATGTTTGGGCTAGAGACAGCTTCATCTGTCTCATCAGCCTCATGTAATAAAAAACAAATCACAAAGAATACGTACATCCATTGGTCTGGTTGGCGTTCAGTCACACTTTACTTCCACCCACCACAGCATACAGCATGGAGCAGTAGGACAGCCTACTTCAGTCATTGGCACATTTGAGCTGTAAAGCGCATTTAGCCTGATCACATGTGCACAGGCAGCTAAAATGAATTGCACTTCAGTGCCAGGGTCGGTGGGCCATTACTTTACTTTGTCAATGCTTTTTTCTTTTCATTCTTTATCATTTTTTGCCAGCTTTGTGAGTGTGTCATCTGTGTCTTCAGGTTGCAATACTTCAAAGGCTATAGTGAATTTTCTTTGTGCCAAAAAGAATCGTATATTCCCGTGATGTGCATTAAAACGAATAGGCTTTCCATTTCTAGTCTAAGCACACCTTCCTGCTACGAAGCACCCTTACTGTTCTATTAAAATTATATGCAATATATCTTTAAAAATGTAATTTTGTATTGCAAGCATATGGTTTCCACATTTAGGCAGGTACATGTCTTTCTTCTTCCTGTTTTTGTGGTATATACTTGCAATACAAATGTAAAAATGTAACCATTGTACCAGTGCTCCATGGCCAGGCCTGTTAGCTTTGCCAATGCCTGTTTAAACTTCTATTTAGGCACCATTTAGTCAAGAAGTATGTGATTTAACGTTGGAAATGAAAAATAGACAAGACCAGAGGGGTTGCTGTTGATGCATAGAATTCAGAAAAGAACATTCAGCATAGTCTCTATAGTGTGAATGGTCAAATAAAATAAAATATCATAGACTGCTATAATTGACTGTTTGCACCCTATAAATAGAAATATACATTAAAGTTAGTATACCATATATTTCGTTCATCATTCCAAGACCCCATAGTAAAAAAAGATATATATATTATTTATTCAGTTTTAAACAACTGCGTGGTTGTACACAGGTTTTAACATATCTCCATCCCCACATTTCCATGTATTGGCAGATTCCAGTGACTCATCAATCATGTATATCCATCCACAAAAATATATATACATAGGCACGTCATACTAGTAAACGTAGATGAACCATACAGAATTACCATATATTGCATTACGTTTCGCTATCGCCCCCATAGTAACATAACCACCAATGTATCTCAGGACTAGATTCAGTAGATTCCATTCCACTATAATCACTGCTAGATTCACAAAAACATACCTTTCTGTGCACCACATTCCACCACATTTAATCTAGCTATCCACCTAATGTCACATTATGTTAGCCCAAGAATTACTTTGAATCTCCATGTTGTTTGCGGAAATGTTCTATCCTAAAGAATGCAGGAGGATGTCAAAGCAATGTAAAGCTAACAGTGAATACAACCAATCAGCGATCGCTCTGCGATGTTCCATTATCTTCCTCTGAAGCGTTCTAACTGTACTGCCAACATAAATCTTTTCTTAAACACTTTAAAAAAATGTAAAGATGTTGCAATTAATATGAGAGTCATCTGCTAATATTTTAACAAAAGTATTATTGATACCTTTGTAGGACATAGTGCAATACAGCAGACCTTTTTTTTAAGGTTGCAGTTCGTGACATGCAGACATGCTTGGACTGGGGGTGCTGCAGATTTCTGGCCCTTTGAAAAGTGATTTGTAAAGGATCTTCCAGAAATGGGCTATATCTGTAGCCACCTTAAGGAACTCCCTTCTTTACTGCTGCATATCAAAATATCGGCTTTTACAATAGAATACTGTGTAATGATCCACATAGTAAAAATTTATTTTTGGGTGAATCTTTTTACTGTCGTACTTAAAAGTGCATTACGTGAGGTCTTTAAATACACTCAAGAAAGCACATTTTGTCATAAAAATCTACCGCCTGGAAACACTTCTTAAGTTCAAGTACCCGAGCTTAATGCATTTTACATTCTGTGCAATTTATGAGATTCCAACTGATTTCACTTCTCAATTACTTTCCTTTTGGTGGAAAGTTGATTTATATTTAAGAGGATCAGCAACTGACTTTAATTAACTAACTGTCTATTTATTATAATACCTCTACGTGCAATTTGATACTGGGTAAGTTGTTCAGAGGACCAAAGTAAATGTTTCAATGTCTATGTAGGTAATTTATAAAGCGCAACTGTTACTCCGAGGAGTGTCCTAGTGCTATAGCATAGGAGCCGTCTGCAGGCAAGGAAAGGAGAAGAGTCTAAGTGGAGGAAAAGAACCAAGTCTTAAGTTTTTTTGGGAAGATCAGTGTTTCCTTTATGACCCTGAGAGTCAGCGGCAGCTTGTTCCAAAGAGAGGGGCCTAGAAAGGAGAAAGATCTGCCCCCGCCCTCGTCTTCCTAATCCAAGGGACTGTGGCCAGACAGAGATTTTTAGAGCGAAGGTTTTTCTGGGGAGTGTAGAGCTTGATTTTGTCTTGAAGGTACCCTGGGCCGGTATCATAACGTGCTTTAAGTCCTCATTTATCAAATTATGCTCTGGGTTCAGAAAGCCAAAACCAGAACCAGAAGGAAATCCAAAAGAGGCCCCCAATTTCTCCCCAAGGGAATAGGGATAAGAATATCCAGGGGCCAAAGGATGTTAATACTTCCTGGAAGGGCGATGGCACTGACTCCTCCAAAAAAACACAGGTGTTGGGAGTAGATGTTCCAGACCACCAAGGCAACCTATATAGCATACACTTAATCAATGGACCATAAGATCTCAAAAAGGAAAACAACAGCTCAAATCATAGTCATGCAAGGTCAGAAACATAAAAATAAGCAAAAATTAGGAAAGAAGAGAAAGGTGAAAGAGAAAAAGTCCATGCTCAGTGAGATAGGCTGGAGACATAAAGCTTAAAACAATCATCCCAAAGTTTCCAAAATGTCGTTCTCTTGACAGGTTTGTCCACCCGATAAAGACATGAAATGTTTTGTACAGAGCGGATCCATTCATCCTCATTTGGGGAACAAGGGAGGATCCACTTAACACACAACTCCTTTTGTGCGAGGAGAATCAAGACGAAGATGAGAGCTTTATGGGTCTTGAGGAGACCCCAATCCTCTACCCCCTCTGGAACCACACCAAAAATCACGAGCCAAACTCAGCTTAATCTTGTGCCCCATAATACCTGAAATAATCTTACCCACTCTCTGCCAGAAAGGACACTGCCAAAACATGCGGGCCTCGTTTGCGTTTTTTCCTCCACATTTAGGGCAGTTCTTCGGCACACTATTCCCCAACTTCGATAATTTCTGTGGCGTCCAGTATGCCTTGTGGGCAGTAAAAAAGATGGTTCATCCTTAAAAGTGCGGCTTTCACATATAACCACAAATGAGACATAAATACTTGCCCTAAACATTTGAGGTCTTCGCCTGGCAGTACCCTCCTCCAGATCGCTGAGAATGGGTTTTGCGTTTCTTCTCCATTCTGGATTAGCATCCAATACCACTCTGCGATGACCTTCAGTGGATTGGGACGTAGACAGATCGTAGAAGCCAAGTCCATGTTCCCTCTAACCTTCTCACTTAACGTTTTAATCCAACTTGAAAGTTGATAGTACTTAAATTTGGAAACCGAGTTTTCAGAAATCTCTGAAAGTTGTTGCCATGGGATTAGTTTGGTGTCCTTAATAAGCTGCCCCCCCCTTACAAATACCACGTCCCCGTAGGGGGACTGCAAGTGTGTCCAATAAACAATCCGGGGTATCTGGAGAGTCCCAGATCGGCTCTACATTGAAGTAGTATGGTATTTGTATCGTCAATCTCACCGCATGCCATACCTTTGCGGTCGCTAAAAGGATCTTTTTGGGTTAGGAGCAATATTTTAAAAGTGATCCTCTTCCAGACAGGAAGCCAGTGTAGGCTGTGAAGAAGGCCGGAGACATGGGAGTGACGTGGGAGCCCAAAGATGGTACGTGCTGCGGCATTCTGAACTAACTGCAACCTGTCTATCAGGTGCTTGGGCAACCCTGCATAAAGGCTATTTCCATAGTTCAACCGTGAGATTATCAAGGCCTGCGTCACCAGTTGTTTAGCCTGAAGGGAGAGGAGATGAAAGTATTACCTAAGAACACGAAGGAGGGCAAAGCCTGTGCCCACCACAGAGCTGATTTGTGTGTGAAATGAAAGTTGCTCATCGAATTTGAAGCCCAGGTTTTTTACCACTAGACTTTTTAATAAAAGAGGGGGGCATTCTTTGGCCAGAAAGTTTCCCATGCTGTCTAAGAAAAGGAGCTCAGTCTTGGTATTGGATAACCATCTGAATGTTGCATTCAGGCACTCGCAGATTTTCTCACCAGGGAAAGCCTTACTCTTCCCCCAGGAGAAGAGGTGTTGGGTGTCATCTGCATATGACACTTTTTTTGTACCCCAGTGTTCTACTAAGGGGGCTAAGGGAGAGAGATAGATATTAAATAGCGTCGGACTCAGCACTGAGCCCTGTGGCACTCCAATCTTTAGCTTGCGGGAGGTGGCGGAAAAAGGGGGCCCCAAATCTCTAGTCCTCTGTCTTCCATAAAAGAGGCAAGCCACTGCCAAGCCGACCCTGTGAAGAACTGGGTTTTCAGAACCCAGCGGCGCCAGGGACACGCCCAAAGTCTTCGGATTCCCCTGTCTTGGTATACAGAGACACGGAATACTTCTGGGTGGCGTCAGAGATCAAATTTATTAGCTGCAGCTAGTAACAGTAATCCCAGCAATACAACATGGTGTACAACTCAGGAGACTGCTCAATTTTCATAGAGCAAGACATCACTTTTTATCCACATTTTACTCATTATGAATGCACACCCACTGCAACAAATACTGACGAATGAAATACATTTTCCCACACATTATCACATTCCAAAAAGCTCAACTTACATTGTACCAACCCACAAGTTAATTATTAGGAATGTCCCAAATTTGATTTCCATAAGCCAGCCAAACCCATAATTGAAAGCTCTACCCATGTAATGAAAAGTCGTAAGAAAAGAAACAGTTCAGATGCTGAATAGGATAAGATATGTGCAAGGAACTTAAAGTTAACGATATCCTGAACATTGATTGGCAATTTCAGACAACGATCAGCTAGAGAAATTGGCCTCGCAAAAGGGTCAGTTTCAGGTGACGGGGTCAGCGTCTTGCAGTTCACTCGCAAGTCAGAAAAGGCCTAGTTAATGCGTACATGAACAAAGAAGCCCATGCAACTTTGTTCGTTCGGTTACCTCCACGGCCTACGTGAGGGCAACACAAAATGGCGTCACGAACAACTCAAACAAAATGGAGTCCGGTCCGAGAATCACGGAACCTCAGACCCTCCTTTTGCCATAACATAGGCAATAACCTAAACTCATGTCAATCTGAATCCAGGTCTATATCTATTCTCATCAGGTCATCAAGGTGTTGCTGTAACATCATCTTATTATCCTTCGCTTCTCTAGGGACGGGTCTTCTCACACATATTGTAGCACAAAGACTACAAATGGCGGGACCACACTGGATGCACAGGCAACACGAGAAAAGGATAGCTAAAGCCATACCAAGGAACATCAGAATCTTCCATCCCCATTTGGACAGCAGTCCCCAAAACCATCCTATCAATGACCAGTTCCTGTCGTCTACGTGTATAGACTCAGCAGACTTATGTAACTTCAAGATAGCTTGGTACACTGTCGGAGCGTTCTCTGGTATGAAAACACAGCAACTAGACCCGATCAATTTACATACCCCACCTCTATCTGCAAGTATGTTATCTAAAACAATACGGTTTTGTAACGTAATAAGGCGATCCGCTTGAAGCTCAGCTGTAATATTGCTAAGGGCACCAGCAGTTTCATTTATAGTGGCCTCAACCACTCTCGTAAGCTGACGAATACTCCTACTATTGGCCATAGGACCCCAAAAGGGCACGAAACCCTTAAAGAAGTCTCCAACTTCTTGTGCGACAGTTTCTTTCGCATCGATAACACCTCTACCATATCTTGTCTTATGGTAATCAAAAGCAGCAGTGTATGTAGGGGTAAGCAAAAATGCCACATAACATGTACCTGAGAAGTCAGGAGGCAACCATGTATATGCTCTGTCGTGACAAACAAAATACGTGCCTTTGGCTGGCACGAACGGTGGAGATTTCTGGGATGTATAGACATAGGTGTGAACACACACACTCCTACCAAGCTGAGCTCTCGGATTCTGACCATTACATTGCAGACAAAAATGACCTCGGTGGGGTACAATCCAAATAGGGGGAGACCTTTTTCGTCTCTCCTTCTCTGTCAGGCTAATGCTATATCCAGTCTTGTTCCAACCAATATATGCTCGTACCTCATCCTTAGGGATAGCATTATACGCATCAATATCTCTGATCATATCTACTATTCCCTGTATCATGGCATTATTACTCGCATTATCTTTGACGGAACGTACAGGAGATGCTTCATTCGCATAGATAAACATTGCTTGGAGTGCCCATACTGACCCATTAGGCGAAAAAGGCAAAACTAAATATGGCATTCCCTTATCTGTCGTATGCAGCATAAGACCACAAACCCAACAATTCGTGGTATTTACTACTAGCTGATGCTGATGCAACATTTGTATAAATGAATTGTTAACAAATTCTGATCTTCGTGTCTGTTCATGTTCAGGCAACGTGTGAAATTCATGTAGAGAAACAGTAGAAAAAGAAAGAGTAGGTTGGGGAGTAGATGCAAGTGTCTGTCGTGTAACATAGACAATCCAACCCACACAAGCCAATGTAATATTTAAAAGCATCAAAAAACACAGTATCAAAAAACATTTGCTACGAACCAATGTACACATTTTCATTTTAGAATCAATTCTCTTAACACCCTTATCAGATTCAAAAGACTCCATCCTCTAACGTGCTGCTCACGGCTATTACCTTCTTCACTTAAGTGTGCGTCAAGATCGTACTAACGACCATGAACCACAGACCTTTTGTCAATTCGCGGCTCACCCCTTAAGGCTGTACCGTGACCCTGCAGCGGAGTCCCGATGGTGATTCGAAAAAGAAAAAGAAAAAAAAGTCTCTTTATCTGACAAGGTGTAATTCACAACCTAAAAAATTCAAGTTTTATTTGTCCATTTATTTGTCCTTTCTCAGTCTCAGGTTGTAACGCTCTTTGCCAGGCACAGTTTGCTCTTGAAAAAGTGTTTCCGGATTCGTCGTGTCAAGTCTTAGATGCGGCGGCACAGCAGCTTGCAGAATTTCATCGTCCGCACGTTCTGACTGAGTCCATACCAAATGTGCCTCACTAAAAGGTACGAATCTAGGAATTCTCTCACATTCAGAATCAGCTATACCTTCCCTCACCCACTTATCATACGGAAGGGTAACGGAACCTTTTTACAATGGGTACCATGTACTCAATTCTTTTTACCAGCTACCCTAACAGCAGTTCGAGTTGCTAACAAGACTAAATGCGGTCCAGTCCACCTTGGCTCCAAGTTCTTAGTTCGTTGAAAATTCTTGGTAAGAATATAATCTCCAGGTTGAATCGTGTGGCCTGGATCTGCTGTCGGCAAACTGTCATAGACCTGTTGGTGGAGAACACGTAATTTAGCAGTCAAGTCATGTAAGTAATCCACCAACATAGGGTACTCGATGTCACTGTACTTTTTAGGCCTTGGCACACCCCAAACTTTCACCGGACGACCAAAAACAATTTCGTATGGGCTAAGTCCCACACGAGAATGTACTGTCGTCCTTGTTGACAAAAGGGCCAACGGCAAAGCATCTGGCCATGTAAGACCAGAGCTCGCTTGTATCTTAGCTAACTTCAGTTTCAGAGTGCCATTATAGCACTTGACCAGTCCAGCAGACTGGGGGTGATTCGCAGCATGGAATTTCTGATTGATACCCAAACACGCACACACTTTCTTCATGATTTGACCCACGAATTCACTCCCATTGTCGCTACATACAATTCTTGGCAAACCATACCTAGGGATGTACTCTTTGAGCAAAACCTTGGCTGTAGACAAGGCAGTATTATCCTTTAGGGGGTAGGCCTCTATCCATCTGGAAAAGACACAAACAACTACAAGGACATACTTCAAATTGTTACATCTCTCCATGTGAATGTAATCTAGTGGTATCACTTCAAATGGATACGTTGGAAGGGCAAAATGACCAGCTGGAGTTGGAGTTCCCTTTCCAGGATTATACATCAGACAAATCATACAATGCTTCACCACATTCTCAGCACATTTAGGAATTCCAGCATTCTGCCATACTGGAGCCAACAACTTGCATATTCCTTTCGAACTAATGCGAGCCATTCCATGAGCCATAGTAACCACTGGGAGCACATACGCATCAGGCAACAACCATCGCTGGTGCTCCGACAACTCAACCCAACAACCTGTTGAATCCAACATACCCGTAGTTTCTCTCCACACACTCACTTCTTTTTCTGTACCTTCAGCCTGAATCAACTTCACACTTTCTATTGTGTCTTCACACATTCCACCTGCCATAACCCAGTTAGCAGGGCCAGCAACATACATTCGACTCATCATATCTTTTGACGTTTCTTTCGCAACTTCATCTGCAAACGCATTTCCTCGGCCCACATCATCCACAACATGCTTATGCGCACTACACTTCACAATTGCAATCTGCTTTGGGAGAGTAAATAATTCCAGAAGTTCATTCACTAATTGCCCATGCTGAATTTTCGTACCATGGGAAGAAATCCTCTCTCTCTCCACAAGCGTCTAAAACTATGGGCAACACCAAACGCATACTGGCTATCAGTATAAACATTCACTCGCTTTCCTTCTGACAACACACACGTTCTAGTCAATGCAATTAACTCTGCTGCTTGTGCTGAATTCTGTGTTATATGTGCTGTTTCAACAACTGTATGTAAAGTTGTGACAGCATATGCTGCAGTCGTCTCTCCATTCGGAAGCTTAAAACACGAACCATCTACCCATAGGGTACCATCAACATTCGAAAGAGGAGTATATTTTATATCAACTCTAGCCTTCGTTTCCTCCTCTGTCCGGAGAAAACAATCATGCTGTTTCCGAACATCTGTCTCTACAGAAATCGGCAACAACGTAGCTGGATTCAACACATTGCACCTTTTAATGTGCACATGGCTAGCCAAAAGCGTCAACTCATAACCTGACAAACGTGCACTAGTAAGGTGCTGTGTCTTTGTCCTATTCAATAAGGTATCCACTGCATGTGGGACCATCACAATCAACGTATTATCCAATACCAAACCAGCAGACTGTCGGATAGAAACAGCCGCTGCCGCTGTAGCTCTCAAACAACTCGGCAACGCCCTAGCTACTGGATCCAACATAGCTGAAAAATACGCGCATGGACGCTGCTTGTCTCCAAATTGTTGTGTCAACACTGACAATGCGCAACCTTCTCTCTCGTGAACATACAGTGTAAAAGGTTTACTGTAGTCCGGAGTACCCAACACCGGAGCAGAACACAATGCATCACGTAATTCAGAAAAACTTTTTTGACATTCGTCAGACCAAGGGAGAGGATGCGAAGTATCTTTAAGAGTCAGCGCTAACAGAGGTTTTGCTAACAACGAAAAATTCGGAATCCACTGTCTACAATACGAAGTGATACCTAAAAAGGCGCGCACTTCTCTCTTTGTGGATGGCACACTCATTTGGGCAATCGCTTGAATTCGTTCTGGGGTCAATCGTCTTCCCTCCTTCGACAAGAGATGACCTAAGTAGGTTACTTCTTGGCAGCAATACTGTAACTTTGAAGGTGACACTTTATGATGAAGGTCAGACAAATGTCGTAACAAAGAAAGAGTAGCCTCTTTACAAATCTCTTCGTCATCAGCAGCAACCAACAGATCATCAACATACTGAATAAGAGTAGCACCAGAAGGCAATACAAAATCATCAAGCTGAGTTTTCAACGCTTGACTATAGATGGAGGGACTTTCACAATAACCCTGAGGTGCGCGCTTAAACCGGAAGCTTCGACCTCCTAAAGAGAAGTCGAAAATATCTCTACTTTCCTCAGCAATCGGAATACTGAAGAAAGCGTTCTTCAAGTCGATAACTGAAAACCAGGCAGCTGAAGCAGGGATCAGAGTCAACAAAGCAGTGATGTCTGGGACAACAGAAAACTGTGGCACAACAATTTTGTTGACCTCTCGAAGGTCGATCACAAACCGATACACAGGTGGCTGAGAAGCATCCGTACGCTTAAGGACAGGCAGAACAGGACTGTTACACACATTACCTCTCGTTTCTTCAACTACACCCTTCTCAACCAAATCATAGATAATCGCTAAAAGAGCTCTCTCGCCATCACTAGATATTTTATATTGTGGAATACGAGGTAGCCTAGCATTTGAGTTAAGGGTAACAACATACGGTGGAATCTGCAAAAGACCAACATCATTGGGGCCTGTAGCCCAAAGCGTATCAGGAAGAGAACGCAGTTCCAGTGGAAGACAATCTTTAGACAAATACATCGGGGACATCCCTTTCTTACCCACTGTAAGATGTACTCCCGAAGGAGAACAATGTAATGTCGCATGCAATCTTTTCAGAAAGTCCAAACCCAACAGATTCTCACCACAACCAGTCGTTAGAATAAGGGGAGCTTCCAATTCACAAGGACCAATAGAAAGGGACAAAGGACTAGAAACCGGATTACGAACTGGGGCGCCAGAAAATCCTACTGAAACATTGGTCAAGCCAGACAAAGGTGCGCCAGGAAGTTTAGAGTGCATAATAGAACTCTTCGTCGCACCAGTATCCAAAAGAAAAGGTTCTACCACACCTGATGTAATCACTTCAACATAAGGTCCACTCTTGTCTACTGGAACTGACACTACTCCCTCACTTTGCCCCATGGCTGTCCTAACTGTCATTATAACCAGCACTCTCACTCTCGACACAATAGTCATCAGCGTAGTACTGGGCAGACTGAACAGTCGGAACATTCTGTCTGTCGAAATAATTCGCAGAATTCTGAGGGGGAAAGGAACGCTCATTCTGGGAAAACACACCACGTCCCCTACCCCTAGGAGCTTGCTGGAAACCACCACGACCTCTTTGACCAAAAACACCATTCGCACGCTGTAGCAAAGCCGGATAACTATTCTTGAAATGACCTTCCTCTCTACAGTAAGCACACTGATTAGGTCCTGGAAAGAATCGTGGAGCGTAAGACTCGGGCTTCTGTAACAATCTCTGAAACTGTGGGGGTTGCTGAAACTGAGGCTGATTCGGACGAGGCGGATAAGCTTGCTGCAAAAGAACTATCATCTTTAAGTCTCTAGTTTTCTTCTCTACTTTATCCTTCTCATCGTTATCCCTATTTTCATAATATTGTGCAGTAGCCAATATCTGGTCCGACGAAGAAACAGCCCATGAACTCTCAGAGTCCTTTAACTTATTAGAAAGTTCGGGAAGCAAATTAAAGACAAATTTGTCGACGAATAACCTTTGACCACCTTCAGTGCTCATGTCCTGACCACTATGATCGATAAACGTCTCCTCGAACCTAGTGAAGAAATCAGACACACTCTCGTCTTTCTTTTGTTTGCATGCTGCTAACTTATCCCAATTCACTCGTAAAGGAGGCATCATAGTTTTCATCAAATTAATAATCCTACCAGGTAATTCTGCAACTAAGGGTTCAGGTTTGGCACCTCCTACCTGCCGACCATCTGCAGCAGTAATATTCGCCCACGTATCTCCTAACTCTGGCGCATGATCCTCATGATGGATCTTCGCCCACAAAGGTTGAGGAACTACATTACCCATCAACATATCTATATCAGTTAAATTCATAATACACGCATCAACTGTCTGAGACAACTCCTTGTAATAACCAGCAGGATTTTTTACGGGGATCAGGTAAGGTCTGCTTAAGAGCCAAGACCTCTGCTCTCTTCCAAGGAACATGTACCCACACTCGCTGAAAATGAGCCTCTACGGCCAAAATATTATGAGCGGCATTAGCAGCAACTGCCTCTCTCCATACAGGGGGAACCTCTCTCATAGGATACTGCTTCACTTTCCTCCTAACAGAGGAATCAGGTTTGTGCAATGTCTGAGGCGGAAGCCTAGATCTGAAAGCAAGTATCGTCTCTACAGCATCTACAACATCAGACTCCACTATCGTCCCTTTAGCAAATTCTGACTGGACATCAAGCACTTCCTGCGGAATCGGACCCAACTCATTATCTTCCTATTCCTGACGAAGAAAAGTACACATTACATCAAAAACATACCTTTGCTTAGGCGGATCCCACTGAAAGAAAACATCCATAACCGCTTGCAAATCATACCAGGAAGCATTTAAAACCCATCTACGAGCCAAAAGATCCAACACTGTCCGCTCCTCCGAACTAGGAAGCTGACTACGACTCTGCTTACGTTCCGATACAGGGGTCATATTCAGTGACCCAAAGAGTGGAGACAAAAGATTAGCAACAGTCTCAATCATTCGTTTCGAGCAGAAGGAGAAGAAGTAGACATGAAGACAGGAGAATGAATATTTTGAGGCAAAAGAGGTGTAGGGACAAGAATAGCAGGAGTCAGAGATACAGGAATGAAGGGCTTGGAGTTTGAGGCAAAGCTGGTAGCAAAGCCTAGAGGGGGCTGCGCCGTAGGAGAGAGAACCATCTGTGGAGCAACGGGTGGCTGAACAACAGCAGGAGGCTGAACAACAAATGGTGCAACAACCGGGGGTAATGGAGGTGCAGTAGCACCCTGCACAAAAGGGGGTGGCAATCTCAGTAAATGAGAGATCAAAGGATCTTTTTCTGGGTCTTCAATCACTTTTGGAAGAGAAGGCGGCAAGGCCGGATAACATTTATCGATAGCCATGCAACGCTGTCTGAGACTTTACTCGCACGCTCTTCTCCATCTTCCTTAAACTGCCTAGCAGCTTGTAGTACTGACATATTCTTATCTTTCCTATCTCTCTTTGCTTGCTTAATTTCTCGCTGTTTGGCTTCCTTTCACCAAAGGCGGAAAGAGTCAAACATCGCCGGCCGGGCTTTCTTCTTAAATAGCGCAACTTCCAGATTATCTAAAATATTTAATTCGAAACTACCATGTTGGGGCCATCGTAAAACACCATCTTTCTTTGTATAGCGAACCCACACTTCGTTATAAGTGATAGGACCCACTCCGTGTTTTGAATAGAGCTCATAAGTCGGAGTTCCAACCGGAGGTATCGGACACGAATCCTCCAATCGGGAATCCCTGTTGCAACCACAACTAAACCATTTCCTAATTTTGCTAAGACCAGGCATCTTATAGCTCACTAATCTAGCTTCAAACTTCAAGGGGTTATCAACTATCGATACACTCGTAAATATACGAGCCCCTCGGCTTCGATTATTGCAACAATCGAATCAAAACCAAGAAACAAAACAAAGTCGTGGGAGCGACCCACTTATACTTAACCAAAATATCTGTCACGCCACCAGAAGACCATCTATCGTCTCGCTCTACAAAGGATTAATCGAGGGTCCAAGACAGGGCGACAGTCAGGGCAGCAGTCCTTCGTAGCCGTCGGAAAGCGGGAAGCCTCGCAGAAAAAACCTTCGGTTCACGTCGACATGCAGGGGTCGATAATGTGGCGGCCTTCCTCCAGAATGTCCTCACGTGGCTCCTCACGATCCTCGGGCTTGGACCGGTACCGCTGAAGTCACCCCACGTTGGGTGCCAACTGAAGAACCGGGTTTTCAGAACCCAGCGGCGCCAGGGACATGCCCAAAGTCTTCGGATTCCCCTGTCTTGGTATACAGAGACACGGAATACTTCTAGGTGGCGTCAGAGATCAAATTTATTAGCTGCAGCTAGTAACAGTAATCCCAGCAATACAACACAGTGTACAACTCAGGAGACTGCTCAATTTTCGTAGAGCAAGACATCACTTTTTATCCACATTTTACTCATTATGAATGCACACCCACTGCGACAAATACTGACGAATGAAATACATTTTCCCACACATTATCACATTCCAAAAAGCTCAACTTACCTTACATTGTACCAACCCACAAGTTAATTATTAGGAATGTCCCAAAATCGATTTCCACAAGCCGGACAAACCCATAATTGAAAGCACTACCCATGTAATGAAAAGTCGTAAGAAAAGAAACAGTTCAGATGCTGAATAGGATAAGATATGTGCAAGGAACTTAAAGTTAACGATATCCTGAACATTGATTGGCAATTTCAGACAACGATCAGCTAGAGAAATTGGCCTCGCAAAAGGGTCAGTTTCAGGTGACGGGGTCAGCGTCTTGCAGTTCACTCGCAAGTCAGAAAAGGCCTAGTTAATGCGTACATGAACAACGAAGCCCATGCAACTTTGTTCGTTCGGTTACCTCCACGGCCTACGTGAGGGAAACACAAAATGGCGTCACGAACAACTCAAACAAAATGGAGTCCGGTCCGAGAATCACGGAACCTCACCTGCGATCCCCATAGAGTGTATACGAGCTAGGAGGATGGAGTGAGATATGGTGTCGAACGCTGCCGATAATTTGAGTAACACCAGAAGCAGTCTGTCGCCCCTGTCTGTATGAAGGCGAATGGAGTCGAGAACTTCCCGCAACGATGACTAAGGACTATAGTTGGGCCAGAAGCCAGATTAACTTGCATGCAACATATTATTACTTTCTAAATGTGCGGGTATCTGTTGATAGACATGTTTCTCCAGTACTTTTTCTAGGGCTCAGAGAAGGGAAATGGTTTGATAGTTGATTGGATCATTTGGATCTGTCTGGGGTTTTTTCGGCAGTGGTAGAATTTAAGCTTGTTTCCAAACCATGGGCATCTTTGCAGATGACAGGGATGTATTAAATAACTGATGCAGTAGTGGGGTGATGGCCTTTGGCCCGCGAGCTAAGAGAGAGGCAGGACCCGGGTCTGAGGGGGAGCCTGATTTTGGGCGACTTATGGCTAGAAAGGTTTCTTCCACTGAAATGGGATGAAAAGAGTCTAAGAAGCTGGCTGTGCTACTGAAGGTAGGCTCTGGAAGAATCAGGTCTGTCTCCTTCCTCTCCTTTATGCCTGTGAGTTCCTTTGTACTACCTTTATCCAAGCTGTTGTTGACTTTTGGAGGTGGAAGACTACGTTGAATGGAGGTTCTGCACTTTAAAAGTTTAAAAACACTTGCTCAAAATACCTAAAAGGATGATTTCTTGTAGCGTTGTGGTCCTCATATAGGTTGCGTTCATCTGTCAGTCAGCCAGTTAGTCTTGTCCCCATCGTGAGGGTTCTACACGACCATGCATACACACACTTTGTCACTTTCGGGTATGTTTATAACTTTTTATTGGCAATTGAAGAGAGCAGATGTAGACTACAGCATAAAATTATTACAAATTCACAAGCTACACTTCAATAGAATTAAATCCAGAACTATAATTTAAGAATGAGTGTTGTTAAACTAATCTGAAGTGCTTATTTTGAGCCAGTGGTTTCCAGTGGTCAGCACTGGCACTTAATTGTCAACACAAGCGCTTGTGACAGTCTGCCACAAAGAGGCGCAGTTTGGCTAATTTAGAGATGACCACAACAAAAATTAATTTTGAATTCAATATACATAAAAAAAATACTATTCCCTGCCGCCCAAGCCATTCGTTTAGCTCTGGGGTCCTGGAATAGTCCGAATTGTCACACTTGTTGGAGTGTGATGGTTAGTAGTTGTGCTGTTACAATCTTTGGTAGCATAGCGGTGACAATATGTGGTGCAAGCTGCAGTGGCCTCCCGGCGGAGCCCTGATGCTTATGTTTTTGCAATAACGTTTTTCTTCAGTTCCTAAGTCTATCTGTATGATAAAGTTAAGTCGTCTGTATTTTCATTTTCCTCATTCCTCTTTAGTACTTATTCCCATAACTCAGACACTAACACATTCAATAAAGATATATCAAGCATTTAAAGATATATGAAGCATTTGTAAACAGCGGGTTGATTTGATCTTGGCAAGCTATACGTCATGTCTCGTGCCTCACCTGCATTTAGTGGTAATGGATGAAGGCCCTTGTTACGAGTCTGGCAGAGAGGTGTCCCTGAGGAGTGGGGTCGGGGTTGGGAAGTATACTGTTCAGCCAATGATAAGTGGCCCGGTGTTCCCCTATCTGTGATTTCCAGGTGTGAGAACACCTGCGCCGGGTTCACAGACTGCGGATCTGCACTTGGTAAAGACATGGGGGAACATCCTTTACAACGTAACTTTTACTACACACTACCATTACGACGCAGCTATTACAACGCAAGTCGTTATAACGGCTTACGCTGGAGGGTGCTGTAGGATAGGGAATAGTTTAATTTTCTATCCAACACCTTCCCTACTATCCACGGGGACTGGAGTTGGAATAGAAAATTAAACTATTCCACTATCCAGCGCCCCCCAACGCAAGTCGTTGTAACAACATGCGTTGTAAAAACTGCGTTGTAATGGCATGCAGAGCAAAAGCATGCCTTGTGATGTCATACATCCAAAGCCATGGGTTCTTCGGGCACAGGTTGTGGTCACTTGCACAGCCTGCCCCTCCCCCCCCCCACCCTTGTCCCCGCCAACACCATGTGTGAAGCTGGCAGTTCCCACCCTCCCTCTCCCTATGGCCCCTAAGCCAGGCCGGTCTGCTATGATCCCAGAAACCCTCCATGTCCTTGCTTCCTGCCTGCTTTGCTTCTCCTCCCCAGGTGTCTTCTACCACCCGCTTAGGGCAGGTGTTAAATGTTTGGGGAAAAGTCCCTGAAATCATGGACACATGCAGATTCTCACCTACGGTTCCAGGGTCTGCACAATTATTCGCCATTCTGGAGGCTATGACTATTTTTTTGGGGGGGCGAGTTTTATATAGCGCAAACATGAACCCCGGGGTATCAGAGCGCTTTAAATGAGCACCAGTTGCGATACAGATGGACACAATCATTTTGTTAAAACAAGATGATGATAGGCGGAGCACTGACACTTTTCAGACACTCACAGAAAACAAGCATCCTGGGACCAGTTTCAGGGTAACACCCCTCATCAGCCAAGCTAGCTTCAATCCCCATTTGGCGAGATAAGCAAAGTGCAGGAAACCTTATCAAAACGGAAAACAATTGTTTTATTTAATCTAATCAGGGTTTACTAGTTTTAAGGAAACTGACATACTGAGGACGAAAGCCAGTCAGTGCAATATACACTTCCGTCTACCTCTGAAATCTTTCACTTTCCCTCCTATAGGCGCCTTAACACTAGATCCATGAATAAAAACTGTCTGAATGTCTATGAGCTGATACCAGAATCAAGGTCTGATCTACTGTTCATCACAGGCATGTCTTCGTGAGACCACCCCCACAGGGCTATACTAAACGTAAAAAAATATTTTGCCAAATAGACTGGCACAGGTCTAACCACTGTTAACAAAACCACCCTTCTGGCAAAATGTGTAGATGAATACAGCTCCTGGGTGTGAAAACCTCTTCTTTTCCAGTGCTCTCCTTTGCAAACCTGTTGGACTTGGCCCTCTCTGCAGGGTCATCCCTGAACTTTTTGCCTTCCTCCAATATTCTCTCTGACCCGTTTTTGTTGGTTTAATGCCTCTGGGCACTTTACCACTGCTGTCCAGTGCTAAAGTGCATAGGCTCTCCCTACTGTAAACTGTGTACATTGATTGGTTTCCATGATTGGCTTATTTGGTTTACTGTCAGTCCCCAGTAAAGTGCACCAGGAGTGCCAGGAGCTTGTAAATACAAATGCTGCTGGTGGGCTTGCAACACTGGTTGTGCCACCCACAGAAGCAGCCTTTTAAAATATGTCTAAGGTCTGCCATTGCAGAACCTGCGTTCAGTCTGGTACTGTCATGCTGACTGCGCAAGTACACCTACTTGCCAGTCCCTAAACCTTCCATTAACTTCATATTAGTCACCCCTATGGTAGGCCCTAGGGCAGGGTGCATTGTAAGCATAAGGTAGGACAAGCCCTGATGTGTGTGGCATGTCCTAATAGTGAATTACAGCCATTTTCGTTTTTCACTATTGTAAGGCTACCTGATCTCATAGGCCAGAATGGGCTGCTGGAATTATTACACTCTATAATCCCAGCAGGCTCAGGGAACACGGTAGAAAGTCAAGTTTAGTATGCCTGAACTCAGAATAATAAAATACTTCTTTTAGTAAAGTTTATTTTAATATCCTGTTTTTGCAAATACTACTTTTAGAAAGTTAGTATTTGCTTGCCTAACCATTTCAGCCCGCCCGGGTTGACAGGTGGTGAATAGAGAGATTACACCAGGATGGGTGGTGGGAGTGCCCCTTGACTCTGAATAGGGCTGTGCTCTGCCACCACAATGCTGGCTCCGCCCCCTGGGGAGCGACTGATGACTCTGCCCTGCACCTGGTCCAGGAAGAGGGAAGACTGTCAACAGAGTGCTCCTGACTGTACTTGTCCTCACAAAGCTGGCTCCACCTCCTGCGGAGCATCTGATGTCCCTGCCCCATACACTGAAAGAAGAAGCCAGTGCCTGAACAACAAAGTTCTCAGAGACTGACTGGATTAGGCAAAGGCCCCCCTGGCCTGCGAGAACAAAGGAAATGGTGTATAAAAGTAGGAGCCCTGCTTCTAAGAAATGAGATCCTGTTTTACCACGAAGAACCTCTGCCCGACTAGAAGGACCAAGAGAAGCTGAAGGAGGAAAGACTGTCCCTGCTCTGAAGGACTGGCCTGCAGTGGTGCCTTGCTGAGGAAGGAGAGGAAAAGACCAGAAAGGACTTTGCTTCATTTATGCTTTAAACAAATCTCCAAGGGCTTGATCTTGAGCTTGCCCCCTGAACAGAGTCCCAGGACCAGTGGACTCTATCTGCCTTCCCAGCCATGTGGTTTGGATTTGCCTGATCTCTTCGTGCCGCTGGAGCCCCGCCTGTAGTGTGCCTCGCTCACCCCCCCTTTTCGCAGCCCGTGCCGGGCCACTCTCCTGCCTCGAGCCGCACCGCTCTCCACTGAGCCATGCCCCGCTCCGCTGGGCCGCCCGCACCCTGCCCCCCCTCCTTCCATGGAGCTGCACACTTTGGCCGCTTCATCCGCTGCCCGAGCCCGGAGCCCTTTGGGAGGTGAGATACGCCAGCACGCCTGCCGTGTACTGGCCGCCTCCCGCCCGCTCCGACCTCCTACTAGAGATCACCCGCTCCTGTCCAGCGCAACCAGGCCGGAATGTACGCCTCGTACCTAGAGGCGTCCGCACCGCACCCGACCGAGCTGCCGGTACTGCCCGTACCCGCCGCTAGGTGCCACCGCGGTACGCCTCCACTTGGCCCCCAAGTAACGGACTCGTCTCCATCATCCCCGTATGCCGCAGACGGAGAGGAGTGCGCCCCGCACCCTCACGCGGACCGGGACAAACCCGCCAAGCATCTCCCTCACGTACTCCGCCGAGTATGCCACGTATCCCCCGAGTGTGCTCAGAGGATACGTCCCGCAGGCCTGAACGACGCCTCGCCCCGTGAGTCGCCTCAAACCTCCGGATCGCCTGCACCCCTCCACCCCGTCCCTGCTCCCCCACCTCGCACCTCGAGGGGGTCCCGAGCCGGACAGCCCCAAGGAGAACCGCCGGCCCCGTCCCGAGTTCGCCCTCACCCCGGGTCGCGCCTGAAACGCCTTGGAACTTTGCCCCAGTACAGTGTACTCATACCAGATCCAGGGTCCACAACGTTTTGTTTTCCCTGTCTACATACACTGATCAAGGGGTTGCATCACCGAAAAAGCATTGGTAAAGATTACTGAGGAAACTCTATTCATTCCATCATATTGTGGCCATATTTATATATCGTTATCTGGTCTTGTGATAATCATATTTTTACATAAAGTATATGTATTTTTGATACAAACCTTACGCCTGGTGTCCATTTGTGGTGGGTCTGTGATTTTACTGTATGTGGTCATAAATGCTTAACTGACTTAGCGCCCTGAGGATTAGCCTTGACTGCTCATGCCATGCAACCTAAAGGGTGAGCAGGGGTTATTCTTGAGGAGTGAGTCCCTTACCCTGACTAGAGGAGAGGGTCCCTGTTTGTCACAAGTGCATACCTATGCCAACCAGAGACCCCTAATTCTAATAAGCACTATTCACCTGTTCTGCAGCCACCCACCATAAAACCTGCAATTCATTGTGGGGACTACATTAAAGCATCCCAGATTGTGCACACTCAGAGTTCAACAAATGTGAATCTTATATTGCGTAAAATGCCTTTGTACTCTACATTCAATTCACTTTCTCCAACTGGTCTCTGGGCTGTCGCATACTGCCTGGCAAAAGCTTAATGTAATGTTTGCCTTTCATCTCGGTAACTGTTTGACCATCATGTAATCATATTTAACCTCTCCATTCCATCATTACAGAAATCTAGTAGCCCCACAAACAACCTAATAAGTGACAGACATAGATGAAATGGGTTTTACCGTTTACTTCTTACCAGTCAATCCCGGCATTACTCGCAGGTGGGGGAGCAGGGGGGAGGGGGGAGGGGTTAATTTAATAATTAAAGAAATAGAGATCAAACTTACCTTTTCGCTGGACGTGTCCCGTGTCTTCTTGGCTTCTGTGCTGGAAACAGGCAGCCAGGCTTCCTCCCCATAGCCAATCACAACGCTGCAATGGCAGAGTTGTGATTGGTGGGGCGCCGCCCAGCCAGGGGCTTACGGGGAGGCCATGTTCTCCATGGAGAAAGGGCAGAGTGCGCATGACTGGTTTGGGCTGCCCCAGAGGGCCGACCAAACAGTCATTGCACCCTCAGGAGTGAGCACACCACTCCTCCCCTGCCCTGGCTACTCGCAGACAGCCCCGCCCACTCACCGTCCAGCAACCAAACATAAAATGGTAATATTGGAAAGTTAGTACATTTTGAGTTTCTGCTTCTCACCCTGGAGAAAGGAGTGGGGCGATGCTCCTCAGCCCTGTTGGAGGAGCCACCCCTGCTTTTTATCTGCTTAGAAAGCAGCCCGACAACAAGAGTTTAACAGTACCACCATGAACTGACACCTGTGCTGGAGAGCCTTAGCCCTGATAAATCCAGACCAATAGCTAAACCTCTTATCAAGTCCACCCCGCTGATACCGGAAGTAAAATCACTAAATTCAGAGACAAGGTTCAAGAGCCCACCGAAACGTTCCAGGGCACAACAGCCAGAGGTTTGCTGTGGTATTCACCGGTCACGGTCACCACTACTTTAGCTGTGTGTGTGAGGGGTATCTCCCAGGCTAGTCAGTGATATACATGTCAACAGACCCAGTTCAGACGGAAGACTCGATTTTTTAAAGACAAAAACGGATTTATTTTAGTAGTCTCCCGCCTGAAATTGCTTCGGCTTCTATGAAAGTCTGTGGGGAAAATGCAGTCATCCGTTAAAAAACAAAATATTATCTTTCTTATTTTAAAATGTTGGCATGTATGCAGTGAACAATCACCCGGATCCATTCAAACACGCACGCATTCACTAGTGCACTTATTCGGTCAGTCACTCGTAAACACTAACTCGCACTGACACCCTCAGGCACGTATGTTCTTAATAACACTTTGAACATCTCACACTTCCTTTTGGGGTCACATTATGTCATGCTTATTAATGGATTTGCTATCTGAGTTACACAAACTTCATTGAGGAATTTACCAATTTACTCTCGCCAGCGTTCACACACATACTCACACATGGGCTTACATGTGCACAGACTCAGAGGCTCATTCTGACACTCTCTCACTCAAAGTCAAAGTCAAAGTCAAAGATAGCTTTATTCGATTTCGATTAAAAACCATAAAAGCACATAAAAACACATATCATACAATAAAATTTAAGAATGAGTCAGAAGACATACCACATATCTTAGTACATACTGGAATGTAGTCTATAGATAAAATTACGTTAATTTCTATACATCATTTCACTTGAATAAACTACCGCATACTAGGGACATCATAATTGAAATTCAAGAAAAACAAAACTTAATCAAGTATAGATCTGCATCTAATAGCGAATTTTAGGAAATTGGAAACAACACATATAGGGCCATATGTATCAAGCTAATTAGCATTCGCAAAGGCCGAAATTCTGCGAATTTCGGCCTTTGCGAATGCTAATTAGACAAATGGTATGTATCAAACATGTTTGATGCAAAATAAGGAATAGCAAAATTTGCTATTCCTTATTTTGCGATTGCACTTAAGGAATTGCAAATTTTGCGATTCCTTAAATGCAATGTATCAAACAAAAAATATGTAAAAAATGCCATTAACGATTAGCAAATTACCACCAACTTCTAGTTGGTGGTAATTTGCGAATTCTTTCCAAAAAGGTTTTTTCCAAAAAACAAAAGGTGCCATATGACGCCCATACAGGGCATGTATGTGCGCCATATGCCCCCAAATGTCTTTTTCAGGGGTGCAGCAGGGTGTTCTTGAGACACCCCTGCACCCTTGGAAAAATTCCTAATTTGCGATTAGCAAATTGCTAATTGCAAATTGCACTTTCATTACTATGGGCCTCCTGGCCCATGGAAATGAATGGGTAATTTGCGATTAGCAATTTGCTAATCGCAAATTAGGAATGCTAAGGAATCGCTATTGAAAAGCGATTTTGTACATACATACCGTTTTGCATTTCCTAAATAGCGATTCCTTAAAATTCGCTATTTAGGAAATGCAAAATGGTTTGATGATACATATGGCAGATAGTCATTTCATCTTGTAGCAAGAGCAACTTAAATAGAGCTGGTCTACATTGCCCCAAACCCCAGATTTTCAGCAGAGGTGTTAAATATCTCTTTCTTCCCCATACATAATATTTACAAAATAAGATACAATGTATGGTGGATGGCGTAGAAGAATCATCGCATGGGCATTTAATTAAACTTTTTGACCAGTCATTAGTAGTTGGAAAAGTTAACAACCTGAAATAACTACCAATTCTCAGACGTGCTAATAGCATTCTAGTATAACTAGACTGTTCTGGTGACAAGTAAAACTGTAAGCCCGGTCCTTGGATCAATAAGTCATGTTGAATCACAGTCGATTTCTTTCCCTCTGAACACCAACGTTGATCCTCAAGAAAGGCAAAACAACATTCTTTCAATGCCTTTCTAGAAATTAAGGATAATGAAGATGGCGTATCATAAAATTCTGAGTGTCCTATGTTGGTTAGAAATTTTTTAACATAGGAAAGCCACTGTATATTACTAGACCCCTCGTGTTTAATACAGTCCATGATGATCGCCCTATTAAAATTAGTTGCAGTTGAGGTCCATACCTTGTGCCATAACAGCACGGGGCTCATCTTGATTCAATCGACTATATAAACCACAGCAAGTTCCTTATGACAAGCATAAGTGGAGGTAGATTTGGGGACGGCTAACAGGTAGCGTAGGAAGGCATTTTCCTTTGCTTGAATTTCCTGGCTATCTGCAACCCCCCAAATTCCTGCCCCATAAATAGAAGTTGATACGCATTTGGCTTTATAAATATCAAGCAAAATGCGCACAGGCCTACCCCCCCAATTTGTTCGCGAACTGTTTCACTGCGCCAATAGCACGTGAAAATGCTAGGTTCCTTGTAGAAATAGCCGTAGTCCAAGTACCACTCTTATTAAAAACAATCCCTAAGTATGAGAAGGTACAAGTTAGTCCTATCTTTGACTGTTCTAAAAATGTTTTACAGGAAATCTTATTTTTTGATGAGCAGCACATGGTGAAGGTTTTCCCAATGTTAATCTTAAGGCCCCTTGATACCATAAACACTGAAAAACTAGTTAGTGCCTTCAGGAGGCCTATTTGGGTTCTCGCCATTATGACCGCATCATCAGCGTAAAGTAAAATAGGCACTGCAATACCATCAATTTGCGGGTAGTCCACTTCTACTTTAATTAAATGGTCTGCCACCCCATTTATATATAAATTAAAAAGAAACTGCGCCAAAATACAGCCTTGACGTACTCCTTTCTTTATAGGGAATTTGGATGTGCATTCGCCTTTCTTTCCATAGCGCACCATTGCCCCTGCCCCTCTATATAGCTCTTTGAGAAAGTTAAGAATGTTTACGTCTATAGCTAGGTCTTCCAGGGTATCCCACAGTACATCATGACTCAAGCAATCAAAGGCTGAGGTCAGGTCTACAAACGTCAAGAAAATTTTACCCTTTTTTGCCACCGTATATTTACCTGTTAACAAGGCCAAATTAAGACCTTGTTCAACGGTACCGAGACCTGATTTAAAACCATACTGAAATTTGGAGAGAATGCCTTCTTCCTTTGCCCAAGTCTGCAGTCTGGTCAACACAATTCTGCCTGCTACTTTCATCAAAGAATCAAGGAATGAGATGGGCCGATAGCATTTAGGGTCATTTCGGTCACCCTTTTTAAATATTGGCACTACTTTTGCTTCCTGCCACGTAGATGGAAAACCTGTGATGTTACAGCTAGTAAGCACGTTGGTCAGGAGCGGTGCCCATAAAGCTACAATGTCCTTATAAATGTCTATTGGGATTCCATCTGGTCCTGGGGCTTTACTGTTTGAACTCTCAGCTATTGCCATTTCTACCTCAGCCATAGAGAAGACTACCTCCAATGGGGAAACATTTGAAGAGACAGACTCTATGTTTGTCAAATGGTTGGATAAAGAACTCTCTAATCTGACCGAGTCGTCTCTCTCATATAATTCAGTAAAATGATTTACCCACACATTCTCCTCTATAGCAATCTCTACCAGATCAGATTTCCTCTCCACAAAAAAAGGGGCATTTACCTCCCTCCAAAAAGCGGTGTTATGTTTCAGGTGGCAAGCCTTTAACAATGCTTCCCAGGCAGCTTCCTTCAATTCTTTTCTCCGCTTTTGTAATGTAAATTTGTAAGCTGCTCTGGCGGACCTTATGTCCAATATATTTTTGGGTATCATTTTTAAAGTTTTTTTTAGTTGGGAGTGCGCTTTACTACACTCGGAGTTGAACCAGCCCTCAACCTTGAGCTTCTCACCTTCCCGTATTGACCCTGTCAGTTTTTCACTAATTTGTGCAGAGATCTTGACAAATGCTACAGTTACCGCAGATGGATTGGGGTTCTCTTCAAGGCAGGGCATAAATTGTTTAATATGGCCTCCTACTAGATTCTGCAAAACATTTATAGGATTAACCCTGCTCCATTTTAATGCATATCCATTTGTTCTGGTCAAGGAAATCCTATGGCGGTATAAAGTTTCTACGACATCTGGCACTTGTCTATCACTTAGACCCATGTCAAAGAGTGAGCTAATCAGGAAATGATCGCTGAGAGCAACATCCTCTGTTTTAAACCCCAAGACCCTACTGTAATGGCAAGTTGTAGCCAGGGTATAATCAATAACAGAACTTAAACCCCGCCCGTTAAAGGTGGGTTGGAAATTAACCTGGGGGTTACACAATTCTTTCACAAAACCTAGGTCCCACTCATGTAATACGTTGTTGAACAAATTCCCCAGCATAGAATGCTCAAAATGGGTACAGGGTTCACCCTTGAGATTGACCAAGCCGCATATGTCTAATCTACTGTGAGGGCATATGTGGCAATTAAAGTCGCCCGTCAGTATAATGCATCTTTCATTATATTCAGATCCTGTTCCCCTGCGAAGGGCACTACTTAAATCTTCAAAAACCCTTTTTAGATCATCCTTCGGAATGTTATTATACAAATTAATCAAGATGGTATATTGGGTACCTCCCCCATTAATTAAGAGTAACTGATAGTGGGGATTGTGATTAGACCCACCAGTATTTAGACACTCAAGAGTTAAATTAGCGGTGTTAGAAATAAAGGTGCAGAGCCCACCCGAGCTCCTATCTCTGCTTGTCTGTTGAGCCGCAATGAAATATGTGCGATAACCATCTAAATGTATTTCAACCTGTTCCCAACACTCCTGTAGACAGATCACATCAAAATTTCATATAAATGAAAAGAAGATAGCGTCCTTGGCTTTGTTTGACAACCTAGCTATATTCCAGGATAGCAGGGCCATTCTACCCCTATGGCTCGGCCGTTGGAGTCTTAATTCGGGTGTAGTAGAATCAAAAACGCCATTTGCCCGAACTTCAAAACCCCCATTAATTCTGTCACACCCAGCCCCCTCAGCTAGGAGCTTGTGTGGCACTAAGATGTTAGCTTCACCACCACTCAAGTTGTTAATCTCTTCCAACTCCAGGTTTTCTACCCCAGCCATTAATGGGCATTGCGTAGAAGGCGCTACAACCATATCTTCGACCCTGGTCAGTGAGGAGGATTTAGCTTTTGGGCTTTGTCTGATAAGTGATGCAACTATTTCTTGCTTCCTGTTCTCCATAGTAGATTTGAGGGAACAATTGGGCCGCTCCTTTACTCCCCTGTTACGTTTACTATGCCCCTTGCCGTCTCCATTTATGAGGCCGTTATATGGTGACAGTCAATCGACCATCTCCAAACAGCTAAATCTGTTGATGGTCGTGATACCCCTCCAACCTTCCATGAGTGCTGCTTCTCTGTTAACGTTTCCCCCCCACTCTCCCCAGTCTCTACCCCTGTCTTGATGACCAACTCTACTCCAATTGCAATAAGGATCTGGGCCAGGACGGGTCATAGGTGGGTAAAAGGAGGAGAGTCGCTTAGTTTCAATTCCTTCATTGCTAGGTTGTATACTCCATGAACAAATATAATCAACCGTGATAGGATCCTCAAAGTTAACTACAACGCAGTCGCCCTGCGTTCTTTTGTTTGTCCCAACCACGGCACCCTGCGCACCATTAAGATCCTGCTTGTCCATTGAGGTGGTAACGGTCGATTGATGTTAAGCCAATGTTGGACTTTATTCTTTAAAGACCAACTGGATTCCTCTGTCTGTTCGATCAATTCAGGAACCCCAGTCATGACCACCACAAATGGACTTGCTTCCGGGGGTAAATTAACAGCATGTCTACCCCCTGTGGCACCCTTATGCAATTCCCTTCTAGGGGGTGGAGTTAATGGCTTAGGTGTAATTGCCTCCTGCCTCGTTTGCACAATAGTGTTTGTAGGTTTATCTAATATTTTCTTCACTGAGGCAGTAGAAGTCTTTGACTTTACATTTGCCGCTGAGACAGTTGTTTTTTTACTCATTTGTCCTACTGAGTTAATGTTGCTCTGATTTGTACCCCCACCCTTTAAAACTCCATAATTGGGAGAATTTTTGGAAATTGCACTCAGAGCCGCTGTTTTTCAATATGTATAAGTCTAGTCTCTATCGGGATTAAATGAGATTTAAGGAGCTCCCCAAATCTTATCAAAAGTTGCCTATTGATCTCACAATTATCACAGTCACTACCCAGGATAGTCGAGGCCTCGACATTTTCTACAAACAAAACCTGACTCGTTGCGTCTAGATGTATGTTGCCCGTCCCTTTCTGTGCATTGGGGTTTAAATTTTTACCTTGCTTTTTGGTTGGGACGCAGGTCTCTTTAACCGCTGGCCCTTTTGCCTTTTTTAGGTCGAGGACCTAAAGGCTGCGCTTGCGCAGTCTGGGGTCAGAGATTTAATGGCTCTTAGTAGTGCTGTTTAACCCGCCTCCCTGCCCTGTCTCTCCTCCATTGGCTGGCTTCCTAAACGGAGGCCAGCCATTGGAGGAGAGATGCGTCACTCCAATGTAGCCCCGTTTTTTTCGGATTCGGGGGCGTAAGTTTTGCTGTTCTTTAGACAGTGACGTTGTCTGTCACTCGGAACCACAAAACCACACCCCCGATTCCGAAAAATTCGGAAGCTTGCGGCCGCCATTTTTTTCTCGTCTGCGGTGAGGATCGATCATTCCTTTAGCCCTTCTTGCTCACACACCCGGCAATCCGCAGACACACGGTTCTGCCGCCCTTAGTTCTGCCCTCTTACTACCCTGTGCACACCCAGCTCTTCAATGTCTGGTTTTAACCCCTCCCCTGCCTGGGCACTCTCGGCTCTTCACTCTGAGAGTTTGCAGCGCCGCGGCCATTTTTTTCCCAAACTTGTTCGGAATGTCGCCTCTGCCCTGCAGCACAGTGGGTAAGTTGTGGTTAAAGGTCTCCTTAAATGTTGGTATGATGCACTTCCTTCTACTAGGCGATGTTAATGTGGACTGCAACTGTAACTGTAACTGGGGGCATAGTTTACTCTGTGTGTGTATTCTCCTCAAATCGCTGTGGGAATTTCATTTTGCATATTGGTATGTTTGCGTACTGCATTTGAACGTTCTAGTCCTTTAGGCGCTACTATTTGCTCCGCGGTGAGTGTGAGTGGGTGTTGGGGGGCGGGGGTACCCATTAACTTGCTTGCTTGGTCTTGGGCTATCATTGCGGTCTTAGTTCCCATGTTTTCAGCCTAAAATAAGGCTGCTCTTGCATGCGGGTGCAGCAGTGTGCTGTGCCAGCAGCAGCCCGAGGCTGCCAGGCGCTGGGAAGGTGCCCGAGAGCGAGGAAGCGGCCCCACCGACCCGCCATAGCCGGGGGCTGACGAGCTGGAGCTGGTACAGCTAACAGAGCGAGAGGGCAGCCGTCGGGACGCAAGGGGTTAACGCCGTCACTTGGAAGCAGACGGCCGAGGCACCGCATCCCCAGCAGTGCGGCGATGATCGCCCATCAGAGACATGAGGAGACCTTCATCAATCAATACTAACCAGGACACCTCTGCTTGCCGGCCCTGCGAGGCGGCCCCGGCGGCGTGACACGCCAGCCTCCCCGGGCCCCCAAACACTCCCCCATAACGGAAAATGAGGCATCCCGTGCACTGACTGCCTCTTCGGGCTCCCAGCACTCCCACCCACCAGATAATGGGGGGCCCCTGCACTGACAGCCTTCTCGGGCTCCCACCGCCCACACCCACCGGAAAATGGGGGACTCCGTGCATTGAAAGCATTCTCGGGCTCAGTGCTCCCTCCCTCCCCTCACCGTAAAATGGGGGACCATGTGCATTGACTGACTTTTTAGGTTCACAGGATATCCCCCCTCCCCACCACCAATTTCCCTATAATGGGGGATCTCATGCACTGACAGCCTGCTCAGGCTCCCAGCACTCCACACCGCATAATAGGGAACCCCATCTACTTACTGCCCTCTCAGATCAGCACAGCCCCCTTACCGCACACAGAGGGTCCCTGTACATGGTTAGTTTCTCAGGCACCCTGATGTCCCCCATTCCCGCGCCACAGTTAACGGATGACTCGTGCACCAGCACCCTCCCCAGGCTCAGGGTGCCAGAGCTCCATCTTACCAGATATTAGGGAGCCCCCCCAAAAAGCCCCCCCTCTCCCACCCCGACCCCTGTCCCCCCGGATAATAGGTAATCTATGCACAGTGAGCTCATTCAGGCAAACAACCCGCCCCTCCCCCGCCCCACACACACACACAGTCCTTCGTGTATTAACAGCTTCCTCGGGCTCCCAGAGAAACACCCTTTCCGCATACTGCGGACCCTGTTATCTGAGAGACTACTTAGGCACCCAGAGCCGCACCCTCCCCTCACCCCCCCCCACCGCCCCCCGTGCCTGGACAGATTCCCCAGGCTCCCTAACCCCGAAACCGGACACTGGGATATCCCGTGCACTGACAACGGGCAACCCTCGCAGCTTCTGTTTAAGTTAACGCTTTATACACCATAACCCACCCCATATATGAAACCAATGGTCCGGTGGAAAAAAATGAGGTGTGCATGTTCGAGGGCAGAACGATTGGGAGACAATTATGACAGGCGTTTAACCACTCAAGTGGGTAGACCGGGTGGTCACTCCATCACCTAACTGTGCTACATTTCACTGTGTATACAATGGTCAGTACAAACATCAGTCATAAATTCATTACATGACAAGTATTGACAAAGTCAGAAAGTCTAGCCTTTTTGCTGAATGGAGTCAGGTTTTTATTACCAACTCATGGAAAAAAAGTATTTTCAGCTTGTTTAAATAAGCCCTATGGATCTTTCAGGGTTTTCACCAACATACTCAAAAGCAGCACTCTTTATCAGAGAATGGTAAATGGATGCGGTGGGGGGATAGGTGGATGGAATGAATAGATGGAATAATTAAATGGGTGGATGCGTGTATGGATAGTCTCTTAGGCAGGCGGATTTGATGGACGTTTAAGAAATTCAGCCAACTTTAAAAACTGAGGAAGGCAAAATTAAAGGCAAAAGCTTGGATTTTCTGTGACGGGTTACTGGGAAGTGGACATGGAAAGAGCAGCAGACACGTGCAGTAATTGCCAGATTACTCGTTTTTCTTGCCTTCTGCCCCCTGATTGTACTCGTTTTTCTTGCCTTCTGCCCCACGATTGCACTAGTTTTTCTTGCCTTCTGCCCCCTTCTGCCACCTGATGGCACTCGTTTTTCTTGCCTCTGCTCCCCTGATTGTGCCATTTCTCTTGCCTCTGCAAACCTGTTTGTGCCATTTTTCTTGCCTCTGCCAACCTGTTTGTGACGTTTTTCTTGCCTCTGCCAACCTGTTTGTGACGTTTTTCTTGCCTCTGCCACCCTGTTTGTGCCGTTTTTCTTGCCTCTGCCACCCTGTTTGTGCCGTTTTTCTTGCCTCTGCTACCCTGATTGTGCCATTTTTCTTGCCTCTGCTCCCCTAATTGTGCCATTTTTCTTGCCTCTGCCCCCTAATTGTGCTCTTTTTCTTGCCTTCTGCCCCCTGATTGCACTCGTTTTTCTTGCCTTCTGCCCCCTGATTGCACTAGTTTTTCCGGTTACTCAGGAGTGCATCTTCTGTGGCCCTCCACTGCCCGAGAGAGCAGAGGGTAGGGGGGCAAGCCCGTGCCTTGGGCATCCATAGCTACCCCGTGTGTGCTGACAGAGATGGGTGGTTGTCCTGCATAGAGGGATTTTTTGAGAAATGTTGCGTTTACGTGAATTTAAAAGACTTGCCGGGAATAGGACTATGGATTTAGGGGCATGATGAGCATTGAGCAGGCTAGGGTTTAATACCTATTATTAAGCCCTACATTATTCGTCATATCACACAGAATGTTTTAGTAGATGTCTGACAGCCCGCGCGGGCCCACCGGACTTTTGTCATCCTGTTTCCTCTGATCCGCAAGCCATGGTGGAGTTGGTAAATGACCTCCTGCAGCTGCAGGCCGTGGGTGCGTGGAGGGACCTGACGACCAGCGACCAGCTGCGGGCCGCCACCATGCTGCTCGACACCGTGGAGGAAGGGGCCTTTGTGCTGGCGACAATAGTCCCGGAGAACACCCGACAACCACCGTGAGTACCACTTCCGTCCCCTTTTAGAGTCACACAGCACGACGGAGGGCACAAGCACACTCCTGCCTGGCAAAACTTAAACTGCACATTTTCTGACGAACTAAAAAGCAGCAGCTTTGTAGTTTTTGTGAAAAATCTATATTGTGTAGGTAGCAATAGCGTTTATTGGTCCCAAAAATGAAGCAAAATGTTTCTTTTGAGGGTCTAAAGAAAGTTATCAAACCTCTACCAAGTAGAATTCGTCCCTAAAACACTACAGCTGAATGAGTTAAGTGAAACCCTCAACACATTCTTTAACTCACTTATGCAGTGATCAGTCAACACATACACACTGCATTTATGTTGTCTGTGTGTCTGTGCGTGGCTCTGTCTGTGCTTGGCTCTGTCTGTGCGTGGCTCTGTCTGTGCGTGTGTGGCTCTGTGTGGATAGCTTTTTTTTGTAGGTGCCTCTATGTGTGGGTGGCTCTGTCTGTGTGAGGGTGGCTCTGTGTAGGTGGCTCTATGTGAATGACTCTGTGTGGGTGGCTCTGTGTGGATGGCTCTGTATGTGCGTGTGGGTGGCTTTGTGTGTGGCTCTGTGTGGGTGTAAATGCAATAGGTCATGCATATGCGAACGATTAAGCTCAATGCCATTTACTTAACGATTAAGCTATTGGCAATGTAAATGACAATACCATTTATGTATGACTAAAAAAATAAATAAAATGTCATGAGCAATGCCAATAGCTCTACCTTTAATACAATGAGTACAGTATGTGTTCACGAATACCAGCTACTATATATACGATAGATTGAAAACGGCCTAAAAAGAGAAACATACATACAAATAGTACCACTGTAGAAGTAAGGACTGAAGAGGATGGGCCCGGTCCGGTCTTAAACGTTCTTTAACAGGCTTAAACGGGCCCGCCCTTGGCCCAGGCTTTGCCTGGCGACCGCCCGCGCGCGTCCCGCGTGCCCGGGTGGGGTAAAGTCTAAATAGCAAAAGGTTGGGCGGGAAGAGGACCAGCTGCGGCAGATCACCAGCCGCTCTGCCTGCTGGTCCTCGCAGTCCCGCAATAGGCTTTAGGCTCAGGACACTTCCACTCCGGGTCTCTATTTCATAAATCCGTCCCCTCGGCAGTTCCGCAGGTCCTCAAAGGCGAGCGGCTCCCACGTAGCGGGGGCCGCGAGAAGTAGTATTTTCACCGTGGGTAGAGCAAGAAACAAACAGTCCCCGCAGTCACCGGACTCTCCCCTTCAACAGCACAACAGCACCAGGTAGGCGGCGTCCGTAGAGAGCTTTATCCAGGTGAAAGGTGGGGCGGGAAGAGGACCAGCTGTGGCAGATCACCAGCCGCTCTGCCTGCTGGTCCTCGCAGTCCCGCAAAAGGCTTTAGGCTCAGGACACTTCCACTCCGGGTCTCTATTTCATAAATCCGCCCCCTTGGCAGTTCCGCAGGTCCTCAAAGGCGAGCGGCTCCCGCGTAGCGGGGGCCGCGAGAAGTGGTATTTTCCCCGTGGGTAGAGCAAGAAACAAACAGTCCCCGCAGTCACCGGACTCTCCCCTTCAACAGCACAACAGCACCAGGTAGGCGGCGTCCGTAGAGGGCTTTATCCAGGCGAAAGGTGGGGCGGGAAGAGGACCAGCTGTGGCAGATCACCAGCCGCTCTGCCTGCTGGTCCTCGCAGTCCCGCAAAAGGCTTTAGGCTCAGGACACTTCCACTCCGGGTCTCTATTTCATAAATCCGTTCCCTTGGCAGTTCCGCAGGTCCTCAAAGGCGAGCGGGTCCCGCGTAGCGGGGGCCGCGAGAAGTGGTATTTTCCCCGTGGGTAGAGCAAGAAACAAACAGTCCCCGCAGTCACCGGACTCTCCCCTTCAACAGCACAACACTCTCTCACTCACATTTTCAATCATTCAGCATTCATTCACTCACTCACTCATTAACTCTGACAAACAGAGCTGGAAAGCAGGGGCAACCCGGTTCCGGCAGCTATTTCTGGGCCAGATCTGGGAACTGGTCGACCCAAGGAAATATGCTGAATTTGTCTGGTGTCATTGCTCGACACAAAACACGATTCAACCGCGCCTGCATGCTATCTGCTTTCCTTCAATTCGGAGCAACAACCTGCATATGGGAAGATGCTTTCTTATTTTAATTTCCAGATGGGCCCAAAGAAAAGGCCTGATTTAAAGGACCATCAGCCCTTCTTTTGTAGAAGTATCATCCTGGCTGGGAGGCATCTCGAGCCTAACACCTAGACGCCAATGCAATAGAAGGAAACAATGGTACAGCTTGTTATCACTTTCAAGTGCTATGGGGAAACTATTGGATGCAGGTTTTTAACTTTGTTCATCCTCCCACGTAGGAAATGTACATGCTTTGTAAGAATCCCAGAGGTATCTGCATATAATAATTAAAACAGCACCTTCTATTTTTTATTGAAGTTTTTTATAGCACTACTCCACCCCGTGTAGGGTGTCAGTGTCTAAATCAATGTACTCGAAATGACGGCCCCCTAAGGGCATTATCCCGATTTGGTCCACTACATGAGCTTAGTGAGACCCAAAATGTTGGTGTTCTATTTGTTGGGGGGTGGGGGGAGGATGGAGGGGTGGGAACATGGTACTGGCATAATTGGGATGCTTCAGTGGGTGGGGAGGGAGGAGGGATACCGGGATTGTATGAATGTCGTGTTAAACGGTTAACTGCGCTCCTCTGCGCAATCTCGGTTTCTACACCTGCATTTACTGAGTGGCTTTTCAAATCCTACCTTGCACATAGTGATTTCTCCTTTGCTCTTGCGTACTGTGCTTTTGCTCTGGCTGCACATGCTCCAATTAATATTCCAGCTGCACGATGGCTTATAGGGGGACACTGCTAAATGTCCTTACATGGAATGTTCGAGGGTTGGGGGACCCACAGAAGAGATGACAGATCATAGCCTACTTAGACCGCCATCACATACACATTGCGATGCTACAGGAAACCCATCTTAACCCCCTGCGCGCCCCTGCCATTGCCTCCCGCTGGTCAATGCACAGAGTATTTTCCTCTTATTCTACCTATGCCAGGGGCACTGCCATACTAATTAAGAATAATGTGCCCTTTGCTGCAGTGGGTTCCTTCGTTGACGCCCAGGGAAGGTTTTGTCTCACATGGGGACGACTGGGGCAGACTTTGGTGACGCTAGTATGCTGTTATGGTCCCAACACAGACTCCCTGACTTTTTCTCCTCCATATGGGATAAAATAAGTGAAATTGGATCGACCAATGTTATTTGGGGAGGGGATTTTAATGTCACGTATGATCCAGCTACTGACAGATCTCATCCCGCACCGCACCACCGCACCAGAGCTGCTGCTACACTTCATGACATTATCTCTGATAACTGCTTATTAGATGCTTGGAGACACGTCTATCCGCTTCGGCGTGAGGATACGCACTTCACTGCACATGCTGCCTCCTGGGCGTGGCTAGACTTCTGGCTTGTATCCCGAGGTTTGGGCCCTCTGATTAATGCAACACAGCACTTAGCCAGGACATATTCTGATCACGCGCCTGTTCTACTCACTCTTTCCCCCTCGACCTTTGAATGCCCGCGTAGTACATGGCGGCTGAATGCGCGTATGCTGATAGACGAGGTCTTCCGAATGGAACTGGAAGATGAGGTCCGAGCCTTCTTTGAGACCAATAAAGATTCTGTCAACAGTGTGGAAACAGTTTGGGAAGCATTCAAAGTTACCATTAGAGGGGTGTGCATATCGAAGGGAGCGGGTGTACTAAAGAGCATCACTTCCACTCTCCAGAGACTAGAGCAGGAACTACGTGGGCTTGAAGCTCTCCTATCCATCTGCCCAGATGAGGCTACTCAAGGCAAATTTAGGGAGACTCTAACGGAATATCTGACAGAAGCGGACAGGGAGGTGCGCTTTCGGGGCAAACACTGGGTGGCGTGCCGCTATGGCGAGGGGGAACGCCCCGGCAAGGCACTTGCCGATGTGATTAGGCACCCGCGAAACTCCAATTACATAATTGACTTAGAACGGGCATGACGGCGCGAGATGCTGGGATACTGCTACTATCCTGGATGAATTTACCAATCACTACACCACCCTATACACGAGTGTGGGCCAGCGCGATCTGGATTTGGACTCCTACCTAGGCGATGTGGCCTTGGGTTGGATTAGTGACGCAGACCGTG
Source organism: Lissotriton helveticus (assembly GCF_964261635.1). Lineage (NCBI taxonomy): Eukaryota > Metazoa > Chordata > Amphibia > Caudata > Salamandridae > Lissotriton > Lissotriton helveticus. The sequence continues at coordinate 1,688,123,259 of NC_136057.1, read as the reverse complement.
AATTCTTGAATGCGCCATTCGAGCTTGACGAAATCCGTGATGCCATAAAGGGCATGCAATCGGGCAAAGCGACTGGCCTTGACGGCATCCCTATAGAATTCTATAAAACTTACATTGACCTGATGGCACCTATTCTGCGCGAAGTCTTCGAAGAATCCATTGAGGTGGGAATCCTTCCGCCATCCATATCGTTTCCCTCCTGAAGCCCGACAAACCATTCCATATGTGTGGCTCCTATCGACCCCTTTCCCTACTTAATAGTGATGCTAAGATATTGGCTAAGCTCATTGCCAATAGATTGACCTTATTGCTTGACCGCCTAGTGTTGCCGGACCAATCTGGGTTTGTCCCTGGGAGATCCACCTCTCATAATTTACGTACGCTCTTTACTGTCCTGGACACTGTCTCCTCTGACCTCCCTCTGGCGGCGGTCTTTCTTGACGCCACCAAAGCGTTTGACTCTGTCGAATGGGACTATCTGTTTGGGGTCATGCAGAGGATGGGCTTCCCCATCATATTTATTTCTTGGATCCAGCTCCTAAATTGTCAGCCAGGCGCTAAGGTGCTGATCAATGGCCACATATCCACGTCCTTCCCCATCGCCCGAGGTACCCGGCAGGGTTGCCCCCTGTCACCTCTTTTATTCGCATTGGTCACTGAACCGCTGGCAGCTAGGCTAAGGCAGCGACATAATGATATGGCTCTGAGATGTCATTTACGACAAATCCTCGTTTTTATGTACGCCGATGACATTTCGCTATATGTTCGCGAACCCGGCACCAACCTTAATGTGCTCCTCCGGGAATTTGTTCTTTTTGGCTGCATATCTGGGGTCCAAATTAATTGGGGGAAATCGTGCCTCTTCCCCCTTACACTCTCGACGCAATGCTTCCCTTTAGATTATCCACTGGAATGGTGCGATGACGAATTCCGCTATCTGGGGATTGGCATTACCAAGGATAGGGAGGAACTTCTCTGGCTTAATTATGGTGTAGCACTCAGCCGCATCACCGACAAGATAACCAGTTGGATTAGGCTCCCACTGTCAATGGCTGGCGAGCCTCTTTGATCAAAATGGTCATACTTCCACAACTGCTCTATCTTTTCCTTAACATTCCGTACCATCCAGGGCGCCATTTCTTCGCAATGTTGAAGTCCGAGTTGATCAGGCTGGTTTGGGGGGGTAAACAGGCTCGTTTGCAGTGGTCGATACTCACCAGGCCCTATGCCGCAGGTGGTTTTGCTATTCCGGACCTGGAACTGTACTACATTAGCACACACGCCCACTATCTATATTATTGGGTGCGGCATCACCAGTTTATGCCCCACATAGCCGCTGAATGTTGGCTTGCACACCCGATCCCACTGGAAGGGATGCTATTTGCTGAAATCCCGCCTAGTGACCGTACTCGGAATACTGTGGATGCCACGGTCACTGCGTGGCGTCGCATAATGACCCTAATGGGAGCGGACTCCCTATATTCTCCGCTCTTACCGCTGGCCTACCACCCTGCTATGCCGCTACTACAGGAGAAGACCTTTCATAACTGTACCGGGTTAGGGACCACAGGAGAAGGAACGGATTCAGTAGGCTGGAATAGAGCTTTTAGAGAGGGCTTTATTTTCAAGTAAGCTTTTTTTCTGCGATTGGACAGTCTTATGCGTGCGATCTCGTCAGGCTCCGTTCTGACGCCTCTAGGGAAACTCGGTAGTTCCAGGGTGTTGCGGCGTTGACCAGGGGGTGTTGCAGCCAGAGTGATGACGTCACAAACGACTTCCAGGCGAAGTTCGGGATAGCGCCACCCAAAAGGAAAAGAACAAAAACAGCAGGGTCAGGGGAGCGTCCAGTACACTCAGTTTAGGGACCGGGAGTGAGGGAAACCTGGTGCCCAGTGAATATCCAAAGATCGGCAGTGAAAGTAGTGCTCGTGAGGTAGGGGTACAGGGGGTCGACTAGGCAGTATTTACACAGTGGTCTAACCACTCCAACCCGCCCACCCCGCAACTTTGCCCCGTACCTTTGTAAGCCACGCTCCTCCCACGGGAGCGTGGCGGGGCACTTCACAGAAACGTTGGCCTCCTGGCTTGCTGGCTTCAGCTGGGCTGGTCGCGATCTGCTCCGTACTCGTTCTCCACACCACACCACTCTCGTCCTCCGGGGAAAGGTCTTCCGGGATCTTCCTTCTTTTGACGTGACGACGTTCAAGATGGGCGGAGTCTCGTCATCGAGGTATTCAGGCTTAAAGGCGCACTGTCCAGTTTCAGCCTCGCATCCCCAAGGGTACACAGAGTCAGGGTTTGACCACTCCTCCGCAGGAGGGTACGACGGCTGCTGGAGGGGGAGAGAAAAGGGCGAAAGAGGAACAGCTGACCACCAGTCACGGTAAACGGGCTCCTCATCCTTATGCTCACAGGGGTGACCCGCCGCCCCGTCACAATAACCTTAAGGAGAAGGCTACCCTTGCTACTTGCGGTACCCTATACAATAATAGGCAATTTCGAACTCTAGACGACCTCTTTCACAACTTTACTCACACGACACTAGACAGCTTCCTATACCTGCGACTTCGACATGGAATCCGAGCCCTGAATGTAGATTTCCCAACAGAGCCCCCCACACTTGCACCTCTCCACTTATTACTGCAGCGCGACACGCCTACAAAACTAGTCTCTTTATTGTACCGCACCATCCAGGAGCACCAGGTGCAGCCTACTCCACAGGCCCGATCGAGATGGAGTGAAGAACTGGGGGTTGAGATCACTGATGACCAATAGGAGTTTTGTTGTCTGCAAACTGGGTGAGTTTCAGCTAGTAGTTATGCTAAATAACAACCTCAGCATGGAAACGCAGGTAACCAAAACAGTCTCCACCTTCTCGGCCCTTATGCACTCTTTACGCAAAATCATGCCACTACTCCCTGCCCAGGCCCGAGCACTGGTAGTCAGGTGCACTATTCTTAGTCGCCTTGACTACTGCAATGCTCTCCTGCTCGAGTCCCCAGCTGTATTATTGGACAGACTCCAACGAGTCCAGTCGGCGGCAGCCAAACTGGCCCTTGGTTGGACCAGGAGATCTTCGGCCACAGCAGCCCTAGCCGAGCTACATTGGCTTCCTCTGAAACAACGAATAGCTTTTAAAGCTCTCTGCCTGGTATTCAAGGCTTTACACGGATCGGGCCCCAGATCTCTACAACAAATGTTTTCCTGGTATACCCCCACCAGAACTCTACGATCCTCTAAGCCTGCCTTGTGACGGTACCCAGATTTAACAAGGTAAAGACCGGGGGAAGATCTTTCAGAGTGGCTGCTGCTAAGCTTTGGAATAGTCTGCCTGCCGACATTCGTCAAACTCCACAGCTCCTGCCTTTCAGAAAACGAATCAAAACGTGGCTGTTCCCCTAGTTCCCCCGCCACATCCATCCCCCGAAATAGTTCTCCCAATGCTTCCAACTCAGGAGTAAGCTCTTAGCGCCAGAATACCTGCCAGGTGACAGCTGCGCTCTACAAGTGTTTTAAATAAATAAATAATAAATAAATAAATAAATAAATAGTAGGTTGCGCATTATACACTACAAATACCTTCACAGGTTATATTACACACCAGCCAAAATGCATCGGTTTCACTTACGAGACACTGACACCTGTGACAGGTGCCATGCATCTAACGCAGACATGCTACACTTGGCCTGGAGTTGTCCGACGGTCAATACCTTCTGGGAGGAAGTTTTTGAGGCTCTGCATCAGATGACTGGGACACGACTAGACGCTACCCCACTAATGGCCCTACTGGGCTATGTCCTACCTGTACCCCCGTTGTCTCGAAAATATATAGCGTTGGCATTATTAATGGCTAAGAGACGAGTGGCGTGCCGATGGGGCAGGGGCAGAGCGCCCAAATTCAAGGAATGGCTAGATGACATGACCTATTGGCAGGAACAGTTGTCCAACTATGCTGAATTGGTGCCTCCTTCCTCTCGACCTTTGACATTTGGTCACCTTTGACAGCATATCTGTCAGCCAAAACGACAGATACTGATGCAGAAAGCCTGGCCGACTCACCCCCCCCCCTTTCGTAAGGACCCACCCCCCCTGTACATGACCTACCGGTATTATAGTAAATGCGTGACCTTGTAGGCACAAGGTGGTTGACCTGAGCACTCCTGTGTGCTAATAAAGCAATAGGTATCCAATCGGTATAATTGTTCAAAGTTTTATTCACTTTGTATCAATTGTTTTACTTGATATGTAGTTACAAATTGTGGTTCAAATAATCTCCATGTAAAGGAAACGAAACAAATTTTTTTGTCACGATAGTGTCCAAAAGTTCCATAAGTGACATCATGTACATGGTTCAAATCCCCAATGCATTTCGAGCGAGTTGCTCTTCGTCAGTGGGTTGGATTGGTACTGTGAACAACTGGAAAAATGTACGTTAGTCAGGAGCCGAGTGTTGTAAAAAATAAAAGGGATAGTAAAGTATGAGGTAGAAACCGAGGTTAAATGTGTGGACGTATCAAACTGAAAGTCCCAAATGTTAACGTGGTTAATGGCGTCTAAAGTCTCAAAAAAATTAATCACCCGTGTAGTTAGGAGTGGTGGAGCTTATGGGTAGGAAAAGACTTAAATGAGGCAATATAAGAAAACGTGAGACGAAAAACGTGAATTATGGATGTCGAATAGTATGCCCAAAGACGTGAAGAAGGTGATATAACGTTATGTGAGTGAGTGTCAAATCATCGTACAAACAATCCCCGAACTGAATCACCATAAGAACTGTGTTGCTTGAAGCTGCGAAAAAGTGGTGTAGTAACCAAAAACTAAGTGCACTTACCAAGAGTGTCAAGGTTAGTGGAAGGAATCGCGGGTGAAAGACGCCATCTGGAAGACGCGGAAGAAGTTAGTAGCCCTGCGCATGCGTCTTAATGTGTCAGAAAAGTGGGGATGGAAGACGGACTAACTCCGGAAGAGCGTGATCAGTAAAACAACAGAAAAAGAAAGCGGAGCGGCTGGAAGTAGAGACATCGGATGATGCCTGTTGCACGAATGTAACACTAAAATACATCAAGAAAAATATGACCAAAAAAAATATGAGTGAACTAGAAAGTGAAAAGAGAAAAAGAGGGAGGATAGGTGGAAATGTTGAAATGGAAAGGTATTAAGACAGAAGTCGAAATACGTAAGAGGAAGACTGAACAATGAAGGAAAAAATGCGATGAAGGAGGCAAAGAAAGAAAAATAATGAAAAGAAAATGGATGAAGTAGAAGATATATGAGAAATGGATAAAGTGCAAAATACGTGGGAACAGTATACAATAGTGTTCAATGAAAAAATGAGGTACATTTAAGTATGCATGCACAAAATACTGAACAACCAACAAACAATGGTAAATCGAGTGTGTAGTACGATTCAAAGGAAGCTGCTAAATTCCAGACGTTCGTTGAGTCCTTTCGGTGCTGTGGTATCGAGTTTGAAAATCCAGAATAATTCTCGTTGGAGCAGATGTTTTTTGGGGTCAATGCCCTCAGGTTTTTCAACGACTTCAAGGATCAGGAAACAAATTTGGCTGTTGTTGTGATTGAGCTGGGTGAAATGAGCAGACACGCAGGATTTTAGATTTTTATTTCTAATGTTACTCCTGTGTTCATTGAGTCGAGTCTTTATTTTGCGCTCGGTTTTCCTTACGTAGGGTAATCCGCAGGGACACTTCAAGAGGTACACCACATTTGTGGTGTCACAAGTCGCGTTGGTTTTGAGTGAAATTTGTTTGCCAGAACTGGGATGGTTAATGCTGTTCCCTGGAATGATGTTATGACAATTTTGGCAATTGTGGCAGGGAATAGTTCCTTTGTATATGACAGGTTCAATGGTGCGTGGTTTTATTAGTGACCGCAGGTTCTTAGAACGTTGGTACGCAAAGATGGGCATTTCATTGAATAGATTGTTGAAATCGGATTCCAATTGTAGTATTGACCAATGGGTTTTGATGCTTTTTTTGATTAGGTGGCTTTTGGTTGAAAATTTGGAGACAAATACGTTGGGTTGTGTATTTGAACTTATTTTGGATTTAGGTCTCAGTAATGAAGAGCGATCAGTGGAAGTCACTCGTGTGTAGGCTGATGACACAATATGTTGCGGATAACCCCTTTTAGAAAATTTGTTCATGATATTGATGCTGTCCAGCGCGAATGAATGTTCAGTGGAAGCTATTCTTTTGGCTCTTAGTAGTCGTGAGTAGGGTAAATGCTTCTTGAGACTGGGTTGATGAAAGCTGGAGTAGTGCAGGTAATTATTCCGGTCAGTGGGTTTGGTGTATATGGATGTTTCAAGTTTGTGATCTTTCATGGTGATGTTTACGTCCAAGAAAGCTATGTTGGTGTGGCTGAAATGGTATGTAAATTGAATTCTTTCATTGACGCTGTTGAGATGACTGATTGCAAATGTCAATTGTTGTTCCGTACCAGACCACATTAAAAAAATGTCGTCAATGTAACGATAGTAGATTTGGAGATGGTTTTTCCAGTGTGGTACAGACAAGATGTGTTCAGTTTCAAAGTCCTGCATGAAAAGATTGGCGTATGATGGGGCAGCGCAATTGCCCATAGCTACTCCAGAGAGTTTGCTGTAAAATTTGGTTTGGTATCTGAAATAGCTGTGCATGAGAGTTTTTCATTGAACACTATTGTATACTGTTCCCACGTATTTTGCACTTTAGCCATTTCTCATATATCTTCTACTTCATCCATTTTCTTTTAATTATTTTTCTTTCTTTGCCTCCTTCATCGCATTTCTTCCTTCATTGTTCAGTCTTCCTCTTACGTATTTCGACTTCTGTCTTAATACCTTTCCATTTCAACATTTCCACCTATCCTCCCTCTTTTCCTCTTTTCACTTTCTAGTTCACTCATATTTTTTTGTCATATTTTTCTTGATGTATTTTAGTGTTACATTCGTGCAACAGGCATCATCCGATGTCTCTACTTCCAGCCGCTCCGCTTTCTTTTTCTGTTGTTTTACTGATCACGCTCTTCCGGAGTTAGTCCGTCTTCCATCCCCACTTTTCTGACACATTAAGACGCATGCGCCGGGCTACTAACTTCTTCCGCGTCTTCCAGATGGCGTCTTTCACCCGCGATTCCTTCCACTAACCTTGACACTCTTGGTAAGTGCACTTAGTTTTTGGTTACTACACCACTTTTTCGCAGCTTCAAGCAACACAGTTCTTATGGTGATTCAGTTCGGGGATTGTTTGTACGATGATTTGACACTCACTCACATAACGTTATGTTATGTTATGTTATGTTATATTAATAACAATTTCTTGAGCGCACATACACCCTTGGGTTTCTTGGCGCTATAGGATCAAGACAGCCAACACCACTCTTAAGCATAAGCCTGTTGGAACAGCCACGTTTTTAAAGATTTTTGAAATGCCAATAAATCATTGCTCTGTCTAATCGAAAGGGGAAGGGTATTCCAAAAGGAGGCAGCCAGATGGTGAAAACAGCTGCCACCCTGGCGTTTTTTTTTTAACGTGGAGACATTTCCAAGAATTAGATGTTTAGAGCGTAGATTACGCGAGGGTGTGTAATGAGTAACAGATTGCCTAATGAATCTAGGGCCACTATCATGAAGCGCCCTAAAAGTGATGCACCCTGTTTTAAAGGCAATTCGCTGAGCCACTGGCAACCAGTGTAGTTTTTTCAACCCAGCTCTAATTGATTGCCACTTTGGTTGTTTCCAAATCAGTCTTGCCGCCTGGTTTTGGACCAACTGTAGACGTTTTAATAGGCCCATCGGAAGACCCAAATAGAGGCTGTTTGAAAAATCTAGCCGGGAGAGGACAAGGGCAATCACCACTTGAATGAGTGCAGAGTGAGTTAGGAGATGGGCAATTTTCCTGATCTTCCTAAGTTGGTAGAAGCTAGAGGAGACCACCGTTCCCACCTGTCCTTTGAGGGACAGGTCCTCATTGAGTGTTATCCCCAAGCTCTTAACCGATTGGGTCTTTATAGGAGGGATTCCCATGTCTGTTGGCCAGCACAGTTTCCCCCAGCTCAGTCCACTTTCCCCAGGCAAGATCAATTCTGTCTTGCCTGGGTTCAGTTTAAGATGGTTTGAGGTCATCCATTTCTGTATATGCGACATTACGGCTGAGCATTCGGCAGCAGAGTTTGGGGAATTTAAAGGAATAATTAGCTGAAGATCATCAGCATAATTATATAGGGTTATTTTAAACTTTTTTACAGAATAAATCAGTGGACGAAGGTAAAGGTTAAATAATAAAGGGGAAAGCGATGAACCTTGGGGAACGCCACAGGTCGATGACATTGTGGGGGCTGTAAAAGATCCCAAGCGCACTGACTGTGTTCGATTTGTAATAAAAGAGGCAATCCAGTTCAGGACGGGGCCCCTGAGGCCGGCCTGCTCGACACGGTTGATCAGGATGTTATGGTCAACCGTGTCGAACGCGGCCGACAAATCAAGGAGCACCAGAGTCTGATGGATGCCTTTGTCAGCATTAGATCTTAGTGTGTCCTGGACAGCCAAGATGACAGTTTCCGTTGAGTGACATGGGCAGAATCCCGCTTGATTTGGTTCCAAGTATTCAGAGCTTTCAACAAAATTAGATAAACATCTAGAGACATGTGCCTCCAGAAGTTTAGAAAAAAAAGGGAGGAGGGAAATAGGTCTATAATTAACCAAACTTAGGGGATCAGCTCCTGGTTTCTTCAGTAATGGAATCAGAGTAGCATTTTTAAACCCATCCGGGACTTTGCCCTGATTGAGTGATTCATTCAAAAGAGGAAGAATTGCCAATGGAATGGCTAGGCACACTTCCTTTAAGATGTGGGGGGGGCAGCTATCAGAGGGCGAGCCTGATTTAACGCGCGAAAGAAGTTCTGACAGGGTTTTCTCATCAATGGGAGGGAAAGTGTCTAGCGTGACTGAGTTAAAATGAATATCTTCAATAGATTCCCCACCCGGGAGATCTTGAATATTCTTTTTAATAGTAGCGATTTTCTCTATAAAGAAATCGTTTAGAGAGTCACAGAGCTCCTGTGAGGTCGACAAAGGGAGCCCAGTTCTCTCGCTGTTACACAGGTCGTTTACAGTATTAAAAGTGTCTTTTGTTTTATTTTGGGAGTTTAAAATTTTTCCAGAAAAGTAGTTAATTTTACTTTGTAGAATAAGCTTCAGATATTTTCTGCGAGCTATAATATATTCCTCCTTGTCTTGGGGCTTATATTTTGCTCTCCATTTCCTCTCTTTTTGGCGTACCTCTAATTTTGAATTTTTTAGATCCGAGGTAAACCACTTGTGAGCATCTCTGGTGCGTTCCCGTGTAAATTTTGTTGCAGGAGCATGAGAGTTAGTGGCCTTTGAGAGCCAGTGTGAAATCTCCTCTTCCATAAAATGTACCTCCTTTTAAGGTATTGGTATCGTAGATGCCAGTGTTTCAATGAAGGCCGGTAGATTTATGGCTTTCCATTTCCTAGTTTCGCCTCCCGCCAAAGGTGGGTTTTTAATATATCCATCAATAGTTAGCGTAAACTGGATAAGGGCATGGTCAGACCAAATACATGGCATTATAGATGTTATTATGCAGGAAAGGTTGTACGACCAAATTTGGTCTAACGTGTGGCCCTTCTCATGCGTGGCCACATGTATGTGCTGCGTTAGATTGATGTTGGAGAGTAGTTATGAGACTTCCAGCGCCTGAGGGTCACTGGTGGTGTTATCAAACCAATAGTTTAAGTCCCCGACCAAGAGTATATTTGGGTATTTCGTCACCAAATGTGCAATCTGTTCTGCCAGCAACATGGGGAGAGTAGTCATGTTTTGAGGAGGTCTATATAACAGGACAAGTAGCAGCGCCCCACCATCAGTATCCATTTTTATTACAATGTTCTCTGTGTCACTCAGGGTAAGAGAGGGCAGTTGTGTAAATTTATGCTCTCTAAGAATGATAGCTGCCACTCCCCCACCCCTTTTACTCCCCGGGCGGTTCTCGGCTATGATATAATAATCGCCTGGTAGTGCAGCGAGAATGTCCGGTAGTGAGTCCTAAGAGAGCCAGGTCTCTGTGACCAGGAGAATGTCTGGTTTTTCATTGGAGAGTAGTAAGAAAATGTTGGTTTGGTGTTTAACCATAGATCTGGTGTTGAGATATTTACACCGTAACTTTGTTTGGGGGGTATTGACCAATGGAGTGGTGCGGAGTAAGGCAGTTGGGAAGGCTGCCATGTCTTGAGAGATGCCATACGTGGCCGTGCGTCTCCGAATATAAGGAGCGATAGGGGGGCAGAGTTGGGGTATTGGCCTAAGGGAGATGAGCTCCTCTGCTGAGTAAATATGTTTTTGGGCATAATCACTGGCCCCTGGTCCCGGTCGGGCGCGGACAGGCGCAGACGGGCTTGCCTTAGGCGCGCCTTCGGCGCGCCCGCTGCGCTCGTCCGCTGCGCGTATGCGTCATGATGTTTATATAGACGTTTATGAGCGGTTCAGCACTAGAGCGCCACCCTGCCACAATGGCCGCTCTGCGCGTCTCCACCAGGAAGTGAGTGCCTCCCTCCACACAAACAGCACGAGATTGCTGCGGTGGAACGGGGAGAGCACTCGGATCAAGGACAAGCTGCCACAGATGTGCAAGTAGTTTTCACAGGCACTCAAACAAGATTAAAATATTTCAGGAATTGTAATGTACATTTAAAAGTTAAAATATCACAACAGCGCATTCAGGTTCGTGGGGCTAGCGCGAGAGGTAATGTTTCGTTCTCGAGCGCGTCCGCCCGTCTGAGCCCTTAAATACACTGTGAGCGGTTCAGCACTAGAGCGCCACCCTGCCACAATGGCCGCTCTGCGCGTCTCCACCAGGAAGTGAGTGCCTCCCTCCACACAAACAGCACGAGATTGCTGCGGTGGAACGGGGAGAGCACTCGGATCAAGGACAAGCTGCCACAGATGTGCAAGTAGTTTTCACAGGCACTCAAACAAGATTAAAATATTTCAGGAATTGTAATGTACATTTAAAAGTTAAAATATCACAACAGCGCATTCAGGTTCGTGGGGCTAGCGCGAGAGGTAATGTTTCGTTCTCGAGCGCGTCCGCCCGTCTGAGCCCTTAAATACACTGTGAGCGGTTCAGCACTAGAGCGCCACCCTGCCACAATGGCCGCTCTGCGCGTCTCCACCAGGAAGTGTTATATCACCTTCTTCACGTCTTTGGGCATACTATTCGACATCCATAATTCACGTTTTTTGTCTCACGTTTTCTTATATTGCCTCATTTAAGTCTTTTCCTACCCATAAGCTCCACCACTCCTAAATACACGGGTGATTCATTTGTTTTGAGACTTCAGACGCCATTAACCACGTTAACATTTGGGACTTTCAGTTTGATACGTCCACACATTTAACCTCGGTTTCTACCTCATACTTTACTATCCCTTTTATTTTTTACAACACTCGGCTCCTGACTAACGTACATTTTTCCACTTGTTCACAGTACCAATCCAACCCCCTGACGAAGAGCAACTCGCTCGAAATGCATTGGGGATTTGAACCATGTACATGATGTCACTTATGGAACTTTTGGACACTATCATGTGACAAAAAGATTTGTTTCGTTTCCTTTACATGGAGATTATTTGAACCACAATTTGTAACTACATATCAAGTAAAACAATTGATACAAAGTGAATAAAACTTTGAACAATTATACCGATTGGATACCTATTGCTTTATTAGCACACAGGAGTGCTCAGGTCAACCACCTTGTGCCTACAAGGTCCCGCATTTACTATTTATCTCCTGCCCTTCTCGGACAGTAGGGGCAGCACCCTGATCACCCTAAACGACTTGACTTTTCTGGTACATCTAATTGAATATCACTTTTTACCTTTGGAGTGCAGCGGACCTCTATCCTTCATCAGTCATTACCTACCGGTATTATAACCATTGCTCAACACACACAGCTGGGCTAGGCACCAACGACCTTAAGGGCTCCCCTAGTCAATATTAGCCATTGAACTCCTGATCGTGAATGTGCTCTCATGCTCCTTTTTTTCTCGTGCTCCCCCCCCCCCCACTTCCCGTGTGTTCTTCCTTGAGCGACCCCATTTGTGTATTGGATTGCATGCTTTGTTTGTGAGAAGTGCAGTGCATATTGAACACCTGTGTTCTTTCCCTTTTTCTTTGGATTTCACCAGCAGAATGTAAATGTAGGATTTTTTATTAGTTCATGTTTTACTAATACCTGTTACATCGTAGTGATTCTTCACTGATTAATTAACGCGGCCGGCCCGTAGTGGTTGTAGGCGACTTGCTGTGTACCGTACTGCCGGATACTCTTGCTTATTATGACTTATCCTATTCAGCGGAAGCCGGCCACCCTGTGGATGTAGGCTGAGAAGCCTGTGTTTGTTGAGTTACTTACAATAAAATTTTTATAAAAAAAAAAAAAGTATCCCTTCCGCACTTGACTGTCAGTGGTAGCTGTGGACTAGCAGCCAAAGGCTTCCTTCATGGAGAAGTGTAAATACAGGTAAGTGAACACATCTCAAAACTCAAAGTGCACACAGTCAAACCATAAATCAATGTCCAGTTTAATACTTACTTGTATAAGAAAAATAGTTATTTCCTGCTCTACACATGCAAAGGAATAACGACGTTCAGAAGCAACAACACACTCCCCTTGAGGTTGGGGCTCGAGTAGTTGTCAGGCAAATCCCTGTTCCACCTACTTCTTTGTAACATGTTCTTGGTGATTCCCCATTCACTGGAATGTTTACTAGTAGGCTGTACTCAAGAGCTCCTCTTTGACTCCTTAGTGAAAAGGGTCTATGGTGCCACAGAACCATTCACAGCGAGTGCCCTGGGCCCTACAGTCCCAGCTCCAGTCTTAGTCACTCCAGCGGTATAGAAGCGTTCAGTGCTGCAGCGAGTGCCCTCTCTGCAGGTGCTCCTGAGCCCAGATCCTGTTTGGTGAAGACGGCTGCGCATGGGTCATGCAGCAACACCAAGCAAGCGCAAGCTGTCTCCTCTGAGGAGCGCTGCCGGCTCGTTCCAGTGATCGGAGCTGCTCCAATTTGCCAAACATGGTGTAATTCACTCTTTCTCTAACAGGGGTGGGAGGTCCGTATTCTCCAGCTCCCGACTGGAACCCCAGTGAGGGTGCAACATTTTCAGTGGGCTCCTTGCGGTTATCCTAGAATCAATCAGGTGTAGATTACAGTGTGCAGGCTTGATCCACCAGTCAGGGCAGTAATCCTCTCATCCGGGTCAGTACCAGAACCCTTGGCCACAGTGGCACGTGCATCCCCTCCCAGCATACTGGGTTGTTGCGTTATTCACAATCTGGGCACGTACTCTTCCAGTGCGATCGCCCTCACTATGGTGGCCCCTCATGGCATACAGGGTCGTTGATTTCTGCAGACACAAGTCCCCAGCTTCTGGCCCATAACTTAAATGGTGGCCCTCACTGACATATGGAGTAACCACAGCGAGGTAGAGCGGACCTGGTGCTTCCCGCACAGTGCTCCCCACATGGCTAAGATTACTGCAACCCTCTTCTGGCATATGGGGGTCGTCGTAACTACAACAAATGATGGATGGAATGCTGAATGATTCAATCATTCTCCCCCAGTCAAGACATCTGGGTTAAATCCTTGGTTCTTTTGCCCACTACGCCACCCCAGTTTGGACCCAGCCACGTGCAAATCAGTCTTGACCCTGTGCCTCATGGGAACAGTCCAGACCGAACTGCCAAGCCAGGTCCTCCCTGGACCGGAAACAGGGGTATGCCCAGACGTGGGTCCAGTGTTCTCCATGCCACAGGAATCAAGCTATCCTGGCTGATGAGGGGTGAAACACCGAAACCGGTCCTAGGATGTTTGTTTCCAGTTCAGGGAGAACCTGGCCTGGCAGTTCGGGATGGACTGTTCCCATGAGGCACAGGGTCAAGACTGATCTGCATATGGCTGGGTTCAAACTGGAATGGCATGGTGAGCAAAAAAACGGTAGATTTAGGCCCAGATCTCTGTACTTGGGTGAATGTTATGACACTGTTATGCATTCTGTCCATCAATTGTTCTTTTTGCATTTGTCACCCCGAGTGGGACGGGTATACCAAGACGTGGGTCCCGTGCTCCTAATGTCACTGGAGTCAAGCAATCCTGACTAATGAGGGGTGAAACCCTGAAACTGGTCCTAGGATGTTTGTTTCCAGTCCAGGGAGGATCTGGCCTGGCAGTTCGGGCTGGACTGTTCCCATGAGGCACAGGATCAAGACTGATTTGCATATGGCTGGATTCAAACTTGAATGGCATGGTAAGCAAAATAACAATGGATTTAGGTCCAGATCTCTGTACTGGGTGCATGTATGACATTGTTTTGCATTCTGTCCATCAATTGTTTTTTTGCATATGGGGGTCGTCGCCCGCGGGCAATGACCCAATTGGTGCACAGCCGTTCTTCTCACAGCTCCCTCAGGGAGTTTTCTCTGTAGTGCTCCCCACTGGACCTTGCACCCTCCAACGCTCTTGTCTTCCTCACAAGGCAGACTAGTCTTGGCAAGCAGGCAGGCAATGGCGCTGCAGGCTCCAGGGCAAGTGATCTTGATTTTCCATGGGTGATGTCCCTAACGAAGCAGGAAGATTAGTAGGCCTTGGCCCCTATTCCTGGTCACAGACAGGAGTCTTGCAAAGTTTCCCCTTCTCACACAGCCCATCTGGCTGCTTGCCTGATGACAAAGGGCTAGATTTAGATCTCAGCGGACGGGTTACTCTGTCAAAACGGTGACAGATATCCCGTCAGCTGAAATATAAATCCAATTATATCCTATGAGATCTATATTTTGGCAGACAGAATTTCCGCCCCCATTGTGATGGAGTAACCCGTCTGCCAATATCTTAATCAGGCCACTTGTTTGAGGTCCCAACCTCCCTTTCTTATAGTCCATTTCCAGACACCAAAATGGGATTTAGGATCTGAGACTTTAAAGTTGTATGTTGGGGTTCTGCTTCTTTTGAAGTGTTCACTTCTCTTTTTCATCTTTCCCCTTGAAAGGATGTCTGTCACAGCAGTCAAGACTCCAAAGCTGATTGACCAACACAACACAGTTCATGCGAGTGACCAGAGTTGACACCTGAATATCAGCCACAGTGATATGTGCATCAAAAGGTTAATCCCAGACTCCCAGCCCTACTCTTTATGATTCATTCCCTTATCAGCCCCATCTCCTTCCCTGAGATGTGTCCAGGCCCGGTAATCTATCACTGAATCAAAGAGAAACCTTTTGAAGGGTCAAGAAAGGGTACCTTCCTTCAGTGGGTCCCATCCAGCTCACAGGAATGCAGCAATACACAAATCTCTACTCCTCAAGTCTTCACCAGGCAGGCCAGGAGTTCCCAAAATGGAACCCTGTGTCCTCTATGTAATGTACCCATGTAAGCACACTTACTCAGTGCACATTCACCGAACATTTGCTATCCAGTACTGTCACCTCCATGCATTGTGCCACTTCAGACACACATGCATTCAGCACACACATTCAATCTGCGCACACTGCTCAGTACTGTAGCTTTTTGTATTGTACCAGCGTGTGATATTTGCAAACACACACTCTGCCAGCACACACTCACCATGTGGGTGCTGCACAACTCTTCACTTTGTGTGTATTGTACATCCCGAAAGCACACATACACCTAGCATGTATTTTCATTGAACACATACTGCATAGCACTACATCTTTCATGTCCTGTATTCCTTGCAGGCATAAAATACACTCAGCACATGCAGTAATTCTACATGTACTACACAGTGCTGCTCTATCACTGTACTGTGCCCTTCGCAAGGCCTACATGCATCCAGTGCAAAGTCACTACTCTTGTGCTGGGCAGCACTTCACATCTGAGACAAAGTTGAGTTTAGCGGGGCATGGCTAGCGGCCGAGAGTAATGGCCGCAGCTTAAATGAGCTCTGCCCTGACCGTGGCGAAATATCCTCATACAGCCTACGGACCAGGACTGATTCGCTCCAGAGTGCCCGACTGGATGGCTGGCACCCTCAG
Organism: Lissotriton helveticus; assembly: GCF_964261635.1. Taxonomy (NCBI): domain Eukaryota; kingdom Metazoa; phylum Chordata; class Amphibia; order Caudata; family Salamandridae; genus Lissotriton; species Lissotriton helveticus. Next base: position 1,688,107,189 of record NC_136057.1, on the reverse strand, counting down.
TGTGCCTCCAGTGAAGTGTTTGCGGGGCCGCTGCCCCCTGGAAGCGGTGATCAGACACCCGAACGGCTTGGGGGCCGAGGTGCACAGGAGGGCGACTCCGGCGTGTTGACCGGAGCGAGGACCTGATCTGCTCCCTCCGGTCCCCCCCAACCCCCCCGGCTGAAGGCTGCTCGGAGCCCGGACCCCTGGGCGCGGCGGTGAAGCGACGTGGGGAAACCAGGACTGATATTCTCCGGTTTCCGAATCCGGGGTGAGTGACGGTGTCAGCCCGGGAGCGGGGCGAAAATCGAGGCCCCGGCTTTGGGGCCTAACAGCGGTCGACGCCTGTACGAAGGAGGTGACATGTCTCCGACCCAGCTGACGGATGGAGTGCTGAATACAGGCCTGAAGTGACACTGCCTGATGACCTGCCCCACTGTATGGGCCCCCACGGCCCGTGAGACGCTACCCGCCGCCTGCGTGTTTCCCAAGGCCCTGCCGGAGTGTACTCTACAGGTGGCTGTGCACCTGCCACTCAGTGCACTGCGCTTGCTTCCCGAGGTACGATCTCTTGGCTCCGTCCATGTTGGAGGTTGAAGCCAGATTCACAGTGCATCCCTACATATTGCGGCACCTGGGAGCCCCGGAGGGTCCGCCGCGAGACGGACTTTATCTTTGCTCCCCTCCCTCCCCCCTCCCCCCTGACAAGGCCTGATGTAAACAGGGCGCTCCCGGCCTCGTTTCTTTACCCCGCATTTCCCTGGAGACGCCCCTCGGTCCTACTGCGCCCGGAGTGTAATATTGACCTGTGGGCCTTGGTGCGGGCCTGTGGACTTCACGGTGGTGCCCATGTGAATAGCCACATACTGCTGGAGCCAATTTGAAGGATCGGCTGTTGCTGGTGGGCACGACCCGGCTACGAGGGGCGGCGGGACAGGCGGCGGGACAGGCGGCGAGTTCCCCGGCGGCCTGTTGGACGTGGGTCGGGTCCTCCCACGGGGATCCCAGCGCAAGTGGAGGATACAACAGCGCCGACGCAGTCGCTCCTGTGCATATCTCTGGCTTGTCTCCCATGTCGGGGAAGAAAATGGCTATGGGGGGCAGAGGTTCAAGGAGTAGCGCTCAAACGCAACTGTCCAAATTCGCTTGGAACAAAAGCGGAGACAAAACCGATTCGCTGAGGGCAGACAAGGATGGTGCAGAAACGTCCCCCCCCGGCTAAAGAACCTACTCTACACGACGTCCTGGCAGCCATAGGGGGAATGCGCACCTCCATGGACTCAGTCACGGTGGAAGTTTCCCTACTCCGTGCTGACTTTAAGCAGATGAACGAGAAAGTGAAGGAACTCAAGGTGGTGACGGCGGCGCTACAGGAGGACACTTCCGAACTGCAGTGCTCGAATGGCGCAACAGCTGGATGACTACGAAGGGAGGGCCCGCCGAAATAACGTAAGAATCCTTGGTGTTCCGGAAAAAACGGAGGGGCAGGCAGCGGACCTTTATGTGGAGGAACTGATCATGAAACATCTAAAGCCCAAGGCGCTTTCTGCTTACTTTTCCATAGAATGAGCTCATAGGGTGCCGGGCGGGCGACCCAAGCCTGGGGCCCCGCCACGACCCCTGATTGCCAGAGTTTTTAATTTTCGTGACCGGGATAATATTTTGCAAGCCTCCAGAGCAGGCCCTCCGCTAAAGATCGACAATTACGAGGTATCCTTTTTCCCTGACTTTACGGCAAGGGTCCAGGCACAAAGACGAAGATTCCAGGCAGTTAAGCAGGAACTCCGCAGCAGAGACATTAAATATGCTATGCTTTTTCCGGCTAAATTGAGAGTTGAATGGGACGGTAAACCATGGTTTTTCGACTCACCTGATGCAACCTAGGAGTGGCTGGAGGGTTGGACGAAGGTCGGTGACACGAATGGCAACTGCCGCAATAACGCAGAGCGGAGAACCGGTGGAAGGCCTGAAAAAACAGAGACGGGGGCCGAGCTGGGAGCAAGTGGCCTGTCTGAGCAGGAATGTATGTATAGGCATTTATATAGCGCACTACTTACCCGTAGGGTCCCAAGGCGCTTCGACCGCTGCGAAACCCTTCCTGGCTTCCCTGAGAGATGGTCCCTTAATGGGTATCTCCAGGGTGAGACCAGGCATCCCCGGCGGTCTGGTGGGGCCGTTAGTGAAGATGAGGCAAGCTAATGCCCAGAGTTGCCGAGTGTGATCGCTGATCAGAGTGGGCACCGAGGCGAGAGAATTATCAAGTCCGCTGACCCTGGTCCAGAAACCTGCCGCGCCGGGAATCGAACCCTGGTCCCGGGCCGTCCTCTGCTCTCGGGTCTGCCGCCTCTAACCAGTGAGCCACACTACTTCCCAGGAATGAGGGACAGCTGCAGCCTCTTGATGGACCAGTCCTTGTGGACATTCGCAAGTAATGGGTGGGGGCGTGGGGGGAGTCAACGAAGGAGTGAATATGCGTAGGTGCCTAGGTTTGAAGGTTCCGGGTATGTAACGTGCCTGATTCGCAATTTGTCTAGACATGTCATGATATTTTTCTTTAGGGTACTATCCACGACTGAAGGCTGTACCGTATTGTTGACATTATAGACTGCCACGGGTGGAGGGGCTCGCTTCACCTCTGCGCATTTAGCATGGTTGGGGGGTATACAGGCACTCTGCCATGTTGGGGGGTGGGCAGTTTGAGGTCCACAGGCAGGGGAGCAGGGAGGGGGGTGGAGGGGAATCAGGGGGACGTTCCAGGGGTAAGGAGGGGTGGTGGTATTGTTCGCTATGTCAATGCACAGATTTTGAATGCAAAAGCGGAGGGGGGACGGGTTGTTGAGTTTTGTTATTAGTTTAAGTTTTGGGATGCATTTCAGGGTTCTGTCTGCTAAGATGCATACTGCAGAGATTGGTTCACGGAGATGTCTTAATTATGATGGAAGAAGTGGAATTGATTTGATAGGCACTGCGGCGGATGTTAGCGCCCCCCCCCCCGCTGGCCCCGGTGTTTTCTATGACCTTACTCACTTGGAATGTGCACGGGCTGGGGGATAAAATTAAACGAGGATTGGTATTGCAGTATGTACGCCGCACAGCCCCGGCACTGGTGTTGCTTCAAGAAACGCATCTGGTGGGTTTTTCCTGTAAAGCTATGGACCGTTGGGGGTACACAATGGTAGTGCACTCAGAGTTTACAATGGGCTCTAGAGGGGTGGGCATACTAATACGTAAACGCTTCCCTTTACTTGTTCAACAGGTCTGGAAGGACACACAGGGACAATTTGCGGCTGTCTCATGCCTGTGGGAAGGGAGTAAATTTAATGTGGTGACAGTTTATGTTCCACCGGCCCTTCATGCTGTTGTGCTTCCCGCCCTTAGTGCATTTTTACTTACACTGCCGGAAGGGGAGCTAATAATAGGGGGTGATTTTAACGCAGTTCTAAATGATGAGCTAGACCGCTACCCCTGCAGGATGCCAGGGACGGGCAAGCCCCGACTGACTGGCTTTCTAGATGCACTGGGCCTCACGGACGGGTGGAGGTTCAAGCACCCTGGGGATCGCGGGTACACTTTTTATTCGGGGGTTCACAATAGTCTTTCCCGAATTGATTATTTTTTCCTTTCTGCCGACAGTTTACCCCACTTGATGGAGACTAGGATAGGCCCGCAAGGCATTTCCGATCATTCCCCGGTCACTATGAACCACACCTCTTATGTTAAAGCCCGGAGGCGTATCTTTCCGATTTCCCCCGGCTATTTACAGAACCCAAAGATTAGAAAAGAGCTGATTACAGTTACAAAGCACTACTTCCAAGAACATTCAGAATTGGTACAATCACCTGGTGTCCTGTGGGAGGCTTACAAGATGGTGCTAAGGGGACAAGCTATAGCCTCGATAACGGGTCACAGGCGAGCGGCAAACGACTACCTACAAGCGCTCGAAACTGACCTGGCCGTGCTACAGGCACGATACGAGACCGACCCCACTGAAGAGACCACTCAACAACTGCTTCTCACACAATCGGAATTCACAGAATATTAAAGAGAACGGGTTAGACAGCGGCTCCAGCGCACGCTGCACACTATTTATGAGGTAGGGGATAAGGCGGGGAAGCTCCTGGCCTGGTTGGATAGAAAGGAAAAGGCTCAGAGGACGATAGCGCAACTCCGCACCCCGGAGGGCGTACTGGTCACTACCCCAGCAGACATTGTAGACGCCCTAGCTGATCATTATGAAACAGTTTATACCCCCACCGCACAAATGCCCAAAGAAGAAGTGCAAACCTATATCAAGGATATAAAAATGCCTTCCATATCGGAGGATGAGGCCTCAGCTCTGGAAACTGATTTCACAAAGGATGAGGTTCTTGCTGCAGTCCACTCTTTACAATCGGGTAAAGCCTTGGGTCCCAATGGGATCCCCATAGAATTTTATAAGCGAGTATCTGACCTAAATGCTCCGCACTTTCTAGGGATGTTCTTAGATAGCTTGAGTAAGGGGGAATTGCCGCAAGACCAACGAACAGTTACAATAATTGCTATACCGAAACCTGGCAAACCCCCCGACCTGTGCACCTCGTATCGCCCGATCTCCTTATTGAATGCGGAAGCAAAGATACTGGCAAAAATGATAGCCCACCGGCTGACCCCGCATCTAGAGACACTGATTCACCCGGACCAATCTGGGTTTATGCCGAACAGAAATACTGCTCTTAATCTGCGCCGGGTCCATGCGGTGATGGCACAGATACCGAGTCTTCCGGAGCCAGCGGTGATCCTCTCACTGGACGCCCGAATGGCGTTCGACATGGTTGAATGGCCTTATCTCTTTGCGGTTCTTCGGCATCTTGGCTTCGGACCCAAATTTTGTGCGTGGGTGAAGCTACTTTACACTAAACCTCTAGCGCATGTGGTGGCTAACGCCCATATCTCCAGAGATTTCCAACTCGGTCGCAGCACACGTCAAGGGTGCCCCCTGTCGCCCCTGCTTTTTGCCCTGATCCTTGAGCTGTTGGCCGCGTGGATACGATACATGATTAAAGGACTCAGCTGGACTGAGACATGGGAGGACCGCATATCATTGTATGCTGATGATATCCTTCTCTATTTGACCCTGCCCAGACGCTCGACTATAGTGCTCCTTAACATCTTCGAAATATTTGGACGACCCTCGGGGTATAGCATTAATTGGTCAAAGTCTGTTTTATTTGTCCTTAAAGGCCCCCCGCCGCAGCTTCCGGCTGACTGTCACTTGGTGGTCACTGACGGGCCCTTTAAATATCTGGGAGTCTGGGTGACGCCCAACCAGGAGGCCTTCTTTAGACATAATTTGATGCCCCCTCTTGAGCGTTTTCGTAGTGACGTAAAACACTGGCACACCTTGCCGCTGACCCTTCTGGGAAAGGCGGCATTATTTCAAATTATGACTCTGCCTCGGCTACTTTATATCCTCGAGAATACCCCATTTCTTGTATCTCCTAAATATTTCAGGGCCATAGACGCGCTGGTCTCGGGTCTCCTTTGGAAGGCCAAACCAGCGCGAATTTCCCGACACAAACTAGTTAGGGGCTGGTTTGATGGAGGCATAGCACTCCCTGATATTCAACTATATTATTGGGCGGCCCAGTTGAAGATTATAAACCACTGGCTGAACGCTCCGCAGACTGAGCCAGCGTACAAAGCGGACCGGTATGACCTAGGCAGTGGTGGTGTACTGACCGCACTTTACGACAAAAAAAGTGCTGCGGCCTTGCTGGGCCCCACGGTATTTGGCTTCGGCCCGCCTTAAATGTAAGGATACGCTTACGCAAATGATGCCACTTTGGTCGTCACGTCGACTGGGCCGTCTATGTAACAGTAAAGGCTTCGAGGCCTGGGACTTGATAGGCATCTCCTCGGTGGGAGACCTCTGGAGGAGAGGTGCCGTTCTTTCCTTTGAACAGTTTGTGGAGCAAAATGATTTTGCGCACACGGAACGATTCCGGTATTTACAAATTAGTCACGCCCTGAGGTCGCTTGTCCACCCCGGCGACGACTTACCTGAATACACCCCTTTAGAGGATAGGCTTCTGACGGAGCACATGCCCAAAAAGGCGACCTTATTTGTTTATCGTAAACTCATTAATAACCTGCCTGACCCCACTCTGAAGCTCAGGGCGGCCTGTACCACGGAGGTGGGAGACTTCGACGAGTCAGATTGGCAAACTGCGCTCTCCTCACACTGGAGGTGGCCATACCATCTAGGCTCCGATTAATACAGTTGAAAATTCTACACCGTGTTTATTACACTAGGGTCACCCTTCATAAGATAAGGAAAGCCGCACATAAGTACTGTCTGCGGGGTTGCGGAGAGGAGGGGACATTCTTTCATACCATCTGGGACTGCCCCCGAGTTTCCGATTTCTGGACTCAGGTTATGCGGACTATATCACAGGTGGTGAAAAACTCATTGGTCCTGGAACCACGATGCTGCTTATTAAACATTTGGGAGCCTACTGATCTTAACCATTCCATGCAGGATTGGGTCACACTAAGTACCATGTATGCTAAAAGAAATATCGTCAGATTCTGGGGATCTCATTTGGTACCAATACTCAGGGAATGGTGTTCAGATTTAGATACTGCGATGGTGGCTGAAAGGGCAGTGTATCTGAATCGAAATTGTCCGCGGAAGTGGATCAGGATCTGGGGTGCATGGAATGAATACAGAGGGTATATTTGCGAGCCACCACAGCTTGACAACGATTCGGAGTAGGGTGGAGGGAGGTGCGGAAATGAGGAGGGCAGTGGGGTCGCCTAATTGCCACAGCTGTATTGTCTTCTTCTATGTACTGATGTATTGGATTTCATGATTTGACTCTCTCTCTGTATGCATGGAATGCTTTTTATATGCCCAATGACAGTTTTTCATATCAATAAAATTGTTAAAAAAAAAAAAAAGTTGAGTTTAGCACACAGCAGCAGAACATTTTAAAAAGGTGAGTGAGCCTGTAGACCTGACGCCAGTGATGCGGGGTAAAAAGGGACTGTTCACTACTACTGATCACTACATGGTATGCTGCCACCCCTGTGCCTAGGGCCGGCTTTAGAGCAGTGCAACTGGTGCAGCCACACTGGGCGCAGACCTGGGGAGGGTGCGCTGTGTTTAGCAATAACTTACCATTTAAAATCACATTCAGCAGAGTAACTTTTGCCTCCAGTTTTCAGGCAGAATTAAAAATGTCAAGATAACTCTTGTGATTAATGTTCCTGCTAGAGAGAGAGATCAGATTTTTGTCTAGGGGAAGTTTTAACTCACCATAAAGACGCGCAGAGGGTTAAAATGCATGCTGCAAAGAACGCATACCATGCAGATCACATATCTGTATTTTATGTAGCTGGATGAGTGGATTCCTGCTTTTCTCACCGCAGACAAACTGCTTAAAATAAGTTAGGATGTTCTGTTTTTTTCCCCCAGTCTTTCGTTATTTATTCCTGATTTTGCTGGAAAGTATTTGTTTGGGTAGATTTAAATTCTTATTAGTAATGTCAGCCTTTACCAGTGCTTTAAAACAAATGATATTTATGTGAGAGAGAAGGGCTATGGAGAGATAAGGGGCAGTTTTGCCTGGCGGTCATAAGGGAATCCAAGGAGGTAGTCATAGGGGGTGCCAAAGATGACTGCCGCACCGGGTGGCAACAGCTCTAAAGCCGTCCCTGACTGTGCCTGTGCTTTTTAACTCTTGGTGAAGGCAGTTCCTTTCCACCACTATAAGGGTAGCACTTTGGGCACCCCTCCTGGTCCAACAAGACTGCAATCAGTGAGACAGGCCTATGTCAAGGTAGACACGTACAATCCATCTTTACCCATTACACAAAAATCAGCATTAGGGATCCAGACAACAGTACAGTTGGACACACAGGGCAGGGTTACATGTCTTTAACCATTCAAATGACTTTTCCGCCCCAACAATATTGTTGGTATGTATTTGAATTATGGATACTGTATACTATTGTAGTGTAGTTCCTATATTCCCAATAGGCTCTGCGCATTGAAATAATATAAACAGCAGTGTAGACGTAGGACTGAGGTCGACTAGGTCTCTACTGACTATATTAGACTTAATTAGTTTTGCCAGCTAGCTCAGAGGTCACTAGAAACTTTCTCGAATAAACAAGGAGGAGTTTAACTTCCCTGGATAGACAAGAAGGGATTAGCTTCTGACAACCATAAACATGACAACTTTGCTCCCTCCCATAAACATGACAACTTTGCTCCCTCAGAATAAGAGTGTATCTCTAGAGTCGTGTGAAAACAATAGACATCTATTTTACTCAGTCAATCGTGCATACTTAGTTTCACCAGAGTGCAGAGAAATAGAGAGACGGGCGTTTTCAATAAAAGGTGTTATTTATTGAACAGTCTTCTTTCTCATGCAAGAGAAATGAATTGCCACAATTGCAATACTTAACATAAAGTAAAGTGCGTACAGTAAAAGGAGTATTATGAAATAATACTGTAAAAGCATTGATATGGTTTCTTAGCCATGTGATACTTTAAAATGGATAAAATATATACATACATAAATACATTGACTAACGTACTCAACTGGTGCTTCTAATCTATGCCTACCCCGGTGTACCTGACCTAAGCCTAATACGTGGGAAGGAGTAAGTAAGTAGCAGTTTAAGTTAAGTTGGTTTTTGCCAAGGAATCTGAATCAAGAATTCTCTCGAGGGTTTAGTCAGCTCCGTACCTGGGTAATTGAAAGCAGGAGGTCTGGTATCTCTCTCTCAGGACTCGATATCCCAGCAACCCGCAAGGGCGACTGGAAACACAGGAGCTGGATTTTCTCGGCTGGAGAAAAAGACAGCGTCTTTCTCAGTGCGTCAAAAGGGAGGGGCGGCGTCCGTGGGCTCTCGCATCAGCTGGGCTCTCGGGCAAGTAGATAGCCGCTCTGCTCCAAACCACCGTGTGTTTGCTTAAGGCAACGTTGGTATATTTATAACTGAAAGGTGCCGGGTTTGACGTAAGGTTGGACATAAGACATCAATAAAAGATGTCACTAAGAACTGGCCCTTCTTTCAGTGCTCGCAGGAGTTCTAGGACAAATCAAAACAAAAGCATGGGGATTTCCCAGGTTGCTGGAGGTTTGGTTCGTTTAAAGAGCGCGTTGTATTTTCTAGGAATCTGGGGGAGTAGCCTTGCCGTATTTGGACTGCATGGGCTATTACTAAATATGGATAAGATTCTTATGCCTTTATAAGGATATTATTTATTATAGCCATATAAGGGCATAAATCGGGAATATCGAATTAGGGTCCTAGATAGAAACACAACACCCACTCCACGAATTAATGTCCATCATTACTAAAAACTAAGCAATATTAAACATATCGATGCATGTGTGTTTTCCAACCCACCCCAAAATACATAAATCGCATTTGAAATGGTATATGGTAAATACACAAAAATGAGTATTGGTACTGTACGCTTATTAAGCAGTGTCATCATTCAGTTAAATGCATATATATATATCAGCTGAATGAATTGCGAAAATTACACATGAAATGGCTCTGAATACAGAAAAGAAGGTCAAGACCATTCCATCACATATTTATACAAATGCTGTACATGTGCTAGAGGCTGAGGTAAAATATTGTCTCTAGAGTTCCTAAAATAGAAGCTCTGTTCTCTAAGAATAGTTCTACTCTAAGCAGATTACCATGTGCCAGAAAAAAGGGTAAATATTTTGGAAGTGAAAAAAAAATAATTTCGCTTTCAGGGGGAAAAATAGTTCCAATTGTTTTCAGTAGCTGTGTTTATCAAAAACTGAAGGCCGAATTCAGAGTTCAGTGAACGCTGTGTGCTCGTTGTTTTAAAAAAAGTTATTCTTTCTGTTCAGGGGAGAACATCATATCAGACAGACTTGCAAAAAATTGGTCTACGACATCAGGTGAAAGTTCGACCAAGTTCGAAAATGCTGTAACAGTTCATGTGTGAGAATGATTGCTATCATCGATGTCAGGATCAGCAATGCTCACAGAAGGTTGTACCTGTGTGGTGCTGCTTTCATCTCGTACTCCACCGCCACATACTCGTAGTGGTGAAGTCTCAACGAATGCCGTCATCAGCATAGGTAGCCGCTGGGGACAACACGATGCATGAGTCGTTACCGGACCTAGCAAGGTATCTGTATCCATTGGTACTGCTGATGGTAGTGTAAGACAGACGTCCAACACGCATTCTTCTCCGCATAGCATACATCGAAGCACAGGTAAGATGCAATCTTGCCAGATTCGTCTGAATGAAAGAAACCAAGTTGTACTTAGATCTCTTAGCCGGGCAAATCCGAGCACTTTAGTGATGCGGTCCCGGTAGCGTATAGCTAGGATCGTTTCTCCCATCGTTGCTGGAGTCTTGTCTGTGGCTTGGCTTGCCATATCGGAGCAGAAGAATCAAAAATCAAATTCCTGCTACGAGTCCCAAAAGAAGAGGCAGACCGCCAAAAAATGAATGCACAAAATTCGGGATAACGCCCAGAACTGTTTCAAAGGGTGCTAACAGTTCCGAAAAAATCGTCTTAAATACATGTGCTATGCCGGGGGGGGGGGGGGCGCTAGAGTGCGCACAACAGAATGGCCGCCCTTGGGTGAGGCTCCTGTAGCCTGGTTAAATATCCGACATTTATCCTGGCATACCGGCTTAAGATCTGGCTGAAAAACCACTACGTGCTAAATCATATTCATCCCCAACCTCCGTGAAATTGTTATGGAGATTGGACGTCTGGAACAGGAGTTACGGAGCCCTGAAACTTTCCCCCGGTGACCCACTGACCTGTCGGGGAGCGACAAAGGCGGCAGCCGCGACTAGGACAGACCGCGGCTGCACACGAGGGGAGCAGGCCGAGGTAACGGAAGGCGGGCGTACATCCGTGAATAATAGCTGCGGCCAAGTGCACACAATAATCGTCGGAACACTCCCCCGGCCGACAGGAGCTCGCCGCCTGCTCAGATGGTGGTTATGAACGGGAGTAGCGGCTGAGGCGAACTTTTATACGGATGGCCCTGGGACCGCACCTGTGATGCGTGCAAACGTGAAGACAGCATAGTGGCGGTCAGACGCGGTGGGTGAGCAAGGGGGGCCGGAGACTCCACATGCGAGTCACTGAAGGGACGGGGGACGGCCATTAACGATAATTAGAGCCGGACGGCAGAGAACTCCTTGGCAATGCACCATGGGCGGGAGGAGCTAGAGTGAGCAGTGGGACCCAACCATTGCGGGAGTGGTGCGCAGCACAGCACACTGCTGATATCTGCAAGGGGGCTATAAGAATTGTCTGATGTGACCCCCACATCCTGATTCTGACACCAGTGCTATAAAATACTAAATGGATCACCACATGAACTGAAAGTGGAAAGGTGGACCCCTTGACAGGCTATAGCCCCAGGCTTTACATGAACTTACTATTCTAAGCTCCAAGAGAATTACAGCCTCATTGCCTGGTACAGTTGTGCTGAAATAAGCGTGACTACAGTCACTGCTGCTTATACTGCCTCCAGTTGGGACGAATACGGAGACGACTGCGATTGCCTGCCAGCGGGCCACTCGAGGGTGCAACCTCCCCCTGAAGGTGATTCGGAAGGCGTTCAGAGCAACTGTCAATTCAGGAGGAACAGGCGATAGGAGAGACTGAATTTGGGCAAGGATGGGGAAGCCGGACTCCCGTCAGTCTAAACTCACTTTTGGCGCTGCTAAAAAGGTATCGAACACCTCCACGGAGGGCGTAGTGATGAATGGAACGGATCAGGCAGCAGGCGGTTCGGCAACCAACGAAATCAATGTCCAACAGATTCTGCAGGAAATACGGCAAGGATTCGCCACGGTAGTAGATAAGGTTGACAAGATGTCGACGAGAATGGATGCAATTGTGCACAAAATGGACCAACATGACGAAAGACTTGGGGAAGCAGAGCGGCGCATTTCCGAAAATGATGACATCACGGCGGGACACACAGCGCAGCTTACAAGAATGGACAACTTACTGCGTGTCATCACTGCGAAAAATGAAGATTTGGAAGCCCGCAGCAGGCGCAATAATATACGCGTCACAGGTGTTCCGGAGTCTACAAACTCGGGACGCATGGAAGAATATATAGAAACGCTGCTGCTGGCCACCATCGGGGCTGACGCCTTCTCCACACAGTTCATAGTGGAGCGAGCACATTGGTCTCTTGGACCTCCACCCAAGCCTGGAACCCCACCTCGACCCATAATTGCTCACCTACTGAACTATCGGGATCGAGATGTGGCCCTGCGAGTCGCTCACTCCAAACAGACCCTGACCTATGAGGGCGTATCCTTCTCCATATACCCGGACTTCACCCCGATGGTCCAGGAGGAACGACGCAAGTTTATTGCAGTAAAAAAGAAGCTAGGCGAAGCGCAAATAGACTACGCCTTGTTGTACCCGGCCCAGTTGCGGGTGACGCACCAGGGGAAGCAGCGTTTCTTTACTAAGCCACAGCAGGTGAACACTGAAGAAAGAGCAACATAGAACGACTGGACGGAGGCCAGCGAACCAAGACAACCCACATGAGACGGATGAGGAACCATGAGACGCTCCCGTTGAGGACTTGTTATGGACTTTTAGGGCTTTGCTGGTAACTGGTGATATTCCACCTAGACTGGGGACACTTGATGACTATTCAGCCGACTGGTATCGAGAGTTCCGGTGGTAATGTATTTCAGGCCCCACTACCCCTCCTTAACCGAAGCCCAGCAGTCACTTTGGTGGAAGGGCTCGGGAGGGGGGGGAGAGTGAACGTGTGACCACCTAGAACTGTCCCCCAACGGGTGTTCCCCTATGTTCAATACTGTCGGTAGGTTGACAGACATGTTGTGGATGGAAATTTGGGGAGGGGGAGGGGAAAAGGCTGCTGGCGAGTTGGGGATGCTTCAGTGGGTGGGGGGAGGGAGGGAGGAGGGGTTGCGGGAAAGTGCTTTTGCAAAGTCATATGTTGATTGTTTGCCACTAGGTAATACTGTTGTTTGTTGGGAAGGAGTGGGGGGAGGGTGGAAAATTTGGGGATTGACGGATTTGACACTGGTTGGACGCCCTTGCATTGCTCCCAGATTTAAGTGGGAGGAGACACGGCTGATAGGGGTACGTTCTTGTGTAAGTTTGACTCAGGTGCAGGTGCTATTAACTAGACAGGTGCAGGTCCCGGCAGAGGGAGCAGTATTTGGTTATATCCTACTGGCATGTTGTGACACTCGGCATCATGATGGCAACTGATGAATTGACGTCGAAGATATCTGTATTATCTTGGAATATAAGAGGCCTGAACGATGCCAGGAAAGGCAGGAATGTACTGGCGTACCGTACTTGGACCGGCATCGAATACAAATTGTGCTATTGCAAGAAACACACTTAAGTCCACGATCCAATTACACATTTGCTAGTAAGTGGGAGGCAGTCAGACGTTTCTCTTCATATTCTGCGTATGCAAGAGGTGCTGCTATATTAATCAAAAAATCAGTGCCATTTGTGATGCTTGAGGAACTGTTGGATTCGGAGGGACGATTTGTCTTAATATGGGGCAGGCTTGGCACTGATACAGTTACGATAGTGAACTGTTATGCCCCTAACGTAGATACACCTGACTTTTTTACGCGGTTGTGGGGCAAGGTGGTTAACATATGCTCCATGCATGTTATATGGGGAGGTGATTTCAATGTAGCGATGGTCCCGGGGTTGGACAGGTCTGATGGTTGTGCCCAATACAATAAACGTGCCAGGGATATGTTGAGAGGCATAATGGAAGAAGGGGGGTTGCTCGATAGCTGGAGGTTTGTTCACCCTACACTTAGAGAAGGGACATATTTCACCACATACTCTAATACATGGGCTCGACTAGATTATTGCCTGTTAACTCGTGGACTGAGTGTGGATCTGGGTAGGGTGGTTCATCTGCCGAGGACATATTCGGACCATTGCCCAGTACTGGTACAAATTTGTATACCCGGATACGACAAGACGAAACCCTCATGGCGCCTTCAGCCCTCAGCATTACTGGATGAGGTCTTTAAATTGGAATTGGGTGAGGAGATTGCAGCATTTTTTCCTAGGAATAAGGGGTCGGTGGATGACGTGGAAACGATTTAGGAAGCTTTTAAAGTAACGGTCAGGGGGTACTGCATCTCCAAAAGCTTCGGGGTGCTGCGGGACATTCAAGGTACTATAAAGAAACTTGAGCAGGAACTGAAAGAGTTAGAGGCGAAGATGGCACAGGGAAAAGTGGGGCGGTTGCATAAGGAATTTAGGGACAAACTCACACAATATGAAGATGAGGCAGCTAGAGAGGTAAAATTCAGAGGTAAGCACTGGAGCGCTAGACGATACTGTGAGGGAGAGAGACCAGGGCGAGCGCTTGCAGAAATTACACGTAACCCTCGCTACAACACACACATACTTGAGCTTGTTACACCAGAGGGTGGGAAATGCCAAGATACTAAGGGTGTTTTACATATGTTCACGTCACATTATGGCAGCTTGTACGCTAAGCAGCGAGAGGGGGAGATGATGTTTGACGACTTCCTAGACGACGTGGCACTGTGCTGGTTGAGTGATACACATAGACAATTTCTAGGAGCCCCTCTGGAGCTCGATGAAGTACGAGATGCTATAATGTCCTTAAAAAATGGTAAGGCTCCTGGGCTGGATGGGCTTCCGGCCGAATTTTACAAATGTTATATAGATATAATGGCTCCCGTGCTGAAGGAGATCTTTGAAGATGCGTTAGAGGTAGGAATACTGCCAAGATCGATGCACGAGGTGGTGATCACTTCCCTTTTTTTTTTTTTAAGTTCAAAATGATTTTATTGAAATTTTAGAGACAAAAGAAATAAATAAGAACAGTACATAACAAAAAAAAATTGGTAGTAAAGAGAATCATTAATAAATAATCGTATAAGAAGAGGAAGGGAAAAAGGGGAGGAGGAGAGGGAGGGAAGAAAACATATCATTGCATCATAAAATCATACCATACAGAGTTACAAAGCAATTGAATACATAAAATACAGAAATACAAAAAAGGTGATAATGAAAGTCAAAAAAGTTCTCAATATACAAAGAAAACTAATTAACAATATCATTTCATAACATATGAATCAATAGGTGACCAAAACGATTGAAATGATTGTGAATTGTGATTAACACCTTTAAGTGATAGCTGAGCACCTTTCCTTGTAAAGGTAATCCACGACCACCAAGCGTGAACCGAAAGAGAAGAAGCATCTTTCCAACAAAAAGTAATAGATTTTAACGCAGCTGTAACCAAAAAATTAAATAACTTAGCCCTTGACTCACAAAGAGGAGGAGAAAGGGCAACCGATTTGCATATTAACAGTATATATGTGATATCATCTTGCAAAGATAAAATATTCAGAATGATAGGCCAGACTTCCAACCAGAATTTCTTAATAATTGGACAATCAAATAACATATGACGAAGTGAACCAGAACAAGACTTGCAATGCCAACATAGATCAGACTGTAACAGTTTAGCATTATATAATCGCAAAGGCGTCCATAGAGTGTTGAACAAAATATACGCATTAGTTTGATATAGAGACACTGGGAGCCATCCAGATATGCTGTTAAGCCATATAGAAGACCAGGAGTCCTCTGATAATGATATGGAAAGTTCATTATTCCAAAAAGATGCAATAAAACCAACATTGGAGCCCTGAGAGATGGCAAATGTTTTATAAAAGATAGAGACAGCTTTGGAGGCTGATGTAACAGCTGTAAGGTAAATAAATAAATCATTGGTGGTAGATGAGGGGATACCATTTGGAAAGGAATCTAGAATTGAATTGCATAAGGATTGATATTTAGGGAAATCTGAATCCGGGATTTTAAATTTTAATTGGAGTTGCTCAAAGGGAATAAAGGCAGTTCCATCAAACACATCTTTGAGATATAAAACACCTTTTGAAATCCATGAAGACCAGAAGTTAATGTTTCGGTTCAGTTTAAGTAAAGCACTGTGCCATAAAGACAGGTGGACTGTAGAAAGTAAGGGTAAGTCAAAATTAGAATCCAAATCATTAATGATTAATCTCAAGGATTTAATTATAGATGATCGATGAACAACCTTGGAACCAGAAGACATCGATATCAGAGAAGGCAGAGAAAAGGGTCTAACAATTGAGGATTCTAATTCAAACCAAGTTGGAGGTCGGACAACCGGAGAATTAGTAAACCATAAGGAACTTTGTTTTAAAATAAAAGCTTTATGATACAGGTGAAAGTCTGGGAGTGCAAAACCAGCCTGAAACTTAGGGAGTTTTAATTTTCTGTAAGCAATACGAGGAACTTTGTTTGACCAAAGGAATTTAGATAGCAATTTGTCTACATCCTTATAAAATTTGAGGGGAAATTGAGTGGGAATCATAGTCAAGGAGTAAAAAATTTTAGGAGCAATGTTCATTTTTATAGATTCCATTCTTCCCCACCAGGAGAGATGAAGGGAAGACCACTTGGATGTTTTATTTTTAATATACTCAACTATGAATTCGCTATTTAATGTCAAAGTAGCAGGCAACGATGATGCAAATAAAATTCCTAAGTATTTAAGCTTATTTTTTTGCCAAATAATGTCTGGGGTTGGTAACATATCTGGAGTACAAAATGCATTTAAAGGAAAACATTCAGTCTTACTAACATTCAATTTGTAACCAGAAACCATAGAGTATTTTGTAATAATGTCTAATAGGGAAGGAACAGAAGAAATAGGATTACTAATAAACAATAAAACATCATCAGCATATGCTAAAGTTTTAACCATAACATCATTGATCACAATACCCTGAATATTATCACAGTAACGGATATAATTAAGAAAAGGTTCAATGCCTAACAAAAATAATAGTGGGGAAAGGGCACAACCCTGCCTAGTACCTCTAAAAAGGGAAAACTGAGTAGAAATTTGACCATTAATAAACAAACGAGCAGTAGGAGCAAAATACAAGGCAGAAATCATACGAATAAAAGAGGCACCAAAGCTAAAGGACAATAAAGTTTTAAATAAAAACTGCCAATGAATTTTGTCAAATGCTTTTTCAGCATCAAGAGCCATAACTCCTGCAGGAGAAGAAAGAGATGGGCTTTGCTCAATAATGTGTAACAATGTTCTGGTGTTGTTAGCAGAGAACCTATTTTTCATAAAACCAGATTGATCTGGGTGAATAATGGAGTGAAGGACAGGAGCTAATCTAGAGGCAAGGATTTTAGCATACAACTTACAATCTTGATTTATTAGGGAGATGGGGCGATAATTAGAGACTAGGGTAGGGTCTTTATCGGGTTTGGGCAGTACAATGATTAGAGCGTCCGCAAAGGAACCAGAAATGGTACCAGAGGAACTAAAATGGGAAAATATCTCACTCAAATAGGGCAAAAGGAAAGACTGAAATTCTTTATAAAATTCAGCTGGGATACCATCCGGACCTGGAGATTTATTCTTAGGGAGCGATTTGATGGCAAGCAAAATTTCATCACAAGTAATAGGGGAATCTAAACTAAGTCTATCTGATGGAGAAATTTGAGGTAGAGTACACTCATTCAAAAAGGAATCAATTAAAGATTCATCACAGGGATCAGGTTTACTATATAGGGAAGAGTAAAAATGCAAAAATTCTTGAACAATATCATTATGGGAGATAGCCACCTTTCCCTGAGAACCACGTATCGAGGTTATTTGAGTCTTATTCCTCTTGATCCGCAAATAGTTTGCAAGGAGTTTCCCTGACCTATTAGTGTTGAAACGAAATTTAGCATTGGAATTGGCGAGTTGGATCCCTGCTCTAGTACTAAGTATGGTATTAAATTCATAACGAAGTTTTTGTAATTTAAGTTTATATTGAGGGTCATTAGAGGAAATAAATAAACGTTCGAATTTAGCAATTTGTTTTTCTAAACGTTTAACATTAGAGTTAAATTTTTTGTTCTCGTAAGCCATAATAGAAATAGTGGCACCTCTAATGTAGGCCTTGAATGCATCCCATCTATTGATAATTGACGATGAGTCTTCAGGGTTGAACAAAAAATAGTCTTGAATAGCCTGCAATAATTTGGGTTTATGTGTTTCATTAAGTACAATGCTCGTGTTCATACGCCACCTATTTTGTTTGGTAAAAGGAGAGGAGATATTTAAAACAAACGAAATTAGAGCATGGTCGGAAATATCAATATTACCTATCACAGGATTGGTGGCTGATGGAAGTAAAGAGGGAGAAATCAGAAAGTAATCAATCCTCGAATGGGAGTTATGGGGATTAGAAAAAAAAGAAAAACATTTATCAGTGGGGAAATGCAATCTCCAAATATCAGCCAATTTGGTTGTGTGAAGAAAAGATTTAAAGGCATGGAATACTTTAGGAGGACGGAATTTTGCAGAAGAGAGTCTATCTAACAATGGATCAATAAATACATTAAAATCCCCCCCAACAATCAAAGGAGCCTGCCCCAACTGCAAAACTTCTGTAGTTATAGTAGACCAAAACAAAGGGTCATCAGCTGTAGGGCCATAAATATTAAGCAGATAGAATATTGAATCATGAAGTTTAACCTTAACTATAACATATCTACCTTCTGTATCGGTAAACTTACTAAGAATCTGGCAATTCAACCGTTTAGCAAAGAAAATTGCAACATCATTTTTCTTTCCTTGTGCAGGAGAGGACACAATATCATCTACCCACTTTTTTTTTCATATAATGTAAAATGTTGTCGTCAATATGCGTTTCTTGGAGAAAGCAAATGTCCGCTCTACATGCACCCAGGTAATCTAAAATTTTAGTACGTTTAACTGGATGTCTAAGACCCTTACCATTATGGGAGACTATTTTAACATTATGAGAACTAGCCATCATGAATTAGAAGGAGACACAGAAAGAAAGACTGCCAGAAAGCGAATGGGAGAAACAGCCATGGATAAAGAGTAACTCTATGTAGGTAGCAAGAAAAGGAGGGACACATAAGGAAGATACAGGAAAGGAAAGAAAAAGAACAAACAAGATACAGAAATAAGAACATAGAGACGCACACCCGTTCCTCAAGCATGGCCAAGAACCGTTGGAGCCCATAAATTGATAGTCATTAAATGCCAGGGAATGTCAAACTACAATATTCAAGTGACGGCATCCTGAGTTTCCATCGATGGTGAAGCTTGTTGGTCCAGGAATAGTCTTAAATCTTCAGGACGATGAAAAGATTTAGAGAAAGTGTCTTTCCAGACTCTCATCGTAGAAGGATCAAACAGACCATATTTGAAACCAAGGCTTCTCAGTTGTGGACGAAGAGAAGAAAATTCTTTGCGGATAGCAACCGTTTCCTTTGCAAAGTCTTGATGAATAAAGATTTTGGAGCCATTTACCAAGAGAGAAGGAATATCTCTAGCAGCTTTCCTGATAAGAACCAGATGATGGTGTCGCAAAACCTTAAAAATCATTTGCCTAGGTTTGGTGTGGCGAGGATTTCTATGTGAAGGAATTCTATGTGCCTTGTCCACTTCAAACTTTTCGGAAAAGTTAATATTTAGAAGACCAGGAAGCAAGGATTCTAGGTAGCAGCGACAGTCAGATCCTTCAACCTCTTCAGGAAGATTGAAAATACGGAGGTTGTACTGTCGATTACGGTTTTCCAATTCCAGCAGCTGAGTATGCATTGGTACTATTTGCTGCACCAAAGGTGTAAAAGAGTCCAATTTATTTTTGTTATCCTGAATTTTGATAGCATTATCAGACATTTCATGGACATGGACGCCATATCTTTGCGAATATTTTTCATTTCAATTGCAATAGTGTCAGTGTTCAGTCGCAGCGCTTTAATTTCTTCTAAAATTAATGTGAGGGAAGGTTCAGAAGATTCAACAATCGTAGATTTATTTGGGGGAGGCGATACTTGCTGTTTCCTCTTATTAGTGGCAGAATTCTTATTATCCATCTTGAGGTGAGTAAATAACCAAAAGCGCCAAAGAAATGCAGAAAAAAGAAAAGCACCTCAAAATTTTAATAAATATTAGGGAAAAAGGTGTAAAATTCCCAAAAGCTGTCCAGAAACAGCAGTGCAGTAGTTAATAGGGTCGTGGGCGTGGTTAGGACCAAGCCAGGCCCTCTCTTTCTGAGCACCCCGCTCCCTGTGAGGAGGAAGCCGGCAGAGACTGGGACCAAGGCAGGGAGAGGAACCAGAGGGCCAGCAGGAACACTTCCCACGAAGAAATCGCCCAGAAAAACGAGCAGAAGGTAGGTAATACGCTTATCTTGCGAGCGCTGCGCTGTAAATGAGGTTCCTGACAGAAATTCGTCGTATTTCGGCAAATTGGGCCGATTACATTACCGAGCTCCGGTGGCGGCGGCCATCTTGGACGACGCGCTCGCGCGACTCTCCCCGATCACTTCCCTTTTAAAACCTGGGAAAGATCCCGCAGAGTGTGATTCGTACCGACCACTGTCCCTCATAAATTGTGCTGCAAAAATTCTAGCAAAAATACTGGCGTCCCAACTATTCCTCCTAATGACCATGTTAGTGCTCCCAGATCAGGCTGGTTTTGTCCCTGGCAGATCCACAAATCATAATTTGCGTACCCTTTTCTCTCTGATTCGCACCATAGCGCCGGAGATACCAGTAGCGGCCGTGTTTTTGGATGCAACAAAAGCATTTGATTCGGTGGAGTGGGATTACCTATTTGCTGTCTTGAACAGAATGGGGTTCCCTAAGATATTTATTGCCTGGATCAAATTGCTTTACACGAACCCCGCGGCCAGAGTGCTTATTAACGGCGGATTATCCGATCCAATCTATATCACCAGGGGTACCAGGCAGGGATGCCCGCTTTACCCATTGCTCTTCGCAATTGCGATCGAGCCCTTAGCCTGTCGCATTAGGCAACTGCACAAGCAAAGCGCATTTAAATGCTTCCAACTGCAAATTGATGTGTCCTTATATGCTGATGATCTAACACTGTATGTTTCCGATCCTCAGTCTAACCTCAATCCTCTGTTACGAGAATTTATAAAATTCGGACGTCTGTCGGGCATACAAATTAATTGGAAAAAATCACAGTTTTTCCCTCTCACCCCGGCGGTGTCCCACTTTCCACTAGACTACCCTCTGGAATGGTGTAGCATAGACCTTCGCTATTTAGGTATCCAGGTGGCCATAGAAAAGGAAGAAACAATAAGGTTGAATTATGGCACTGCAATCACAAAATTAATCGACGATGTGACTCGCTGGCTGTCATTACCACTATCCATGGCGGGTAGAGCTTTGCTTAATAAAATGATAGTACTGCCTAGGTTTCTGTACCTTTTTCAAAATATTCCATACTACCCGGGCGCCTATTTTTTTAAAACATTGAGATCGGAACTGCGGAGGTTGTTCTGGGGAGGCAAGCAGCCACGACTGGCATGGTCTATCATTACACAGTCATACGCTAATGGAGGATTTGATGTCCCTGATTTTGTGGTATATTATCTGAGTGCGCAGGCACAATACGCGTATCACTGGTTTGCACCGACTCCTTACATGCCACAGCTGGCTGCAGAAGATTGGATAGCGAAGCCCTTACCCTTGAAAGGAATCATACATGGCCCTGCTGAGGCTATGGAAACCCCGTACACTACAGTGACCTGTACGATAGACGCTTGGCGGCGGATCCTTAATATAATAAACCTCCCATTGCTATATGCGCCAGACCTGCCCCTTGTTTATCATCCTCGACTGACGCTACTGCAGGAAGGTGGGTTTCAAAAAATGTGTCAGCGACTAAGTATTGGTAAATGGGGGGATATATTCCTGAATGGCCAGTTTAAAAGTAGGGATCAACTATTTCAGGGGAATCCACTCACGCCTCTCGACATCTTCTATTATGTCAGACTGCGGCAAGGAATGAAGGATATACTGCCACAGTTTCCTGCTGAGCCAGATACAGTACTGCCACTACATGTTGTGTTAACATCTGCAGATGGACGCCACATGATTTCCCACATATATAGGAGCATCAGGACGCAACGCGAGAGCAAGGAGTGTAAAGCTCACAGGCAGTGGGGTGATGACGTAGGCATCGAAATAGATGATCAGCAATGGGCCTACTGCTGTGGGATTACAGCTAATATATCCTCTAGCTGTAGGCTCAAGATTATACACTTTAAATTCCTGCAGAGGATATATTATACACCAGTCAAAAAATTGAGATTCCAATTGACAGACAATGACAGATGTGACCGATGCAGGGCAGAGGGTGCGGGATTTCTGCATCTTGCGTGGAAATGCCCAGAAGTCCATAACTACTGGATCCAGGTTCATACAGCTTTGCAGGGGATGGTTGGTGGGGTACTAGATAGAGATCCCCTAATTATGCTGTTAGGATACACACCCAAGATACCTAAACCTGTTAGGAAATTTGTTGACGTTGCCCTATTGCTTGCGAAATGTAGGGTTGCATGCCGATGGGGGAGGGGGTGAGCCCCTAAATTTAAGGAATGGTTGACTGATATTATTTATTGCCAAGACCAGAATAAGATATACGCAGAAACATTGCCAATGCGAACTAGGCCTAGGGATATATGGGACCCCCTGAGGAGCTATCTTTTAAATCATTCTATTGCATCCAATGCTGAGGATCAGGAAGATGCGGGTTCTGCTACAGAGGTATAAACATATGGTCCTAGCACTTTGGGTTACAGATAGTGCAGTCTTATGGTGCAAATGTTGAAATACTGTAGGAACAACGCAGAAGAACGTCTGGTTATATGCTTATGTATCATTAAAGGCTCATTGATTGTATGTCGCTGATATAGAGAGAAAATGCATGTGGGTCTGAATCACTGAATGGTCTCACAGGTGGATGACAAAGACAACCGGCTAGATAGACTGATATATTGGACAATGCTGCTGAGAGTTCATGCCTCTTATCATCATCTATACTGCTATTGTGGAGTAATGCTGTGTATGCTTGGTCGGGACTGGTACCTGTAAAAATGCACCTGTATAACAATTTGAAAAACTCAATAAATAAAGTTTAAAAAAAAAAAAACACATGTGCTATGCCACTGGTATCAGACATGTTTAAGATTTGGCTTAACATTTCTACGAAATGTACGGGGCAATTTGTTGATAATAGGGAATGTATCTCTGCCGCTGTCCTTGCAACTTGCAGATCATATGTTTCCTTGGACGAGGTCAAAGGCAGAGTTGTCTGTTAAAGAATAGACTTCATTCTGCTTAAAGTATCAATTCGAATAGAAGAGATATTCAAATAAGGCCATATTGCCGCCTCCATGTCTGGATTGCTGTTTGGATACAAATCTTGCATACAGCAAGTGACCATGGAACTAACGCTCACGAGATAGGCTTTTCCTGGCACCATGCCACAACAGCTGTGGTCACTTATTAGAACATAACTGCCGTTGGAAAGTTGTCTGAAAAATGGCTCTATCTGAGTTGTAGGAGTGCCATGCAGGTGACATGAAAGGTTATTCGAAGACCCTTCGCAGGCTCCATGCAAGTTAATACCTTGACACAGAAGTGTACCACTTAGTGATTTTTTACAATTATTCCCACTAAGAAATACCTCCTTTTTCTTTTCACTATAACATTTGTGTATATAAGGTAATTTCCATGTTGACTTGATGTATCCTTTACCCAACCTTTCATACTGGCCCGCTGGTATATACTCTTGGCAATATTTAAACTGGAAAGTTGTTATCGGAATTGTTATAATTGCGTGTATTATACATTTAATGACAGGTCTTTCTGACATTGTCAATGGTAATCTCTCAAGTTTTTCAATGCTCAGAATCGTATAGTCTGCTCCTTTTTGTGCCAAACTGATTTGTTTATCAGTAAGGTTAAAGATAGAGAATAATGACGTTACGTTGATTAAACGCCATGGCACGTAGCCTGAACGCAGATTTTGCAACGTCCAGCCAAGCTGTACAATAGAACGTAATTGGGACTGACCATGTTGTAACATTAGTAAGTCCTGCTCTATTATATCAATAGCAGATGATACGATACTGTCCAGTGAATATATTCTGGAGGACAGAGTCGTTAACCCATTGTCCACAACAGAAATAGATTTTTCAAAATTAATACGATCAATTTCTCGTATTTTTTCTGCAGTTTTAATTTGTGTTTCTTTCCAAGCCTCGTTGTATGCAGCGTATATACCGGCCACTATGAAACGTTTTGACGCTGTTTGCGTGGTCCCAGTATGAAATCACGCAAGTCAGCACCGTCTTTAAGTAAAGTCAAGTGTTGCTTAATTTCAGCCAGTGTGGATTTCTGTAGCCATTCGAGGCATAGTTTCCCTACACTGTATGTTGTAACTATCCCTGGATGTTGTCTCTGGGAATATCTTGGGTCTGGCCTGTTCAGTTTTAACCCCTGTATTTTGTTCAGGAATCTATCTTGACAGTTATTTGTGTCTGTGGGCCAGATCAACCATTTTTTCCAATCAGGATGTGTTCTGTTTTGGTGTAAAATATGGGATACGTCTATCTCCACATCTGTAGTGCTATTACTATCAGGTATGGGCTTCGGAATAGACAGTTTATTTAAGTCTTTTATCTTGGCTAGACCAAGACAGGTTGTTTGCTGAATGGTGTCATTCAAGAATATTATTTGTTCTGGGATCATGCAGGCTCTAAATAATGCTTCTAGGCCTTGTACCTGCCATTCTTTTGTACCCCAGATGGTTTTTGTTTCAATGTTGTTTTTCCAAAAATCAAAACCAAATGTATACATTTTGTCATAAAATTCTTCAGAATAAATCAATTTAGTATTTGTCAACATTGTTTTCATTCTTGTCTTATTTAACATTTTAAAATAAAACGTTTCTGCATCACTTGTGTTAAACCCTGAGAAGTATGGGAATTTCTCATAAAATGTTTTTGAGCTGCCTTTAGGTGGTGTTGCACAATGTTCCCATTGGTTATAATTAAAAACATTTCTAGGCTGTGCAGATTTATGCAAATAGTGATGACCAATGTGATTATAGCAGTACATTTCTTCATAATTTGAAGAACCCTGTAAATAATCATGTTCTGTAAATTTTGCTGACATTACTAAATCTGACATCATATTATTAATATTTTCAAAGTCCCAATCATCAGAGAAAGTACTTGGTTTTACAAAGTCACTTAATGAAACTTTAAACTGGTGTGGATATTTCAAGAGCTCAATCGGGCCATAAATTTCATAATCCGTTTTGTCCCATGCTACCCCACCGGGTATTGGATTGGCTGTGATGTTCACTGATGACAGTTCTCTTTTCTCGATGTGAGATGACTTGTGAGGCTTTAGGACCAAGTTGATGTTCTGACTTGCTGTGTCCATTGTACTGTATTTTCCTTCAATGAATTTTCCCAAACAAAGAACCATGATGAGCCAAAGCAAGAGGAAAAGTACACCTAACATAATCCAAAATTCAATCCATGGAGAAATCAGATAGGTTTCTTTGAGTTGATGAAAGAGTTCAGTTACGTTGTCTTTGAAAGTTTTTGTTGCTGGCGTTTCTTCATGTTCACTTGGATCATCAGAAAAGTCATCGAAATTGATGAAGTAGCCAGATGAAGTTCTGTCAATTGTTGGAATTGCTTCCGGATTTTCATTTGCTTTTGGATTTTTCTTTGTTTCACTAGCATAGTCTGAGGCTACATCGTTGTAGACTGGTGTTTCTTGATGAACTGTTGCGATTTGGGTTTCAAGAGGCACACGTTCCATGGCTTTGTTGCATAGTCCTTCTTTATTCACTGCAGGTTTATCAAATGTGATTAGTCTCTCAGTTTGAACATCTTGGATTGTAGCAAATTTGGGTATTCTGCTATTTCTTGGGAGTCCACTGGGTCTACTACTTATTATTGGCCACATGATTGTGGTTTTACCAGGTTGATGGATACAACTCGGTTCTCCTTTTTACCAGCAAGGGGCGGTAGTACAACTGATCTTGTTCCGCTGACAGCTAAGACAGGTACTGCTTTTCTGTAAGAAGGCCCAAATTCCTTCTTCACCACAATTTTCTCTCTGACGAGATCCCCAATCTTTGGAATCCAGACAGGTCTTGCTGGGACAGGTGGTTTCTCTTCCGTGGCTGTTGGCTTTTGGTTTAACTTTATGTTACTCAGGTTTCTTTTTGTTTCATTTAAGTCCTGTAAAACAGCCAAACGGTCTTTGATATCAAAGCATTTTTCTTCTACCACTGAAGTGTTACTATCAAGATCCTGAATGTACATTCTAGTACCGAACAATAGTTCGTACGGAGTGAGTCCTTTTAGAGAATTTCTTGGCAGATTATTAAGACTACGTTGGACACTTATCAAATGTTTGACCCACCCATCACCCGAACCTAATACCCTCGCCGTTATAGATTGCTTTATGTCACGGTTTTTTCTTTCCACTACCGCATTTCCCTCAGGATGGAATGGAGAAGAGTACCGCAATGCAATGCCCATGCTGGCCATGGCCTCTTTGTAAGCTCGAGAGCTAAACGCAGGACCCTGGTCAGAATGTAGCATGCCAATTGCGTGTATGCCGATAAAGACTCGCAAATCTTTGTATAACAGTTCTGGCGTCAGCCAAGTGCTGGTGTCTGCATTTTAAGTGAATCTAGTCTTAAATATTATGGGGACGCATTTCTCCTGCTGGATTTCTGCGTATAGATAGCTTGATGTTTTCTAAAAAAGGGGTCCTGGCAATAATCCAGTCGGTTCATGACTGCGATCTCTGTTGCAGTTTGGACAGCTCTTTGCAAATTTGTAATGTTGCAGGCTCATCCCCGGCCACCAGTATTCTGATTGTAATTATTTTAGAGATTCCACGATCTCTCGATGCCCTAGACCCAATCCCATATGTGCGGCTTCAATCAAGAAGACTCTCCTGTTTGTGTTTGGAATTACTCTATCCCCCACTCCAGGGATTTGAGCAAAAGGAACGGAGTTTGCATCAATTATGTATGTATTACTGAGTGGATAGTTCGGAGGTAATGCTTCATAGTCGCCTTTAAAGAGGCTTTTACCGCCAGCATGGTTTCTCCGTCTATGTATTTTTTAGAATGTTTTTTTGTGGCTACGGAAGCCGGTTGAACCGCTTCCGCTGTGGCTCCGAGAGCCAATGAATTCTCTGCAACGTGAACGCCATCACGTTGATGACTCAGTGTATGTATCACGTGAGTCTTTCGTAGTTCTTTCTGCAAAAGAACTACTTGTTCCCAAAGCCTTTTATGCTTGATTGTGGCACCTGTGTCATCTTTGTAACCATTTTGAATCCAGGTCTGCATGTCATTATTGTAAGACTTTACGCAGAAATGCGAATCGCACACTATTAGTGTGGGGAATTCACGATCGGCATTTTCAAGCGCCATCTTTAAAGATCTTATTTCAGCTTGCTGAGTTGAGCAGTTTCTGAGTGATTCAGTTTTGGTAATTAATGGTCTGAATTTACCAAAGCGCCAGCGACCTTTAACAATCGCGCACGCTGCGTTGTAGGATTTTTTCTCTACATCGTAGTGTTGTGCAAATCTGTCCATGTAGACTACACATGTGTACTGTTCGATTGGCAGAGGATATTCTTCTTCATATTCTAGATTTTCTAGTTTTTTCATTTTCGGGTCAAAATAGTATTTCACGTCTTCTGCAGCAAGAGAATTTTCCCATTGTATCCATTTTGGATCTAATGCCACTGCAGTCAAATTGCGTGGGCTTGTTAATGCCTCGAGGGCTGATTCTGCTGTTAAAACAGTTATCCTTCTGCCTTGGGCTTGGGCTCTTTCTTTTGCTACAGCAGTTTGAACAGCTATTAGAATTTTTTCAGTAGAACTGAATTTCATTTCAGCTTCTGTGTACAAGTGTGATTTGTAAGCTATTGGTACAGTTTCTCCCTCATTAGCGGTCAGGTACGTGAATCTGCATCTTCCTGGGATGACTCGGATTACAAGGTTGCGTACGTTTTCGCAAGTTTGCAATTTTGTTTTAGCTAACATGTCTGTTTGCAATGATCTTAAAATTTCTGTGTGTTTCTGAGTCCAATTTATTGGTTTGAAATCAGGTTTTATTTATTCATAGAGAGGTTTAACTCTCTCTGCATAATTTAGAATGTATGTTCTTCCGAAATTCAGGAAACCTAGTATTGATTGTAAATTCTTCAGCGTTTTAGGTGCTTGGAGTACAGCACACTTCTCTAAGAAGTTGTCTGCTAGGCTTTTGCCTTCACTTGATAATTCATATCCTAAAAATAGGACAGTTAGATGGGCAATTCTTGACTTTTTAAAGTTGAATTTGTAACCCTCAGCTGCGAAACCAAGTATTATGGTGTTCACTCTTTTCAAGTGAGTCTCCAGGTCATCATCTGTGAGATAGATGTCATCGACATAAAATAATGCTTCATCATCATATATTTGTAGTAACTCTGTTACTCTTGCTGAGAATAATCCTGGGCTATTCCCGAATCCCTGTGGGAGTCGACAGAAGTGTTTTTGCGACCCCATTATTGAGAAAGCGGTCAAATACCTGCTTTCAGGTGCAATGTTTTGACAAAAGAATCCATTAGAGATATCTAATGTAGTTTTATATTTTTTGCGCACGATGTTATTCATTAGTGCTGCACTGTGTGAGTTTTGTACTGCAAAAGTTTTGCAACAGGAGTTTAGGTGTCTGTAGTCCAAAACTAGATGATATGAATCGTCTGGCTTGGAGACAGGAAACAAAGGATTGTTCATTTGTGAGGTGCATGTTTCAATCACCCCCTGATATTCAAGTTGATCTAAGATCTCCCTGACTTGTTTTTTAGCTTCTTGTTTAACTGGGTACTGCCTTTGTGCAGTGGGTTGATTTTTTAACTGGATTTTATGGTGAGGAGAATCCTCATCCCATCCTACATGATTTTTATATAATGCAGGAGCTTGGGCTACTGCCCATTTTCTTGCATATATGGATTTTTTATGAGTTGAAATATGATTTGAGAAGGCAGGCATAATCATTTCTTCGCCATGAGGGCACTCCCTGACAGACTCTGGTGGCCAGTCTTTCTCAGCTAACAGGATGTCATAGCCTTTCGAAAGGTTATCCCAAAAGAGACCCCTTACTTTCCTACTCTTGTCCCCCTCTATACGTAATGTTATTTCGTATATTTTATAAGGTTTGCTAACTCTGGTATCTGCAGTTTCCACTTGAATGTATTAATTCGTGTCCGCTGTCTCCAGAAGATTCATCAGGATCTTGCGAGCTATTGCCACTTCTGCTGCGCTGTCTAGCATTGTCTGGGCCCACTCTCCATTTTTCAGTTGTGTCCTCAGTATCCTCGGCATTTTTATTATTTTAATACTAGCTACCTTCTTTCTTGGAAATTGTAATTTTTTACTTTGATGAGCAGGTTCTTTGTCTTTGGTCTTGACGTGCTCTTCCTTGTGTTCTGACCGTCCTATTCTTTCCGATTTCTATGAGGAAGTCTGAAAAGATCAAGAGGGACGTGTATCAATATCTTGATATCTATCAGGTTTTCTCAATTTATCCCTATCTCTAAGGTTGTATCTTTTCTCAGAGGGCTCCCTTTGGGGAGACTTGTGTCCTTGGTCCGGAGATCTTTCTCTCCATTGAGGAGACCTTCCTCTGGACTGGAATCGTTTTTCTTTGGGAGTGGATTGTTTATTACCATCCCAACTCTTTTTTGGAGTGTTTAGATTATTTTTATTAAAAGTTTTTTCAGGATTTTCAGTTAGTTGGTGTTTTACTGGTTTTCCACCCAAACTATCTCTTCCTAGTTCTTCATAGGATTTTTCTATGATTCTGGCAAGTTCAAAATGTTGTTCAGCTATATATGTTTCTTTCAATTTCTGGAGGTATGTTGTATCCTCCATTGCCAATTGAACTAATTCTCTATATGCCTTTGTTAATTCTTTTATTTTATCTAAAAGTTCTTCACTTGACATTTTTTCAATGTCGGTATGTGGTGTGTAGCTGGCTAGAACTGGCCACGTGGCTCCTGGTCTACCTAGTGGACCGAGCCTGGTGATGTGATTTTTATGTTTTAGGGCGCCTTTAAACCAGAGCAGGTGCTCTTGGTAATTTAGTGGGATTTCAACCTCCTCGAAAGGAGTGTATTCATCAGGAGGTTCCTCTATTTTGTAATAGTGGAATTCTTTTGTTACAGTGTTTGCTGCTGGAAAGTGTATCCATGAAAAGAATACCTCTGTCTGCCGATATTTATGGACCTCTACCACAAATATGACTGTACCACCTCGTGATGATAGTCCATTTTCTATAAGTTTAATAGTTATAGTTCTTCTTATATTGACCGGAATGAGTATAGCATTCGGGTCATTCTGTTGGAGATTCTTGTCATCTAACAACAGTTGAGACGCTGTAGCATCTCTTTCTTCGTCACCGTCCGGCATTTTACTGACAGAAAGTTTTGTTGCAGATCAAGTTTCAAGGGAACCAAAGATTAGGTGCACAATATTTTGGAGCACTGTGACCTTCAACGTTGACTAGACCAAAAACTATACATAGGAATCTCTTCCTACTAAGTTCCAGCGGATTTTAACCTTTTACCCACTCCAGACGTCTATTGGAGTTTTTAAGGGAAAAAGGGTTCTGTGTGAAAAAGCACGACTGAGTTACTCTAGTGTCTTGCGTTAGATTATCGCCTTGCCCACGTTGGGCGCCATGTAGTGTAGTTCCTATATTCCCAATAGGCTCTGCGCATTGAAATAATATAAACAGCAGTGTAGACATAGGACTGAGGTCGACTAGGTCTCTACTGACTATATTAGACTTAATTAGTTTTGCCAGCTAGCTCAGAGGTCACTAGAAACTTTCTTGAATAAACAAGGAGGAGTTTAACTTCCCTGGATAGACAAGAAGGGATTAGCTTCTGACAACCATAAACATGACAACTTTGCTCCCTCAGAATAAGAGTGTATCTCTAGAGTCGTGTGTAAACAATAGACAGCTATTTTACTCAGTCAATCGTGCATACTTAGTTTCACCAGAGTGCAGAGAAATAGAGAGACGGGCGTTTTCAATAAAAGGTGTTATTTATTGAGCAGTCTTCTTTCTCATGCAAGAGAAATGAATTGCCACAATTGCAATACTTAACATAAAGTAAAGTGCGTACAGTAAAAGGAGTATTATGAAATAATACTGTAAAAGCATTGATATGGTTTCTTAGCCATATGATACTTTAAAATGGATAAAATATATACATACATAAATACATTGCCTAACGTACGAAACTGGTGCTTCTAATCTACACCTACCCCGGTGTACCTGACCTAAGCCTAATACGTGGGAAGGAGTAAGTAAGTAGCAGTTTAAGTTAAGTTGGTTTTTGCCAAGGAATCTGAATCAAGAATTCTCTCAAGGGTTTAGTCAGCTCCGTACCTGGGTAATAGAAAGCAGGAGGTCTGGTATCTCTCTCTCAGGACTCGATATCCCAGCAACCCGCAAGGGCGGCTGGAAACACCGGAGCTGGATTTTCTCGGCTGGAGAAAAAGACAGCGTCTTTCTCAGTGCGTCAAAAGGGAGGAGCGGCGTCCGTGGGCTCTCGCATCAGCTGGGCTCTCGGGCAAGTAGATAGCCGCTCTGCTCCAAACCACCATGTGTTTGCTTAAGGCAACGTTGGTATATTTATACCTGAAAGGTGCCGGGTTTGACGTAAGGTTGGACATAAGACGTCAATAAAAGATGTCACTAAGAACTGGCCGTTCTTTCAGTGCTCGCAGGAGTTCTAGGACAAATCAAAACAAAAGCATGGGGATTTTCCAGGTTGCTCCAAGACCAATTTAGAAATATAACACATGTTTTTAAATAAATCTAAACACCAAAAACTTTAGAATCAAGTAAGCACTTTAATAGATATTGATTTTTACAGGTAAGTAAAATGTTCACTTAATGTGTCTTTACAGGGCAATGCTTATCTATGGGGCAAAAGGCATACACTGTACACAGTAGGTTTCTGGGGTTCCCTTCAGGACTTAGGGTAGTAGTGGGCTAAGGTCCAAAGAACCACCAGCAGTTAGACTTTTTCTGCTTTATAGTGTCTGGATGCAGAGGTGCTGGTGGATTGGTAACTTTGCATAGTAAACCAAAGAGGAGAGGGAGCAGCACCTAGAAACAGGCTGCAGGTGGGGGCTTGAGGACAAGTCTGGGATCTCCCAAAAGGGAGCTCGGTTCGTGAGGGTCCTGGGAGCAAGGAACACAGCCGGTTCTCTGAATCCGGGGCTGGGGCGATCGGGTGCAGAGTGGTTAGGTCGGCTGGGCTTCTGCGTCAGAGGTACTCAAGGTTGTTGGTCTCGCCGGTTGAGGGGACAAAAACCAGACAGCCTGGCCACTCAGACAGGCTTTGGTTGTTGCAAGGGATCTGGTACCCTGGTAATTGTTGCTTCGTGGCTCCAGTTGGTCCTGGCATTTTATCACTTGGTGGGAAGATGGATTTGACCTCCTGGAGCATAGAGACTTTTTCCTGGGAGCCTACTGCACAAATAGGAGGTGGGGGCAGAACAGTAGAATGGGCTTTGCTGTTTGGTGCCTGCAAGCTGCAAGGGAGTAGTACCTCTAGTCTAAGGGAGATTGCTATCAATTTGCTAATTGCTGGCAGCCCACCGGGGTTCTTGGAAGAGGCACAGCTGCAGGTGAGTCTGTTTGTCACAACAGTTGGGGCAGGTGCAGGCAGGCAGGGTTTGGCACACAAAGGTCTGCAGCTGGTCTTCAGTTCTCACTTCACTCTTCTTTGTCCTCTTCTTCTAGTGGCTGTTGACTCATAGTTCCTGGTGTCTGAGGTGCCACCTAAATACTCAATTTAGGGGTGTTGTTAAGGGGAGTGTAAGGTAGTTACTTACCTTTGGGGTGTCTACACCCACTATATGACAACTTCCTGTGGGCATAAACCTGACCCTGTGTATCTATTTTCAACAAAAACCAAGATGGTGGAATTCTACTTTTTGTGTTCACTTCAGGGTACCCACCATAGGGGTGTATCTAGCCTGATAATGAACATGCTTCCTGACTAGCTAGTTTTCCCACCTGTCCTGGTGCCAAATGGACCCTGGGCAGGGTGTGGCATTTCCCCTGTCTGGGGGATGCAGGGGTCGCACATCAAAAGCGGCAAAGGCCTTTAAAGCCTCCTGCCTTGATATGCTCATCATTAGTCATCCTGCTTGGAGGAGGTGACACCTCCAGCAAAGGTGGGCATTGTTTCTGACCTAAGAGAGCACGGGCTGTCACCTCCAAGGTGTCACAAATCTGTCTGTGGTAGCAGACATGTCTACACCAGTCAGCCAGTACAGTAAAGGTGGATAGGTTTTCAGGCGGTTAATCTAAGGTGCCCTCTGGGTGCATGTTTTAATAAATCCACTACTGGCATTAATATAAATTATTAAAACAAGGTATGTGATACCATACACCATAGGTTTCAGTGAAGCCATCATATAGCTGGAAAACTTGTAATGACCAGTGCCCAGTACTCCAGATGGCTTCCCGGTTCAGTTGTACTATCTAGTAATTGAATTAGACAGTACAGGGGCATATTTGCTCATGCAGATGTGTCCTGACATGTAATGTAATGCACCCTGCCTTAGGGCTATAAAGCCTGCAGTAGGGGTGACTTGCATATATTGCATGCTGTGTCTGTGGGCATGGCACGTCGTGTTTTCACTTTTGTCTGCACCATTTCACACAGCCTGCAATGGCAGTATGCATAGGTTTGGTGGTGGGTCCCTTATCGTGGCACAATACATACTGCAGCCCTTAGGGACGCTCTTTAGTACCCAGGCCTTAGGTACCAGCGGTACCATTTACTAGGGACTTACAGGGGTGCTAAATGTCTTGCCCGTTTTGGAACAATTACACAGTTGCCTTGTTTTTGGGAAAGAACACTGGCACTGGGGAACTGGTTAGCAGGAGCCCAGTGCACTTCAGTCAAGGTTGCATCAAAAAGTGGGAACGACCATGTCAAAAAAGGGAAGTTTCCTACAATTAGTGATAGAGCACTTCATACTCCTAGCAAGGTCATTAAGCACTTCTTCGATTTGCATCAGCTCCATAAATATCTTTTGGATTGGGCAACATCATATAGAGAAATGTCTTTTGATGTACGTCAATGGGGTTGATTTTGGTATGTAGAGCTCACCCAGTGGCATCAGAGGAACCAAACTATTGTGAGACCGTGAATTCACTTGTATATGTAGATTAATGCTTTCTTATATACTAATAAAATGCAATCATCCATACGTGCCTTAATGTGTACTGTTACTTTTTATTGATCAAATGCTATTTTGTTGTTGTGCCTCTTTGAAGACCACAAATGCCTTTGTATTATTGCACACAAATCCATTTTAAGTGAGTCTTCAGCTTGTTTTTCTGTGGGGTACAGTGCACATTTCAGTAGAATCATCCTAGTAACTGTAGCCTTCTTCTTAAGCTGGCACATTGAAGCCATATTTCAGAAAGTAGTAGAGCCTTGCTGGTGAAACTTGTTTCTTTTACATCAAGGTCTTCTTGCATTTTTTTCCACGAAAAGAACCTGCTCATTAGTGCCTATCTATAGGTTTCAATTTTATCATGTTCTTGCTTCAATTTACTTGGGTTAACAAAGTATATAAATATTGCACCAAAATGTATGGATTTTAGCATTAATGGTTTCAACTGATGGTGGTCAAAACTTTGGTCTGTTGATTAGGGAATTGAATTGCTTATTTTGAGCACTTGTTGGCTATTTTTGCATTAAATGCATGTTAGACTTCTATGTGCTATCCCAAGTGTTTGTGTTTTGTTTTTCTTTAATTGGAAGCACTGTTAAATGACCTAGGAGACTGATATGAAGTGTACCCAGGAGCAAAAGTGGAAGAACCTAATAGAGGCACTGTTAACTCAGCAAGGAGCATTATATGGAATCCACCCAGGAGCAATAAAGGAGCAACACATTGGTAAATCACCTAAGGAGACTTATATGGAGTTTATCCAGGAGCAACAGAGGAGAAATACAATTTATTTATTTATTTTGGAGTTTTATATAGCGCTGGCCAGACCCGAAGGTATCGGAGCGCTTTAGAGCATTTGTCGAATAACAGTTGAGTAAGCAAAGACTGGGACAGTAAAGACATTGTTCAACGATGGGTCATATATCAGTAAAAGTCCTATTGCAAACGAATGCAAAGTAATCGTGGAGGAGGTATTATTGCGGGAAAGAGTAAGATGCTGTAAGAAGTTGGTCTTATCGTAGTGACTAGATCCTCAGTTGGTGGCGGATCAGCCTTTGCATGACTATTGTCATTTTGTGAGAGCTCGATTGAGGAGGAGCTCTTTGAGCTGGCTTTCGAATTCTTTGAAGGAGGGGTTCGTTCTGACATGAATGGGGATGGCATTTCAAATTCTGGGAGCATTTCCAGAGAAAGACCGATTTAAGGTCTTTAGTTTACGGGTTTTTGGGGGGATGGGTAGCATAGTGTTGGTGCTCCTAAGATTTCTAGTCTGTCCTGCTTTGTTGAGTTTGGCGGCTAGATAGGTGGGTTTGCCAGTGTGCAGAGCTTTGTGGGTGAGACAGGCAGTTCTGAAGTTAGCACGCAATTCAATTGGGAGCTAGTTAAGCTCTTTGAGAGCGGGGGAGATGTGTTCATATTTCTTCACTCCCGTCACCATTCTGGCTGCTGCATTTAGGGTAGCTCTAAGAGGTGCAAGGTGTAGCTTAGCCGTGCCTGTGAGGGTGGTGTTCCCACAGTCTAATCTGGATAGCACAAGGGATTACGTGACTTGCTTGAGGTCTTTTGGAGGGATGAAGAGTTTGATTTTGTTCTAGTAGTTTTAAGTTGAAGAAGGCACATCTTGCGGTGTTCTTGATATGTTTGACAATGTCATGGTTGGAGGCGCTGTTAGCCCAACAAGTGAATATTGAATGGCGTTCACCCAGGATTGAGTGGTGATGGGTCACGGATGGATAGGAGAGAGGATGAGACAAAGGAAAAGTTGTGGCCCTACACCCTACCTGGCCCTATCATTTCCAAATGGGGAAGATGCTCTTAACCTTCCACCCATTTCATGGATGCATGCCCATGTAGAAGAGGATTATATAGGATGGAGGAATAAAGGGGTTGAGTAAGGCGCAGAAGGAAGGGAAGACACAGACTAGCCTGGAGGAAAGACTACATGACAGGGCAGGAATGAGAGAAAGAGGGATAAAAGGAGAGACAAGAAAAGAGAGCAAATAAGACACAAAGAGAGGGAATGGGGAGATAAGGGTGAAAAAAGGAAGAGAAATGGAGAGGAGAGAAAAATGGAGGCATAGGAAGAACGAATAAAAACCAAATGGAAACAAATATAGTCCATATATGAATCTTGTTGAAAGTGTTGTACATTACCATCTCCTTTTCTGGGAGAAGATGTTGATAGTCTTCTGTAGGTCTTAAATATTCTCTCTCTTTGGTTTCTTCCTCCAAGAAGTGTAGCTTTTCATTTGAAGAATAGGGGTCTTGCCAGAGGCACTTCCAGAGCAAAACCGAGGGGTCACCATAGGGAGTGCCCATTTACCTAAACATATTTTATTGAGTTATCAGAACAGGAACAAGACATGTAGTGGATTGCAGTACAGTTCCAGCCATAGAGCAACATGCATTAGTCACATCATAGGTACAGGTAAACATAAACATAGCGTATCTGCTACTCAACCGGGCAGGCAAGTGATAGTATCAGATACACAATATGGCAATGCAGGTGATAATTCAAAATGAAGTAGTACAGGTCTGTATAACAACCCCCCACCAAAACATAGCTGCCATACTCCTGGCACTTCATAATTCTCAATCATAATTGAATAGAGAAGGTCCCATTGCCGAACTATCGGAGAAGAGCGTACTACATGTCAACATTATTTAAACCATGAAGGAGGGGGGGCAGCACCAGGAATAGGAGACGTTACCCAATCAATCACCAACCCACCGCACAGGACGAGTCAATGTCCTCCCTCTGTGTTTTAAAGAGTTCCAGCATGGCATCCCACTCCATAGCCATGGGTCATTTATGTAGCCCCCGTTATTCCTCTCTACGTAACGATGAGCTCTCAGCCGAACCCCCATCTCCAGACCTCCTTACGCAAACCAGTCACCAGGGGTGTGGCAGAGGACTTCCAGCGCCACGCTATCTGCCGTTTGGCCAAAAGAAACTCGAGGTCCACAAATCGTGTTTCAGTTTTTAATGTTTTGGGTCTAGGGTAGATCCCAATAGACAATGTTCTACTGTATCCCAATGCGGTCGTCCTGTAAGGGACACAAGGGATTCCCTAATTTTCCCCAATAAGGGAGCAGCAATGGACAGGACCATAAAATGTGTAGTAGATCTACACCATTGTTACTACAGCGTGGGCATGAGGAAGGAAATGTAGGGAACATGCTGTGCAATTTCGAAGGCATTTAGTATGCCCTATGTAGCAATGAGAACAGAATGAACTTGAACTTCTTGTTTTTGGGTATTAAGTGTGGGTATTTCTGCAGGAACCTCCATTCCTTGTCGTGAAGTATGCTGCCAAGGTCTGTCTCCCACAAGGCCCTCAGCGGTGTAAGTGGGAACGTAGGCCTCTATGAAGCCATTTGACTAAATGCCTACCAGTTCCCATGTCCTGTACTGCTTGAACAAACAGATGTGTGGTTGGCTCGGAACCCGCTCGTGACCAGTGTGTACAAATATAACATATAATGTTTGCTTGTGTAATGAAAAGAGCCCCAGGCAGCCCAAAGAGTTGTGTAAAGTCCTGATGGGATCGTAGCATGCCATCTTCAAAGAAATCTGTGGTAAACCCCCACCTCCTCCAATGGAGCCAATCTCACTGATGTAAACCTGCCAATTGGTATACCACACAAAAGCACATTCAGCGCATAAGGTGTGGTGTTATTTGTGGTGCATAGTGCAGCCCTCCTATACAGTAGGGTGTTGCATAGGAGTAGAGGAATTTCAGGGGCTGGTGCGACCCCTGGCAGCAGTAGGTTCTGCAACCAACCTACCCGGAACATAGAGTGTGTCTAATCTATCTCCTGCAGATGTATTCCAGCAAGCCAATGGGTGAGCCATTGTAGCTGGGCTGCAAATGGATGTATGACGTTACAACGCAGGCTATTACAACGCCTACCTTTACAACGCGGTTTTTACATCGCAATCCATTACAACGCATAGTGCTTTTTGGTGTTGGATAGTGAATAGTTTAATTTACTATTCCAACTCCAGTCCCCGTGGACACTAGGGAAGGTTATTGGATAGTAAATTAACCTATTCCCTATCCTAGAGCGCCCCCCAGCGCAATGCTTTGTAATGGTTTGCATTGTAATGACCGCATTGTAATGGAAGTGCGTTGTAAAAGTTTCATTGTAAAGGTTGTTCACCGCTGCAAACTAATAGGACTGACAGTCAGGAGCTCCCAGTCCACCACTGTCTGGTGGGAGTTGCAATTTCTGGAGGCTAAATCTTCTTTCTTCTACCGGGGCCCCAGATAAGGTCAAGTTGGATGGAATTAAGGGTTTTAAAAAAAAACTGTGGAATAATTACTGGAATAAAACAAATTGGGTTGCAATGCCATTTTTGAAAGCACTAGTTGACCTGTTACCGATAGGGGTAGCGTGACCCAGAACTTCACTTGCGCTCGGAGTGCTGAAACAACCTTAAGGAGGTTCTCTTCAAATAGATCCACAGAATACCTACATGCTTAAATAATGGAATGTGTTCGGGCAACCGGAATTGTCCACTCCCCCATGGTGATCGTGTGGGATGGTATCTCGAAAGAAAAGAGCATAGGATTTTGCATGATTGATCTGGAGGAAGGACAATGCCTCAAATGAATGCAGGAGGGCTGTGACTGGCACAAGATTCATTCGAAGGCTACGGGTATAGTCAATCATGTTGTCTGCGTATAAGAAGATTTCATGTGCCTGGGGTCCACGTAGGATGCACCAATCTGCTGCCTTGTGCTGAAGTTTTTGTGAAAAAGGCTCCTTGGCCAGCACAAACAACATTGGTGACGATTCGTACCCTTGACGTGTACCTCTACCTGTTGTGTACCATACTCCATTGAGATGTATGCACTCGTTTTGACCCTTGCCATAGGAACAGCATATAATAGTTTAGCCCAATTAATAAAGGTGGGTATATTGAAGATCTGCAGAACCATGAACAAATAATCCCAATCTAAAGAATCAAAAGCCTGCTGAAGGTCCAGGGACAGACAGCTGGTGTCCTGAAGGCCTCCTAGCCGTGTAGGGTCATGTGCTGCCTCGTGTTCCAGGTGACCTAACCATGTTTCCTTGCTTCATAATTCCTTAAGAACAGTATGTCTAGCACCTGTAGTAGTAGTATGGATGCCTGTATCACTACTTTAAACGCCTCCCAATCATTGAGTGGCGTGGAGGCCTTTCCTTTGTTATCTGAAAAATAGGAGTATATGGCAGTACCAAGGGTTTCGTGACGTACCATGTCCTCAAGCAGCGTGTGTTGTATTCGCCATGTCGGAATAGGTTTTGGGAACCTACCCCAGGTCAGAACAATCTCCATTGGATTATGGCTTGAGATGGTCTCCCCCAGATCGGTTGCCCCTGTAAATTTTCCAAGTATGGAAGACGAGTGGGGGGCAGAAGGAGCATTCATGCATGCCTCTGTTATGATCCCTCCAAATATTGAGCAAGGACTTACTGGATCCCCAACTCCTCAAGGTGCTAGCTTGTGTCGTGGCTCCCGTATGTGGTGTAGGAGGGTGAGAGTGGTCAAGCTCCACATCCAAGACTACATTAAAATCTCTCCCTACCAGCCAATGGAGATGAGACCACTCTGCCAAAATGTAGAACAGACGCTGAAGGAAAGGGTTGTGGTCAGCATTCAGTGCGTAAACGCTGCCCAGAACTAACATTTCCCCATCCAATGTCCCTCAGATAAAGATATAGCGCCCATTCACATTGGTTTTGACTTCCTGTGCCTCAAAGGGAACTCATGCCCTCAACCAGACGGCCGCCCCATGGGCAAACCCAGAATATGGAGTGGCGAATAATTAACCCCTCCATTTATTGCACAATTTCATGGGCTCTGTAACAGTGAGGCGAGTCTCCTGTAAGTAAACTATGTTCGCTTTCCAGGACTCTGTGCCGTTTGTGAATTGATCCCAACACTCTCACATTTCAAATGACTATCTTAAAGTGTTGTGGTGCAGTCGACATGAGAGTCAATTTATTCTGCCTTTACCAGGGATAGGTCTGATTCTACTACTATAGTGCCTATTACCCCTGCCAAGGATTGGGATGAGTTTCATCCATACTGCTTAGATTCCTCCCTATCAGATCTGAAGAGAGTTAAGTCGAGCTCACCCCTTGACCCCTGTCCGTCAAGCTTTTTTAAACTGCTGGCCCTTCTGCTCAACCCCGATCTCAACTCAATCTGGAACGCCTCTTTGTCAACAGGTTGTTATCCGTCAGCATGGAAACAGGCATATGTTGTGCCGATTCTTAAAAAAGAAGATGCTGACTCTGCTATACTTAAACATTTCAGGCCGATCTCTCTTCTGCCTGCACCCTCAAAAATCCTAGAGAAGGAAGTTCAGCTGCAGTTATCTGAGTTTCTGGAGGCCAATAAGCACCTCCATTACTTCAATCAGGCTTTAGGGTGGGTTACAGTATGGAGACTGCCCTATTAGTAGTGGCAGAAACTATATGCAAATCGCTTGACCAGGGCGCCTGTGCCATGTTAGTGCTGTTGGACTTGTCAGCAGCATTTGACACGGTATCACACCAGATTCTGCTAGAAAGACTGGTACTGCTTGGAGTTACGGGAACTCCTTTAGTCTGGTTCCATTCCTTTCTCACTACCAGGTCACAACAAGTTTTCCCCCGCCCTCATGTTTCCTCTTCCAGCCCTCTTGTGCGTGGAGTCCCTCAGGGTTCGGCACTCAGCTCCACTCCATTCAATGTGTATCTTGCACCCCTGGCATCAGTAG
This sequence comes from Lissotriton helveticus, assembly GCF_964261635.1. Classification (NCBI taxonomy): domain Eukaryota; kingdom Metazoa; phylum Chordata; class Amphibia; order Caudata; family Salamandridae; genus Lissotriton; species Lissotriton helveticus. Next base: position 1,688,066,216 of record NC_136057.1, on the reverse strand, counting down.
TTGAGCACTGCGGAGTCCGAGTGGTTTCATATGCTGATGACACCCAGTTGGTGTTCTCCTTCAAAGATCACGCAGAGGTTGCTTTTGGCAGATTTAGACAATGCCTGCTGGACATTTCTTCATGGATGACTGACAGTTGCCTGAAGTTGAATACCGATAAAACTGAGGTGATATTTTTTAATCAACCGTCCCCACCACGGGCCGATCTATGGTGGCCGGTAGAGCTTAATCACCCTCCCGGTCACATCTGCCAGAAATTTAGGCTTCAAATTTGACTCTTCGCTTTCATGCAAGGCCCAGATAGGGCATGTCTTCGCTTCCTGTTTCTGGAAGCTGAAAGCCCTGCGGAGATTCCTGTATCTTCTGCCGATGAACTGCAGAGAAATGGTGGTTCGTACCTCCCAGCTGGATTATGCCAATAGCTTCTATCTGGGCCTTCCAGCCTATCTGATGAGAAAATTGCAAACCATCCAGAATGCCGCTGCTAGGCTTATTAGAAACGTGCCGCCCGAGTTTAAGGCTCTGTCTTTGGCCTTCAGAGCCTCTAGAGAAAGACGCCCAGGATACCTGAAGGTAAGACTCCAGAAGTACAGCCAGAGTAGGACTCTGCTATCCAGTTCTCAGGAATTGCTCCGGATTCCTCACTTTTCCAAAACTAGGATTGGTGGGCGAGCCTTCACGGTGAGAACTGCTACCCTCTGGATTTCTATCCTTGACCATCTTCGTAAAGCTGAGTCGGTGTTTAGGAAGGCCATGAAAACTTGGCTATTTGATCTGTCTCAGCCCGTCTTGTTCTCTCTGTTCTCCACTGGTTTTTTTCCCGCTGCTTAGCGCCGGGACACCACCGTTGGTGGTAGCCGTGCACTCTACAAATGAAATGTAATGGAGTGTAGTAGCGTCAGTCACAGTGGCAAGGACCCTCTTGTCACTTTGATATACATGATAGGCAGAAAAAAATACAACTGCAAAAGTGACATGTCACAAAAAACGGAGCCTCACGTTTGACCAAAAAACAACAGATAGATATTTGTTAAGATATTGGGCAATTGCTTGCAAAGGGTGTGGGGGTCAACACCCTTGAGAAGGAGTTGCTTGTGTTTCAAGTGTCACGCCCTAGTGCTACAGGGCACTGAGTACAGACAGGCTAAGGGAGCCATTCTGCTGAGCACGCTTGAGAAGCTGAGGGTTGGACCAGTCATAGAGAATGTACAAGCTTTATACGAATGTGAGGCTGCAGGGGGGGACATGGCTGTATGGCCTAAGGAGTCTCCAAGATACAGAGGGGTGAAACAGAGCTGCCTTGTACCCCCAGCAGTTTAACCTTTCCATGAATGATTTATGAAGAGCCAAAGCTTTTGTAAAGGAGGACAGGCCAGGTGTACTTTATGCAGGCTTGCAATCATACACTTCTCGGGGCCCACGGCCATAACTGGTGACACATATGTCAGCGTCCATAAAACAAGCCCTACTGCTCTTACGACTTGGTGATTTTACATCCAAGGACCTTGCACCCACCTGGAAGCAGGCCTGGCTGGATAGCCATGGCCGAATATGTGGTCACAGCCAAGAAAGCATGCTTCATTCAATGTGTTTGCCCAGCCCTTTTATCCCTTCGTTGGAAACTGCTACGCCCAGCACTGAGGGTCCTTTAAATTAGGCCCTGCCGCCCTGTAGTAGTGACACTTCTGATTGGCCACAACATCCAGCTATCATGAAACACAACCAGGTTTCTGCTCCTGCAGCAAACACCGCATAGCCTCCATAATATCAAGAAACCCCGCAACAAATGGCACAGCGCCAAGTACCTTAGAATTTCAGAGACTGTCCGTTTATGTGAGAAAGCGGTAAGGAACTGCCCGAAATTCTCATCTTTGAACTTTTGTCGTTGTCCGATTTTGTGCTCGTGATGATTTCCATCCCCAGTCCCCATCCTAGCAGGGTATCATTAGCCTCTACATATTAGATGTACTTTGATCAATAAACATCCCAGATCACAGCTTTCATTCAAAAGACGCATTATATTCGCCAAGAAGCACCGGTCACTGTATGTTCAGAAGCACTTTAAGCGGAGGTTTATGGAATGGTGAACCTTAAACTGACTCCTTGTGCCACACTGCTGCCCCTTCTCAGGGGTATATTCTCAAGAACGTGTGATAACTACTGCAAGAGTAGTGTAACGCAACTTTCAACATCGCAGCCTATCGCGGGAAAATAACTCTGTGTCAACTTGGAATTCAGAACAAGGCGGTAGTATGCGATAAACACTAGATAACATGGCAAATGTCCACGTGAAAATCAATGCCACGCTGCAAAAATGCGATACTGGAATGCTAAAAAACATGCGATGAGGCCAAACGCCATACAAAAAGTTGCGAAAATCAGCCACAGGCCTGCAAATCCCACGCGTCTTTTGGGACAATGCACCATAAAAAACACAGAAAAAATACACCAGAAACAAGCCAAAGCACGTAGCAACATGGATGCACCCTGACCCAGTGCAGAGGCCAACTCGCACCCCACAACCCCCACAGACTACAAACAAGGAACAACGGGGTCGGGAAGGCCAAGGAGTAGAGAGAGAGGAAGATGGGGTACAGAACGTAGAAAAACAAGACCAGCATCACGGAGGTGACAGAACACTACTAACATCGGACCCACTAGCAGACCTCCTGGATTGCAGTCGAAGTGCCGAGGAGGCCAATCCAGGAGGCCAATAAGCGCCGGCATCCTGTGACTACCTAAACCAGGCACCAATCTGCTGCCAACAGAAGGCAGCACCGGCGACAGGAGGTGGAAGTCCAGTGGCCCGGAGGAGTTAGAGGAAACCCAGGCCACAGTTATCAGTGTGGAGACGGTGCAAGGAGTAGGGATTACAGACACAGCTCGAGAGGACCAGACACAACATCAACAGGGAGTACCACGAATAGGGACTGGGTGGACGGGGGAGATGGGCACAATGGCATACATGCACAACGAGGCGTAGCACACTGCACACCCACAAACACCCAGGATCATGTCCCAGATCCCCTTGGCACACTGCAGCACACACACATAGCAAGAACAGCACACCCACATTAATGACAACGTGGAACAATGCACATAACCAACACTGCAGAACAGAGGACACAACTGGCTCCGCACATGCACAGAAACATGCCCACTATATCAACCAAGTGCTGGAAACAGTGAAATGGAAATGTACACGTACGACCTCACATCCGTCATGTAGTCCAAATATACACTGTCCCGCAGAAGAATCCAGCACCCCTTAAACAGTCACAATGTACATTGCCATACAGTCTGCAGGCAAACCAGCACAATGCGCCAACACATATGCCAACACAAATGCCACACACACCTCCCCATTCACATCGCAGAGGGGTACACAACACCTCAAGTAGAGCATAGAATACAACACATCAGTGATACCGGAAAGGACCACGACACCGTCAACGCCGACCCGCTCTAAAACAGCCCATGGTTATCTCACGGAACCCCCCAACAGGACACCGAACCTGCAACAGACGACACAGCAGGAAGCACCTGCAAGCACAGTTGGCTTGTGACACTTCACCCACCCACACATGGCACCCCAATGCCATGTGTCAGCACGCCAAAAGGAGGTGGCCCAACAGGCGTGGGTGCGGGCCGAACCCATGGAATGCGAACCAGGACACATACGTAGGGGTCTATTACCTTTCAGGGCCCACCCACACCTCACTAAGGAGACCCACACTGCCATAGAGACACATGAAGATACACATTCACAGCACAGAACCATGCCCAGGGGCACGCAAATAGCAGTCACACACCCGTGTTGACTGTGTGTACGACGGCCCTGGCCACTCCCCTTATGAATTGAGTGGGTGACGACAAAGCTATATATCCAAGCTCCAACCTGCTGCCTGCGGTGACATGTCTGCATCCGATGTACACAGCACAATGTAATGTCATATGGCCCAGATGCATACTACAAGACCACAGGGACACACGCAGATATCATGTTGAACTGGCTACGAGCACATGCGCCCGGCCCCTTTATTGGCAGGGCCAGATGTACAGTGACGCCTGTGCTGGATGTGTGTGGTGTGAGTGTAAGCCATTCTGCATGGAATGTCTGGTGCTGGCAACCACTTGAACATTGGACACCAGTGCAACGGAAACAGAAAACACACGCAATACAGAGTCAACTGCTGAGCAACATGGAGCGAGCCGGGCAAAGTCCAGAGGACAGCCAACATGCAAACAGAAGTGTCCGTAAGTTGCAGTGCACTGGGCTTTGGACACTGGAGATGAGTGCGCTCATGTGAAGTAAAAGTCTCGGATTGTGTCCCTTTGATATATTCCTGATGCAGATGCAGTGGGGTGTCTTAGAAATGCATCCATCTTCCCCATCAACGTCTCAGGGCCCCCACACTGTTTGAGGTGACATACCCGCACAACCACTCCACAGTACAAAACACAATCAACGGACAATGGCCTGCGGTGCACTGAGTCACTGGCACCTGGAGTGCTGAGCAGGGTATCAGGTCGATGATGGCATCCACGACAGACCTGAGCAACTTCAAAATCTGTCAGGACCACCGCTTCAACTCTGGGAGATGGCAGTTGGAGGTGGTACTTGCGGTGGTGACGTGTGCCTCCTGCAGTGATGCTTCGTCCGGGCAGGTCTGTACTGGCTTTGGTGTGTGAGTCCTGGCGGGATGCATTTGGGCCCAGAGGCTGCGTACAGCTTAAGGCCACAGAGTAATGGTGTTGATGACCCCAGGGCCTACGCCTCAGGGGCCAGCCAATGTCTCCGGAGAAGGGGTCCCGGACAGGACCAGCACCGAGTTAGGGGCCCCGGATGCACTGCGGCCAACATAGGCACCCAGCCAGGGGATGGTGACTTGCGGTGCAGTCAGATGGGCCATGCGACCTGAACGGGTCACCATCACAGTCCGAGGTGTATGTTTCGGAGTGTTTTGGGGGACAGTGGAAGGTGTCTTCCAGGGCAAGACCCCAAAAGGTTTGATTTTATCCGGAAGCAGCAAATGGAGGAGTGGAATGGGACAGCCCCGTTGCCGCCACCAATTCGCCCCCTAGTTCATAGGCTCAGAGGCCACTACAGTTCGACCAGAGAGTGTCCATGAATGTCGGGGAACAGACTTCGTGGCACCGGGGCTGAGTGGGGGTACAGTCTGCGAGGATGCCGGTACACTGATATGAACTCTGCCATTGCTGAATCATGACTCTGTGACTTACTCGACCACAGTGTAGGCCGGAGGCAGTGGTCAGCAGTGGCCCACAGCCACGTGTCGTTGGCTTGCGATGCACAGCGCAAGTGACACCAGGGCAGTTGTCAATAGTGTACGAACACCTCCGTAACGATGATCCTTTTCTCTCTGCAAATAAGCAAGACGTCATCCTCTTACGCCTCTCCTTGCGTGCAATTATATGTAATCTGCCTTTGCATACTCAATGTTTAGTTCCGAATCTGTGACCTACTTGAGCGCAGCCTAGGCCGAGGACAGTGTAGGCCGGAAGCAGCAGTCAGCACGGGACATTCACCGAGTGTCGCCGGCATAGGTTGGTGGCCCCACCAGCCTGCGTATTTCAGGTTCAGTGGCAGCACGTATTCGGTCACCTCCGTGACTGTGACCTGGCTTTGGTCCGGACTGAGCCACATCTTCCTCTTACTCCTTTCCGTGGGACCACTGGTGTTGACTCTGCCATTAGTGAATCGAGACTAGGTGCCGGATGTGACACCTACTGGTCCGCAGGGTAGTCCTGGTCCCTCATCCACGTGTCGCCAGATGACGTTGAACAGGGTTGGTGGTAGCATGTGTCACCGGAGGGCGTTGAAAAGGGTTTGTGGCAGCACGTGTCGCTGATGTTGCCTGCACATTGATGTGTGACATGTGCTTCCTATTGCGCTGATTGTGTGCTGTGTCACCAGGGGGCACAGGTGCGACATGTGTGCAGTGGATTGCCCCCAACACGTGCGTGCATCCGGCTATGGCGTATGGTCCTTGCTTTGTCTCCATCGGTTCCTGCGCATTGTGTTGGCTGTACGGGGCCTGGGGTGCCAGGGTGATGGTGATGTCCAGGACAGGTGTGGGGGACTTGGATGTGGCTGGATGTGAGACTCCGCCAACTCTGGCAAGTGTTGGTTGGGGTGTGCCAGGGGCCAACAGGTACAGCACAGCCAGCAGCTTGGTGTGGGGTGGGATATTGGTTGCATGCTGTGTTGGTGCCGTTGGCCTGTTGGGCGAGGATGGCCAGGATGCGTAGGATGGTTGTCCCTTTCAGCCTGTAGTGGACAGTGACATTGTCAGATGTTGTGCCTGTGAGGCAGGTGCGTTTCCTGGGGGGCCGCTGTCTTTGTCTGCACTGCCTCAGTGGTGGTAGGGGGGTGCCGGGTGGGTGTTGTGGCCCTCTTGTTGGGTGTCCGGGCTGCATGTTCAGTTGCTCTATGGCATCTGTTGCCCTTCCGATGACGCCCTGGGCTGGGCTCCCTACTGTGGTGTAGGCTGCCGTCCGACTTTAAACCAGGTCAGAGCAGGTGTAAATTTCCTGCTGCTTACGTGCCTCATCGCGTGTTTTGTGTTCTTATTGCTGATCTGTCTGGTCATTGTGAATGTTGAGGTTGGGTGTTGTCGCGGCTTTGTGCTCGGGAACGCCTACTCTTCATCTCATTATCGATAGTTGCAGGGGTCCTCTGTGGTGATGTTTTTTGCGGCTGCTATCGTGGGAAAACTGGTGCTGTGGGTTGTTAGCACCTGCTTGTGAATGGTGGGGTACATTTATCACAACTTTGGCTGCGATAAAGTGCTGTTAATAGGGCGATAGCTCCTTGTGAATATGCCCCTCAGTGTCTTAATGTGATCATCTGTTGTAACTTGATCTCTTTCTGTTTCTAGTGCTGCCCCTTTTCAATGTTTTAATATGGTTATCCATTTTTACTTGATCTTTTGCGGATCGCCTTAATTTATTTTGTATAAATATTTAGTTTCGTAGTGCAATGATTTTAGTTAATTGGCAAAAAAGAATTACTAACTTTGTGCAGATGCCTCGGTGATGTTACAGTGCTCTAACCCAACGTAAATAAACAAAGAGAAACTCAAGGAAAGAGGCCCTGGCGATAACCATGGACAGGGCACAAGTCCTAAACAAGCATTGAAAATGCAACAGGTCTCGTCTTTGGTTAAGTTAAAGTCATTTGCTTTGCTAATGGTATTGTATAGCAAAGTGAATGGCTTTAACTTACTAAAAGGCAAGACCTATTGCATTTTTAATGCTTGTTTTTCTTTCATCCCCATATCTCTCTGCACAAACAGGCTCGCTCTCTCTTTTCTCTCTCCCGATCAAATGCCATCTGGTCTCCATTTCCCATCCTTTTATCTCTCACATATCAGGGGTCTTCTGCTCGGTCCTTTCCTAATTACAAGCCTAGTATGTATTTCTACTGCTTCCAAGATGCACTTAGGATTTGATTTCCCTTAAAGCCTTAGCCTTTTTTGTTAGGATCGGAGGTCGGAAGTCAGTTCATTGCCTCTGCCCCTTCATTGAATCCCTCATCATATACGTCAGTCTCTCTGGCAACTCAGTTCTCTACATTTCCCTCTGCAGGGATGACCTCTTGAAGCCATAACACCATTCAGTATGAATGGCCATTCAAGCATTACCAAAAGACAACATCCTGCAAGCTTTGCTTTTATCCAAGTAGAGGTGTTTACATGCCATCAGGCAGGGCACAAGTCCTAAAAAAAGAAGTGGGAGGACTAACCTAGTTAATCAGGCTAAGGAAGTGGTTTCAAGCACATGAATCTCAGTATAAACCTCCAAGACAGTGGTACAGAAGCCACAGAAAAATACTCAATTGTGTCTAATAAGATATTGAGCAAAGTTGTGGCAGCCTCTTTCACAGAAATACTAAAAGCCACAGATGCAATATTTTGTTTTGTCACTATCTTGCGTCCCAAGCCCACTTCTTGATAAATGCTGCCAAAATCAGTTGTGTGATAATATATTTTTATTTTCCAGATAAAAAAGGGAGTGTAAGGTATGGGTGTGAGCTACGTGGAAGGGGGGAGGGTGTGTGTGATAGAGAGAGAGAGATGTGTGTGGTTAGGAGGGGTGTGGGTGTGTGAGGGTGTGTGTTACCTATTTCCCCCTACTCTCTAATAATAAACAGCCCCGCAGGACAGAATTAGTGTAATTTCTTTGGTTTATCACTGCAAGGACAAGACTAGAAACATTATGCAAACTATTCGGGAATCAGCCTGCCCCCTGAAATGACTGCTGCTGAAAAGTAGTACTAGGTCTGAATACTTATTTAAGACTATGCTGGGGGGCGTGGCCAGCAGCATGGCTGGATAAGACGTGACTTTGCAGAGCTCCCGGCGAGCCGCAACCGAATCCGCCTTTCACATTCATCCGGTGTCACCAGACTAACGTGAGGGTCGCCCCGGCACAGTCCGACCCCTCCCGAACCAACCACGGTGCCGTTGAAGTACTGTAGACGGCTAATTACGGTCTTGAAACCTCCGTCTCGGGAGGGCTGTCAGCGGCAAGATGGCGGCTGGCAAATGAGAATCCAGACAGCAGAGCTGATCCCGGGTTTCCGGACCCTGTAACGAGCCGCAGCGCAGAGGATCCTGCCGTGGGTGCCCCCGGGAGGTGCAAGGCGGTGATTGAAGGCCCCGGTGAGGCGTTGGAGTCCCCTAGGTGCGATCGACATACTGCACCAACATGGCGCCTGACGTGGAGTAGACGCGTTACGGGAGCTGCCCTGCGGACGGGAGGCTGATCGGAAGGTGAGAGCGCGAGGCACGACGCTCGAGTACTGCGGACTGGTGAGAGGGCGAAACGTCACCCCGGGACGCTCCCTGGACTCCCCCCGACGGGGCGGCCACTTTACCAAGATGGCGGCCGTCACCGAGGAATAGACCTCGAGGGTGCTCCTGCCACAACGCTGGTCTCCACTGATACACGTAGACCCTGCTGCACGGCGACTCCTCCAAACTCCCGGATAGCGCTAGAGACTGTACCTATTAGCCAGGCCCGTCACCTCTACACTGGGGAATCACCCCTGTGGGCCCAACATGGCGAGAAGACATACACGGATGCTGGGAGGGCCGTCACCGAGGAATAGACCTCGAGGGTGCTCCTGTCGCAACGCGGGTCTCCACTGATACACGTAGACCCTGCTGAGCAGCGACTCCTCCAAACTCCCGGATAGCGCCAGAGACTGTACCTAGTAGCCAGGCCCGTCACCTCTACACTGGGGAACCTCCCATGTGGGCCCAACGCGGCGGGAAGACATCCACGGACGCTGGGAGGGCCAACACACCCTGCTGCGCCAACAGGTAGCGGACACGAAAGGGCGACCTGGGCACCGCACCCGGCTGGCCATCTGACCTGGGACCTTGGAGAGCGGGAGGCCGACGGATAGGCACCGCGAAAGCGGGACGACCGCTCGTCTCACCGGCCAGCGGAAGACACTGGCACCTGACTCCGGCAGGACAGCGAGAGGCTGGGGGACCATAAGAGGACTGCAGGCTTAAAGTGGAGACGTTGCACAGTATGGGGAAGAAAGACACACTCCCCAAACCCGCCAAGCAAGGGCCGATGGACAGCTTCGCCGCCCCTAAACATTCAACGGATGCGCCCCACACCGTCCTGGGAACCAGATCGGACACTGACCTTTTTATGGGAGCCATCCAAGCGTCACGGGCCGACATACAGGAATCTCGGGCGGCTCTGGAAGTTAAGATCGGCGAGGTAGGCTCCGAGGTAAAGCTGCTGAGGCAAGACTTCCGGAACTTGTCGGACAGGGTGACCACAGCGGAGACGCGATTAGGAGAGGCTGAGGATACGATATCAACCCTAAGGAAAGATATGGCGGAACTCAAAGCATCCCATCGCCAGCTGATGTGGAAGGTGGACGATGCCGAAAACAGGGCGAGACGCAACAACCTGCGCTTCGTAGGATTTAGAGAGGGAATTGAAGGAACAAATATGGCAGCATTCCTCCACGCCTGGTTGACCAAAAACTTCCAGACGGTACGGTTCTCATCCTGTTTCATCATCGAAAGGGCGCACAGGGCCCTCCTGATGAAGCCACCGGAGGGGGCGAGACCCAGACCGGTAATCGCAAGATTCCTTAACTTTGCAGATCGAGACCTGATCCTCCGAGAAGCTAGAAAAATGGGAGAGATTCGACTCGAGAACACGAACATTATGATTTTTCCATACTATAGTCAAGAGGTTCAGAAGCAGCGCCGCTCCTTTGACGCAGTGAAGGCAAAACTGCGAGAACTGCATATCTCTCACATGCTCCTATTCCCAGCGAAGTTAAAGGTCATCTACAAAGAAAAGGCGCTCTTCTTTACCCACCTGGAGGATGCATGGCAATGGATGGAGGAACGCCCAATACTTCACCAGGGAGAGCCCACGGGCCGTGAAAGGTTGGACAGGTCGCCATCACGTGGACCTCAGTGGGAAGTACCGAAAGCACAGAGACTGAAGCCTCGGAGGGCAAGGAGACAAACCCCGGCTACACCCTACCAGGGACATGACTCTGGAGGCGCACGCCGGGGGCGATCGGCATCACCGGGAGGAAATGCCCCGGTGGGATCCAGATACGACTGTCTGCGGAGCAAAGCCAGATCGGAGGGTGATGATGAAGATGAGATTGGGAGTCGGACTTCGGGTGGGGAAGAAGAAGAAGGGGGGTCTTGTTCCATTCACCAGCTGGCGGAGGCGATCCGAGACATGGAGCAAGACAACTCAGGGCGAAGTAGTGTCCCAGACCCTGACACTCAAGACTCTCGTTCATAAACTGTGGTGGCACGGGTTCTGAAATCTGCGGCTCGTCGCTGCGGAGCACGCAAGTTAACACGCCCCCTTTATATTCTCACTTTTTGTCCGTCCTGGGCTGTTCTTAACCACTTCACGAGACTCTACATGTTGTTGGTATCTGTATTTGCTCAGGGGAACGCAGTGTTGCACCTCTAAGGGATAATTGGTTAGGGCAGTCTAAGGGGGGGGGACAACGGGAGGGCGACAGACCTTCTCCTCTTGCGGGCTCTATCTTGTGAGGGGATGGGACTGGAAGGGGTGGGAGGGGTTCGACAACAGTTGGGGAAGGTTGTCCGGTTGGGGGTTGGACATGGGTGAGGGAGGGGGGAAGTTCGGTTTACATGTAAGACACAATCATGCTACTAGCAGTACACACTGTGAGACTCCACAGGCTGCCTCCTACCGGGAGACTGACTACCTGATCACACAAGACCCACATTATGATAGGCGACCATGACGCACAAGGGGAGGACGGAGGTAGGCTTAACATCCTGTCCTGGAATGTAAATGGCCTGGGTAGCAGGATCAAGAGGGGGCTGGTCAATTCCTATCTTAAACGCTTAGGCCCAGACATCACATTGTTGCAGGAAACTCACCTTAAAGGCACCAACTGCGCCTTCCTAGCCAGGGGTCGCTTCAAGCTCTTGGCACATGCAGGATACACGACAGACTCCAGAGGGGTGGCCATCATTCTAAAAAAGACGACTCAGTTTACTATAACCCAGACATGGACGGACCCCCAGGGAACATATGTGGGTGTCAAGGGGATGTGGAACAGGCGCATGTATACCATAGTCTCGGTCTATGCTCCCCCGAAACTTCAGGCACTCACATTAAAAAAGGTAGCAGATATACTACTAGAAACAGCTGACACTATGCAGATCGTCGGGGTGACTTTAATGACGTATTGAATGCTACACAGGATAGAACAGGTACGTTCCATAGAGAAGGGACCCAGACCCCCTTGTCTCAATGGTCGGAAAACCTGGGTCTCACCGACGTCTGGAGGTAGTTACATCCAGAACAGGACGCCTATTCATACTTCTCGGGTGCCCATAAGGTATTCTCGAGGATAGATTATATCTTTATGTCCAGACAACACCTGACGGTGCAAGACTCAGCAGACTACAAAGCAAGAGGCATATCGGATCATTCTCCGTTATTGGTAAAAGTGGGCGTGAGGCGTCAAAGCGGAACACGACTGTTGCGCCTGACGGCTTGGGACCTGCAGAATCCGAACGTCCTGAGGGGACTAAGAGCTGACGTAAAAGTCTATATCAGCGAAATCGAGGGCACGGTAGCCTCGAAAGTGGTATTTTGGGAAGCACTGAAGGCGGTTATGAGAGACAGGGCTGAAAGCAGACTGGCGGAGGAACGGAGGAAGCTCCACTCTGATGCTGAGCTGCTAGAACAGAACGTGCTAGCCTTAGAGAGGGAGTGCCAGTCCTCTGGGGATCCAGTAGCCCTTAGGAGACTCGCAGACAGACAGTCGCAGTATAGAGACCTAGTTACTGAGGAGGCGAAAACTCAAGCCTTAGCCACCCTACACCGCCTATATGATGTAGGGGACAAATCAGGTAAACTATTGGCATGGCTCAGTAAAAAGGAGCGCGCGGGGAGATGGGTAGAGCAGATCAGGGACCCACAGGGGGGAAACATCCTTACCAACGCGGGCATTACCCTGCGCTGCTATTACGACGCTGCCTTTACAACGCAAGTCGTTACGACGACTTGCGCTGGAGGGCGCTATTGGATAGGGAATAGTTAATTTTCTATTCCAACACCTTCCCTACTGTAACGTGGGCTGGAGTTGGAATAGAAAATTAAACTATTCCACTATCCAGCCCTTACAGCGCAAGTCGTTGTAATGACTTGCGTTGTAAAAACAGCGTTGTAACGGCACGCGGTGTAAAAGCCCACGTTGTAATGCCGTACATCCCCACAGGGAGTGCTTCTCAGATCGGGTGCGCTCATCGCTGAGGCATTCGCGGACCACTATGAAGGCTTTTATGGGGCTAGAGACTTAGGGACCTGCGACGTGGCCTTACGATACATGGACCAAATCGACCTTCCAACCCACCTGGACTCTGACATTACCGGTGATGACATCTCTGAGGCCCTGGCTAGATTGCAACTGGGGAAAATGCCGGGTCCCAACGGCTTCCCGGCGGAATTCTTTAAACGTACAGCGGACCTTTTGACGAGACACTTGAAGGGCTTATATGAGGAAGCCCTACAGGAGGGGAGGCTCCCCCCGGACCTGGCGATGGCAACCATAATCCCAATCTATAAAGAAGGTAGACCGCAGGAGGACTGCGCGTCTTACCGCCCCATCTCGCTATTGAACACGGAAACGAAACTCCTGGCGACTATCCTGGCACTGCGGCTCCGATCGGTGATATCGAGTCTGATCCATCTGGACCAGACAGGATTCCTCCCGGACAGGGCCACCAGAATGAACCTCCGGCGCACCCACAACTGGCTGCAGGAAGTCCGAGACAGAGAGGACCCCCATTGGTTCCTTTCCCTGGACGCTGAAAAAGCCTTTGATGCAGTTCATTGGCCGTTCCTTGAAGGGGTGCTACTGAAATTTGGTCTTGGGCTAAAGTTCCGGCAATGGGTCCGGTTGTTGTACACCGAGCCACGCGCCAGAGTACGGGTGAATGGCGTCCAATCGCAGAAATTCCAGGTGCAGCGGGGGACCAGACAAGGTTGCCCGCTGTCCCACTTTTGTTCGCCCTCACTATCGAGATTTTGGCGACTAGGATTCGCCAGAATATGGGCATTAAGGGGTTTAGACTGAGTGAGGGGGACGTGGCAGAGGAAAATATTTCGCTGTACGCGGACGACATCCTTCTGTATGTCACATCACCGGAGACGTCGATCCCGGAGCTGTTCCTTGAACTAGAACAGTACGGTACTTACGCTGGCTACCAAATAAATTGGCATAAGTCAGTTCTGTATGACCCCAGGGGGCGGGACGCCTGGCCGGAACTCCGGAGCAGGTTATTGACGACAACAGAGGGCTTCCAATATCTTGGAGTGTATCTTACCCTCGACAGACACGTAGCGTACCAAAGAAATGTAGACCGCATCATGGTGACCTCCATAGCAGATATGGACCGAGGGAGGCTGCTCCCGCTCACTATTTTGGGCCGTGCGGCTATGTACAAGATGATCGTCCTCCCCAAGTACTTGTACGCTCTACAAAATGAGTACTATCCGCTGCCCCCGAAAGTTTTTACCAGAATACACGCAGATTTGCGTGCCTTCCTCTGGTTGGGCAAACAACCTAGAGTTGCGTTGACTACGCTGCAAAGGCATCAATACAGCGGGGGGATCTCGCTCCCGAATTTGGAGGCTTATTACTGGGCGGAACACCTGGCCCGGATTAATGACTGGTTGCATGCGCCGGCTGACCATCCCTCATACGCGTTAGAGCGCCAGAGATTAGCACCCCGTCACATACTATCTTATTTATATGGGGGGACTGGCCTTAAGCGACTTTTGCCGGCAACGGAGGTCACTATACGGGCATGGCACACTGCAGTGAAACGCACGGGTTGGGATAGGAAACCCACGAGACAGACGCCAATCTGGCATTGCACATGGCTGACGGAACTACACAAGCTGAAGGGTTACCAAAGGTGGGATGATATAGGTATTTCTACTATAGGGGACATTGTGACCAAGGGGGAACTGAAATCGTTTGCTGCATTTTCTTCAGAGTTCGGACTCCATCCCTCACAGCGCTATAAGTACATAAGACTTAGACACGCCTGGGGGGCCCAAAATGTCAGGACTGCAGAACTGGTGGAATTTGCCCCACTCGAAGGCAGACTCCTACAGGAACACATTCAGCAAAAGGCGGTCTCCCTAACGTATAAAACCCTCACAAATAACATGTTAGGTGATTTGGCCAAGCTTAGACAGCAGTGGGAGACAGACGTGGGTGGCATGGAGGACATTGACTGGGAACTGGTGTTAACGCATCCTAGGGAGGTGGCCGTCAAATCCCGCCTTCGATTAATCCAATTTAATATTTTACACAGGACTTACTTTGATAGGGTGCGGCTCCAGAAGATGGGAAAGATAGATGATGCAAGATGCCTAAGATGCCAAGACCCCAAAGGAGACTTTTTCCATGTCTTGTGGACATGCACTAAAATACAGGGATACTGGACAGACATTTTTACGGAACTAAATGCAGTACTGGAGAGCCGAATCAAACAGACCCTAAGCTGGCCCTCCTGGGCATGATAAACGATGTAGATTTGGCACGTCCTCTATTGATCTTTCTGGTGCTGGCTCTGGTAGTGGCCAAAAGGGACGTAGCAAAACACTGGGGTGCACCGGAGATACCAACGCTAGAAGAGTGGCGGAGAGGTTTGGACTTATATATGGCGGCTGAGAGAGTCACATATAAAGCGAGGGGGTGCCCGAGAAAGTTTCGTAAGGTGTGGGGGAAATGGCGACAATACCATGGCCTGGATATAGGGTTGTGATAGGGCAAGGGTGGGGGACGCTTGGTAGGTTACGGGTGGGTTGCAGAATGGACTTCATGCAGACGACGCGGGGAAGGGTTGATGTGGAGGTCACTGTCATTTGAAAGTTCTTTGAGTCAAATTGGGCAGTGAAACGGGGGGATGCGGGGGGGAGTAAAGTGTGTGCTATGTTACCGACATGATTGTATTGTTCAACTATAACAAAATGCAAATTAAAAAAAAAAAAAAAAAAAAAAAGACTATGCTGTTCTTAACCCCAGTCCATTCACGAGGTCGTGAAGAGCGTTGCCCACATAGAAAGCGACAGTTCCCTCTTTCAGCGTGAGCACCAGGCTGTACTCTGTGCGCTGATTTAACATGGGGGTCCGGTGGATCAGAAACCCACTTTTAAATGAAACGCTGCTGGATATGCAGTAGATGGTGGACTGAACAGCAAACAGCAGCCACGTGTCATTGGAAAAGGCAGTCATTTGAAGGGTCTCGTCTACAGGCGAGCCTGCTGCTGGCTGGAAGCATCTATGGCACCTATGGCTTTGAGAAGCAGCCTCTAGGTGTTAACATTCGCACTTGAGCAGCATTTTCTTTATAGAAAGATCAGCATTCTCAAGGGAACTATAAAGAAGAGAGCTCTAACTGGAACTGGCTTCCTGGTGTTCTATCGAGTAGTTCTAATAATAAACTTCCTCATCAGCTATCACTTTAGCAGTCTTGGAATGCTGCAGGAATAACGAACAATAAGGAAAAGTTACAATACATATGTACACTTAGTGCAAACGTGATTTGTCTACAAGAGACCTGGTGTACAGAGGAATTTCTATGTAAGGATTATTTTACTTTAGATTGTATGGCAGTTCCATCTAGGAGAGGACATGCAAAGGGAGGAGTGGCATGCCTGTTGTCAAATAAGATAAAATGGAACTATAACTGCTATAAAGATCCTAGTAACCTTTTTCTGGCAATAACGTTATATAACTCTGATAATGATGTAAAATTTAAACCATTGACGTTGATAAACGCTTATATTCCTCCTGACGCCTGTCATGATGCACTTTTGAGGAAGGTTTTCTCTTATATTAAAAAAGTCAATGAAGCAGAACTCTCCTCTCATATAGTTTTGGTAGGGGATCTGAACTGTAAATTTTCGAATTCCACTTTGGATATATTCCGAAATAAGGAAAAAGAAGAACTCTTACAGATCCCACAAGCTCTTCTTCCACAAAATATTAAGACAAATAAGAGGGGAAAAATGCTTTTGGATGAGTTATCAAAAGTTGATGGCATTGTAGTAAATGGAAGACTCCCCTCTGATACACCGGCAAATTTTACTTGTAAATCTAATAACAGAGAATCTATTTTAGATTATGTGGCAGTGGGAAGTATATCCTTTTTCTTATTGAAGGATCTTAAGGTTTCCAATTCTCTCTATAGTGACCATAAGATATTAACTCTCACTGTAAATTTAGATCTTCTCGGGTGTGACCCATGGTCATTAAACGGTAAAGCAGTTAGTTTCACTAAGAATTCCGGGAAATGCTATTGGGATACTAAGGCTATTTTGGGTTTGGATGCTATCTTAGAGGCTACTGTAGAGAACCTGGCTAACTGGAATGGATCAGAAGTTGCTAGTTTTACTGATTTTATGATAAAAATTGATAGCTATTGCTAGGAAGTCAAATCAGAAAAGAAGCATCAAAGTAGGCCCTAAATCCTTACACTCATTTAATCTTGTAATAAATAAGTTGATTAGAGAACAGTACCTTCACTACTCCTCTGATAGATATCGTACAATATTGCTATTAAAGAGGAGGAGGACTAGGGCAAAGGTAAAGTTAAGAAAAGAGAGGGAAGATAACATTTGGATAAACTTGAGAGAAGCAGTGTCTAAACGCCAAGTATAAAGTATTGGTCTCTCATTGGGGAGGGATGTGGAGCTAGATCATGTCCTCTCCCAATTGCTATTGAGGAGCATAAATGGGTTAGTTATATACAGGACCTATATGCGAGTAATGCATCTACAATGGTATGCACTGCACTAAAGGAAGATCTATCATTATATGGCTTGCCATCTGAAAAAGAAATTGAAATGGCGATCAAGGGGATGCGGTCCTCCTGGGCGATGGGCCCGGATGAGCTTCCAATTACGGTTTTAAAACAAAACAGTAAAATGTGGAGTAAAATCCTTTATCCGGTGTTTAACTACTGCTACATAAACAAAACGGTTCTTCCATCCTGGAAGGGGAGTATAGTGGTCCCCCTTTTCAAGAAGGGAGACCGAAATGCCCCAAAAAACTATCGTCAAATTGCCCTCTTACATGCAGTAGGTAAAGTTTTTGCCAAATGCCTCCTGATGCAAATAAATGATTGGGTAAACGGGGCTGAAATTTTACCTTGTGAACAAACAGGGTTTAGGTCTAAACATGGAACTATGGATAATCTGACGGCTTTACAGGTAATAAATGAAAAATATGTTAGAGTCAGAGGTGGAAGAGTGTACACAGCATTTATGGACTTCTCCACAGCATTTGATAAAGTAGATCGATTATTGCTGTGGGGAAAATTGTCGAACCTGGGTATGCAAGCCATACTCTTGGAGTTGGTCCGTGCCCTCTACACAGATACCTGGTGTAGAGTCTTATTGGGAGGGGAAAGAGGTCTCTCCCAAATAATTCCCACTGTAAATGGCCTAAAACAGGGATGCTCATTGGCCCCCCTACTTTTCTCCCTTTATATCTCTGACCTTCCTTATGTTCTGTCTCAAAGTGAAGGCATTGCTCCATTATTGGGGGGAAAATCAATTGTCTGTTTACTTTATGCGGACGACATTTTAATATTGGATCTGACCCCGAGGGGATTAAATAGTCGTCTTCAGGTGCTCCATGAATATGCAGAGGCACATTTTTTAAAGATAAATGTAACCAAAAGCAAGGTAATGTGCATGCATGGTAGAAAAAAGGTGAAGTATGGAAACTTCGTTTGGTCTGTAGGTGGGCAAAAACTAGAACTTGTAAAATCCTATGTCTTCTTGGGAAAAACGGTGTGTAGCAACTTAAGTGATAAAGCACACATAGAAAATAATACTCTTAAAGCAATTACACAGGGGAAAAGTTTGGGCTCCCTTTACAGATCAACCGGAAGGAGACACTTTGGAATGCTATTGGAGGTCTTTCGTGCTAAAATTCCTGCCTCTTTCTTATATGGTATGGAACTACTTGACCTAGGAAAATGGGGTTTCCTAAATATAACAGAAGGCAAAATTTTACGGAGCGTAGCCTCAGTTAACTCTGCTTGAACATGGCGGCAGGCTGACGTCTGCCGTGAGAGCTCCGGACCGGGAGGTGGTTTCTCCGTTTCGAAGCTGAGCTACAGGCACCGAAATGGTGAGAGAGCATATGTAGGCTCATTTTCTATAGCGTGCCTGCTCTGATGAGCTTTCCCCATTATTTCCTTTCAAGTTTTACGCCAAGAGTCAACTGCACCGCGGCCGCGTCCTGGCCGTCCCCGCACTCAACGAGCGCTAGGACCCTGCAGACGAGGCGAGTGGGGCGAGGTGAGGCAAGCGAGCGACGCAAGCGCCCGGGCTATGGGCTGGTGCGGACACTCTTCCTGGTGTGCGGCAGACCGGTACGGTCAGTCAAGGGGGCACGGGGGTTTTTCTAGGATTGAATTGCCAAACTGTAGGGGCAGCTGGCTTGGAGTTCTTTGGAAGGGGGCCACTGAGGGCTGATATAGCACATTGTGTGGATTCTGTGAAGTGTGCCCCTGCTATTCTAACCCTGACGCAGCGTGAGGGCATGGACCCAGGTACAACCCCTGACGCAGTGCATTTGTACCCCCCCAGACAATAGAAACTGACACAGCCTCCTAGACTAGCCCCGCTAAGTGCAGCCTGGGAGGGAAGAGGTGCAATTCCAAGAGTAAGTTGCAAAAAACACAGTTGATGGACAGAATGTAGAACAATGTCATACATTCACCCCAGTACAAGGATCTGGGCCTTAATCCATCGTTTTTTTGTACTCCACACCACCCTGGGTTAGACACTGGCTATATGCAAATCAGCTCTGACCCTGTGCCTCATGGGAACAGTCCAGTCCGAACTACCAAGCCATGTCTTTCCCAGACCGGAATCAAGCATCCAAGGACCGGTTTCTGGCTATCAGCCTTCATTCAGCCTGGATAGCTTGACTCCAGTGGTGTGGAGAGCCTGGGACTCACGTCTGAGCATACCCAGCCCACTCGGGGTGAAAATTGCAAAAAACACAGTTGATGGACAGAATGTAGAACAATGTCATACATTCATCCCAGTACAAGGATCTGGGCCTAAATACATCGTTTTTTTGCACTCCACACCACCCTGGGTTAGACACTGGCTATATGCAAATCAGCTCTGACCCTGTGCCTCATGGGAACAGTCCAGTCCGAACTACCAAGCCATGTCTTTCCCAGACCGGAATCAAGCATCCAAGGACCGGTTTCTGGCTATCAGCCTTCATTCAGCCTGGATAGCTTGACTCCAGTGGTGTGGAGAGCCTGGGACTCACGTCTGAGCATACCCAGCCCACTCGGGGTGAAAATTGCAAAAAACACAGTTGATGGACAGAATGTAGAACAATGTCATACATTCACCCCAGTACAAGGATCTGGGCCTAAATCCATCGTTTTTTTGCACTCCACACCACCCTGGGTTAGACACTGGCTATATGCAAATCAGCTCTGACCCTGTGCCTCATGGGAACAGTCCAGTCCGAACTACCAAGCCATGTCTTTCCCAGACCGGAATCAAGCATCCAAGGACCGGTTTCTGGCTATCAGCCTTCATTCAGCCTGGATAGCTTGACTCCAGTGGTGTGGAGAGCCTGAGACTCACGTCTGAGCATACCCAGCCCACTCGGGGTGAAAATTGCAAAAAACACAGTTGATGGACAGAATGTAGAACAATGTCATACATTCACCCCAGTACAAGGATCTGGGCCTAAATCCATCGTTTTTTTTGCACTCCACACCACCCTGGGTTAGACACTGGCTATATGCAAATCAGCTCTGACCCTGTGCCTCATGGGAACAGTCCAGTCCGAACTACCAAGCCATGTCTTTCCCAGACCGGAATCAAGCATCCAAGGACCGGTTTCTGGCTATCAGCCTTCATTCAGCCAGGATAGCTTGACTCCAGTGGTGTGGAGAGCGTGGGATTCATGTCTGAGCATACCCATCCCACTCAGGGTGACAAATGCAAAACCAACAGTTGATGGACAGAATGCAGAACAATGTCATACCTTCACCCCAGTACAGAGATCTGGGCCTAAATCCATCGTTTTCGGGCTGGACTGTTCCCATGAGGCACAGGGTCAAGGCTGATTTGCATATGGCCATGTCTGACCTGGGGTGGTGTGGAGTGCAAAAAAACGATGGATTTAGGCCCAGATCTCTGTACTGGGGTGAATGTATGACATTGTTCTACATTCTGTCCATTAACTGTGTTTTTTGCAAATTCCAAGAGTAAGGGCAAGGAGCTTCCACACGTCCCCCCTG
Organism: Lissotriton helveticus; assembly: GCF_964261635.1. NCBI lineage: Eukaryota > Metazoa > Chordata > Amphibia > Caudata > Salamandridae > Lissotriton > Lissotriton helveticus. The sequence goes on along the minus strand of NC_136057.1, from coordinate 1,688,045,340 downwards.
CTCCCCAGACCAGGAATAGATACCAGCTAAGGTCTAGATTAGAACTCCAGAAGATTGGGACTGGGTGTCCGGGTACCTCGAGGGTAGAAGCCGCACCGTTAACCCCCAAAGAAAAGAGGAGAGAAAGAAGGGGGAACATCACAAGATCTGGTGAGGTTAAGAAGCCAAAACCCCCGAAAGTGTGCTCATCTTTTCCGAAGCCTACACCCTCTCTAAAATCCTATTTTAAAATCATGGAGAAGGTGGTTGGTCCCAAGGAGGGGGGGTCTATCACCCTGACCTCGGAATCTAGTATAGGCAAGGGAGTTACGGCTAGTATCCCTAGTACTCTAGGCATGCTCAGTATCAATATTCCCAGCCCCCAGCTGGCTGATGGTCCGAATGTGACAGAATCGCTTAGCGTTCTAAGCTCTCCTACCCACAGTTCACCCAGTGTACCTGATGTGTCCAGTATGTCCCCCCAGTGCCTCTTAAAAATAGATACACTGTTCTGGCAGAAATAAAAAACGTAGAGGGGTTGGTTGAACGGGCAGAACAAACAGAAATGGAAGGGACAGAAGGGGCGCTCCGAAGTCAGAACTCCACGCAGGCAGATCAAGTGGATCCTTTTATTCCTGCGATTAAACCAGCAGTTGAAATCGGGAGCGATAAAACCACAACAGCTCCACCAGTGACAGCAGAAGGGGGCATATCACAGGTAGAGACTCTTCTTCTTAGCCTGAGGGAAGACCTTTTGTCAAAACTAGACAAAAAATGTGATACATCCGAAGCAAATCAAAGAAGCATTTACGAGCAGTGCGCCAATCTGGAGATGAAGTTAGACGATGTCTGTTAACGCACGGATGTTTTGGAGGAGGAAGTTAGCCTGCTTACTGGGGCCTCAAAAAGGCATGACAGAGACATTGAAACCCTTAGAGTGCAGAACAGAGCCCTGCAGATGGACGTCGAAAGATTAGAAATTCATTCAAGGAGAAACAATTTAAAATTCTTGAAAATTCCTGAGGCAACAGAAAATGGTGACGTCAAGGGTCTCATCTGCAAACTCCTAAGAGAGGAAGTCCAAAAAGACAGCCCAGATATTAATCTAGAGGCCGAGATTCAAAGAGCGCACAGGGACCCATACAGGCTGCATGAGGGGAGGTCAGGCCCAAGAAAGATTCTGGTAAACTTTCTCACCTTCACCGTGAAAGAGTTGATTTTGAGCAGGGCACTGCAAGATAAAACTTTACAAATCGGCTCAGCTCATTATCTCATACGCTCGGATGTGGGGAAGGTAACAGCGCAGAGGCAGTGGGAGCTGGGGAACCGGATGCCAGATTTAAAGAGCATGGGCGCACAAGTGCAAATGAAGTTCCCAGCCTTTTTGAGAGTGGTGTGGAGAAATAAAACACATAATTTCACTTCACCACAAGAAGTTGATGATTTTCTCACCCTAATGCGCGATAGTGCACGTTAACAAAATATAAATATAATCATATTTGAATATATCATCAGGAGTCAGTTAACTATCAATAGCGTAAGACCATTAAGATATATATTTCAAGATTGTATAGGATTTTTTTGAAAGCCCACAACAGAATGTCGGGTAGGAAAAAAAAAATATAAATAAATAAATAAATAAACAAATATATATTTTTGGGGAAATTTGAAATTAAATTACACATGGTCGGGTGCTATGGGAGGGGGAAAGAATGATACAAGTAGGAAAATAAAAATAGAAAAAAAAAAAAGCGCACTTGGGTATATCCGAACACATGAACCTACACACATAGAAGAATTAGGATTATCCAATAGGTTTAGGGTGTATAGGTAGGATTTAAGGATAGCGTTTAGGTGCCTGTATTTAGTTTAGTACACAATAGAGGGATCACCAACCAGGGTTCCGGCGAGCTCTCAATTGGCGACAAGATCGCCAGAAGGAAAAAGGGGGGGTTCCTCATGGGAGGTGGGTAGGTGGGCGGGGGGCAGGGGAAAAAGCAGAAAAAAAAGAATCCTCATATACAAAAAAAAAAATTACATCTCTTTTGGGAGCTGGTTAATGAATCATTCTGTGGATACATCATAATTCGGCCAATATGACATGTAAAATAAAATTCATCAGTTGGAATGTCAATGGGCTGAGGGACAGTAAGAAAGCCCGCAGGATAATTGATTTTCTGTATAACTCGGGAGCCCATATTTGTCTACTTGAGGAGACTCATTTAGAGAAGGAGGAATGTAAGCAAGTTTTTAAAAAATGCAGGTGGATCCAGGATGTTGTCTGCTCAGAGCAAATGGGTAGTACGAGAGGGGTGGCTATAATAATTAGAGCAAATGCAGGGATAAGGCTTACGAAACATGAGACAGATCACTCTGGGAGATGGTTGGTGACATCTTTAATGTTTGGGCGCACCCATTTCACATGTGCAGTTTATTATGGTCCGAATCTGGACGCTCCAGGGGCATTGTTGAAACTTAAAAGCAGCTTAATAGAGACAGATGGTCCTATAATTCTAGGGGGCGATTTTAACCTAATTTTTTATAAAGATCTGGATCGTACCTCTAGAGTGAGATTCACTCCCCCCAAAAAACCCAGATTGGAGTTGAAGAACATCATGCGGGATTTTAACTTAATAGATATCTGGAGACTTAAAAACGCAGGGAAAAGGGACTACTCCTTTTACAGCAGAAGGTACGGCCATCATTCCAGAATAGATTTTTTTCTACTGGACAAAACTCTTTCCTCGGCAGTGGACTCTATAATTTATATCCCGGCCATTTTCTCTGATCATTCAGTTGTGGAAATGGTGATTCAGCTGAGGCAAAAAGTACAGCAAAGGAGGTGGACCTTAGACCGGACACTATTACTTGATGAGGAGGTCAGACAGGACCTGGTGACTCAGTCGGAGGAGTTTTTTAGGGTCAACAACGTGTCAGAAAGTAAACAAACTGTTTAGGAAACATACAAAGCTTTCACCCGAGGTCTTCTGACCACCCTGATGATAAGGAAGAACAGACTGGGGAGGAAGAAAAGGGAAGCACGTCTACTGAAAATTAAAGCAAAAGAACTTGAACTGCAGAGAGCATCAGCAGAGCAGTCCCATAGCAGGCTCCCCCTCCAAAGGGAACTAGATATCCTGCGAGCAGAATACCAAGCAGAGCAAGATAAAGACCTAAAGGACATATGGGACGTGAGCAAACTACAACAGTTTGCGTATGGGGAGAAATGTGGGCGCCTTCTCGCATGGAAAGCCCAAGCTGACAGGACGAGGAATCAGATTGATAACCTATTATTGCCAAGCACGGGGGAAACCACGAATGATGATGATTCCATCAGAAATGAGGCCAAGAGGTACATGCAGTCCCTATACGGTCCTAATACTTCTCTGAGCAGGGAGCAGGCAGAAACCTGGTTACATAATATACAGCTCCCTGAGTTGTCAGACACAGAAAGGTCTTTCCTCAGCTCTGAGATAAGGGAAGGAGAGGTGAGGACTCAATTGTCGAAAATGGTTAAACGCAAGGCCGCAGGCCCGGATGGGCTTCCTGTGGAACTCTATAAGATAGTATTGGAACAGATAGCTATAGTCTTGACATTATTATTTAATGAAATCTTACTTCAAGGGGGGCAGGCTCCAAGGTCATGGGCTGAGGCCATAGTCACACTACTACTGAAGCCGAATAAAGATCCAAGCAAGATAGAGTCATACAGATCCATCTCTCTATTAAATGTTGATTATAAGGTGTTTGCTGGGGTATTGGCGACTAGACTGGCTCAGGTAGTAAAATCTGTCGTACATTGTGACCAAAGGGGTTTTATCCCAGATAGACAACTCAACGAACTAACCTTTCAAGTAGTCGTGGCAATAGATGTTGCTCAAGAGAAAAAGCTACCCCTGACCATCGTGGCAGTCAACGCCGCTAAGGCTTTCGATCAGGTAGATTGGGAATACCTCTGGATGGCTATGGCCAAATTCGGCCTCCCAAATAACTTTATTACAGCCACCAAGTCACTATATTCTGTTCCAACAGCAAAAATTCTAGTAAACGACTCCCTCACGGATCAGATCTCTATTGCACGAGGCACTCGACAGGGCTGTCCCCTGTCACTGAAAATGTTTATGGGGAAGGGCACTCCGAGTTCTATAAATCTATGTTAATTGTCCAAATGTACTCCAAGCGTGCCGCTGAGGTGCGCGCAATGTTCCAAATGTACTCCAAGCGTGCCGCTGAGGTGCGCGCAATGTCCCCTGTCACCCCTTTTGTTTAATTTATATATTGAGCCTTTTGTTTGCATGTTAAGATCAGACCCCCTAATTAAACCATTTAAGATCGCGGACTTAGAGCTGAAATTTGCATTATATGCAGATGATCTGTTGATGTATACCTCAAACCCGGAAGAAGCCATACCTAGACTTATACATCTCGCAGAAGGCTTTGGTGAGATCTCCGGGTATACAATCAACAAAGAGAAAACGGAAATAATGGAATGGAATCAGCAGGTAGACACGTTAGGGAGTAAAAATAAAATGAGGTACTTAGGAGTCCATCTAGCCAAAAAAATTGAAGAAATCCCAAAAATTAATTTAGACAGAGTTATTAAGGACACAAATTGCTTACTACAACGATGGTCCTCTCTCCCCTTAAATATCTATGGGAGGGTGAACCTTCTGAAGATGATTATCCTCCCCAAAATCACATTCTTATTCAATTCTATTCCTCTATCATTTCCATTATCTTTAATCAAAAAGCTGCAAGGGAAATTGGGATCATTTATTTGGAATTCTAAAGCCCTGCGAATCTCTTGGAAAAAACTAAGAAGAAGCCTAAAAACAGGAGGGCTGGCTTTTCAAGACTTACTCCATTATTGCCAGGCATTCCATTTCAAACATTTTAGACTAATGGCTGGCCAAATGGATCAATCATCTATGGGTCTGCTATTTTCCGCCTTACTACAGGACGTCCCACAGAGATTAGACTATTTTCTCTTTAAGTTTGGGGACCCGAAATTTTAAAAAAAAGTAAGGCTGAAGATCCCGGGGACAGCCCTGAAAAATTGGGTATTCGTGAGAAACAAGTTGAATATTCCTTACTATGCGTTACAGGCCCCTATGTGGGATTCACTAGGCCTTCCAGCATGCCTAAATGACCACTTGTCACTGCCATTAAAACAGGCGGGGCTGAACTGTTGGGGAGATTTGCAGGAGGAAGGACGGCTTTTGAGTTGGGATAGGTTTTTCAATCTGACAAGGGGAACCCTCACCAGATTCAAATACTATCAATTATCTAGGTGGTGGGCAACTAGGCCAACAAGACCCACAGAAAGTAAAATCCCAAATCCTAAATTTGATGAGGTGATGAGAGGCGGCAGGTGGAAGAGCCAAATATCGTTTTGGTACTCAGCGCTGCTAGAGGGTGAGGAAGTGACAGAAGTGGAGGTAAACAAATTGTGGTGCAACGCTATAACAATGGGCAGTGGGATCTTTATAGGCTTTTGGTACGACTCTTTCAGCATTTTAAACGCAATAATCAAGCAGGCAGCATTAAAAAGAAATCATTTGTACACAATGTATAGGGTGTATATAACTCCAAAGAAACTGGCTAAATATTCCAACTTAGCTTACCACTGCCAGAGATGTGGCCATCTAAAAGCGGATGACGTCCACATGTTTGCTGAATGTCCAGAACTAAAAGAATATTGGGGCAAGATTAGTCAATTTCTGGAAATTTTTCTTTCTATGCCCATTACAATCTCTACCTTCACTATATTAACAGGGCTTATTTCGGGTTATAAGGTAAACTGTCTCCCCACAAAATTCGTATTTTATGTTATTTTACTCGCAAGGCGTGAGATTTCTAGAGCCTGGAAGGACCCAATTCCCCCCACTTTCCCAAGTTGCTTACGGCAAATTATGATAACTAGTAAGTCAGACATGGCTTGTGATCCCGCGAGTCAGGTCAATGTTTGGGCGGCCTTGGAGGCATGGCAACTTCGATGATTGGTTCTCCAATGATTTATCTGGAGCCCTGCTGGTTCCCTGGACTCCTAAGTAGCCTGGGCGCCCACAGGTTGGTGAAAAGGAGTTTGGATGGGAAGGTAGTGGCCATTTGAGGGTGCAGGCTTACCTCCTTGCTTTTGGCCGATTACAATAAGGGCCGGATCAGTACGACCAAAGTGCATTGAGGCGCGAGTTTCCCATCAAGAGTTTCAATCAATGGTATATGAGGATTACCAAAAAAAAGCACAAAAAAAAAACTCTGCTTGTCCCGTGGCCGCTTTAAGATTGGAATTTGGATTAAGAAGTACCTGGGTACAGGTACTTGCGGGGATAGTACGTTGGGTTATAAGTCTTGTAAAGGGTGAGATAGGTACAATAAGATGTCTTATTCGGAAAGAATTACTGGGAAGTCTAAATGAGCATTCTCTAATTGTTCAAAATTTTAGAGCTGCGGTAGACTTACTCCAGCTAGATGTAACCGCACTTTTCACCCTAACACCATATCAATTAAAAGCCACTCTGAAACAGGCTACCTGGAAATTAAGGGGTCCATTATGATGTCGGGCGGATTGCCTCCGCCAGGCTGGCGGTAGCCACCGCCGGCCTGGCGGAGGCAATCCGCCCGACATCCATTTCCCAATTCCCCCCCGCCACATTAGGATGGCTGGGGGGACCGTTGCGGTGAAAAACACCGCCCGCCTGTTTTCCGCCCCGGTCGCCTTGCCGCCGGGGCGGAATGTGTTTCATATGGTGGCGGTGTCTGTTAGACACCGCCAGCCATATTACAATGCGCATATTGTCAGGCCTTTCCGTGGCGGCAAGACCGCCACGGAAAGGCAGGCGGTGATTGCTGTGGGTGACGGCCAGAGGGGGGTGGCACACGGGGGTACCTGTGGTACCCCCCTGCATTTGCATAATCGCAGCGGCAGGCACCGCGCGGTGCCTGCCGCTTCGATTATGCAAATGCGTGCATTTTGTTTTTCACAATGTGGCGGGCGGTGCAGTGAGCACCGCCCGCCACAATGTAAACTTGAGGAATGCGCCCGCCACTGTGGCGGGCGCATCCTAATGCCAATGTCGGGACCCCCGCCCTTCAGGCGGGCGGTCCCGATCTCCGTTGGGGTGGCGGGCGGACTAAGTCCGCCCGTCATCCTAATGGACTCCTAAGTTTTTTGAGGGATAGGGAAGCCCGCATCTTAAAGAGAGGCACTGATCCGTCTATTGACTCCTGTATGATAAACAAGGCACAGGCATATATTACTTGGAACCTGCCTCATGGAGTGCGCCGTTTTTGGTTATTATTGAGGCAAGGTTTACTCCCCTTAAACAACTTACTATCTAAATGGTATGGTTCCTCTCCAGTCTGTAATTTGTGCAATAATCCTGTCCAGGACATGTACTATTTACTTGTCCTGCTCTACTATCATGTCGTCGTAAATGGATAAGGCCTATTTGTTTTTCTTTATCTATACTCTCTGCCCGGGCTCTGACAGATTCCATCTATGTACCACCAAATACAATATTTTGTCATAGAATTTCTAACTTTTTAAAGTGTTTTTTAGATATATATTGAAACATGTATATGCTGGGTATTTTAGTGAAAATTGGTTTTACTCTGATGTTTTCTTATATTTATAACATTTGTATATTATAATTGAATGTTTCGAAAATGTAAATTTCAAATTTTATGTGGATCTCTTCGGAGTTCCAAGATCATAAATAAAAATAAATTGTCAAAAAATTGTAGAAGGATCAGCACACAAACAAACCGCGAGAGGGCGTGTTAAAGGAAAGCGTGTAGCTCCGACGCTCAACAACCTCATTCGACCCCAGCGCACCTATTACAATATCTATAAAGAAGGACCACCAGTGGGCGTCGGGGCACTGCAAGAATCGGTTGAAGCATGGGGAGGAGTAACAGATACTGAAGGGCAAATGAAATACCAGCTAGGTTAATGCAGATTTTTAACAGAGATGCTTTAAATCAAGGGTTGTCGAATGACGGACCATAGACCTTTCATTAGATGGGTTGTTACTACACTAGAAGAGAAGACTGAGCGGTCTGGGAAGTGCCAAAACCCGTTCAACAGCTTTCCAAATTCCCACTCAAAGGTAAGCCTGACTAAAACGGTGAAAGTACTTCCGCTATTTAATTAGCTTTTCCTAACCTTAACAAGGTAGGAGAAAAAAATATTTTCTAAAGATATTTAACAAAATACGTGACACTGCCTGGTGATCGCTGCTGGCACAAACGTCCTCGTCCTCTTCCCAGCCCCCATCTTCTGGCCCCACTGCTGGACTCTCCCAGCCTGGAGCTCCGCCTCCATGGAATTATTTTGCTTGGGGAGGGCTAGGAATTATAATTCATCCACATGGGAGCCCATGTAGCCCCCTCGTCACCCACCCCTCCTCCCCAACCACTTTCAGTCTGGGATAAGTGTTCTGCATATAAACCCTACCACCCCCGAGGAAGCATGGTAGGGGGCTGCTATCGCAGGCTACTGGATACAAACCAATGCAAGCCAGACGATAAAGGTATCCATTTACAGGACAATGCCCAATACATGAACAGCCATATATGCCGAGGATCACACAGCAAGACTTCATTGGTAGCTAGGATCCCTTTCAGGTGGTCCATTTCCGAGGTTGCTAATCTGCGAGGGTCCGTCTGCTGATAGCCACGCCCAGTACAATGTGTACGTGTTTCATCGCCGGCTTTGGTGCAGATTCTGGGGCTTACGCCCGAGTTTGCGGTGCTTAAAGCACAAGGGATGAAACCCTGAGCATAAAGGACTAGATGCCGAAACCGGTTAATGCATATGGGGACGACGGATTCCCCGGGGTGACACACCTGCATGGAGGAAAATAGACAAGAATCTTTGTGATGTAGGGTTGGGTTTGGGCGGGTTCGGGTGGGATCGGCTCGCTTTCTTGGAGAGAAATCTCTTCACACAGAGCTGCGGGACAGGAGCTCGTGAGGTACAGACGAGGGGATGGGGTGGGCGAAGTCAGCTCTTTTCTGGGGTGGAACCGCATCACGTGGCAAGTGGTGCGACCCTCTGAAGTCTCCCTCCTCCCCCAATCACACATACGCCACTAAGCGCTACACAGCACAGGAGCTGTGCGAGGCACTGATTCATTGCTTTAAGGGTTAAATATTACAAAATGAGCTGGAGACTTTTCACCTCTATGGAGAGAGCTTACATAAGGCAAGACCCAGCGCGTTACAGTGTGTTACAATTGGAATTAAAAGATGGAAATTGTCTCTTCATTTTAAAAAACCCACTCTAATGCAAAGGGGTGGAAATATCTTGAAAAGCGAAAACAGTTAATCAAGGCTGTAACAGTCCTAAAACACCTGCGACTGGGGCTAAACTGAAGACGGAAAGAAACGATAAAAAACAAGCTCTGGCCGTTACGCCAAATCCTCTCCCCTTTTCCCACAGCTTCGTTTCTTCAGCCTTTCACCTCGCCACTCCTTCCCCCCCTCTTTCACCTAACTTATGTGCCTCGCACACCCCTCTCTCTCCATCGTATGGCCCTCCCTCCTTCCCTTGTTTATTCTCCCTGCTCCTCAGCCCGCTCTCCCCGGTTCCACCCTTCCCGGCCGCATCTGCCTCTTCCCAGCACCTCGCCCCTCACGCTGCTAAGCAGCTTCCAGCTCCCCAGGTGGCCAGGGCTGCTAATTAACCCATGCGGTGCCGGTTAATGGTCTCTTCCTCTCCCGCACGGATCAGAGCTGCACGCATATACTCCCAGCCTGGCCCTGCCGGAGGGGGCCACCGCGCCCCCACCGGGCTCCTCTTCCTGCAGCCGGCCTCACGCCAGGTTATTGCACCTCTGCAGGTTTTCCGGGCACCTCGACATTTCGGCTTCTGACATCACACCCAGAGGGGCATTTGGGGGGGAGGGAGTAGCCAAGTCCTGCACGAGCAGTGAAGACAACTACAATAGAGAATACAAAAAAAACACACGGGGCAGGACAAATACCGAATACAATACAAACGCTAGTGTAAATAGAGTGGGAGAATAAGATGGCGACATGTGTTTTTGTTTTGGGAAGAGACTTCAGAAGGAGATTGTAAACAAGCACTCGCTATGACACAGACTTTTCTCTGGTAGAGCCGTCCCACTTGGACGGCCTCAGCCTGACTGTCTGCTGGCGTGAAAGGTTTATCTTCTTCTTTATGGGGCCAGCTGTTTCGCCCCATAAAGAAGATAAGAAACCTTTTACGCCACCCGGAAGTCAGGGTTACCAGTCCGAATGGGACGGCTCTAAAAGAGAAAAGTGTATGTCAGAGGACGCTCTTTTCCAATGGCTGGCCACCGTTTACCCTAAACGGTGACGCCAGCCAATGGAAAAGAGGGGCGGTGCTTAACCTCGCTAGTGAAATCTACCCTAAAACATAAGATCTTGCAAGCGAGACTGCGCATGCGTAGCCTACGCTAGCCGAGACCTAAAAGGAAGTAGGGGGACTAATCTAGTTAGTCAGTATGCAGTGGCATCACAGCGTGTGACATCACAGCGCATGACATCACAGAGCGTTACATCACAGAGCATGACATTGAGGCGCATAAGGCACGTGATATCACAGGAAGTTGCACCACAAGAAGTGACATCAGATCTTAAGCCCTTACATATATTTTTAGCAGGTGTATCATGAGTACATTTGAGCACATTTTGAGTATACTTGCAAACCCTCCTGATTTAGGCAGAAGATTCACACTTTCGTACGCTACACATAAAACAATGTTGCCTTTTGTCAGCGTGAAGCTTCCTCTAGCCAGTTCTTTAAAAGAAAAAATAGTGATATTTAAATTATTACAACGCCTCCTCGCTGCTCTACTGCTTATTAAGAGGTGCCTTCCTGAGCGGCTGCTCACCTAAAAAGAGGGCCTCTCAATGACTCTCAATTTTCTTTTCAAGGTACTCTTGTGTGTTTTGCTGTTCACCCTTTTATTTCCTATCTGCAATAGCCCAATATGATTGGTGGGGCAATCGATCCCTTAACACTGTCTGACCCTAAAATGGCGACCACACTAGTCTTATTACCAGTCATGGGGAATTAACGCTTTACTTCACTCTTACCAGATCCTTAACTCTTCACTTGCCAGCTGCCCATTTGTTATCTGGGTACAATAACGTGCATCTTCATTGACTCTGATCTCCCTGCATATAAGATGGCGCCCGTCTGGTGGAATCCCATACTGGCATCATATGTGACTGTACACTCAGTATCCACGCACTTCTGACTGGATAGTGCAGAAGCCTGCTAAACACCTCCCAATCGCATGGATGGTTCGTCCTGGACTACAGTTACCACAGAGAGAGGCATTGAACGCGATGCTGCACGGTACCCCCCTATTGCGGAGATGACCTAACGCTTAACTTTGACACTGGACCTAATGACTGTAATCCCATCTGAGCTATGGGCCCATTTGCTCTTACTTCCTGGGCCCCCACAAGGTATTTCTCTACAACTGCCGATCTGCCAGAACTGTACTGCTTCTTAGCCCTCTGTTACTACAGACCCCCACCACACATTCCCTCTATTCCTCTATTGGGGACTTGTTTCTTCTGTGTTTGACTATGCAACTGTAACTATTGTAACCTTGTTTTTCCCTGACTGTCGAGACCTGAGCAACATGGCTGATGCCCGGTGGAGCTGCTAGACAGCTATAGAGGAGATCCGCCCTGGCTCACCACCTCAGCTGTCACCTACCCAGCCGGACATTGGGCACTGTTCTCCCTGTCTCGTCTATGCAATCGTAACTAATGTCACCTTGTTTTCCCTGACCGCTGAGACCTGAGCAACATGGCTGATGCCCGGTGGAGCTGCTAGACAGCTATAGAGGAGATCTGCCTGGCTCACCACCTCGGCCGTCACCTACCCAGCCGGACATTGGGCACTGTTCACCCCGCCCTATCTCCTTCCTCCCCCTCCCTTCGATGAATTACTGTAACTTTGTTGTTTTGCCTATGTTTTTCTATGCTCTGGTAACGGATGTAATTTGTAACTTGTAATGCTACTATTCCTCATGTAAAGCGCTCTGATACCTTCGGGTCCAGCCAGCGCATTATAAAACTCTTTAAATAAAATAAATAAATCTATATATAAATGCTATTTATTTTGTGCAAATACTGGGAAAGATCAACACATCTGACATGCTTACAGTGCATGCATATCTCCTAAACAGAGCCTGAACAAAGTGAAAAGCTGCCTCTCTTAAGCATGGGTGAAGTGCTAACAAGGTGTGAGCCTTTGTTTCCCCTCTGCTGCATTTGCTTCTAGGTGTGAGGCTCCTGACTGCTGCCAGCAAGGAGACTCGAACAAATGGAGGCCTGAGGACCCCTCAGATTCAGCCTTTGTTTTGGGTCCAGCAGGAGCCAGAAATAAGAGAGCCCGGTCCCCCGCCTGCATGTTGTTGCAGATCGAAAGTAGCTCACAACGTGCAGGGGCTACTGAAAGTGTCCCGGTGTTGGAAATTGTACCAGGGACGAATTCAGCATCTTTTTCAGTGGGGCCCAACTTCTAGGCAGGGTGGACGTGATACACCCTGTGAAAAAAGTGGGTGTCTTATTTGGAAACCAACTTAGCTTTCTCATCAACCACTTGGATAGGTAGACATGCGGGCCCCAAGGTCCTTCATTTCATGTTCGGGGCTGAATTCTGATCTCTGTGCAAACTAGAGTGGTATGTTAATTTGCACACTGTCGCTATTTTCCCCTGAGAGTTTCTGACAAGGCACACTTTCCGAAATTTAGAGAGAGAAAAGATCTGGAGAAAAGGTACAACACAAGAAATTCAATGTGTTGAAAACTGATTCTGCATGTTATGCCTCATTTTCATGTTGAAAACTAGGAGTACCCGATAGGTAAGGTAAGGCAAAGTTTATTGTACAGTTAATACAAACTCACTATGTAGAACATACAGTATATATACAAATGCAATCATAGTTACAGTTACGGTATAAAAAGAGCAAATGGTCTTCCTCGTTAAGATCATAAAAGTCACATATGTTTAAAAACCATAGGGGTTAAAAGTGCAAGGTTCTCCAAGGGACTTGGAACAGCTTTTAATTGGCTAGTGCTTTTGTGTGAGCCAGATGTCTGGTTCGTGAGTCTTCTGGCCACTATGTCAAAGAATTTAGTTAATCTGCAGTTTAACTGAGTCTCCTCAGGGTTAAAACACAACATCACAGCCTGCCTGCAACTTGTTATGCCCTTCTGGTTCCATAGGGCCCGGAGTAGAGATCGCCTTATGTCCATAAGGTTTGTACAAATGCAGATGATATGGATCAGATCCTTTTTTCCTGATAAACAAAGTCGGCAGCAGCTTGCTGAGCCTCCCCTTTTCCAAGGTGCCAAGTGCGGTAGTATGGGAATGATGCCAAGGCGCATATTTAAAAATGTGTTTTTAGTTGTCTGCGTGAGGCCCGTTTTTAGGTATTCTTGTGGTTTCAGCACATTATAGTCTTTCAGCACGGCCCATCCATGGGTCCTCTTGGCCAAGGTGGCTTTATCCTCTATGGAGGAAATCAACTTGGTTACTTTCGTTACCACCTTTTTAAAGGTTTTGAGGTCTGTTGGCGATTCCCAGAGGTTTGTTAGGTCCAAGCTCTTCAATGAGGCTTGTAAGTAATTCCTTGCAGGTGAATTTCCTCTGGTGGATAATTCAGTCCAAAGATGAGCATTTAATGTTCCATGGTCGGCGTCTCTGATTTTCCGCCACGTTTTGATGTATGCCCCCCTTCTCTCCACTGTTTGTTTCTGAAGCCCTATTTCAAGGCGGATTTGAGCGTGCGATGTATAGGTGGGTAGATGGAATATTGCCCTATAAGCGTGACTGATGGTATTGTCTAGTGTCGTGGCATATTTACCTTGCAAGGGTTCGCTGCCATACGTGAGCATGGGTTGCAGTCGTGCTCTTATCCGATAGGTAACTTACATCGGTTGACATATTATTTCGTTGTTTAGATATTTTAAGCTTTTGTCTAGCATGTACAAGGCCCTAGGGCACCTGAGAACTTTACATACAATACTGAAACTGTACATAAACAGAAGCAATGCATTATGAACAAAATAGCAATATAAAATGGAAGCAAGTAGACTAAACAGCATTCAAGTCATACCTGGGCCCAAGAGTGTATGAGGATTATACAGAATTCTAGGGAGCAAAAAGCTCTGGAAATCTTTTACTGTCCAAGCAAACTACACTTTGGACCTAACTCAGTCTGAACACTTACTGACCTGGCACTTATGATTGATAGTAGAAAAAAGAAAGGACTATTTTCCGTATTTTCTGTAGTTTAAAAATAAGTACAGGCAGGAAAATAAATAGTTTTCTCTCTGTTTTTATTTGTAAAAACAGAAAACTGAGAGCCCTAATTATGAGTGGCACCTGTCAGCTGTGATAAATATTGCATCTGATAAAATCTAAAACAGAGGTGTTCAGAATATATTGGCTGTAAGAATTATCGCATATTATGAGTTTTTGGTAAATAAAATGCACATTTTGGTGCTTACGGCACCAAAATCCGTGTGTACTGGTAAATACTTTTCATTTTCTACTAGTTAAATTCCAGTAAGTTTGACCTGCCGAAATGTAATTAAGTTTGCCATCTTCATCGCACCTGGTAGCTGCTGGGTGTGATTAACGGGGAACCACTTATAACTGCTATCCCAGGAATTGCAATTTAACAGGCCAGTTGTAATCAAGCCCTTGGTGTGAAAAAAATCTTTCATTTCGATCTGTTACATTTGCTTTTGTATTTGATAATTCATTTTATTTTATATTACTTGGAATCAGTATGAGCCTAATTTAATTTGTTTTTCAATACATATTTTCCCCAAAACATTCATCATTTTTATCCAGTATTTCTGTTGTTATGACCTAATGAATTTAGGTAAGTATCTTCTTCGGGCATATTAATCTGTCAGAAACGCATATAATTTGGTCATTTAACTTTAAGTGAAAACAGTAATTTCCCCCCAATTCTTGCTTGGGTTGGTCACCATATTTCAGCCTTGATTGAATTAAAAAACTGTCCGCTTTTACTCATCTATTCGTGATTGTTACAAGGCGAGCCCCAGTACTTGGGTGGTTATTTTTCTTTCTGCAGGTGAAGCATGCTCTTGTTATCATCTGTGTGTGTGTGTGTTATGTTGTTATGTTTGGTAGTTGTTTGTGCAGTGGAGCATTTGTTTCTTTCTTTGTGCTTTAGGTGTACATAGGCAGACTAAGGTCTGTGGTTTGTGTATTTATGCCTTTTGGGTTATCTGTTCCCTACTAACCCAAGGCATTTCTGAAACTCAGACACCCAGGGAAATCCAGGGTGATGTGGCTTACATAGAGCCTGGCACATTCTCATACCCACAATGCCCTGTGAATATCAAAGCATGGTTAAAATAAAACTATTTTCCCATAGTTATATGCCTGACATGCAAACACTTCTAATACTTAACCTTACCATCCGGCTTTCCCATGCTTTTCCCAATAAAAATGCTGCTTTATATGTATGGGTGGACCAAATATACACCATAGGAATGAACCAAAACTGTAACCATTTGAAGACTATATTCATACTAAATCGACTTCACATGGTCCGAGTTTTGGTTGGTTCCTGTTGTGAACAAGAGACCCACCCACACAAATGGGGTACTCTTTTTATCAGGATATATTTGGGATTTAATCAATTCCCAAGGATTCCAGATCTCGCTTTCACAGCAAAGTGAAAAAGTGTTCTGGTTTTAGCCAAACTTTGATGTTGCAAGGCATTCTGTATAAGAAAAAGTAGAGTGATTCATGCAAACCACAGCACTCTGGACTGCCCTGGATGTCTAGTTTTCAGAAATGTCTGGGTTGGTATGGTTCCCTAGATGCTGCCTGACCCTTGTCCCAAATAACACAGTGATCCACATCTCCAGAAAAATTACCTTGACATGCCTACAACTGAACACGGACAAAACTGAGGTGCTCATCAAGGGCCCACACCCGACGCCTGGAATGACAACTGGTGGCCCCCTAACCCACGGGGATCCCCCCTCCCCCTTGGACTACACACCCAACCTCGGAATCTTCCTGGACTCCGAACTCAAAATGGACCGCCAGATCAACGCCATCACCTCTTCCTGCTACCGCACCCACCGCCTACTCCGAAAGACCTTCAGCTGGATCCCCCTCGAACAAAGGAAAACCGTCACACACGCCCTCATCATCAGCAGATTGGACTACTCCAACGCACTCTATGCCAGGATCAACAAGAATCTCACCCGAAAACTCCAGAACGTCCAGAACTCCGCCTCCAGACTAACCCTCAACCTACTGCGCCAATGCCCCATCAGCCAACAGACCTTAAGACCTGGCTCTGCGATGGAACTCCTTGATCTTCTGGGAACTGCGCCCCCCCCCCCTTTCCTCCCCATCCCTCAGCGCCTTGAGACCCTTTCGGTGAGTAACCTGCGCTTTACAAACCCATGATTGATTGATTAATTGATTTTGCCTTTTGGGGCATTTCCTTTCTCGGGTTATAGGTTTGACCACAAAAATAGGGTGCTATTTTTATTGAGAGAAGTGTGGCGACACAGAATATTAGAGCATTTTTTATTACCTTTGAATTTCTCTCAAATGAAAGAAAGAATACATTTTACCAAACGTCCTTTCAATCACATGATATTATTGGTAATCGCAGAGTCGTAGGATTCATTTATATTCCTAAACGCCAATTATTGTGCACGTTGTTAAAGGGATAGCTTTTGTTCATAGCCAATTTCTATTCAAAAGATTTCACCTTATGAATTGATGCATGGTCGGTACTCAATGAAAAATCATTACTAGGTTCATGGCTTTAGGTATAGTGTTGTGGTGGACAACCAACAATTCACCCTTGCAGAGTTCCAAATGTTGTCTACTTTTCAGAAATGGACAGCTTTATGGGTTTACAATGGGTTTCAAACCTCTTTCCTCTATAAACTGCAAGTAGGTAGAAATCGTAAAAAACTGAAAACTTGAGTACAACTTTCACTACGGTGCAGTCAAAATATCAAGTCTTTTATGTCGATATACAGAAATATCGACTTGGAAATATCTAATGTAAGAAATATCGATGGTTTGTATAGTGCTGTAAAAAACATCGATTTTGCTTAGTGTGTGAAATATCGAGGTAAGTAAGGTCGACATTAAAAAGATCAATATTTAAAAATATTGTTTTAGTATGTTTTATGTTATATTTTAGTAAGTTTTAAGTATAATATTGATTTAAGATGTATATAATAAAGTTTTATTTTTATAATTGTTTTAGAAGGGGGATGCTGGGTTTATAGAGGGTAAGGGTAGGGAGTGTTTTAAAATATTTAAATTTAATTAATAAAAATTTGAAATTTAATTAGGAAATCAATTTAATAAATTTCTAAATTTAAGTACGTTTTTAGGACCGGGATGATGGTTTTATAGGGGATAAGGGTGGGGAGTGTTTTAAAATATTTATAATTAATTCTTCAAAATTTCAAATTAAAAAAGGAAATCTCAATTTTAATTTTCTAAATTATAAATAGATTTTAGGAGTGGGATGTTGGTTTTATAGGTGCTAAGGGCGGGGAGTGTTTTTGTTGTTGTTTTTGTTTTTTGTCCTCATTTTGCGATTATACGTGTAAGGTTTATGACGGGAGCCCATTCCTTCAAACTTTTGTGCCTTCACAGCCCCTTTTTGGCCATCCTGAGGTGGGGAGTTTCCCTTTACCGGTTGTTTTTGGTTTGGGGTCTCCTGTGACCTTTATTATATTCAATAATTCAGTTTTTTGTGGGGTGAGCTGGCCCTCCTGGCTACTCGGCGGGAATTTTTCCTGTCTAAATTATTGTCACCGCTTTAATCATTGGACTTTGTTTTCCGGGGCCACATTAATACATATAAGTACCTGATTCATAGAAATGTTCCCAGATTTCCCAAAAACTAAACTTTTTACTGGGTTTCCCTTTTCTGTCGCTTCTATTTGTTTTTATTATGGAGTTTAGCCAGTCCCCATGCAGTGGTGATATTGGTTTAACCCAATTTATGCATATCTCTCGCCTAGCTAGTAGTATCAGTACAAACAGCAAGTTTTCCTGTTTTTTTGTTAACTTACCCCGATCAATATTAGAGTCAATCCCAAAGAAAAAAAGAGTTGTACTTACTTCTAGCTGTTTTCCCAGTTCTAGCCTTATCGTCTTACCGACTTCTTGCCAGAAGGAGTCGAGGGTGGGGCATTCTTTGAACATATGTAGATCATTTGCCCTTTCCAATCCGCATTTAGGGCAGGTCTTTATGCTGGCTCCCTTGAATTTTGATAATCTTTTCGGGGTCCAATATGCCCTATGTATAGTATATAGGTGGTTTCTCCTCAGAGCGGCCGGTTTTATGGTAGTCCAACACTTTTCCAGTGATCTTAGCCAGATACTTTGTAGGTCTAATTCTGCTATATCTATCCTCCAAACTGCATCTGGGATCAGTAAATATTCTTCTCCTGCTGTAATTAGAGCCCAATACCACCTAGATTTTTCTTTTTTTATCGGGATGGTTTTCAGCATTTCTTTCTCTATGTCCTCATTTCCCTTTTTCTCCTCTGTAAGCGATTTAGCCCAGCTTACAAGTTGATAGTATTTAAATTTGGACACGGATGAGCTTGTATTAGCGACCACTTGATCCCAAGAGATTATGCAATTTTCTGTCATCAGCTGGCCCCATGTTTTGATTCCTGCAGCTTTCAGGGGTAAGGCCAAGGAGTCTTTTAAGCAATCTGGTGTGCCTGGAGATTCCCAAATGGGGGCCAGAGAGTTATAGTACGGTATATTTAGAGTGCTTCTGACTTGATACCATAGTTTTGCTGCATTGATTAGGATCAGGATTAGGACATCTCAATTTTAATTTTCTAAATTATAAATACATTTTAGGAGTGGGATGTTGGGTTTATAGGGGCTAAGGGTGGGGAGTGTTTTAAAATATTTATAATTAATTATTCAAAATTTCAAATTAAAATTGGAAAATAATTTATAATTTTTTTTAATTAAAAATAAATTTTAGGAGCAGGATGTTTTAAATTTGGGTTAAATTTGGATATTGGATTATCGATTTCTTCTGGATGTTCGAGTTTTTGGCACAGCTGTATTTTTGCATTTTGTTGGGGTCTATTTTTATACATTATGGATTTAGAACTACCAGGATTGTTTTGGGGGAGTTGGATTTTCGTATTACAGCAGTGCAAAAGGTAAGTGTTTTTAATTATATTTGTTTGTGGGTGGGAAAATCTGTTATTTTTATATTGCTGTTGTTTTGTTGTTTGTTGTGTAATTATTTTGTCTATATATTTAAAAAATAATGTATGATATATTAGACAAAATAATTATTTCTTTTATTAAAGAAAAAGTATTTGTTTATATTTTAAATTTGTTTAGGCTGTTTTTTAATTATTATAGTTTCTTGGTTTAGATTAGAGTTTTTGCAATCATTTTTAAGTACTCTAGCCCTCTTGTTGAAGGATAAAGTTGTACTTGTTGTAAATATTGGTACATTTGAGCAGTCTGCCTAGATACTTTAGGTTTTAATTGTAGTACAGATTGTTCCATTCTCAACTTTGTTCTTTTTGTATTGCCATTAAGAGTTTGTGTAGGGTAGGAGTTGTTCGGCCAGTTGAAGCTAGGAAGGCATTATGCCAACCCTCAACTGCATTGTTGGTTTTGGCTTCTTGGTTTAGGGTTGGTAGATATACATTCCACCATGGAATTTGGAATTTAGGTTGGCGTCTATGGCCTGATCTGTGTAGTCTCCCCACCCAGGTGTCCTCAAAATAATCTAAAAGGGGAGATAATTTTTGTTTGTTTTGGTTGTAGAATGGACTTTCTATTAAAATGTTATAGTGCTCAGCCCCGTCTGTGACTGGCACATAGGCCAGGGCTATTAGGTGTTTTATTTGGTATGCAAACGTGATGTTTGTTGCATATTCAACACTAAGGGGTTCATTAGGATGGCGGGCGGTGGCACCACCGCGGTGCTGGCGGGCGGAAAAATGCCTTTTTCCGCCGCCGAGCAGCGGTCCTCGTGTCCGCCACATTAGTATAGCAAAACATAGGTCAGTTCCTGTCCGCTGCAGAGCAACGCGCACCGCCATCAAAGTGGACCCGCCACCGTGGCGGTGGGAGCCAATGGAGACTCACCGCCGTGCGGAATGACGTCCTCCCCACTCCACAAATTAGGATGGCTCAAACAAGCAGACGCACCGCAGTCGAGACACCGCCCAACCAGAGACAGTGGAAACTCGACAGCGGAGCACGATAGCAGAGTCCCGGTTAACACCACTTGGTCATGACCGCCATGGACCAGCTCTACATGTGTTTCCGGTGCTGTACCTGCTACAGCACTATCATCTAATGGGCCACCGCGGACGCCGCCTCAGGTACGCAAATACACAAATACAACACACAACACATGGGCTGACACAGGGTCCAAAACCATACCAGACACCCTGCTGGGGGAAACAACACATCCACAAGGGCACCCACACATGACCCACCTGCCACCAAGTCACCCCACTGCATCCTGGACACTAGTAGTATCAGTACAAACAGCAAGTTTTCCTGTTTTTTTGTTAACTTACCCCGATCAATATTAGAGTCAATCCCAAAGATAATAAGAGTTGTACTTACTTCTAGCTGTTTTTCCAGTTCTAGCCTTATCGTCTTACCGACTTCTTGCCAGAAGGAGTCGAGGGTGGGGCATTCTTTGAACATATGTAGATCATTTGCCCTTTCCAATCCGCATTTAGGGCAGGTCTTTATGCTGGCTCCCTTGAATTTTGATAATCTTTTCGGGGTCCAATATGCCCTATGTATAGTAAATAGGTGGTTTCTCCTCAGAGCGTCCGGTTTTATGGTAGTCCAACACTTTTCCAGTGATCTTAGCCAGATACTTTGTAGGTCTAATTCTGGTATATTTTTCCTCCAAACTGCATTTATGATCAGTAAATCTTCTTCTCCTGCTGTAATTAGATCCCAATACCACCTAGATATTTCTTTTTTTATTGGGATGGTTTTCAGCATTTCTTTCTCTATGTCCTCATTTCCCTTTTTCTCCTCTGTAAGCGATTTAGCCCAGCTTACAAGTTGATAGTATTTAAATTTGGACACGGATGAGCTTGTATTAGCGACCATTTGATCCCAAGAGATTGTGCAATTTTCTGTCATCAGCTGGCCCCATGTTTTGATTCCTGCAGCTTTCAGGGGTAAGGCCAAGGAGTCTTTTAAGCAATCTGGTGTGCCTGGAGATTCCCAAATGGGGGCCAGAGAGCTATAGTACGGTATATTTAGAGTGCTTCTGACTTGATACCATAGTTTTGCTGCATTAATTAGGATCAGGATTAGGAAATCTCAATTTTAATTTTCTAAATTATAAATACATTTTAGGAGTGGGATGTTGGGTTTATAGGGGCTAAGGGTGGGGAGTGTTTTAAAATATTTATAATTAATTCTTCAAAATTTCAAATTAAAATATGAAATTTTAATTTTAATTTTCTAAATTATAAATACATTTTAGGAGTGGGATGTTGGGTTTATAGGGGATAAGGGTTGGGAGTAAGCATGGGCGGATTTTGCGGATCCACGATTCACGAATTTGCGGATTCACGGATCGTGGATCCGCAAAATCCGCGGATTTAGCGGATCTGCGGATTTGGGGGCGGGGCTTCCTCGAGTGTGTGGGCGGGGCCAAACGGACGGGGCTTCCATGCGAGCGCACATGCCTCTTGTGTGTATTAAAGGTCAGAGATCGATCAGAGCAGCAGATTAAGAGACAGAAGCCCCCTGGTCACAGGAACAGCACGGGGGTTGCGCTCGTGAAAGTCAAAGATGCAAATGCATCTGGGCAGCATCACAGCGGATTTTCGATGGTATATTTGTGAAGAAGGCACATCTGCCCAGCCTCCCAACGCTCACAATTTTTTTTGGGCTGATGAATGAGTCACTGCATTTGCACTTCAACTAGTTCCAGCGACCAAGTGTGTGTTACTATGCAATCGCGCCGAAGTGCGCAGGGGTCCCTGGAGTGAAATGGCCATCATAGTGGGTAAATGGCGGGAAGACGGTGCACACCTCGAGTGTGTGGGCGGGGCCAAACGGACGGGGCGCTCACGATTATTTTTGGGCTGATGAATGAGTCACTGAATTTAAGCTTCAACTAGGGCACATGCGTTATTGATATCTGCAAGTGTTTCCTGTTGAGGTTTTTTTTTGTGCCAGGACCGTCGTGCCAGAATGAACCCTGCCCTTCATATTTATTCAAGAAGAAGACACCATGTAAATAATTTACGATGGCGCCGGCAAGCTGCCAGCGCCATCCTGCAATAGTTACTTAATTAGCTTCAACAGGAAGCTCCAACTGATAAAATAAAGCAGGCGCTCGAGCCCCTGCTTTATCTTATCTGTTAGAGCTTCCTGTCGAAGCTAATTAAGTAACCATTTGAGGATGGCGCTGGCAGCTTGCCGGCGCCATCGTAAATTATTTACATGGGGCTTGAACTTTTGACCGCAAAATCCGCTCCGATCGCGGATTGCGGATTCTCGGTAAATTCGCGAGAGTTCGCGGATCGCGGATTTACCGAAAATCCGAAAAATCCGCGATCGGAGCGGATTTTGCGCTCATGCTTAGTTGGGAGTGTTTTAAAATATTTATATTTAATTATTAAAATTTGAAAATAAAATAGGAAATTCATCATATACATTTTTAAATTTTAAATACATTTTAGGAGCAGGATGTTGTGTTTATAGGGGATAAGGGTAGGGAGTATTTTAAAATATTCATACTTTTTTTATACATTTTTAAATTTAAACAGGAAATTAATTTTAGAAAATTCAAATTTAAATATTTTGAAGAGTTAGATGTTGGGTTTATAGGGAAAAGGTGGGGAGTGTTATCAAATTTTTATATTTAATTAATTAAAATTTGAAAAAATAGTAGGAAATTAATTCAATACATTTCAAACTTTACATTACATTTTAGGAGTGGGATGTTGAGTTTAGAGGGGATAATATTTGCGAGTGTGTTTAAATATATTTAGAAATAAAAAATTATATATAAAAAATTATATTAAAATATTTTTTTTAGAATTTAAATTTATAAAATTTTTTAAATATTTATGTTTCTTTTTTGGGAGGTAGTTAATTTATTTTACTTTGGAGTGGGAATAGTAAATTAAATAGATTCAGTGTACAGCACCTACCCCAATTTAATTTAGATTGGAGTCGGAATAGTACATTAATTGAGTTTATTGTCCAGCACCTACCCCAATTTAATGTAGATTGGAGTGGGAATAGTAAGTTAAATAGGTTTATTGTCCAGCACCTACCCCAATTTAATCTATATTGGAGTGGTAATAGTAAATTAAATAGATTCAGTGTCCAGCACCTATCCCAATTTAATGTAGATTGGAGTGGTAATAGTAAATTAAATAGGTTCAGTGTCCAGCACCTACCCCAGTTTAATGTAGATTGGAGTGGGAATAGTAAATTAATTAGGTTCAGTGTCAAGCACCTACCCAATTTAATTTAGAGTGGAGTGGGAATAGTAAATTAATTAGGTTTATTGTCCAGCACCTACCCCAATTTAATGTAGATTGGAGTGGGAATAGTACATTAATTAGGTTTATTGTACAGCACCTACCCAATTTAATGTAGATTGGAGTGGGAAGAATTAATTAATTAGGTTTATTGTCCAGCACCTACCTTAATTTAATTTTGAGTGGAATGGGCGTAGCTTTTTGATTAGGCTCAGTATTTCATATTTTTTATAGTTAAATATATAAAGTGTTTTATGTTTAATTTAAATTATATTGTAAGTAAAATGTAATTTATTCATTTATAAATATGTTTTATGATAATTAATATTGAAAGCAAATGTTAAATATGTT
Source organism: Lissotriton helveticus (assembly GCF_964261635.1). Taxonomy (NCBI): domain Eukaryota; kingdom Metazoa; phylum Chordata; class Amphibia; order Caudata; family Salamandridae; genus Lissotriton; species Lissotriton helveticus. Next base: position 1,688,021,433 of record NC_136057.1, on the reverse strand, counting down.
CTAAATAAATGTATTTATTATGTATTTTATTATTTTTACATTTTCTACTATATATATTAATTATAAAAAAAGTAATTTTTAAAAACATTTGAAGTTATAGAAATGTTAAGGTAGGAAAAAGAAAACATTTTATTTGCAAATTTTTTATTATATAACTTATAGAGTAGATAAGTAAATCAAAATATTTTTTTAAAACTAAACAGAAGAAATTTCATCACAATATATAAGTATTTGTATTTGTTTATTTTATAAAAATCATTTTTCATTTGTAAAGATGTTGAAAAAAGTACATTATAGGAAAATGAAAACAATATAGTGAATACAAATATACTTTACATTTGCGTATATTTTGTACATATAGGGGGTCATTAGGATGACGGGACCGCCCGCCATAAGGGCGGGGGTCCCGTGGGTGGAATTAGGATGCGCCCGCCACAGTGGCGGGCGCATCCTGCATTTTTAACATTGTGGCGGGCGGTGCTCTCAGCACCGCCCAACACAATGCTTAAAATGCATGTCGTGCATGTGCATGCACAACGTGGCAGGCACCGCGCGGTGCATGCACATGTAGGGGGGTACCATTGGTACCCCCATGTGCCTCCCCCACCATCCTGGGGGCCAGCAACGGGCCCCCAAACTAGAAGACCGCATGCCTTTCCGTGACGGCAACGCCACCACGGAAAGGCACCCTCCCGCCTGCATCCTAATTTGGATGGTGGTGTCTAGCAGACACCGCCACCATATAAACCCCTTTCCGCCCCAGTCGCAAGGTGACCGGGCTGGAAAAGCGTTGGACAATCTTTCCGTCCGCCGCGGTCCCCCCGCCATAGTAATATGACGGGGGAAATGGGTGTCAGGCGGGGAAGGATGTCGGGCGGATCGCCACCGCCTGCCAGTTTGTTAAAAAAAACATATTTTAGAATTATAATATAAAGTAGATTTATTTATATTATTAATATTAGTAATGAATTATTAATATTAATAATTATTACATGTTATAATATTCATTTGGTACAAATAAATAAAATGTCTACATTAATTTAGTAATTTTTTTGAACATACATATTTTTATAATTATAATATTAAATATTATTATGTAATAATATTTATTATTATAATTGTACAATATATGACGAAAATACTATATTAAAAAAATATATACAATTAAAAAAATAGAATCATTTTATTTTAATTTTATAATTATTATTTAATGTTAAATACATTATTTAGTCATTTATTTAACATTTTTTTGGGTGACATCTTTATTTGGGTGTTTTATTTTTTAACCGCTGGTTGTCTTTTTGGGTTAATTGGGAAGATAAAAGCTCGCGGTTGGGAGCTGCTTCGCGTCTGAGAAGGTAAGAGTTATTTTCTTTAAATTAAAACTATTTTAAGTGTGTTTGGAAGGTAGTAGTGTGGTATTTAGGGTGTTTGGAGTTACGTTTTAGAAGTTATGGTGTTTGTAGTTGTTAATTTGGGTATTAATTTTTATCGACGTATTTTGGATTAAGGCCTAGTTAGAATCTGTGTGTTTGTATGTATTTACTTTATATTTTTGTTAATGATGTATGTAATGGTGTTTTAAACTGTATTATTTGAACTTTTGTGTGGGTGGGAATGTTTATGTTTCTATTCTAGGTTTTTGGAGAAAGCGTTTTCGTTTTATGGAGTTTTACGTTTTTTTAATAAAAGGAAGTGTATTTTAGTTGTATAAACTAATATTTATTTTATACTTCTTTTATTATTTGATTTTCCTGGAGCGGTTTTTAATCTTTTTTTACGTTTTCAGGTTTTTTATGAATATTGGATTATCGATTTCTTCTGGATGTTCGAGTTTTTGGCACAGCTGTATTTTTGCATTTTGTTGGGGTCTATTTTTATACATTATGGATTTAGAACTACCAGGATTGTTTTGGGGGAGTTGGATTTTCGTATTACAGCAGTGCAAAAGGTAAGTGTTTTTAATTATATTTGTTTGTGGGTGGGAAAATCTGTTATTTTTATATTGCTGTTGTTTTGTTGTTTTGTTGTGTAATTATTTTGTCTATATATTTAAAAAATAATGTATGATATATTAGACAAAATAATTATTTCTTTTATTAAAGAAAAAGTATTTGTTTATATTTTAAATTTGTTTAGGCTGTTTTTTAATTATTATAGTTTCTTGGTTTAGATTAGAGTTTTTGCAATCATTTTTAAGTACTCTAGCCATCTTGTTGAAGGATAAAGTTGTACTTGTTGTAAATATTGGTACATTTGAGCAGTCTGTCTAGATACTTTAGGTTTTAATTGTAGTACAGATTGTTCCATTCTCAACTTTGTTCTTTTTGTATTGCCATTAAGAGTTTGTGTAGGGTAGGAGTTGTTCGGCCAGTTGAAGCTAGGAAGGCATTATGCCAACCCTCAACTGCATTGTTGGTTTTGGCTTCTTGGTTTAGGGTTGGTAGATATACATTCCACCATGGAATTTGGAATTTAGGTTAGCGTCTATGGCCTGATCTGTGTAGTCTCCCCACCCAGGTGTCCTCAAAATAATCTAAAAGGGGAGATAATTTTTGTTTGTTTTGGTTGTAGAATGGACTTTCTATTAAAATGTTATAGTGCTCAGCGCCGTCTGTCACTGGCACATAGGCCAGGGCTATTAGGTGTTTTATTTGGTTTGCAAATGTGATGTTTGTTGCATATTCAACACTAAGGGGTCCATTAGGATGGCGGGCGGTGGCACCACCGCGGTGCTGGCGGGGCGGAAAAATGCCTTTTTCCGCCGCCGAGCAGCGGTCCTCGTGTCCGCCACATTAGTATAGCAAAACATAGGTCAGTTCCTGTCCGCCGCAGAGCAACGCGTACCGCCATCAAAGTGCACCCGCCACCGCGGCGGTGGGAGCCAATGGAGACTCACCGCCGTGCGGAATGACGTCCTCCCCACTCCACAAATTAGGATGGCTCAAACAAGCAGACGCACCGCAGCCGAGACACCGCCCAACCAGAGACAGTGGAAACTCGACAGCGGAGCACGATAGCAGAGTCCCGGTTAACACCACTTGGTCATGACCGCCATGGACCAGCTCTACATGTGTTTCCGGTGCTGTACCTGCTACAATTGGCCACCGCGGACGCCGCCTCAGGTACGCACATACACAAATACAACACACAACACATGGGCTGACACAGGGTCCAAAACCATACCAGACCCTGCTGGGGGAAACAACACATCCACAAGGGCACCCACACATGACCCACCTGCCACCAAGTCACCCCACTGCATCCTGGACACACATCGACCGCAAACCTGTAGCAACATCCCGGTCACGTCACCTCAGCGGTCAACACATGCGCACAATGCAGAAGGCAGGGCACAAAGACCACAGGGACACACCTCCCCCAACCACACATCAACACACCCCATCGAGTCACAGGCCAGGTGCCCATCCTGTGCACCCCCATGCACAGCAACAAGCACAGCAACAAGCAAGCACAAAATCACCCTGCACCACACAGCAAACAACCAGGGAGACAGCCACTGTAGGAGTGGCTGACAAGGAACACACAACACCAGTGCCACACACACACTGAAGGCTACCAATACTTGCCAGCACATACACACACAAACAAACACACACCCTGGGTGTAGCCATAAACAGAACACACACACAGGGATGCCTGAACAGATGCCTGCCCATAAACCACACACAAATACTACAGGAACACACACAGAACCACATCTTGAAACAGACATATCCTGTCAGCCAAACTGTGTAAAGGCAATGGGAGCACAGACACAACAGGAGTGCACAACCTCATCACACAGGAACAAAACACACACAACATACCACAAATCACACAAGAAGAGCACCAGCACAGAACTACACTCCCACATGAAACCAACCACAGATGCACATGAAATCAAAAATGAACAAACACCACAGGACATCAGGGGATGCACATCAGGCAATGCCAAGGCCACATACACACAGCACTGTATGCACACCAAGCAGTGTGTGCACAACAAGCAGAACAGTCACACACAGACATGACTGACACAACTCAACACACACAGCACTAATCAGCACAGCACAAACACAACAGCACACCCAGGAAGTGAATCAATACCACAGCCAACACACATACATCCAACACAACAACAACAGATGCACTACTCTGGGACACAAGAGCAGAACCATCTTGACCAGAGCACTGGGCAGCACACACAATTGAAGTGCTAATGAGCAATCTTCACTGATTAATAGCACAAGAACACCACACATAAACCATTGGGGCAATGTCCAGAGTTGAACATTTGCCCTGGCCCAAGAACTGCACCACAAAGCACAGTGTCACAAATGAAGTGATGGGGAGGCACACACACATGTAAACCAAGGGGACAGCTGACATCAAAGTGAACTCACTTGCTTGTCAGTGGTAGACATGGAAGGGGTGTACCATACACAACAAGAGTGAGTGCAGACCAACAATGGGTAGCCATAAGTGGCACACATAGGGGATGGCATCACACCCCACACACCATGCCACACAGGAGGAGAAAAGGCACCATGTGCATGCAATGCATGAGAAACACAACCACAATGACAGTGTGGAGCAGCAGGGCCACACAGTCCATACAACCACACTCAAGACACATTGATGATCAAACAAACATAACACTGAGGTGCAAGTCACACACTTTCCACACTCATAAGTGACCAAAACAACAAGTAGGGGTCACACAGAACAGCACGGACACACCAACACACTGCACAGTGCACAACAGACAACTCACACATGTGCATATAACCATATCCACAGGGCACAACAATACAGACAACAGGCACATAACTCCTGGGTGACACATGTGTGTCTTTCACAATCCAGGGGCACACACATATCGACACCCACTACAAAGTCACACCCTTCACACTGCACACCTCTTGACTGCCCAAGAGCACACATGTCATGTAGGCCATGGGACCAGGACTAAGGGCCAACGCTGGATGACCATACACATGCACAGCTGGGCACACATAAAGGAATAAGACACATACATCATGACAGTGCCCAGCGTGCATGCAAACCTGTGCACAGCATCACACCCTGTGCTGGCAGTGTACCCCAACCTGACATGTGAACAATGTAACCAACAATAGCAAACCACTAAAAAGAGAACTGCATGACAGGTAAAAGAGCCATCACTGATAACACTAGTATCAGTGTCTGAATGGCCTGAACACCCTGTCACCCCTGTATATAAATGGGATACGGGCAAAGATCTTGGCAATGTTGAAGTGACACATAGAGCATGGGCACAGGCAACCAAATGCACACACCAAAATAACTTTAATCAGCAAGGACACTGACAAAACAGACAACAGGAGTAACTGTCTTTATTCCCCAATTGCACAGATGTGACAGTAGAACAACCGTAGACAAGAGCAAGGCACAAAAAACTGATCATATGCAAGATAATCTGCACAGGCAAACTCCAAACAGGAAGGCCAGTGTCCAGGGCAGGTGGCACAGCAAGTACATGAGAGGCTGTATAGGGGAGACTCCAACACAGCAGAGCAACAGGGCCAGTGTCCACGGCACAGGGGAGAATACAACACAGCAGAGCAACAGGGCCAGTGTCCATGGCACAGGTGAGAGTATAACATAGCAGAGCAACAGGGCCAGTGTCCAGGGCAGGTTGCATAGCAGGTACATGAGAGGCTGCACAGGTGAGACTACAACACAGCACAGCAACAGGGCCAGTGGCCATGGCACACGGGAGAGTCCAACACAGCAGAGCAACAGGGCCAGTGGGCATGGCAAAGTGCAGAGTCAGGACATGAGAAGCTGCACAGGCAAGGCCAGAACAGCAGTGAATAACAAGGCCAGTGGCCAGGGAGAAGTGCAGAGTCAGGAAATGAGAAGCTGCACAGGCAAGGCCAGGCTAGCAGTGAATGACAAGGCCAGTGGGCATGGCAAAGTGCAGAGTCAGGACATGAGAAGCTGCACAGGCAAGGCCAGAACAGCAGTGAATAACAAGGCCAGTGGGCATGGCAAAGTGCAGAGTCAGGACATGAGAAGCTGCACAGGCAAGGCCAGAACAGCAGTGAATAACAAGGCCAGTGGCCAGGGAGAAGTGCAGAGTCAGGACATGAGAAGCTGAACAAGCAAGGCCAGGACAGCAGTGAATGACAAAGCCAGTGGGCATGGCAAAGTGCAGAGTCAGGACATGAGAAGCTGCACAGTGAGTGTGTTTGACTGTATCCTACCATGGCCAGCAACACACCCAGGTGGTAAACAATGGGCAGGACTAGCAGACCTGTATTAGAGACAGGTGTATGAAGAGGACTACCACTCACTCTTGGCTGTCAGGCGGACTTGGAGCTGGCTGTGTGTCCGGGACAGCAGGGACACTTGACTGGGGAGACAGAGGCCCAGGTGATGTAGGGCTATCAGGGACTTGGCAAGCTGGAGGGCTGTTTGGACCAGGTGGTGTAGTGGCACGTGGAGGCGGAGTCATGCGGACCTGTGACACAGTGTTGGTGGGAGGTGTTGGAGGGGTGCCTTTCCACTTCTTGGGAATGCGAACTGGCTTTCCTGTACTGGGGTCAATGGGAACTGTTTGGGACACAACAGGCACACACACCAACAGAGCCGCTTCAGGTGCAGACACTGGCACTCCCTCTGGTGATGTGCTGGATCCTGCAGTACGCTTTGTCTGGCTACACCTCTGGACCACCTTACCCTGTTTGCCAGGTGTTCCCCATACAGTGCCCTCCTTTGCTTGTTTGCCTGGGGTGGCCCCTACAGCGCCCTGCTTAACCTGCTTCACTGGGCTTGGAATTGGAGTTGATGTGGTGGGGGAATGTGGCCCTGAGCCCTTCCTAGGTGTACCCTTGCCAGATAACACCCCCTCAGTGGGCATAGACACTGCACGCCTAGCTCTGCGTAATGTTTTAGGGCCTGGAGAGTCCTTAGCTGGTGATGCCTCTGAGGCATGGGAGCCTGATGCCTGCTTCCTTGCTTTTTGTGCCTTGCTCTTCCCTGACGAGCTCCTGTCTTTGCATTCTGGACTGGTAAACCGTGACATTGGGACACACACTCCCTCACCCTGGAGACAGTATGTTTGTCAGTGTATGACACAACCCCACACCCTCAGGCATATACTGCAGTAGTACAACTACATCTCTGACTCCCCCTGCCATACTCCTCCCTTTACGATGACTTACCACAACATTAGGTGCCCCATACAGCCTTGGGTACTGGGCCAGCACCTCGTTCGCAAGGACCTCCAGCTCCTCGCTTGTGAATGAACTGGCACGGATCTTCTCTGTCATTGCCATCCCTGTGGACATGGAACACCTGTGGTGGAAGTGGGTGGTGAGGGGTCCCAGGCAGCAGGCTCTGGAGGCAGCAGAAGGAGAAGGCCCCAGGCAGCAAGGTCTGGAGGCAGCAGCAGGAGAGGGTCCCAGGCAGCACGCTCTGGAGGCAGCAGCAGGAGAGGGTCCCAGGCAGCACGCTCTCGAGGCAGCAGCAGGAGCTCTGTGAGCAGTGGAAATGCGTGGCTCACTCCCACAGATTTATAGCCCCCTGGGATCCTTTCTTAGGTGCCAAGCTGCAACAATTGGTTGTCCCGGTCTGCCTTTTTCAAACCCATCCAATGACCGCCTCCGCGGTGGCGGAGCACGCCTTCTGCGATTTTCAAAACTGCTTCATGCCACCGCAATCATCGCTCCCATTGGCTGTAGGCAATGCTCCATGGCGGTGATGCACCACATGGGTCCGGGGTGCGCTACCACGATGGTGCATCTTTCAAACCCATCCAATGACCGCCTCCACAGTGGCGGAGCACGCCTTCCGCGATTTTCAAAACTGCTTCATGCCACCACAATCATTGCTCCCATTGGCTGTAGGCAATGCTCCATAGCGGTGATGCACCGCAGGGGCCCGGGGTGCGCTACCACGATGGTGCATCTTTCAAACCCATCCAATGACCGCCTCCGCAGTGGCGGAGCACGCCTTCCGCGATTTTCAAAACTGCATTCTGCCACCACAATCATCGCTCCCATTGGCTGTAGGCAATGCCCCATTGCGGTGTCACACCGCCGTGGCCAGGCGGTAGCTACCGCGATTTGGGTGGCGGAGCATGCCCACCACCATCTACCCATGTCTCCATGCCAATAAGTACAGCACTTGTGAAGGGGGTGGTGCTGGTGTCACTCCACCGGGCCAGGCGGTAGCTACCGCAATTTGGGTGGCGGAGCTTGCCCACCGCCATCTACCCATGTCTCCATGCCAATGAGTACCGCACTTGTGAAGGGGGTGGTGCTGGTGTCACTCTGCCGGGGCCAGGCGGTAGCTACCTCGATTTGGGTGGTCGGAGCATGCCCACCGCCATTTACCCATTTCTCCATGCCAATGAGTACCGCACTTGTGAAGGGGGTGGTGCTGGTGTCACACCACCGGGGCCAGGCGTTGCTACCGCGATTTGGGTCACGGAGAATTCCCACCGCCATCTACCCATGTCTCCATGCCAATGAGTACCGCACTTGTGAAGGGGGTGCTGCTGGTGTCACTCTGCCGGGGCCAGGCGGTAGCTACCGCGATATGGGTGGCGGAGCATGCCCACCACCATCTATCCATGTCTCCATGCCAATGAGTACCGCACTTGTGAAGGGGGTGGTGCTGGCGTCACACCGCCGGGGCCAGGCGGTAGCTACCGCAATTTGGGTGGCGGAGCATGCCCACCGCCATCTACCCATGTATCCATGCCAATGAGTACCGCACTTGTGAAGGGGGTGGTGCTGGTGTCACACCGCCGGGGCCAGGCGGTAGCTACCGCGATTTGGGTCGTGGAGCATGCCCACCGCCATCTACCCATGTCTCCATGCCAATGAGTACTGCACTTGTGAAGGGGGTGGTGCTGGTGTCACTCCACCGGGGCCAGGCGGTAGCTACCGCGATTTGGGACACATGCAATGGCAATGTCCATCGTGAACACTTCTACAGTACACAGCGGCAACATGGTTAAGGGCACATCATCGTGCACACAATGCCATTATTCCATCAAATCCACAGGTGGACGCACGTGACATGGTTGGTTATGTGTGACGTACATTGGTCTGTGGTCCCTGCCATGTCAATTATGCATTTGATGATGCTTGACAGTGTTGTAGTGGACTCAACAATGTGTAACCAATCAATGTGTTGTGGGTCATTGCTGACCTTGGCAAGGCTTGTCTCACTGTATGGTGTTGTTACTTACTTGTGCTTTCTTATCTGATCATGCACACAGATGACAGTTCTCCGCCTACTATGATCATTGTGTTGTGGATGTGTGCCAAGTTTACATGATGCATTGAAGTGTTAGAGGTACAGCAGAGGAGTATGAGACAGTCATGTTAATTTTGCACACAATGGCTGGATGGTACGCTACAAGGCGTGCACATGTGAAATGTGGGGTTCAGTATGTGTGAATTCACATTGACCTATGTGTTCTTAGAGGCACTTGTATATGGTAAATAGAGAGGTGTGCCCTCAGTGTGTCTCAAATGCACACCCATGTAACCTGGAGTGTCACGCATTTCACATGGCAGTCTTTGTTTTTCCGTGACATCCTTGACGGGATGTGCTGTGGGCATATCATGAAGGCTGTCATTGACATGTGTCCATTTTCTTATCAACTAGGAGGAGGCCTAATCTCCTGCGTCACTTGACACTGCTGGAGGACATGTAGGATGTTGCGAACATTCGCAAATTCCGCCTCGACAGACCCACCCTGAAGACCCTTTGTGATCTGTTGGAGCCTCACCTGCAGCCTCGTCGCCACTACCCAACATCTTTCACACCAACGTACAAAGTGATTGCAGCCCTCCATTTTTTTGCAACTGGTTCCTTCCAGGAGACTGTGGCCAGCGCTGCAGGGATGTCGCAACCCATGTTCAGCCTGGTGCTGAGGGATGTACTTGCAGCCATGATGATCTATAAGGATAGATACATACATTTCCCCAGGGGAGCAGAATTGTCTGTTGTGAAGGGAGACTTCTATCCGCTTGGGAACATCCCCCATGTTGTTTTTGCCATCGATTGCACCCATGTTGGTCTGCTGCCACCACAGGCGAGTGAGCACTTTTTTAGGAATCGAAAACATTATCACTCTATCAATGTGCAGGTGGTGTGCCTTGCGGACATGACCATATCGCATCTGTGTGCCAGATTCCCCGGCTCAGCCCATGACTCCTACATCCTGAGGAACAGCATTGTGCCCCGGATTATGGAAAATCTGCTTCCCGAGCATGCTTGGATTGTGAGTGAGTATGCCTAGTAAAGTGACCTGTTGTGTGTGTGACCTGCTGCCCTCTGCCAGTGCAACATTGCATTGTGTGTTTGTCATTCACAGGTGACTCCTCATATCCCAGCGGTACATGGCTGCTGAGCCCACTACGGAATCCCAGGACCCCGGCTGACATCAGGTACAATGAGGCCCATGGCAGGACCCGTCGTGTCATTGAGCCGACTTTTGGCCTGCTCAAGTCAAGATTCCGCTGCCTTGACAGGACTGGAGCTGCCTGTCGTACTCGCCTGGGAAGGTCTGCAAGATCGTTGTGGCATGCTGTATGCTCCACAACATGGTCATTCACAAGGGGATTCCCCTGCTGCCGGATGATGGTGAGGACCCAAGGCCCCCGCCTGTTCAGGGACCTGAGGACAGTGGAGAGGAGGGAGGAGATGACATGCGTCAACAGCTCATCACCCGCTACTTCACTTGAAGGTGGGTCACGAGGTACAAATTGTACATTGTCTGGTGTGATTGCTGTTGTCGTGAAGGGCAATGTGCGGATGGTATAGACAGGCACATGTAGAGTCACCTGTGTGTGGAAATGTGGCAGTGACATTTCACCTGTGAACGTATAGAGAATTCTGTTTGTTGACACTTGTTGCACATTGTATTGTCTGCCTGTTGACTTATGTACATGGTTGGTGTAGTGTTATGTCTGTGATGCCACACTCATGCCAGTGACTGTAGTTCTGTTGTGTCTCCCTAGGTGCCTCAAAAATATCCAGGTCTACCTACTGTACATCTTTTGGATACATCATGGACATTGTGAACACTTTAAATATTACACTAAAGACAAAGCTACACCAATTGAAGTGTGTAAGGTATTTTATTTACAAAGTTGACATGTGAGGGGTTCGGGCAGATTTATATGACGCTGGTGATGGAGCAGTAAGTTGACAGTCATGGTAAATGAGATGTAAGGGTAGACACCACATGGATGTGGTGACCCAGTCCAACAGACAGGTGCCATTGTCAAGGCAGTGTGGGGAAGGACAGTCCAAACAGTCAATGCAGTGGGGAAGATGGTTGCCATCAGGGCTGGCTCCGTGACTGGTGTTTGGCTGGTGTTTTGCCTCCAGAGACTCCCAGGCTCTTCTTTGTACTCCCCTTGGCCGCTTGGCTGGGAGGGGATCCTGCTGCATGGCCAGCGGTGTCTGAGGACTCACCCCTCTCTGTGGCCGCAGGGGAGGTTAGTGCACTGTCATCCTGCAGCACAACAGAGGGGGGCGAAGGTGTTGTTTGAGACGCAGGCCTGTCCCTCAGTAATGCCACTTGCTGGCCCATGAGGTCCACCATCTGTCCAATGCGTGTGTCGATGGACCTCATCAGCAGGATGAGCTCACGTAATAGTTCGTCAGACCAGCTACTTTGTCCCTGGACCTGTTCGTAGGCCCCGATGACTCTGTAGAAGTGGTCCAGGGATGGTGTGCCAACCTCCTGAGGTCTGGGGGTGACCCTGGCCCTCCCCCCTGCCCTGCTGCCACGGACCTGTTGCCTCACCACTGTGGGTCCCCACACACTCAGGGGGGGTGCTGCAGGTGGCACTGGTGGTGGTGGTGGTGGTGGCGGCAGTGGAGGCACAGGCCGTAACTGCAGGGGTCTGCTGTGCAGTTGTTGTTGCAGCAGACGTGGTGGTGGGGAGGATGGGGGCCTGGGACCTGTTGCCCCCTTGCACACCAGATGGGCCGGCCTGGAGCTCATCGTCCAAAATATCCTGGGAGTCTACATCTGAGAGTCCATGGACCAGGGGTGTAGACTGGCTCTGCAGGTCGTTGTTGTCCTCAGCAGTGAGTTCTTCGTCACTTGTGGATTAGATGGGGAATGGTCAGTGATGGGCACTGTGCAAGTATTCTGTTAGCTGTGTGTCATCCACAGTCTGTACACTACACAATTGAGAGATCTTCCCTATTTTTATTAAGTGCAATACTGTGCCTCATTACATGGTGCAGAGGTACATCAATTACTCGTACATGTCAGGTATCGATGCATTGCATGCAATTGGTGCTGTGTGTAGTGATGCAGGTCTCCAACCCACAAACAGCCAGCCCAGTGAAGATGGCTACCTACCTGTAAGTTTGTTTGGTGTACTGCAATGGCTTCCAGGTGCTCCTGGGAGGGAGGGGGTGCTCCATGCTGAAGGGGTGTGGGACAGGGCACATGGTGGGGGTAGTGGTACAAGCCTCCCTCCCCAAAACAGGCCTGCCAAGCAAGATGGCTACCTACCTGTTAGGTGAAGGTGAACACTGCAATGGCTGCCACATGCTTGTGAGTGGCAGGGAGTGCTCTATCATGCTGGGGTGTGGGAGAGAGGGCATGGTGGGTGTAATAGTGCAGGCCTCCCTCCCACATACAAGTCTCCCAAGCAAGATGGCTACCTACCTGTAAGGGTAGGGTGGACAATGCAATGACTCCATGTGCTCCTGGGAGGTATGGGGTGCTCCATCCTGCTGGGGTGTGGGAAAGAGGGCATGGTGGGAGTAGTGGTACAGGCCTCCCTCCCCCAAACAGGCCTCCCAAGCAAGATGGCTACCTACCTATTAGGTGAAGGTGAACACTGCAATGGCTTCCACATGCTTGTGGGTGAGATGGAGTGCTCTATCATGCTGGGGTGTGGGACAGAGGGCATGGTGAGAGTAGGAGTGCGGGCCTCCCTCCCACATACAGGCCTCCCAGGGAAGATGGCTACCTTCCTGTAAGTTTGATGAGGGTGGACAATGCAATGGCTTCCATGTGCTCCTGGGAGGGATGGGGTGCTCCATCCTGCTGGGGTGTGGCATAGAGGGCATGGTGGGAGTAGTGGTACAGGCCCCCCTCCACCAAACAGGCCTCCCAAGCAAGATGGCTACCTACCTGTTAGGTGAAGGTGAACACTGCAAGGGCTTCCACATGCTTGTGGGTGGGAGTGCTCTATCATGCTGGGGTGTGGGACAGGGGGCATGATGGGAGTAGTGGTACAGGCCTTCCTCCCCCAAACAGGCCTCCCAGGCAAGATGGCTACCTACCTGTAAGGTGAGGGTGAACACTGCAATGGATTCAAACTGCTTGTGGGTGGGGGAGTGCTCTTTCCTGCTGGGGTGTGGACCAGGGAGTATGGTGGGAGTAGTGGTACAGGCTGCCTGTGCTCATGCTCTCATGGTAATATTGCTGGCTATGTTTAGGGTAAATGGGGGTGAGTGAAGGTTGGATATGTGAGCCAGGTATTTGTGGGTGTGTGGTGGGATTTGTATTGGGTGGTGTGGGTTTTTGTTTGTGCAAGACCGTACATATCGGTTTGTTGGTTAACATTTGTTTGTACTTACCAGCCTCCACTCCCCCGGATACTCCTGTGAGACTCTCAGGATGCAGTATGGCAAGCACTTTCTCCTCCCATGGTGTGACTGTTTTCTGTGGGATGAGAGGGTCAGTTCTTGCTCCTCCTCTCTTTGACAACTCTCTTGAGGTCATGCCACCGCTTCAAGATCTCCTTCTTGGATCGCGGGGTGGTCCCTACTTGTCAGGATTGGCAGTAGCTCAAGGATAATAAATGCCACTAACCTCAACCTTGTGACCAGCAGAGACGATGCTTGAAGAAAGGCCTCCCAGTTCCACCCCAGCACGACTCCCAACAAAGGTACCTTGAAACCCTCTGCGTGGACTCGAGCCCCGGGGAAAAGGGAAGTGGACAAAATAATAAAAGGGCTGTAGTTCCAGTGGTTCCCTCAAAGTCTGGTCAAAGAGCACTGCTAGGCACCAAGAAGAACTTCCACTCAGAGGTAATACAGCTGCTCAAGGTAAATCTTTCCCTTTTCCTCATCAAACAACAAAATAATGTAAACCATAAATAATATTGTCCAATCAGAAGTGTTCCTTTGATGGTTCATACACAGCTACACAGTACGGGATGTTGGCTAGCAACAGAAACGTGAAGAATTCCCAAATGTCACTTGATCATAATTCTCAGGCAACAGGTCTTGTCCAAACGACAGGCGTTGTTAATAACACAACGCAGCGAAAACAAACTGTTCTTCAGCTGATAAGAACTCGATTTTAAAGGCACATGAATTATCTCTTCCACGGAGTCCAAAGCAAAAGAAGGAGACAAGGCTACTCCCCCAGAGCACTAAAAACGATCTCACCCAGGACGCGTCTTAAATATCAGACGCGTTCAGGGCAACATCGCGCATCACCCACTGTCTGCAAAATAAACGCGAAGCCTCGCGTTTACAACTGCACCGCGGCCTTTCCCTACGAAAGTACACAGGAACACGAGACGAAACACGGAGGAGGCAAGCCCGCACTCCAACCGCGGAAGTACCTGATGCAATTCTCGACTGCTCACGAATCTCTTGTATAATATCCCGAACTCCAAAAGGCTTCAATCTTCAGGCTGAAATCCGGCGGGGAACACCATCCGCCACTCTCGAAGAAACCAGGTTAATTGACAAGCACCTTCCCCACATGAAGGAGGTGCTTAAGTAAATTCCGCCCTAAGCCTCACAGTTCCTGCCCCTAAGCATGCTGGTAGTTGCAGTTCTTTGGATGAACACCTTTGCATTAGGTCGACCAGGGAAACAGCGGAACCTACGTGAATGGTATGGTAGTAGCCCTGTTGGAAACGTGATCGCTACACTACTGCATTGACCCTTTGTACTATCCTTTCCCACATTTGTGTCTTTGTGGCTAATGGTGTCTGTTGGACCAGGCTACCAAACAATTGTGGTTCCACTCTGACTATCTCATTGACCATGACTGTCAACTCACTATCTGTGAATTTGGGCATTTTCTGTGATGCCATGGTGTGTGGTGTTTGGAGCGTTTGTGAGTGCAGGGGTGTGGGTGATGGGTGAGTGTTTTTGTGTGAGGTGTGTTATGTACTGGGGGATTGTTGGTGCTGGTGGGATGGTGGTGATGGTGGGTGTTCTGTGTTGTCTTGCCTCTCCTGTCAGGTCTGGTGTGTGCCCTTCTGGAGTGTTGCAAAGGATTGTGGTCAGTGAAGTGGCTGGTTTTATACCCAGCTGTGTGGGTGTGTCATAATGGGGTATTGCTGTCAGGTGTGTTGTGGGAGTTGTCCTGGAAAATGTATGTTTTTGTTAGGCACTTGTAGATTAATTTCATTTGGAAGTGTTTTGTGTATTTGGGAGGCATGGCTACATTTTTTGTGTGCAATGTTTGCCTTTTTTGTGGTGTTTTTGCATCGTCCACCATGTTTTATGAGGATTGTCCGCTGCGGTGGCCATGCTGCAGCTCTTCCGCTGGCTCTCCTATTCACTGCAGTGTGCGACCGCGGCAGTCGGAAACAGCGGTTCCTACTGCGGGATCATCGGGGATATACTAATTTCCCGTGCGGTGTCTCTGCTTTGCTTGCGGCGGGTTGTTGCTTTTCCGCTGCGTTTCCGACCGCCGCGGTCGGTTTTTGGACTTCCCCGCCTGCGAAGGGCGGTTTTTGTTGGCCCGCTACCGTCGCGGTCGGTCTTTTTTGGCAGTTGTTCCTAATTTGACCGTCGGTTTATCCGCGGTCCCGGCGGGCGGTTGTTTCCCGCCTCCATGGCGGTCGGGGTGGTTTTCCGACAGCCATCCTAATGGGGACCTAAGTGTTGATTTTTGTAAATGTCTCCACAGACATTGGTTGAAGTGGAAGTAACATCCTTGTATAGATGTGTGAGGGTATATTTTGAGGATGGAGTTTATCATGGCTTGTTCAAAGTCGATCACTATTTTATGGGGGAAAAAGTCTGTTGTTTCTTCCTTTATTTTATTCAACATTTCTGTGTATGTTGATGTTTGTTTGGTAACAATCAATATATAAATGGAATGCAAGTGTAATGGTATTGACCATGTATAGTATATAGTTGATAAAATGGCTTAGGGCATATGCTAAACGACGCACAAACGAGGTTGGTGTACTTAATCATACACTCACAAACCTCTCTCTGCACTCTTTTAACAATACCAGCCGGGGGCTGAATAAAGTTTTTTCTCCCACCCCATGAGCCAGGTATTTTTTAACCCTCACCCACTTTAAACTCACCACTCACATACGTCCTTTACCCCACACACACCCACACATAGTCCAATTAAAAGTGCTCCCACGTAGTCGTCGGTCGCAGCACGCCGCATCCCGTAGAGGGGTGCGAAGACCCCGATGATGAAGCATGACACCAAGGGGCCTGTTGGTGTGTGAGGGGTATTTAAACAACACTGAGTGTTCCCCATTACTATAGGGACCATCTCAAACTGCCCTAGTGGATTCCACTTTGTTTTTGTACTATACTTGGGGAGACTGAATCCACTCATTTTCTCTCCCTCCCTCCTTTTGTTAGAGATAGTGATCATATGCTAAAAGTGCCATCCACCATCCATGTTTGGCTTTCTTTTAATTTCTTTATATTGTTTGCTGTAGCAAACATAATTATCTTTTCATCTTTATTGTTGTTGTCATTGAGGATGAAAGGTTCATCATTGTGAGTTATGGTAAGTTCAGGGGGAATTATAACCTCTTGAAAAGTTTTAGGTGTAGGTATTGTTGGTCTTGTAGATTTCTTTGTTCCAGCTATAGTTCTTTTATAGAAGATATTGTTGGTAATTGCCCTCTTGCTTCTCTAGGTCCTTTTGGTAGTAGTTCATTAAGTATTACACTTGTTGGTAGTTCTGAGGTGCTACTTAATTATTTAATATTTTCTAGAGTAGATCTAACCTCTATTTCTGAGATATTTGGTGGATGGTTGTGCTCACTTGTATGTATTACAATTGTTTCCCTGCTTGTTACACGCCCATAACATTGGTTTGAGTAATTCTTAGAACATTTCCAGTTTACTTTAAGCCCTGTTTGTTTTTCCTGGGTATAAACATACCCCATATAGAACAACAGAAATGTCCCTTTCTGAGATGTAATTAATTTGGCATCTTCAGTCATTGTGGAGTTCTAAAATCTAGAAAAAATGTATATACAAATGGATGACAATCTATGTTATACCTTAGGCATGAGTGATCATATATGCAGTTTTAGTATATACTTACCAACTATATTTTAGTTGAATTTGAATGTAGATTTGTCTTTGTTTGGTGAATAATGTTCTGTATTTTAGTGGTCTGTGAAAATAAAGTTAAGTATATTTTAGTCTATGTTTCAAATGTATATGTGGTGTTGGCATTTTGTAGGACACAGTATTTTAAGATTAATGTTTAACTTTTATTTTATAAACATTTTCTACAAGTTATAGAAAATTTGGAAAACTATGTAAAAAAAGTTTATCTTAAACAATGTTATACAGTATGAATGAATAATAGCAAATGTACATTTATTATATACTTACCAACTGTTATTTAGTTGCAGTTGAATGTACATGTTTTCTTATTTTGTTGCTGCTGTTCTTTTTTAAGTGGTTTGTGGAAAAAAAAGTAAAGTATATTTAATGCTATGTTTTTTATTTATATATGGTGGTGGCGTTTTTTTAGGACTAAGTTTACATTCTCTATGTTTTAGATATATTTTATACATTTTGTACAAGATTTAAAAGTCTGAATGGAGTTGGTATGATGGTTAGGACATTTTTGGTGTTTTGTTCTGTTTTAGTTATACTAAAAAAAAAAATGTAAAGTATACTTACTTTTGCAGTTAGTTGTTTTTGCAAGTTGAAAATGTTCTTATTTTTTATAGTCAGATCTGTTGTGGAAATATAAAGAGATAAAACATATAATTTAGCATTTTTAGTAAGTAATTAAAACGTAGGTTACATTTAAATTGACAGTTTATTTAAAAAAAATTATTTACTTACTTTTTGTTATTTGTAGTTGGCTTTATTTTAGAAGAGTCTTTGAGGGTGTAGAAAATCTGGCAGAGTTTCTCCTTCCTGATTTTTTCTTTGAAGGTGTAATAGTTTTCAGTTTAGTTCTTTATATAGTGAGTATTTAGTTAGTTGTTGTATGTTATTGGTCAGATTTATTTATTTGTGTTTCTATTGGTTCGTTTGACTTTTTTTAGTTTGCTAATTATTTTAGTTGAATGTAAATTGGCAACGTCGAGAATTTGTATTTTTTATTCCTTGATGAAGGACATTATGAAGGTAAATTGTTTTAAAAAAGGTATTTTATTTATTTTAAGTATTGTAGATGTTGAGTGTATTTGTTTTAAATGTTTTCGTTTCTGTAGTAGCTTTTATTTATTTTATGTTGTATAAATTGTGTTAGTTATGTTTGTTTTATATTTTAAATGTGATATGAGTGTATATTTTAATTATTTGAATTATAGTGTGGAAAATACTACTTTTCATGTATTTTTGAGTTGTCGATATTTTGTTATTGTCGATAATATTGATGTCTATATTTTTGTTATCGATATTTTTGATTTGTACTACGTTTATTTATAACCTTCAATATTTTGGATTACGATATTTGTGTTTTCGATTTTTGTGTAGTCGATATCTTTGCATTACGATATTGTGTTATCGATATTTTTGTAGTTTTATAAATAAGTATAGAACGTCGATTTTTTTGTTATCGATATTTAGAACTCGATATTTGTGTATGTCGATTTTTCCATTTTCGATAATATGTCAGTGATTCTTTTACTACACATCTCTGCCTGCTCCTGAAATCTGAAAGTGATCTTAGCACAGCAAACCTTTTATTTATGCCATTTGAGAACAAAAAGCGCACACTTTCTTCCCCAAAACTTTTTTTCCCTCTTGTCAAAAACAAAATTTGCCACACTTTGGCAGTTTATTCAGTTCTCTCCTGGGAACCCTCAATCCCAAAAGACACACTTTTTGTCTGGATATCTTTTGTGGAAAAAAGTAATGAAGGCTTAAGTGAGAAGTCTGGCTCAAATGCCAGAAAGGGACCTGGAATCAGGCAACGGGGGGAATACAAGGGTTGTCTGGTGTGAGTTGTCTTAGTCTTGGGTGCAGAAGAGCACGATAGAAGAGGGGGTGTTAGTGATAGAGTGCAGTTGCTTGGGGAGTAGAGTGCAGAGTGCTTGTGTGAATCAGTCAACGTTACCTTGCAGTTGTAAAATTGTTTGTTCCTCCTGAGGAAACGGGTTTCTGGGTGTGTTCAGTATAACACCGGTGTGAACAATTTTGAAGGAAGCAATTGCATGGTGTTACTGCTATACCCGTTTGTTTTGCAGATAAGACTCCACCAGTTACAAATAATTGGTTAGTTAAGTTATACGTCCGCTAGTTTAATTTCGTTATCTTTCATCTGTTTGTGGGTGGCCATATTCTAGTTGAATAGGCTGTTTTTATGTTTGGTAGTTCAGACTGAACACTTGAGGAGTGTTGCAGTTTGGTCTTACTTATTATCAGTGCCTATTTGTAAGAACCATGTGGCTTTCCACTGGATTTCAGCAAAACTGAAGTATCAGAAGAAACACTGTAATTTCTTGCCTTGTCCTTACAGGTGAGGCATGTGTTGTACTGTTTCGAAAGATGTGAGAGATGTTGTCTGCCTTCTGTTGTTTTTCTTGCACACACGTAAGCTGCTGAAGTGGCTTGGTGGCTGTGTTTCACAAGGCATTTGTGTGCCATTCATTTATTCTCGCTAGGGGAAATGCGTTAAGCCTTTTGGTGCTTTGGCGGTCCACCAGATAGGGATATAGTTAGCATTTCTCTATGAGGCATCCCCTACTGGGTGGATAAATCACAGTCCTGGTGATAACTGTTATATGTGGTGGGAGGATGGGACAAGTTATTTATTGTTGGACTTGTATTTTATGGAAGCTGTTAGTCCTAGTTTCTATTAACTCTTTTCGACAGAGCTCTGTCAGGTGGAATATTTGGAAATGTCTGCTGCTAATCTTTATTTCGTGTAATTCTCACACATTTAGGCGGCTGGAGTTCTTTATACGGTTATTCTTCCATCAGGGCTGCCACTGGAATGTAGTCTCATTTGATATGTCTTTTGAGTGGTTTATTTACATTTTGAAAAAATTGTGAGTGTTATTAGTAAGTGAGCAATTACGTACTTAGCCTGCCTATTACGGATATTGGTTTGTTCATGATTTCTTAACCTTCCATTGATGAACGGAAGGTTTTTCCATTAACAGATTGGAATTTAGCATAACAGCGAAAACCACTTGTTTTCTTTTCAGTTGTCCCTCTTCAAAACATCACCTCTAGACAGATTTTGGCATTGTATTCACCTGCTACTACAAGGTTAGTGAGAGATTGCCTGTTTGATTTTTAATTTGTAGTAGTAGAA
This sequence comes from Lissotriton helveticus, assembly GCF_964261635.1. Lineage (NCBI taxonomy): Eukaryota > Metazoa > Chordata > Amphibia > Caudata > Salamandridae > Lissotriton > Lissotriton helveticus. The sequence continues at coordinate 1,688,000,933 of NC_136057.1, read as the reverse complement.
CTTCTAGATCTTCAGATCCTGGGTGTTTGTATCGAGTTTAATCGGTCTTATTCAAGAATTGTTAGTGGTTATGAGATATCTGTGACCATTAATTCCTCGCTTGTGAAAGGTGCATGTACCATTGTCTGGAGTTTGTCCGCTAAAGCTCATTTAGCACCTCCAGACTTCAGTCCTCATATTTTGTGACAGTATTGTTTGCATATGACTTGATGTCCTTCAAGTTCTCATAATGTAGTCTGCCCTGTTTATTGGAGTATGATGATGTCCTATAGCCATTGGAAATCGTTGAGGTTGTGATGGACTGCGTTTTCACCTAGGGCTGCTTCGTTCTAACATAGATTTTTTACGGCACTGTGGGTGGGGGTGCCAGCAATTCAACTATTTTGGACCAAACCTTCAGTTCAACAACTTCATGGTTTTGTTTCTTCTTCCTTTCTTCCTTTGCATTTGATTTTCTGATTCTCTTTGAGCTCCTAAAATATTTAGATGCCTCTGGTTACTAGAACTGTTTGGGTGAATGTTCAGGACACTGGGATTAGGAGTTTTTTGTACCCCCCTCTCTTGGGGAAATATGTTTTTGGCCTCTCTTACCTTGTTTGCTTCTGTTTTCACAGTGAGACACTCAGGCAGTGCTTGTTCGTTTGGCTTTTTACTGAGGGTGTGGAATTTCACTTCATGTAGATTCAGTTTTACTTTGATCCCCACGCTGAATCTCTGATTTTGGTTACTATCCTGCAGGTGGTGTTCCTTAAGTACCACTGAGCTACATGGTTTATTTGCTTGGGTCTTGTGCCTCTTGTGATGGCTTTGAGACATCAATGATTGTTTGAACTGACGCTGTTTGCATCTTGTTGTTGAAATATGTCTTGCATTCATGTGAGGAAATGGTTGCATTGGCTGGCGTTCCTTCCACATAGAGGGGTATTCACATCCCTGGAAGAGGACTGAAATACCGTCTGTCAGGGTGTAGATGCTCCCTGTGACCATGCATTCAGCACTGTTGTTGGGGTTATTGAGAACTTTTTTATTTTCTCAAAGTAACTTATATATTTTCTTTGAACTGTTCCCTTCTTATGATCCCTTCCCGAGCCTTGTTCTTGCGATTCTGATTTCACAGGCGCGTGGACCACAGTAATAAGCCTCTCGTTTCAAAGTAATTTGTGTTAACGGATCGAGGGAGTTCTTGATGCCTAGTGAATTGTTGTAGTCGTTTTTGCAGGGTACGGCTACCACTGAGATGATTTAGATTAATTATGTATTCATTTCTTGGTGGTTTCCTGCCTTTTCAACTCAATGGCGGCCATTGTTACTGCAGACTATTCTCTGCTTTTCCAGAGCACAACCAAAGTAATATTTGTGAAGCTGGCTGCCTGCGTTCTTACACGGCATATTGCATGGTTGGATTACTTTAGGCAGTACTCATGAATAGTTGTGGAGGAAGGGCCTTATTTTGAGGAGTCACACAGAATGTGTTGAGGTTGAGAATAACAGGCCTTGTTTTTTATTAGCTGCTTGCATCACATTTAAAATAAAGTAGAATACAGGCAGGCTGTGCCAGAAAGCCCCATGTGATCCATGCCCCCCCGCCCTGAGGCCTAAAGCTTACCCCTTTCTCTCTCTTAAAACTACCCCTTATCCTCCTCACACCCTGAGACCTAAAACACTTCACCGACCAAAAATGACCCCGACCCCAGCATCCCTGCCCTGAGCCCTAAAACCTATCCGCCGCTGTCCTTAAAACTACCCCTACCATTGCTCTGAGGCCTAAAACCATGCCCCCCATTAAATAAACTACCCGACCTCCCCCCTGGGTTGAGCTCTAAAAACCGACCCCCACCCTAAAAACTCCCCCCCAAACCCAGCCCTTAAAACTAACCCTTCCTCTTCTAAAAACTACCCCTACCCCCTGCCCTGAGTCCTAAAACCGATCCCATCCCTGAAAACTCACCCAAACCCCGCCTCAGCACTTAAAACTACCCCAACCCCTTCCCTCCGCCTGAACGCCAAAACCCTGCCCCCTTCCAAGAACTACCCGACCCCCCTGTTAAGTAATGACGATCCAAAGTGTTCATATAAGTGTTTTTTTAATTGAAAACACCAGTATAACGGGAGAAAGAACTTGAACACCTTCCCTGCTACACCGGCTCCCTGGACTGCTGTTCTTACAATCTAGAATTACTGGGTAGCTAGGGAACAACTGCACAAGAATGATTTTGTGTAATAATATGTAAAACACAACACATCTTCACCCGAACAAAATATACAAAAAAATAAAATAAAGAATGAGAGATACAGGGGAAACAAAAAAAAACATAGTGAAGTTAAAGAATGCAAAATGATTTACAATGAAAGAACAATAAAAGCACTAAACAGTATCAAGATCGCATTCATAGTCCGAAAGCCATATTGGTTTATTTCTTACACGTTTGCCTACCTCAAGAGATTTGTTACTACTCACTTCAGGCAATGTACTATTACTACCACAACCAATTTCTTCAGAACTTTTATTAATGTTTGAATCAGGCACTATGTCGGTGCGACTGTTTCCACTTGCCACAATTCCACCTTCATTTTCATTAACAACATCCTCAATATCCTCAATATCTTGTGTTCAAACATCAGGGGCTAGATGTAGGTATCCAAATACCGGTCGGTAACGGCCGAAAATACAGATTTTCGGCTGTTACTGACCGGTATTTGGATACTGAGATGTAGGGCATCTCAAAATACATATTCAGTAATTTTACCGAATCGGTAAAATTACCAAATCTGTATTTTGAGCTGTAGGTAGCACTGTAAACATTGCTACAGGGCTTTAAGGATTCGTTATTTACCACTAACTATTATTTGGTGGTAAATAACGAATTCCTATGTAAATGCAAATATGTGCATTTACACCTGTGCCATGTGGCACACATACATGCCCTAAGGGCATGTATGTGTGCCACATGGCAAACAAGCACTAATCAGGGGTGCAACAGGGTGTCACTTTTTCAGTATTTACCGAATCGGTAATTACCGATTCGGTAATTGACATTCATTCCTATGGGCCTCCAGGCCCATAGGAATGAATGGCAAATACCGAATCGGTAATTACCGATTCGGTAAATACCGAATCTTACAGATTCGGTATTTCTTACCGAATTATTATCTACATCCCAAATACTGATTCTGAAATACCGAATCGGTAACATTTGGTATTTCAGAATCTGTATTTTCGGATTACCTACATCTAGCCCCAGGATCCTTAACATCCACCTCACTATTCTTGACTTCAATGTTTTCATAAACATAAGTTTGGGGACACCTTTGTTGAGAAAAACTTCATCCAAAAATTCTAAAACAGCATTAGAATCAACTTTTTCAACAATTTGATGACAGGCCACCTAGATAACATATCAATTAAGGCAATGATAAACTTATGATTCTCTCCTATGGGACCTGTAATATCAATAGCTAAAGTCTCCCAAGGACCAAATGGAACAATAGGTTCACACATGGATGGTTTAAGAGTTCTTAAGGATTTATCAGAATTGGCACAAGCAAGACAATTTCTCACAAATCTCTCTACAAAAAGATCAATACCAGGCCACCAAAACCATTGTTTAACTTTTTGTTTAGTGCTTACAATACCTAAATGCTCCTCATAACATAAGGAAAAATTTTCTTTAAAAAACTTTTGGGAGGAATTACTCTCTCTCCTCTTTTGGTTATGTTATCCTCCACAGACAATTCACTCCTCACTTCCCAGAACTGTCTTAAATCTACAGAAAGACCTGATTTGTTAGGCCAACCATCCTTAATGTACTCTCCCAATTTGACTAAGACTCTGTCATGAGAACATTCTCCAATCCATTCTTCCTTCTTGACGCATGTAACACCCTGATCAAAATGTATGCAACACTGAAATCTTCCCACTCAGATATTTCATCCTCAATTTCCAATGGCATCGTAGACAAGAAATCATCAGTAACTTTACTTTTGTCAGGAACATATTCAACAGTGTAAATAAAATCTTGAAGTCTCATAGACATTCTGGCTATCTTTGCAGATGAAAAAACAACAAAGGTGTGTGGAGGGTCGAAGGGAAATATTTAATGACCTCTCTGCTCGCTCCCCTTAACCAAGATACAAAACACACAGAAGAGCAGACCAGGTCTGGAAGTGGTGTGGAACTACAACAATAACCGTGAGGCATTGGTAGTGAGTGCGTGAGATGCAGGTATACAGACTATCAGTCACAGAAATCTGCAGCAATTCACATCAGACCACCCATGTGGTGGAGTTCTCATCATGTGGGAATTGCTGATCTAACCATCCCAAAATTGACCAGATAGTGTCAATGTGGGAATAGTTTATCAAGAAAAAAATCTTGATATTCACTTGAAAATGATGTGAAAAAATATATAATAATGCAGTGCTCAAAACAAAACAAAGGGTAAAATTAACTACCAGGACCCAAAAGTACATTTCGATAAAAGTCCAAGTGTCAAAAATTAAAAACACGCCCAGTAGAGAGACTACTCTATGGCGCTATGTAGTGCGGTCGACATGTATGAATAGCCAGCCAAAGAGTCACCCTAGAAGTGTGCCTAATTGGACAGTTACACCTCGAAATTCACATTCAATAGGATGAGATTACTCCCTATCACTCTATAATAATAGAGTATCACTATTTAGTGCATTTAAATTTGTTGATCTCCATCATGAGAAATATGCGTATACTAAATCCACGTGTTTTTGTATGTCGAGACACGTCTGGACTGATGAGGTCGAGTGACAAGTTTGCCTGGGCTTTTGTCATGCAAGCATTGTCTCCTTTTTGAGGCATATATTGGGTTCCTGATTGAACATAACTTAATCATTTTTTGTTTAAATCCAATCCCTCTAGCACTTTTAACCATCTAATAAGAGAAAAAGCGATTTATTTTCTCCTACTTGCTGAATCGGTTGTTTCATTACAACTGGTGTCCGCGCATGCGTCAGAGAGCAGTGGCTCTCATTTCCTGCGCATGCGCGAAAAAGTAGCGGCTTCCTCCGTGTGAGTTGCCGCGATCTCTGTTCAAACGGGATAAACATTGGTGGCTACTTAAGGAGGAAGGCCGTCAGTACATGCACCTCCACTGCCGCTCGTCTCAATAGCGGGGGCACCGACGGATAGGTGAGTCGCTGAATGCCGGTATTTGACTTTATTGAGGTCTTTCTCCCTAATTGCCGGACTTGCCACTCCCTGCTGAGGGACTATACCTGCAGTAATCGGCATGGCTTCTATTTTCTAACCATACCTGCTGCCGGAGCACTTTTTCTGTGGATACCACCTCCTAGTGCATGAGTTTATAAATGTGGGTGGCCTGGGTAGCTACTCAGAAGCTCCCCTCCCCTTAGCTTTTATAACAATTTTATAACAATTTTCAACACCGAATAATGACACTTATGTCCTCCTTATGAAGCGATCTAGCAGCACATAGGAGTGCTAGGAAAGTGATCTGGGACATCATTAAAATCGTAAATTGTGCATTCCCTTTGTGAGTCTTTATGGTCAGTGTTAGGTGTAACGGTTTGGCTGCTATCACACGTTTGTTGGGTTATATGTGTAGAGCTATTGGGCTAGACACTGTAAAGTTATGTACTTATTGTGTCTTTCTATTTCTACACTTCAGAGCGGGGCCTCATACTCCCGAGCGGTTGCCGGGTGAGGTGAGGCCATCACCTACACAAAGCTGGGTGAGTATCACTGAGAGGAAATGCCTCAATGTGATGTAGCTATTATGCTTTCTAGTATGCAGAATGTAATACATTCTTGCAGGTGTGGCTGCACTATATCTATGTGTGTGCGTTGGTATGCGTGTGTGTATGACGTGGTATAGTTTGACATTCTGTCTTTTTGTCCCTTGTCTCTTGATAGGAAGAAGACAATTTTTCTTTATCCAGTGGACGTTTAAGTATCCAAGTTCCTGGTATATATGTGACTTTGTATCAGCACATTCTTGTTATCACTTATTTTAGTATATCATATGTAGTTGCAGTAGCCTTCACTATTATAAAATTATTATTCAAAGGTCCTGAAGAAAGCCGGGCTATATGCCCCATAGGCTGAAACATGTCGACCGCACTACATAGCGCCATAGAGTAGTCTCTCTACTGGGCGTGTTTTTAATTTTTGACACTTGGACTTTTATCGAAATGTACTTTTGGGTCCTGGTAGTTAATTTTACCCTTTGTTTTGTTTTGAGCACTGCATTATTATATATTTTTTCACATCATTTTCAAGTGAATATCAAGATTTTTTTCTTGATAAACTATTCCCACATTGACACTATCTGGTCAATTTTGGGATGGTTAGATCAGCAATTCCCACATGATGAGAACTCCACCACATGGGTGGTCTGATGTGAATTGCTGCAGATTTCTGTGACTGATAGTCTGTATACCTGCATCTCACGCACTCACTACCAATGCCTCACGGTTATTGTTGTAGTTACACACCACTTCCAGACCTGGTCTGCTCTTCTGTGTGTTTTGTATCTTTGCAGATGCTCTAAGCATACCTTCAGTGGTTAGTAATTTTACTAGAGGTTTATGATCTGACCTCACCAAACATGCTTTACCCCACACAAATGGTCTGAAACGTTCCAGGGCCCAAACACATGCCAAGGTCTCTTAATCAATCACAGAGAATTTTTCTTCTGATGGTGATAAAGCCCTGGAAGCAAAGGCAATGGTTTTCTCTGCGCCTTTAGAATCTCTTTGGATTAGAACACCACCTAAACAATGTTCTCAAGTTCAGGAACAACATTTCTTAAGGCAGGGAAAATAGCAAGGTCCTTTTTGATATGCTCAAATTCTAATTGACATCTGGAAGACCATTCAAATTTACATTTTTGTTTTAACAGTTGCCTCACATTATAGATTTTACTAGAGAAACCCTTGACGAACTTAGAATAAAACTCTGCGAGTCCCAAAAAAGATCTTAATTCTTCCTTGTTAGATGGTGCAGGAGCTTTAATAATGGTATCAATCAATTCTGGTTTTGGTGATATACCTTCTGCAATCAAAACATGCCTTAAATAAGAGACAGATATTCTTGCAAATTTGCACTTTGAACATTCCACAGTGAGATTCCTATCATTTAAAATCTCTAAAACAGAATTCAATACAGAATTATGTTCTTCCTTAGATTTACTGTAGACTAAAATATCATCTTGAAAACATTTGACGTTTTTTAACTTTCCAAAAAGGTGATGCATGAGTCTTTGAAAGACTGCGGCTGCAGATGCCAGACCAAGCGGCATTCTCTTGTACTGAAAACAACCCATAGGGGTGATGAAGGCAGTGTACTTTTTACAGTCTTCTTGCAATGAAATTTGATGATAAGCCGCAGATAAATCAAGGGAGGTGAACCATTTAGCACCATTTACTGAAGCAACCATTTCAGAGATTTTGGGCAATGGAAATTTGTCGATGATAATATCGTTATTCAGGTAGCACAAATCAATGCATAGCCTAATTTTACCATTGCTCAATCTGGCAATAACAACCGGAGAGAACCATTCTGCTGCATCTATCTCTTCAATTATGCCTGCTTGTAATAATTTGTCCAATTCCATTTGTACCTCATCCCTCAACAAAAACGTAATGTTTCTAACCTTACTACCTTTGGGTTGAGCAGTGTCCTTAAGAAAAATAGAATGCTCAAAATTTGTAAGATTACCAATTTTTCCTGAAAAGACTTTTGGAAATTTCTCAAGAATGACCTTACCTATTCTCTCACCATCATCAAAAATAATGACAGGTTCAGCAGCATTAGGGTTTGAAATTATCCCAAGGTTGCCTTGATTGTGCCAACCTAAAACTGAAGGGCCTTTTTTTGCAGTATACAAATGACCTTGACTTTCTCTATCTTTGAACTTGAAAAGTAAAGGTCTATAACCTAGCATATAAATCTTTTCTCCAGAGAAACTCTCTGGTCTGATATCAGTAGGGAATAATTTTTCACCAATATGTTTCACAAAACTACTTCTTCACACATCCTCATTATTAATAGTGTAGGGTGATCCTGAATCAGCATAAATATTGATATGAACACCCCCAATTTCCATTGAACATATAGGTCTCTTCCTCAAATGTTCACAGTCATTAACAATAAATAAATCGGAGACCTTAGTGTGAAAGACTCTATTGACTCGTTCCTCAGGATCGGAATCATCACTTTCCTCAACATACTTAACTTTTGAAGTCTTCTTTGACTTACAAAGCTTGGTATAATGCCCAATTTTACCACATGACGAACATTTAACTTTAATAGCAGGACAAGATTTATTATGTGCTAAATGTGTTTCACTGTTGCAATGATAACATCTGAGAACCTCTTTCTTCCTGTTCGGTTGAAACTTAACATTTTTACTAAGTTTCTCTTTGTCATTAATTTTATCATTAGGGACAGAACTTTTTTCTTTGTTACCTTTAATTTTGTTTACAGAATTATCCAGTTTACCGGAAGTTTCACCTTTAACTTCCTTTAAACTACGACTTGACATTTCAGCTTTCCATACTATGGCTAAAATGTCAGCTAAATTGGCGTCACCATTAATCCAGAGCCTGTCTTGGATAACTGGGTCATGTACATGCATCACAACTTGGTCCCTGATAAATTGCTCTTGTAAACCTTCAAACTTGCAATTAAGAGACAATTTACGTAAAGCTGTCACGTAATCATCCACACTCTCATTGGCATTTTGTTTCCTTTTAAAAAATGTGTACCTAACAATACCAATACATACATTAGGTGCAAAATACTTGTCAAAAGCTGCAATAGCAGCATCAAACACATTAATACCACCAACACCAGCAACATTTGGTACTTGTTCAAAAACTTTCAAACCCAAAGGACCAATTGAATGTAAGAATGTGTGTTTCTTTTGATCTGGTTTCATTTTGCCATCTAAATCCATAGTGTGTAAATAGTTTTTAAAATATGCCTTCCAATCAGACCATTTCATACATGGTTCCTCCCCTGCTGGCCAAAATGCTTGAGGTGGAGTTAATGAGTAATTTTGTGTACTCATTATTGCAATCACTTAGGATTTAGAGGTGATTCCACCAAATGATGCAGGAGATAACAATAAGGAAGACACCGGTAAAGAATAAAATTCAAAAAGCTGAAAATAAGGTACAGTTCTTTCAAGTATCGGTTTGAATACCACAAAAAATTAAAATACTGTTCTTTCAAGTATCAGAGTGAATACCGTAAAGCAGACACTGAATCCTCAAGGCGGAAAATGAAATCCTCAAAGGCGCTTGACACCATCAATAACTGGTTAAAAATAAATAAAAGGAAACGTTGCTAGGATACATGTCGTAACAGCGTGACTCCTAGTTCAAAAGATCTGATGCGTGGCGTTGCTAGGATATGAAGAATCCTAAATGTGATGACCCAGGCAGGAAACAGGACTCCTTTCACATAGAACATTGTGTGTAGGACGTACGTGGGACGTCACAGCCAGGAAGAGACGCACGTCAGAAGGATGATCCAAGAGGAGTGCAGTAAACACGAAGATTCCGTCCCAGAAGAGCTACCCCTCTGTTGCTTTTTGACAGGCCTTTTTCGACTTTTGTTTTTCTTCCTGTGCCAAGGATGTCTTCGAGGAAGGCAGGGTTTAAACCGTGCGGTGCCTGTCACTGAATGATGTCAATAATGACCCCCATCTAGTTTGTCTTTAGTGTCTTGATCGCGACCACGACTCGAAGTCGTGTTCGGATTGTCAGGCTATGGCGCCAAAGGCCTTATGGAAGCTGGCTAAGAAGCTCCTTGCGGCCCGGCAGTCAACACCATCCAGCGATACTCCACGGAGGTCCAGGTCCTGATCAAAGAAGAGGAGGGCGCGGGAAAAATCCCAAAGCCCTTAGTCCTCTTCGTCCCAATCGAGTTCATCGGGACACTCAGGGAAGAGGCACAAGTAGAAGAAGCAGTCCAAGTGGACTTCATCTTCGCTTCGACTTTCGTCTGACGACGAACGAGGTAAGGAGCACCGACGCTCTAAGCACGGTTCTGAGGAGCTGGAGCCAGGGTCGACTCTGTGCGTCCCTCCCTTTTGGGAGCTGGAGCGACCCGCGCTCAAATTAAAGATTTTTACAAGGCCATGTATCACATGTTTGAGCAGGCCGACCCCTCTAGTGAGCCCTCGGCCCAGGGGTTTTATGCTGTTGCCTGAATATTTTGATGATGTTTTAGACATGGGAGATGATTGGGAGGGGTTCATGGACCCTGTAGAACACCAGGATGTTTCTGCAGAGCAGATGGATTGGTATGGGGAACTTGGGGAGGCCAGTGGGCTGGACACTTCTTCAGATACTGGCATGCTCTCTCTGCCAACTGTGGCTACGAAGAAGGTGGAATTGTGCCATGTTGGTCAAAAAAGCAGCTGAGGTCCTCGGCCTGGAGTTGCCCTCTGTGTAGGTCAGAACTAATCTCCTGACCAAAGTGCTTCAGCCTGGGGCTTCCACCTCTGAACCCCTTTTGCCCTTCAATGAGCCTCTTACTGATATCCTTCTAGGCACGTGGTCCAAGCCTCGCACAGGGGCTCCTGTGAATAGGACAATTGCACGCCGCCATCACCCAGCTCCAGAGGACCCACAATTCCTCAGCCAAGACCCCACCCCTGAAAGCTTGGTGGTTCAGGCCTCTACCTCCTAGGGCGCATTGCTTCTGCGGCTCTAGATAGGAAATCCAAGAGGCTGGAATAACTTGGGAAGATGTTTTCTTCCTGCAGCCTGGCATTGCGGTCGGTGAATACCGCATGCTTATTGGGCCATTTCTCCCCCTCCCTTTGGAAGATGGTTGCGCAAATGCTGCCACAAGTCTTGGAGAAGCCCGGGCTGTGCTCTCTCAGGCAGTTAAGGATGGAGAGAGATGCAGCAAAATTCACCATAAGGTGTGGCCTTGATATGGCTGATTCGCTGGGCAGAGCGATTTCAACCACAGTGGCCTTGTGGTGCCATGCCTGGCTTTGAACGTCTGCCTTCTCGGGCGATGTCCAGGCAAACTTGATGGACATGCCGTTTGATGGATCCTGTCTTTTTGGGAAGAAGTAAGACTCAGCCCTAGTGCGGTTCAAGGACTCTCAAGCTACGGCCAGATCCTTGGGTCTCTGTTCTTCACCTTGTGGCCAGTCTAGCTTTCGCCCCTTTCGTAGCAACGGAAAGAGGTTACAGCTGCATCAGCCCTATCCCAGCCACTGTCCTGCTCAGACTTCCCAAGTTGTGTGGGGACGTGGATGCCGTTCATTCCATCCAAGGAATAGAAGCCAGAAGTCGTCTGCCACCCTTCCCTGGTCAGCCGCAGCCTCCAAGCACTCCTAGTCTGACTCTGCAAGACCACACCACTCCAGTTGGAGGGAGCATTTATCATCATATCCCCCACTGGAGGTTACTTAGCATTGGACAAGTGGGTCTTGCAGATCATTCAGGAGGGCTCTTCTCTGCCTTTCCTTTCTTTTCCTCCTCCCATTCTGCCAAATCAAGAACGGCTGGCAAAGGAACATTTAAAATTGCTCCAAGAGGAAGTTACAGCTCTCCTGGCCAAGGGAACTGTACAGAGGGTCCTGAATTCAGAAGTAGGCAGTGGCTGTTATTCCTGCTACTTTCTGATTCCGAAAAAGAACAAAGGGTTGCGGCCCTTTTTAGATCTTTGGACCGTCAATCTCTTCCTCAAGAAGGAGAAGTTCAAGATCCTCACTTTGGCTCAGGTCTTATCTGCCCTAGACCAAGAGGACTGGATGGTAGCGTTGGACCTGGAAGATACATATTTTTACATCCCCATCCTTCCGGGCCACAGGAGTTACCAGCAGTTCAAGGTAGGCAATGAGCATTTTCAGTTTACAGTGCTCTTCTGCAGTCTTACCAATGCCCCTCGGGAGTTCACCAAGGTGATGGTGGTGGTGGTAGTTCATCTGCCCAGGTTAGGGGTGTCAGCCTTACCCTACCTCGATGATTCGCTGTTGAAGTCGTCCTCGCCCCAGGCTGTAGTCTCCCACCTTCAGACTATGGCAAGCCATCTGCATTTGTTGGGTTTCTCTATAAAAGTGCCAAAGTCACACTTGACTCCTTCTCAGACACTCCCTTTCATCAGGGCTGTTCTAGACACAGTGCAGTTTCAGGCCTATCCTCTCGATCTGTGAGTCCATGATATTCAGGTTATGATTCTGATGTTTCAGCCTCTATCCTGGATTTGAGTGAGACTGACTCTGAGGCTGTTGGGACTCATGGCCTCCTGCATCCTGTTGGTAAAGCATGCCAGGAGGTGTATGCAGGCTCTGCAGTGGGACCTAAAGTTCCAGTGTGCGCAGCAATGCAGAAATCTCACTGATGTGGTCCAGATCTCGGAAGGAACTGAAAGTGATCTGCAGTGGTGGTTAACAAACTCCAATTGGGTCAATGGCAGACCCCTCTCCCTTCCCCAACCAAATCTCACAGTTGTGACAGATGCGTCACTTCTGGGATGGGCGGGAGAGAAGGAGATCAAGGGATACTCGTCTCTGGTGGAGTCCGGGCTTCACATCTATTTGTTGGAGCTTTGAGCGATTCGGTTAGCATTGAAGGAACTTCTTACCTCTGTCAAAGGGAAGTTAGTCCAGGTGTTCATGGACATCACCACTGTCATGTGGTACTGCAAAAAGCAGGGCAGTGTGGGGTCATGGACCCTTTGTCGAGAGGCCCTGTGTCTCTGGACATGGCTGGAACAGCATCGCATAACCCTGGTGGTCCAACACCTGGCAGGTTCTCTGAACACCAGGTTGGACGAAGTCAGCCGTCATTGCCTAGCAGATCACAAATGATGTCTTCAGTTGGAGGTCGCCCAAGGTCTCTTTTAACACTTGGGAGATCCTTGGTTAGATCTGTGTGCTTCTGAATAGAACACACAGTATCAACATGCATTTCATTGCAAGTGGAACTAAGGCCTGTTGTACGCCTTTCCGCCCATACCCCTCCTGCCAAGGATTCTGAAGAAGATCAGGAACAACCGGGCCCAAGTCATTCTTGTGGCTCTGGACTGGGCAAGGAGAGTCTGGTATCCCGAGCTTCTGAAAATGAGCATCGATCCTCCAATCAGGCTGCCCCTTCAGGAGGATCTTCTGTCGCAGCAGCAGGGGAGGGTCCTCCACTCAAACCTGTCAACTCTTCGCCTCCATGCATGGAGATTGAGCGGTGGCAGTTGAGGGCTTTTGACCTTCCTCCTGAAGTATGCAATGTTATTTTACCAGCCAGGCGGCCCTCCACTAAGATGGTATACGCCTGCCATTGGAAGAAGTTTGTATTATATTGTACAGAAAGGTCTATTGACCCGCTTTCTGCTTCTCTTTCCACTGTTCTTCTATTCATTCTAACCCTTGCCAGCAGGGCTCTGCTAGGGGTACTCTTAAGGGTTATCTTTCTACTCTATCTGCTTTTTTGCAACTGCCAGACCAACCCTCTCTCTTTAGGTCTCCGATTGTAAATACATTTTTGAAGGGGCTGGCTCACTTGTTTCCGCCCATGCACTCCGTTATGCCGCAGTGGGACCTTAATTTGGTCCTAACTTTTCTTGTGTGTGCTCCTTTTGAACATCTGCACAATTGTCCCCTCCGGCTGCTTACCATCAAGACAGCCTTTCTGGTGGCAATAACATCTGTCTGGAGGGTGAGTGAGTTGGAGGCGCTATCTTGTACGCCTCCCTACATGATGTCCTTTCCTGACAAGTGCTGCTTCACACCTGTGCTTCATTCTTCCCGAAGGTGGTGACCCCATTCCACCTGGGCTGCCTTCTTTGCTCCCATGCATCCCTCTAAGGAAGAGGAGTGCGTCCACCACCTGGTCCCAAAAAGAGCATTGACGTTCTGCCTTGACCGCAAAAAAGAGTTTTTGGTGGATGACCAACTCTTTGTGGGGTACATGGGAGCTAAGAAGGGTCGGGCAGTGCAGAAAAGGATCATCTCTCACTGGGTCATTCTCTGCATTAAGATCCGCTATGCCCTGGCTAAGAAGCAGCCCCCTGAGGGATTAAGGGCCCATTTCACCAGGGCAAAGGCTGTGACTACGACCTTGACTCCGGGTGTACCAGTCCTGGACATCTGTCAGGCAGCAACGTAGGCATTATTGCACGTTTGCCAAGCACTTCTCCCTATACAGTCAGGTCCACAGGAATGGACATTTTGCTTGTTCGTTCCTGCAGGACTTCCTAGTGTAAGGAGTTTGTCTTCAACCCACCGTCTGGAGTTTATGGCTTGGGTATCTAATTTGGAGGTAAGTAATCTGCAGCTAGAAGTCTCCATCAAATGAACAAGTTACTTACCTTCAGTTACGCATTATCTGGTAGAGAAAATATCTAGCTGCAGATTCATTACAGGCCCACCCATGTCTCCCCGCTTTGCGTACTGAGTTTGTTAGGGATAGGAGTACTCCCTTTGTTAGAGCCCTAGTTTTTCACACAATTATGTCAGCTGCTTCATGGCTCTGTGCTTCTGGTGTGGAAAAAACTAAAAGTACTGGTGCCCTCGCGCCTGGGTGACCATGACGTCATGACCAACGCAAGCAACGCCGACAACGTCACGTGGAGCTGAATGGAGCCACCCACCGGCGTGTGCAAGCAGTATTGCTCAAGCACACGTTTCGGGATCCAGCCTGACGCCTGGGGAATTCAAAGGTAAGGAATCTGCAGCTAGATACTCTACCAGATAATGCATTATCGGAGGTAAGTAACTTGTTCTTCTTTGCTCTTTCGTTCTCTGGCTCTCTGCCTCTACCTTCACACCCTGTCCAAACCTTACCTTACAGGCTCCATGTCTCCTCTTTCACATCCTATGCATGTGTTCCTCACAGGCTCCCCTCTTTTGCTTCCATCTGTCTCAGGCTGTCTCGCCTCTCATTGCCTTTTTCACAGACTGTCTGCCATTCTGTCCATCGCAGGTTTAAAGGCATTGTTTCCTCTGTCGGTATTGCACGTGTACATTTGCACCCCAGAGGTGTAACATTAAAGGAATCTGCAGCCCCCCTTCAGACCACTGGGTCCTGGACGGCTGGGTCTTCTGTGTCTTGCAGAGACACCTTAAGTGACTGGGCCTAGGGTGTGTGTCCCCTTACACAATAGGGACTGCAGGGGCATGTGTTATGCCCCTGTTGCACCCAGAGTGTTGGCCCTATGAATGATATAATCTATTTCCCCACATCACAGGCCGCGTTCCCCGCTTCAGGGCTTTAGTTTCCCAGTTGCCAATTGCTTTTAAAATACTCTCTGCAGTACCCTGGTCGCCCCAAGCCTGTACTTCATCCAATTTTCCCCTCTTGTTTGTCAGAAGCGACAACAAATTGGTTTAGTGTTTCGCTTCGTATCTAATCTGCTGGCTGTATGAGAAAAGTGGGTTTGTAAACCTATAGATGCGTTTATGGAAATTACAGGCACACACACACACACACACAGTAAATAAACCGGGAAGGGTGGTGTCTCCTAGGTGGGGTGGCTAGCTGACCCCACTGTAAGAAGAGCACTAATTAAGGATCATCAGAGTGCGAAAGGAAATCATAGAGGCGGCGAGGGGAGGAAAGGGGTTGGGGAGATGGCAGAATAGGTGGCAGGAGGCAGAGCGAGAGGTTAAAAGGAAGTCAGGAAGAGGACATGAGAAACGGTTGGGGAAAGAAAGGCGGAGGGGAGAGGGAACGTTTGAACGAGGAAGCAAAACACAGTAATAACCAGGAATAGATGTACAATAGAGGGGAGAAAATGCGAAAGACACGGGGCACAGAAAGGTGAAAGGCGTGTGGGTAACAAGGGAAAAGTTAAGGAGAAACAGAGGGAACAGAGGCATGAAAGAAGGCATCTCTGGAGGGAACCGGGTAATGCAAGTCATAACGATAGAAAGTGGTGAGAGGGAATGAGCGATAGAAAAAAAGACAAGATTGACCAGAAAGTGAAAGTGAAAGAGAGAAATACATTAAGAGTAAGATAATAAGAACTGAACGAAAATGTACAAATTAGATATACCAGAGATAATTAAAAAGAGCAAAGGTGAGAGATAATAAAGGTTATGGAAGGATGCACCAATTAGAGTTGAACATAAAATAAGTTAATGAAAGGGAGAAGTCGAACCAATGGCCGAAGAGGCAAAGAATAATGCAAAGATTAGGGAAATTCAACAAAAGATAATAAAAACAAGCATTTACAATGCAACGGTTTCGCCTATGCAAAAGTTTGAGCTATTGACATTGTAAACCATAAGTGACCTATTGTGACATAATTCACCATACGTGACCTATTGTGACATCATCTAGTTGTTTTTGCCTGTTGACTGCAACCTGGATTTTTTTAACAGAGGTTTCAAAAATAACAATAGCTGGTGGAAGAAGCTCCAAGTAGACCAAAAATCATGCTCTGACATTTACTGTGACACCGTCACAAGGTGTCATAGAGTGTGGGGTGTTACTTCCGCTAACCCTCCATCTTGGGAATAATACAACACAGCAACACACTATCTGGAAAGATAGATTCGGCTCAGACTCGGTAAAAATGATTTCAGACACAATCGTAGTACAAAAACCATATCTATGTTTGTTCGTAACTTACTCAACTCAGAATGTACTTATCATCTTAAAGTCAACATTTTATATTTTTTCTGCCATTTTATTTCAACCAATATGATAAGGTGCAAAAAACAAAACCGTTAAAGAAAGTCTGCCTGTGTTTGATACATTGCAGGGATACATTTTTAAGCAGGGAAAGATAGAGACGCGAAACGTGTATTTACCGAGTTGTAAACATGTGCAGAGGCTTCCTCTTTATCTGACGCTCCCGCACAAATAAAGCTGTCACAGATACTCTACTTGTGACAAGACGGAGTCACGAGCCGCCGGGATCTGATAATGCCGGCCTCTGCAGACATCCTGAGAGCTCGTGACAGGGGCCGCCCCGGGGGCTCGCTAACATCTGGGCTCCGTGTCAGACGGGGGCTGGGCCCTGTTACACAGCATTGCTTCCGTTAGAGGACCTGTTCTCGGAGTGCATCGCACACATGGAAGTGCAAGCAGCCAGTGGGCGTGGCTCCTGCTTGGAGTGCACATGTATGTGCTTCCACGCGAAGGCCCCTGCCAGGAGTGCAGAGCACGCATGTATGTGCTAGCAGCCAGTAGCTCCTGCTTGGAGTGCACATGTATGTGGTCCCAGGAGAGGGATCCTTCTCGGAATGCAACGCACACATGTATGTGCCTCCAGGCATGGGCTCCCGTCCGGAGGGCAGTGCACACATGTATGTGCCTCCAGGCATGAGCTCCAGTCCGGAGGGAAGTGCACAGGGGCCTGCATGCAAGAGCTCCTTTTGGCAATGCAGTGCACACGTGCATGCTGCCCTGGCTGAGGTCTGGTGCTTGTAGTGCCCACGCATGTACCAAGGGGATCTGCCAGTACGATGTGTACGCGCCTCCAGTCAAGGTCTCGTGTCATGTGTTTAGCACCGCACATGGACTCCTGCTGCTAGTGGAGATCACACATGTTATGCACCTACAACCAGGGGCCTGCTGGGAGTGCTGCTCACATATGTATGTCCCTGCTGCCTGACTTTTCATGCGCCTGTCTGCGTGAGACAGGAAGTTTAAATTTAAAGGCGCGAGAGAGGAAGTTTGCAAAGTAGAACAAAACACGCTTTTCTCTCAGCCTGGCTCACTCCAGGCGTCCGCATGTATGCTGCGGCGGGGGTGCAGAGGGGCAGGTGGTTAACTCAAAGGGAAATAACGCGCTGGTGAGGGAGGGGCAATGTGTGCCACCAACCCTGTATTCGGCGCGCCGATCCAGCAGGGCGGCTATTAAAGGGGCGGAGACGAAAGTAGTACAGCTAAACGGTATGGGGTGGGGGGGTTCATTCATGCTGCTCTGGGGTGAGGGGGTAATTCTTCAAGGTAGCACTGATGCGGTATATCTTTCCAAACGACCATTGCATGGCATGCATACAACATATACTTAGCAAATGCGACTAGTGGTCAGTGTTTCATTAACTGACTGAGATTGTGTGCTGTGGGCAGGTAAGTACCTATTGTGGACTTGTGTCTGAAGGTGCTGGGTCTCCGGTCTGGCGGAAGAGAACTCTACGAGGGAACTAGGTATCCGAGGGAGCACCTGGAGTGCTTGATTAGTCAACCCATACTCAGTCACTCCTTACTCACAGATGGGTGCCAGCTGGCGCACGTTCTGGCGAGAAGAAACACGGCTTGTTTGTTGTTGGTCGGGTGGAACACCATAATTAAACTAAACTAACCACTATAAGAAAAAGTGCTGATTCTGTGCGTTTATCCGTTACCAGGGGTAAGCTCTGCAACTCTGGTATATGTCTGTCTGTAAGGAAGGAGGTGAACGCTTCTATAAGGGAGGTATTTTTACAGTGCTTAATTTGTAAAATATGAAGTCCAGGTGCTCAAATGTTTTTGGGGGGCCCACCCACTTCCCCGGGCTCCACCCCCTTCCTCCACTGCTCCACCTCCTTACCCTATGGGCCTTACCCACATCCTCAAATGGCACTGCTGAAAGTCAAATGTAACACCCTATCTGAATTTCAGCAAGGGAGCCTTCCTCCAAGTAATGTTTTGATAGGAATTAAATAACGTAAGATGCTATCACTGGTCAGTAAAATGCCAAACAAATACTAACAGTTGGGATGTTTTGCTCTTCCTTGCCACATCACTACCTCCGACTCCTGACCCAATCCTCAGGTCATTCCCGCCCTCTGATTCTCTACCCACCCTTCCCCCACTTTTTTCCCCACTTTGACTACTGGTTAGGCCTTAGTGTGAAACATATTTAATGTGCCATTAGAATACCTGTTTTAACGCCAGGTTTTCTGGCAACCATAGGCTGTTACCTCAAGTGGGATTTAGGAATCGGAGCTGGAGAGGGTGACATTCGACAGGTCAATTAAATGCAGGTGTCAGTGTTGCGTCGCCGTGGCACAGAGAGGTTGCAAACCTGTCCTACCTCACTTCTACTACCAACCATACCGAACATGCACACAGATCTCCAGGGAGTATATCTTGCATCTGTCCTGGGTGGCAGTTTGTTCAAAGGAGCCCGTTGGGGTTATGGGAGCTCTAGAAAGAGCAGAAGATACTGCAGCCTGTATGGGAGAAGTACCAAACACAGCTTTTGAAAGGCATGAAATGCGAAGGACATTCTTACTTTAAAAATACGGAGGCCTGTTGGTTTAGTTCATTTTAGTTTTGGATAAGTTTGCTTCCTTTTCTTCAAACCAGAAGCCATGGGTCTTGTGTGGCTCCAAGGCTTGGAAGAGTTCTTAAAAAATCACATAGCACATACAGTACTCTCAAAGTGGCTACTGCATATGTATTCCAGTTATGTACATGTAGTTGCGTCGAATAGCCCAGAGAGCCAGTCACAATGAATACTAAAAACCACACAGCACATACAATATTCTCGAAGTGTTGAAATAAAGTAATTGAATGTAAAATATGTCATTTAAATGTTTTTGGGTTTGATTTGTGCAAATAAGGAAGCAAAAGTCACGAAATGTCAATGTTATTAGTGGTTTGATAAATATAGATGTTGAGATTACAGAAAAGTTATTGCTTGCTATATTATCTTACTTCTGACAGATTCGTGCAAGTGCACATATCACACAAGTGCTTCAAAGCATTGTAAAGCCGACATTTCCCAAAATAAATGTACAAATAAAGTATTTCATGGCTACAATAATCCCCAGCCCTCACTCAGCCCCACGGCCCATAATTCCACTATCCCTCAAAGCAAGCTCTCACTTCATTCCATTCTCGGTACCTGCTAAAAACCTCTGAGGACTTTGGAACTTCCTATCTGCATCAGGACACAAGGCCTGCTTGGAAATAGAATATAGAGCTGAATTTCTGTCAGACTCCTGGGCATTTTAGTTTCCAAAGTCTTGAATTAGAATTCAAACACGACGACAAGGTTATAAAGTATTGACATTTAATGCTACAAAAGCTACTAAAGGATCGAACGAGATGCCTGACTGACCTCAAGGCCCTCTCTCACATCAACCTGATCGCGCTGCACTAGTCATAAATCAACCCAGTAGCAGAGACTAAAAAAACGCCTTGGCACATCATATAACACTTTCAAATTTCAGTTTTACCACTACATAAAAATAATTATAGAACAACAGCTTTGCAACTTAACGTGCATATAAATCACCTTAATTACAGTGGTGCCTTGTGTCGATGAAGTCCCAACGGGTGCTGCCAAACCGTGTCACATACAGAGTTTGGTGCAAGTGGCCCATGTAAGTCTGCAGGTACATCACCAGCTCCTGCCCCTAGGCAACGGGACCCCAGGCATGACTCGACGAATGATCCTGAGGGCTGTTGTTCTCCTGAGCTCCAGGTGCACCGTGAGAGCTGCGCAGTCATGATTGCCGCCAGCTACTAACTTAACATAGGAGCTGCGCAGAGTGCGCACACTCATGTTGGCTGTCTCACTTAACATAGGAGCTGCGCAGAGTGCGCACACTCATGTTGGCTGTCTCAGTGGCTTTTGAAGACACTTAGCAGACACAAAATGACCCCTGCAGCCGTGCCCCATACATACACACGATAGGGCAGCAGCATGTACGTTGAGGACAGCCAAACTATGGCGGGCGGCAGCAATTCCAGCCTCCAGAGAGCCCCTAAGTCCGCGTTAGCTTTGCTTCATTTTCACTTTCATTTCCAGTTTTGAAAAATTTTACGCACACGCACGCTACCGCGGCTGCCTCATCCCCTACCCTACAGAACCAAATCCAGCCCAAACAGTGGCGCGCCCACTTCTAACATTGAACTGACAGAAAATAGTGGCATGCATTTATTATCGGCTGATGGCTCGGCAGCACCAGCACTCTTCACCGGGGCTCAGGAGACAGTTTGCAAAGTCCATTCTACTTACTGTGACACTTAATATGTAGTGGAGTCGTTGATGTGAGGTGGGAGTGAGACTGAGATGTAGACCCGGCCCTGAGAATTAAGTGCCGGTGCTAAGCACCGGCACAAATTAAGCACTGTATTTTTAGCTCTAGAATCGCTGTGCAGGCTGTGGGAGGGTGGAGGCCGGAGACTGAGGGCGCGCTGGATCGGCCGCGGCCCGCCATGCGGAGATAGATCGCTGCACCCGCGGCGGAGGTGACACAGGCGACGGCGCATTATAGCCGCGGGGGGAGACCACTGGTGTCCGAAGAGGCCCCGCACAACTGCAGCTTTTTGCCGGCGCGGCCGGGCACCGGAGGTCGCACGATAGAGTTGCGCAAGTCACCCAGAGCCTCCGGAGGCGGCAACTTCAAAAGCTGCCCCCCACGTCAAGGACATTGTGACCGGTCATCAGGGGTGAAGCGGCCTGACGCAACGCGGCAACCGGGACGTCGAGTGAAGGCTGCTCCCGGGCTCTGAAGGGCCGATGCAGGACTGAGGTAGACGCGACTGACGGGGAAAAGTTAAGCAGCCACCACCGTGCATCGACAAACCGCAGTCGGACGGTGCACCCGAGGTCGGGGACATAAGAAGGACCACCAGTGTGCGTAGTACTCCGGTGCGGCTGGGGCCCATTGAGTCAGCTGAACTGACCCGGGATGCAGTGGATGTAAGCGACCGGCGTAAGATAATTACTGCCAAGTCCGGTGAAAACGTGCAGCACTCGAGCACAGACACCGAAGGGCTAACAACTCTAAGGGTGCTCATCCGTAACAGTCCACCAGCAGGAGTCGGAGGAAATAGACCGTGAGGGCCATCAAACCCACCATCTGGTTACAACACCGGTGCAGACGCGGTGAAGTGCGCGGCGGAAATCAGACTCGCTACCCTCGAGCGGACCACACCTGACGGCACCGAGTGATAGGCCTGCTAGAGGAGCTACTCCGGCGCAGAGATGAGTGGGAGAGGGCCTAGAAAACAGTGGGTGTACAAAATAACTCTATAAACCACAAGATGGCAAGAAGACAGGCAGCAGAATAAACAAACAAGTCAGGTCCCGGGCCGGCAGCCAATCACAGCGCGGCCCGGGAAATGACGTCACGGGGGTGTCCCGGGCCGGCAGCCAATCGCAGCGCGGCCCGGGACAAAGGGGCGGGGCTTAAAAAAAGCACCAGAAACGCCCCCGAATCGCGTTTTCGTGAGAAAGCGCGATTGACAGCCTCTGCCTCCCAATGGCTAGCCTCCATTTATGGAGCTAGCCAATTGGAAACAGAGGCTGTCCTAACCTCACTATTGAAAACAATAGATTTCGATCTGGGAGGGGCTTCGCCCCTCGCCAGGTTTCGAAACCTAAAAAGAAAACAAGAAGAGACAAATGTAGAGAAAGCGGTCTGTAAAGGATGAGGACTCTGAGTAAGATGGGGAGTGAAAGATACATAGTGAAAATAAGAGAGCATAGAGTAATACCAGGGTAGTAGCAGTACAGAAGGGGTGAAGAACAAAGAGACAGAAGTACACATGCATAGTGAAACATACGTATTTTAAGAAAGTGTGCATAGTAATGGGGCAGAGCAGGCGAACAGTAAGGGCAGGAAGAGGAGCATGGACTGTGAAAGATATCTATTTTAGGAGAGAAAAGGGTGGATCTGGAGCAAACGAAAGAAGCAGTGAAAGTCGCTCTGTAAGAGAGAAAGTGCAATAGACAGGGCAGAGGAGGCGCAGGGTAAATAGACTGATTGGCACAAGGATCATGAAGGACACTTAGTCTGAGGCTCTGTCTTTGGGGTCCTGGGCCAGGCAGAGGTTACTGGGCAGTGTCATTTACAGATGTGCCCTGGGGACATATGACTGGTAAACTCCAAACTGGATAACCCAGAGAGTCCCTATAGGCACTCAACTCGCTCTAGGCTGCAAGGCCAGGCCAGAACAGAAACCAAAACCAGCCCTGGCAAAAAAAAAAAAGCCCAAACCATCCACACTCTGAAGAAGGCTGCGAACAGAATGGGGACATGGTTGGGTCATAAGAGCCCATCCTGCCCTGAAAGCCGCCCCCTCGCCTGAAATGCCAGAGCGGAAGACTGGCATTCACCGGTTCCTTCATAACACACATACCTACTCATGCAACAAGCCTCACGCCTTCACGTCCCAGCCAGGAGACAAAGAATCCTGGGTATGGGGGCTGAACTCGTCTTTTACTGAGGGAGCGACCATTCCGTGCCCTCAGACAGAAAGTACAAAGGCCTGCGCCCCTGCCTATACCTCAGACGCCCCCACCCTCAGTCACTGCATGGCATGGGCTGGAATGGCAGGAGCCACAAATGCTCCAAATAACACCCACAGCAGTGAATTGAATATCCTGAAAATCTTCCCTACTGGACTTATGTTTGAAACAGAGGGACCGATTTATCATTGAATTGCATTGCTCTTGTGCCACGCTAGATGTTGCAAGGGCAACGCAATACTAAAGTCAGATTTACCAAGCACCGAAAGGACACCTTACGTGGCCGTGAGTTGCTTTGTAAAAGACAAGAGGGTTAACCATAGTTAAACCTTTCCAAAAAATGTTAAGGAAAATATCTTGTGCGAGTCATATGTGATCTAGGTGTTGCACCATGAGAAGCCTACTTTAATAATAAATGTACTGTTTTATATGCATAAGGGAAATGGAATAATCAAAAAATACTAGAAATGAATTTGCATCATTATGCACATCTGCACACCAATTAAATCGCAATCACATTAAATGTGTGTCCCTGGCTGGATACCTTTGGACTGCCAATGGCCCCACCCCAAGCACCGCCTCTAACCACGTATAAGCCCCGCCCCTAGTTAACATCTCAATTTGTTGAGTACCTGCACTTATTTTTTTCCATTTAAAGCACTGCACAGCACAAGTGTGGTGTTGACGACACTTGAAACGCACGGTGGTGGAAACCACGGGGTGGAAAGCAGAAAGCTGAAGAAAACATACAAGGACAGGGCAGCAGGGTTTTTTAAAGGCGCGCAGGGCAAAGTAAGGTAATGAGGGTGATGTGGTACTAGAGGGGAGGGGAAAGAGAAACATCACTGCAAGAAACAGGGATACGAAAAGATACAGAAATCAAGAGAGTGACAGAGGCAAGCAAGAGCGTGAGGAGTGTGAAAGGCAAGCACCTGGAGGAGCGGGCTCAGTACATACCGCACAGATTACCATAATGTGTTTAACGCTGGTAAGAGATTTAACAAATGCAAATGTTTTTGGCCTCGTGGGAAATGCAGAATATTGTTCGCATTAAACAGGATTAAAATCTTGGCCACTCAAAACGAGGTAAAAAAAAATGTGAAGTGAAATGCTCTCCTTGCCTCAACTTCTGCCTTCCTTCCTACCCATTTTTCTTTTACATTACTCCCACACACTTTTTTTTACCTTGTCATTTTATGTAGCTCGTACTCCCTTGCCTTTCTCGTAATCAGTTTGCTTTTCTCATCCTGCCTGTTCTGCTGTCGCACGTTGTTCCACTCTGTCATCACCCTCCACTAACCTTTCTCATAATGCCACTTTCTTTCTGTCTCTTTGGGCCATTCGCTCTATTAATTGCCGCAGCATCCCTTCGTTGTCTTTCTCTTCTTCACTTACCCCTCCCTCCTGGTTTCTCTCCCATTCAACTCTTTCGACAACTCTTATTTTCTTCCCTCATCAGTGCCATAACCAGTTAATGCCTTACATCTTGATAATCTCGTATTCCCCTCTCTCATCTCTTACCTTACTTCTCTAATTCCACCTCTCCATTACCCCTGCTTACTTTCCTGTCTCCCCATCTCTCCCTCGTGACCTATGGTTACCTATCTGCCTTAATCCCATTTCATCTCTCATTACCACTCCCCTCGTTCTGTCTCACCCTACCTCAAATCATCATTGTCTTTCTCTATTATCAATGTCTCACGGATGTACGTTGTTACAACGCATGCTTTTACCACGCATGCTGTAATAACGCAAGTTTTAAAACGCATTAAATTACAACGCATTACACTGGGGGGTGCTGGATAGTGAATTGTTTAATTTACTATTCCAACACCAGTCCCCGTGGACACTAGGGAAGGTGTTGGATAGTAAATTAAAACTATTCCCTATCCTAGAGCGCCCCCCAGTGTAATGCGTTGTAATGGTTTTCGTTTTAAAGTCTGCGTTGTAATAGCACTGCGTGCTAAAAGTTGCGTTATAAAGGTTGTTCCCCATGTCTCACTCTTTGCTTGAATCTAGCTCTCATTGCTGCATCTCTCGAGTTTACTAATTTAATCTTTCTCTTTGCTTCCATCTCTCATTTCTCTTTCTGGTCTCCCTCTTCGCTCTCATTATTTCCATATCTTATTCTGTCTCGCCCCTCCACCTCTCGTAACTTCACCTTCTTCTTTTATCTGTCATGGCGCTGTTCCCCAATACTTGGAATGCCACTGCAACAATGAATATGCTTTAACCCTCCCCTTCAGGGTCCCAACTTGTATCACAGGAGAAAATATGCTGGGCAGTAGAAGTCTCCGTCTCCGAGAGGTGCTGGGAGTGTCTGACTGTCTTATACAGATGTGTTACTGAAGATCAGTGTGGGTGTGTACAGGGAACCCTACACTTGCTAGTGTGCTGCCTGGATTAGGCTTGTACTGTTGATTTCCAGGTTGATGTTCCTGCAGACACTTGCACCTGGATCCAGTAGGTAGCTATGTTCACAGAGATGTGACTGACGAGCTTTGCAGGGAGGGAGGCTTCAGTCCAAGGGATAGAGCAAGGTAGTAAAGGAGCTTCCCAGAATCTCCCATGAAGCTAGCCACGGATTCTTTTGTGAGTGCTAGCACACTGTAAGCCAGAAGGATCAGTCGGTTCTGATTGGGAGCTGTGCAGTGATACCATGCAAAGCCTGGCATCCAGTTACGTCGTTCTTTGCCTGTTCCGATCAGGAGCTCTAAGAGTTGTGATGCGAGGTCCTGGATTGAGCTGCTACATTGGTTCTGATGAGGACGTGCGAGGGCTGCGATGCGAGGCCCTGCAGCGAGTTGCATCATGCTGTGTCAGTTCTGAAGAGGCCGCTGATCAGGAGGTGCGAGGGGTTGCAATGCAAGGTCCTGTGTCGAGCTACATCTTGCTGTGTCTGATTTGATGGAATCCACAGTTAGGCAGGGAGAAGTGCACTCTGATGGCAGCCAAGGGTCCAGGACCTGGGGGACACCTCTTGAGGATCAGGATTCACTCCATGCAGAGACCAGCAGCAGGGCTCAGGCAGGTCTAGTTGCATGTCAGGTGCAGCAGGTCAGCTGAGCAATTGCAGGGAGGTCTCTAAAGCTTGTTTTGTCCCTGTAGCTCATACAGGTCAGCCAACTGACCCATTGAGCCACTCTGGGTAGCCTGGGATGAAGGCAAGCAGGTCCAGCCTTCCTTCTCAGACAACAAGGCAGTCCTTCAAGCAGCAGGGAAGTCTTTTGGCAGCAGGGCAGACTTTCTTCTGTAACTTCCACAGGTCCCTGAGTATTCTGAAGTATGACTCTGGAAGTCCAATCCCCATATCTGGTTCTGGAAAGTTCTTTCACCTTCCCATGTCAAAGCTCCAAACTGGGGTGACAAAGTACAGGGCTGGCCTCGTGTCATAATCCTTTGAGTGAGAGGCAAAGCCCTTTGAAATGAATGTGGACCCTATGATCCTGTAGGGCCTAACATAGGGATGACATAAATGTAATAATGAGGAAGGTTTAGGCCTGGTAAAGGGTTTATATTGCCAGGTGAAAATGGCAGTCTAAAAGTGCGCCACAGGCTGCAGGGCCCGGCCTTAGACATGTAAAAGGCTACTGTAGTGGGGGCACAATGAGTAATGCAGCCAACTAGTAGCATTTAATTTACTGAACCTGGGTACACATAGTATCATTTCTGAGGAGATTAAAGTAAGTAAATGTGCCAATTAGGTGTAAACTAATTTTACCATGCGAGAAGAGAGCACAAGCACTTTAGCACTGGTTAGCAGAGGGAGGGAGAGGGAGCACGAGGGAGGGAGAGCGAGGGAGGGAGAGCGAGGTAGGGAGAGCAAGGGAGGGAGAGGGAGGGAGGGAGAGCGAGGGAGGGAGAGCGAGGGAGGGAGAACGAGGGAGGGAGACAGAGCGAGGGAGACAGAAGGAGAGAGAGGGCGACCTCAGAGAGAGGGGGACAGAGGGAGGGAGACAGAGGGAGGGAGACAGAGAGGGGGGGAGGGGGAAGGAGAGAGAGGGAGAGCTCAGAGTGAGGGGGAGGGAAGGAGAGAGGGAGAACTCAGAGTGAGGGAGAGGGAAGTAGAGAGAGGGAGACCACAGAGTGAGGGAGACCTCATAGTGAGGGAGACCTCATAGTGAGGGAGACCTCATAGTGAGGGAGACCTCAGAGTGAGGGAGACCTCAGAGTGAGGGAGACCTCAAAGTGAGGGAGAGGGAAGGAGAGAGAGGGAGGCAGAGGGAATGAGGGAAAGGTAAGGAAGGAGAGAGAGGCAGACAAAGGGAAGGAGGGAGAGGGAAGGAGAGAGAGGGAAATGGTGTGAGGGAGAGGGAAATAGAGTGAGGGAGAGGGAAATAGAGTGAGGGAAAGGGAAATAGATTGAGGGATAGGGAAATAGAGTGAGGGAGAAGGAAACAGATAGAGGAAGACAGAGGGAATGAGGGAGAGGGAAGGAGAGAGAGAGGGAGACAGAGGGAAGGAGGGAGAGGGAAGGAGAGAGAGGGAAATAGAGTGAGGGGGAGGGAAATAGAGTGAGGGAGAGGGAAATAGAGTGAGGGAGAAGGAAACAGAGAGAGAGGGAGTCAGAGAGAGAGAGAGAGAGTGAGACAGTCAGGGTGAGTGAGACAGAGGAAGAGAGTGAATGAGACAGAGGGAGAGATGGAGAGAGGGAGTGAGAGAGTCAGAGTGAGTGAGACAGAGGGAGAGAGAGTGAGAGAGAGGGAGGGAGAGGGAGAGGGAGAACGAGATATATATATATATATATATATATATATATATATATATATATATATATATATATATATATATATATATATATGTGTGTATGCCGGGTCTGGTGGCCCAGTGAACGAAGGCGTCCGCTGCAGGGACCTGTGATCAACCTCATGGTCACAGGTTTTTTTTGCTCTAGCCCCGCCCCTTCCCCACTGACCCCGCCCCCACCGGTGCGGCCCTCGGACACAAACCACACTGTAAATTTGGCCCAGAGAGAAAGTTTGTGAGTACCCATGGTCTAGAGGCAGTTGAGGAGTTGTTTGGTGGTAAATTAATATACAGGATGTGTTACATAAGACAGTGACGGTAACAAGGTGTGGGAGTCCCATCTCCTTCATAGCTCACTGTGCTGTATTAGAAGGATTACATTTTATGAACTGCGAGTAACAAAAGGATCTCTGTGTTAAAATTAGTAACCCACTTACTGATCTACATAAAATAAAGAAGTGCAATGTGCGTGTTACATGATGTGCTTTGCAGCAGACACTTTAACCCTCTAGGCTACTTTGATTCAAATCTGGGACTAGATAAAACACAGATCTCTCCAGCAAGTGCATTAACCTCCATAGTTAGCGTACCATTATTATTAGTCCCTGAGATTTAGTTGGCTCACAAAGATCTCTGCAGCAGCTGCCTTAATGCCATAAGAAATTTGAAAACGCATAATTTGCAACCAATTAAGCAGAACACATGTACTGCTACATTTCTCTTTGTTGCCACTTTCTTTGTGGCAAGGTTTTAAAAAATAGATGTAGAAGTTGAGGCCCACATTTTGCGTTGGGGTTGCGTCACTTTTTGCCACAAACCCAACGCAAACTCAAATTTGTTAAATGTTGTAATGTGCTCAAATGTACTAATGATAGACCTGTTAAACATATGTGTGAGGTCTTAAGAGATGATGTCATTGTGAAGCGCTCTGACACCTTCGGGTAAAGTCCGCGCTATATAAAAATGCATAAATAAAATAAAATAAAATAAATTTCCTGTGAGGTCATGTGCTGTGATGCCACTGCCAGGTATTATCCTATGTGTGGTGTCATGCGCCATGCTTGCATACTGCCCAACTTGGTTAGTCCCCCCACTTTTTTTTTTTAGGACTTCTTCCAACAATTTTCGGGGAGGGGGGGGGCATGGCACCCTTGTACTAGGGCCAATGGCACACTGGCTATGCGCCTGTCCCTTCTCCACCTCGCCCTGGCCTTCCGGCACCTCACCTCGCAGCCCATGTTTTACATTACTGATCTCATTTTTCAGGCCTCGTGGACCGAATGATGAGGCACGTTAACTGTTTTAATACACTAAAGTAGCCGGCAAGAGAGAAAAGGAGAAGTTCGTTCCTTGCGATCGCCTTTCATACATCAAGCGGCCTGTAATGGCCGCCGCTGGGCACGGCGCGTTAAACTTGGGCCTCGCCACGCAGCCCCACGCCCAGCCTTAATATTATTATTAAGATTATTAGTTTCCGGTAGAGCTGCTCAGACGGCCTCGCCGGCTCAGTCGAGACCCCTTTAACGAGCACGGCAAAGAGTTTTCAAATTAGATTCTTGCAAGGGAGCGCGCGGACCCACGTGGAGGCGCGCGCCGAAAAATGACATCGAGGCTTTGGGCCTAGACAATTACCGAAAGAGAGGAGGGCGCTCGGAGAATGGCTTTCCGGCCGCCTGGATCGCCTCGGCTGCCTTCCTCTTAAAACAAAATGGAAAGAATTCATCTTGTGCAGCACACGGGTGGGTACCTGACAAGAGTCCTCCAGGGCCGCACCGAGGCGGGGACTCGGTGCAACCAATGAATATGCAAACAGTCACCAACGCTGGGCCCTCGTATGGAAATTTCCGTCATGAATATACATGAAGACCCTTGAATGCCGGACGGGATTTGTCCCTAATGATGACCAGTTCTTAAGGTTAGCGCATAGGAGCACTACTTCAGAAACAAATACAGCCTTTGTGAATCTCTGTGCTGCACAAGATGAATGCGTGATTTTTTTAAAGGTATGTGTGATTCGTTTTACTGTAAGTTCTGTGGCCTCAGGAAGTCCTGATTCGTCCGCAGGGCAGAGAGGTGTGTAAAGTCCTACCCAAGAAACAGGATCAGACCATCCTAATATATCATTGATTTGCAGGGCTCGAGTCGGGGTATCACGCGGGTGGACAGCGTCCCCCCACTTATTTTACCTGGAGCACGATTACTTGAGCAAATGGAGCCACACATTCACTCTTTGGCCTCTTTGGGGCGAGATCAGAGCCCATTCAGAACGCTGCTCACGCGCTGTCTTCTCTGATGCAATCGCATCTAAGCAGTGGGCGAGGGGAGGCAATGAGTTGGATGGTGCAAGCCACCTTTTGTGACGTCACTTCCTGTCATGAGGTCAGCGTCCCCTCACTTCTTTTTTTAGGACTTGTGCACTGTTGATTTGATACCTAACGAGTGTGGCATTTTCAGTGGTCCAGGAATGACCAGACTGTACTTTGCTTTGGAGCCACAAGGTGGCTTGTAGTGCGCTGTCTCTCCAGTGGGAGGCAACCGACGTGACTCCAGTGCAGCAGTGCCCCCTACAGGTCAGAGTATGGTAAAGGGTGCTGTGGGATGATCGGTCATCAGAGTTGTTTATTTATGGATTTGGAAAGGAAGTTCTGCATTTCAGCGTCAAGTCAAAACCTAGTTTTATCTCAGACAGTGCAGTGTTGAAGATCTTTTTTTCAGGTTAATCAGCCCTGTCAACTTACCTCCTCATGCTTTCGTGGATTCCAAGGGGCTTGAATTGATTAACTAATCAGAACCTGTGCAAGAATTCCAGTATCCTGCGAGGCCTGTGTTTTTGGGTTCACGGGCAATCAATGCATGCTATCAATTAGTCTAGAGTCCAACGGTGATGATGCATTCCAATTGGACAACCAGTTTACTTCCTTTGGGCACTGTATTCTGTTGGAGCAGAGAAGTCCAGTAATTGTGGCTCACCACAGGTGATGGCCAAAAGCAGAGATATTAGAATAGAGCAGGTCATGGTAAAACATAATAAACTGAATGTCCAGTTAGTACTAGCACTTCAAAGAAGAACAGGACTATATAAACAGGTAAATACTTTAGGGCAGCCTCAAGAATATACACAAAAACTAGAAGAGCCTAGCAGCCTCTTGCACAAACATGCAACCCCCAAACGTCTCCATAGTGTTTTGGTATTGGGTACTAAATTTAGTTTAACATTGAGCCCTGTCAAAGAAATCTCCTTGTACACTGAGTTTGGAGTCTGAAGTGGTTTATTAACAAAAGAAACGTTAATAGTCTGTGGATCACAGTCAAATAACTAGTGGTATGGCCAGAATTATTGCAGGAGACTAGCTTAATGAAGAAAGAGCTGGCTCACATTTAAATCCAGTTTCTTTTAACAGTCAAATGATAGAATTCCCAAGAGAGTACGAGCAAACCCCCAGTTCAGCTCATGAGAACAGGAGAACGACCATCGCAAGTAACCCAGGCATAAACAGATTTCTGTTGAGTAAATTACCTGATTTTCACACCTTGAGAGTCAAAGTGCAAGCGCCTCAAAGTCAGAGATGGGCACTTCCTATGGGAAAAGTTAGCCTGAGCAACGAAATATGGTGAAGCAGGTTAGCTACTCAAATACAGGACTGCAAGTGCATGTGTACTTTTTCCACAATCCCTTTCTCTTGCATTATATCTTGTCCAATTGAAGACACTGATGCTCAATAATCAATACACTTCTTCCTCTATGCCATTTTCAAAATCTTCAAAGTTACAATAATTACATTTTCAATTATTATAATCATCGTCATTATCCTAAAGTGTCATATGTTAAGATGGTGAAATACACTTGCCGTAAGTAAATTTTAACATAGAAGCAGTACTGGTTCAGACAAGAATCTAAACAGTGAGAAAGTCACGAAAATGGTCAACAAAATCTTTAGTATTTTCATACCCAATCCTCCCAAAATAATTTCCATCCACTACCAAAGTTCCCAGCCTTCATAACTCACCCCATCATATAGAGTATACACATCCTTAACCCTTTCACATGTATTATCAATCTGTTCATGAACGACAACTGGAGTGTTCGGGATAAATTTGCAACATTCAGCTCGGATTATAGCATAAACACCTCCTTTAGTAGCCAGGACAAAATCAAGAGGAATTCTATTTTGCAGTATCACAGTTCACTGTGCCACTATTTGGGCGGTAGTTAACTCTAGTGCATTTTGCAGAGGAATTTGCTAACTCCCCAGATAGTTTGGCAACTCGATGTATCTCATAGATTGAGGGTCCCATTCTCTAGCATCAAGATGGCAAAGCATTTGGAAGTTTCTGAAATGCCTCCTGTCCATCTTCCATGTAGGGTAGGAGGTCAAGCAAGGACATGTCTGATAGCGGGCATAACATGTGTAGGATAACAAAAACCAGATCAGTCCTTGGACAGGCACACAAAAGCCCTGCTGCCGCAATCGTATATTATGTTCCAGCCTGATCTACAGTTTCACTGCGGGTGATTAGTATACCAGAAGGAAAGATTGGGGAAATTTTAATTAGGTGTTTGGACAGTTCATTTGGGGATGGACACACTACTCACTCTGCCTCATGATGATCCTGTTGTTTCTGACCCCACAAACCAATCCTTGGGCAGCAGAAGGAAGATGTACAGAAGGGGGCAAAATCGGTTGACTGGGTAATGACTTTGTGAGGTCAGCAACAGTAAATTGGTTGGCGTAGTTTCAACATTCAGGGAAAAATGTCCATGCAGATTGTAGGTCACCACATTACTCCTTACTCTTCAAAAGAAACCGGGATCATTGGTACACTCCTAATGGAGTGATTTGGCGCAGAGGAACACAGCCAGCAAGAAGAAAGATTCAGAACTTTGTAGATTGAGCATTTGTCAAGGATTGGGAAGTGGACTCCACCTAGTTGACTTTTTCCAGCCCACTACCCTCTTCCATCAGACACAGCCACACAACGATCCAATCAAACAGATTTGCAGCAAAGATTGCTGATGAGGCCCTCAGATAGCTAGGGGGCTTCCCCCTACTTGGGTTGTAGGCCGTGACCATGAACAGGAGGAGCAGCTGTATCTTGATGATACCTTAATGGAACAGACCGCTTCGGTCAACAGGTCAAATATCTTTCGATTCAGTGGTCCGCTTGCAGTGTGAGACATGAATCCAGGTGGGCAGTCCTCAGCATTTCACATCAGTGTTGGTGATGAGCAGGACTTGATATGGACCTTGACTGAGGTGCTGAATCCAGCGGGTAGATTTTTATTTGGATCCAGTTTGTGGGCTGTGGATCGTAGCAGACTTTGGTTGTACTGATAAGACATTTCAGCTTGAACATAAGAACCGAAGCTGTTGAGACTGTGGATCACTTGTTTGCAGTTTTCTGTAGAATTCTTGGCAAAGTCAAATCAAGTAAAGCTGGAGACACAGGAGGGGTAGTAGGATGACTCAGCAGTCTGCCTATCTTGGTTTCACACAGACTCAACTCAACTTAGTCCTCTGACAAGGGGTGGCTCTGATAGACATAAGTGCTAAGGGTAAGGTGTCTGGCCACTTTATATAGTTTCCTCGCATATCTTAGATATTTCATTTTTCAGTGTTCAATTGCACCGTTCTACCTCTGGATTCAAGGTGATACGTACATTGCAAATGTTTTTGGGTCCATAAGGCTTTGCATAGTGTCTGAGCTACGTAGGGCACAAAGTGAGTTCTTTTATTACTTCTGATTTTATTCCAGAGTATAATAAACTGAGGAATAAACCCTCGTAATAGTTGTTGGCTATAGTAATAGTGCAAGCTTGAGCAAAAGGGTACGCCTCACTCCACCCGGAAACCATACACGCTAGTACACACACAAACTTAAGAACAATACCAGAACATCTGAATGAAATCACCCTGTAGGTCAAGAAAAGGACCCTGTGAAACAGAGTGTGCAGCTGTGGTGGTCTTGATACCTTTGCCAACACTGTAGGCTTGACAGTATACATATGGCAGTAATGTTGAGCAATGGAAGGAAAGTTAAGTTGCAAACCAATGGGTGGTAGCAACAAGGAGCACACCTTCTTGACCGACTTGTGCAAAATCATGAAATAAGTGGGCTAGATTCCGGAGTTATACTTTAGGGGCAGCCACTCCACTATGGTTGTCTCTCCATAATCTACCAGGATGCACTTTTAACATTGGAACCTGGACCATGTGTTATTTTCATTTTCTGGGGCCTTAATCTGTAAATCTGTGAGATCCTTTTGGCTGGCCATGAGGGTCTTCTTAGTCTGGGACACTCACAAAGTTACCTCAGAGTCAGGAGACAAAACAGCATGGTCAACAAAGTGTTACTTTTGGACCAATCATCTGGAGCGTATTGGTGAACAGCACATTTAACAATCAATCAATTAATCATTTGTAAAGCGCACTACTCACCCGTGAGGGTCTCAAGGCGGTGGGGGGAGATGGGGAGATGAAGGGGTGCAGCTACTGCTCGAACAGCAAGGTCTTGAGAAGTCGGCTGAACTACTGAGTGGCCATCTTAGGGGGAGGTAATTGGTAGCGGTCTAGGTGCCAGCATAAAAGCAGACGGGCATGCCTCCACGCAGCAGACGTGATCAATGGGCGCACCTTCATCGCGCCGAAGTCACGCCTAAGTCCAGCCCGTCTGCGCCCGTCCACGCTGAGTATGTACCAGGGGCCAGGGAGGCAGGTTCTTCCCATACTTATTCCCAAGTAAGTCCTCTCTATGCTCTACAGGAGTTACTTGCACTTAAGCCCCACTGGCAGTCCTGCCACCATGTGTTTCCTCCAGAGGCGCTTCTTGGCACATTTAGTTGCAGGTGCCGGAATATAGGAAGTTGCTCCATATTTCCCGATTCGTTAAAGAAGGAGTCCTCCCCCGGGTTGCAAAAACCCTCCTCTCTGACCCTGGAAACTGGCTTCCTGATTAATGCAAGGTCCCTAGTTAAAAATAATATTGCTTTCAGGGATTTCGTCTCCGTAAGGAAGCCCTCATGGGTCTTCATTACGGAAACATGGGCCTCAGAATTCACTGGTCCTGAGCTTGTGAATGCTATTAAGGAGGGCTATGCCTTGGCACGTATGGACAGAGTTGGACGTAGGGGAGGTGGACTGGGCATATTATATAAGAGCTCCTTCAAATGTCGTACAGAATTTCTCCACTCCTCTTCGGATCTCTTCCAGGCTATGCATTTCTCTTTCAACCTCTCTTCTACGGTATCTTCTCTGGTATCCTGATCTACAGGCCCCCGGGTCCCAGGTCGGCTTTCAGCCATGAGCTGTTAAAGCTCCTAGAACCCTTCATCGATAGACCCAATCTGACTGTACTTGGAGACTTCAATTTTCATTTCGAAAACACCAACTCCAGTGATACTTCATCCTTAGTGGACTCTTTGGCCTCCTGTGGACTGCTGCAACATGTGGTCAGCCCCACTCATCAAGCTGGGCACACACTGGATGGGGTTTTCTCAAATGCTTCTAGGTTACAGATAGATCTTCCCATTCCCCTCTCATGGTCAGATCACATGGCCGTTCCATTTGATTTCAAACCTCATCATCTCCCTTCTCCCTCCCTTAATTTAAGGAAGTGGGAACTGAAAAGGAACTACAGGAAGAATAAAAACGAGACACTTGCCCCTTTCATGTCCAGTCTCAGGTTCCCCAGTGCTAGGGACACGAACTCCTCCGCCTTGGATCTCTTTAACACCATTGCGAGTGCAGTGGATACTCTGGCCCCTGCTAAGCAGCATTATTCCGCTAGAAAGAGACCCTCAGCCCCCTGGTTCTCCGACTCACTTAGACTGTTAAGACAGGGTTGCAGGAAACAAGAGAGGCTCTGGCGGTCTCGCCTTGACCCAATGGAGAAGGAAAGACACAAATGCCTCCTTAAAGAATACAAGACGGCGGTAATCGAAGAAAAGAAGGCCCATTTTGTTAAGCTGACGACCTCCCTCAGTGCCCCTAGGGAATTATTCAAGATCATAGACTCCCTTTCTACCCTCCAGTCGCCAGATCCCATAGCTGGATCTCCGGAGCTGTGTGACAAAATCTCCACCTTTTCCACACCAAAATAGTGGACATCTACACAGCTCTGGAGTCTCTCAATCGTGACCTGGTAGTCCCCGTTTCCTCGGTGTCCCCTTCACCCGAAGATCAAACGGAAAGACTCGGTGGCAGCTTCCTGAACTTCCCTCTTCTCACCTCCGAACAGTTAAATCTGCTCTTGGACAAATTAAAATCTGGATCTCCTTTGGATCCCTGTCCCCTTAAAATCCTCAAGGAATGTAGGGAGGTTTTGTTACCTCCCATCCTGGAGGTGATGAACTCAGCAATTATGGAGGGTATTTTCCCCGCCATTTGGAAAATGGCAGTGGTTAAACCTCTTTTGAAAAAGACCACCTTAGACCCTGGGGTTTTGAAGAACTTTCGCCCAATATCCCTGCTTCCTACACCAGCTAAGATGCTCGAAGCACATCTTAACCATCATTTGAGCGCCTTTCTGGATGAATCCTGCTCACTCGACCCCTCTCAGCATGGCTTCCGGAGGGCTCATAGCACCGAGTCCGCCCTCACAGTGGTTATCAATAATATCCGCTCTAAGGTCGATAGGAGCCAGACTACTCTTCTGGTCCTGCTCGACCTGACAGCTGCTTTTGATACCCTGTCGCCTTCTATTTTGGTATCTCGCCTTAGGGAGATGGGAGTGGATGGCCTTCCACTGAGTCTTCTCTCCTCTTTTCTCAACCAAAGAGAACAGAGGGTTAAGCTCGGTGAATTCTTCTCCCCCGCTAAACCTGTGCAGTGTGGGGTCCCGCAGAGCTCGTCTCTGAGCCCCACGCTTTTTAACATCTACTTGGCCCCACTTGCCAGGCTAGTAAGATCTTTCGGGTTGGAAGTGTTGTCCTATGCGGACGACACTCAAATCATGGTCTCCCTCTCCCAATCGGTGAGTATCACTGCTCTCAATTTCAGGAACTGTATGGAGGCTGTCTCTCGGTGGATGATCCAGAACTCCCTGAAATTGAACGGTGAGAAAACCGAGGTCCTGATTTTTGGGGGTAAACAGGACATCTGGTCGAGTGACTGGTGGCCTCCGTCTCTTGGAGCGTGCCCCTTGCCTTCCCAATTCGCTCGTAATCTGGGTGTTCTGATAGACACCACGCTTTCCATTGACCGTCAGGTCAGTAGGACAGTGTCAACTTGCTGTGGTGTCATCAGGATCCTAAGAAAGGTTGCACACTATCTCTCTCCTGAAGCCCGGAAGCAGGTTACTGTGGCTCTCGTCTCCTCCAGACTGGACTATTGTAACGCGCTATGTTTAGGCATCAATAAAAGGCTGGTCCAGCGTCTGCAGGTAGTGCAAAACGTGGCGGCCAGGTTTGTCCTTGACGTCCCCAGACTTTCTCCAGCCTCCCTAGCCAGGAAAGATTTGCATTGGCTTCTCATCCAGTCCAGGATCAACTTCAAGATCCTGTGTCTCACCTACGGTGCCTTGCAGGGAGTTGGTGCAGAAGGCGTCAGGTCCCTCCTATCCCCCTACTCTCCTAGCCGAACCCTACGCTCCTCTAATAAGAATCTTTTGTCCATCCCCAGAGTACTCAAGGCCAGATGGGGAGGGAGGGCTTTTTCCTCCCTCGCCCGAGACTCTGGAACATGCTCCCTTCTGAGCTAAAGGAGCAACCTTCCATTCTGCTTTTCCGTAGAGCACTAAAAACATGGCTATTTGTAGAGGCCTACCTGTAGTTTGGCATTTCCTCAAACCACAAGCAGCGGTACCATCCTTTAGGCGCCTTGATGCCTATCGGCTAAGTTGCGCGTTACAAATCCTTATTCATTCAGCACGTCCTGGGTCTGCCGCAGGTGGATGGGGAGGGTGTTCCATGTCCTGGCGGCGAGGTGGTAGAAAGATCTGCCGCCGGCGGTCGTTCTGCAGGAAGCGTGGGACGGTGGCGAGGGCGAAGTCGGCGGAGCGGAGCAGGCGGTTCGGGGTGTACAAGGTGAGTCGCTTGTTGAGGTATGCAGATCCGGTGTTGTGGCGTGCCTTGTGAGTGTGGGTGAGGAGCTTGAAGGTGATCCTTTTGTTGACGGGGAGCCAGTGCAGATCTTTCAGGTGGGATGTGATGTGGCTGTGGTGGGGGATGTTGAGAATGAGGCATGCAGAGGCGTTCTGTATGTGTTGTAGTCGTTTCTGGAGTTTGGCCGTGATTCCGGTTAGAGGTCGTTGCCATAATCTAGTCTGCTGCTGACGAGGGCCTGGGTGACCGTCCTTCTGGTTCCAGTGGGGATCCATCTGTAGATCTTGGAGAGCGTGCGTAGGGTGTAGAAGCAGGAAGAGGAGACAGTGTTGACTTGCTGGGTCATTGATAGTGATGAGTCTAGGATGAAGCCCAGGTTGCGTGCGTGGTCGGTGGGTGTCGTTTTTATGTGCTATGTTAAGGGCCATTGGAGAAGTTCTTGCTTTAGTGAGAAACTCTCACTTCATCCAGAGGAGGTCAAAATCATGGACTGCTCCAAGTACGTTTTTAGGTCGAGCATGGCCAGCACATGCACTGCTCTGCCAGCCATGCTGTATTGAGGTACGACATATGAGCTCCACCCATCTCCCGCTCCTTTTTTCAGTTGGCTCCTGTTATGGTACTTACAAAATCGTTGCTTTTCAGTTGTGAAAAGGCTTAGAAGCCTCTCCTTGGTACCACCTTGTCTGCATTTGTAACCTCCCATAACGACTGGACCTTTTACTTGTGGCTTTACACGGTCTACTTTATAGGTCGGTGAGTACCATTTTCTTTAATCACCGCCTCCTCCAGGCTGCGGAAGTGCTTAAATCAGGTAATGGGAAGTTTCCCTTGGGCGAGGGCCTGTCTCTAATACACATAGCTGTTTCTCGTTAATGCTACTCACTGAGATTTATTGCATGAACACATCACTCCTTGTCACATCATCCAGAGGGCGCAGGATCACAGTGACAGGAAAATCTCTGCTGCTGTAATGCTCAGAGCAGCACCAACTTAAGGCACACCGTGTTAATCGCTTCTTGGTCACTTTATTTGTAATTCAGTGTGAAGCAAATCCTGTGCTTTGCGAGAACTCTCCTCACCGACCAACCTCCACCCATCTTCACTGTGAGAGGAATTCTTGCTTGCTCCTGGAGTACGCTGGGTGCTTACATTTTAAGTAGTTGCCCGACTTGTCATGAGAACAACATATTTTTACACTGTACTTTTATTTTACTGCGCCATCGATGGCTCACTTAACTGCCCAGAAATGCCTCCCACAGACGTTACATTAGCTTCATAATTTCAATCCTAATGGGCTTTAAACCACTGCTATTTGAAGTGTTTTTGCCTCAACTGTTATCTCACTTTCTGGAGTTACTTCGTCACCTCCGGCATTGCCCGTTCACTTCACACGTTCGGCCTTGCAGCTCCAAAATTCCCGCCCTCCAACAACATAACCTAAATTGCACCCTGCGTGCTCCCCTCATCACATACTCCGTGTTCCCTTGGGACCACAACTTAAAGATGTGCCAGTTCATGAGGCAACGCTATTTAGGAAAAGATTTATTCTGCAAGTTCACATCACATTCAGTATTCTGCTAGTCCCTTTCACTGGGTCTTGGCCGGATGTGACGAGTAGGCAGTGTCGGTTTTTGGAACTGTTGTGTCTCCTCAGAGGCCCATGGCCCTGCACTCTGTTGCTTCAGTGGTTAGCCAGGACGCCCCTAGTCTGACTCTAGGGTGTCTGCAATGCAATAGGTCTCGCATTTACGTGAGTTTGAGGTATTGGCATTTATTTATGTTTTGTTTTTTAAAACAAAAATAAAAGGCATTGTCATTTACAATGCCAATAGCTTAAATTCCCACTAATAATAATAATAATAATATCCACATTTGTAAAGCGCACAATCACCCGTTAGGGTCTCTAGGCGCTGGGGGCCGTCGGGAAGATTAAGCAAGCTATTGCCCAGAGTCACATGGTGCTGGGCAAATCTGCCGCCGGTGCCGGGGATCGAACCGTGATCCCCAGATTCCGGAGTCAGTCGCCCTGGCCGTGGCGCCACACGTCTTCCTCTACTAATGCGAGACCTATTGCATTCCAAATGCTTGTTTGAGTTAGTGGACATGGTTAGACTTTTCTATACGTCTATCAGGAATGTGCCCATTCCCGCGTGGGAGAGAAAGATTCTGAACTAAGACGATAGACAATTCATCAATCTCTGCCTTTAGACTCTGAGAGAGGGGTGTTGGTAAAACCGCTCAGATCACTCTGGAGCAGGAAAAAGAGGGAATATGAGGATAAGGGAAGGCAAGAGAGAAGCACACCACACTAGCAAGGACCCATCACAGGAGGATCCCTCTTCACCCTCTGCACACCTGGAGTAGATGGGTTTGTAATAAGTGATCTCACAGATGTGGCTGAAGGCTCTGTAAGAACAAGTGGCACAGTGACAATCAATATAGATATGAGGATCACACATGAAAGCATACATAAGAAGCAAAGGCAGTGGGT
This sequence comes from Lissotriton helveticus, assembly GCF_964261635.1. NCBI lineage: Eukaryota > Metazoa > Chordata > Amphibia > Caudata > Salamandridae > Lissotriton > Lissotriton helveticus. Next base: position 1,687,960,496 of record NC_136057.1, on the reverse strand, counting down.
CTTATCACCTTCGCTGCGGGGCTAATTCCCCCGTGGCACGGGGGCAGGGGGGCCGCGCGCGGCGCCGTGGTGCTTGTGACGAGCTCGGCTCGTCACGCTGCACGGTGGCGCTGTGCTCATGACAAACTGAGCTCCTCATGACCACGCCCGCTTAATGGAACGCCCAGCACAGCAGGGGAATTATCCCCGCGTAGGCGTTCCACGGCGGTCACGAGCACAGCGCCACTGTGCCTCATGACGAGCACCAAAAGATTTAAAGTGTATTTCAGGGGACATGGCGGTAACGAGCCCCGAAGGCACCAGGAAACATCGAGAGGACTGGAAGCAACCAGAGGTCAGTCAGGCAGGGCAGCTGTAGTGGAGGAACCAATTCACCCACAGATCTTGAAGTACAGTGATTAGCAGGAAAGAGGTACAACAAATAGGGACCAGAGGAAACACGAACTGGGGAAAGAAGCAGAACACAGAAATGTGAAGGAAACAAAATACAGTGATGAACTAAGTGGGAGCGGTAGCATACAACAAACAGGAAGTTGCCAAGCATCATTGCATCTTGCTTTTTTGTAGCCTTTCTATACTGACCAGAGGTACTGTGCTCCCTCTACTGGCCCAGACCTGGAACTGCCTGTTCTTGACCCTGTGTGTGTGTGTCTGCCAGCTGCCAAGAGCCAGTAGTCCACTGCAATAGGTCTCACATTTGCGAGAGTTTGAGCTATTGGCATTGCAAAATTACAATGCCTTTAATGTATGTGTTGGTTTTGAAAACAAATAAATAAAAGGCATTGTCATTTACAATAGCTCCTAGGCCTTGTCCTCCTTCCGCTGTGGGCGCCAACTCCCCTTGGGACATGCACCCCCGCTTGTTGTCTTCATACCGCTGTTTCCTGGGGCAGGGGTGACTAGGGCCCAAATGACAGCCTACGCTGCAGCGCTGCAGGCTTCTTTGGTCCTGCCTCCACCTCCTGAACAGTCCGCGGATCCCTTGCCTCACGCAGGGAGTGGCCGGCGGTTCTAGCCTGGCGCCAAAGGTTTCGGCTTCAGGTCGTAGGAGGGTGGTGTCATCGAGGTGCGGACCTTTGATGCTCCACTCTTCGGCGCCTGGCATCCCTCCCTAGCCGCAAATCCCTACGGGGCAGGAGATCGCCGGGACTCCGGGCTTGCCCCCGAGTCCCCCTTGGTCCTCTGAGAAGGCAGCTGCCTCGCCAGAGGTCGATCCGGCACCATTTCAGCGCCAGGGGCCTTCCTCCCCGGCTCCGGTGGCGTCACGGGTGGATGCCGGGACCTGGGGCGCTTTCCTGAGTCCCTCTCGGTCCTCGACGCAGGCGGTTGCCCCGTCTGAGGCTGAGCTGGCACCTTTTCGGCGACGCTCCTTCGCCGTTTCGGCATCGACCCCACCCCATTCTCCTGGAGAGCACGTGGTGGCAGAAGTCGAGCCGGCGCCATGAGTGCCCACTCCAGCGCCGATCGACGTCGATCAGGCACCAGTGGCACTCTACGGAGCCGCCCCAGCGTCGGGTTCTGGATTAATCTCCTGAGGTCCCCTCTTCTTCAGAGGTCTGCCATCTGTTGGTGTGTTCATCCCCGGAGACAGGGCGCCGTATTGTTGCCTTTTCACCGGCATCTTCCAGGGAAGGCTCCTCGCCGTCCCCATGACCCAAATCCTCAAACCCTTCTTTTTGTGGCTCGCGGCTGGCTTTTCAACTGGCCTCTTCATTTTCCCCTGAGGCCCCTCAGGTTTCCCATTCATCTGTGGATCCTCTACTATTCCAGGCCTGGCCGCTCCCCCCTGAAATTGGCGCTGGACAGCTCAGCCTGCAGCCCTCGCCCACAGAGGAATTACTTTCCCCTCCACGGTGCACTACTGAGGCCAGTGTTGCCTTTGTATGGACTATTTTCACAGTGCTGGTATTCTGCGGATGGGTGAACCTGTCACTCCATTTCCTACGGACAACCTTTTGGAAGTTCTCCACCAGGGCTCTGGTGGAGGGGAGTTGTTCCTTCCTTTTGAAGCGTCACTCCACAATTCTCTTATGGGGGCTTGGGGGCGTCCTGCCACGGGCGATCCGGTGCCCCAAGCGCTCCTGCATCGCCACCGTCCCGCTCAGCACGACCCTCTCTGTCTTTCCTTCCACCCTTCTACTCAAGGCTCTCTTCTGCGGAATGCCTTTCTGTGTTTGCCTGTGGTGTTGTTTCCTCCATCTCTGGAGGCCCGGTGGTTGGATTCATGGGGACGTAATGTCTTTGCTTCTTCCAGCGCTGCCTTGCGGGCACCTAACATTGTGTGTGTGTTGACCAGGGCTACCTCCAGCCTGTGGGACTCTGTTGAGTCCCTTCTTGCTCATGCCTCCCATGAGGGTGCCCGTGCTGATCTGCGAGGCCATGTGTTGGATGGTAGGGAGTTTGCCGTGTTTATTCTTTGTGCGGCCTTGGATGTTGCAGATGCTCTCGACCATGCTATGGCTACCTCTGTGGCTCTCCGTCGCCATGCTTGGCTATGTGATGCAGTTTTTCCTGAAAATATTAGAGAGCATCTGGTTGATCTGCCCTTTGGCAGGGTCCCTCTGTTTAATACTCATGCAGACTCCGCCATTCAGCGTCTTCTTGCGGGCCTCTGCCCTCCTCCTCCTCCTCCTACCCCGTAGGCTGATTTCTTGATCCTCCGGGACTTGATAGGAGGTGTTATCCCACCTGCTCCTGGACTCTGGTGTTGGAGTGACCATTACACTTTCTGTGAGGGTTGCTGTGCCCTCGAGGTCCCTTGGTTAGCCCACTCCTTTAGTTGGCTGCTGATTCAGCTCCCCATTTTTTGGCAAGAGTATACTTTTGGCTGCTTTCTGAACCTTCTGTGGTTTCTGACGCAGGTTTATAGTTTGTTCTCTGATGGGGGTTTCTTCCCTAAGAGTGGTTCCCATAATTTTCTTGGGACGTGTCATACCCCATGTGGGGTACTTGTAGCTATTGCATAGCCCTGTCTTTAGCTGGGACGGTGTGGACCCTCCTTTGCGGGTTCTTGCCTCTCCCAGTGTCATTGTATTCCGCTGCTGCGACTTCTTGATCATTACCTGAGCGTAGCTGGCGCTGCTTCAGTTCTGTCTCTCTAGGTATCTGATGTATAGTTTGACTGGCTTAGTATGCCATCTTCGGCGTTGTGCTGCGGTGTTTCTGGTAGAGACGATTCTAGCCGCAGATTCCTTCACGACCCGCCCTTCCTCCCCGTTTCTGCGAGGACCCTTCTTGGTCTTCTGCACTTGCCTGCCTCAGGGCGGCTGTCCTCTGCGAGTGCCCTTTTCTTACTCCCTCCCTAGGGGGATGCTCCCCTTGTTGTTGCTCCATTCCTTCCTTCTAGTGATTGGGTAGTGAATTCCTGGGTACTTCTGCGCCCCTGCACCTTGGTCTCCAATGAGGGGTTTGCTTGTGCTCTGCTTCCTTGTGTGGCTTGCACTTTTGACTCTTGCAGTCCTTGGGGTTGAAGTCCCTTGGCTGGGTCTCGACCCTCAGTTCTTTTAGGAGATCCTTCCTGCAGGTGATGCCTGGGGGTCAATTGTCGTTGCTCTTCTGTTCTGGCCCTGGAACCCTTCTTTGTTCTGGGCGGTGGTTACAGACTTTTTCGTCTGTTGTGCATTCTTTCTTATGCTTCCTACCCCGGGGAGGCTGTTGTATTTGTCTACAGGCTTGCTTTCAGTAGCTGCGTTCTGTTATTTCGTTCCGTGACTTGGTGCCTTGGTACCTTGGTACCTGGCACTATTCTGGAAGGTGCTGTTCCTCACCTTTCATTTCTTTCCCTTCTGTTTAGCTGGGTTTTCGCACATTGTTCCAGTATTCTCACAGTTTTGTTTGTGATGACTCCACGTTGTGGCGCAGAAAAGTTCTCTGAAACAAAACGGACGTAGGCGCGCCGGGGTGGGACTTATGTATCCTCGCTGACGTCACAGACAAGGACGACGTCAGAGCGGAGTTACGTGGTGCCGTCCCTCCCGGCACGCAGGGATGCTGTGGCAGAAAAGTTTTCCGGATCCAGTCTTGCGCCTGGGGATAATTCTACGTTAAAGAATCTGCAGCTAGAATCGTCTCTACCAGATACATCGTTACCGAAGGTAAGTAACTCGTACTTCAAAGCAATATCACTATTCCCGCTATTGAGACTGCATGGGATCTAGTAGCTATTGTTTAGGAGGACACATTTCAAGTCAGAGACCAGTTCAAGCCCCAATTAATCACACAGTTTTTAGAGGGAACGTGGCGCTGGAGTATTAGCACCCCCAAAGGCTTCCTATCAGATGTCAGAGGGTCGTATCTCAAATGACAGTAAAGGAAACTGGCTGGTGCATCTCTCATGGGCCCCAGTGCACCAAATTCAGTCTCTGGCTTGACTTACTGTCCTTGAAAGTCAAATTTAGGGTAAGGAGACACCCACAGTATGAAACACCAATCTTTTTCAAGCCATAAGAAAAAGTGACTTGGCTCCAATGATTCTTGAATCATGAAAACTGGATGCAGCCAGTAGGGCATATCTTCACACACTGGACTGAAAATAAATTCTTCTGTCCATCACTGGCATGGATGGATGCAGATATGGGCCCATTGAGGACACTAGCCTTTCGGTCTTGTAAAACATCCCTGAAGTGCCCTTTTCTTACTCCCTCCCTAGGGGGATGCTCCCCTTGTTGTTGCTCCATTCCTTCCTTCTAGTGATTGGGTAGTGAATTCCTGGGTACTTCTGCGCCCCTGCACCTTGGTCTCCAATGAGGGGTTTGCTTGTGCTCTGCTTCCTTGTGTGGCTTGCACTTTTGACTCTTGCAGTCCTTGGGGTTGAAGTCCCTTGGCTGGGTCTCGACCCTCAGTTCTTTTAGGAGATCCTTCCTGCAGGTGATGCCTGGGGGTCAATTGTCGTTGCTCTTCTGTTCTGGCCCTGGAACCCTTCTTTGTTCTGGGCGGTGGTTACAGACTTTTTCGTCTGTTGTGCATTCTTTCTTATGCTTCCTACCCCGGGGAGGCTGTTGTATTTGTCTACAGGCTTGCTTTCAGTAGCTGCGTTCTGTTATTTCGTTCCGTGACTTGGTGCCTTGGTACCTTGGTACCTGGCACTATTCTGGAAGGTGCTGTTCCTCACCTTTCATTTCTTTCCCTTCTGTTTAGCTGGGTTTTCGCACATTGTTCCAGTATTCTCACAGTTTTGTTTGTGATGACTCCACGTTGTGGCGCAGAAAAGTTCTCTGAAACAAAACGGACGTAGGCGCGCCGGGGTGGGACTTATGTATCCTCGCTGACGTCACAGACAAGGACGACGTCAGAGCGGAGTTACGTGGTGCCGTCCCTCCCGGCACGCAGGGATGCTGTGGCAGAAAAGTTTTCCGGATCCAGTCTTGCGCCTGGGGATAATTCTACGTTAAAGAATCTGCAGCTAGAATCGTCTCTACCAGATACATCGTTACCGAAGGTAAGTAACTCGTACTTCAAAGCAATATCACTATTCCCGCTATTGAGACTGCATGGGATCTAGTAGCTATTGTTTAGGAGGACACATTTCAAGTCAGAGACCAGTTCAAGCCCCAATTAATCACACAGTTTTTAGAGGGAACGTGGCGCTGGAGTATTAGCACCCCCAAAGGCTTCCTATCAGATGTCAGAGGGTCGTATCTCAAATGACAGTAAAGGAAACTGGCTGGTGCATCTCTCATGGGCCCCAGTGCACCAAATTCAGTCTCTGGCTTGACTTACTGTCCTTGAAAGTCAAATTTAGGGTAAGGAGACACCCACAGTATGAAACACCAATCTTTTTCAAGCCATAAGAAAAAGTGACTTGGCTCCAATGATTCTTGAATCATGAAAACTGGATGCAGCCAGTAGGGCATATCTTCACACACTGGACTGAAAATAAATTCTTCTGTCCATCACTGGCATGGATGGATGCAGATATGGGCCCATTGAGGACACTAGCCTTTCGGTCTTGTAAAACATCCCTGAAGCTCTCAGGTTTTTTCCTTGTTGATTCTGACAGGCTAGACTGCACAGCCCTCTTGGTTCCTCGGCGCCCACTCTTCATTATGAACTTCTACACATACAAACAGCAAGCTGGTTCCTGTTTGGTCAGAAAAGTGATCCTCTCTTCAGTGAACAGTACATCTCTTCAATAAAGCCAAACACAGTCAGAGGCTTGGCCCCAATTTTTATGGGAGTACAGAAAAGATGGAGGAATGCTCCTGGTACACCATCTAGCTGTGCTGTGGCAGACCGAGTCTCCTCTAAAAGGCGTGATGAATCCAAAGGCTCTGATCCATTATGTGTCCTCCATAGAGGGCACTGGAGGGAACTCAAACCAATGAACATGCAAATGTTAATCTTTCTCCAGTCACCAGGAAGTCACCACCTCTTTAGTCATAGGTTTTTTTAGGCAAGCAGACAAAGGTAGAGTGCGTAAAAACTGGTCCAGCCGGTGGATGTATTCAAGCCAGACAGTGTCTGTAGTTGCTAAGAGAGGGTGAGCACAGCAAAGGAGAGAGGGCATGGTGGTGTTAGTGAAGCGGTAAGAATTTGGTTTGGCAGGGATCAAGATAATCTCTTAGACGACCAGCCCAAAACAGATCCAAACAGAAACCTAAGAACACAGGACTGGCTGGCAATGGAAACCATCTGCAGGGCAATCAACATGCGCAAACCGTCATTAAGGGCAGAGGTGGCTTGCCCATCCACCTTTTTTTGACGCAGGAAGTGAATCCGTCAGGTTGTGGGTGTGATCTACTCAGCTCGGGAAAATTCCTTCTGTGAGCCCCCCTCATGACGGCGGGGAGCGTCACTGATGGACTCAGACATGGGCACTTCACTTTTAAGCCGTGAAGTGCCCAGGGTCAAGTATCAATTAGTGACACTCTTCACAGGTTGGAATGTCGTCAGCAAACTCTCACTGACCCATCCCTCTCTGTGCTGAGTAAGAACGGTCCTCCTCTCATTGGCTGACCTGAGACCGTCAGGATCTTCCTTCCACAGCCTCCACGAATCAACATCAACAGACATTTACCTCCTACCACCCAGGATCAGTTATGACCTTGTCATTTTGTTTTTGTTTGGTGCCTCAGTTTGTGTGTTAATGTATACATGTTTGTGTATTTGTGCGTGCGTGCGCGCATGCTGTGAATGGGTGTATATGTGTGTGCTAGGTGTGAGTATGTGTGCTTGTGTGTTTGCCCGCCCCACCCCTGCTGTGCAGCGGTCACAGACAATGTTTTCAATAAATGCTGGTCAACCTATACACACTGTGTGCTCCCACATATATTAAACATGTATTCCAACCACTGCACAATATATGTACAGCAAGGACTACTGAGATGAGGGACTGCTTGGGAATGACATTCCATAATATAGGTGCAGGCAAAAAAAATCAGACATTTCCACTGTGTCCGGTGAGAGGGATATGAAAAGGCCTAGAAAATGTAATAAGGCCGTGCATCATAAGCAAAGCTTCGGACTCTTGTCCCTACTGCTTTCTAAGTCGAAGCAACATATTGATGTTGTCTTCTCTGGCAATGGGGCTCATTTTAGGGCTAGAGGAGCAATGCAGTTCCCCTCTGTGGGTGACGCCTAGAAGGGCTTACAGAAGAAGCTCTGCAGCTGCTAGTGAACTGACCTGGAGCCGCCTCTTCGGGTCCTTCCCACTGACCTTCCAACACCCCCAGTTCCCGTTTTATTCCACTCTGGCGCGCGCGCAAAGATATGCCATGTGTTGATTTCTGCCTGGCATATGCCGGGCCCGCCTGAGCATAGACTGCCCTCTGCGGCCTGCTGATCCAAACTGGGCATCTCGTAAAACCAACAGATGCTGAGGCCGTGCCTCCTACCGACCCTCCCCTCATCCACAGCGGGCACAGGCACGTGGCATTGCCCTCTTCAGTTGAGGTGACACCGGCCTGTGCCGCGCGCCTCTAACTGACGTGGGACGGCCGCGCTCTGCCAGCTCGCGCTTGTCGCCGAGAATTACGCTCCCGGCGGGAGCTGCCCAGCCCCCAGCCACGTGGTCGGCGTGGGAGGGTCGAGCAGCTCCACTGGTGTGCTGGTATTCATTTTCTAAGCCTCCTAGTCCTCATGCGGAGGGAAGACCCACGGCAGGAGGGTGGGATCTGTAGGCCCAATCTGGCAGAAAGGCCATTCCAAGGACACGTGCTTTGTGCAGTGGGTGACACAGGGACGTTTTAATTATTTTGGGGGCCCTGGGCCAAACGTATTTCTTGGGCCCCTGTTAGGAACAGATTTGAATTCATGGTGCAGTTACAGGCCTTTCATGCCCTCTTTGGCCAAGTCACTGACCGCGCACAAGAACACTGGTCCAAATTCAAAATGTGTTTAAATCTAATATTCAGGGATAGAGGTGTGGTTTTTCAATATTGTAACACAGCACGACCTCACTAATATTACAGCAAATAATCTCTGACCCCCCTCCCATGTGAGGACCTGTTTTGATCTTTAAGGATATTGCATTAAACAACCACATTTGTCTGAAAAATTTCTGCAATAGACTCACACACTACCCTCATTAAAAAATAGAATAAAGCTATTTACAATAATCTGTTGAGGAATTATTCAAGTTCATCAGGACAAGACTCTCTCAGGGGGCCCCCAGGAAGGCTGGGGCCCTGGGCCAGAGCCCACTTTGGCATTCCTTAAAACTTCTCTGGGTGACTACGGGGGTTCTCGGGCTTTGGCAATGGAGTTCCCATCATGTACGGACCTGAATAGAGGTGGAGTGTGTTATTGTGTTTATGTGTGTGTGTGTGTGTACATGTGTTTTTAAACGCTGGGATTCACACGATATGGGCTGCACTGGCTTCTCCGCAATGGCGGAGTAGGGTCACCCCACTTACTGCACAAGAAAAAGAAAACGATAATAATAACATTTTATTATCTTTTCTTTTTCTCTGAGAGTCGATGCTGTCGAGTCATGGTGGGGCAGGCATTCTGAGTGACATTCAGGAGGAGGAGATGTTTAGCACTGGAAGTGCACATGACTGTTTCACCAGCTGTACCAGTCACTTACTGAGTGTCTAACCAGGCTGCTCATACCAATCCTGGTGCTGCTCTCATGTTGAGAGAAGTGTCTGGAATGGGTGAGAGTGGCCCATGGACTTCCCAATACTTTTTCACCAAGGCAGCTGGCAGCGGGAGGTAAGTTTTTAAAAAAAATTATTATTCCCCCCATTGCGGTGCACCACCAGTTTATGTTGACTGAAGCCGCCCCTTGGGCGTGTGTCTGCTGTCGTGGGACTAGCCCTTTACGTCAGCAGTTTGCTGTTGCTAGCTTCTTAGGTGTAGCCTAGAAATCATGCAGCAAAAAAATTCTGTGTCCTCCAGACACTAGCACCGAGGCACTGTGCAAGGCAGTTTTTCCCATAACACCAATCTAAGGACACATTCCCCCCTATACCCTGTGGTGCTAGAAGCCCCAACTCTCAGTGGCATTTAGAGGTTTTGCCTTTGACGGGCACTCGGTTCTTCCAAGTCTCTGTCTCCAGCTCTGGGGTCTGTAGGTAAGTGCATCAATTTGGAGGAGGGGTTTGGGATGGGTGCTGTGCTGATACCCAAGTTGGTTCTCCTCCACACAACAGAAGAATAGAGGCCAACAGATATCGTACTGCTGTGTTGCAGTTGGGACTGGTAATAGCTAAAAGGAACATCGCTAGGGCCTGGAAGGCTAGTGACCCCCCTCACCCCCCACCGCTAGAATGGTGGAAACAGGGGCTGGATTGCAGCATGAGTTTGGAAATCCATAAATATAAGTCCAGAGGTTGTCCTCTTAAACACTGTAAAATATCGTCCACATGGTGCCAGTTTCGGGGCATTGCACTGTAGAGACCAGAGAAATCTGATTGCTTTCTGGAGGAGGTAATTTGGTCCTATGGTGGAGAGAGCTGAATGGAAATTTCCATAGTCTTGTCTTTTTGCATTCTCTCACTACTTTGCAGTCTTAATCGGTGGCTCAGCTTGTCGTGTCATTGATGTTCTGTGCGATCTTTTGTATGCAATGGTGTATGGTTAACACACAAATCAATACATTTTGTCACAAAGAAATCAGGGCAAGGGCGGACTGTCTGTCTGTACCCTTCCTGGGCAGAGGTCTTACAACACAACCACACCGTGACATGGAAGAGACTCTCACAATGCTAATGAGAACACAAGGAGGTAAGCAGTGCTTGGAATAAAGTTGTAGAAGTTTCTGCAAGAAGGCTGGCTTATGCCTGTCTCACCTAAAAAAAACATTGTTGTAAATACTGTATTTTTTGCCTTTGCCTCAAATTGTAAAGCGCTCTGATATCCTTCGTGATCAAGTTCGCGCTATATAAAACTTTATAAATGAAATAAATATAAATAAATGCAGTGCTCTGAAGGAACCTGAGGCTCTATTATCATTAGGGTGCACTGTCCCTGTTTGTGCCATGGAATGTCTTTAACAAGGACAGTCGGTCCCATTACAGATTATGCACTACCACTAAGGCAGCTATGAACTCACTCCTGCCCTAGGGGTAGTGCATTAGTGAAAGATAGATCGACTGTTTGAAGCAGCCGCTCTATCTTTCACAAAAAAGGCAGCACCCAATGTGCTTTACAAAGGGATTTAAAGATCCCTCTGCCGGGTAGTGTAGTAAGTGACTGCTCCTGCCTCTAGGTGGATGACGGGGGGGTCTATTTTACCCCTGTTTCCTGTTTTCAGAAGGTGCCTTCGTACTAGGGTGAATGTTTGACATTGTTCAACATTCTGTTCATCAATTGTTCTTTTTGCATTCGGGGAGAGGGGAGCACTGACACACATTTCAACAACAAATGCAATGGCTACACATACATGCCCCACCTCCACATACTCTCTTAGGTTGGTAGTAATTGGCAAGATGACATCTGCCAACCCCACAGAGGCTTTGGTTATGATATCTTGATACTAGACTATAGCAGGCAAGAGGACAGCAACCTCATGGGGAACGAGAACAGTATACAGAACAACATGCAACACCTTAAATAGAAGCAAGAAATACAGACTAGACTAATAGGGGCCACATTTAATGTGCCACAGTTGGGACAGAAAGTTCCCCTGCATGGTAATAGCTGTGCACTCCTGCCCTGAGTGCCCTAGCTGCAGCAATATCCAGTTCCATGGTACAGAATCTTCGTTGTGTGCGAACACAGATCATACATGAGAGCCATGACTTAGGCTTGTCTCCTGAACTACTTGTTAGACTGGGAGTCCTGTCTCGCGACCTTGTTATCCTGGTAGTCATAAAGGGCTACTGCCCTTACCCAGAGATAAGCAGCACAAGTGTGGCAGTGGCACCATACCGTTTTTTTGTGACAGCGATAAATAAAGTGAACAAGTCTTTTCATCTGTGTCACTGGAGTGAGGCTTACCGGCCCAATCATGTAAAGTTACACTGCTGTGTACCTAACTTGCCCTTGGCTTACATCATTTTAGTATGTAGCACTGTGCAGCACATGAGTGATTGCGTGCAGTGATGTATCTGTGCCTGTGTATAGTACAGTAGATTGGGCCTGTAGGTTCTATATATTAAGCCGGGGCCTCAAAGAGGCATGCGAGGTGGACAAATCATTCCAGACAGATTTGTGGAATGCCTGCATTCCTCAGAGCTGGGTGAGACACACAGTGGAAGAAGGTAGATCCAGGCTCTTTTGTGCACTTCAAACACATCATTTTGTTTTGTAAAGGTCACTGGTCAGTTGGGCCTGGGCAAATCTCTGGAAGGCGACAAGGCTGATAAGAGAATCATAAAGAATAGGGCTGAGGTATTCTTAATCTTTTAATAGGCATATACCAGTGTGGCTGACATCCAGGTGTGATCCTCTAGTGTCTAGTCACTCCCATGGCCCGTGTATAGGGCTGAGTCACTCCAGCTGTGACAAACTGCTTACTAGACAAACTGCAAGACAGTAGATTGAGCACTTCAAAGGGGGATACCTCTGCATAATGATTTTCAAAGCCTTATCCCCTTAGTCACATCTGTGTCTGGAAATGGACTATAAAAAGGAGAGCTTGAGCACCATAAAATAGCCTAACTGGAGCTGTACATCAGCTTGGAGAATCTCAGCACAACTTCTGCCCGTTGTGACCAGGACTGGGGGCTGAGGTAGGCCAATCTCTCAGCTGGGAGAGGGGACATCGTCCAGGAGCATTAAGACCACTCAACCTGGAGCACCAGCATCAGTCTGCCTGTCAAAACCAGAGGACCCCGTGAGGAAGAGGAGAGCACCTAGAGGGAGCGAAGTGCAGTGGGTCTCCGTTGAGGCCAATGGCACCGATCGAGCCATTGTATGAGTGCTGCTGTTTGTAAACCCCATTGTCAGGTGGGGGCTGCAGTAAAGATAAGGGCCGTTGCCGTTGCACAGCGCTTTGGCAAGAAGCAGGCTGTTACCAGTGCAGTGTTGTGACCCTAAGGGCTGCCATCTTATGTGTGCTGTCACGAACCCGTATGTCAGGTGGGTGCCATGGTGAAGATAAGACCCATTGCCATTGTACATCACTGTGACAAGGAAGACGGTTGTCACCTATGCAATGTTGTGACCCAAAGGGGTTATCACCCGGAGTTCGCTGTTTGCAACCTCCGTATGCAAGATGGAGGCAGCTGTGAAGATAACAGCTGTCACCTTGATACAACGCTGTGAGAAGGAAGAGGGCTGTTGCCCCTGTGCAGTGTTGTGACTTGAAGGGGTATCGTCCCGAAGTGTGCTGTTAGGATTTGTAGCACAGTCAGGCTGATGTAAGCCAGACTACAACTCCACCGTCATATCCAGTGACTTGCTAGATGCACCCTAACCCAGCAGCACCCAAGACCAGTCACCGTACACAGGAAACCTTACCGCATTATTGGATAAGCACCATGGACATTTGGGGCTTACATCAGCAGCCAAACTGCTACTCACTGCTGGGCTGCTAATGCATGCCTGGGCCTCATTTCCAAGTAAGAGGTACCTACCAAGCCATCAAGCCTGTGGGGGAACTTCCTGTGAATAAAAGTGCTACTGTGCTAGCACACTTTGACTTTCAATAAGCCATTGTGAAACTTCTAAGACTGGTACTTTCTAGCTGGGCCTAAACTGAATGCTTGCCTTCCGTGAATGGTGAATAACCACTGTCCTTAGATAAGGAAATGGGACTTAAGAATGTACGGAAGGGTGACGGTGGCAGAGTCCCCGTTCCGCTTGTCTGCTGAAGGTAACTATTATCGTGCCTCACGCTGAGCCCAAATATTGATGTATGCGAGTGTAAGGAAATTACCTGCTTGAGTATATTTTAAAACATTTGTTGAGTTAAAAACGATGTTGCTATTTGCATATTGAAAACGGAACAATTTTACTTTTCCTGTACATTTTAAAATTTAAAACCACTTCACTTACACTCACTGAACCAACACCTCATTTGCTGGTCGTTTCCAGTATTTCCTTCGTTCCTGATTACAAGGGGGGAGGAAACAGTCACTTGAAGGAAGCCTGTGCTCGTCTTTGACTCCTGCCCGCCCCGTTCCGACGCGGTAGCCAATACCGTTGCGCGGAGGGCGGGTCAGGGAGAGCCAGGCACTTCCTGTTGGGGCACTTCCTGAGCGCTTAGCGCTCTAGTGGTTGCGTTTTGCTGGCCTATTTAGGCGGAGCCCAATCAAACAGCAGGCTGCGGAAGGGTGACGGTGGCAGAGTCCCCGTTCCGCTTGTCTGCTGAAGGTAACTATTATCGTGCCTCACGCTGAGCCCAAATATTGATGTATGCGAGTGTAAGGAAATTACCTGCTTGAGTATATTTTAAAACATTTGTTGAGTTAAAAACGATGTTGCTATTTGCATATTGAAAACGGAACAATTTTACTTTTCCTGTACATTTTAAAATTTAAAACCACTTCACTTACACTCACGGAACCAACATCTCATTTGCTGGTCGTTTCCAGTATTTCCTTCGTTCCTGATTACAAGGGGGGAGGAAACAGTCGCTTGAAGGAAGCCTGTGCTCGTCTTTGACTCCTGCCCGCCCCGTTCCGACGCGGTAGCCAATACCGTTGCGCGGAGGGCGGGTCAGGGAGAGCCAGGCACTTCCTGTTGGGGCACTTCTTGAGCGCTTAGCGCTCTAGTGGTTGCGTTTTGCTGGCCTATTTAGGCGGAGCCCAATCAAACAGCAGGCTGTGGAAGGGTGACGGTGGCAGAGTCCCCGTTCCGCTTGTCTGCTGAAGGTAACTATTATCGTGCCTCACGCTGAGCCCAAATATTGATGTATGCGAGTGTAAGGAAATTACCTGCTTGAGTATATTTTAAAACATTTGTTGAGTTAAAAACGATGTTGCTATTTGCATATTGAAAACGGAACAATTTTACTTTTCCTGTACATTTTAAAATTTAAAACCACTTCACTTACACTCAGTGAACCAACACCTCATTTGCTGGTCGTTTCCAGTATTTCCTTCGTTCCTGATTACAAGGGGGGAGGAAACAGTCACTTGAAGGAAGCCTGTGCTCGTCTTTGACTCCTGCCCGCCCCGTTCCGACGCGGTAGCCAATACCGTTGCGCGGAGGGCGGGTCAGGGAGAGCCAGGCACTTCCTGTTGGGGCACTTCTTGAGCGCTTAGCGCTCTAGTGGTTGCGTTTTGCTGGCCTATTTAGGCGGAGCCCAATCAAACAGCAGGCTGCGGAAGGGTGACGGTGGCAGAGTCCCCGTTCCGCTTGTCTGCTGAAGGTAACTATTATCGTGCCTCACGCTGAGCCCAAATATTGATGTATGCGAGTGTAAGGAAATTACCTGCTTGAGTATATTTTAAAACATTTGTTGAGTTAAAAACGATGTTGCTATTTGCATATTGAAAACGGAACAATTTTACTTTTCCTGTACATTTTAAAATTTAAAACCACTTCACTTACACTCACTGAACCAACACCTCATTTGCTGGTCGTTTCCAGTATTTCCTTCGTTCCTGATTACAAGGGGGGAGGAAACAGTCACTTGAAGGAAGCCTGTGCTCGTCTTTGACTCCTGCCCGCCCCGTTCCGACGCGGTAGCCAATACCGTTGCGCGGAGGGCGAGTCAGGGAGAGCCAGGCACTTCCTGTTGGGGCACTTCCTGAGCGCTTAGCGCTCTAGTGGTTGCGTTTTGCTGGCCTATTTAGCCATCGCCCCCCACTAGCGCGCAGCGGACGCGTGCAGCGGCGCCGCAGCGACGCCGAAGACCAGCCAAAGAGCTGCCCGTCTGCGCCCGTCCGCGACAGGACGAGGCATAGGGGCTATGGTCTCACCAACCAACCACGCAGGCATTGCAGGTACCTGAAATATTACATACTCTGCCAAAACTCTTCGTGGTCTACAACCAAGAGAAAATTGCGGCACACACATTCCCTGTTTACAACTTGAGGGTTGCTTCTCATGCCTAACATGCCGCTTTCAATCCCTACCCGTCAGGATGAGTGCAAAAAGCAATGCTCCCAAAAAAGAGGGATTAAAATGTTTCCTTTTAAATGTCCGGTCCCTCCCAAAACATCAAACAGAGGTATGGGATCTCATCAACACCATGCAGCCTGACACGTTTTCTCACCGAGACATGGATGAAACCCCACACAGTCACAGCTATTACTCTAAGGGTCCCCTCAGGCTACAAAATTATTCACTTTGACCGAACAATCAAAACTGGTGGTGGCTTAGCCATCATATATAAGGATACATTCAATGTAACAATCATAGATCAAAGGTCAAGCCCCCATTTGGAAATAATGATCTTCAAAATCAAAACGGAGGGTCACACCTTTTGGAAAGGCGCTCTGGTTTACCGCCCTCCAGGATCCAAACCTGACTTTGCCCTATCCCTGCTGGAGCTTTTAGCCCCACATTTTAAAGCCAAGGAGGACTTTATCCTCCTTGGAGATTTTAATATACACATGGATAATCCGGCACACCCTGAAACGATTTCACTTACAGCAGATCTGTCTAACCTAGGGTTAAAAATAATAAATACCGGTGCTACCCACATAGGTGGCCACACCCTAGACTCTCTATTTTCCAACTGTACAAAAATACAATGCCTCCCGGCCAAAGAAATCCTCTGGTCCGATCACTTTTTGATAGTTTTTCCTGTTGACTGGCCCTACAAAACCCTTGCACAAAACACTGTTCCCGCCAATATTGCGCCATCAATGGCACAAAATATCAGTGGAAAATTTGCGGGATAAATGGATACAACCCATATTCACTGATGAAGACACAGCTGACACTGCATTAGGAAAACTCAACAATTCGCTAAAATTAGCCATCGACACTCTGGCCCCACTAAAACCTCACAAACAATATCTTCCAACTAAGCAAGAAAAATGGTATTCCTCTGATCTTAGAACAGAGAAACAGAAATGCAGGCGTCTAGAAAAAGCATGGAGGAAATCAAAAACTGAGGAGAAAAGGATAATCTATCAAAAGGCCCAGTCAACCTACTACAAAAACATAAAGCAAGCTAGGAAGAACAGTCTTTCCTCACAATTAGCAGAGGCAGGCAATTGTCCAAGGGAGCTGTTCAAAATACTACAGAGTTTTGTAAAACCCACAGCTAGCGAGAGCCCCGATGAATTCTCCCAAGTACTCTGTAATGAGATTTCTATGTTCTTTTAGGACAAAATCAACCTCATCTATAACAAAATCCTAGCGTCCAACGGTGCTGGAATCACGTTCCCCCTCCCTATAGGTCTGCCAATTCAGAATAAAAAATTACTACTCTCTTTCCCACCAGTTAGCGATCTTGATCTACCACCCCTTATCAACCATATAAAAACGGGGTCTCCCAACGACCTCCTTCCAGCTAAAATGCTCTCCCCTCTGATCACCCTCCTGGGACCCTCCATACAGTCAGTGATGAACATCTCACTGACTGAAGGTCAAGTCCCAAGGGAATGGAAGGTGGCGGTGGTGAACCCAATAAGGAAAAAGTCGGCCTCTCCCTGGACAGACCTCCCTAACCTGCGGCCCATCTCCCTTCTACCACACATAGGGAAGATGACTGAGAAGCATGTTAACACCCACCTATCAAATCATATTGAGGCAACGGATGGCCTGGACCAATCACAATCTGGGTTCAGGCCAAACCACAGCACCGAATCAGCCCTCCTAGCAGTGACCAACAACATCAGGATGACACTGGATGATGGGGGGTCTATGATTCTGGTGCTGTTGGACTTATCCGCTGCCTTTGATACGGTGTCTCACGAAGTGCTTCTCGGTCGTCTGAGGGAAGTGGGATTGGGGGGTGCGGCTCTGTCCTGGATGGAGAGTTTTCTCTCTGGCCGCTCTCAAGAAGTCAGGCTGGGCTCCCACAAATCCATCTCTAGGGAGCTCACCAGGGGAGTGCCACAGGGCTCATGCCTAAGCCCCACATTATTTAATGTGTACGTGGCCCCCCTGGCCGACTTAGTGAGGTCCTTTGGGTTCACCCCGGTGTCATACGCCAACGACACCCAACTTCTGTTCCCTTTCAAAACCTTTACACCTGCCTTAAAACAATCCTTTGCAGATGGAATGAGGGCAGTATCAGAGTGGATGGCCAAGAACTGCCTTCAATGTAATGTTGGCAAAACAGAAGTATTACTGTTTGGTGATGCAGGGAAACTATGGTCAGACGAGTGGTGGCCTCTAGAACTAGGACCTGTCCCCATTCCGAAACAGACCGTGAAAAACTTGGGGGTGCTATTCGACCAAGCCCTTACATTTAAAGATCATGTTAACCAAGTCGCCGGTACATGTTTCCGGGCCATTGGTCTTCTGAGAAGAGTGTTCCCATACCTCCCAGACACACACAGAAAGAACTTAGTTCAGGCTTTAGTTATAAGCAGATTGGACTACTGCAATGGCCTCCTTTTATCAACTAACGAAGGCCAATTTAACAAACTGCAAGTAGTCCAAAATACGGCGGCAAGGCTAGTTCTGAATGTCCCACCTAGAACTCCCTCCCGCCCTCTGCTTACTGAACTACACTGGCTTCCCGTGCGGCAACGCGCTAAATTTAAAATTCTATGCTCCATCCATAAATGTCTGATAGGCACAGGGCCTAAATACCTGACTAATACCTTTCAACCCTATGTCCCTGGGCGATCACTACGCTCAAGCAACCTTCAGCTGTTGCAGGTACCAAGAATAAAATAATCCAGACAGGGGGGTCGTGCCCTGGCACACACAGGTCCCGTTCTTTGGAACTCTCTCCCCCAGACACTAAAACAAATCCCCAACCACCTATCCTTCCGAAAAACCCTCAAAACATATCTTTTCAGTAATAGTTAGAACACACCTCCCCCACTCAGTCACCTCTGAGCACGAATCTGTATATCCTATGTTCCTTCACCAGGCAAAAGCGCGGAGATACCCCTTCGGGGGTCTATTCAGGCGCGATACAAGAACATAAAATAAATAAAATTAAAATAAGTACCCAGAAAAGGCTAGAGTGCTGGCCTTACAAAGCCTATGTGTTTTATTTATTGTGTACCAAATTCCACTATGTGTTCCAATATAAGTTCTTAAAAACAAAAAAGCCAGTATCTGGCTGGACATTCATTTACTAGGATTACTGAGCATGTTTTGAATTGTGAGCTTCTTCAGTGACCAGTTAAAATGTGTTTATAATAATTACCTTGAGAAATAACACATATTTTAAAACAATGCGTAGTCTGTGTTGTACCTTCAAATTTTATGTTGATTAAGGTAACCCCTTCCTGGTATTTGTCTCAGTCCATGCACATCTCATTCAATGATGTCCCTCCCTCAGAAACAAAGCTCATGAGTATTCAAATCCAAAAGTTCCCAAGTATAGTGCATGACACTTCAATACTTACCTTCTCAGAGATTGCCAATGTGGAGGCTGCAATGGCTGTGTCACTGACATCCTGAGATACTGCCACAAACCTATTGCAATATGTTCCTCATATTTCTGATAACTACGCCCCCGATCTTATCTGAAGATTTGTGCTACCTGGTACAGAAGCGTATAGGTTGGTTAGGGAAGTGTAGCATAGAGAAACAATCATCATCACAAATATATTTTGCACTCACTACTAGTTAGCAGGTTGAGGGAAAACGTGTACACACATCATGTACATATTTCCCAGATGAATAGCCTATAGGCTGGGTGCCATAGCCCTGAAGCTTATTTACACATGGAAGCCGTTAGCACCACAGGGCATAAGAAGCTTTGATCTTATTAACAGCATTTCTCACTGGAGTTGGCCTTGTTCTTGTTTATTTTGCCCGCTGCCCCAGCATAGGATCTCAATAGGCTGGATCAACCTCTTCCTTCAATCTCAATCCCTCTACCTCCGATTTACCAACCTGCAACAGCCGACCAGTCGCTGGATACAACAGTGGAATTGTTGTCAGGCTTAGATCATGCTAGGTATGTTGCTAAGGCACTAGCAGAGGCATTTACTAAGTAGGGAGTAGTTGAATTCACATACCTCAATAGGCTCAGTTTAAAAGGGCTCATGGACCGAGCTAATGGTAAGTTAACAGAGGCTTTGACTGCGAGGGTTCTAGATAAAGGTGGATAAAGGGCCTAGGACAATATAATCCACAGAGAGCTTTCAATGATATACCAAGTTGTGTACTGTCAAACTGCACTCCTTATGGGTGGCTGACTGTCAAAATGTATGTACTGTATCTTCCAGGATGGAGAGATCTGCATGATCAATCATGTCTTTTATGCAGAATTTGCAGCAAACCCAGCATGGTTTAGAGACTGCAGCTCAAACATAGTATCCAGTGACTGGCTGGGCCCACCCGAACCAGAAGCATCCAAGGAAAGGCCGTCGGGCTCTGGAAGAATTACTGCACGATTGGAGGAGCAGAGTGGACGCCTGCTGCCTAGCCACAGCATCCAGACGTCTGCTTACTGACGGGCCGCAAACGTGTGCCTGGGCCTACCGATCTGCAACTCCAAGTGAGAATGGATAAGTCTAATTTCTGAGCCATTGTGGATCTGGGGGAACTCATTTGGACTCAAGGACGTACCCGGACAGTGCTAGAGTGCCAGCCTCACAAAGGTTGAGTTTATTGTTAAGTGACATATATCACTTTGTGTTCCTATATAAATACTACTTTTTTGATAAAAGCAAGTATCTGGTGGACATTCATTTATTGGGGTTGCTGAACATGTTTTGAGTTGTGAGTCTGTGTACACCATGTATCTACCCACCTCTCCCCCTCGAGAAGCCTTGGACTGCTTGACCCACACTACCACTGAGGGTCAAGTGCTGAAGGAGTAGTATTTTGCCCAATTACAAAGGATCCACAGTATGTCCGGCCCAGGGACATCAGGAGTAAAAGGCCACAACCCCCACATGTGGGCCAAGTAGCTCCTGCTTGCCCTGTGGTCTTCTGAAAATGGTTCTGACCGGCCCAAACATACAGAGCCGGGTGTAGACTAAGCGCTATGAGTCCTTATCCCCCCTGGAGGACCCTTCTTTCTGAGGCCAACCCCTCACTAAGTTTATTAGCTCTAAACAGTGCCACAGTGTAACATGTCAAGATGACGGAGCCGTACAACAAACGTGTCTCTTTTTTATTTTACAGAAGAAAACCACAAAGCAGGATTTTCCATTTGAAAAAAAATAATACCCCTCTCGCTATGAGAATCATAACTTATGGCGAGTGGGGCATTTTTTGGTTTTATTTGTCCCTAACCACCAGGTTTTGCCTGGCAGAGATGGACAGTAAAAAATGGCTGTATGTCTGGTTGTCCTAATTGTTGCCCGTTACTCCATCAGGCCATCAGAGAAGTTTGGCTAAGGATGTGATGGTGTAGCTACTGCTGTAACCAAATCTGTGGTCTGCCCGCATATAAATCAGGTGTGCAGACCACTGTATTGGCAGGGAGGGAATCCCGTCACCATTGCAATGTAATTCCGGCTCCACCAACATATAAATTGGTTCCCACGTTCCTTATATTTGAGAGAACTACCTACTCCCCCTGTTAGGGTTTATATCGCCTTGTACTGGTGCTGGCTCAGTGTGCAAGTGTAGCACAGGAAAACAGATACCATCAATTGTCACAATTATATATTTTTTACCCCCAATGGGTTACCAGGTTAAGGGAGAAAATCCTAGATGAATAACAAGCAGGCTAGGTGACATATGCTTGTAGTTTATTTACACATGGAAGTCTATCACCACAGGGTGTAAGTAGGCTGAATCTTCAATTTTAGTACATTCATTCAGAGTTGTCATCATTCTTTTTGCTTTCCTCCTCAACACCATCAACACAATCTCGATAAGCTGGAGCAAATTCTTCTCATAAGGAGTGCAGTTTGACAGTACACATCTTGACATATTATTTAAAACTAGCCGTGCATTATATAAGTTGTATACTGTTGATCCCCCATTATCTAGAATCCTGGCGGGCCTGTTATAACACACTGTGAGCTCTCTCTCAATTAACCCCTTTGAACTGAGTCTAAAGGTATGGGAATCAAATTAATTCCATCTTAGTAAGTGCCTCTGCTAATGCCTTAGAGGTAAAAGCTGCCAATTGATCAGAATGGAATGTGTGAACTTAACATTTTGCTCCTAAGCCTAGCAAGTTTTTGTGACTGTGTGAGCAGTGATCTGGTGTTGGGAACAACCCCCATATGAATCGGGAAACATCCTTTACAACGCAACTTTTACCACGCAGTGCCTTTACGACGCAACTTTTACAACGCAAACCATTACAACGCATTGCGCTGGGGGGCGCTCTAGGATAGGGAATACGTTTAATTTACTATCCAACACCTTCCCTAGTGTCCACGGGGACTGGAGTTGGAATAGTAAATTAAACTATTCACTATCCAGCACCCCAAAGCGCTATGCGTTGTAAAGGTTTGCGTTGTAAAAACTGTGTTGTAAAAGCATGCGATGTAAAAGCATGCGTTGTAATGTCATACATCCATATGAATCATGTAGACGTGTTAACTGCTACCAGTATATGTTTGCATTTGTCTACTGGCCAAATCGCACCAACGTGGTCCAGTTACAAAATTTAGAAGGAATGTGATGGTTTCTTGAGTGGAGCTTGTGCAGGTCTCACAATTGTAGAGTGCTTAGCATATTCTGTTGTGAGCAGTTTTTATTAGGTTCAATCGGTTAGACTTATTTGGTATGCAACAGTCTCCTATTTAAGAAAAATGACTGTTAGGAGCACATCTTGTCCCATTAAATAGTTCTATTTATCCAGAATGCCAAGGGGCAGGGCTTTTTTCTCTGTAATATTCGGACTGCTGAGTGTTTTTCCAAGTAGTTTTTTGTTTTTTATTCCCGGGTCATCACTGCTAAGGGGTAAAGTATGTTCACTGGGATTAGTTAAAATCGTTTGAAGTAAAAACACTAACTGGCATTGTACACTAAAATATGAGTGCAGTCCAATGTCATCATCGATTGAAAGTACAGACCTCATGTATCTCTTACATTAAAAAAATATCAACAAAAAAGATCAATTTTAAAATGCACGGTTATTCTCAACATTTTTGTAAAATTACGCTTGCACACATCGGCTTAACACTTATATCCTCTTAGAGTTTGAACCTTTCAAATGTACAGTAACTGATAAAAAAATATAAAAGAATTGAGTTTAGGATAACAGGAAACTGCAACCAACAGTACATCAGAGACGACCTTCATGTTGACTTTATATAACACAATATTACGATTCAGGTAATGTCGCAGTGAAGGTTTGAGTTTGTCATTGTCTCTAGTTTACGAAATGCTAGGTCTACAAACTTTATTAATTTACTGATAAAGTAGTTAGTCTTAAGAGTGAAATAGCAGTTTATAGCTTCCCTGATTGTTCAAATTTTTGCTTCTATGAATGACGGTCACAAGTACTTTCTCCACATGTTTTTTGCAAATACACATTGTGTGCTCTAATAATTCATTTTTGTAGTCACACAATCTGCAGGATTTTGAGTTGCAATTTATTTTTTTCATGACCCTTCAATCTGGCATATTGGACTGTATAGTAGGCAGAACGTTAAATAGTTCATTTTTTTGTGCCGTCAGATTTGATTCTATGCATGGCTGCTTTGTTAGGTGATAGGAGTCTTAGGATGATTCCATGAATTTTCTATTCTAGTAGAGTTGTTAAATCTCTTGTTATAAAATTCAAGAGGATTTGCTTTTATGAGAAAATGGAATTTAAAAGAAATATTAGCCTTGTTATAAAATGTTTTTTTTTGTTTTAAATGGGGTCCTAAAAAAATATTAGCCTTGTTATAAAATTCTGAACAGGATTTAGCTTTACAAAACACATTGGATGATGTGAGAAAGTGGCTCTGTATATTCTGGACAATAATGAAGTACAGTGTGTACAGAGTCCACAATCCCCAAAGGTATAACAGAGGTTAAAGTCAGAACTGACCTTACTCTCCAAAGTGGTAGCTTGGTCGAGCAGTAAGACAGTACCAGAGGACAGTGTAAAGCATTTGTTGTACACACTCAGTCAGCAAAAGGTTTCACAGACTTAAGAACTGAACTCCAGGCCAATTGTTATTATATCCTCAGATATAGTTGTTTTATTTTTAGAACCAACAGTTATAAAAATATACTTTTCAAGTCATGAGTACTCTCATTTAACTACTTTGCAGAGGAGCAATACAGTTTGTGCACACAATAATTACAGGATAGCTAGAAAGCAACACAGTTCTGAAACACACTCTAGCATTGAGCTCAATGGGTTTTTCACAGGTAAGTACAGTTGATTACTTTATGGATTACTTTGGTAGTTCCAGGACCAGATCTTAGATTCAGTCCTGGGGTCTAAGCTGAAACCAGATTAGCAAAAACGTTTTAGTTATTGTGATGAATTTTCATGAATATAAAACTGTTTTAAAAGTTCACAATTAGAAACTTTTTTATGTACTTCTGACAATGTTATTCAATGGGAGGAAATTCAGGTTGCAGGTAAAGTACGATCACGTCACTTTTGTAACCCAGCACTAGTCTCCTAGGGCCAGCACTGGGGGTTTAACTCAAAACAGGTAGGTAATTGCCTTTCAGTATTTCGTACGATTTTTAAAGAATATTTGCAGTTTTCAAAAGTAGACAGAAGAAATTTCATAGAAAAGCAGACAATGGGTTCCTATGGAGAAAATACAGGTTACTAGTAAACCCGCTAGGGATTACTTTCGCGGTTCAGTACTGGGCTGAAAGGTACAGCACTGGCTTCTCTCCTGATCACAGGTGAGTACTTTCGAATTCGGACTTTGGCTGATTTTATAGGAATATTTTCAGTTTTCAAAACTTCACACTTAGAACATTTTCGAGTCAAAATGGGTCAATGTTATCCAATGGCAGGTAAGTGAATTACCGGTTTCCAGGTGAGTACTTGGTTGGTGAAGTTAGGGTCCAGGGTCAGGTGAGTACAGTTAGTTCAGTCCCAGCGGCACAGGGGCAGCCGGGTGCAGAGGTAGGTAGGCCCAATGTTATCCAATGAGGGAAAAGGTGCCTTTGGTTGGTGGCTGCTGGCTAGCAGGCCACGTGGCTCTGGGAGCTGGGCTCCTGGTCACTTGCTCAGGGCAAGGGGGAAAGTAAGATAGGGCCAAGGGGTCACAGCCAGCGGCACTCGGGCGGCTGGGTGCAGGGTGCTTTTGAGCCGTCGGGTGCTCAATGTTATCCAATGAGGATCTTGAAAAAGGAACAAAGGCTGCAGCTTCGGGGACGGTGACTCTCCAGGGGCGACCAGCACTTCGAGAGGTAAGTTGGGATGATAGAGCACAGGTAGGTACCCCAAAGAGAGGCACAGGGGGCCGCGGGGCACCGGGTGCAGGGGTGTCTTTGGGGGTCGAAAAAGCTTACCCTCGACTGGTCGCGGTTGGGGTGGCCCCTGGTTCAGAGTCTGCAGGCATCGGCTGGTTCGTCGAGGAGGGTGTTTGGGCACTGGACTTTGGGTCCCAGTTGCCGGGGGGACGTCTTCCTGGTCTTGGTTCGGGTTGGCCCGGCCCGGGCTCGGCTGATGCAGAGTGGGCTGGCACGGAGCTTCCTGGTGAGCACCAGGTTGGTTGTTGCAGCAGAGCCTCTGCTGATGGGAGTCCCAATCTTCGAGGGTAAAGGCAGGCAGGTCCTCTGGGTGTCCCAAGGTTGCTGTCCGTGGAGGTCGCCGGGATTAGGCAGGAGCAGGTTCCAGGATCAACAGGCCGGTAGGGCTGGGGCCAAGTCAGTTGTTGTTGTCCTGTTGTTAGCAGCTGCGCGGCGGGTCTTCTTCTTCTTGATCTTCTTTCTTCTTTTGCTATCGGGATCTGAGGAAGGAAGGTTCAGGGAGCCCCTAAATACTAAATTTAGGGGCGTTACAGGTAGGGCAAGGGCAGGGACCAATGGGCCCCTGTCCTGGGGTGAGGACACCCACTAGCCTGCTCCTCTCCTGTGGGAGGGGGGCAGGAGCCTAGCTGGGATTGGGAAGGGCTCCCCATCTACAAGATGGCTGGAGCCCGGGGTCGTGCTTCACCTCGCCTCCTCCACCTGAGGGGTGGAGTTGCCAAAGGTTGGCACGCCCTCCTTCCTGACGTTGGTCTGGAGAAGCTCTCAGAGGCGGTATGCCTTTGAAGCTTCCCCCTGTCCATCCTGGGGGAGGAGACATAGCACCTCGCCCAGGATGTGCATTGTTGCAGGCCCAGGAGAACGGGGGCTCTCCACCCAGGGGTCCAGCAGCATGTCTGCTGTGTGGCAGCCTCTGCAGCAACTCAGCCCAGATGTGGATTGTAGGTTCGGGTTTTGGAGGGCATCTCTAAGATGCCCTCTCGTGCATTTTACATTAAATCCCACATTGGCATCAGTGCGGGTTTAATGTGCTGAGAAGTTTGGTACCAAACTTGTCAGTCTTCAGACACCCTCACACACCGTCACTGACCCTCACCCCCACTGCTGCACGCCTCACACTGCTGCACGACACACTGCTGCACAACACACTGCTGCATGCCTCACACTGTGTGTGAGGGTGTGTGACGGTGAGAGGGTGTGCGGGTGTGTGAGGGTGAGAAGGTGTGAGGATGAGGGTCCGAAGTAAATGGTGGCAGGGCAGACATCATGAGACCTGGTGGTGACTGCGTTGGTCAGTTTCAGAATCCGGAGGGGCAGAGTCAGCACAGTCTGCGAGGGATCAACGTGTCTAGAGGCAAAGCATAGCGGATGTAGCATTGCAGCTAGCAAGTCGAGTGTTTTCAAGCTGTGTCCCTAGAGAGATGGCAACACAGCAACAGCATTTGAGGGGCAAGGCTACTGTAAACATTGTCTACATTGCTGTGGGGGGGCGGGAGCGCATTCCTTTGAAGTCTGATGGGGCGGGGGAGCGGCTTGGGAGCGGATTCCTTTGAAGTCTGATGCCAAGGCTCAGACAAATGGTGGTGTGCGAGCAGCTTCCTTTGAAGTCTGATGCCGAGGCAGATGGCGTTTGATGTGCACGCGCCTGCCTCACACGCCTGCCTCACATGAACTGTAGGCGATCCGCAGTTTGGTAGAGTTTTTAAACAGCTTACTATAATCTCGCCTATTTATTCCTAATGGGATATAATAGGCGAGACCTAAAAAGGTGACCTGGGGGAGGTTTACGATTTCTGACTTCCCCGTCAGTCGGCAGCATACCAGAAGCAGGCCCACAAACTTCCACCCTCAGAAGCCAGAATAGGGTTGAAGGTACTGAGATAGACCTTCTTTCTCCATTGCAGCTCATGATAGGGCAAGAGGATGTGTGGGGAGAGGATGTGGAGTAACGACCAGAGCTGCCGACTTTGGAGCTGGTGATCCAGGTTCGAGGCTCTGCGTCGGCTCAACATTCTGGGATTCTGGGCATATCACTTGATTTCCCTGTGCTTAGGAACAGTGCCTAGAGACCCTCTTGGGTGATTAGCCACGCTCTACAAATCACAGTATTATTATTATTATTATTACTGACAAGCCCTGAAGCTTCATTATCTGGCATTCTGCACTGCATGAGGCTACTGCAGTATTTTAGATATGTATTGTGTCTGTGTGATGTCGGGCTGTAACAGCCCCCACCTTACACATGCGCAGTACAGCTAGTGGATCCTGCTTCTGCTGCAGGGTAATATTAGAAGTTTTACAAGTAAACAAATGATCCGTAGGATCATTTCTTTTTATGTGAAAACTGTAACATGCTGAGCAATAATGGCAGAGCGAGGAAGTGGGTTGATGCCTTGGCACCTCCTGAGGCAGCAACCACCAACACTATCTCCTCCTCTTCCTTCTCCCATTCCTTACTCAGTCAGAAGATTCCGCCTTCTCATAAGAGGCATTTCTAAAAAAGCAGTTTGCATTTTTTTAAACCTTTATTTTTCCCTGCTTCTTACCCCAGCCATGTCACCTGCATGGTCTAAAAAAAGGGCTGGCTCACCCCCATTACTTCATTTTTTTCTGTGTGCGAAATGGTAATCCTGAGCTTGTGGTAGTTGACCAGTACGGTAGTGATAGATTGCAATTGCGGTTTATACTGCTTTTCAGACAAGAGTTTGTGGAAGTCTCACTTCCATATTCGTGCTCTTGGCTGGTGGATTCTGGTGTCTGAGAGTCAGACTCGCAGCTATAGAGGTCAGCAATTGATTAATTTTGTTCTCCTTCTGCAGTCTGATTTTCTAACCAGTTTGCAATGGGTGTGCCTCTCCCCTTCCACTGTCAAGCAAGTACTCTGGTATTCGGTAGCTGTACTTCAATGTCTCCATTTTAAGCACGTTATAACAAATATTTACATTACAGACTCGTCCTATGGCTGTGGCTTATAGTCAGACCCCTGGAAATATGCAATTCTGCTGCGTTTTATACATAATTATGGATTTGCTGTATTCGCCACATAATGTCACCTTCTGCATAATCTGCAGATGTTAACAAAAACTTTGTTTCTAGCTCAAACAGATTAAAAGTTACTAAAGTTGGGGCAACACGATGACACACCGTGGAAATTCCTATGCAAAAATGGTTCACGTTTCCATTGCTTATTATTGTATTTGTCAAGTAAACTGGTACTAGTGAGGTAAAACCTTTGTCCAGGCAGCTTTAACGTGTAAAAATGACAAAATTATGTAGTAATGCTACCACAAAACCTCCATCATTATGTCACATCATTTGCCTTTTCTTCTCACATAATTTAGCCAATTCTGCTGCATAATCTTGTCCACTGGTGCCGCATAATTGAAGTCGGTTTTGGTCAAATGACATCGCCTTTGTTTTCTGCTCACACCGGTCTCGGCTGTTTTTCTGGGGGCAGGAAGAGATTGGCAGAGTAATACAAATGTGGCATTCCTGCTCTCTGCTCTTACAATGATCCCTGGCCATCTCCAGATACCTGGGAGTGCACTGCGTTGCAGAGAAGGAGTGCTCGGAGACAAACGACCAAGTGCCTAGCAGTGAGAAACTGGCATCTGGCGACCCGGATGGGCTTTTTCTTAGGCCTTCGGCACGCCGCTGCTCGCACGCTCTGCGCTCCAGTTCCGGATGAGCTACCTGAGACGGCGGCATGGACAGATGGTCATAGCCGGCGGTTCTCTGACGGCAAATTAAAACTGCGACAGAAAGAGCTCGGAACAAATAACCCATCTAGCAAGGTAGGGAGGCTGATGGCATTGCTTATAATGCACTCCTGGGCCTCCGCAGGCGGCGGAAGACAGACTGCTGCGCTCTAGCTCTGTAGAGCCATTCTCTCTCTCAAATGCTTTCTCTCTCCACGTACATATAAAGCCGTATTTTTTTCTCTTCATTCTCGGTGTCGCCTTTATCTTTCGCCCTACACAGTATTTCTTGTTCTTATGCCTACCAATCTTTCTTTTCAATTATCATTGTTCTCTAGCCACCCTTTCTCTCTAGATCTGTCGTTTTTTTCTTCTTTCTCACTTTTCAGTCATTATTTCATTAAATCGTTTCACCCAACTATTTCATTCTTTCTTTTCTCTCTATCTCCATTGTTTGTTTCTGTAACAATCATGTCTCCCTTTGTTCAAACAGATATTTATTTTTTCTTTCTGTGCCATTTTCCTTCCTTGTCTCTTAAGCCCTTTGTCCCTTCTTTTTATTACCTTTGCTCTCCATTTGTTTTCCTTTTCTCATTTCCTCGTCATCAATCTGGTCTCATCCTACACTGTTTATCAATCTACACATCTATAGATTTTCCTTTTACTCCCCATCTCTTCTTTCCCCATGTTTCTTAGACCCCTTCTCTCCACTTGGTCATCTAATCTCATTTTTTTGGGTCGAGCCTACCAGACAGCCTGGTTTCAAAAGACTTGTTTTGGGGGACTGGGAGAGTCGTGGGGGAGAGCGTTTACCAAAAATGTACAGGGTCTTACAGCCAGCCTGTTGCCTATCGTTGGTTGGCTTTATTGTTGCTCTCCTTTGCTTGTTTCTTATTTGATAGTTTTCCTTATCCACTTATCCAGCTTGTATATTGTCCCTCATCTGAAGCATAGCCTCTTTACCATCCTCTTGGGTGGCTGACATGTGTCTATCTACTGCTCACTTTTTGGGAACTACTTTTTTGTCTTTGGTTAAGCGCTCCATAAGGGTGCATGCTTTTGCAGCTCTCTCACTCTGCTGCTCAATATCTCCACTCAGCAGCCCCACTCCCATATTGCTCTCTCAGTCATGCCACCTGCCCCCACCCGTTGCTTCCCCCTATCTGCTCCTCCACCACCTTTTTAAAATATTTGTTAAACATATTTTTTTATTGAGAGCCAATTAGCAAATTTCTGCCGGCCCTCCACAAAAGTACTTTTGTAGACTTACAATAACTTTTTTAATTGACCATTCTAAGTGCTGCCCACTATCTTAGATAGGTCAATAAAATAATGATACAGAATGATGTGGGCAGCATTTTCTAAGTGTGGGCCTGCGTGATGCTATCAATCAATCAATCATTTGTTAAGCGCACTACATACCCGCTAGGGTCTCAAGGCGCTGGGGGGGGAGGTGGGGCCGCGACTGATTGAGCAGCCAGGTCTTTAGTATCCCGCTGAAGGTCAACAGGTCTTAGGGTCTGTCGTAGGCTCAGTGGGACGGTGTTCCATGTCTTGGCGGCGAGGTGGGAGAAGGATCTCCTGGTTGTTCTTCGGATGCGCGGGATGGTGGCGAGTGAGAGGTCGGCGGAGTGTAGCTGGCGGTTGGGGATGTAGAAGGAGAGCCGCCTCTTGAGGTAGGCTAGGCCGGTCTTGTGGAGTGCCTTGTGTGCGTGGATGAGGAGCTTGAAGGATATCCTCTTGTTGAACGGGAGCCAGTGCAGGTTTCTCAGGTGGGGGTGAAGTGGCCGTGTCGTGGTACAGCAAGGATCAGTCATGCCGAGGCGTTTTGGATGCGTTGTAGTCCATTGATGAGCTTGGTCGGGGCTCCCACGTAGAAGACGTTTCCATAGTCGAGACTGCTGCTGACGAGGGCCTGGGTGACTGTCTTTCTTGTATCTGTTGAGATCCATCTGTAGATCTTGTGGAGCATGCGGAGGGTGTTGAAGCAGGAGGAGGAGACGGCGTTGACTTGCTTGGCAATTGAGAGCGTTGAGTCGAGGATGATTCCCAGGTTGAGTGTGTGGTCGGGGGGGGGGTCGGCGCTGCCCCCAGTGCCGTTGACCACCAGGAGTCGTCCCAGGCTGATGTGTTGGAGCCGAGGATGAGGACCTCCGTCTTGTCCGAGTTCAGCTTCAGACAGCTGATCTTCATCCAGTCGGCGACGGCCTTCATTCCTTCATGGAGGTTGGCTTTGGCGGTGATGGGGTCCTTGGTGAGGGAGAGGATCAGTTGAGTGTCGTCTGCATAGGAGATTATGTTGAGGTCGTGCTGTCGGGCGACGTGTGCCAGCGGGGCCATGTAAATGTTGAACAGTGTCGGGCTGAAGGAGAATCCTTGGGGTACGCCGCAGATGATCTCGGAGGCTTCGGAACTGGGAGGCCGACGCTCTGGGTTCTGCCATAGAGGAAGGAGGTGCTTCATTCCAGAGCCTTGTCTCGGATCCCTGCGGCGTGGAGGCGAGCGCATAGTGTGCGGTGGCAGACGGTGTCAAAGGTGGCAGAGAGGTCTAGGAGGATGTTGGCTGCAGTCTCCCTGTTGTCTAGCAGGGTCCTAATGTCATCCGTGGCGGCAATGAGGGCGGTCTCGGTGCTGTGGTTGCTGTGGAACCCTGACTGGGAAGGGTCCAGGATTCTGTTCTCTTCGAGGTA
Source organism: Lissotriton helveticus (assembly GCF_964261635.1). Classification (NCBI taxonomy): domain Eukaryota; kingdom Metazoa; phylum Chordata; class Amphibia; order Caudata; family Salamandridae; genus Lissotriton; species Lissotriton helveticus. The sequence goes on along the minus strand of NC_136057.1, from coordinate 1,687,929,346 downwards.
TCGGGTTAAATGTCTGTTAACGATTTTCTCGATGACCTTGACGGGAAGGGGAGCAGAGAGATGGGTCAGAAGTTCTTGAGGTCTCTTGGGTCTGCCTTGGGTTTTTTGAGTAGGGCGTTGATCTCGGCGTGTTTCCAGCTCTCTGGGAAGGTCGCGGTCTCAAGGGAGAGATTGATGACGTTGCATAGGTGGGGTGCGATGGAGCTGCTTGCTTTGTTGAAGACCTGGTACGGGAATGGGTCTGACAGAGAGCCGGAGTGGATTGTGCTCATGGTCTTGATGGTGTCATCGACGCTCACGCTGGTCCAGGCTAGCAAGGGGATGTGGTCGATGGTGTGCGGAGGGTCTGTTGTGTTGCTGTCTGGGTGTTGAAGCTGTCGTGGATGTCTGCTATCTTGCAGTGGAAGAAGGTGGCGAAGGAGTCACACAGGGCTTGCGACGGCGGGATGTCGTTGGTGTTGGAGAGTTCCTTCACAATGTTGAAGAGCTCCTTGCTGTTGTATGCGTTGTTGTCGAGGCGGTCTTTGAAGGAGGTCTTCTTGGCAGCCCTGATGAGGTGGTGGTGGTTGCGGACGGCGTCCTTGTGTGCTGCGTGGCTGTCCGGAGTTTGTTCACTGCGCCACTTCTTCTCTAGTTTCCGGCAGGCTTGCTTGGCATCTAGGAGTTCTGGGGTGAACCAGCTGGCCCTCTTGCTGGTGTCTCTGTGGGGGGGTTTCTTCAGCGGGGCGAAGGTGTTGGCGCAGTCCTCGATCCAGCATCTGAGGTTGTGGGCAGCGACTTTGGTGTTGGAGGGTTCGGTAGGTGGGCTGAGAGCGAAGTTTGCATGTAGATGGTCTTTGGTGATTTTGCTCCAGCTGCGGCGGGGGATCTGTTGGGTGCGGTGGTGGGTTTCTGGAAGGTGAAGTGGATGCAGCGGTGGTCGGTCCAGAGGAGTTCAGTGGTGTCGCTGACGGAGACGTGCGGGCTTGAGGAGAAGACAGGGTTAAGCGTGTGGCCGGCGGAGTGGGGGGGGGGCGTTGTGATGAGTTGTCTCAGTCCGAGGTTGGCGAGGTTATCGATCAGGGTTGTGGAGTTGTTGTCGTTGTTCTCAAGGTGAAAGTTCAGGTCTCCAATGAGGATGTAGTCGGTGGAGGTCAGGGCGTGCGTGCTGATGAAGTCGGCGATGGAGTCGCTGAACTGGGGGTGGGGTCCGGTGGGTCGGTAGACGAGGGTGCCTCTGAAGTTAGAGTTGGGGTCTGTGTGGATATGGAAATGCATGTGTTCGGCGGTGCTGAGCGCGTCGTCGGTGGTAGTCCAGACCCTGATGCTGTTCTTGTGAACGATGGCAATTCCTTCTCCAACTCCGTTAGTAGTATTCATCGAAGGTGGTTTAGGTCTTTCTTGGCGGGTGATTCGTCGGCTCTGTGGCTGGTGTAGCTGCAGTTCCGGCAGGTGAAGGAACCGTGTGTGCGTTTCGGGCGGCCTTGAAGCAGTTGTGGGTCCGTCCGGGGTGAGAGCGTGCAGAGTGCTGGCGCCGTAGTGGCGGCGGTCGTCATGGCGGGTGCGAGGCCAGGGGTTCTGGCGCTGGGCGTGGTCCAGGCACGAACGGGCAGAGACGGGCTTGCCGTGCACCAGCGGCGCGACCACGCAGTGGCTGGCATGTATGGGGAGGTGGGAGTGAGGAGCAGCTGGGAGGCGGGGGCAGCAAATGTGCAGTCAGGGGGGCGGAGCCGCAGGAGACACAGCAGCGGAGGTGGTGAGAGGCGACGAAGGAAACAGAAGGCAAAGGGGCACAACAATTGAGGGGGAAACGAGTGGCACAGAGGGCAGAAAGGTCACAAAAGGGCAAAAAGGTCACAAGAATACAGGGGAAACGAGTGGCACAGAAGGCAAAAAGGTCACAAGAAGGGCAAAAAGGTCACAGAAAACGGGGGAAACGAGTGGCACAGAAGGCAAAAGGTCCCAAGAAAGGGCAGAAAGGTCACAAAAAACGGGAGGGGGAAACGAGTGGCACAGGAGGCAGAAAGGTCACAAAAAGGGCAAAAAGTCACAAAAAACAGGGGAAACGAGTGGCACAGGAGGCAGAAAGGTCCCAAGAAAGGGCAGAAAGGTCACAAAAAGTGGGGGGAAACGGTGGCACAGAGGGCAGAAAGGTCCCAAGGAAGGGCAGGAAGGTCACAAAAAACGGGGGGAAAGAAGTGGCACAGAGGCAGAAAGGTCACAAGAAAGGGCAGAAAGGTCACAAAACAAACGGGGGGAAACGAGTGGCATAGGAGGCAGAAAGGTCACAGAAATGCAGGGGCAGCTAAGCAACAGAAGGCAAAAACGGGCAGAGAGACACGGGGCCACGAGGGGAGCAGAAGGAAAAACGGGGCAGAGAGACACGGGGGCAGCGAGGGGGGCAGATGGGAAACCAGGCAGAGAGACACGGGGGCAGCGAGGGGAACAGAGGTAGTGAACAGGTACAGGCCACGTACAGGCAGCGCGGGAGACAGACAACAGCAGTCACAGACACAACAATGAAAATGCAGTCACTACAACGGGAGCAATGAAAGAAAATACAGGCAATACAATGGAGGATGAGCAAACCTATGGCCTACCACTGGCCACCAGGGATGAGGCGCAGGTGGTAGCCTGCGGGTGGAGGAGGGCCTCCAACTTCCTCAGCAGCGGCGGCTGGGGCAGGGAGGCACATGCGGTTCGGGGCGGAGGGGGAGCGACCTACCTGGAAGGGTCAAGGGTCTAGGGATGCTAGAGAATGACATGATAGCCAAGAGCAGACACTTCATCATGCCTTTTATTTTGCCAATACGAAATAGCACCAGCAAAAAACATTATCTTTTAACAATTGTATTCTGTATTGGCAAACCCAGTAGGTCCTAAAGGTCCGACCTATTCGATTTACTAATGCTTGTCTCATTTTCGCATCTTCTTTCCCTTCTCCTTTTTTCAGTTCATGTAGATTACTCCTGTTTTGCTCCCTTCCTGCCTACTTCTATGCTTGCAATCCTTCCTACTCTCAGGGCTGGACTGGCTACCGGGCGTGTTGGCATGCTGTCAACCTGGGGGCTAATTTCACTGCGGTGGGGGCTAATTTCGTTGATGGGGACCTGCCAGTGCTTCGAAATAAACAAACCAAAACGATTTTTTTTTAGCACGTGCAGGTCCCCATCAACGAAATCAGCCCCCAGCTCGGGAGCACACCAAAAAGCCCGGTAGCCAGTCTGGCCCTGCTTACCCTCTACCTTTCTATCACTTCAACTGCACCACTTTCTCTAATTTCCTCTTTATCACCTGGTTATCTTTTTGTTCTTTCTCAATTAATCCATTCTTTCCCCGGGTCTATTGATTGCATTCTTCATCTCGGTGTACTAATTCTCACTCTATTAACCTTTCCCTTTAATAACTTCCTCTGCATATCTTTTTTCTGCCCGTCCATACCACTTCCTTGTCTTTTGCTCTCTATACTCTGTTTCTCTCGAGCATTCTCTTAGTTATTATATCTTTTCACTCTCTGTTTTTGATGGCCCTCCTTATCCTGAGAGGCTTATTTTAAGGCTGACAGGCTGTATTCCTTTCCAGGTCAGCATAGGGATGTACTCTGTTGCCCTGTCAGACTACCAACAACCATATTTAGAGACCCTCTCTTTCCTGGCTGAGATCTCTGTGCCTTCAGAGGAGCTGAAGGCACTTAAGCTTTGCTGTCTGGGTGTCATGTGTAGTGCTCTCAAAGTAGGAGTTTGTTTTTGTAAAACAAAAGTCCCTGACACACAGAGTTTTTGCCCATCAAGTGGGGCCATTTTCTTGTTTTCCTGCTCCTGGCAGTACCGAACAGGGAAAAAGTGACAATGTCCAGTTTGCCTGTGATAGGTGGATCGTCTAAAATACTTTTGACGCAGTCAGTTTGAAGTTTCCAACAGTGGTGGTAGTGGAGGCTCCTTTGACTGAAACGTGACGATTCGGCTTATTTTGAGTAGAGTGGGCGAATGGAGAGTTAGATTATAGGGTACTCTCCACATCTGTGGGAGATTAATCGGTCATTCGAGCTCCAAATACGCCCATTGAAATTCTTTCGCTCTTCTTTTCTAGTATTTCTTTCTTTCTGTCTTTTTCTGGCCTTTACCTACCATCATTCTCATGTCCTGAATTTCCGTCCTCTTTTTTCAGTTAATCTTTCCTCTTGCTTTTCTCTCTTTACCTCATCCACCCTTTCTGAATTTTTCCAATGGCAATCCTGTTTCTTTTCTGCTTGTCGCTTTTTCCTATGTTTATTTGTCTCCTTTTAATGTGTCTTGCCTCCCTTTTTCTATTGCTTTTTTGGCTTTACATTGTGTATTGGAAATTCTGCAATCAAAGAATGTTTTTAAGTGTTTACTTAGGCAGATAAGCTATCAACACTGCATTGTTTGGGTTAACTTCTTAGTGCAGCTAGCCCAACGATACAAATAGGCTGTTAACCCCTTCGGGGCGGATGACGATCTCAGCTCGTCATGGGCATAACCTGCGCTACGCGGATGACGAGCTGAGCTCGTCACGTAACGCGTTTTTTTTTAAAATCGCAGCGCGCAGCGGGAAAACCGCTAGCGCGCATGCGGTTAATATTGCACTGTTTGCAATGAGTGTAATGTGTAGTCATGCACACACCCAGCAAGTTGTACTACATCTGAGGAAATTAGTTTATGTAAAAAGTTGTATTTGTGGACGTTCTGCCATATGCTTTACTGTATGGCATAACTGTAATACTTTACCATCCTCTATGGCAGCGGGTACTCGTTGTAGTGACCGTTAGCGGCATGAGCATTCACAAATTGAGGAAGGTTGTAGCAGCATGCTATGAAAGCCCTGACCCACTCTAGTAGTTTTTAGCTGGAAAACTAGATTCAAAGAGAAAAATAGCAATGACCTCAGAGTTTTACGGACATTAGTATGAACCATCCATGCAGTGCTTGGGACACCGTTAATTTGCAAATTTGAGTTAATCACAGACAGAATATGATCATCAAACCTGGAAGAGAATTGCAGTAAAAAAGAGCATACTATGACAAACTGGGGTAGGAGAAGGGATTGACTGAGCAACACTTATTCTGGACTCTTAGGTGAGTGATGTATATTCCAAAGCAGTGGAAGATGCAGAAATTAGCCCCGCTGAAAATCATAGCAATTCATAGTGCAGTAGAAAAAGATTTTGATTCCTGGATCATCAGTTTGAATCTTCAACCAATCTGGGAAAGCCAGGAGCACAATTTCATATGACCAACCCTATAAGGTTCACCAAAGCAACAAAGTCCAAGATGCTCACTGGAAAGCATGGGACACATCTTTGGAAGGCCCAGATTTCTGTAAGCAAAGACGACACAACCCGTGACCAAAACACCTACCAAGCACAACTGGAACTTTTATTGTGCTTTGGGTGTTCAAGAATAACCCCCCAAGCCCATTTGAACGAAGATGATTCATGGGAAAATATTATTTTCTGCATTGGTTCTGACTTCAGCCCCACAGGCATAGAGAGCCATTCAAAGCGATACCAAAGGGGATGATGGACGGAGCGTTTGAGCAAATCAAACACTCTGTTGTGTTTCTATATAGGACCCTAATTCGATATTCCCGATTTATGCCCTTATATGGCTATAATAAATATTATCCTTATAAAAGGCATAATAATCATATCCATATTTAGTAATAGCCCATGCAGTCCAAATACAGCATGGCTACTCATCTAGACTCCTAGAAAGTACAACGCGTTCTTTAAACAAACCAAGCTTCCAGCAGCCCGGGAAATCCCCCTGCTCTTGTTTTGATTTGCACAAGAACTCCTAGAGTCAGAAAGAACTGTTAGTTCTTGGTGACGTCTTATGTCCAACCTTACGTCAAACCCAGCACCTTTCAGGTATAAATATACCAACGATGCCTTAAGCAAACACACAGTGGTTTGGAGCAGAGCGGCTATCTACTTGCCCGGAAGGCCAGCTGATGCGAGGAGCCGAAGGAAGCCGCCCCTCCCCTTTGACGCACTGAGGAAGACGCTGTCTTTTTTTCTCCAGCCGAGAAAATCCAGCTCCGGTGTTTCCACCTTGCGGGTGGTTGGGATATCGAGTCCTGAGAGAGAGATACAGGACCTCCTTCATTCTAAGAACCAAAAGGTACGGAGCTGACTAAACCCTTAAGAGAATTCTTGATTCAGATCTTTGGCAAAAAAAAGCAACTTAACTTAAACTGCAACTTACTTACTCCTTCCCACGTATTAGGCTTAGGTCAGGTACACCGGGGTAGGCGTAGATTAGAAGCACCAGTTGAGTACGATAGTCAATGTTTTTATGTATGTATATATTTTATCCATTTTAAAGTATCATATGGCTAAGAAACCATATCAATGCTTTTACAGTATTATTTCATAATACTCCTTTTACTGTACGCACTTTACTTTATGATAAGTATTGCAATTGTGGCAATTCATTTCTCTTGCATGAGAAAGAAGACTGCTCAATAAATAACACCTTTAATTGAAAACGCCCATCTCTCTATTTCTCTGCACTCTGGTGAAACTAAGTATGCACGATTGACTGAGTGAAATAACCGTCTATTGTTTTCACACGACTCTAGAGGTACACTCTTTATTCTGAGGGAGCAAAGTTGTCATGTTATATGGTTGTCAGAAGCTAATCCCTTCTTGCCTATCCAGGGAAGTTAAACTCCTCCTTGTTTACTCGAGAAAGTTTCTAGTGACCTCTGAGCTAGCTGGCAAAACTGATTAAATCTAATATAGTCAGTAGAGACCTAGTCGACCTCAGTCCTACGTCTACACTGCTGTTTATATTATTCCAATGCGCAGAGCCTATTGGGAATATAGGAACTACACTACAACTCACTCCCAGTCAACTGATCTGGGTTTAATCCATCACCATTCTTTAGCTCACTCCACCACCCCAGTTCAGACATGGCCATATGTTTTTGAATCCAGTGGCAAAGTGAGCAAGGGACCCACGTCTGGGCATACCCTGCCAACTTAGGGCGAGCAAAGCGATACCAAAGGGGATGATGGACAGAGCGTTTGAGCAAATCAAACACTCACCCCCAGTCAACTGATCTGGGTTTAGAGAGCCATTCAACCATAAAACTGAGATGATTAAATGGATCTATGACAAAATATAGAAACCCAAAATATCGAAATACAAAAATATCGGAGCAATAATATCGATGTAAACAATATCGATATCCTATCTACAACAAAGTAAGTACTAAAATATCGGGAAAAAAATATCGATGTTAAAAATATAGTTTTTAAAAAAATATCGTTTTTTTTAATTTAAAAAATATGTAAAATTAATTAAAAAACACTTAAAAATATAATAAACATAGTTAAAATTATTTTTTATTATTTGAAATTAATAAGTAATATACATAATTTAATAAAAAAATAATTAAATATATACATATAATATATATATATATATTACTTAATAATTAGTTTTAATATTTATTGTAATAACTTATAAATAATTACAAATATTATAAATTACAAATTCATCTACACACGTAAAATATTAACATAAATAAAATAATTATGCAAAACAAATAAAAAAAAATAATTTACTTTTAATAATAATTATATAATGCATTAACTAAAACAATACAAAAAATATTAAATAACAGAGGGAATAAAATACTATTCCAACTCCAAAAAAACAACAGTAAGGAAAATATGTTGGATAGCGTAGGGGTAAAAATGACTATTCCCACTCCAAAGAGTGCAACAGTAGGGAAAGTGTTGGATAGCGTAGGAGTCAAAATTACTATTCCCACTGCAGAGAGTGCAACAGTAGGGAAAGTGTTGGATAGCGTAGGGGTGAACATGACTATTCCCACTCCAAAGAGTGCAACAGTATGGAAAGTGTTGGATACCGTAAGGGTAAAAATTACTATTCCCACTCCAGAGAATGCAACAGTAGGGAAAGTGTTGGACAGCGTAAGGGTAAAAATTACTATTCCCACTCAAGAGAGTGCAACAGTAGAGAAAGTGTTGGATAGCGTAAGGGTAAAAAATACTATTCCCACTCCAGAGAATGCAACAGTAGGGAAAGTGTTGGACAGCGTAAGGGTAAAAATTACTATTCCCACTCCAAAGAGTGCAACAGTAGGGAAAGTGTTGGATAGCGTAGGGGTAAAAATTACTATTCCCACTCCAGTGAGTGCAACAGTAGGGAAAGTGTTGGATAGCGTAGGGGTAAAAATTACTATTCCCACTCCAGAGAGTGCAACAGTAGGGAAAATGTTGGATAGCGTAAGGGTAAAAACTTGATTCCCACTCCAGAGAGTGCAACAGTAGGGAAAGTGTTGGATAGCGTAAGGGTAAAAAGTATTATTCCCACTCCTGAGAGTGCAACAGTAGGGAAAATGCTGAACAGCGATGGGGTAAAAATGACTATTCCCACTCCAGCTAGTGCAACAGTAGGGAAAGTGTTGGATAGCGTAGGGGTAAAAATTACTATTTCCACTCCAGAGAGTGCAACAGTAGGGAAAGTGTTGGATAGCGTAGAAGTTAAAAATAACATACTTATAAAAAATAATTCATATTTTAAATTATTTTAAAAATATATTTATTGAATTAATCTAAACTATTTACAAAAACCAATAAATAATTATTTTAAAAATAATTACCAATTAATAATGAATATCCAAAAAATTAATTATCAATACCCAACTATGGGGTCCAATAGGATGTCGGGCGGATTGCCCCCGCCAGGGTGGCGGTGGCCACCGCCACCCTGGCGGGGGCAATCCGCCCGACATCCGCATTCTAATTCCCCCCCGCCATATTAGGATGGCGGGGGGGACCGCGGCGGACGAAAACACCGTCTGCCGCTTTTCCGCCCGGTCGCATTGCGGCCAGGGCGGTAATGGAACCATATGGTGGCGGTGTCTATCAGACACCGCCATCCATATTAGGGTGCCTGTCTGCAGCTGCTTTTCCGCGGCGGCAATGCCGCCACGGAAAGGCAGACGGGGATTGCTGAGGGGGCCCCCTGCAGGGCCCCCAGGTTCACGACACTGTCAGGGGGCACATGGGGGTACCTATGGTACCCCCCCACATTTGCATATGCAAAGCGGCAGGCACCGCGCGGTGCCAGCCGCTTTGCATTTGCAAATGCAAAAAAGCATTTTTAGCATCGTGGCGGGCGGTGCAGAGTGCTAAAACTACAGGATGTGCCCGCCACTGTGGCGGGCACATCCTAATGCCCCCCACGGGACCCCCGCCCTTATGGCGGGCGGTCCCGTTTCCCACTATGGTGACGGGCGGACAAAGTCCGCCCGTCATCATAATGACCCCCTATATATTTAATAACTACTCAATTACATATCAAATACTTAACACACTATTCTCCTATGAACGCACAACAAACACCAATAATATAAATAATACACTTAACATAAGTATCAATTAATCAATTAATTAAAATTTATTATCAAATATTGAAAATTAATTCACAAATAATAATTGATTAACAATAATATAATTAAAATTAATTATCAAATATTGAACATTAATTCACAATTAATAATTGATTAACAATAATATAATTAGCAATAACACTTAATGAAAATAAATGATTAATTAATTACATTTAAATTACTTCCCACCCTATTCCCCTATAAACCCATAACCCGCTACAAACATAATTATCAATTAATCAATTAATTAAAATAAATTACCAATTAATAAAAATTAATTACCAATTAATTTAAAAGATTTTATAATTCCTAAAAAATTAATAATTAATTTAGTATAATTAAATTACTTCCCACCCTATTCCCCTATAAACCCATAACTCGCTACAAACATAATTATCAATTGATCAACTAATTAAAATAAATTACCAATTAATAAAAATTAATTACCAATGAATTTAAAATATTTTATAATTGCAAAAAAATTAATAATTAATTTTGTATAGTTAAATTACTTCCCACCCTATTCCCCTATAAACCCACAACCCGCTACGGTACTAAAATACAAAATTTACTTAAATTACATTTAAAAAAATGATACATATTAAATACATAATAATATACATAAAAATAATATAAAAATTGATATTAGTAACATCGATATTAGTAACATCGATATTAACAAAATAGATATTACGTACCTCCGAAATTCTGTCCCTTCGATATTAAAAAATTCGATATTACTTACCTTCTATATTATGTCCCTTCGATATTTAAAGCTCGATATTATGGTATATCGATATTAAAACATCGATATTTTGTCTGCATACCGCTTAAATACATGTGGATGAGTAACAATACTCTAGTATAAAATCCCTAGACGTCCCCTCAATGCTTATGTATTAATTTGTCTGCCTGGATTTAAACCCCTGTTTCTCAGCAAATAGACTTCAAAAAGTAAACAAAATTGCCAATGGAGAAAAACCCAGTACTTAAACTGGCTCATTTCGTTTTGATGGTCGTAGAAAAGATTTTTGTGAACTACTAATTCATACAAAAAACAGAATGCTCATTCTACTTGTGGGGAAGAGTTCCACGATAGTCTATAGTCCTTTATACAACCAGTGTGTGTATGCCTAATGAGCAAAGTGCCAATATGATAAAGGCTTCCGAAAGAAAAAACTTTAATTTCTATCTTTAAGAAATGCAAAGTGTTCCTGAGCAAAGCAAAGTGCTTGAACAAGTGATGTGCCCTCTGTCTCTATATGGCTGACGAGACAGCCATGGGACTTGGGATAAAACCTTAAACCACCAATTATTTCAGGAAGTGTGCACTGTAGGTGCAATCATACCAGTGATGTCCAAAACATTACTCCTTTTTAAGAAATGTAAACTGGTTGCAGATAGATTGATGGATAGTCTGAAGAGAACTTCAGACTATCCATACCTTTTTGGACTTGAAACCGTTTGTAACTTGCTCATGAAAATAAGAAACACTCTATCAATTTGCAGGTTATGCTTTGCATGGCCCATGATAACATTCTCTGTATCATTACAGTCTTAGTACATGTGCTGCTGAAGTGATAACCTGGGAGCAAATGGTGATAGATGCTTGACCTGAACATAATAATTTGATGAAAAAGCACGGAATTAGATGCTATTTTTTTTAAAAAACAATAAACTCTTGAGAATGCATGATACACTTAAGTACTTATAAAGTCTACTTCACAATTAACTTATATCAGATTACAAAAAATTGTATTTGGGAAAATCAGGTCTGCATCTCATTGATACATGAGACCCCAGAATACTTGTCAAACAAGGTTCTGGTGATGCGAGTGTCCTACAGGAGATGACTCCTGGAGGCTGATTTGGTCTCCTCCTGATGCAACCACCAAATGATAGCTTTGGTTGGGCGATCCACATATGGAGTGACCACAGGCATTACACAAACAAAAGACTGGGTATAGATGGAGTGAACTGTGTACTACTACTTATTGGGGGAGTGAAGGGCCAACAAGACAATACAACCATGCACTAACTTATGTCGTGCAAAACTGAAAAAGGATAAGATTTGGGATTTTTGACTGTAGCTTTCATACGAAATGGTATTTTTGATATAACAAGTGATCCCAAAGTTGGTGGAATTCCACCCCTGGCCATCGATGACCTTCCCAAGATTGTGAGAGTGCTGAAGGAAAGGTGGGAGCACACATCTGAGGAATCTTTTCCGCGGTATTAGAGGAAGGGTCCGAAAGACTTAGGCAGGAGCATATCTCCTCCATTGCCTTTCTGTTGCACTGACTCTTCCATTGTCTGCCCAGATCTGGTAAAAAAAAGTTACTGGTATGGATGTACTCTAGCGGAAATGTGTTCATTGCGATTGAAACACAAAGTCACTCCATCTGTCACTGACCTGCTTTGACCTTCGTAGCCAATGAAGGGGAGGGATGCACTCAGAGAAGAACCATTTAGTCCTCAAACTATTGTCTTCTCAAAATTTCGCAATTCAGGTTTGCCCTTTTCGTGAAGGTGAACTTTTCTTTTCTGTGCAATCTAGCCTGTTTTGGCTTGGCCATCTTGAGGAAACATGTACATTTACCATTTACCTGACCTTACATCAATTTTACAAGCTTTTTTCTCTGGTCCTCCATGCCCTTTCTCTGCTACACTAGTAGTTTAACACCCAGAGAAACTGGCATGCAAATGTAGAGAAGTGGCTCCCCACTGGAGAGCCCCCCCACCAAAAGCTCAAGCTAAAGTATTGCCCGAAAGTTACCGTGATGCGAATGTGAAAGGTAGCGCTCGAGGCGGCCATCCACGCGGTGATGGTTGGCCATAAACGGCTGTTCAAGGCTTGAAGGGCCCGCAGGGGGCAGGGAAGGAGCATGTTGGCGATCAGCTTGAGCTTAAAGCCGTGTCGGGCTGCCACAGGCAGCTTCAGAATCGGGACCGGTTGAGGGTGAGCAGGGCCAGCTCGCCCCAATAAGCCTTGGAGTGGCTGAGGGATTTGCGCCGTGAGATAATGCATGTGGCAAGGGGCACAGCAGGGAGCCGCCTTACCTGTGTGGCCTGGTTTTGAACAGGGTGTCCGCAAGAGTGTGTTGACACCCCTTGGCTAGCAGGTGGCAGGACATAGTAGTGCGGGGGTGGGGTCAAAGACCGAACAAGCCTGACATGTCTAGTCTGTGCAGGCAGGCCCCGCAATGCCGGCATCCAGGCGCACAACACCCATTGGCCTCAAAGGGCTTAAGAACCCCCCCCGTCGTGTGTGGCAGCCCGGGATGAGACACTTCCCGGGCCCGCTCACAGCCGAACCCGAACACTTCACAGGTCTTTAAAAGACCTTGTGCATGTTAATGGGGCTTTGTTGTTGTTTCACCCCTTCTAGGAGCCCCTGCAGCTCGACTCTGCCGATTGCCTAAAGATTCAGCCCCCCCCCCGAAATTTTTTCTTAGCCCCCCCGAAATGTGACTCTAGTTGCGCCTCTGCCGGCTGCTTCCGGACAAAGCAAAGCTGGCAGGATATACACACCAGTGTTTTTTCCCTCAGAAGGCAGCAATGAAGACAGGCAAGCCCTTGGGGTGATGGGGATGCAGTATGGAAAAGACATATGTTGGATGGAGGGGGGTGTTGTGAGCCCGAAAGACAGTGATGGTAGAGTAAGGGGATATCAGACAAGACAGGTTGGGGGTGGGGAGGAGGGAAGAGGTGCTCGGGGAAGTAGGGGTGGGTGGCGCAGCCAAGTTTAGTTGACAGGGCACAGCATGGCAGGGATAGCATGGCGCCAACCAGGTGGGCCAGGTAGGCAGGGCAGGTGGCACAAGGTCGACAATACTGGCAAAGTCAAGAGGGTCTAGTGCAAACCGTCAGCACCAATCCAAATGGAGAGCTTGCATCTTTGTGAGCGGCTTTGGGACAACGGTGGACTAATAGTAACAGATGTAAGAATGGCACTTGGTGGCCGCCTTTCAGGATTAAGATTCATGCCAAGACTGTATGAGGAGCAATTTGGAGATGGTGGCCTTGGAGATGGTGACGAGTGGCGATGTGCGGCTGTCAGATGGTGAGAAGGGTTGGGTGTTTGATTATGATGAGGAGGAGGTCAAGGAGGGGGAGACTGTGGAAGACACAACAGTAGAACATGATTGGTGGGCTGCGCTCTGCTTATTTGCGTCGGGGTGAAGAGATATTAACCAGAGCATGAGGTTGGTGTTTTACAGTCAACAGTGGCTGGTTCAGGCAACCCAAGAGCAGTGTCTAGTCAGACAGAGGTGAGATCGACATTGAGACGGACCGCTGTAGAGTGGGCCCTGACCTTGAGGCCAGGATAGAAATATCTTGAGGGGGCATATAAACGGGGAATTGGGCTCAGGTGCAGCCCATCAGGGTGGAGGCAAAAGACCTGACAGACACATGGCTTCGTCTGTCCCAGGAGGAGTATGTCCAAGAACAAGGGATCAGTACGGAAGTTGCGACAGAGGGGTGCAAGAGGAAGTAGAGGCCTCTGGGGATAAGGATGTGTTGTGTGGCTGAGTTAGGCCCGGGAAGAAACACTGCCATTTTACATGCACACATTTCTTAAGTTGCCTTCTTTTTTTTCGACACTATGACTTTTGACACACATTTGTTTGCATGGCAGTGCAGGATTAGCTTGTTATGTTCTGTTAAATGAGTTTTGTTAAGCACACAGCTGCTCAATTGAGTGTCCCGGTGCTAGGCGTGATGACTGATATCGCTAAGCCTCAGTAACCGCTGATCAGGATATTAAAGCTGAAACAACCACGTTTTCAGTGATTTCCTGAATGTCAAGAGATCCGGCATCATCCTTAATTCCAACAGCATCTTATTCCACAGTTTCACAGCTTGCACCTGGAAGGAACGCCCCCCAATGCGAGCTCGCAGATATCTAGGAGTACGAGCCAGTTGGAGTGCTGAAGATCTGAGAGTGTGAAGAGGATGGTAGAAATGCACTCTCTTCGCAATGTACCCAGCACCACTACTGTGGAGAGCCTTAAAGGTGAGAACCAAGGACTTAAATTGGATGCTCTTGCGGACAGGAAGCCGACGCAGGATTGCCCTGGCTGCTGCATTCTGGGCCACCTGCGGTATACCCAGTAAATACTCTGGTAGCCCTAGGTAAAGTGCATTCACGTATTCCAGCCTAGAATTGGATGTATGTCATTACAACGCATGCTTTTTCCACGTATGTCTTTACAACGCAGGTTTTACAACGCAAGTCGTTACAACGACTTGCGTTGGGGGCGCTGGATAGTGAATAGTTTAATTTACTATTCCAACTCCAGTCCCCGTGGATAGTAGGGAAGGTTTTGGATAGTAAATTAAACTATTCCCTATCCTACAGCGCCCTCCAGCGCAAGTCGTTGTAACGACTTGCGTTGTAATTCCTGCGTTGTAAAGGTACTGCGTGGAAAAAGTTTTGTTGTAAAGGATGTTTATTAAGGCTTGGACCACCGTTTTTCTATGGGGGATAGGCAAGAGAGGTAGGAACTGCTTCAGCATCCTAATCCTAATCATGCCTAATCATGCCGAGGCAAGTACAGACTACTGACTGGATCTGTGGCTGCATGGAAAGGTCCTCATCCAACTTCAACCCCAGATTTTTCACTGATTTTACGGATGTAGTGGGAGGGGACATGTCAGCGGACCACCAGCTACGCAAGATATTACCGGGGTGGTGGCCAAAGAAGATGATCTTCGACTTCTCAGGATTGTACTTACGTTGATTGCACTTGAACCAAGAGAACACTTTTGCTAGGCAGCTGTTAATCTTGTCTCCATTAAAATCCATATATTTTTTGCAGGTGAATAGCAGCTGCGTATCATCTGTGTATGATACGATTTTGGCTGCATATTCTTCTGCTACAGTCGCTAAGGGTGTCATATATATATATATATATATATATATATATTAAAAAGAGTTAGGCTCAAAATGAAGCCCTGAGGTACACCCACTAAAGGAGGAATAGGGGCAGCGAAAGGAGGAGACCATGCAGTTTGCTGGCGGTCTTTTAGAAAGGAGGCAAACTAATTAAACACTGTGCCCCCAAACTGACACTCCCGGAGTCTCAGCAGGAGTCGGTCATGGGGGACGGTGTCAAAGGCTGCAAGTAGATCTAGCAATATGAGTATGGCTCTGCTGCCTCTGTCGATAACCTCCTTTATAGCCTTAGAGACTTCCAGCAGTGCCTTCTCCGTGCTGAAATTGGCCCTGAATCCGGACTGGCTCAGATGTAATAATGAGTTAGTCTCAACAAAAGCGGTAGTTGCAATATTCACCGCTTTTTTGAGAGATTTGGAAAAAAAGGGAAGCAGAGATATTGGCGTGTAATTGGAGACTAACTCTGTGTCCAGTGTAGGTTTTTCAGTAGGGGTAGAATTTTAGCTCTTTTCCACCTATAGGGGACCTGCCCAGACTCTAAAGAGAGATTGAGAACCCGGTTGACCGTTGGATTCATAATCTCCACGGTCAAGGCCAGAATGGGGGCAGGGCAAGGATTGGAGGGAGAGCCGGAATTAAGGCCTTTCATAATGTCTAAAGACTTTTCCATGGAGATCCTCGGGAACTGTTCGAAAGAGGGTACTTTGGCTTGTGTACGTGAGGAGACAGGCATAGCACTGTCTCTACACGCTGCCGAAGTTGTCAAAAAGGACTCCTGGATATCTTTGATCTTGTAATGGAAATGAGCGGCAGGAAATGAGTTTAACTGAATTTACATTGCTTACATTTCCACTTCGTAGGCACACTATCATGACACCTTGAACATTTAGTACAAGGCCTTAACATACATTGTGCAAAGGCTGTTTTTTTGTTATTCCTCCGTAAGACAACATGGCTCTCACAAGAAGATAAACAATGACAGCCTGGCTGAGGCCTGTACACGGAAGCAAGGATGCTGTTATTATATATACACACGCATTTCTGAGTTCAAATCAGAGGAGCACTCTGCAGTCACTGCAAGGTCGCTGTTTGTTGAAGTCTCAGTGCAGCTGCTTCCTCTTTTCTCTCTCAGAGGAGTGATGTCCAACTTGTGACCAAGACAGGGAATGAAACACTTTCACCCACTGGTAATTGGGAGTAGATCATCCAGTATGGGATTTTGGCCGATCACCCACCATAGGCAACTGGGTTCGGGAATGCATAGCAGGAGTACTCTATAAACCGTACTTATATGCAAGCATATATACACTTTTGCATAATGGTGGAATTGTTTATCCTTTTCACTTTTCTCATATTGCTAATCAATCTCATCTGCTTCTGTGTATTAATCATTGAAGCGCATATATTTTACACCAGAATCACAATAGTTCAATAAATATTGAAACACCCCTTTGTGTATTTCTTGTGTATCTCTCTTGGTATGCAAGAGTGAAACGGTTATAGATCCATTACTACGAATACTTGGGGAGTCAGGGTTGTCATGTTCTGAGGTTACCCAATCCATTTGTTACCTCCTCAGGTTTAGGGGTACTTCTGCTGGCACTGTGAGCTAGCAGGACTAGGTGCCAACATATCTTGAGGGGGTGCATAGAATCAGTCTGGCACCATCCCAACGTTTATGTTAACCAACAAACGCACAGTTCCTACTGAAAAAGTAGAAGCTAAACAGCAGATGGGGACAGGGACACTAAGGGTAAGAAAGAAAGCAAGGAAATAAAACATAAGAAGCTACCGAACATTGGAATTAATAAACCAATGTGGGCCCATTTAATGCTGGCAACGAAAGAGCGCATATCGAAAGGAGAGTACATAGAGGTGTTCAAATAACTGCACAGAGACGTAAGGGCAAAGAGAGGGCTCTAAGCAGGAGGAATAAGAGTTGTTCCAGCATTCGAGGGTGCCAGTCAACATAGGACATTGGACAGCTGCATTTTTGATTTATGAGAGTGTGTATTACGAGAAAATCCCTGAATGCTGTAGGACACTATTCAAGTAAATTGATGTGGTGAGAAAGGCACAAATCACTTTTGGAGGCTGGGCTTGAGTTAGCTACGTAGAGGAGTTTAGGGCCAGTTTGTCAGAGGATGCGGATGGGGTGTGGGGACAATTTGACAAAATATTGTTTTAACAAACAATGACACCTGAGAGACCAGATCCCTCCACGTATACAACATGTCGGTGGCCGGGGATATACAAGCCCTTTCATGGTGACCCACTCAGTAAGGGATGGGTGCAGCAGGTTGTGGGCAGGCAGGTACTAGTGGTGTGTGTTGGTCATACAACAGGGGACAGTGCTTGCAGGAGTATTACAGACATCTGCATAAGTGCTGAAAATGTGGGTGACGCACATGGTCACCCAGTGTGGGCCTCAAAGGAGCAGTTTTGCCAGGGGTCAGTGGCAGGGTAATGGCGAGAGGGAAAGGGGCAGAGGGGGACAGAATCCTTTGGGAAAAGGTGCAGATGGCAGTTAATTTGCACAGGCTTAGGCTTTGGTTGACAACTTTGGGTACTCAAAGGGAGAAGAAATTGTTTTTGAATGGATTTGAGCATGGGTTTTGGTTGTGGTATGAAGGGCTGAGGGAAAGGAGATGGGCAGAAAACGTAAAGTTCTTCAGGGGCCATGAAGATTTGGTTTGGAGTAAACTTTTGACGGGCCCATGGAAAGACCATTTGGGGATTAATCTTTACAGAATTTGAGGGTGTGCCCGATTGGTGTGGTTCCTAAGAAAGAACCGGGGGAATACTCTCTGAGCCAACATTTGTCCTGACCAGAGGGCATGCCATTCAATGATTTTATTCCAGAGGTGTACTGTAAAGTTCACTACACCTCCGTGAATAAGGCCATAGCACTGGTTAATTGAGCAAGGCAAGGAGCAGTGTTGGCGAATTCTGATGTCAAATCGTCCTTTCGCTTGCTTCGCATTCAACCCTTTGATTTTGACTTGCTCGGTATGTAGTTTGCAGGTTTTTTCTTTGCGGACAAAGCATTGCTGATGGGCTGTTCTATTTCTTGTTTGTTATTTGAAGTTTTTAGTTCCTTTTTAGGTCTCGCTAGAGCCAGCGCATGCGCTGATCTGGCGAGACATTTAGTAGCTGGCTATTAAAAGTGCTACTTTTGCCGGCCACCAGCTTGCTGTCACGCGCACAAGCGCGTGTGACGTGCACAGCTGCCATTTGACTTTCACGTTGAACGGCCATGTCAGTTTCATAGCCGCGTGGCCATTGCTTGTTTTTAGAGCAGTGGAGCAAAGAATCAAAGTACTCATGCATCCCATTGAACTCTCACGCATAGTCTGAAATGTATGGCGTTTTGTGTACTACCCACCCACCCCAAGCGCTTCAGCACTTTGTTAGTGGCACGAAGCGCTATGTAAATACAATTGTAAAACAAAGCGTGCTACGAGGTACCTAAATTATGTTGAACGGGTGTGGTTGGCGCTGCGCTGCAAAACTCCCTGTCTATTCGGTCGAGCTAGAACAGCCTTCGTCAGGCCATACGACCTTCTTACCCTGGAAATAGTGCAGCTATCAGAGGTTTCAGGGACCAAAACTGTTATCAAGAGCAGGCATTTGTAAACGTAGACACAACTGTTCCTGCGTTATTGGAAACAGATGCCAAAAGTTTAAGGCTGTGCTAGTGTGTGGTAGATGTTTGTTGACACTGGAACATTTCCAAGCTTGTGTTTGCAAGTGTGGGCTGACGGCTTGCTCTCGGGTGACGTGAGGGTGATATATTCTGGTATGCAAAAAACGCACTTCTCATCAGGGGGCTGGCATACTCATTTATTTCACGTGTGGAGTTTTGTGAAAATAGAAATAATAGTAATTTAAATAAGTTTTAAATATTAACACGGGCAATGAAAATGATTTTTCTGCAGCTAAGTTGCCTTTTGGTTCTCTTACCTGCTGGGTGTCTCACTACATTAAACCAGCACAGCCCCTCAATATGCTAAAAAAAAAAATGAGCGTAGATCTCCAACTTATATTTTTTTCAGAAATCTACTGCCAGGATAGCAAATGCTGGGTCTGCTGATGTCCAAGGCTGCTTACTCTTGATTCCCTGCCCTCTGCTCCTCTGGCACAATGCAAAAGCCATCCTACAAGACACGAAACACCTCCTCAAGAGGACGAAGAAATATGGCCACATCACTCCCTCCTTGATGGAACTCCACTGGCTCTTCTTGGCACCCGACCCCATCTTCAAAACAAGCATTGGCATAGCCAACAGGTCTTACCTTTGGGACCTTATAAGTGTTTAGTTATCTAGCACAATATCCTTGGTGCAACAACATCAAGTGTTGCATGGCTAAAGACTTATAAGGTCCCAAAGGCGAGACCTATTGGCTATGCCAATGCTTGTTACAGAATTTGTTTTGTTATTCTGTGGGAAAGGAGATCATACTCATTATACTGGTTCGGTGGAGGGTTTAGATTAAGACAGGAAGAAATGGTGCTCAAGCAGGTTCGCAATGGAGTATGAGATGTAAGGAATAATTACGGTGCTGCCAGGTCAGGGAAAACCAACCCAAGCAAAAACCCCTGCGAGTGTGTGGGTAGGGACCCACACTGAAAATTAGAACCAAGTTCTGCGCACATGTTTAGGATATTGGTTTTAGTGTAAAAACCACGATTCAAAGTACTTCTTGTGCAAAAAATATGAAGGTCGACATCAGGAATATCTTTATGATTCATTTTTTATCACATTTCTTGAGATAAATACAGAAAGAAAACCAGCTGATACGTGTTTCGTCATCCGGGAGTGATCCCGTGACTCTTCAGAGCTGGGAAGGACACAAGGAATAAGGTATAGTACAAAGAAAACGAAAAACAAATGTGGCTGGGTGTCTTACTACATTAAACCAGCACAGCCCCTCAATATGCTAAAAAAAAAAAAATGAGCGTAGATCTCCAACTTATATTTTTTTCAGAAATCTACTGCCAGGATAGCAAATGCTGGGTCTGCTGATGTCCAAGGCTGCTTACTCTTGATTCCCTGCCCTCTGCTCCTCTGGCACAATGCAAAAGCCATCCTACAAGACACGAAACACCTCCTCAAGAGGACGAAGAAATATGGCCACATCACTCCCTCCTTGATGGAACTCCACTGGCTCTTCTTGGCACCCGACCCCATCTTCAAAACAAGCATTGGCATAGCCAACAGGTCTTACCTTTGGGACCTTATAAGTGTTTAGTTATCTAGCACAATATCCTTGGTGCAACAACATCAAGTGTTGCATGGCTAAAGACTTATAAGGTCCCAAAGGCGAGACCTATTGGCTATGCCAATGCTTGTTACAGAATTTGTTTTGTTATTCTGTGGGAAAGGAGATCATACTCATTATACTGGTTCGGTGGAGGGTTTAGATTAAGACAGGAAGAAATGGTGCTCAAGCAGGTTCGCAATGGAGTATGAGATGTAAGGAATAATTACGGTGCTGCCAGGTCAGGGGAAACCAACCCAAGCAAAAACCCCTGCGAGTGTGTGGGTCGGGACCCACACTGAAAATTAGAACCAAGTTCTGCGCACATGTTTAGGATATTGGTTTTAGTGTAAAAACCACGATTCAAAGTACTTCTTGTGCAAAAAATATGAAGGTCGACATCAGGAATATCTTTATGATTCATTTTTTATCACATTTCTTGAGATAAATACAGAAAGAAAACCAGCTGATACGTGTTTCGTCATCCGGGAGTGATCCCGTGACTCTTCAGAGCTGGGAAGGACACAAGGAATAAGGTATAGTACAAAGAAAACGAAAAACAAATGTGGCGCATGAAATTGAAACAATTGTGTGGTGGTGACTCAGAGAACACCACTGTTATTGTGGACTAAAATAAAATGTCAAAAAATATCATAAAATGCCGAAAGTGAGTACGAAGGCAAATGAGCTGAAAAAGCAATTAAAGCACTATAGTGAATCTCGTGATGAAGAGAAGTATGTACATAATAGTAAGTGTGTGTCTCAAAAATTTCAAATGAAGGGTCCACACTTTTGATCTCTTTTACTTTGTTCTAATCATGACTCATTACCTGGATGATTTCTATTTGGTGGGTTCACCGCAGTTGAAGGAATGTGCAAATGCTTTGCAGATATTTCAGGATTTGATGAGTTAAGTAGGTGTATTGTTGACTCCGGAGAAGATGGTTGGTCCAGTCAAAGTGACTACTTTTTTGGTAATTGTATTGGACTCGAGGCGTATGGAGTTGAAGCTTACAGAGGATAAGAAACTTAAGTTGCTGGTTTTGTTGGACCGGATGTCGTTGAAGTCCAAGGCACAGGTGAGAGACATTCACCTTAATTTTGCTTGCAAGGTGGTATGAGCAGGTAGGACATTTTGTAGGCAATTTGGATTGGCCTTGTTGGGCGCATCTTTGCCGCAAGACAGATTGGCTTTTTTCGTTGATTCTGTTTTTTTCACTTTAAGACTCATGGTGTTGGCTTTCGTCTTGTTTCTTGTTCACTCTAAGATGGCCGCCCCCTGTCCTTCTACTTGTTAGTCCGCTCTTTATGTCTAGTCACCTGTGGAAACGCCGGTTTGCGGCGTCGGCACACAGCGTTTTCGTTTATCGAAACCTTTGCTCTGCACCACGCTGTTCAGTTAGCTGCACGTCCTGGCGAGTATTCGTAGTTCACACATCTTTTGACCAAGTTAGGATATACCTGTTGGACAGCATGCTTAGCTCTGTTATTTTGGTTTCAGGCTGTCGACAACTTTTCGAGTACTTTACCTGACGCCGGGTTTTCATTAACTTTGGCGGGTGAGTCTCTTTTAAAGCTTTGGTGCATCTCACCGTTTGTAACCTTTGGGTTCTGCCCCATACTCATGTCCCCCTCACTGTCGTTGTTTCTCATAGCTCGCCTTAATTTACTGCGGACGCGCTGTCGCGCACTTCCACAGTTGCCAAGCTGTTCTTGCATAGACTGCACCGCTTTTGAATTATTATACCCAATTGGGTAAGGATTTATTTCACTTTATTGTGTTCTCCGGTTTTCCCCTTTTCACTCTTGGCTTCACTGTTCACTCGGTCATTAGCATGGGAGGCATGCTCACTCCTTCTCATGTTTCGTTTGCTTCCTAGAACCTGTTCGCTTGGTGGTTTGGTATTCTGGTATCATGCACCTTTTTCTAAAGCACAATTTTTCCGCTATTTTTGCATATTGTTGACATCGTGTATATCTTCTAATGCTTGCTCTGCCACCTTTGTAAGGCATATGACTTTCTGCTGCATAAAGTATAGTTTCACTAATGGTTTGTACTATTTTCCTCATAGATTCCCCTGACGAAGGGCACATTTTGAAGCCCGAAATGCATTGATATTTTAATGTTTAATCTATGATGCTGTTATGAAGTACTATTGCTCGAATTTTGTGAATCATTGCAACAATATCCAAGAATAATCAATAAACATGCATCCAATCAACATCTGAAGACTTCAGTATACATATGTTATTTTGTCAACGCTATTTGTTTTTGTATAACTTGATCTTAACTACATACATTGTTTACAATCAGTCAACAATTGATGAAGATTTTGTACACTCGTTTGAGTGACTAGTGCAGTGCACTGGGTTCTCCAGAGAGTCATCTGGCGATTCCTCCATTTCATGTTCAAAGGCTTGCAGGGCCTTTTACCTGGTGCACGCTAATAGTTTATTATATGAATTTTGCAGTGTAACCGTTTAATCTATTAAGCTAGTTTATTGAGTGCATTACAGCTGCTTTCCTTCATTGGCGTCTCCAGTGACATCAAGGATCTTGGAAGGGGGTCAGAAAGTTCTTGGAGCTTATCTTGACAGGGGAGCCGGGAGGGCGCTGCCCCTTTTTTAGGGTACCCGATGTGCGTGCCAGGAAGGTGGCCATCTAGGCGTCAATCTCTGGAGTTAGTGCCACTTTGCCATCCAGTGACGGACAGGGGCCCTCTGCCTGAAGGCAGTTCTGTATCTCCTTGTCAAGGTGGTTTCTGACCCTCTCTGCCAAGTGGGGGTGCATTAAGTCTTCAGGGTCTGGCATGTTCGACCATATGCCTGGGATCCTTTCCCCACAGTGGAATCATCATTGGGCGTGTGCATGGTGGCAGAAGGGCCATCTGGTACATTATCCCCATCAGAGGCTGTGGGGGAGTCATCCCCATCCACTGCGCCTGGAGAGGGAGGGGGAACCAGTGTGTTTGCAAGATGCCCATCTGAGGTCCCGGGTTCAGGAATGGCAGAGGTTCAAACCCTAGATGGTGAGTATGGCTGACGAAGGCTCTCTGAGTCTGTCAAAAGCATCGAGTTCAACTCCAGGGCTGTGTGCGTGCTTTTCTTTGCTCTCTGTGGGTGTCGCGTCAGGCTGCCCTAGAGGTATAGGGACCAGGGTTCCAGAAAGGTCTTCCCTCGGCGGGCGGGGTTTAAAAGATTTTTCTGCTATCTGCATGAGCTTCTGTCTAAGGGTGCCACCGCATCAGAGACAGCCTTATGAAGGGATATATCAATCAAATCACAAAAATTCCCACCAATATGGCAGTAGGTGCCACTTTCCTCCTCCATGTATGTAAATGCAGAGTTCTGCATTATTGGGGGCAGTGTGGTACTGGGGTGACCCAGAGAATATATTACAACCAGCCCACGAGCCTATTTGAGGTCTAGAGCCAAAGGACACATAACGCCCTCTGTTTTTTAAGGGTCAAGTGTAAATACCAAAAGGAAACCGAACACACCAGCCTAGGTATGTCTCAATGAAATATGGAGCACTGGCTTCATGTTTAAGTCAATGGTACAAACCTCTGGTGAGGCGTTCAGACTCCAGGAAGCTTGGGCTGCATAAAACACTCCTGCGATGTGAAATGCAGCCGGTCACGCTCCTTGCTTCTGTAATTACAAGTAAACGTACCGGCTAAGAGAGAAAAGAGAGGCGCTGAGTGGAATAATTGTAGGTGTGGCCAGAAGACCGGACTGCACCTTTAGCCCCTCGTGCTTCAATAAAGCAAAATATGGCACATGAGCGGCTGTAAAGGAGTGCCTTAGTGTTCCTGCGGTCACGCTACAAGAAAACAGTGCATAAACATTGATCAGCAGGGCACAAGTCCTAAAAAAAGAAGTGGGGGGACGTTGACGTCACAACCGGAAGTGACGTCACGAAAGGTGGCTTGCACTCAGTTGTAGTTTGTAGTTATCGAGCTCTCGGTAAAATAAGTGGGGGGGACGCAGTCCCCCCGCGTGGCACCCCGACTCAAGCCCTGTTGATCAGGATGGAAACAATAAGCAAAACAAATAATATATGTCACAAAGGCCAGGAACACTTATCTGGTGGCTGCTGGAGCTGTGAAGAAAGAGGAGGCAGAATTGTGTACTGTTAGACGGGGACCCTGAGGGTCGGCCGGATACCGAGGGAGAGATCCCCGAGGGGGACCGTCTCCGGCGATCGTACAGACAAGTTACCTCCCTCCCCACAAACAGGCACCACACCAGGTTGAGTTCAAGGTTTTATATAAGGTTCTTAAGGCAAGGATATCAGCGATACAGGATATCTTGGACCCGGGGGTCCTCTCACTTCTAGTCTCTGTAGGGAAAGGGGGTAGCGGGACAGTCTTGGTACCGGATCGGTACAGGTAGTGGTCAACGGTGAGCTCACAATCCTCGAGCTGGAGTGTCTGTGGATCGGGCCGCGGCAGCGCCAGCAGGCCAAGGTGATAGTCTCATAAAGCAGAGGGCCGCGGCAGCGCCAGCAGGCCAAGTCGATGGTTTCACGAGGCAGAGGGCCGCGGCAGCGCCAGCAGGCCAAGACGATGGTTTCACGAGGCAGAGGGCCGCGGCAGCGCCAGCAGGCCAAGACGATGGTTTCACGAGGCAGAGGGCCGCGGCAGCGCCAGCAGGCCAAGATGATGGTTTCACGAGGCAGAGGGCCGCGGCAGCGCCAGCAGGCCAAGACGATGGTTTCACGAGGCAGAGGGCCGCGGCAGCGCCAGCAGGCCAAGTCACGGATGAGTTCTTCTCGGGTCTCTCGACTCCAGGATACAACTGCCTTCCTGGTCTGGCCCTGCCCCAGTTATAGGTCTGGTCCCCTTTGATGTCCGGACCCTCGCGCCTGGGGGCCGGGAGGTCCGGGATGAGGGAGTCCAGACACCCAGCAGGGGGGTGGAGCCAGCGCCCAGGCGGCCTGGGGTGATCGACACCTGGCGGAGGAGAGCCGTTGACGATTCCTTCTCCCATCGACTCGCCAAGTGGTCACTCTGCCTCCTGGGAGGATGGTGGGGCCTCGATGTCGGGGCCGGCCGGGCCCGGGGTTAGGGTCGAGTTGAGGCCACGCGGCCTCGTGCTGCAGTGCCCCAAGATGGCGGCCGGGTCGATGTCGTGGGGTAGATGGTGACCCGGGCCAGCTGGGTCCGGAGCTGGTGTCTTGTAGTGGAGGGATTGCAGGGTACTTCGGGTGGTCGTTTGTGGACTCTGGCTGGGGATGCAGGGAGAGCCAGGGTCCTGGTCCCATTGCGGGGAGGGGGGACAGCTCGAACATGCGGCCTGTCCAACATGCGTCCCCCCCAGCTGAAGGCGGGGAGAGTCAGCCATCTTCCTGGGGACTCTCCTCGCTGAGGCGGAAAAAGCGTGACAGGCCGTCGGCGTTGGCGTGGTCCTGGCCTGGACGATGTTCCACCGTGAAGTCCATCCCCTGCAGGGAGATGGACCAGCGCAACAGCTTCGGGTTCTCCCCCCGCATTTGCATCAGCCATTGCAGGGGTCGGTGGTCTGTTTGCACCCGGAAGTGGGTGCCGAAGAGGTATGGCCGGAGCTTCTTGAGTGCCCAGACTACGGCGAAGGCCTCCCTCTCAATGGTGCTCCAGCGCTGTTCTCGGGGCAAGAGGCGTCTGCTGATGAAGACCACCGGATGGTCGACCCCTTCGGTGTTGAGTTGGGAGAGGACGGCCCCCACACCATGATCGGAGGCGTCCGTCTGCACAATGAATTCCCGGCTGTAGTCGGGAGCCTGGAGCACGGGGGCCGTGCACATGGCGGTCTTTAGCTTCTCGAAGGCTGATTGGCAGTCTGGGGTCCAGTTGACGGTTTTGGGGCTCTTTTTGGAGGTGAGCTCTGTGAGGGGCCCCACGATGCTGCCATAGTCCTTCACGAACCGCCGGTAGTATCCGGTGAGCCCCAGGAAGGCCCGGACCTCCGTTTGGCTCGTAGGGGGTTGCCAGGCCTGGATGGCAGCAATCTTGAGTTGGAGAGGGGCCACCAGCCCGCTTCCCACTTGGTGTCCCAGGTAGGTCACGGACCCTTGGCCAACTTGGCACTTGCTGGCCTTGATGGTGAGCCCGGCTTGCTGGAGGGCGTGTAGAACCTCCCGCAGGTGGCGGAGGTGGTCGGTCCACTGGTGGCTGTACACAGCAATGTCGTCCAGGTAGGCGGTGCTGAAGTCTTCCAGGCCCGCCAGTACCTGGTTTACCAGCCGTTGGAACGTTGCCGGGGCGTTTTTCATGCCGAAGGGCATGACTTTAAAGTGGTAGTGCCTGTCCGGGGTAGAGAAGGCGGATCGTTCTTGGGCCCTAGGGGTGAGGCCGATCTGCCAGTAGCCCGCTGTTAGGTCGAAGATGCTCAGGTAGCGGGCGGCCCCCATCCGGTCAATTAGCTCGTCTGCCCGGGGGATGGGATGAGCGTCGGTCCGGGTAACTGCATTCAGCCCTCGATAGTCCACGCAGAACCGGAGCTCAGGGGCAACGCCCGGGGCAGCTGCCTTGGGAACCAGGACGACTGGGCTCGCCCAGGGACTGTCTGAGGGTTCGATCACGCCTAGGGTCAGCATCTTGGACACCTCGGTCTGGATGCAGGCTCGTACCCGGTCTGGTACGCGGTATGCTCGGTGTCGAATAGGAGGGCTGTCCCCGGTGTCTACATCGTGGAGGCACCAGGGGGTGACTCCGGGGGTGAGGGAGAACAGGGAGGCGAACTGCCTCAGGAGCGTTTGGCAGTCTTGGCGTTGCTCCGGGGACAGGGCCTCGGAGAGCTGGACCCCTTCCACTGAGCCATCCTGCTCGAGGGCCCTCAGTAAGTCCGGAAGGGGTTCGGAGTCTTCTTCTGTCCCAGTATCGGTAGCCATCAGGAGGCTGAGTTCGGATCGCACAAAATGGGGTTTGAGCCTGTTGGCATGGAGGACCCGTAGGGGGTTCCGGGCAGTCTCCATGTCGATTAAATAGGTGACGGGCCCCTTGCGTTCGATTACCTTGAAGGGCCCGGACCATCTGTCTTGGAGGGCACAGGGCTCAACCGGGGACATCACCCAGACCTGTTGTCCAGGTTCGAACTCAATGGAGGACGTGTGCTGATCGTACCACCTCTTCATGTCCTCCTGACTGGCCTCGAGGTTGGCTTTGGCGGTGTCTCGGAACCGCCGGGTCTGGTTGCGGAGAGCCAGGAGATACCGGTAGATGTCCGGGGGAGTTTTCTGGGGAGGCTGCTCCCAACCTTCCTTGACTAGGCTGAGGGGGCCCCGGACGGGGTGCCCGTACAGTAGTTCAAAGGGGCTGAAGCCGAGGGACTTCTGCGGGACCTCCCGATAGGCAAACAGGAGGCATGGAAGCAGTACGTCCCACTGGCGTCGAAGGGGTTCTTCTAAACCCATAATCATCCCCTTGAGGGTGCGGTTGAATCTCTCGACCAGTCCGTTTCCTTGCGGGTGATAAGGGGTCGTGAATTTGTAGGTGACCCCGCATTGCTGCCAGAGGGACTTCATATATCTGGAGATAAAGTTCGTGCCCCTGTCACTGACGACCTCCCGGGGGAACCCCACCCGGGAGAAGATCCCCATCAGGGCCCGGCCCACCACGGGGGCCGTCACAGTCCGAAGAGGGAAGGCCTCGGGATAGCGGGTGGCGTGGTCTACAAGGACCAGGATGAACCGGTGTCCTTGGGCTGTTCGGGGGTCGAGGGGCCCCACAATGTCTATTCCCACTCGTTCAAACGGGGTGGTGACGACAGGAAAGGGTTGTAATGGTGCTTTGATTTTTCGGCCACTTTTTCCGCTGGCCTGGCAGGTGGGGCAGGCCTTGCAGTGGTTGGTGACATCCTTCCGCATGTGGGGCCAGAAAAAATGGGTCACCAGGCGGTCGTAGGTTTTATCCTGCCCCAGGTGTCCGGCAAGGGGGACATCGTGGGCTAAGTTCAGGAGGAAGTCTCGGAAGCGAAGGGGCACCACCAGCACCCGACTGGCCCCTAGTTCTGCAATTTTCTGCTCGCTGTAGAGCAGGTCTTGGTCCCAGTAGATCCAGTGGGCCCCCGAGGTATCCCCGGTGCTCTGGGCCAGGGCTTGCTGCCGGAGTCCTTCGAGAGAAGGACAGGTTTTTTGCTCGGCCCGGAATTGTTCCTGCGTGGGGCCTCCCTCCTGCCGCCATTGTGCCAGGTCAGGGACGTCCCGAAGCTGGTCGGGTCCTTCTTCGGTTTGGGTCAAGGGAATGGCTTCTGGGGCGGCCTCCTCTGGGATGAGCGCGGGAGGAGGTTCTGGCCACTCGGGCTCTTCTGGGCGGGGGACCGCGCGGGCGGTCATGGACCGGGTCGTGACGCAGACCCATTCGGGGAGGCCAAGCATCCCCAGGTGCTCCCTCCGTTCGACAGCTGCCCAGGGAGAGCTTTCAAGGTCGTTTCCTAGGAGGCAGTCCACGGGGGCATCATCGCGGACAGTTACTTTTAACATCCCTGTTACTCCTCCCCACTCGAAGGGGACGCAGGCCATGTGGCATAGGCTTTCGGAGTTGTCGGCTGATCGAACAGGGCAAAGAATGTTCGGCAAGATTTGGTCTGGAGTGACGAGGTGGCGTCGGACCGCCGTTACACTGGCCCCGGTGTCGCGGAGGGCTTCCGCCCGGCGGCCATTGATGTTGACCCATTGACCGTACTTCTGTGTGTTGGCGGGAAGGGGGGCCCGCGGAATCATGTCTCTCTCCCCTAAGCAGACCAGTGCCATGGCGGCGGGCGCCCATTCCGAGGGATCGGTCTCGTACTCTTCTTGGTCTTCCGGGATTATTTCTTCCCCTAGGGCCGCCGCTGCAACTTGGCGGGGAGTAGTGTTCGGATTCTTTGGGCAGTTGGGATCACTGGCGTAGTGGCCGGGTCGCTGGCACCTGTGGCACGTAATGTTGGCCCGAAAACCGGCCCGGACGGCAGGGCTTCCCCGGCCAACCGGGGTCGAGGGGTTTCTGGGGGGTGACGAGGGGCCGGGGTCTCTCCCCCGACCCTGACTTCCTCCTCCCCCTCGGGGGCGATACGATCTGGATACTTCGCTGGGTGCGCTCCGGCCAACTCGGGTGCTTTCCCACCGATCGGCTTCGGCGGCGAGTTGTCGAGGGTCGGTTAGCTTGCTGTCCAGGAGGTGTTGCCGGAGCTCCACGAAGCAGTTGTTCGACAGGTGTTCCCATACGATAAGGTCAAAGAGTTGTTCGTAGGTGGTTACTTTGTTGCCCTTGATCCACCCCTCGAAGGCTCGGCTAAAAAAGTTCACGTACTCCACCCAAGTTGTACCCGGAATCCGTTTGCAGTCGCGGAACCGTTGGCGGTACATCTCAGGTGTGAGCCCGTATCGAGTGAGGAGGGCGGCCTTCATGTGGTCGTAGGAGGTCATCAGCTGG
Organism: Lissotriton helveticus; assembly: GCF_964261635.1. Lineage (NCBI taxonomy): Eukaryota > Metazoa > Chordata > Amphibia > Caudata > Salamandridae > Lissotriton > Lissotriton helveticus. Next base: position 1,687,899,365 of record NC_136057.1, on the reverse strand, counting down.
TCCGGGAGTTGCAGCAGGGCGTCCCGCCCTTCGTTGACAAACCTCCCCCATAATCCGGCTCCCCAATCGCTTCGGGGAATCCGGTGGGAGGTCATTGCCACCTCATAGGCTTTAAACCACTGCTGGATATCATCGTTCTTGTGGTATTCCCGGATGACATCTTTGGGGATGTGAACCTTGGGTTCGGTCGAGGCAGACGGGGTCGGTCGTTCGGGGAGCCCGAGGTCTTTATTCTGTTTCTGGATCTCCAGTGCTTTGAGATTGCGCTCATGTTCGTACTCTAGTCTCTTTTCCTCTAGCTCCCTCTGTCTTTGCTTGTCTTCCCGCTCTTCCCTGAGCCGTAAGTGTTCCAGGGTTATTTTTTGTTCTGCCAGCTTGAGTTCCCCATCCAAGCGAAGTCGGGCAAGTTCTAATTCGTGGAGTCTGGTTTTTTCTCTTTCTCGGATCTCTTCCAGGGAGAGATCCGCTCTTTCTTTAGTTGGTGCGGGGCTCGTTTCGGTTGTTTGTGTTCGGGGTACGGCCGTACCCGTTTCTGCCCAAGCTTCTAGGGCTCGTTTGAAGTCTTCCTTTGTGCTAAGACCTGTGGTTGGAAGTCCAAGTTCTATGCAATATTGCTTCAGTTCCCGGTGGTTGTAGTCTTCCAATTTTTCCATCTGAAATTTTTCCGTTGTTCCGCTCTCTATTGACATGGTTGTTGTGTGTGGTGGGGCGAGTGACTTTCTGTACGATTATGCGTAGGTTCGGATCCCGTCGCTGGCCACCAATGTTAGACGGGGACCCTGAGGGTCGGCCGGATACCGAGGGAGAGATCCCCGAGGGGGACCGTCTCCGGCGATCGTACAGACAAGTTACCTCCCTCCCCACAAACAGGCACCACACCAGGTTGAGTTCAAGGTTTTATATAAGGTTCTTAAGGCAAGGATATCAGCGATACAGGATATCTTGGACCCGGGGGTCCTCTCACTTCTAGTCTCTGTAGGGAAAGGGGGTAGCGGGACAGTCTTGGTACCGGATCGGTACAGGTAGTGGTCAACGGTGAGCTCACAATCCTCGAGCTGGAGTGTCTGTGGATCGGGCCGCGGCAGCGCCAGCAGGCCAAGGTGATAGTCTCATAAAGCAGAGGGCCGCGGCAGCGCCAGCAGGCCAAGTCGATGGTTTCACGAGGCAGAGGGCCGCGGCAGCGCCAGCAGGCCAAGACGATGGTTTCACGAGGCAGAGGGCCGCGGCAGCGCCAGCAGGCCAAGACGATGGTTTCACGAGGCAGAGGGCCGCGGCAGCGCCAGCAGGCCAAGATGATGGTTTTCACGAGGCAGAGGGCCGCGGCAGCGCCAGCAGGCCAAGACGATGGTTTCACGAGGCAGAGGGCCGCGGCAGCGCCAGCAGGCCAAGTCACGGATGAGTTCTTCTCGGGTCTCTCGACTCCAGGATACAACTGCCTTCCTGGTCTGGCCCTGCCCCAGTTATAGGTCTGGTCCCCTTTGATGTCCGGACCCTCGCGCCTGGGGGCCGGGAGGTCCGGGATGAGGGAGTCCAGACACCCAGCAGGGGGGTGGAGCCAGCGCCCAGGCGGCCTGGGGTGATTGACACCTGGCGGAGGAGAGCCGTTGACGATTCCTTCTCCCATCGACTCGCCAAGTGGTCACTCTGCCTCCTGGGAGGATGGTGGGGCCTCGATGTCGGGGCCGGCCGGGCCCGGGGTTAGGGTCGAGTTGAGGCCACGCGGCCTCGTGCTGCAGTGCCCCAAGATGGCGGCCGGGTCGATGTCGTGGGGTAGATGGTGACCCGGGCCAGCTGGGTCCGGAGCTGGTGTCTTGTAGTGGAGGGATTGCAGGGTACTTCGGGTGGTCGTTTGTGGACTCTGGCTGGGGATGCAGGGAGAGCCAGGGTCCTGGTCCCATTGCGGGGAGGGGGGACAGCTCGAACATGCGGCCTGTCCAACATGTACAAGGGATAATTAAGGGAGATCATGACTGCCGATTGGTTGGACTGAAGTTCTTTTCTTTCCCAATGGCTCACGGAGTTTGTATTTATTATGATTCTAATACGGCTGTTGTTCAAAAAGTGTAGAAAGAACAGCGTAATCCTCGCCTCTGGTCCTGACATGGAATTGTATTCAATGCAGTTGAGGTGTTTTTTGGCATAACTGTTGAACTTGCAGGTCCATTTGGTGGGGCCTCAATGACAGTGCAGAAAAGGGGGAGGGGAAGGAGGGGAAGAAGGGGCACAGAAAAACTCTTTGGGGCAGATTTATGAGGCACTTGCGCCACGTTTACGCCGCTGTTGCGTCACGCAAGGCGGCGTAAACGTGGCGCATCCCTACGAATGATTTACAACGTGACGCATCTAGGCAGATGCGTCACGTTGTAAAGCCCTGCGCCGCTTGTGGGCGTTCCGGCGCAGGGTGGGCGTTCCGGGGCAGGTGCGCCTCGCAAAAGTGGCTGAGTGAAATCTATAAGATTTCACTCAGTCACTTTCAGGCCAATGCTGCGTCAAAAGCCTGCGCCTGCTTGAAGCAGGCGTAGGTCTTGACACAGCATTGTGGAGATGGGGCACCCCCGAGCCTTGCTGGAGCTGCGTCGCGCTTGCGACGCAACTCCAGCAATGCGTCACCTTTACGGCACAGATGCGTCACGCATCTGTGCCGTTTTTGCCCCATGGTGCGCCGCATCATAAATGCGGCGCACCATGGGTGGCGGAGCTGTGGCGCACTGTGGCGCATGTTAACTGGCGCATCCCTGGGGATGCGCCATTTAACATAAATCTGCCCCTTTGGGTTTTTCTGGTGGCGGTTGGTTAAACTAGTTGTAACTTATTGCAAGAAAAGTTGGTCATATTGAGACCCAGACGAGGATGCGGGGGAAGGAATGGGGGAGTATGAAAGCAACAGTGGGCATGCAGGATGTTTGGAAACATGAAGTTTGAGTGAGTAAAGTTGTGATGGGATTTTGGGGTAACTTAGAGGAGGGGCAGGAAGAGGGAACGTTGTTATTATCTATAGTGAGGCCGGGTTTAATTGTAGTATGTATGGCCAGGTGTAGGAAGCTGGCTCTATATATACTATGCAAAAGTAAAGTATAGTGTGCACAGAGTCCAGGTAGTCCCCAGAGGTATAGCAGAGGCTATAATTAGGTAAGTGCTAACAGCTCTCTTTGTGGTAGTGTGGGAGAGCAGTTAGGCTTATCCAGAGGGTGTGTTAAGCATGTATTATATTTACTCACTTAAGGACTGATTAGACACACATTCAGAGACAGAATTCAGACCAATTGGGTAAGTATAAAAAAGGTATACTTGTGTTTTATTTTTAGATCCAAGCAGGACATGGTATAGGTAGGCAAAATATACTTTTGATTGTAAAACATTACACAGAAATGCAATTGGGAATGGATTTGCAGTTGTTACAGGTTGGTATGGTTTTAAAAAGCAGGTTATATTACACAGTAATTACTTTTAAAATACTTTTAGATTATGTTGAGGACTGGGGGTGGTATGTCTAGATACCTCACCTAAGAATCTCACAATACAAGGTAAGTAAGACTTTTCTTGGCTTGAGTTATATATAGTTACTGTTTTCCCCTTACAAAACAACTGTTCAACACAGAAAATTTTAGGCCAAAAATCTTATAACATAGGTTGCTAAGGGAGAAAAATGGTTATCGGTTTCACAGGTAAGTAAACGTCTTAAAAGTAGGAGTTTTGGGAGTTAGGACCAAGGTTCCTCAAGGTCTAGGTAGGCACTCAAGTTGCACAACCAGCAGCACTGGGGCGGCCGAGTGCAGGCCCCCAATGTTAGCCAATGGGGCCTTCGGTCAGGGACTGCTTACGAGCAGGCAACACAGGTGTGGGAGCATAGCTCCTGGAGTTAAGGTCAGCACTGGAGAGGCCAACAATAAGCACAAGAGCTGCACTGAAGCAGCCAGGTTCAAGGCGCCACTGAGACGTTGGGGGCCCCGTGATTATCAATGGAGATCTCCAGTTTGGTAAAGATGCTGCAGGCTTGAGCAGGGAGACTTTCTGATGGCGACCATCGGCTGGAGAGATAAGTTAGATTCTTGGGGATGCCTGGACGCCGTCGGTTGGGCCGCCCCAGGCCGTGGGGCGTCAGGTGCAGGGGTGTCTTCTGACGTCGCGTTTTCTTACCAGCTCTGATCGGGGGGACCCTTGAGGCTGAGGCCACAAGGGTCGTCTTGAGGCTACAGGGAGGTCAGGGTTCACCAGATCCCAGGTCAGGATCACTGGGGAGACCTCCTCGTGTTGTTAAGCTACTCGGGCCGTAGGCGTCGGGTGCAGAGTGGTGTAGAATCGCAGAGTCATCGGAATCTGGATTCTGTGGGTGAGTCTTGGCTCGAGCAGCTGCGGCCGCTGCAGGTGAGAATGGTGGGGTCCGGACCACGAGGGAAAATTAACTATTTTTTTTAATTTTCCCTTATGGTAGTGTCTTGAAATCGCCCCACCCAGCCCACCTCTCTTACCTGCAGCGGCCCGGCTCTAGCAAATCCAGTGCTCACGGGAGACAGAGTCTGTAAGATGGTTGCAGGGCAGGTCCTCCAGGCACTGGGGGTTGCTGGCTGCTGGACACGCCTGGGTTCTTGCTGTTGGCAGGTCGTAGATGGGACAAGCCTGAAGGGCTTGCGCTAAAGTAGTTGGTGTCTTCCTCTTCCTGGGTCAGCACGGCTCTTCAGTCCTTCTTCTTTCTTCCTCGAATCCGAGAAGGCAAGGTTCAGGGTCACCCCTAAATACTAGATTTAGCTAAAATGGGTGTATGCAGGTCGGTACCAATGGGTCCCTTCCTTTGGGTGGGTACGCCCAGATTGGTTGGGTCACCTCATCTTCAAGAAGGAGGGGACTGAGATACCTGAGGGGTAGGGTTGGCGAAGGTGGGCACACCCCTCCTCCTAGTTAAGTTTTCCCACCGATTCTCTTGCCCAAAGTGGGGGACAGAACCAGTGGGAGCCAGTTGCTATGGGTAGCAAAAGGCAGGGACAGCTCACAAAGATGGCAGGCCTTTGAAGCTTCCCCTTCCTGGAAGCAGCCCACCCTGGGGGAGAAGGCATGACACCTCTGCCCAGGATGGGCTTTAATTTCTGGACCCAGAGAGCAGAGGCTCTCTACCCAGGGGTTCATAAACGTTTCTAGTGGTGGCAAATGGCGGGCAGCCTTCAGGAACAACACCAGGGCTGGTTGTTTTTCAGGGGGCATCTCTAAGATTTTTACTGCACCAAAACACGCAGCCTGCGATGGCAGTGTGTGGGTGTTAAGGTACCAGGACTCTAAGGTTGGCACAATAGGTGCTGCAGCCCTTCGATGCCTTCCCTAGTTACAGTGCTGTTGGTACCCATGGCACCTTTTACAAGGGGCTTACCAGTGGCCAGAGATGTGCCAATTGGGGGTACAAGGTACAGTTTTTTGGAAAGAACACAGGCCCTGGGAACCTGATTGGCAGGGACCCAGGCCACATCAAGTCAGGTTGCATCAGATGTCAGGCAAAGGGTGGAGGGTAACCATGCAAAAAGGGGTTCTTTTCTACACCAGGTTAGTTGGATCAAGAATGTTGCACCGGTCTCATTAAAGCAGCTTTTTTCCCACTATATGTTATGTTATGTTAACTGGGATTTATTGAGCGCATAGTCACCAGCAAGTCTCTTAGCGCTTCGAGAGAGTGGCCAAAACTCACCACCAGTCACAGATGCAACACTTGGAGGTGCTTTATGCTATGTTCAGAGCCTCCTTAAACAAAAGAGCTTTGAGTCATTTCCTGAAAGGGAGGAGTGCGGGTTCCTTGCATAGATTCTCGAGCAGCCGATTCCATAGTTGAGGAATTAAAACAGAAAAGGCTCTGCTGCCTTTGGATGTAGTTTTGAACTGTGGATAGGGGGAAACATCCTTTACAACGCAACTTTTACCACGCAGTGCCTTTACGACGCAACTTCTACAACGCAAACCATTACAATGCATTGCGCTGGGGGGCGCTCTAGGATAGGGAATAGGTTTAATTTACTATCCAACACCTTCCCTACTATCCACGGGGACTGGAGTTGGAATAGTAAATTAAACTATTCACTATCCAGCGCCCCAAAGCACTATGCGTTGTAAAGGCATGCGTTGTAAAAACAGCGTTGTAAAGGCATGCGTGGTAAAAGCATGCGTTGTAATGTCATACATCCGTGGATAGGCCAAAAGGCCTGCCTTGGATGACCAAAGTGTGCGTCTTGCCACATAGTTCCCTAGGCACTCCTTGACATATACTGGGTTCTGGCAGTGAACGGCTTTATGGGTGATGCACAGACCTTTGAACTTTGCTCTCTGCGTAATGGGGAGCCAGTGCAGCTGCTGCAGCAGGGGTGTAGCGTGAGCTCGTCTGGGAAGCCAGAGGATCAGCCTAGCTGCGTTGTTCATGGTCACCTGCAGCTTACTGATACGTTTCTGTGGGAGACAAATACATAAGGCATTGCCATAATCGCGATCATTGCCAACATGACCATCTGTAGTGTGGCAGAGGAGAGGATTGAGTCTCCACAGCTGTCTCATTAAGCCCACACAGGTTCCGACCACGGCAGAGACTTGGTTTGCCATGGAGAGGTTGGCATCGATCTTGATGCCTAAGCTTTTTACAACTGGAACTGGCGTTGGGGTGGTGCCAAGCTCTTGTGGCCAGAACAGGTCATTCCAGGGATTGCTTTTGGAGGAAATGACAAGGACCTCAGTTTTATCGGGGTTGATTTTTAGCGAATTAGCTGTGATCCAGTTGACTGTGTGTTTGAGTATGTATTGCATATGGGCATGGGCTTGAGGGGAGTTATCAATCTGGAGGATTAATTTTGTGTCGTACACATAGTTAAATACTTGGCCGCTAGCGGCTGGAGGTAGATGTTTAAGAGGAGGGGAGACAGTGCTGAGCCCTGGGGTTTTCCATATATTTTTGGTCCTGGATGGTCGTCTGGGTTTTTTCATGTTTGGGCAGATTTGCATTCGATAGCAGTTTTTTTTAGGCTGTTTTCGATGGGACGGGTGAGCATTTGTGGTTATGAAGGTTTGTTGCTGAAAATGAGCAGGTTCTTTGGCGGTTGGTTAGAATAGTTTTAACTTATTACAAGAACAGTTGGTCATGTTGAGACCCAGTCGAGGATGCTTGGGGGGGGAGGGGTTGTTTGAAAGCTACAAGAAAGCAACAGTCGGCATAGGGATATTTGGATGCGTGAAGTTTGAGTGAGGAAAGTTGTGATGGGATTTTAGTGTAACTTAGGGGAGGAGGTTAGGAGGATTGATAGTTATTATTATGTATAGCGAGGCCGGGTTTAATTGTCGAATGCATCGTTTAGTGCCAGCATTTGCTGGATCACGAGTGGCGCACCTGTCTCATTAAAGTGGCCCTTTTCACACTATAATGGTTTCCAGTGTTTCCTTGCATGCACCATCCTGCCCAATCATTTTCACTGTTAGATCGTACATGGAGAAAGAGCTGGGCCTTGGAGAGGGGCGGAGCCATGGAGAGTGGTTGAAGCCACGAAGAATATGAGTTCGTGCCGTGGTTCCACTCTGTCCCATCTACCTTTCCCCACAGCAAGAACAAACTCATCCGGAGCCACCTACCGTGTCGCGGTAAGGTCTCAAATGGAGCCCAGCATCGCAGTGTGGTCAACCTGCGCTTGGCCCATTCTCTAGCAAGGGTTTCTGGCTCACCATGTGATAGTGGCTCTTCATCAGGTCTCCACGTGATGAGAAAAGAATCCGTGTGTCACATGGCGGAAAAATGTGAGTTGGCAGGCCTAACTTAAGCAACAGAGATTTAGAAGGCAGGCTCTTGGCAGCCTGAGGCAGAGAGCAGACCTCTGGCACTACTAGCAAGCAAGTCAGCTTCTAGCAAGCTGAGAACTCCAGCGCTATGAAAAATATGGTATTTTTTTAATAAAATGCTAACAGTGGATGTTTTTATCCAAGTGCCAAGTTTTAAATGTATAGACCTAGGAAGACTCAAGGTTGAGCTATCCATCCTAGTATTATAACTTGTGACGTGCAGAGTTTGCAATATGCATAGCCAAAAGGAAAGATCAGGGCCGCCGATATCAAATTCGTGCACCATTTAATCGACTGCGACCCAATCGGAGGCTGGCAGCCACGCTGTAATGCCTCTATTGTGACAGGCAGCGGAGTTCTCCTATCTTGTTGCTGTAACGCGCAGCTTTGCCAGATCCGTGTCACCGCCGGCCTGAGCTCCACAGCGTGGCTGCCATTACACGCACCGCAGGCAGGTCTGGAACAAAAGAAAGCACAGAGGAAGACAAAATAAATACAGCCCAGTAAGCCACCTGCCTGCCAGCAGGAGGCGAAACCCGGCTGACAGGTCTGGAATTTGGCAAGCGACGGAAAGTAACCCACCTGCTCCCTGAAGTACTGTACGTCCAAACTGGTGCCAGCTTTCCTTAATTACCTTCTTGCTGAAATTATTTAACCGAGACAGGCCCATCTCTGCCTCTCTGGACACATCCCTTCATTTCTGTTTTCCTCGGTGATGGTATTTTTAGCTTATTTGGACAAATGGGTAGCCTAATCGATTGTAAAAGAACGCATGCACGAGCTAGCGTGTCTATGGTATAGGTGCATGCCCCGTGCATATCTGTGAAGAAGTCATTATGGGGCATATTACCAACAACTAGCGAAATTTATCGCTAAATGCGCCTAGCGACTTTTTTTTATCGCTGCCTATCGCTGGATATTTTAGCGGAGAAAACATGCTATTAGCAACGCTTTTCTCCATTGCGCTAAAATATCCAGCGATAGCGGCGTAATGCGAGAATAACGCTGAGAATATAGCGATATTCTCGCATTAGCGAAAAAATGCTCTTAGCCATGTTATCCACCTCCCATTGGATAACATGGCTAAGAACTGGTCAGAGCAGGCGTTAGTTTTTGGCGATAGCGGGAATATTTCCATCGCTACGCCAGCCTTGTGAATAGGCGATAGCAACGTTTTCAACTGCTTTCAGTCGCTAACGGTTTGGGTACGCCCACTTTGCATGTCATTAGCGATAAATATTGCTGACCTGCAAAGCGGGCCCCAAACTGCTCGCTATCGCCTTCAAGCTGTCGCTAACTGCTGTTAGCGACAGCTTGATAATGGGGCGATAGAATTTTCGCCGCTTAGCGGCCGAAAACGGCCGCTAAACCGGCGAAAAGTGCCTATCGCCCCCCTTGGTAATATGCCCCTATGTGCACTAGGGCAGGAATTGAGGCATGGCAGGCATATCGCTTTGTAGTAAGACTCAGGGGCATATTTACAACAAAATGTCGGAGCGTGGAGCTGAGACAATTTTGGCAGTGCCGCACTCAGACATTTCCAAAATGCAGGGATGCACCATATATTAACTACAATATGGCGCACCCCTGTGTTTTCCCTAGCGCTGGCACTAAAATGGGCTGCCTACCACCAACGCAGGCACGCACCCTTGTATCATATTGCTAGGGTACCTGCGTTGCAGGGAATGACTGTTTATGTGCAGGAAGGTGTCCCGTCATGCACATAAACAATCCATAATGGCAATTTGTTACTTCAATGTGAGGTGCAGACTGCAGCACACATAGAAGTAGAAAATTGTCATTATTTAAAACCCCTTTAGTGCTAAGGCAATATTCTTCTTATTCACTAATTTCCATTGAAATGAATGGGCAGTGCATGACGAGTTACCCTTGTCATTAGCATCCAAGTGGTTATGATTGTTTCTGTGCAGGAAAGGAGACCTTCCTGCACATAAACAATCATTAATGGCATTTGGCTCTTTCTATGTGTGCTGCAGATGGCAGCACACATAGAAAAAGCAAAAACGAGGAGAAATAAAAGCATTTTTCCTCGTTTCGCCATTCTAACGCTTGCTCTTCCGTGGCGTTCGTTTTTGCCACTGCCTCAGATTTACTGATCCTTGTGAATCTGGGGCAGAGTCAAAAAGCAAAGGGTGTTGCGGTGTAACGTCCACAGCAACACCCATTGCATGGCCCTTTCACGCAGATATCTGCGTGAAAGGGTACCATATTTACAAAGTGGCGTTAAGCCACCAAAAGTGGCTTAACCCCACTTTATAAATATGAAGCTGGGCATTGCGCTACAGAAACGTCAATAAGAGTGACAACCCTTTGTCGCAATGCACTTGTAAATATGCCCTCTCAGATACACATCTTGGCGAAAAAGTGATGGCATGGCACACCTTTTTTCCAGTATTAGGAATATTTTTTCCTAGGCAACAGCATATCTGTCTAAAATCAGTGTTTAACCTGATTTTAGACCGGTATGCTGTTGCCTAGGAAAAATGATTACTAATATTGTTGTTGCCCTGTCCTAGGAACTCTATCTAGACTCAGGGGGTCCCTTTTATTATATTCAATTTAAACCTTTTTTCCAGAACAAGTGAACTCTCTCGAGAGACCAGAGAATAACCAGCTAATAGTAACGCAGATACTCGCCTTTTAATATTAGAGACACTTGGGGTCATATTTACTAACATTTTACGTCTTGGCTGCGCTACGACATGAAATGCTTGAAGATATTTACAAAGCCACACAAGGGGTGATTTGTACTGCCTTGAGTGGCTTTGTAAAGACGTTTTTACTCTTAAAAAATGGAAAGGTAGCTTTTCATTTTTATTTTCGAAATGAATCCCGTTTTCCTTTAAGGAAAACGGGCTACATTACTACAACAAAATTGCTTTATTTAAAAAGCAATCACACTCATGGTTGTCTGCTGACCACAGCAGGCTACCATCACTGAAAATGTAGCCATTAACGATGGGTCGGAAATTGCGACCTGCCTCATGAATATTGCTGAGGCAGGTCCATTTGCGACCCACTGTGAATCACTAACAGTGTCAAACACACTGCTGTATAAAGCAGTTTGCGATTTCCTAATAGTGAATGACTAAAATTTGCTATTAGATCATCGCAAATACGGAATTTCATACATCTGGCCCCAAGTCTTTTCACAATCTAAGTCCTGAATATCTCAACAACAGTTTCAGCGTTACACACCAGTCGGACCTCTTAGATCAGCTTCTGCTTCCAACCTAGTGATTCCCAAATTCAAGGGATCAAGCTGGGGTGGCTGGAGTTTTGTGACCTCCACGCCCAGGTTGTTGAACTCCATGCCCCTCAATCTTAAAATGAAGACTGATCTGCTGGTTTTCAGAAAGGCAGTAAAAACGTGGCTTTTATAACCAATAGACTCAGGAATCGGGCTTATCCACCACTCCATCTGGTAGGCTTTTTTTTTTAGGCTACTGCTTAGACACTTCTGGGTAATGGAGCGCTTTATACATTTTATTTACATTTCATTTCATTTCAAATCTGGTGCTCCTGTATTTATAAGGTGGTAATGTGGTGGTGGCTTGGAGTGAAAGCAAAATGTTCTGTAGTAATATTGAAGGTTATTGGGAGTGTTGCTTCCTGGCCTCACTGGTGGAGTGAAGGGGAAGAAGTAACATGTATGTCGTGTGTAGAATTGGCTTAGTGTATAGTTTGTGGTGTAAACTATCGGTGATAAGGGTAGTATATGATGTGTTGTAGTAGTGTAGGGGGTTGTGTGGGTGTATTTTTGAAGCGATGGTGTATGTAAAGTATCGAAGCGTACTTAAGGGGAGTGAAAGGTAGGTAGCAGTGTGTGGCGGGAAGTTCTGTACCTACTTCCCACTGGTGAAATGTGTAACATGGGATAGTAAAAGGGAGGAAGCCAGAGGTGGAGGAGCAACAGGGAGTCCTGCTGTGAGTGGTGCATGAGTGACGTGGATGATTAAAAAGTAAGGAACATGTGCTAAGGTTCTATGGAGTAGTGTAGAGCGTATGTGAGAGTGGGAAATGTGTTCCGGGATGATTAGAAAGTGAGGAACATGTGCTAAGGTTCTGTGGAGTAGTGTAGAGCGTATGGGAGAGTAGGAAATGTGTTCCGGGATGATTAGAAAGTGAGGAACATGTGCTAAGGTTCTGTGGAGTAGTGTAGAGCATATGGGAGAGTAGGAAATATGTTCCGGGATGATTAGAAAGTGAGGAACATGTGCTAAGGTTCTGTGGAGTAGTGTAGGGCATATGTGAGAGGGGGAAATGTGTTCCGGGATGATTAGAAAGTGAGGAACATGTGCTAAGGTTCTGTGGAGTAGTGTAGAGCGTATGTGAGAGTGGGAAATGTGTTCCGGGATGATTAAAAAGTAAGGAACATGTGCTCAGGTTCTGTGTAGTAGTGTAGGCGTATGTGAGAGTGGGAAATGTGTTCCGGGATGATTAGAAAGTGAGGAACATTTGCTAAGGTTCTGTGGAGTAGTGTAGAGCGTATGTGAGAGTGGGAAATGTGTTCCGGGATGATTAGAAAGTGAGGAACATGTGCTAAGGTTCTGTGGAGTAGTGTAAAGCGTATGTGAGAGTGGGAAATGTGTTCCGGGATGATTAAAAAGTGAGGTACATGTGCTAAGGTTCTATGGAGTAGTGCAGAGCGTATGTGAGAGTGGGAAATGTTTTCCGGGATGATTAAAAAGTGAGGAACATGTGCTCAGGTTCTATGGAGTAGTGCAGAGCGTATGTGAGAGCGGGAAATGTGTTCCGGGATGATTAGAAAGTGAGGAACATGTGCTAAGGTTCTGTGGAGTAGTGTAGAGCGTATGTGAGAGCGAGAAATGTGTTCCGGGATGATTAGAAAGTGAGGAACATGTGCTAAGGTTCTGTGGAGTAGTGTAGAGCGTATGTGAGAGCGGGAAATGTGTTCAGGGATGATTAAAAAGTGAGGAACATGTGCTAAGGTTCTGTGGAGTAGTGTAGAGCGTATGTGAGAGCGGGAAATGTGTTCCGGGATGATTAAAAAGTGAGGAACATGTGCTAAGGTTCCTGGGAGTAGTGTAGAGAGTATGTGAGAGCGGGAAATTTGTTCCGGGGTGATTAGAAAGGGAGGAACATGTGCTAAGGTTCTGTGGAGTAGTGTAGAGCGTATGTGAGAGTGGGAAATGTGTTCCGGGATGATTAGAAAGTGAGGAACATGTGCTCAGGTTCTGTGGAGTAGTGTAGAGCGTATGTGAGAGTGGGAAATGTGTTCCGGGATGATTAAAAAGTGAGGAACATGTGCTCAGGTTCTATGGAGTAGTGTAGAGCGTATGTGAGAGCGGGAAATGTGTTATGGGATGATTAGAAAGTGAGGAACATGTGCTAAGGTTCTGTGGAGTAGTGTAGAGCGTATGTGAGAGCGGGAAATGTGTTCCGGGATGATTAGAAAGTGAGGAACATGTGCTAAGGTTCTGTGGAGTAGTGTAGAGCGTATGTGAGAGCGGGAAATGTGTTCCGGGATGATTAGAAAGTGAGGAACATGTGCTAAGGTTCTGTGGAGTAGTGTAGAGCGTATGTGAGAGCGGGAAATGTTTTCCGGGAAGATTAGAAAGTGAGGAACATGTGCTAAGGTTCTGTGGAGTAGTGTAGAGCGTATGTGAGAGCGGGAAATGTGTTCCGGGATGATTAGAAAGTGAGGAACATGTGCTAAGGTTCTGTAGAGTAGTGTAGAGCGTATGTGAGAGCGGGAAATGTTTTCCCGGGATGATTAAAAAGTGAGGAACATGTGCTAAGGTTCTATGGAGTAGTGTAGAGCGTATGTGAGAGTGGGAAATGTGTTCCGGGATGATTGAAAAGCGAGGGACATGTGCTAAGGTTCTGTGGAGTAGTGTAGAGCGTATGTGAGAGTGGGAGATGTGTTCCAGTATGTAGTATAGGAGATGTTAAGAAACCATCTCTCCCCCAATTACCTTCTGCAGGCGAATGGTAATCTCATGAGGCCGCCCTCCATGTTCCTAAAAGTGATTCTGTGTGCCATGCTTACGTCAATGCGCACAATGCAGCAGGAAGAAGGCCAATGGACAAAGACTTGTAGAGGGAGTAAATGCTTCGTATACCGTAGCTTCCTAGCCCTCTCCTCTAACAGCGATGCCGTACTTTAGTACTTATTCATGTTAAAGTGCCTTTGTTTATATTCATCCAAGAGAAGGCATGCTATGCCATCGTTGGTAAGTTACATGCGGGGGAGCTTCAGGCCCAGGAGTGGTGGACATCGACGAGAACCTGCTCTGGCAGACCATACAGAAGTTAATGATACGAAAACATGAACACTTAAATGTTGCAAACATTTACATAAACAACTTATAGCAGAAAGACCTCTCCAGCTCAGTGGACACAGACCAAACACTGCACGATTCTTCAGACTTTAAACCCAGCGGGATGATTGCTACAGTGATTTTTGACACTATGAATTTCCACAAAATACAAGGTCTTAAGAAGTCCAAGAACTGTTTTCTAACATGCTTCCCTGGCTCGAATAGATTTTTTGATCGAGGGGAGCAGGGTGGTAGTGACGTACGTAGGGTGACCACCTCTGCCTAGGCCATCACACACCTTTTCCAGACCTGGACCGTCCAGTGATGCCTAATGCATTCTGGGTATTGTGGTCTTGTTTTGCATCCATTTAACTAGGTAGATTAACACACCTGAATTCAGAGACTCTAAGGTATAGGGTAGGGTTCGTAATGACCTGGAATGATGGGGGCACTTTGGCTGTAGCCCCAAACTTGAGCAAAGGGTGACACAGACATGGAGTGCCAGTGAACAAGGAATAAAAGGCAAGGACACCCACATCCTTTTATCTGCAGGGTCATCTGAATGATGACGCCTGAGCAGGATTGTGGCAGACCTCTAGGAGAGGAGGGGGGGGGGGGCTCCTTTGATGTGTCTTGATGCACTCTATACTCTATAGCTACCAGTACTGCCTTTGTGGCAGCTTAGCTGTAACCTGTCGCCTTCCACTGTACGGATACGTAAATGGCGCCAGGAACACCATTGAGTGCTGTGGACCACAGGGAGGAGCGTTGGAAGAGCTTGGTGTGTGGCTCCTGGTACCTTAAACTCAGTGTGCAGCTCAGGTCTCGGGTGCCCCGGAAGTGCCACGTGGGATTGTCACCAGCGGAGCAGTAGTGATTGCTGGATGTCAGGGTTGTGGTAGCGCAGTGGTTCACAAACTGTGCACGGTGGCTCCCTGGGGAGCCGTCAAGTCTAGCCAGGGGAGCCGCACACCAAGCACTTTAATGCATTTAACGTTGAAGGAGTTTTTGGCTTCAGTTAAACTAATTAGACTTAAACATATGATGTTGATGATTTGTAAGTGACATGCCTAAAGCTGTAAACGTAGTGGGTAATTGATGGAATTTCGAGAGAGATGACCTCCATATTTCACTGGATCCCCACATTCCAACAGTCCCAACGTAGGCAGAAGATGCCCGATTTATATTGTTAGACTTGTTAATAGTTTCATTTTTTTCCAAAATGCATTTTACACCAATGCAAGGTATGAGGAAAGCACAGTTGTCCTGTCTAATAAACACAGTAAGTATTATTAAATATTGACATTTGTACTTGAATCACAGGTACTTCCAGTACACATTTCTTTCAGTACACACACTCCCAGACAGGCCGGCTCTCTTCTTGAACACAGGGAAGTAAAATGCCATATATGGCATAATGCCAACATTTGAAGCAAGAAAGAGGGACATTTAAAAAAAAAAATCTGCGGAATTTATTTTACTTGCATTGATTTGGAGGCAATTTTAGGGAGGAGATGGCAAACCTAAAGCTGCATGTGGTTTAAAAAATTGTGAGTCACCATGCTGAGACAGGTGTGTTGGCACGTATAACATGGGTAGAAATGGAAGTGCATGCAAATATTCTTCAAGAGCAGAAACACTTTGGCAATTGGGCCTACATGCATAGGGGGTGCTATCTAGCACTGTAAGTGGAATAAAAAAGTTTAAGAAGGTACTCTAAAAAAGGCATGGGTAAAGAAGTGTAACTAGGAATATTTTATTAGAGACGCCGCCTTAGTAATACAAAACACCCTGTGTATATGATTATAATACATTCATCAGCTTCATCCCAATTATTTTCAGGGAGAAAAATGAAAGTACTCCTGGGGCCGGGCTGACACCTCCCCGCCCTCCCAAAAAAAGTAACAGTGGGGAGCCACGGGCAATGGCCAATGGGTCAAGGGAGCCGCGGGTCGAACATTTTTGGGAACCACTGTAGTAGCGCATAGGTTATTATTGAGGGCATAGCTGCAGGTGCAGGGGGGCCCCATCTTGCCTCACGGCCAATGATTATCTGTGACACATGAGAACCAGAGGGGCCCCGCTTCACGTTCTGCAATGGGCCCCCAATCATTTAAAAAATACATCCAGTAGCTTCAATTAACATGTGTATCCCCACACAAACGCATTTCAAGAGAATAAACTGCACTAGCATTTACAAAAATCCAGAAGAGAACGATTTAAAGATAAGCAAGTGTGTATTCAGGAAATAAAATATATTTTTCAAACGGGACGAATTAGAAAACGAAATTTATTGAAAAAAATAATATGCACCGGAACAGACGATGAAGATGCAAAATTAAAAGGAAGGGTCAACTTTCCACCACCCCAACGAAACATACCTTTTTTCCTTCAGGCATGCAAAGCAAAATAACTAACCTCTAAACTGAAGAGGGATGATAAAATAACCGAACAAACTGCCACAGAGCATAATAGAAGAGAACATCTTAAAAAAACACGCTCTAATAATGATTCTCAAACCCCATTGAGCGCGTAAAACAATCAAAATAACACTCCCAAATAGAACAAACCATAACAACAGAAAAGTCCCCAACAATGACAAATCAACTGCACTCTCCCATCCCTTCTTAAATGCAAAGTGAATTAAAACCCAGCGGTGACATGAAAACTTCTGTACCAATCATACAGCACTGCGCTGTAACAATCCACAACTCGCTTGGTCAGTTGTCCAATCCATTGCCAAACGGCCCGATGAATATATATGCTTGTTATGATCACCACGCAGCCAATCAGAGCACATCTGGATAATGAGCCATACCTTATGTACCGAGAGGCAGCAGACCGCGGCTTCTTTTGTCCTGAAATGGATCTGGCCACCATTGTGGTGATTCCTTAGTCTCAGCCCCCCTCTGCCCACTGCTCTGATTATAGCCCTATTTCCCTTATCAACTCGGAGCTCAAAATATTTGCTTCAGTCGTCTTGGCGCAGCGCATACGCCCTTATCTGAGCACATTGGTTAACATGGACTAATGCAGCTTGATGCCCGACCGGGGTACCAGGCACTGCCTTAGAAGACTCTACCTTGCTCTGGCGCACCAACAACAACTAACTTCCTATCTTTCGTTGCTCCTCGTGGATTTCGAGAAAGCATTTGATTCTGTGGATTGGCGGTATCTGGAGGAGGTGCTGTAGGAAATCGGCTTTAGGCCCTCCCTTCGCAACTTGTTCAAGACCCTATATTGCAAGCCCCAAGCCCAGGTGATGGTTAACTGAGCCCTCTCACGTCCCTTCTTCACTGGGAGGGGCACGAGGCAAGGTTGCCCTCTCTCCTCTTTACGCTAGCGATGGAGCCCTTTGCTTCTCTCGTCCGCGCGGAACCGCTCCTCACGGGGTGGCACTGGCCTGGTCTGGCAGAGGACAAGATTGCCCTCTACGCTGACGACGTCCTGATCTCTTTGTCGGACCCAGCCCCCTAAGGGCCTCGGTGTTTTCGAGCCCTAAACCTCTTTGAGCGTGTCTCTGGTCTCAGATTGAACACGGCCAAGTCTGTCCTGGTCCCCCGTCATCTGTCGAGAGAGTGTTTCGATTGGCAGTCCTCGATCCCTCTCCGGCGGCAGTCGTTCAAGTACTTGGGGGTCTGGGTGACGCTCCTTCCTGATCTCGCCTGGTCCCTCAACGTCAGCCCTCTGGTGACGCGGGTCCGCGCTGATCTCCTTCGATGGGAGACATTGCCATTGAACCTTATGGACAGGATCGCTCTCTACAAGATGATGGTCCTGCCCGTTTCCTTTATATACTCCAAAACCTGCCCCTCGCCTTCTCGCGGTCCTGGTTTCGTGCAATGGATGGCCTGGCCATTAAATTCTTGTGGGGGGGTCGGAGGCCGAGACTGGCCCTTAATATCTGAAGGAATCTGCCCTTTAATGAGGGGTTAGGAATGATGAACCTTCAGCTCTATTATCTGGCGACCAGGCTTCTTACCATCCGTGACTGGCTCAAATGCGGTTGGGCGGATCCGACCTAACGCCTGGAACTGCATGCGTGGGGTTTCTCAGGTATCCAAGGGATGCTCTACAGAACTGCTATCCCCCCACTTTGCCAGAAGTTACTCGTGGGGTAGGTTAACCCAATACACCCCTTTGTGGTGCGGAACACAGCTCAAGGAAGTTGCCACCCTCTCCGGGTTTAGAACCTAGGACCTCATTGGGATTTCTCAGCTGGGGGATGTTTGGAGCGGGAGACACATTCGCTAATTCTCAGATCTACAGACCCGGTTCTCCCTCCACGCCTCTCAGTTCTACCGCTATCTTCAGTTGCACCATGCACTCCACATGCACATCTTGGAGGGGACCTCCTTGCCTGATTATAGCCCGCCTGAAGCACAAGTTATGACTGGTAATTTGGGCAAAGGGGGAGGGGGGAGGGGATTTCCCGCATTTACCGTACACTAATAAATAACACCCCCAATTCCTTTTCCTCTCTCCAGGATAAATGGAAGGGTTGGATTGGTCCATTAGATGATGCGGATTGGAGGGATGCGCTGATGGCCCCTAAAATAGTTACAGCTTCTGCGCGGCTCCGGTTGGTTCAAATATACTATTTGCATGCAGTCTATCTCGCGCCATTGCGCCTTCATCGCTCTGGGCTCGGCCTGATGCTTCCTGTCCCCGCGGTTGGTGCCCCAAGCAGATTTTTATCACATGGTATGGCTCTGTCCTGATATTATGCATTACTGGGAGTTAGTGACCACTAATCTTACGGAGGTCCTGGGCTGGGAGGTCCCGTTGGAACCCGATGAACATACTCTTGGGGGATGACTAATGGTCTGGACGGGAACAGGGCTGAGAAGCTTTGTCTCACCACGGCCCTGATGGTGGCTAAACAAGATATTGTAGCCCTTTGGTTGGACCCGGTGGCCCCTTCCATGACGCGGTGGTGCAGAGGGGTAGAGCGCAGGAACGTCCCATGCTGCCCGCAGTTGTCCTAGAAAGTTCCGAAGAGTGTGGGGTAAATGGGTTGGGGTGGTAGAAGACTGAATTACTTGAATTTTTACTATGGACATGGTTATGGACATTGTCGCCTGGTGTTCCTCGTCGGACTCCTCTATGTGGGGGGCTTCTTCCACCATGTTTTATTTGTCGCTATTGTGTACTGCTTACTGTGTGAAAAGCTGGTTATGGTTTCATTGATAAACATGTATTCATTGAAAATCAATCAAATTGATTATTAAAAAAAAACACTGGGCACTTCTAAGGCATTCAATGGCGCTCAAGATTGAACGTTTAGGCTCCTTACCTGTAATTCTGCTTATGTCACTTGGGGCTGTAGGATCTGGTGCAGGAACTCTAAAATCTGTTACTCTGCCTACTGTTTATTTTTATTTTTTTATTTTAGGAGTTTTATATAGCGCTGGCTGGACCCAAGGGTATTAGAGCGCTTCACGGCAATTATGAGCAGATAGACAGCACAGGTAGTTGGTAGAACATGAGGGTTCTACCCGGGAAATGAACAAGCAGAGAAGGGAAGGGGCAAAAGGGGAGGAGGGTGTTGGTCAAACCAGACCAGCATCCAAGCGGATTCATTGTTCAATCCAGGCGGGAGTCCAAAATGTTTTCTTGTTCCGAGTCAGTGTCTTCAGTCTCCAAGTTAAGGTACGGTTGAGCACTGGCTAAGGTACTTCCTTGGCTCTTATCGGTTCGCTCTAGGACGGACGAGGAAGAGGACAGCATTGTTAACAGCATGAACCCACTTTGAGCTTGCATTGTTTTTCTATGATGTGTAGAATATGCTTCGTATTCTCGCTAGCATGTCTGAGGAATGAACCCGACCTGGTCTCGATCCACTATCGAGGGCATGTGGGAATTGAGTGGACTCCCTAGAATACCCGGGAAAAGTTTTAGGTCCGCATTAAGCATCAAGATCGGCTGATATGAGCCAAACTGATGCTCATCTTTGCTGGGTTTAGGTATTACAAAAATAGATGCTGTGAGCATTGTGGAGGCTATCCCCCAGGAATAGCTAAGGAGTTAAATAGTCTAGGAAGGATGGGGTTAGGACGTGACCAAGGGATGTAGAAAATAGAGAAGAATCCATCTGGCCCTGGTGCCTTTGCCTTCTTGAGGCGGGCGATGTCTGAAATGACCTCTTCCTGCCGCACTTCTTCATCTAAAGTCTGTTTGGTATGGTGTGAGTCGCGAAGTGTGTGCTGCCTGTAAATGGGTGTCACTAGCCACTGGGGCAAGAGTTAGTCTTTGTACAGGTGCTCATAAAAACCCCTAAAGGCGTCTGCCATGCCTGAATCTTTAGTGATGTGCCACTTGCATGTGTGTATTGATTGTACCCAAGATGTTTGCCTTTGTGCGCGGAGATTATTAGCAAGAAGACTCCTGCTTTTGTCACCCATAGTAAGAATTTGCAAAGACTGAGCACCGCCTACTCTGTCCGGTGTAAGTCTAGACGGATTCAGTGTGATTGAAGTGCTGTCAATTGGTGCCAGATCCTTGGCACTCCGGTTCGCTGGTGGAAGCGCCCTAGCTTCCTAATCTGGATAGAGCACGTCTTTTGCTTCCACAGCTTATCAGCCACGGAAATGGCTATTAATTCCCCTATAATTTAAGGGCTTCCCAAAGTGTCACTATAGAAACTGTGTGTATCCTTCAAGGCAAGATGGGTGGTTCTAGCCTTTTGAATTTGGGAGACTACCACGGGTGATGCAGCAGCATGTCACGTAGTCTCCAGTTGCTGCGGAGCCTCTACTGAGGTTGATAGTGTAAGGGATACAGCCGAGTGGTCCGAGAGCGATGTTGGGAGGATCTGATTTGTTAAGGAGGAGCTGTATGTCCCTCATGTGTGGAGGTAATCCAGCCTGGCATACGTCTTGAGTGCATGCGAGACGGTATAGTCATGCGTTCCGGTGGGACTCTCCACAAGTCACGCAGTCCTAGATCCCTATTACATTCTATCCCACCCCCAGACAATGCCCCAGTTTGAGTCTTTGTCTGAACTATCCATGTCCTGTCCAAACCCAGGTTCAGGTCACCCCTAATCAACACACCTAATCGGCTGTGAGAGCGTCCTCTAGTGCTGTACGGAGGAAATCTTCTAGTCCCTTGTTCGGTGCATATATAGACCCCACTATAAAGGGTCTTGTCTCCTATTGTGATTTGATAAGTGAGGGGTCTGCCCCTGACCTCCACCCCTTTATGTTCAACTTTCACCTGGAAGGAGTGGCCAACCAAAATTGCCACTCCAGCCTTCTTTGTAGAGGCGGAGGAGAAGAATTGATTTGGAAGCACGCAATAGCACATAAGGTGGTAGTTCCCGAGAAGGAGATGCCTCCTGTAGTAAAACTATGTCTTCTCAAGTATTCTCAAGATGAGAAAGAACCGCTTTTCGTTTGATGGGGCTGTTGAGGCCCTCCATGTTAAGGTTGAGTACTTTAGTGGTGGCTATTGGCATTAGGGTTATACAGTAGGTGTGGATCAAGATCTTGAGTGAATTGCAGGTGGGTAAATTATCCTCTAGGATGGTATCCTTGTGGCATCTTGTATGTGGGTTGGCTGGCTCTCAGTAAACCCATACATAAACCTCAACTAAAACAAGGCAACACAAAACATCTGATAGAATAAAGTAAGGTGAAAAGCAAAAACAACAAATGTCTCAGTTCTGGGAGTCCAAGATTAAGGGTCCAAGTGTGGCCAAGCTTCCACCGCCCCCACCAAGAAAACCAACCTGCAGTAGGTAGAATGCTATTTCCTCTACGGACCGCTGGTCTGGGCCAGGACTTCAGGGATAGATTTCAGTGCAGCCTTTTGGCCCTCTCCTATTTTCGTGGGGTCTGAGCAGGTCACACCTCTACCTGTCCTGCGGTTCTTCCCTCTTAGTCTGTCGTTGCGAGTGAGGGGAAGTCGTCCTCCAGTTAAGTCGATGTACAGAATTTGGCAAGTTTCAGTCCTGTATCTCATTTGATAAAGCTTCCCTTCTAGATAGAATACAATGTGGAAAAGGTGACCCCAGGAGTATGCCACTCCGTAGGTGTGACCAGTCTAAACTCTTCTTTGCTGCAGTGTAATTGCATAGAGGTCTTGGAATAGCACTGGGGATTGATCTCTGAAGTGGAGAGGGTGCTTCTCTTGCTTTGCAGAGGATTTCCTCTTTTACCTGAAAGTCTGAGAGGTATACAAATATGTCCGCCGGTGGGGTTCCATCAGGACATGGCCTCCCGACCCTGTGGGCGTTGTCTATTTTGATGGCAGTGTCTGGGTCTACTTATAAGATACGGCAGAAGAGGTCCCTAGTGAATGCAAAGACGTCCTCTTCTCCTTTCGTTGCCACTCCCTATGCAGATATTATTCTGGCAAGATATGTTTGATCACCTGAGCGAGTGACTGATTCCTCTCCTCCCACCTGGACCTGTGACTTCGGCATATCTAGAGTGGTTGAGGAGGCCCAGTGGCTGATCTAGAGAGCATATATTTGATAGAGTGGTCTTTCTTGTTACGGGTGGTAACCTTTTCCTCTATGGGTGAAGCCAGGTGCGGACTCAGCAGTTATGGGTCCGCCTTATCAGTGGCTTATCCACACAGGTCCCGTGCAGTGGAGGAGCCAGGCCAAAAACCCCAGGCTGCAGTTCGCAAATTGATCCGCCCTAGGAATTGGATCATCGGTTTTAGATACAACCGTTTCACCTAGGTGTAGCAGTCGCTGCAGTGCAGTAAAAGGGAAGCTCCGATATGGCGGTGTGGGTGCAGTTGTGGGACTGGTCCCCCACTAAGGATATGCTATTTGCTCTGAGTCTTTATCGGTTCTGGTCAATCTCGGGGATCTACTGAAGTCAAGAGACTGGTGGCTGGTTGTGCATTCCCTACATGCTGGTGGTCTGAGCCTTGTCCATTCGGTATCAAGGTGTTTTAAAAGTTTCGGCTATGGATATAGGCCCTGGTGCTCCCTCATTGCCAAGTTGATTCCTTGCAGTGATCCCCTTCAGCGCCCCTGGGTTGGCACATGGGCCCTCTTTGTTGGGCCTCCCAAATCTGGCCTGAAGTGGTGAGTAGGACCTCTCCAACTGTTCCCTTGTGGTTCTCCTAAGGGGTAGCGACACCAGGACTGCTCAGGCCTCCGCTTCCACCCTTTACAAGGCTCATGACTCGCCACAGCTGTGGCTACCGCCTCTGCAGTTGCTTGTTTGGGGGCCTCACCTATTGTCTTGTGTTGAGGCAGTTACTGTGAGTGGGCTTTCCCCTCTGCTTGCTCAGTCTCTTGCACAGGTGGCAGGACAAGGGTCTAAGCTGCTCCTCTCAGGGCTTGTGGCCTCCAGCTTGGCCAAGGCCTGCCCCAGTTGTTCTTGAGGCTGTCTTGCCCACCAAGGGGTGGCCAGAACAAGGTCACCCAGCCGCTGCCCCGGACAATGTCTCAGCGCAGCTACATCGGTCACCCCTGCTCTTGGGCTGAGACCCCGTCTGGCTCCGGCTTGCTTGCAGCCCTCAGCTGGACCTGGGCCTCAGTGACCTCCCTATCCTTTGCAGATGTTCCAGCAGCCTCTGGACCTGCCGCTGGTGCTGTACTCAGCCCTTATAAGGCCAGTGCCATTGTTTCATGGCGGACCCTCACTCTCGCCAGTGCCACAACCTGCCTACTGTGCTGACTGTGACTAAAGACTCCACCCTCGCTCCCAATTGCGGTGCTTGCTCGCCCCAGGATTGCAAGTAACCGGGACGGAGAAGGCAAGTCTCAGTCCGCAGCCCCCCAGAGAGCTCGGCAGGGGTCTGCAGGGCTTCTAAAGCAGGTTCCACGGCCGGGCCAGTGGTGGGGAAAATGGACATCTCAGCAGATTGCTATCTTGGCCACACCGTCCCGAAGTTCTTTTGAAGGACCACATGTTACTCTAGTTTATACGAATTGCAATCTTGTCTTTTTTTTGTGTTCTGCATTCTGTCTTTCTCCCTATCCATTCACCGCCTAATTTGCTAATGGTATGAATAATGAAATAAGCAAATGGCTTAATTTAAGCCAGCTCTTAGCACTGCAGCCTTGTCCCCATGTGGGGCACCCGTTCTTTATTTGGGTATTCCCACTGGGTGATCCGGCTGTAGTGATGATGGAAATAAAAGGATGACGGAGCGGAGCTCTGTCTGTCATCCACGAGATAGCCTGAGAGCTGGCTCCATTGGGCGCCCCATCCAAAGGCACTACAGGCATCACAATTTGGAATTTGCTATGATATCTTAATTAAAATTAGCAGCTCAAACACAGCCTTCAGGGTGGCAAAGAAGCTGCAGTGATTCACATTTAAGTAGTACACATTCTTCTGGTGAGTATGGATTATTGTAATATTGCTCTGCCTTGTGTGCTTAATGTAGGAGCATGTATGTGAGATTCCCTTCTGTTCATTGTTTCTTTTCAGACTTAGCTTGTGCTGCTTTTCCAATCCTGGAAGATTACACAGCATCTCAGACAGGTGAATCTTCTGTGGGGCTTCTTACATGAATCCTGGTTTCCAGTGGTGAGTCTTATCTGTACGTACCCACAATTTAAATAAGCCTGTCTTGTTATCTGCTTGGTCTAATGTTGAAATTAGATTGGGTGCACAGAGGAGTGTGTAATAGAACACTTGTTAAAGGTTGAGTAAGATTCAAGATGTATGGTTGGGAGTGTGAACCAGTGTTGTAAATGCTTTGGGTTCCAAGCACGGTAGAAGGTTTGTTTGCAAAATTGGTATAACAATGGCCGGACTACACTGGTTGGCAATGGGCTAAATTAGTAAGGCTTGGATACATCCAGTGGGGTGCTTGATAGATGTTAGTATCAGCTACATGGTTCCTCCTTACAGCTTAGTGCCTCTGTGCCTGTCTTACAGCCACTACATCTGTGCAGAAGGATGAAGAATTAGCCTTCTGCTCATTTGCCCAACAATTTCTTATGGGTAAATGGCCTGTGCTGTCTTAGCTTGCATTCCACTGCCCTACAGGGTAAAACATTTTTTGTTTTACCCCTGTTACAATTAAACTTCTTGATTCTCCCTGTTCAGTTCCCAGAGAAACGTTGTGAAATTAAACAATTGCCATTCAAGTCATCTTGGTGGCTGATTCTGAAGGATGTATTACATGAACAGCAGCAACCCGACTGATTAATTCATAAATAAGCTTTCTTCAGTCAGATAAACTAGAAGGGCGCAGCTCTGATTCTCAATCAGTACAAGGATGTTGACAAGTGCTTCACCTCTGTCTCGTCCTCAGTTGAAGAAGCCGAGAAGAGGATGTTGAGCAGACATCTGATTAACTGTACCAAAGGATGGGATCTCACCCTACGGTAATTCTCTAGAGGGGAGGCTTACTACATGCCCTTCAGCTTGGATCCCTGTCAAACCAGTGCATTATTGTAGGCCCATGTTAATGCCAAAGAGTTACTGGGCAAGGTTTACTGAAGGCCAGGCTCTATCATCCACTTATTAGTGGATGTATGTCGTTACAACGCATGCTTTTTCCACGCATGCCTTTACAACGCAGGTTTTACAACGCAAGTCGTTACAACGACTTGCGTTGGGGGCACTGGATAGTGAATAGTTTAATTTACTATTCCAACTCCAGTCCCCGTGGATAGTAGGGAAGGTTTTGGATAGTAAACTAAAGTATTCCCTATCCTACAGCGCCCTCCAGCGCAAGTCGTTGTAACGACTTGCGTTGTAATTCCTGCGTTGTAAAGGTACTACGTGGAAAAAGTTTCGTTGTAAAGGATGTTTCCCCTTATTAGTGCACCTTTCCACGCTTTCTCGTTCAGCCTCCTCGTTTGAAACCAGTCGTCTGTTCTGCTGCTGGGTCCCTGTGTGGAACTGGTTATGAAGCCACTTCTTGTACCGGAGCAGGATCTCATACGCTCGGAAGCAAGTTTTCTTGGCAAATATGAATTGCTTGAGTATCGCAGAAACCAGACTAGATACAGTGGACAATAGGAATTAGTGTATTCTTTCTTGCTGGCACCCAGATAAGAATGGTCATTTTTCGAATCAAGACCTGCATGTGACCTGCCATCCATGGACTAGCATCCCATATGGCTCACTCTCTTATCGGGGGTCTCATTCCTTCACTCGCTCTGGTGCCTTTATGTAATATGACCCTAATCCTCTGATTCAATGGATTGCCACTATCTGGAATCCAGTAGGCTGTAGCTGCAAAAACTTGAGGCTGCTGCCAAGTAAAAATCGAATTGGCGCGTGGCATGAAACACCAGAACAGACCAAGTGCGTCACTGCCTGGACTTTCAGCAGTCAAAGTACGTGTTGGGGTGCCTCTTTCTTCGCCTGTAGAGTAACAAAGTATGTCCGTTCAGTGACCAAGTTCGTCCTTTGCCAATACTGTTTTGATGGGAAGCAGAAACATTTTGAACTCGTGAAGACACTACAGAAGGCTGAGTCTAGAGTGAGAATGGTGGTGTCCTGAAGGAGGCCTGCCTAGTACAACTTTGAAGGTAGTAGTGTTTCAGAAAATCTGTAGCTGGCAGTATGGATGGTTTACTCCGTAAATGGAAACCCAAGACTAAACCTGGTTATGCGTTAATGTACCTGCATAA
This sequence comes from Lissotriton helveticus, assembly GCF_964261635.1. Lineage (NCBI taxonomy): Eukaryota > Metazoa > Chordata > Amphibia > Caudata > Salamandridae > Lissotriton > Lissotriton helveticus. Next base: position 1,687,872,704 of record NC_136057.1, on the reverse strand, counting down.
TTTAAAATGCCTTAAACAGGGTTATGATGCTTAGTGTGGTAATGATTTAAAATACAAGACTTTAAAGTAAGCCTAGAATTTTTGACAGGGTGTTGGTCTTATGTTCTGCTGGTCTTTTAGGTTGTCTGATTGCTTGATGGACTCGCTTGTTGACTGGACCCACTCGTCGAAATGCATTCCTTGGAGCTCCACCGTGGTCAAAGGGTGAGCGTGCTTTACATTGGCTCAGCGGGGTCCTGCACTTGATTATAGGCAAGAGTAGACTGAAGAGGGACACTAATCAGTGATTTGGTGTGGCTGAATGTCTAATCTTTCGGCTAAAATGGAGTGAAATTAACGAGAGTAGAATAGGTTTTAACACAGTGTGGTGAGGCTAAAGCTGAGCAGCAAAACCGTTGTCCACCAATAATTAGTATTGCCTGGGAATTGAAAGCATTCCAGATTGCGTGTAGGAAAATGCCTGTATACAAATCCACCAGGACATCAAGATGGTGGGAGTAATACTTTGTCATTCCTTAAATCGCAGTGGTCCTGGATAGAATTCAAGCCTGCTGCTATTCACCTACAGTGCAACTTTAGACAGAGGGCCTGAACCTGCTCCCCATGGCAATAGTCCATCCGGAACTGCATCTGTCTTAGGATCTATAAATGTTGTGTTGCAGAGACTTATGTACCTTAACTTACCTAACCCGCTCATGTCTTATTTCTTGCAGATGACTAGGGACATGCTGAATGTATTCAGAGAATGTATGCTTTATGCACTCAGCTGAATAAAAATCTGTTTGTCATCTCAATAAAGGCAATTTATCCTATACATGTGAGTCTGTGCATTTCTAAAGTCTGGATCCAGGGATGAGATTCTTCATTGCTTGTGGACCTAAATTGGAGTGATGGAATACTGACCATCAGGACGCAGTAGTTAAGGATGTAGGAAGGTGGATACCTGACTATGGTTACCCCAGATTTTTTGCCTTGTGTTTAGCTGGTTTTCGACTTAGTTGGCCTGGGATCCTGCTAATCAAGGCCCCAGGCTATCTGCTCTCCTATAAAATGGACTCCATGTACCTTAGGTACATACCTAATTGAATATTGGGTCACCTTATGAGCCCCTGTACAGTGTACTATAGGTACCCATGGCATAGGTGCACCCAAGGCCTACCAGGGGCTGCAGCATATCTTTTGCCACCCCTGGCTGGCCATCCAAACTGACACAACTGGCTGATCACTCAGCTGGGGCAAGGGGCAAGGTCGTGTAATCACCCCTTGCTTAGATATAGTATTCCTATGTCTAACCTTATATCTAGACACATATACACCTATAAGTCACTCCTATGGCAGGCCTTAACAATCCTGAAGGCAGAGTGCTTGGTTTTATGTGAGATGGTGCTCTATCATGAGCTGAGCCTGTCTGCAGCTTTTGGAACCATGTCCTTATAGCTGTTCTAGGATATTGCCATACCATATACTCTTAAGTGCATTATGAACCTGGCGGTCAGATGCTAACTTTGGTTTGGCTTTATTAAAACATGTTGTGTAAGGTGTCATACGCCTTGGAATACTACCCTCTCACCAGTACTGGCGACAGGGGTAGCATTGCACCCTTCTAGAGGGAGAAGACATGTTACTTCCATTAATCCCGGTTAAAGTTAACCAGAGCCTCAGCATCACAAAATGGATGCTGCTGCCACAGACACTAGTCTGACCTCCTGCTGCTGGGAGTCCTTCCAGCGAGGGAGGCTTGGACAATAGGTTTCCTGTCACAGGGAGGTGCTAGCACCACCCCATGACAAGCTATAGTGTATTGGGGCAGGGAGGGCTGAATGAAATGAGACACTGCCTGGGGCACACAAGGTGTCCCATGCATAGTCCAGTTCAAACCGGTGCTGGGGCACTCCAGCCCCAGCTCTGGCGCGAAACTGGGCTAAGGGAACGGGGTGTAACCACCCCCTTCCTGGGTCCCACCCATAGGAGGGACCTAGCAGGTGATCCAGCCCCTAGATTTGGTATATAGGTAGGAGCTGAGTCCCAAGACTTTAGATTTATCCTTATCCTGACTGAAACTCTGATACGAAACTCTGGACCTTTGACATCCTACTCGACGTAGAAGACTGAAGAATCTCCCTTGTGGTCAAGGAGTGACCACCCTGTGCAAGCAGGCACCATCAAGCGATCAACAGTTTGCTTTGTCGTTGCTCCCGCCAGAGCCCGAACACAGAGCCTGACAAGACCCAGACTTCCAGACTTCCTTCAGCCCGATCCACAGCCACAGCAAAGCTGAGACCCGTGGAGGTGACGTGAGACGTGGGACTGGCCATCTTGGAAAACCAGCAAAACGCTTTCCGTGTAGCTTCTGAGGCACCCTCGAAGTTGTGCATTGGGGATTAAGAAGCCTCAGCCCCGAGCATCAACTGCACCAAAGATCACCTCTCCACACTCACCGAGTGCTGCGTGGGCCCTTTTGTATTTTCCTGCTTGACACATCTGTCCAGTCACTTGCCCGTTGGCTAGTGGCTTCTGTGATGACGAAACCCGAAGTCTACACTGCTGGTCTAGTTGCTCTAGACTGGCCCTTGCTTCCCTGCAAAGGAGAAGCCCCTTAGTCCTTGCTGGCCTGAGTAAGAAGCCCTCTTTGAATTCTGCGTGGGTTGCCTTTGCCAAGGCTTGTTGACTCCAATCCGGAAGCCGACACTGCCGACAGCGAGAGCCTTTGTGGGACAGTCCGTGCCCAGTCCTGGTTGTCGTCGACACCTCCTGGTCCACGTGGCAGCAGAGACAAGCTTCATGACATCGCCTGATTGCTTCTTGACATCGCCTGGTTCCTTCCTGGTTCCATCCTGGTCACTGGCTTGTGACCCAGACTCTGTCCCCTCTGTTTTCAGGTACTCCTCATCCTCGATCCGCCCTTGGATCCAACCGGACTCTTCTCTCCTGGTCGCCTGCAGCATCTTTTCTCCAATGCTCCATAAGAATCCATGACGAAACCCGACACACTTTGGGATCTATGCACCCGCTTCCTGTGGGTGAGGTAACGCGAGTACTTCAGTGCTCCTGTGAAGATTGACTATCCTAGTGTCCTAGTTTCAGGTGGTTAGTTCCTAGTCCAGTTGGAAGACTCCTAAATCTTTAACTTTCTAACTTTACGCAACCATTGACTTCTATGTGTGCACGCGTGTGCATTTAGACTCTGCACCTGCATCCCGTGGGCCTGCTGCTTCCTAACTACTGTTAGTCCAGTGTAGCCCCAGCGATTCCCAAGGCCCTAGGCCTTTCAACTGTTCGTGACATGGTTCTTATACCACTATTTTAGTATATGGTTTAGCGGGTCACCAGGGCCTATCCATATTGTGCAACTTATTGCATGTTATATTGAGTTACTTGTTATGCGCTTGTGCCTCTGCCCTCATAAAGAGTTCAGAGGATTGATTTAGAAATAAATACATATATTTTGAATATATAACCTGTGTGGTGTCCTTTCATTTGGTATTAAAGGGATTGCATATGGTAAAACATCTGGCTTCACATGCCCTCTTGAGTTTAGCCTAAGACTGCTTTGTCCATGCTACCACTAGGATAGCTGGTCTATAAGGTTGACTTTACAACCATCACCGTAATGGTTGTTTTGACTGATACAGGGTGCCCACTAGAATAGTGGACATCACATATCAGGCCAACTTCTCAGAAAGGAGAACTAGCTCACCACAATGTGCGAACTGCCCTTGCGCTGGGTCAGGATTGACAGATTTGATTCTTCTGTTCATGAGTTTTCCTGTGTCCACCTTAGGAACTATGTGGTACAAAACCCTACTTATGCTGAGTTTGTGGAGATATTAGTTCGTCATCCAAATGTATAACTATTGATGACAGACATGTGAACTAGTTTTGGAAACCTTGCCTCCTCGATGCGGTTTTTGAAAATGTATTCAGTTGACTTTCATTGCAATCAGTAGTGTGGAAATATTGTACTGGTGGGAGACTTGGCATTGGAACTACAGCTGAGCATTGTGCCTGAGGACACTTATGGGCAGTGGAATAGTTGTAAGTCATTAGTGAGAGGTGAGTGAATGAGATGTTTCTTGGGCTTAAAACAAGTGGCGTGGTTTCTCTTCAAAGAGGAGTTACTATTCCGGTTGGCGGTTTCATTGATCATGTCTGATCAGTGAGTGCAATGTGACTTTCTGCAGTAATAGAGGAGTTGGTTTATCTGTGCTCTGAAATGCCATTTTTGTGTGTGTGTGTGTGAGACAAAACGTGCTTGGATTCTGAACTTTAGGTGTCCCCTTAAGAGCCTTGCACGAGAGTTGTCGAGCCCTATTCTTGCAAATGGCTGTCTTCTGCTTTGCTAATTTGTGTTTCTTGTCCTGTAGGTTGCAGATTCTACCTTCCACAGTAAAATTGTTTTTGTTTTTAACAGTGTGTGCCTTGCACATGACTAAATTCCTCTAAAGTGTTGTGCTGCCTTCTGGGATGTAGTCTAATAGAAGCACCTGTACAACAGTGCCCCTAGTTAGTGAGTACTGGGATGCGGATAGATCAGTTTGGGTGTTTCTAACTAGGATCCACATTAGGAACCTGTGTTCCCAGCTAAGAATCTCGCTGTAATCCCTGTTGCTCACATGCTGTTTAGACTGACCGACCTACTCTAGCATCTGCTACTGTAGCCATTAAAATATTCACTGCACTTGGATGTAAGCGAGCCTAGCAAGTGGTAATTGAGTGCGCTGGGTGCGTGTGCCATCTTGCTGAACACTTAATTTAACAATACTATCCCTAACAGTGGGCACTCCCAAAGGTGTTCATTGGAACTCAGGGTTGAATGCTTAGGCTCCTTGCCTGAATGTCTGCTCAAATCTCTAGCCTTTGGGTTAGTAGCCTCTGGCCCACTAACTCGGAAGTCTATTACTCTGCCTACTGCATCAGCAGACCACCTTTGAGGCTAGATGAGTTAGTAAGCCTCAGTGCGCCCCCATAGCATAGTGCTTGCCTATTTAACTGGCATTGGTCAGTTGAGGGTAGCAATGGGCCAGAGCCTTCAGCCTCCCCTTTTTTGTGTAGTATTGCACATTACACTCTTCTCTCTCCCCCACCCCCTTTTCTCTTTTATGTCTTTGGTATGGAAAGCCATAGTTGAATCCGGCTCTTGATGTGTTTGTCAAACCTTTAAGCTGGAGTGCCACCAGCAGTAGATGACCTGTTGACTTACCTACAAGTCTTATGACCAGGCTGGAATAAACTGTTTTTATTGGACCAAAGCAATTAAGCTGACTGCTATTGGTTGGTTTCGGATTTGGCCTGCTTTGTTTTTCTAGAGCTGGTTTGGCTATAACTCTTATGCAGCAGTATCACCCTGCATGCATCCAATAGTCTGCTTATGAGTGGTTACTGATGTGACCACTATTGAAGACTCCCAGTACCATCCTGCCTTCGTTCTGGTTTGTTTGCTTCTATGAAGCTGTTGAACATCTGGGGTGCCTGGGTGCAGTATCGCCACATCAGATGTGATGTGAATGCCCTATCTTGCACAATGCAGTCCAGATCTTTCAAACTGATCATTATTACTGGTCTTTTGATATTTTTATTTTAACGTTGCTGCGGCTTAACCGGTCTCTTTTATTGTTAGTCCCCACTTTGGGGCGCAGAGACCAGTGCAAACACTGATCACCAATCCCTTTTATCCTGTTGCTAGTTGTATGGGCAGCACTCTTGCGCTGCTTGTTCTGTCCAAAAAGTAGTATTGCATCTGTCAGTACAACACAGGGGGCGTGGCCGAGCCGGCGGCGAAGATGGCCGCTAGCTAGTGAAGCTCCAGCAATCAGCCGGCCTCATGTGTAATTTCCCCCGTACAACGCCCGCATTTAGATGTTAAAAACGGCACACCGGACGGCGGAAGCGATGCGGCACACAATCATCTGAGTGCCGAGCGCCTATTTCCATCCAGGGCGAAGAATCGTCGTGCTGAAGGTGGTGCGGGACTGATCGGCGCATCCGCATCTGGCGTCCCGGAGTACAGCGTGGAGCGCCCGCTCATCGCCTTGGGAGCGTTCCGCTGGTTTGCAGCTCGACGGACCAGGTGAGTCGGGCCTGCGATTGTTGCGCTCTCCCCCCTTTCCTTGCTGTCTCAGTCCGCTGCGGCTGCTGGGTCGGCCGCTCCGCCACCGCCGCCTCTATTTCTTGGGCTTGCGAAGGGGACAGGGCCCTCCGACCTCAACCACTGGGGGCTGGGCACTTGCCTGGCGCCGCGGCGGCGGGTGTGCACTCGGCGGCCGCCCGACACAGGTAGGCGGCCCCATTTGCCCGCGGAGACTCCCTGGTGTGCCTTAGAGACCATCAAGACGTTGCCTGGCAATTAATATAGCCAATCCGCCCACATTGCTAGATTGCTGCAATCCTGCCTGAGGTGCACAACCGAGGACTCCTGCACTGTGAAGCCCCGCCATTGAACTCTGTGACTGGACCATCCACACCCCGCCTGCACTGGGATGCCCACATTTGGCACTATATCTGTCACATTCCCAAGGAGCGGTGCCGCCATTTTGCTTTGCCCTAGCCAGCAAGTTAAAGCTCTCATCTGATTCACGCACTGGCTCTATCCTGCTCCCCTATGCTCTGGAGTGCCCGATGCCTGTAGAAATTGGCGCCTGACCCACTGACTGTGAGCACCACATTACTGCCCGAAACCCCCCCTTTCCTTTCTGCCGCCCTGCCTTTGCGTAATGGGACGCAAGGACCCCAGGCAGAGAACCTTGCCTTTTGAGCAAGTGAGTGAGAACACAACATTACACAGCACAGTCATGGCTGAAAAAGGTCCTGTAACGGCACCTCCTGAGACCTCAGAGGCCTCCGTCGCCTCATTACTGCTGGAAATGAAGGCTGGATTTAAGGCACTGGATTCTCGCTTGGACTCCCTCGACCAGACAATCGCATCATTGGGCGCCAAAGGGCAGGGCCACAACAGATGCCTCAACGTTGCTGAGGCTCATGTCTCTGATCTGGAGGATAGTACAATCTCTGAAGCGGTTGGAGAGGGCTGAACGTCTACTAAAAGAAGTGGCTATAAAAAATGAGGACTTGGAGGCGCGCAGACGCCGCAATAACATCCGCATAATGGGGGTTCCGGAGGCAATGTCAACAGGCCGAATAGACCTCTTTGTTGAGAAGTTACTTATGGATCTGTTTGGAGGTGAGGCATTTACACCTGGCTTTGATGTGGAGCGGACCCATAGGTCACTGGGACCTAGGCCGAACCCGGGCCTCCCCCCTAGACCCATCATAGCGCATCTGCTGAATTTTAGGGACCGGGACATCGCTCTCCTGCTAGCACAAGAACACGGCGCAGTTGAATGGCAGGGGTCCAAATTGGCATTCTACCCAGACTTTACTCCAATGGTTCAAGAGGCACAACGCAAATTTCTAGGGGTTAAGGCTACATTACGTAATCTTGGACTTAAATATGGCATGTTGTACCCTGCGAGACTGAAGGTGGATGTGGGCGGCAAATCGCGAATATTTGACACCCCTACAGAGGCCCAGGAATTCTGCCGCACACACAAGACACGGAACTCACAGAACACGGTGGACAGTGCAGTAGCCTGCCCACATCATAGCGGCTCTGATGCAAGTGCGGACCTACTTTCGAACACTGGTGCTGAATGAGGGTGCTTTGCATTACCTTGTGTGATCTACATTGTCTAATTGGGAAATTGCAGTTTGTTTTGATATTTTTACACAGATACCGCATTTCGCCATCTTGATTCAGGGCTGCCACCCCCCTCTGGTGTATCCGCAAAGTTGGTTTATTATCTTTTGGGGCCCACTTATTGGACCACAACTAGTTGTCCGGCAATCACTATGATTTCCGAGCGTGTTACCTTGCTGGGGGTTGGCCACCTAGGGGCTGTTAGGTGGCCGGGTGGGGGGAGGGGGGTTATGGGCAAGTTTGCACACCATGAATGTTCTAGGTTACACTTTAGTTTCACATTGCTTGCTGAGTTAATATCACTTTACAGTCCTGACAGGAATGTTTCCACAGAATTTCGATGTCACGATTAGGTAATATACAGAGGCCTTCAGCCCTTACCCTTGTGACTTGGAATGTACGGGGCCTTAATAATACTCGTAAATGACGCCAGGTGATTCATTACCACCTCCGACACAAGGTCGATATAATCTACTTACAAGAGACACCCCCCCCCCCACTGATTCGGCTTAATGTGGAGCCAGCTGGGGCACACATATATATTTTGCCAATTATAGTAATTATGCTAGAGGCACGGCCATACTGATAAACAAGAGAATCCCCTTTACTCTCATTGATGTGACCCGTGATCCGGTGGGCAGATTCGTGATAGTCACGGGAACCATGTACGGCCTTAAAGTTACTTTGGCTAACGTATACGCTACTAATGTTGACGCCCCTAAGTTCTTCCTCGACCTGAATGCCCGGATTGCGAAACATGATCCTCAAGCGCTACACCTAGTGGGGGACCTATATTTATTATTAGACACCACATTAAATAGCTCGTCCAACGCACCAGATGCTAAACCACGGGCAAGACGTTCCCTGAAGGCTCTCTGCGCTCAGTACACACTGATTGACGTTTGGCTCATTAGGAGCCAGGGGATCGAAACGTCGTCGACATTTTAAACAGTTCTGCAATATATCCATTGTGTGTATTGTGTTTGCAGGGACTGTTTGTCTAAACTTGCGCATTAGCTAACCACTTGCAAGGGACATGTGGCTCCTACGTTTTCTTGCCTGATATTGTTTGTCTTTTTCCATTTCTACCCCTCTCTAAACTTTAGTTTACTCCTGGATAGGTGCAGGCTTGTACCCTATCAATTGCTGAAATTGACCCCCTGTGTGGTCACTTAATCCTTTTTGATCAACTTGAATAAAAAGTCCCTGACCCGGCTGGGTACAGAGACAACTGATATAGTACTGATTCAAGTCTATAACTTCATTTTGTGTATAATTGAATTAGCCTTAGGACCTTTGTTTTCTATAATATATTGTCCGCCCATGGTCCGAAGGTATCCATTGGGTTCCCATGTTATAATTGTAAAGCACAGAATACAGCCTGGTGTTCCTGTGTCTGTGGTGTTATTGGATGCGGAAAAAGCGTTTGATTCCTTAGAATGGCCTTTCCTCGTGGAGGTGATGCAACGCATGGGACTGCCCTATGGCTTCATCTTCACGGTCTCCGTTATAGAGTAAGCCATCGGCACGGCTCCGTCTGAACGGCACACTGTCCAGGGCAAATCGGCTATATCGCGGGACCAGAGGGGGTTGCCCCGTCCCCGCCCTTGTTCATCCTAGCCATGGACCCTTTGGTCAGGCAACTCCAGGAACACCAATTTCATAGAGGACTTCAGTCTAACACTGGCCCACTACTTGCCTCTCTATATGCCGACGATACCATTCTTTACGTCCAGGAACTGCACATTAATCTGTCCACCCTTATCTGGGAAATCGTCCCTATTGGGCGGTTTTCAGGGCTTGGTACAAATTGGCACAAATCAATCCTTTTCCTGCTTACGACTTGCAGTGTCCAATGGGAATGCGAATTTCCCCTTGAATAGTGCCAAGATTCGGTAAAGTATCTTGGTATACATATTCATCTAGACACCACTCAAATCATTCGCTTGAATTACGGACAAGAATCTTCAAACGTTGGAGGAACCTGTCGAAAGATGGATACGATAGGCACTGTCTTTGGCTGGCTGGGTGGCTATATTGAAAATGGTGGTGCTTCACAAATTCTATACCTCTTTAATAACATTCCGATCCCCCTCACTGGTGGATTCTTCGGCACCTTGCAGACACTCATGACTCGACTGGTATGGGGCGGGAGGAGACCGCGAGTTCGCTGGACTACAATGACACTGCCGTACGACGGGTGGGTTCAATGTGCCGGATTTCCATCTCTATTATTTAGTAGCGCAATGCCACTATGCGTTCACTTGGTACCACCCTGATGCACGCATACCCTTCCTACGACCAAAGGGAAACCTGGTGCTTCCTGACAAATTATGCGAGGTGCTTCCTGAGGTCTTTCCACGTGACACACAACATACAGACGGCGTCCACAACTGCCTGGGCAAGGAATATGTTGAAAAAGCACACAGGCGCCATACAATTATACTCCTCCGCCCTGCCCTTACTCAATGTCAGATGGTTCCCAATCACGGGGGAAAGGCTGGTGCAGAACACATTGACCACACTAGATATCACGAAAGTGGGTGATTTTTTTTTCCCGGGGGGCCATGTTTTTTCGATAGACGAGGACGCCTGGTTCACCGATTGCAACTTCATGACGCGGTTCCTGCTGAGCCGCATGGTTTTCGCTGTGTGCTACCTTCTCCACATACCCAGCTGAGCCTGACTCTTTCCCTCCACTCACACTGGTATTGGAGTCCCCCAGCAGCACAAGCCACTAGCTGCTACATTTTAAATTTCTCCACCGCACCCACTTTATACCAGCCTTGGCACACAGGATAGACGCCGAACGGCCACACACCTGCTTGAAATGTACTGCACCAAAGGCCGATTTTATACATTTGGCATGATCATGTCCCCGCTTGCAATCCTATTGGTCGGGGGTGCGTGTGACGCTGGCGAAGATAATCGGACTTCCAATGGTCCCCATTCCCGAGATAGCCCTGCTGGGGTACACTGTACAGATTCCTAAGAAAGTCAGGAAACTAGCATCATTGGGGCTGCTATTAGCGAAAAGAGAGGTGGCCATTCACTGTTGTAGGAAGTCTACTCCTAAGCTGCAGGATTGTCTGGGGAGTCTGGCACACTGCAACACCAACACTACAATAAACACCAGTCTCATGCCGGCTACATCGCGGCCGCGGGACATTTGGGGGCCACTGAGGTCCTACTTTGAGACCAACTAGCGGACTTCTACCACACAGGCAAATGCTGGGTTGGTGCCTGAGGGGGTGGGTTGAGGGGCTGTATTTCTTATTTGAGCCATGGCTTCCCTTTCAGACTCGGAAGGTTTGTTTATGCCGTGTTCCATTGCTACATATGGGTGATACTGTTGGTTGGGATCCTGATCTCTGAGACAGGGACTGAGGGAGGGGGTGGGGGGGTTGGGACAGACTACTCTGGTACTGGACTGGACCATCATGTAGAACACTAATGTCCATCACTGTGTATGTATCTGTCAGGAACGTTTTGATTGTTATGCAGGATTACTGTTTGCAACGCAATGTGACTACTATTCTATAATTGAAAAATAATTAAAAAAAACAAAAACAATACAACACAGCGGTCTAGTGAGCATGAGTGATTTAAAGGTTTGTTATTCCTGGCTGAACTTTTTGTAGGTCTTTTAGTATCCGTCAATCTCTTTGGACTCCTTGTTGGGTGGTGTACCACATAGCTCTTAATTCAATTTCATGATGGAATTTGACATTTTCTGTCCTTTGCCCCTCCTTCCACAATCGCCCTTTATTTGCTGCTGCTCTCCAGGCATGATATGCCTTTGCGCTTCCACTAGGGGAATCGTTCCATTTGAAGCAGGGTTGCAGTTCGTTTCCAGCTTGGACGTCCTATTGGGCACATGCTGACAACATGAGCTGGATTCTAGTCCTCATGTGCTAACAGAAGATCAAACTAATTACATGTTTTCGTATGTAGTGGTCTGGTAGCAGATCCCTGCCTGGTCCAAATATATGCTGTCACTTGGAATAGACGAGGGGTAGAATTAGATCTCTTTAGTTAGCCCAGTTGTATCTAGAACAAGTGTACTTGTTTCAGGTTATTCAGGTATACTTGTCGATAATACCCTAATCTGTATGTGCCTAGTGCATGATATGGGGTTTGAGTTAATGTATTGTCCAAGGATTGGGATTTTACAAGCCTGTGATTACTTAATGGTACATACCCCTCCCCCCCACCCCACCCCGGGACACTGCATGCATTTCTTTCTGTTACTGCCGGGTGGTTCCAAAGCATAGGCCTCGCCTGCCTGCTAAAACTACAGTAATAACCCCTTTTCTGTGTTGGTACTTTTCTCCTTAGCTCCGTGCAATATTTTGCTTCAGAAATGGGACCTGGAAAAGTGGACCTAATGTGCAGCTCCTATACAAACTTTACTCTTTGGGTACCCCTTGCTTGTTTTCAGGCTTGTGGGTCTAAGTTCATGTAACTTGTAGTTGGTTGGCCAGTTACCTGGACCAGGCCTTTATAGGACAATATGCAGGAAAACTGACCCCTCCCACCTCGTCAAGCTTTCGTCTCTGGTGGACATGCCCCAATGACACCAACTTAATTTCTAGCCACCATCTCCTGTCCAGACATTTAATGTTCAGTGATCAATTAAGCCGGAGGGGGGTCCTTTGTCACAAATCCCATCCCATCGTAGGCTGCAAATTTCAATCCGTTCCACTTTTTCAAAAGTTAACAGTGTCTTGTGTGTGCCCAACTGGGGTCTCCTAATGTAAGTGAGCCGGTTGGCTTTGGCTCAGGTCAGTACTCTATTGCTTGCAGTATAAGCAGGTGACCTCCAACTCCATATTGAATGTGATGGTCTTTGGGGGTTGGCCAAACTACTCCTATGCCTGAAGAGACTCCACTTGCAAGAAGGGGCGCTGCTTACACCCAACTCTTCCAGAGATTAAAATCCTCAGTGTTTTAATAGTACAACGTCTATTGATCTGCCTGAAGGAATTGGGAGCTACCACACCCATCCCATCCGAAGATGTGGTTTGATATATATTTAAGGCATCAAATTCCACCTGTAGTTAAACACCAACTTTTACCTGTATTTTCTGACAAAGGTATGGATCCTGCTTCAGTTGGCTCACTAATGTAATTTGTCTTCGTGACGTTTCTGCAATACCTACGCAGACCTAAAGAAATCCCATGAACTTAGAAACTGTCAAGACACCTAATCTGCCTCAAACGTAAATTGGAGCATACAATACTTTTTACGAGCTCTTAAAGGGCTTCAGGTGGTGCAGAATGGAGTTTAAAATCACACAAAAAATAGTCCCACACTAGTAACAGTCTGATCCTGTGGTCTGGCATTGCAGGGTTGAGCGCACTGGTCCAATCCAAATGCAAGTCACCCAGAGGCAGGTTCGTACGAGGTGATTGGTGCTCTGGAATAGACTATGCATGGAATTGTGACCTCCAGATAATTAAAAAATGCGTCTTCAGAGACCCCCACTTTCCATCATGACACTACTGAGACTTGTCCATTCCAAAGAGGCCTGGGCCCCATGAAATCCAGCTTGACCAGTTATCTTCTTGGTCTGAGCAACCACAAGATCCTTGAAGCCCGAAGGACATAGCTATCACAGAATGCAAGAAGTTGCCCCATCCGCTTGAGTATGGAACCAACTGCATCACTTGAACTAAAAAGAAAATGGCTATAGCCACCGGACTGCCTTATATAATTTAGTGTTTCTGTGGAGAGGGAGAAGTGTAACCACTTGCAAGTGATCCAGAGTGGAAGTTATCTTTATGGATAAGGTTGGATTTTTCAGCTGGACACATTCTAATAGTTGGCAATAAATCACCTAAACGATAGTGGTGATTATTGCTGATCCTGGACGTGGGCTGCAGCTAAATTGTAAGACAAGTAGAGTTTTGGAAGCCGCTGGTCTGTCGCTGCGTGGTTCGTTAGTCTTTACTACCCTCTATTTCCCCCACCAAACATGTAGCCTGAAATATTTTTTTTTGTGCTGACAGACTTCGTTTCATTGGCGTTTTTGTCCTCTTTGCTCTTAGTGATGACGCATACAGGGCCTGCGGAAACGAGGTGTCGCCACCTTCCCTCCCCATGTTAGCCAGACTGGCATCTGTGAGCTGGGTTCCAATCTATTTCCATCTTACCTCGATTCCTTCTGTGGCATTGAGAAGGACCAATTTGACAGCACTTTTGGCACCCACAAAATGGCAAATTATCTGCATACTTAGACTTATATGGCCAAAGCTCCACCCTATGTCCTTCTTGATCAGTGACCTGAACTCATTGTTTCAATATGATGAGTTGCACATAAGTACTGCTGTTTCCTATATTCTGAGTACTATGTCTAACCTGGTTCTGAACCTAATGGCTGGGATATATTAGAGTGGAGGGCAACGGATGTTAGGATCCATCCATATTAGTACTCTGGGACGCTTAAAATACACCTTACTAGTGTCCAAATCATGGCTCGCTGAACCATCTCATGCCAACTGTCACTGGCTTGGTCAGTGTGTACGCCTGGTTGGATTGGATACAACTACTGAAACTGAGCCAAAACTTGAGACTTATGTATATACGTGTCTAAGGACAGCTGCTGATCGGAAGTTAAATCTACTTACTGGAATTTTTAACATCCAACAAATAGAATGGATAGTGATCATCCCTGAGGGCAGATATTGCAATTCACCCCTAAGCAATATTCAATTTTCTGGACACAATCTTTTCACTTTTCTTTAGTGGTGCAGCCCCCCTACCCTCTGAGTAAAGTTGGCATCAAGCATGACGTTTCAGCCAACAGCATGTGGCAACGTTTCCTCTTGTCTATCAGTAGGCAGAGCAGAAGCATAACTATATAAGTAGTGTCTTCAAGGCCGTAGGCAGGATTGACTATGATCGACCTGGACCGTCAATTCAAAGCCCTTTAGGTTTATTCTCCCATCTCATGGCGCACTACTTAATTCTGGAAAAAAACGTAGCCTCCTGGATTGGTATGACATTAACACGATGAGCATGAAAACGAACCAGGATTTCCCACAGAGGGAACCTTTAAACATGCTTACTTAGGCTAGCAACAAGCTCTCATGGTGTGAGACTTTCAGAAGTTTTTTTGAAGAACCACGTTACCCTAGTTTATAAGAATTGCAATTTTGTATTGTTTTTCTGTGTTCTGCCTTCTGTCTTTCTCCCTATCATTTCACCACCTAATTTTCTACTGGTATGAATAATGAAATACGCAAATGGCTTATTTTAAGCCAGCCCTCAGCACTGCAGCTGGGTCCCCCTGTGGGGCACCCGTTCTTTATTTGGGTGATCCGGCTGTAGTGCTGATGGCAATAAAAGGATGATGGAGCGGAGCTCTGTCCGTCGTCCTCGAGATAGCCTGAGAGCTGGCTCCAAAAGGCGACACATCCAAAGCCACTACAGGCATCACAATTTGGAATTTCCAATGAAATCTTAATTAAACTCAGCAGCTCAAACGCAGCCTTCAGGATGGCAAAGAAGCTGCAGTGATTCAAATTTAAGTAGACCACGTTCTTCTGGTGAGTATGGATTACTGTAATATTCCTCCGCCTTGTGTACATAAGGTAGGAGCATGCATGTGAGATGCACTTTTGTTCATTGTTCCAGAGGTAGCTTGTGCTGCTTTTCCAATCCTGGAAGAGATTACATAGAGCTTTAAAGAGGTGCTCTGCGTAATCTCCTGGCCAGTGAGTCTTCTGTGAAGCCTCTTACACAACTCCTGGTTTCCAGTGGGGAGTGATGAAATCTGTGTGATCCCACAATTTAAGCAAACCTGTCTCGTTACCTGTTTGTTTTAATGCTGAAATTAGGTTGGGTGCACAGAAGAGTGGGTAATATAACACTTGCTAAAGGTTGAGTAAGATTCAAGATGTAAGGTTGGGAGTGTGAATCAGTGTCGTAAATGCTTCGGGCTGCAAGCATGGTAGGAGGTGCGTGTGAAAAATCATCGGTTTAACAATGGCCGGACTACACCAGTTGTCAATGGGCTACATTTGTACGGTTTGGATACATCCAATACTGATTGGCATGTTAGTACGTTGAGCATTTGATATCTGCTACATGGCTCCTCTTTCATGCTTAGTACCTTCGGGCCTGGCTTACAGCCACTACATCTGTGTAGAAGGATGAAACACTATGCTTATGCTTGTTTCCCCAACAATTTAATATGGACAAATAGCTTCTACTGTTTTAACTTGCATTCTAGTGCCCTTCAGGTTTGTTTTAGGTCTCGCCTACGCAGCGCATGCAGCATTTCTCGAAGAGACAGTGCATCTAGATATGGGTATAAACACAGTCCATCTTTTTGATTGGCTGCCTTTACTATCCTTCCTAAATGCCTGCTTTTATTTGAATATGCTTAATAGTCCACCTGTCTTTTGTAACCTCCCATGAGGACTGCCCCTGTTACATGTGTCATTTCATTTGTCCCATTAGAAGAACTGCTAAGGGAACTTATTGTACTTGTCTAAGACTTGTTCATACAAGGGAGAGCTCTGTGTCCGCATTCCTCTGAGCTGTTGTGTAAACGGGGCCCTAATTGTAGTCTCATCATATTTGCTGTTTAGGGGAAGACCCGGATTAAATGTCAGACGTGGTTTCCCGGAGGTCATGTTTTAGCTTATCTGCCCCGTCCTATTCCTTCTGCCCAACAGCACCCTAGCTTTCTGCTGCCTGCTTTAGCTTGTGTGCTTCGTGGGCGGGGCACGACTGGAGTTGAATTCGTTTGTGATGATCAGGCTGCATGAGACGTGCACCATCAGATGGCAACACTTCATCCTGCAGCCTTTCCTGCTTTTCCCGACCTCCACCACTGGCCACTGTAATGCACATGTGAGCGCTTCAAAGGGCCTGTGGTCTCAAACCTGCAGGCTGAGACCGAGCGAGTGGCAGCTCCACATCTAATTACTGCCAAGGAAGGCTGCTGCACCCGCTCAGCAACAAACGCGCCAGAGATGCTCCGGTAGCAGAAAGACTTGGCCCCCCCTAACTTTGGGTGCCACCGCACCTCATCACTGAAAGACTTGTCCGCATTCCGGCTGCTCCGGGGGCCTCATTTATGAGAAATGACGCATCGCTGCATGAAAGCAGCAATGCGTCACTTCTCAGTGCGCACTCCTTGCGACATTCCTGATGCGTCATATTTCATGTATGACGCATCATGTCGCAAGGAGTTACAGATACATCAGTATTTCTGACGCATCTGTAAGTGCAAAAGTGACGCATTGCTGGAGTGTGTCACAAAAGTGACGCAACTCCAGCAATGCCCATGTGAAAGGGCCTGCGTCAGTCTTACGCCTGCTGTGAGGCAGGCGCAAAATTTTGACGCAACGGCGTCCTAAAAGTGATGCAGTGAAATCTCATAGATTTCACTGCGTCACTTCTACGACCCTTCCTTGCGTCAATACGCCCCCCTTGCATACATTATACCTGGTGCAGGTATAATGTGGCGCAGGGGTTTACAAAGTGACGCATCTACCTAGATGCGTCACTTTGTAAATATGGCGCAACAAGGTGCATCTTTTACGTCACGTCAGGAGGACGCTCGTTCTCATACAACGTTGCCAAACTGTGGAACACCCTCCCTCTGCAGATGCGAAACAACACAAATCTCACCAGTTTCAGGAAACAGCTTAAAACCCTCCTGTTCAACAACTAGTAACCTCAGTGGTCAGGTTTGTTTGGTTTAGCTCCAGCGCCTGGATGCCTCAGGGCAACTGCAGCGCTCTATAAGCCTAATTTTCATTTCATTTCATTTCATTTCAATACCCTTAGGAACGCTTGAATGTTTGTCACGTTAAGCGTGAACTTATGGGGACTTGGAATTCCAAATCAACAAAAGAAGAGAGGTTCATAAGCCACAGAGAAGGAGCAGAGTCACTAGGGAATCACACACCCGCTATGGGTGGTTAAGAAGGCCCTCACACACCGACCTGGTTGGTGTCATGCTTCATCATCGGGCCCCACCAAAGAGGCCGAGTGCCTCTTCGGTGTGCTACGACGCCAGGAGACTGCGGAGCTGGTTGTGTGTGAAGGGCGTGCAGTGAGGTATATATTAAAAGTGCCAAAAGGGTATCTAAAAATTATTTTAATGTGTGATCCCTTAGACACGAACAAAGGTGAAAAAAGAACTATGTGTCTGAATAGTTTTGCCAAGGTAATGGTTTGGTTAATTCAGAGTTCTTTAAATTAGTCAGTCAACATGTTTCTGCCTTTACAGTGGTTTAAATTTACCTAGGCATTCGTCAGGACTAGTTAAACCCCGGCGGTATGGACTCTCTAATCGTCCACCCTAACCTGGGGACGTGAAAGTGAAAAATCAAGAAAAGTGTGATAAAGTGCATAAAAAATGTGGAAGAGCGATTAGCTCATTCCAAAAATTCTCCAAAGTCGGGAGAGTATCTGCACCTGTAAATGAAACGATACAGACAAACACAAAGACATACACACATTTAATTATTTAAATGTATAGGTCATAGCATTTATCCAAAGTGCTCCATAGTAGTGGCATAGATAGTGTTGAAAAATTAGACACTAAAATTAACACCATCCAAATAAACCAGCTGGGATATTACTAGTAGCTCTGGGTAGGTGAAGTGGAGAATCTTGTGCCTATCGCAAAAGGTGAGGCTAGAAGGGGTTAAAAAACATATTAAAACACTCCAAAGGGAGGGATCAATGGACCAAAGGTCTGTGACCCCACCGTAATCCTTGAGGGTATGATGAATATCTCACTTTATAGGATGGCGCTATTTGCACAATGGGTCTCGGGAGGGGGGTTGGAGTGTACCTGGCACATCCTGAAAACAAAAGCGAAGGTTATAACTACTTGCGATCAAGTTTTACTTAGCTCGATCTTGTAGATGTTGGTACTGCAAGAAAGGGCAGTACTCACGCCCTCAACGCTCTCAGCCCATGTCTGCCACCTAGCATATCCTCAGAACCGGACCCCGACGATGGGCAGCGGGGCCGGTAACTGAGAGATAAATGTTTTCGCCGGGCGACGCTCTTCCTGGATGGGCGTGTCCAGTTTCAGATGGAGGTTTGGTGCGCGTCGGCCCTAGGAGACCGGGCGTGGCAAGCCTCAAGACGAGGCTTGGTTGTTGTAAGATAGCTGTTACTAAGGAAGCGCGTAGGGCCCTGGAGACCGAGCATGACGCGCCTCCAGAGAAGATCTCTGTAACTAAGGGAGCGCGTCGGTCCCTAGAGACAGGGCCAGACGAGCCCCAAGGAGAGACTTGGTTTCGTAAGTTGCTCACGCTACCTTCGTTGGTTCATGACCACCGCTTAATAAAGCGTCACTAATATACACAGAGCGTGGGCATAAGGGGAGTCACACCACCCACGTTAATGCTCTTATGTGATTTAGCACGCATGAAAATTAACGATGTGAGCACCGGTCATTGGGGTTATCAGGCAATCCTAGAACCTGAGTGGTTAGGATTTAGATGGTTAATACAACAAGCGTTTACCACGGGAGGAAACCTCAGAGATTAAGCAAATCAATGTGGGTCATTAATATTGTTCACACGTGCTCATATTGTTTAGAATACCATAAAGTAGTAAGGTAATGACACAAAGTTAATTCAGTTGATTCTCTATATGAGACGGTCATATTATCCCAGGACAGTATTCCATGGGATGTCATCGTTCAGGCCTGTCAAGTTCGTGCCAAGACGGTACACCCAGCGCTGCTCTTTCTCAAAAAGTCTTCTGGAGATGTTAGTTGTACCCGTGACTGATTCAATGACTGTCCACCTCCTGTCATTAGTAGTGTGGTTGCAGTCCAGAAAGTGGCGACTCAGTTTTGTTGTCAACTTTTTGCACCTGATGTTGCTTCGGTGCTCACAGATACGTTGTTTGACCTTGCGTGTGGTCATACCAACATATCGTAAGGCGCAAGGGCAAGTGATTAAATAGACAACGTTCATCGAGTTGCAATTGGTGTGCGTCATCTGGGTCCAGATTTTTCCTTGCTCCAACGTGAGGGATTTTGAAGCCTCCGTCAGGTGACATACACTGCAGTCCGAACATGGGTAGTGACCCGTTACTTTTGGTAGGCCCCAGGCAGCCAATACAGTTGGATTTTCCATTGGTGGCTTTTCTTTTGGCCGGGTATGGACTAAGGCATCCTTCAAACTGCGGCCCTTTTTGAATGAAAAGAGGGGCTTTTCCCAATCTTCCTTGGATGATCTTATTATGTTCCAATGTTTGTTTATTGTCTTTTTCATATAGTTTGACAGGCTGTTAAAGGTAGTGACGCAAGTGAGAGGAATAGTTGTCTGGGTCTTGGTTTTTTCTTCCAGTAATGCCTCTCTCGGTTAGTTTCTTGCTCTCTTAAAACCTTTGTTAAGGATTGGAGTGGGGTAGCCTCTCTCTCTCAGTTTTTTTGTCAAATCGGAGGATTGTTCTTTGAAATCTGTAATGGTACTACAATTCCTTCTCAGTCTGAGATACTGCCCATAAGGCAGGTTTTCCTTGAGGGGGCGTGGGAACAATCCTCCGATTTGACAAAAAAAATGAGAGAGAGAGGCTACCCCACTCCAATCCTTAACAAAGGTTTTAAGAGAGCAAGAAACCAACCGAGAGAGGCATTACTGGAAGAAAAAACCAAGACCCAGACAACTATTCCTCTCACTTGCGTCACTACCTTTAACAGCCTGTCAAACTATATGAAAAAGACAATAAACAAACATTGGAACATAATAAGATCATCCAAGGAAGATTGGGAAAAGCCCCTCTTTTCATTCAAAAAGGGCCGCAGTTTGAAGGATGCCTTAGTCCATACCCGGCCAAAAGAAAAGCCACCAATGGAAAATCCAACTGTATTGGCTGCCTGGGGCCTACCAAAAGTAACGGGTCACTACCCATGTTCGGACTGCAGTGTATGTCACCTGACGGAGGCTTCAAAATCCCTCACGTTGGAGCAAGGAAAAATCTGGACCCAGATGACGCACACCAATTGCAACTCGATGAACGTTGTCTATTTAATCACTTGCCCTTGCGCCTTACGATATGTTGGCATGACCACACGCAAGGTCAAACAACGTATCTGTGAGCACCGAAGCGACATCAGGTGCAAAAAGTTGACAACAAAACTGAGTCGCCACTTTCTGGACTGCAACCACACTACTAATGACATGAGGTGGACAGTCATTGAATCAGTCACGGGTACAACTAACATCTCCAGAAGACTTTTTGAGAAAGAGCAGCGCTGGGTGTACCGTCTTGGCACGAACTTGACAGGCCTGAACGATGACATCCCATGGAATACTGTCCTGGGATAATATGACCGTCTCATATAGAGAATCAACTGAATTAACTTGGTGTCATTACCTTACCACTTTATGGTATTCTAAACAATATGAGCACGTGTGAACAATATTAATGACCCACATTGATTTGCTTCATCTCTGAGGTTTCCTCCCGTGGTAAACGCTTGTTGTATTAACCATCTAAATCCTAACCACTCAGGTTCTAGGATTGCCTGATAACCCCAATGACCGGTGCTCACATCGTTAATTTTCATGCGTGCTAAATCACATAAGAGCATTAACGTGGGTGGTGTGACTCCCCTTATGCCCACGCTCTGTGTATATTAGTGACGCTTTATTAAGCGGTGGTCATGAACCAACGAAGGTAGCGTGAGCAACTTTCGAAACCAAGTCTCTCCTTGGGGCTCGTCTGGCCCTGTCTCTAGGGACCGACGCGCTCTCTAAGTTACGGAGATCTTCTCTGGAGGCGCGTCATGCTCGGTCTCCAGGGCCCTACGCGCTTCCTTAGTAACAGCTATCTTACAACAACCAAGCCTCGTCTTGAGGCTTGCCACGCCCGGTCTCCTAGGGCCGACGCGCACCAAGCCTCCATCTGAAACCGGACACGCCCATCCAGGAAGAGCGTCGCCCGGCGAAAACATTTATCTCTCAGTTACCGGCCCCGCTCCCCATCGTCGGGGTCCGGTTCTGAGGATATGCTAGGTGGCAGACGTGGGCTGAGAGCGTTGAGGGCGTGAGTACTGCCCTTTCTTGCAGTACCAACATCTACAAGATCGAGCTAAGTAAAACTTGATCGCAAGTAGTTATAACCTTCGCTTTTGTTTTCAGGATGTGCCAGGTACGCTCCAACCCCCCTCCCGAGACCCATGGTGCAAATAGCGCCATCCTATAAAGTGAGATATTCATCATACCCTCAAGGATTACGGTGGGGTCACAGACCTTTGGTCCATTGATCCCTCCCTTTGGAGTGTTTTAATATGTTTTTTAACCCCTTCTAGCCTCACCTTTTGCGATAGGCACAAGATTCTCCACTTCACCTACCCAGAGCTAGTAGTAATATCCCAGCTGGTTTATTTGGATGGTGTTAATTTTAGTGTCTAATTTTTCAACACTATCTATGCCACTACTATGGAGCACTTTGGATAAATGCTATGACCTATACATTTAAATAATTAAATGTGTGTATGTATTTGTGTTTGTCTGTATCGTTTCATTTACAGGTGCAGATACTCTCCCGACTTTGGAGAATTTTTGGAATGAGCTAATCGCTCTTCCACATTGTTTATGCACTTTATCACACTTTTCTTGATTTTTCACTTTCACGTCCCCAGGTGAGGGTGGACGATTAGAGAGTCCATACCGCCGGGGTTTAACTAGTCCTGACGAATGCCTAGGTAAATTTAAACCACTGTAAAGGCAGAAACATGTTGACTGACTAATTTAAAGAACTCTGAATTAACCAAACCATTACCTTGGCAAAACTATTCAGACACATAGTTCTTTTTCTATTGAAGAAAGAGGCGTGGGAGGAATTGCTTGACCCCTCTACTTTGAATAACAGCACCAAATTCTGGGCTTTGGTTAAGAAACCTTTCTTGACCGAGAACCCCGTGGACGGAATTGTTTGCTGTATAGCCAAAGAGGAATGGGAAGGCCACTTTAAAAGTTTATACTACTCTGAAAATGCTAGCTCTATGACTGATGCCCCCTGTGACAGGGTTAGCCCTATTATTTTTTACGAAAGTGAGGTTCTGGCAGCCATTATGGGCCTCACTGCTAATAAAGCGCCAGGGCCTGACGGAATACCCCCTGACCTTTACAGGTCGGACCCAGCTTTCTGGGCTCCCATTCTGGTCGCCGTATTTAATGCTGCGGCCACTGTGGGATGTCCAGAATCTTGGGGACTATCAACTATAGTTCATGTATTCAAGAAGGGAGATAGGGGAAGTCCACTTTGCTATCGACCCATATCCCTAATTGATTCATTGGTAAAGATCATGGGGAGAGTTATACTTCAACGCCTAATAAGTTGGTCGAATGAGAATCACATTCTGACAATTTCTCAATATGGCTTTTGCGAGGGGCGTTCAACTATAACGCAGTGTCTCAATCTGTTCCTTATTCTGAATAAATATACGGTCGTTCAGAAGGGCGTAATTCATCTTGCCTTCATGGATCTCTCCTCAGCCTTTGACTGTGTCAACAGGGGGAGGCTGTGGAGGACCATGAAGGAGAAGGGAATAGATGGGGGTATTGTGGAGTTCCTTGCGGATCTGCACAATGAAACAAGAGCCAACGTGAGGTATTCTACGACTGGGGAAACCACGGGTTGTTTTCCAATTAATAAAGGTGTACGTCAGGGGTGCATTATGGCCCCTTATCTTTTTAATTTTTATATAAATGACCTGGAGGCGGAATTACAGGAGATAAAATCTGATTGTCCAAGGGCGGGTGCGAGGGGTATTCCTCTGCTTTTATATGCCGACGATGCGGTCTTAATTTCACGAACAGAATTAGGTCTTCAGGCACTTTTGAATGGCTTTAACAAATTTATGTCTGATAGGGACCTTACGGTCAACAATACAAAATCTTTTATAATGCATGTTGGCCGTCAACCAAAGAAGAAGTTCAATTTTAAATTGAATGATGTTCCGATACCCATCACCCAGTCGTTTTCCTACCTGGGGGTCTTATTTGATACGAAGATGTGTTGGGCCCCACATTTGGCCAAGAAAAAGGGGGAAATGTCCAGGGTAAATGCTTCTATCTTCAATTTTGCTTCTAAATTGGGCAAAAAGCCAAATGTGGCCATGATGAAACTATATAACGCTAAATCCATAGCCACTGCAGTATACGGAAGTGAGATTTGGGGCTACACAAACTATGAACAACTTCAAATAGTTGAAAATAAATTTTTAAAGCGTCTGCTGTGTGTCCCTGGGAGCACTCCGAATTTAGCTGCTCATGAAGAACTTGGCTGCTTGCATTTATCGGACATAGTTGGACTAAAACCGTTGTTGTGCTGGGTAAAATTATGGCTAAGCGATGCAATCCCTTTGACCCACTTGATAGTGGAGGATCTTTTATCACTTGACCACGCAATGCGAGTGCCCTGGCTTAAATATTTGAAGTCTCAATTCTTGAAGCTTGGCCGAGTAAACTTGTTTGATAACCCGGGGGACATAGTTAAGGGTGATGTTGCTGCAATTAAGAGTGCTTTTTACCTGAACCGTAATGCTGTAAGAGATGAAGTTGAGCTCTTGAAACCTAATGTTAGAATGTACATCATGCTGAGTACCTGTAATTCAATGGAACTGTATCTAACATGCTCCTTCACCACTCATGAAAAATTTTTGCTGACCCGTTTCAGGTTTAACATCTTTCATCAGCTTTTAATTAGACCCAAGTCGGACATTTTTAAGAAACCAGCAGCTCCCTGTGGCTGCGACGGGAAGTCTCCACAGGATATGCTGCATTTTATATTTTTATGTACGTTTTATGAATATCCCCGTAAGCGGTTTCTGGTTACCCTTTTAAAGAAATTAAATTTTAACCAAATTAGACCCGCCCTTGTGTACTTACAGTTGCTGCATCCTGATAGTGTTCTTCAGGTGTTAGAATTTTAAAAAATGACCATGAGACTAAGAAATTGTCTGGATGAGTAAATGTGCATTAACTGCAGTTTATGGCACTATCGCACTTTATTTTGTATATTCTGTATTGGACATTACTTGCACTTTTTATTCTGATTCTGTCAATGCACTCGTTTTTATGATATATTTGAGTGTATGTAATTTAAGATTGACTTTGTGATTACTGTGATGTTTTTACTATGTTTTTATTTTTGTGTACTTTTATGGATTGCAATATATCCGAAATAAAGTCAATTTGATTTGATTTGATTTGATTTTTAGATACCCTTTTGGCACTTTTAATATATACCTCACTGCACGCCCTTCACACACAACCAGCTCCGCAGTCTCCTGGCGTCGTAGCACACCGAAGAGGCACTCGGCCTCTTTGGTGGGGCCCATGATGAAGCATGACACCAACCAGGTCGGTGTGTGAGGGCCTTCTTAACCACCCATAGCGGGTGTGTGATTCCCTAGTGGCTCTGCTCCTTCTCTGTGGCTTATGAAGCTCACATAACCTCTCTTCTTTTGTTGATTTGTTCTGAACCGGGGACTAAGAGAGAGTTCCTTTAATCTCCCTGCCTCTCCTTTTGTTGGTTTGTGACTTGGAATTCCATCCATTTTCTTGTGTCCTTCCACTGCTCAATTTCAGAAAACGACTTTCTTTTTGCTTAAGCACTCCATGAGTGTATGTTTTCCAGCTCAGTCATGCTTCTCTCCACCCTTCTGTTGCTCTTGTGCCAGTGTTTTCTCCCTCGTTTCTTTACCTGCCTTCATTGATCCCTTGTGCACTTATTTTCTCTTACATCCCACCCACTTCTCAGCCTCCTCTCACCTCCTATTTAAAAATATTTTTAGCGGCCCTTTGACTTTGGAAAGAGAAGGCCCTTTTCATATTTGTTTACCTCTACATCATGGGTGGGTAAATAAAAAAAAGCGCTTGCAGCTCATGCATGTTATGACATGCACATGTAGTCCGTGACCGTATAATCGCACTATGAACAAAGGGTATTAGGAGCCAGTACATCTCAAAGGTGTGCCCCTATTGGCTGTGCCAATGATTGTATTACTTGGACACACATTTCTAATGCACCTTCTCACTTCTAGATTGAGCTTCAGTTTGTTTTGCTTGCATGGTGCTCTGTGGGAGAAGAACATGTGCACTGTTTGCATTCGGTGTCCACGGTGTGACCCTACACACTGACTATCAACAGAGGTGGCGGACAGAATATTTCCACAGCCAGGAGGTGCCTCTATGGCTGTGCCCTGACTGCGCAGCCAGGCTCATCTGGTGGAAATCCAGGTAATATTTCTAACTTGATTTAGCTGCTTGCCGCTGATTCAGTCTGTTAGTCATTGCCCTAACAATCTGCTTCTCCTGAGCAAATGGTTGGCGGAATCTATGGTGTCTTGATCAGGAAGTGTGGACATGTTTGAGGAATACCTGGTTATGGGCACACCAGTCTTTGTGGTAAAGACGTACCTGTCTCTAAACCAGTCTTTCGGTGAGTGCTTGGGACTTGGGGGCAGATTTACAAGCTCCTTGCGCCACTTTTGCGTCACTTTTAACATGGGAAAAGTGACGCAAAAATGATGCAAGGGGCTTGTAAATCTGCCCCTTGGAGTCTAACGTGGAGTGTTGCATGCAACGTTTTTCTGTTATAGTTAGGTGTCACTGGAATTGTGCAGCTATGGTGGTTTCTGAAGAATTAGATTTGCCACGTAATCTGCAGATTCTAACAATTGTTTCTAGCTTACACGGTTTAAGTGTTATTTAAACGCAGCAACATATGTTGCAGTGCAATGGAAGGCCCTTGGATAATGTTGATTGGTCACCTTTTTGCTGCTTATTGCTTTATTTGGCTGCTAAATAGCACCATTTTAAGTACAACCAAAGCCCAGACCATGTTAGTGTAAAAATGATAAAACAATAAAGTTATACTATCACAATGTGCTGCATAATTTGCCTTTCCATGTATCATAGTTTACTCAAAACTGCTGCATAACTTGTCCCTCCTCTCCACACCACATGTCTAGTGGCCCGAGTAAAGTTTTCCATTGCTAATAAATGAGATTCTGCGTTTGGCTTCTGTGACGTCCTTTTGATTTGATCGCTATAAAGTCTACGGAAGTGCAGAGACCTATTGTTGCCAGCCATAATGGGCTGCTTACCACAATTCATGTCCTGTTGAAGGTATAGTAGATTAGTGTGCACTTATTTGTGTAGTTATGTTTTTAAAGGTAACGTTGGACAGCATATGTAAAAAAAAAAAACGTGTCATTTACAATGCCACTAGCTGTAACTTTCACAAATGGAAAACCAATTACAATGCAAAAGCTTTTTTTTTGTCCTTCTTTTACAATAACCCCTTCGCTGCTTCTGACGGTCAACAGCTGTCACAACCCCTACCTCCGCAGTGCTGCGCACGTCTGTTGGCTGTTGCGGCCCCGCCCACTGCGCTAAACCGCCGCGGAATTGCCGGATAAGTAAAGTCCTCTTCGATTCTCCCTTTTTGGTTCCCAGAGGAACATTGCTAATGGCTTGTAAACTAACAATTGCCATTCACGTAATCTTGGTGGGTGATTCTGAAAGTTGTAGCAAAATGAAGAGTTGAGCAAAACCAAGGTTTATTGGATGGAGGTAATAAACAACGCCTCAGCCACAGCTCCTACCGCTCTCTGTACTCAGAGCCCAGACGCTTAACATAGAATCTTGCTTGCCCAACATTCCAGGGGAATCACATGAGCTCAGACAATACGGGGGAGGGAACCAATTGGAGCAGGGAGGGGAGACTACAAAGGAGAGAGAAGCCCCCCCCCCCAAGCTGGGAGCAGCCACAACCCCCCACCCCCTTTACAATAAGAGTATTTGAGCGGGAAGAGGGAGAAACAGAGTAAAACATAAAGATGTGTACAATAAACAATATACAACAACTTTGAAAGGATATAAAAACTAGATTAATGTTTGAAAAACAGTAGGAGAAAATGTACATTGTGCTTACTACATAATCTTTGAGAAAATGTGGGCGGCATATTCTCCTCCTGCTGGACCTGATGGGAGCCTTGACATGCTCAGTGTCTGGTACAGAGGGGGGTCTTATTCTTGACTAGTTCCTTCTCCTGGGTACTGGGCCCTTTTCTTTGGGCTCAAAATATCTTGCTACTCTTCCCACATTCCATATCCTGCCATTGTGAGTCTTTACCGCATTCCTGAATAGTTTGACAATTCTCATGGGTTTTGTGAAGCCTGACCACATTTCTCTGCCAGTGGGTGCCTTAACCAGGTCTCCCACTTCACATCTATTGTCTTTAACTCCATGTATTTTGTCATAGCGTATTTTCTTCTCTGCTTGGACCCTCTGTTCCCTTTATTGTTTACTAAGGTCAAAATCCAAACAACCCTTATGCCACTTCATCCAACCTGGCACTAGTCTCAAGTTAGGCTTCCTAGCTTTCATGAACTCGACCGGTGTGACATTACTGGTTTGGTGTAGAGTCAGCCGATATGCTTCTAGTCGTTTTATGACTTCCTCTTTCAAACACAAACCGCTGGCTCTGGCCAACTGATTTTCCTCCTTGACTGTCCTATTCAATCTCTCCACCATTCAATTTGTTTCGGGATGGTATAATGCACTTAATCTGTCTGATACTGTTGCAATGTAAGAATTCTTTCATTTCTTGGAAGCAGAACTGTAACCCTTCGTCTGTATAGAGCTGGGCAATACCTCTCTAAAACACCTCTAGCATGAAATAGATTCCAGTCTTGTTGCTGATATTCAACACAAACTTTAGTTCTGTCCAACGTGAGAAGATCCACTAACAATATTATGTAGGGGAACTGCTTCTCTCCTGATAGAGGACCTACAATATCTAAGGCAATGTCCACCTATGGTCCATCTGGTGGCGGTCTACAGTGCATGGGTGGTGTGTGCAGTTCAAGTATTTTAACACTAGTGGAGCTGGGTAGGCCCTCACATACCTTTTTCTCAATGTCAGTCTATTCTGGGCCACCAAAAGTCCATTCTTAGTCTCTGCCTAGTCTTGGTGATCCAGAGATGTCCTTCATGAGCCAAGTCGAATAACTTGTCTCTTATGACCAAGCTCGGACTGGCCATAGCGGGCACCGGGCAATCCCCCGGTGCGCCGCAAGGGTGGGGGCTGGTTTTGAGCCCCTGGGGGCCGATATTGTTACAGGGCCGTTTTTGCAGCATAGCTGCAAAATCGGCTGAAAATCGGCCCTAGCGAAGTGCTCGGCGGCACCTCCAACCCCCCCAGAGTGGGCCGGCCGAGCACTTTGCCAGGGCCGGTTTTAGTTCCCAGTCCGGCCCTGCTTATGACCTTGGGTGGGGTAAGTTTCATGCCCCGGAAAATACACCTATCTGCTACTGACCATTCCTCTTGCACTGTCCAATAATGCTTGAGGATTTCTCATGACTGTCTCAACTTGCACACCCGTTTTTTTTCTGCTACAACCCTCGAAGAGAATCATTCTTCAACTGCTGCCTGTGTTATGGCACAGACACTCCTCTCGCAATTCTGCCAGCTGTGAGTTGTTAGTACTTCTTCCTCCCTTGGCTCCCCTATGAAGTGTGAAAGACAATCTGCAGCATAGTTTCTTACTCCTGGCACATACTCCTCCCCAAACGTATACTCGTGCAGGCTCACAACCCACTTTCTGATTCTACTGAAGATGGATCCCAGCCCTTTCTTAGTGAAAACTTAAAGAAGTGGCTTGTCATTTGTCTTCACCCCAAATTTTGTTCCCCACACAATTTCTGAACTTGTTGATTGACCAGTGTGCTGCCAGTGCCCCCTTCTCTATCCCGGAGTAATTAATTTCTCCCTGACCTAATGAGCGAGAGGCAACTACAATAGTCTCTCCCCCTTTTCCTCCCTCTTGTGTTAGGACTACACCCAACCACAGATGCTATACACCCACCACAGATGCTAGCTCAAAAGGCTTATCACAGAATCTCTCTCTAGAATGAAAGCCTTCAGGTTGGGTGCCCTTGCTAATGCAGACTTGGCATCATATTCCTTTGGCAGTCTTCCGACCATGCATATGGTACCCCATTCTTTAGTAAGTAGTGCATTCGAAATGTTTGCCTGCAAGATTGACAACAAATTTTCTATAGAATTCAAGCATTCCCTTAAAGGACTTTATCTTGTCCTTGTGTGTAGGTGGTTCTGAAGTTCAGTTTTGGGCAAGATATATCCGCTGTGATCCTGTGTCCTAAAAACTATTTCTGAACAACCTAACAAAAGTTTCGCGCCTTGCTCCTGAAATTTTTGCAAAACCGGTCTGTCTTTAAGTTGTGTTGGAGATGATCACCAAATATTAAAACCTCCTCTTAGTAGCAGAATATGCCTGCTAAGCCTTGCAACATGTTTTGTTGTGACCCTCTGGAATACCGCAGCTGCCGAGACAAGCTTGTACAGCATGCATTTAAATCTGTATGCACCCACAGGCATGAAACAGTCCGATTCTGAGAATCTGGATGAAGCTTTGACTTGATAATTCACAGGTGCCAGATCTAAGGTCGAGCAAACCCTGGCACCTGCCACTCTAATCATCATCTAAGGACACATTCCCCCCTATTAATTAATTAATTAATTGTGGGTTTCTAAAGCGCTAGAATCGACTCCCGAAGGAGTATCTCTGCGCTGTAGACCGCTGGGGAACCCGTCCTGGCTTTCCCTGTGGGATGGTCCCTACTGGGTATCTCCAAGGTGAAACCAGGCATCCCCGGCGTATGTGCGGGGCCGTTGTGGAGATGAGGTAAGCTAATGCCCAGAGTTGCCGAGTGTGATCCCTGGTTAGAGTAGGCACCGAGGCGAGAATTATCGAGTCCGCTGACCCTGGTCCACGACCCTGCCGCATCAGGGATAGAACCCTGGTCCCGGGCCGTCCTCTGCTTCCGGGTCTGCCGCCTCTAACCAGTGAGCCACACCACTCCTATACCCTGTGATGCTAGAAGCCCCAACTCTCAGTCGCATTTAGAGGTTTTGCCTTTGACGGGCTCTCGGTTCTTCCAAGTCTCTGTCTCCAGCTTTGGGGCCTGTAGGTAAGTGCATCAATTTCGAGGAGGGGTTTGGGATGGGTGCTGTGCTGATACCCAAGTTGGTTCTCCTCCACACAACAGAAGAATAGTGGCCAACAGATATCGTACTGCTGTGTTGCAGTTGGGACTGGTAATAGCTAAAAGGAACATCGCTAGGGCCTGGAAGGCTAGTGACCCCCCCACCGCTAGAATGATGGAAACAGGGGCTGGATTGCAGCATGAGTTTGGAAATCCATAAATATAAGTCCAGAGGTTGTCCTCTTAAACACTGTAAAATATCGGCCACATGGTGCCAGTTTCGGGGCATCGCACTGTAGAGACCAGAGAAATCTTGTTGCTTTCTGGAGGAGGTAATTTGGTCCTATGGTGGAGAGAGCTGAATGGAAATTTCAAATGTCAGGAATGAGGACAATCGGGTTGGGGGCGTCTGCTGGGAGGGTTTAAAGAGGGGTGGGCCATGGTCTTGTCTTTTTGCATTCTCTCACTACCATGGAGTCTTAATCGGTGGCTCAGCTTGTTGTGTCATTGATGTTCTGTGCGATCTTATGTATGCAATGGTGTATGGTTAACACACAAATCAATACATTTTGTCACAAAGAAATCAGGGCAAGGGCTGACTGTCTGTCTGTACCATTACTGGGCAGAGGTCTTACAACACAACCACCCCGTGACATGGAAGAGACTCTCACAATGCTAATGAGAACACAAGGAGGTAAGCAGTGCTTGGAATAAAGTTGTAGAAGTTTCTGCAAGAAGGTTGGGTTATGCCTGTCTCACCTAAAAAAAACATTGTTGTAAATACTGTATTTTTTGCCTTTGCCTCAAATTGTAAAGCGCTCTGATATCCTTCGGGATCAAGTTCGCGCTATATAAAACTTTATAAATGAAAAAAAAAATGAAAAATGTATGTGATGTTTGGCAAGGGATACTTGTCTACTACCACCTCTTTCAGTGCCCTCAAATCTATGCACTAGCGAATTGATACATCACCTTTTTTAGCTACAACAATTGAGGCCAACTACTATCTATACTGCAAAGCTTTTACAGTTCCTCCCGTACTGTCTCCTGTACAGATAAAGGCATATTCCTTACTGTGGCTGCTCCAGGTGTCTAGTTTTCTTTTAGTTTCATTCTGTGCTCAAACACTTTAAGCATCCTAGTTAATCAGTGAATACACCTGGGAACTCTTTCAAGAGTAGTTAGGGTTTGAGCCACACTCTGAACCAGAATCTGAGGATCTATATTAGGGTTGAGGTATATTCCCATGTCTTTTTGTGCCGGTCATTGTCCTCTATACCACAATGTAATACCTGAACAGCACCACCCTGACAGATTAATTTAAAAATACGCTTTCTCCACTCTAGAAACTGGAAGGCTGCAGAACTACTGAGTGAGAATTTGGTCAAGGATGAAGACAAGTGCTTTACTTAGGATTTCTTTTGCTCTGTAGAAGCAGCTGAGAATAGGATATAGAACAGATAAACTGTACCAAAGGATGGGACCTCATGCTAGGATACTACTCTGGGTTTTGGATGCTTACTGTGCTACAGCGCGGCTCCAGAAATCATTTCTAATCAATACTCACCATTTCCCTGAAACCTTTAAACACACAACCATTCGCCAGTGGGGACCATAACACTGCACGTTTACTCTGTTCACTTACACTTGGCTTCAAGGCTTTTGGTGAATCACACTGGAGAAATGCTGTAACATTTGGTAGAGAGTCTAAAACCTATTTAAATCAGTTATTATTTACACCTACGGATTATTACACTTTACCATGGTTTTATTCAAACATTTAATTATTCAGACGCACCACCATAGTGGCAATGGATCTGCTAGAAAGAAAATTAGGCATAGGAAAATCACAAGACCAGCTGTTAAAATTCCATTTTCGCAATTTTATTAAAAGCAAAACTTTATTATGTCTGACATTTATGCATTAATTAATTAATTAATTCTTTATTCAGTAAAATCTTAAACTTTATTTTCAAAATGATCATTTTATTTAGAGCTCAGGAAAAGTCGCTTATTTTAGAAATCAGTTAAAGTTTAGCAAAGAACAGATAGTTCCAAATCCATTCTCTCCTAACACCCCTAACTAACACCCTCATCTTATCCTTCAGTCCTGCAAGGCAAACAAATAAAGTTCATAAGAATCTTACATCCAGGAATCGGTCATCAGTCGGGCAGCACTTCCAGTAGAAATCGAAAAAGCGACCCCTTCTAGACAAAACCAGGGTTTTTTATACACTAATTTCCTAACTTAATCTATCTAAAAAGTATCTATCACTACTTATTCAAACTCTGTTGGACAAATTCGGGGTGGGTGAGCATCTTCTCACCATTACTACATCATTTTCTCGACGATTCAGAAGAAAAATAAAGGGTCTTTGTTTTAGGACAGTCCATAGCTTAGCCATTTCCTCGAGTTGAATCATCGGAACCTTTTCCCATGATCACAACATTCAAGCGTCCATGTTTGGCACCCATCCTAGGTTCTGGGCCAAGGTAGCCTTGAACCTCCTCGAGCACAGGCAGTTCACTCTGACTTGCAGGCTTTTGGCGTGCCTGCGCTGTCCAGCTCTTGCTCACAGTTTACCCGAGCATCCATCTTTTATTTAGGCCTCAGAGGCCACTTTAGGAACTATCATAGAAACAAACACAAATTCATGTTAATTATTGAAATAAAACCCTTCTGTTTACCTCCCACCATACTAATGTTTCCCCATTAGTTGTTACCTAGCAAATAAGCCACACAAATGCGTTTTATACTTACATAATCGACCATTTCTTAGCACAATATATGTACAATAAGCACATTTAATCTGCGTTTGTTTATATTTAAGCTGCGCATTAATTCACAACACATTAACAATACATTTTAGTTAATTATATTGCAACATGCAAGCAAAATTAGTACTCCAGTGTGTAGAAAAATGTATGCATCTTATACTATGGTTGATTAATTTACACAAACATGCAATTAGTGAATGTTAACGTTATGGAACATTGACTTTGAGAGGGGTACACAAAATTTTGCGTTTGCCACCTCGCTCCATCAACGGCATGACCTTGAGCTTCAATCACTGTCAAACCAGTGTCATTTGTAGCATTACCATAGGCCCTTGTTAATGTCAAAAAGTTAATCAGCAAGGTTTACTGAAGGTCGGGGTCAATCATTCACTTAGGAGTGTACTTTACCACGCTTCCTCGTTCAGCTTCCTTGTTTGCAGCCAGTCTTCAGTTCTGCTGCTGGGGACACTGTGTGGAACCTGCTATGAGGCCACTTGCCCAGAGCCGGATCTCATTCACTCTGAAGCAAGTTTTCTAGGCAATTAGGAACTGCTTGAGTATTGCAGAAACCAGAGCAGTTCTAGTGGACAATGGGAATTGTTGGGATCTTTCTTGGTGGCACCCAGATAAGAAGAGACCTTTATTGAATGAAGTGCTACATGTGACCTTTCATCCTAGGGGTAATATCACATAGAGCTAACACTCACTTATCAAGGGACTCTCACACCCACTCCTTTTCTGAAGATGAGCATGGATGCAGTCCGGTACCTTTTTAGGTCTCGCCTTTTCCATTCCGCAGGAATGGGAAATGGAGAGAATTCAAGTGCTCAAAATACTAGTCAAACTACCGCTTTTTTCCGTGCGGTTTTCTTCGAGTTCACGTGGGCACAGGCACGCGCTTTTGTGCCATAAACTTTTTTTCCCGAGCTTTGTTTTTTTTTCCATTGGCTCTTCACTTTGTCCACGCCTCATTGAAGCTGCTCCCTCCGCCCACCTTCTCTCTGTCCTGCGCGTGCCTCTTGCTTATTTCACCGTAGCTTGACAACATTCAGACGTGCACTCTTTGTAAGCATACCACCCTGTCTTTCACTTGCAGAAACACGTACACCAAAACAAACAGCCCACAGACTCTCTCTGTTCCATTCACGCACGGCAACACGCACACACGCGTGCCTCTTGCTTATCTTATCCCATTCACGCCCGGCAACACGCACAACAAACACAAACAGCCCACAGACTCTCTCTCTATCCCATTCATGCACGTCAACACGCACACGTTGACAACATTCAGGCGTGCATCTTCCAAGCATACCCCCCCTGCCTTAGCTACTCTCTCATTCATTCATCTGCACGTTTCTGCCTTTCACTCGCGGAAATACGCACAACAAACACAATCAGCCCACAGACTCTCTCTCCCACCCCCCCACACTCCCAGTCTCTCTCCTATTCACACACGGCACGTAGCTTGACAACATTCAGACGTGCACTCTTTGTAAGCATACCACCCTGTCTTTCACTTGCAGAAACACGTACACCAAAACAAACAGCCCACAGACTCTCTCTGTTCCATTCACGCACGGCAACACGCACACGCACGTGCCTCTTGCTTATCTTATCCCATTCACGCCCGGCAACACGCACAACAAACACAAACAGCCCACAGACTCTCTCTCTCTATCCCATTCACGCACGTCAACACGCACACGTTGACAACATTCAGACATGCATCTTCCAAGCATACCCCCCCCTGCCTTAGCTTCTCTCTCATTCATTCATCTGCACGTTTCTGCCTTTCACTCGCGGAAATATGCACAACAAACACAATCAGCCCACAGACTCTCTCTCCCACCCACCCACACTCTCAGTCTCTCTCCTATTCACGCACGGCACGTAGCTTGACAACATTCAGACGCGCACTCTTTGTAAGCATACCACCCTGTCTTTCACTTGCAGAAACACGTACACCAAAACAAACAGCCCACAGACTCTCTCTGTTCCATTCACGCACGGCAACACGCACACGCGCGTGCCTCTTGCTTATCTTATCCCATTCACGCCCGGCAACACGCACAACAAACACAAACAGCCCACAGACTCTCTCTCTATCCCATTCACGCACAGCAACACGCACAACAAACAGCTCACACAGAACACAGACTCTCTCCCATTCACGCACGTAAACACGCACACCATAGCTTCTTTCTCATTCATCTGCACGTTTCCCCCCCTCCCACACGCTCTCCCATTTACGCACGGAAACACGCACACCATAGCTTCTCTCTCATTCAGCTGCACGTTCTCCCACCCCACCTTCTACTTTTATGCCCGCTTTTCTCTGAAAACATTTTAAAACACAACCAACAATCCCCAGACTGTTTCACATTCATGCACGCCATGTGCTTCTTCCTTCTCCCCTCTCTAAGGTGGGGAGGGGGCGAGAACAAAACGTCTGGGGCCTAACCACCCCAGGAGACTGGATTGCTTTCATCACAGTCGTAAAGATTCTAATCTGTTGTCGGCCATCCGCTGTGAAATGCAAATCTAAACTAAAGGGACCGAAAGTCGCCTTCTCACCGAAAACCATAAAATACAGGGGAAGCAACTTTAGAAACACTGTGTAAAGCACCACGTTCTTTTAGACATTCTATTACATGCAGGTAAAATGGTATTTTGTTATTTGTACGTTTGTTAGTGCAAAGTTACACACCAAACACCCCTAGCACATCCGCAAGTGCCTGCTTAGGCCATGCACACACACCAACACTGCAAATGCATAGAAATTTTACGTGTAAATGCAAATATAAACTAAAGGGAGCGAAACTCGCCTTCTCACCGAATACCATAAAATACACGGGAAGCAACTTTAGAAACACTGTGGAAAGCAACACGTTCTTTTACACAATCTATTACATGCAGGTCAAATAGTATTTTGTTATTCTTACGTTTGTTCGTGCAAGGTTACACAACAAACCTGCATAGCACCAGCCGTAAGTGCCTGCTTAGGCCATTCACACACACCAACACTGCAAATGCCTAGACATTTTTTTACGTGTACGGAATAAGAAAAATACCACATTCAGTATGAACCAAAAAAAAGGTACTAGGATTACGCGAAACACTTTTGTATTTGTAAAATAGTGTTGTGAGTGCTGCTTTAACACTTAATCACACTTTTTATCGCCATATTTTGAGAAACCTCAATCGTGCAAATTCTGGGACTATTCACAGCCGTCACTCCGACTGCACACAGGCCTCACTCAGTGCACACAGCCTTCAATCACACTGCACCAAGTCTTCGATCGCACTGCATACAGGCCTCACTCACTGCATACATCCGTCACTCAGTGCACACATCCCTAACTCACACTGCACACAGGCTTCACTCACACTGCACACAGGCCTCACTCAGTGCACTCAGCCTTCTATCACACTGCATACAGTCCTCACTCAGTGCATACTGTACACACTCAGTGCATACTGCACACACTCAGTACACACTGCCCTAACTCACAGTGCACACAGCACTCACTCACTGCACACAGCACTCACTCACTGCACACAGCACTCACTCGCACTGCACACAGGGATCACTCACACTGCAAACAGGCGTTACTCAGTGCAAGCAGCCCTCACTCAGTGCACACAGCACTCACTCACAATGCACACAGGCCTCACTCAAACTGCACACAGGCCTCACTCAGTGTACACAGCCTTCAATCACACTGCATACAGTCCGCAATCAGTGCATACTGCACACACTCAGTGCACACAGACATAACTCACAGTGCACACAGCACTCACTCAGTGCACATAGCTCTCATTCAGTGCCCACAGCTCTCACTCAGTGCACACAGCTCTCACTCAGTGCACACAGCTCTCACTCAGTGCACACAGCTCTCACTCAGTGCACACAGCTCTCACTCAGCACACAGCTCTCAATCACCCTGCACACAGGCCTCACTCACACTACAAACAGGCGTTACTCAGTGCAAGCAGCCCTCACTCACTGCACACAGCCCTCACTCACACTGCACACAGGCCTCACTCAGTGCACTCTGCCTTCTATCACACTGCATACAATCCGCACTCAGTGCATACTGTACACACTCAGTGCATACTGCACACACTCAGTGCACACTGCACACACTCAGTGCACACTGCCCTAACTCACAGTGCACACAGCACTCACTCACTACACACAGCACTCACTCGCACTGCACACAGGGATCACTCACACTGCAAACAGGCGTTACTCAGTGCAAGCAGCCCTCACTCAGTGCACACAGCACTCACTCACACTGCACACAGGCCTCACTCACACTGCACACAGGCCTCACTCAGTGTACACAGCCTTCAATCACACTGCATACAGTCCGCAATCAGTGCATACTGCACACACATAGTGCATTACAGATTAATAGCACAGATTACCTTATTATTATAGTCTACAAACCACCACATAAACTTATTACTGATCTTTTGGAATTCATTACCATTATCACTAATTTTTACCCAGAACACAAATTCATCATTATGGGAGATTTCAATGTGGATGTATCTCAAAGCAATTCACAAACTAACAAACTAATTGGGTTCTTTGAGACAAAGTTGCAATGTACACAACTTATAGACACTTACACAACAGACTACCAATCTATCTTAGGTCATATATATACTAATAACATACTTCAAAATTATGGTACATTAGAATGCTATTACAGTGATCATAAAGCACTATGGATTTGTATTTAACATTGTTTGTAACCTATATTTCTATTTCAGATGTTGACTATTGAAGACATCTCTAACATTACCATCAATGACAACAAACCTTATGAAAAACCCATCAGAGTTAATGTGATCAAGTGCTCAAGTAAAAGAAATTACAAGAACGCCAAACAAGAAAATAAAGTTCTATTTCATTTGGCACTAGCTGATAAAACTGGAACAATTAAAGCAACGTGCTACCAAGAAAGTTTATATCAGCAGACACAAAACAACTGTGGCCTACTAATACCCAATTTTATAATTAAAAACAACACAATTCTTATTACAAAGCAAAGCAAAGTTACAAAATTTCCTGCAATGCTTCTAAATCAATCGCTAATTCAAGAAGCTGAAAACATTTTGCAGCCTCCTGCACCATCTGCTTCTCCAATTAAAGAAATAAAGCGTGCAACTGTGAAAACTCTAATGACAGTGTGTGGGACCATTTCAGAAGTAAGTAGAGGTGTTTTGTACTGTGTGTCTCGCTGCTTGTGTTGTCAGTTAGTGTGTGGTGTTGTCTGTGCCATTGTCAATATTTATTATGGCTTTGTCAGTGTGCTTGTGTGTGTGTGTGTGTGTACTATTTGGTGCTTAGATGTTATTTATTTTTGAGTGGGTGCAGTTGTGTGTGTGGTCTCTGTAACACATTAGATCTGCTGTAATGTTTGTGAGGCATTCTATCAATCATAAATGATCTGTACAGCAGGCAAATATTAACAATTAACACTGTGTGTAAATAGGTGTGAAAAATCTACACAGCATTTATAAATGTTAATTTGTTAGGTGTTTAAAGATGAGCACCGTACTCAGACATCAAAGTTCATATTTTTTTAACATGCTTGGGAAAAACTACGTTAATTTGAAAAGAACAATAGCCCTTATTCACTATGTCTTCAATGCTTGACCAATTATTAAGTCTGACTTCAGTGCTTTTGAAATTTAAAAACAAATATTTTTTTGTAGGAAGAGGAAAGTAAACATGTGCTCATCAATGGACAAAATACAGCGATAAAATTTATTACCTTAAAAGATTCCACTGATGACATCAAAGTCACATTATGGAGGGAAGCTACTCTATTCACAATAAACATTGGAGAATATGTGATGTTAACTCATGTCACAGTACATGAATTTAATGGACAGAAGATATTGAACACGACAAGGCACAGCAAAATAAAAGTAAGGAACACACTCTCTCTCACACACCCACTTACTCTATCACTTTCACACACACACACTCTCTCTCTTTCAAGAACACACTCTTTAACTATCCAACACACTATCTCTCTCCCACACACTATCTCTCTACAACACTCTCTCCCACACACTATCTCTCTACAACACTCTCTCTCTCTACAACACTCTCTCTCTACAAGACTCTCTCTACAACACTCTCTCTCTACAAGACTCTCTCTCTACAAGACTCTCTCTACAAGACTCTCTCTACAACACTCTCTCTCTA
Organism: Lissotriton helveticus; assembly: GCF_964261635.1. NCBI lineage: Eukaryota > Metazoa > Chordata > Amphibia > Caudata > Salamandridae > Lissotriton > Lissotriton helveticus. Next base: position 1,687,832,987 of record NC_136057.1, on the reverse strand, counting down.
CAACACTCTCTCTACAACACTCTCTCTCTACAACACTCTCTCTCTACAACACTCTCTCTCTACAACAGTCTCTCTCTACAACACTCTCTCTGACACACACTGTAACACATACACAAACTCTAACGCACAACCCAAAACATTAGTTTAAGAATAAAAACTTTAGGGGAAAAAAATAACTATGTCTTTATTTACTACAACAGGTAACAACGGCACCACAAGAAACAATAGACATGGAAATATATGGAGTGGAAAGCACAAACGGAGATTGGAGCACTATAACAACAAAAATAGCCAACACCGATATTTACCAATCAATGGACGTACAAAATCAAACACTTATACAGTGGTTTATGTTGGACGAAGAGGTGGGCGACATTGGCGAAGCACTAATTCATTATTTGCCTCAAATATGTGAAGTTATATTTCGTAATGGCAAAATTACTAAAATTGTTAAAGAAAAATCAGAGGAAGATTTAAGTTTAGAATGAACAATCCTAAAAAAAAATGTACAAAGTTCAATAAATAAATATTGTTTTGTGTTTCAAAAAAATAAATATACAAATTTCAACATATCCACTTGCACGGTCATTTTCGTTGGGGGTGGGTATATTTTTTGAAAAAAAATATAAAAAAGTACCACATCATCATACATAACAATAGCAGTTGCAGCTACATTTCGCAAAGCACACAAACAAAACACTAACTATACAATAGTTGTCTGACATCACTACATGTTTCAACATGGCACACACAATAACAGGTATAAAAGCATGCTTTGTTGCTGTTCAGTAGTGCAGTAGTGTTGATGAATGAGGCTGTTGTGGTGCTAAGTACGGCTGTGGTGGTGCAGAGTGATGCTGTGTTGGTGCTCAGTGGTACTGTGGGGGTGCAGAGTGATAATGTGGTGCATTGGTGGGGCTCAGTGATGCTGTTGTTGTGATAAGTGCTACTGTTGTGGTGCTGAGTTATGCTGTGGTGGTAATCAGTGAACACCAACACAGCAGCACTCATCACCAGCACAGCACCACTCATCACCACAACAGCATTACTCGGCACCACACTAACATCACTCGGTAACACACCAGCATCACTCCACACCACCACATCAGCATCATTCAGCAACACCACAATATCACTCTGCACCGACACTGCAGCACTCTGCACCACCACAAGCAGCACTCAACAACACCACCACAGCATCACTTTGCACCAACACAACATTATTCACAAGCAACATATTGACAATAGGCAACACTCACCACCAGTATAAAATTACACAGAACAACTCAGCACTATTGCAAGCTTCTTTCGTATATAGAGGGCACACAACAACATTGCAAGCTTCCCTACAATACAGAATACAGTCAGCAGCATTGCACCATTTAGAGTGGTGTGTCAAGTGAGCTCAGTGCACAGTTTTACAATACATTTCAGCAGGCACACACACACACCACCAGCCATCAGTGCACGCTTTCACCAGGCACACACACCAACAGCCATCACTGCACGCTTTTACCAGGCATACACACACACCAACAGCCATCAGTGCACGCTTTCAACAGCCATACACACCACCGGCCGTAAGTGCACACTTTCACCACATGTTTTAACGTGGCACACACAATAACATATATAAAAGCATGCTTTGTTGCTGTTGAGTAGTGCAGTAGTGTGGATGAATGAGGCTGTTGTTGTGCTAAGTATGGCTGTGGTGGTGCAGAGTGATGCTGTGTTGGTGCTCAGTGGTACTGTGGGGGTGCAGAGTGATAATGTGGTGTTGCTGCGTGGTGCATTGGTGGGACTCAGTGATGCAGTTGTTGTGATAAGTGCTACTGTTGTGGTGCTGAGTTATGCTGTGGTGGTAATCAGTGAACACCAACACAGCAGCACTCATCACAAGAACAGCACCACTCATCACCACAACAGCATTACTCAGCACCACACTAACATCACTCGGCAACACACAAGCATCACTCAAACACCACCACAACAGCATCATTCAGCACCACCACAATATCACTCTGCACCCACACAGCAGCACGCAGCACCACCACAAGCACCACTCTACAACACCACCACAGCATCACTTTGCACCAACACAACACCATTCACAAGCGACATATTGACAATAGCCACCACTCACCACCAGTCTAAAATTACACAGAACAAATCAGCACTATTGCAAGCTTCTTTCATATATAGAGGTCACACAACACCATTGCAAGCTTCCCTACAATACATAATACAGTCAGCAGCATTGCACCATTTACAGTTGTGTGTCAAGTGAGCTCAGTGCACTGTTTTACAATACATTACACCAGGCACACACACACACACCACCAGCCATCAGTGCACGCTTTCACCAGGCACACACACCAACAGCCATCAATGCACGCTTTCACCAGGCATACACACACACACCAACAGACATCAGTGCACGCTTTCACCAGGCATACACACACACACAGCCATCAGTGCACGCTTTCAACCGCCATACACACCACCGGCCGTAAGTGCACACTTTCACCACATGTTTTAACGTGGCACACACAATAACAGGTGCAAAAGCATGCTTTGTTGCGGTTGAGTAGTGCAGTAGTGTTGATGAATGAGGCTGTTGTGCTAAGTACGGCTGTGGTGGTGCAGAGTGATGCAGTGTTGGTGATCAGTGGTACTGTGGGGGTGCAGAGTGATAATGTGGTGTTGCTGCGTGGTGCATTGGTGGGGCTCAGTGATGCAGTTGTTGTGATAAGTGCTACTGTTGTGGTGCTGAGTTATGCTGTGGTAAAATCAGTGAACACCAACACACCAGCACTCATCACCAGAACAGCACCACTCATCACCACAACAGCATTACTCAGCACCACACTAACATCACTCGGCAACACACAAACATCACTCCACACCACCACAACAGCATCATTCAGCACCACCACAATATCACTCTGCACCGACACAGCAGCACGCAGCACCACCACAAGCACCACTCAACAACACCACCACACCATCACTTTGCACCAACACAACATCATTCACAAGCAACAAATTGACAATAGGCACCACTCACCAACAGTCTAAACTTACACAGAACAACTCAGCACTATTGCAAGCTTCTTTCGTATATAGAGGCCACACAACACCATTGCAAGCTTCCCTACAATACAGAATACAGTCAGCAGCATTGCACCATTTAGAGTTGTGTGTCAAGTGAGCTCACTGCACAGTTTTACAATACATTACACCAGGCACACACACACACACACCACCAGCCATCAGTGCACGCTTTCACCAGGCACACACACCAACAGCTATCAATGCACGCTTTCACCAGGCATACACACACACCAACAGCCATCAATGCACGCTTTCACCAGGCATACACACACACCAACAGACATCAGTGCACGCTTTCACCAGGCATACACACACACCAACAGACATCAGTGCACGCTTTCACGAGGCATACACACACACCAACAGCCATCAGTTCACGCTTTCACCACATGTTTTAACGTGGCACACACAATAACAGGTATAAAAGCATGTTTTTTTGCTGTTGAGTAGTGCAGTAGTGTTGATGAATGAGGCTGTTGTTGGGCTAAGTACGGCTGTGGCGGTGCAGAGTGATGCTGTGTTGGTGCTCAGTGGTACTGTGGGGGTGCAGAGTGATAATGTGGTGTTGCTGCATGGTGCATTGGTGGGGCTCAGTGATGCAGTTGTTGTGAGAAGTGCTACTGTTGTGGTGCTGAGTTATGCTGTGGTGGTAATCAGTGAACACCAACACAGCAGCACTCATCACCACCACAGCACCACTCATCACCACAACAGCATTACTCAGCACCAGACTAACATCACTCGGCAACACACCAGCATCACTCCACACCACCACAACAGCATCATTCAGCACCACCACAATATCACTCTGCACCCACACAGCAGCACGCAGCACCACCACAAGCACCACTCTACAACACCACCACAGCATCACTTTGCACCAACACAACACCATTCACAAGCGACATATTGACAATAGGCACCACTCACCACCCATCTAAAATTAGACAGAACAACTCAGCACTATTGCAAGCTTCTTTCGTATATAGAGGCCACATAACACCATTGCAAGCTTGCTAACAATACAGAATACAGTCAGCAGCATTGCACCATTTACAGTTGTGTGTCAAGTGAGCTCAGTGCACTGTTTTACAATACATTACACCAGGCACACACACACCACTAGCCATCAGTGCACGCTTTCACCAGGCACACACACCAACATCCATCAATGCACGCTTTCACCAGGCATACACACACACCAACAGACATCAGTGCACGCTTTCACCAGGCATACACACACACCAACAGCCATCAGTGCACGCTTTCAACAGCCATACACACCACCGGCCGTAAGTACACACTTTCACCACATGTTTTAACGTGGCACACACAATAACAGGTATAAAAGCATGCTTTGTTGCGGTTGAGTAGTGCAGTAGTGTTGATGAATGAGGCTGTTGTTGTGCTAAGTACGGCTGTGGTGGTGCAGAGTGATGCTGTGTTGGTGCTCAGTGGTACTGTGGGGGTGCAGAGTGATAATGTGGTGTTGCTGCGTGGTGCATTGGTGGGGCTCAGTGATGCAGTTGTTGTGATAAGTGTTACTGTTGTGGTGCTGAGTTATGATGTGGTGGTAATCAGTGAACACCAACACAGCAGCACTCATCACCAGAACAGCACCACTCATCACCACAACAGCATTACTCGGCACCACACTAACATCACTCGGCAACACACAAGCATCACTCAAACACCACCACAACAGCATCATTCAGCACCACCACAATATCACTCTGCACCGACACAGCAGCACGCAGCACCACCACAAGCACCACTCAACAACACCACCACATCATCACTTTGCACCAACACAACATTATTCACAAGCAACATATTGACAATAGGCACCACTCACCACCAGTCTAAAATTACACAGAACAAATCAGCACCATTGCAAGCTTCTTTCGTATATAGAGGCCACACAACACCATTGCAAGCTTCCCTACAATACAGAATACAGTCAGCAGCATTGCACCATTTACAGTTGTGTGTCAAGTGAGCTCATTGCACTGTTTTACGATACATTACACCAGGCACACACACACACACCACCAGCCATCAGTGCACGCTTTCACCAGGCACACACACCAACAGCCATCAATGCACGCTTTCACCAGGCATACACACACACACCAACAGACATCAGTGCACACTTTCACCAGGCATACACACACACCAACAGCCATCAGTGCACGCTTTCAACAGCCATACACACCACCGGCCGTAAGTGCACACTTTCACCACATGTTTTAACGTGGCACACACAATAACAGGTATAAAAGCATGCTTTGTTGCGGTTGAGTAGTGCAGTAGTGTTGATGAATGAGGCTGTTGTTGTGCTAAGTACGGCTGTGGTGGTGCAGAGTGATGCAGTGTTGGTGATCAGTGGTACTGTGGGGGTGCAGAGTGATAATGTGGTGTTGCTGCGTGGTGCATTGGTGGGGCTCAGTGATGCAGTTGTTGTGATAAGTGCTACTGTTGTGGTGCTGCGTTATGCTGTGGTAAAATCAGTGAACACCAACACAGCAGCACTCATCACAAGAACAGCACCACTCATCACCACAACAGCATTACTCAGCACCACACTAACATCACTCGGCAACACACACGCATCACTCAAACACCACCACAACAGCATCATTCAGCACCACCACAATATCACTCTGCACCGACACAGCAGCACGCAGCACCACCACAAGCACCACTCAACAACACCACCACATCATCACTTTGCACCAACACAACATCATTCACAAGCAACATATTGACAATAGGCACCACTCACCAACAGTCTAAAATTACACAGAACAACTCAGCACTATTGCAAGCTTCTTTCGTATATAGAGGCCACACAACACCATTGCAAGCTTCCCTACAATACAGAATACAGTCAGCAGCATTGCACCATTTAGAGTTGTGTGTCAAGTGAGCTCAGTGCACAGTTTTACAATACATTACACCAGGCACACACACACACACCACCAGCCATCAGTGCACGCTTTCACCAGGCATACACACACACCAACAGCTATCAATGCACGCTTTCACCAGGCATACACACACACCAACAGCCATCAATGCACGCTTTCACCAGGCATACACACACACCAACAGACATCAGTGCACGCTTTCACCAGGCTTACACACACACCAACAGCCATCAGTGCACGCTTTCAACAGGCATACACACCACCGGCTGAGTGATAATGTGGTGTTGCTGCGTGTTGCATTGGTGGGGCTCAGTGATGCAGTTGTTGTGACAAGTGCTACTGTTGTGGTGCTGAGTTATGCTGTGGTGGTAATCAGTGAACACCAACACAGCAGCACTCATCACCAGCACAGCACCACTCATCACCACAACACCATTACTCAGCACCACACTAACATCACTCGGCAACACACCAGCATCACTCCACACCACCACAACAGCATCATTCAGCAACAACACAATATCACTCTGCACCGACACAGCAGCACTCATCACCACCAAAGCACCACTCATCACCACAACAGCATTACTCAGCAGACAAACGTCACACAAAGAGAACATGGAGAGTGCATACATACTAAGTTTTTAAAAAAAATATCACAAAACAAAGGCCAATGCATAGCGGCGACACGAGCCAGATATGGGCCAGACACGAGACAAGCACGAGCCAGGTGCGACATAAAACAAAAACAGGGTGCCAGATAAAGCAAAACTAAAGTACAGGACCCGGATACAAGGACGACACGCGCAAACATCAGTCAATGCATGGCCAAGATACGAGCTAAAGACGAGCCAGTGATAGAATGGAAAAGAACACAAAGCAGAGACGAGCCGGACACAATCCAAGTGCGAGCCAAAAAGGAGCCAAGTCCATGATTACATTAACATCACACAAAGGAACTGTATACAATTTAGTGTAAAAAATCACAAAGGCACTCTTTCATTATATTAAAAAAATAGCAATTACCTGTCGATCGTAGCAGCTCAGTCAGTGAAGTGTAGAGATCAGACAAACGTCACACAAAGACAACATACACAGTGCATACATACTAAGTTTTACAAAAACAGGAAAAAAAAAAAAGGGCAATGCATAGCGGCGACACGAGCCAGATACGGGCCAGACACAAGCCAAACACTAGCCAGGTGCGAGATAAAAAAAGAAACTAGGTGCGAGTTAAGGCAAAATTATAGTACAGGACCCGCATACCAGGACGACACGCGCAAACATGAGTCAATGCATGGCGAAGATACGAGCTAAAGATGAGCCAGTGATAGCATGGAAAAGGACAATAAGCAGAGACGAGCCGGACACACGCCAAGTGCGAGCCAAAAACGAGCCAAGTCCATGATTACATTAACATCACACAAAGGAACTGTATACAATTTAGTGTCCAAAATCACAAAGGCACTCTTTAATTATATTGAAATAAATAGCAATTACCTGTCGATCGTAGCAGCTCAGTCAGTGAAGTGTAGAGATCAGACACAAGCCAAACACTAGCCAGGTATGAGATAAAAAAAGAAACTAGGTGCGAGTTAAGGCAAAACTATAGTACAGGACCCGCATACCAGGACGACACGCGCAAACATGAGTCAATGCATGGCGAAGATACGAGCTAAAGACGAGCCAGTGATAGCATGGAAAAGGACAATAAGCAGAGACGAGCCGGACACAAGTCAAGTGCGAGCCAAAAACGAGCCAAGTCCATGATTACATTAACATCACACAAAGGAACTGTATACAATTTAGTGTACAAAATCACAAAGGCACTCTTTAATTATATTGAAATAAATAGCAATTACCTGTCGATCGTAGCAGCTCAGTCAGTGAAGTGTAGAGATCAGACAAACAACACACAAAGAGAACATATACAGTGCATACATAATAAGTTTTACAAAAACATCACAAAAAACAGGGCAATGCATAGCGGCGACACGAGCTAGATACGGGCCAGACACGAGCCAAACACGAGCCATTTACGAGATAAAAAAAAAACAGGGTGCGAGCTCAGGCGAAACTAGACTACAGGACCCGCATACCAGGACGACACGCGCAAACATGAGTCAATGCATAGCGAAGGTATGAGCTAAAGACGAGCCAGTGATAGCATGGAAAAGGACACTAAGCAGAGACGAGCCGGACACAAGCCAAGTGCGAGCCAAAAACGAGCTAAGTCCATGATTACATTAACATCACACAAAGGAACTGTATACAATTTAGTGTACAAAATCACAAAGGCACTCTTTCATTATATTAAAAAAAATAGCAATTACCTGTCGATCGTAGCAGCTCAGTCAGTGAAGTGTAGAAATCAGACAAACGACACACAAAGAGAACATAGACAGTGCATACATAATAAGTTTAACAAAAAAAAGAAAACATCACAAAAAACAGGGCAATGCATAGCGGCGACACGAGCCAGATACGGGCCAGACACGAGCCAAACACGAGCCAGGTGCGACATTAAAACAAAAAGAGGGCGCAAGCTCAGGCGAAAATAGACTACAGGACCCGCATACCAGGACGACACGCGCAAACATGAGTCAAAGCATGGCAAAGATACGAGCTAAAGACGAGCCAGTGATAGCATGGAAAAGGACACTAAGCAGAGACGAGCCGAACACAAGCCAAGTGCGAGCCAAAAACTAGCCAAGTCCATGATTACATTAACATCACACAAAGGAACTGTATACAAAAAAGTGTACAAAATCACAAAGGCACTCTTTAATTATATTGAAAAAAAAAGAAATTACCTGTCGATCGTAGCAGCTCAGTCTGTGAAGTGTAGAGATCAGACAAACGTCACACAAAGAGAACATAGACAGTGCATACATACGAAGTTTTACAAAAACAAGAAAACATCACAAAATAAATAAAAAGGGCAATGCATATTGGCGACAAGAGCCAGATACGGGCCAGACACGAGCCAAACACGAGCCAAGTGCAAGATAACAAAAAAACCAGGGTGCAAGTTAAGGCAAAACTAGAGTACAGGACCCGGATACAAAGACGACACGCGCAAACATCAGTCAATGCATGCCGACGATACCAGCTAAACACAAGATACAATTTTTTTTACAAAAAAAATAGGAAAACATACACAAACACGAACATCGCAATAAATTGTACACAATGCACAAAAGGCAAATAGTAGTCATGTACATTATTAAATCCACATTTCACAAAAAAAACTAGATACAATAAAGTAGAACAACACCAAGAACGCAATATGAAAAGATATAAACAAATAAGGAGACTTACCTGTATGTCGCTTCAAAACCGTCAGTGAAGTATAGAAATGTTACAAGCGGTAGCCAAACAGGACCCGGAAAGTGAATAGCTGTAAATGCAAATAAATACATTTTAAAACATCTACAAAAAAAAATTAAATACATTACATCAACAGACAAAAGTTGGTCTTACCTGCAGAACTTCACAAAAGATATACGTAACTGACGTTTACGTGAAAAACGTGCCCCACCCGTGCCGTATTTAAATCAAGTATTCCCCGTATTAAATTATAAATCGCTCTTTCGGCACATAAAAAAAAAGAAATATCGACAAATATTTAAACAAAATAAGATTACAGCTATATAGCAAGAGAAAAAGGAATACACAATATATTAAAAAAAAAGATTTAAATATATTTTGGAAAATAACTTACCTGTATGTTGCAGCAACTCGGCCATTAAAGGATAAATATATCAGAAACAGTACACAAACATTAAATACTTACAAATTTACAAAATAAAGAAAAATACATCAGAAACAAAAACATTATTTCATTAATTGTAACGCACAAAAAAATCTCTTACCTGTAGAACTTGCCGGAAGACATCGGTAACTGACGTTTACGTAGCCAAAGCGGACCCGGACAGTGAATAGCTGGAAAGGACAAAAAAATAACAATAAAGTACATCTACAAAAAAAAATACAATACATTACATCAACAGACAAAAGTTGTTCTTACCTGTAAAAGTTTGCAGAAGATATCGGTAAATAACGTTTACGTAAAAAATGTGCCCCACCCGTGACGTATTACATTCAAATACTCCCCGAATAAAATTATGATTAGCACTTTCGTCAAATAAATAAACTACTAATATCAGAAAACATTTTTAACTAATAAAATTACAGCTAAAAAGGAAGACACAAAGTAATACACAATATATTGAAAATCTATATACAAATGAATTTAAAAAAAAATTACCTGTATGTTGCAGCAACTCGCCCATTGAAGTTGAGAAATATCACAATCAGTACACAAACATTAAACACTTACACATTTCTAAAACATTAAAAGTAGATCAGAAACAAAAACATTATTACATTAATTGTAACAACCTAATTTTCGCTTACCGGTCGAATTTGGCAGAAAACATCGGTAAGTGACATTTACGGAGCCAAACAGGACCCGGACAGTAAAAAGCTGTAAATGCAAAAAAAATAAAATAAATAACATCTACAAAAGAAATAAAAATACATTATATCAATAGACAAAAGTTGGTCTTACCTGCAGAACTTCCCAAAACATATCGGTAACTGATGTTTACGTGAAACACGTGCCCCACCCGTGCCGTATTAAAATCAAGTACTCCCCGTATTCAATTATGAATCGCACTTTCGTCAAACAAATAAAGTAGAAATATCGCAAAAAAATTATAACAAATGAAATTACAGCTATAAGGCAACACAATAAATAATGCACAATATAATAAAATGGTCGAGAAAAAAAATAAAAAAAAAAAATTACCTGTATGTCGCAGCAACTCGGGCATTAAAGTGTAGAAATAGCACAAACAATACAAAAATATTACATACTTACAAATGTTAGAAATATCAAACATACTTCAGGAAAAATAACATTCTTACATTAAACAGAAACGCAATATCACACAACAGAAAAATTTAACACTTACCTAAATGTCACAAGCGGTAGCCAAAAAGAACTCGGACAGTGAACAGCTGAAAATAAAAATAAAAAAAAATAAAATCATATACAAACATCAGAAAAACACATTACATTAACAGACAAAACTTACTCTTACCTGTAAAAATTTGCGGAACATATCGGTAACTGACGTTACAGCAGCAGAGGCGGAGAAGTGTTGAAAAGGCACAGACGGTCTAAACAGAACACAAAGAAGGAATACTTAATAAAAAGTATACCAAAAAAACATTACATCAAAAACATTACATTAAATTCAATAAAAACAAAACTTACCTGACACTGCGAAATACCCGCATATCTGAAGCACAACATGCATGCAATATTGCAGTCTATTATTCCATTCAAATTATTTACGCAAAATGAATCACAAAGTACATCCTAATAAACAACTTCACAATAAAATATGCATCAAAACACAACGCAAATAAAACAATAATACATTTATCAAAATAAGACCAATACTTTACATACGCAAAGGAAAAAACTGTCCATAAATATCAAAAGTACATAACAAAGATTATAAACATCGAAATATATTACATAAGAAAGTTATAAAAAAATGGCACATCAAACAATCATGGAAATTCAATAGCTATTCACAAAGTACATTTATAAAATTAAAACCAATACTCTACATACGCAACGGAAAATACTGTCCATAAATATCAAAAGTACCTAACAAACGATATAAACATAGCAATATATTAAATAAGAAAGAAATAAAAACATGGCACTTCAAAAAATTAAGGAAATTCGAGAGCTAATCACAAAGTACATACACAAAATATAACAAGGTAAAAAAATTTCAGATACACAACACATCAAAAAATTACATTGCTATATATTACATTTCAAAACATTACAATTAATAGCACATCCCCAGTTTATAACCTTACAGAACTATATTTTAAGTACATACGGTACAAATAAAACAGTCGCCATACAAAATAGTCAAGAATACATCCAAAACATGAGTCAAATTAGTAAAAATATAAACACAAGCAATAATACATTCATCATAATGTAGGAAATATTATAAAAATTTAGTCTTACCTGTCAAACGACGCAGCAACAAGACCGGAAGAAGAACACGCCTTTCCCACGCGAAGATTCACGCCAATCTGGGAATTTCCCCGTTGACGCACGTCAAACGCAACGCTACGTCACCAAACGTAGCGCTGCGATTGGCTGAAAATTACATCACGGGAAAACTAAAATAAAAACTAACAAAAGACTAGAACGCTAGATTCCATTACGTAAGGAACGTAAAGGGAATACATAGCCTCCGCCATTTTGAAAATAAAAAAAGGAATACAGTTATAATACATTAACAGCACACATATCATACAAATACAAATACACACATACACACTCAAATTACATAAAAACATAAAATTAAAACATGCAAAACACTCACACTCACACAACATCAAATCTGCTACATCACATGCAAACATCACACAATAAGCATAACGCAACAACATACAATACACTCATAATGTTAAAGAAAAGCATTACACTTCAACACCACAACACTATTACACACCACCACAGCAACACAACAGCACAACTCTGCACCACCAAAGCAACACCCAGCAACAACACAAATACACTCAGGAACACCACAGCACCACTCTGCACCACCACAGCATTACACGACACAATACACCATAAGTCAGCACAACAACAGCACCACTCAGCTCCAACAGAGCACCACTCAGCAAAACAGCAGCATCACTAAATGCAACTACAACATCACTTCACACCACCACAGCACTACTCAGCACCAGACGAGCATCACTCTGCAACACCCCGCCATCACTCAGCGCAACACTAGCAACACTCAGCACCACCACAGCATCACTCAGCTCCACCCAAAAAAACATCAGCACAACACCATCATCACTCAGCAACACACCAGCAATGCTCAGCACCACCACATTATCAATCAGCAGCCCAACATTAACACTCAGCGCCACAACAGCACCACCACACCACCACTCAACACCACCACAACAACACTCAGCACCACCACTGCATCACTAAGCACCAACAAACAGCACAGTACCACTCAACACCACAAAAGCAACACTGTACACCAACACAGCACCACTCAACAAAAACAATCCATTACTCAGCACCACCCCAGCATAAGTCAGCACAACAACAGCAACACTCAGCACCACCACAGCACCACTCAGCACCACACCAGCATCAATAACTAACAAACTAGCATCACTCAACACCACCACAGCACCACTGAGCAACAGCACAGCAGAAATTACCACCACCCCACCATCACTCAGCGCAACACCAGCATCACTCCGCGACACACCACCATCACTCAACGCAACAACAGCATCATTCAGCACCAACGCAGCACCACTCAGCGCCACCACATTATCACTCAGCAGCAACACATTAACACTCAGCACAAAACCAGCACCACCACAGCACCACTCAACATCACAACAACACAACTCAACACCACCACAACATCACTCAAAGCAAAGACCATCAACACTCAGCACCGCACCACCATCACTCAGCAACACCACAGCACCACTCTGCACCACTACAGCATCACTAAGCACCACCACAACACCACTAAGCACCACCACAGCAACAATGAACACAAGCACAGCACCACTCAACAACACACAAATACCACAAAAACACTCTCCACAACCACAATATTAATACAAAGAATAACAAATTAAATCTACAACACCACTGCACCACTAAAAAGAAAGGCAGCATCAGTAACAACAACCACAGCAAAATTCAGCACCACCACAATTCAGCTAACTCTAAACTCACAAAAACAAAAATTACAATACAAATCAAAGGCAACACTCAAATAATAATTGACATAAACAATATAACACAACACTACAAATCCACCCTCAAAATACAATCTCCAACTACTACCTCAAAATCCACTTCACCACTACAAATTCACACTCAAAATCCTAACTCAAACACCAGCATCAAAATCTACACTCACTCAATATATCGGCATACACAGACACACAACACTACTACAAGACCCTCTCTCTAACACTATACCAACATCACTCGCTATACCAGCCTAAATCACTCTAACGCCTTCTATAATTACATGTTTACCTGTCTTCACCCGTACTAATCTGATGATCTATTCCTGAACTTCATTCTTTAAGTCCCAGTTCTCAGCAAAGATGCAATGTCTCAATATTTAAAGCTTTATTACTAAAGTAAAAAAAAAAAGAATTATTACACTTTTGATATTGATATTTAAACCAAAAAAAAAAACATAATCTTCACAAAATCAGATTACAAACGTTTAATATAGTGCCTTTATAAATTACAATAACTATTAGGGAAGTATTAATTACTTTTAAAATTTTAAAGCGGGACAGCCACATTCATAAAGGTAAAATCGGCTCGCAAAGGGACAGATTCGGAAAATCTGACTCTTTGCGAGCACTTTCATTGCATTTGGGATTCATTATCCAAAATGCAATATTCGCAAAATCAAAAATCGCAAAATTGCGAAAAATTGCATTTAATTAATCTCTATTTGAGATTCCTTAAATGCAATTCATTAAGTCTGACTTTGTGGTAAAAAGCGAAAAATTAGAGTTGGATGTTACACACACACATGTCCTTTGGACATGTGTGTGCGCAACACCAGTGTAAATCAACATTTCAGGGGTGCTACAGGGTGTTCTTTGGACACCCTGACACCCTTAAATTACTTTCTTATTTGCAATTCGATAATTGCTAATCGCAAATAAGGATTGACTCCCCATTCATTCCTATGTGCCTATGGAGTCATTCCTTAATTGCGATTAGCAATTAGCGAATCACAATTAAGGAAGATGTACAAATCACTATAAATTTTACAATTTATACATGCATCCCGTTTTGCAAATATTTAATAGCGATTCCTTAATAATCGCTATTAAGGACTTGCAAAACAGGAGCATAATGAATCTGGGGGATTGTTATTATAAAAAGAAAATAAACATAATTTTGCTACTTGAAAAACGTCTACAGAACTTAAAAAATTAATACATTTACAAAATAAATAGCTCAAACTTTCCTACTGCGAGACCTATTGGCAACGCCAGTGCTTGTTATATATGTATTTTTATGTATAGCTTAATCCTCCTTATTATTCATTGGATTGTCACTATCTGGAATCCAATGGGCTGTAGCTGCAAAAACTTGAGGCTGTCAACAAAAGTAAAAATCTAATTAGAACGTGGCATTTAACAACAGAACAGGCTAAGTGCTTCATTGCCTGTACTTTCAGTAGTCAAAATACGTACTGGGACTTTTGCCTTTGTTCCTCTACATAAAAAGGATGTCGGTTCAAGTGCCAAGTTCATACTTTGGTGAAACTCTTTTAATAAAAATGTGGTGTTTTTTTTTAGATAGGAAGGAGAAAAACATTTTGCCTATTTGGGCACTCGTGTGGGGATGTTTCAGAAAGCTGAGGAGTATGGAGTGAGAATGGTGTCTTGTGCGTCCTGAAGGAAGCCTGTCTAGTACAGCTCTGTAGTTGACAGTGTGGTTGGTTCACTCAGTAAATGGAAATCCAAGACTAAACTTGGTTATGCGTTTATGCAAGTATACTTTTTAAAAATGACTTAAAGAACCAGATTATGCAATTGAGCGTAGTATTGCTGCACAAAATAGGATTTTAAAATCGTGTAAAGCCTACAATTTTCTACAGGGTATTGGCGCTATGTTCAGGTCTATACTGCTGCTTCTGGTGAAGTGTACACCTGGAAAATAACAGCAGGTTCGAAATCTGTATTCAACATTAGTTTGGTTCAATCTCCTTCTCTTTGATTCTTTTTTCTTTCTTTTGTTAGATGTTAGGCCAGTAGTAGCAGGAAGAATATTTTGAACTCAATAGCTGCATAATAAAAACATTTATCAACATTAACGTAGATGTTCTGCTTTTTTAGGTTGGCTGATTTCTGGATTGACTTGCTTGTTGCTCATGCTGAATGGACCCACTCCTTGAAATACATTCTTAGAAGCTGCACCGTTGTCAATGGGTAGGCGTGCTTCATATTGTTGGCTCAACAGGGGCCTGCACTTGATTATAGGCCTAAATTGGCTCAAGAGGGACACTAAGCAGTTACTTGGTGTGGCTGATTATTTGACCGTAAAGCTAAAATGGTGTAAAAACTTAACAGTAGAGTAGAATGTTTTAACAATGTGCTTTTTGGTCTGGCGATGAGGCAAAACCATTGTCCACCTATATTTAAGTTTTGCCAGGGAATTGTAAGCATTCCAGGTTGTTTAGGAAAAATGCCTCTATACACATCCACTAACATGATGAAGTAATGCTTTAAAGTATCTCAAATCGTAGTCTTTCTGGGTAGAATTCAAACCTGTTGCTATTCACTTACATTTCAACTTTAGACAGAGGTCCTGACCATGCTTGCCATGGTAATAGTCCACCCCAAACAGCTTTTGTTTTTGGATCTGTTAATGTGTAAGGTTGTAGAGACCTGTGAACCTTAACTTACCTAACCCGCTCCTGTCTTATTTCTTGCAGATGTCTTAGGACATTCCGAAGGTTTTCAGAGAATTGTTGCTTTTGGACTCAGATTTTTATTAAGCGGTTTATCAGATCAATAAAGGCAATTCATTCTCAACATGCGAGTCTGTGCATTTCTAAAGTCTGCTGCCAGGGGTGAAATTCTTTATTGCCTGTGGACCTAAACTGGAGAGATAAAAAACTGACCAGGTGTTAGAGCAATGGAATTTTGGTTGGACAACTAGTTCACTACAATGTGAGATCTGCCCTTGTGGTTCAGGATTGATACCTTTGATTATTTGGTTCATGAGGTTTCTTGTGTTTACCATAAGAACTATGTGGTTAAAAAACGTGCTTTGCTGCTTATGTTGAGTTTATGGAGAATGTTGGTTCATAATACAAATGTATAACTATTGATGACACATGAAATAGTTTTAGAAACCTTGTATCCTTGATACCACTATTGAAAATTGATTCAGGTGCACTTCCTTGTAGGGTCACTATTATGCAAATAATGTACAATTGGAAATACTGGATACAGCAGAGCTTCACTACTGGGACACTTAGGATTGGAAATACTTACAGGATACAGCAGAGCTTCACTAGTGGGACACTTTTAGTATTGGAAATACTTACTGGATACAGCAGAGCTACACTAGTGGGACACTTAGGATTGGAAATACTTACTGGATACAGCATAGCTACACTTAGGATTGGAAATGCTTACTGGATACAGCAGAGCTTCCCTAGTGGGACACTTAGTAATGGAAATACTTATGGATACAGCTAAGCGTTTTGCCTTCAGACATTTAGTATTGGAAATACTTACTGGATACAGCAGAGCTTAACTAGTGGGACACTTAGTATTGGAAATACTTACTGGATACAGCTGAGCTTCGATAGTGGGACACTTAGTACTGGAAATACCTACTGGATACGGCTGACCTAAACTTAGTATTGGAAATACTTACTGGATACAGCTAAGCATTTTGCCTTCAGACATTTAGTATTGGAAATAGTTACTGGATACAGCAGAGCTTAACTAGTGGGACACTTAGAATTTAAAATACTTACTGCATACAGCTGAGCATTTTACCTTGAGACATTTAGGGCCCGATTCACAGAACTAACTTAAGACAAAATCCTAAACTTACTACCATCTTGGTATTCACAGAAAGCACTTACTCATTTTGGTATTCACAGAAGGCACTTACTCATTTCGGTATTCACAGAAGTTAGGAGTCCTAACTTTAGGACACCTAAATGCCTTCTGTGAATACCGAAAGTCTTAAAATTAGGATTTTTCTCAGTTTAGTAGTAGTAAAGTTAGGACTCCTAACTTTAGGACTCCTAAATGCCTTCTGTGAATACCTAAAGTCTTAAAATTAGGATTTTTCTCAATTTAGTAGTAGTAAAGTTAGGACTCTTAACTTTACTACTACTAAATTGAGAAAAATCCTAATTTTAAGACTTTTGGTATTCACAGAAGGCATTGCCGCCGCGGAAAGGCCCACACATTTTGCCATCGTAATATGGCTGGCGGTGTCCATTGGACACCGCCACCATATTAATCTATTATAAAGCGGCGGACGGTCTTTCCGTCCACCGCTGTCCCCTCCGCCATCCTAATCTGGCGGAGGGGAAAACGAGAGTGGTTGTCGGGCGGATTGCCTCCGCCAGGGTGGCGGTGGCCACCGCCACGCTGGCGGAGGCAATCCGCCCGATATCCTAATGGACCCCATAGTATTGGAAATGCTTACTGGATACAGTGGAGCTATGCTTTGTATTGGAAATACTTGCTGGATACAGCTGAGCTACACTACAGGGACACTTAGTATTGGAAATACTAACTGGATACAGCAGAGCTTCACTAGTCGGAACGTAGTATTGGGAATACTTACTGGATACAGCAGAGCTTCACTAGTGGGACACTTGGTATAGGAAATCTTTACTGCATACAGCTGACCCACACTTAGTATTGGAAATACTTACAGGATACAGCTGAGCATTGGACTAGTGGGACACTTCGTACTGGGAATATATAGATGAGCGTTTCCTCTAGAGGGGCACTTAATGTTTTACTGCTGTGAAATTATTACCAGTGTATCCCAGCTCCTCAAACTATGCATTGTTTTTTCCATTGGAGATGAATTTAGCCCTTGCAGCAGTCTTCTGTGGCCAGAGAACTTTGTTCCACAACAATTCTTTCCTAGTCTCAACTTAAAACTTGGGCAACATGGACAACAAGTATTTCCCAGATACATATATAGATACATACATACAATTCAATTCAAAATGTACTTTATTCGGTGTGCTGTGCAAAACCATAAAAGCAGTTGGATAAAAAACATATTTTAAAAAAAACATCACAGATCCTTATGAAATGTTAACATAAGAAGAGTGCGATTAGACAACAATTGCATAAATAGATGACTGATTGTACCTAAAGAAGATTATTTATGCAAATTGCGCATTAAAATACAATTCCATTCTATATTTCTCAATGTGCAAATCACGTCAAGTTCTGAAAAGAAATTGTTTACGTTTTCGTACAGAAGATCTAAAGATCAAAGTAAACATAAATGATGGAACCCAAGAAAGTAGTAATCGTCACAATCCAAAGTAAGTTACTATTAATTGTACTATTGTGCAAGATGGTGTTTTAAAGTGAAAAAATTTATTTGGCTTGTTAAATATGGTGGTGGTGATATTGAACACGTTAAAACAGGGATCAATTATGTTTCATACAATTTCTAGAGATAAAAATGCTAAAAGCCCATCAATGAGAAAGAGAAATGGCTCATTTGGTACGGTCCAGATGGTCCCATTTTTAGTTCTGCGGCAGTTATTATATGCTGGCCTATTCTACAAGTTCTTTCTATGCCAAATGCAAAATTTTAAGAACCTTGCAATGCTGATGGCAATTACGTCTGTTTCCAAGAGCTGGAGGGTCATGAGAGCGGGGCGACAGTGGCGAAGACCCAAGAATTTTAAAATCAGGATCAGCCATCGCCTTCTTGGTTCTATATAAAATTTGCAGATAAGAATCACGTGTAGAAGAGTTTGTGAGGAGGAATCGTCACACGGGCAGCAGATAAGTTACTTGGACCCGTCATTTTGGGTAGGGAAAGTTACAAGTCGGTGAAAGATGTTAAGTCTAAATCGGGTCAGCAAAAATATGTCGAAACATGTAAGTTGCAAAGTTAAATAAGGCTGGATGGAGTAAGTAAACTGAATAATTAATGAGTGCTGGACCGAGGTTTTCTTTGCCTCAGCAGTCAGACGTAGGTCTGCTAAATGTGCTAAGCATAGACTCTTTAGTGACTTTCTCGATTTCCCTATTAGATCTTGTGGATTATGGAAATAGCTCTCCATTTCTATGTCTATCAAAAATTTCCTGACGTAATCCAGCCATCGGATCTTAGTGGCTCGTTCTGATTTAAGACAATCTGTCACAATGGTTTGTGTTAGGGTTAATTTGTCAGACGTCCAGAGACGATGCCAAAGCAAGACTGGTTGCACCCGTATGATGTCTGAGATATAGGGTACACCCACTTCTAGATGACAGCTATAAGTGGACATACTTGGTGGAACGGCTAATAGAAATCTGAGGAAGTTGTTTTCTACCTTTTGGATGGAATCAATGTGAGTGTAGCCCCAGATCCCTGCGCCATATATGGCTGTACTAACGCATTTAGCATTGTAAATGTGCAACATCTCTGTGGCAGGTCTTTTCCCAAGCCTCTGAGTAAATTCTACTAAGGCCATAGTGGCTTTTAGAAACTGAAGTTTTCTATTCTCCACTGCCCTTTTCCAGGAGCCCTTCTCATCTATGACCACACCCAGATAGGGATAAGTGGGAGTGTGGTCGATCCTGGAATTGTTTAGGAAGATTCCATTTCCCTTACTCAGTTTTTTGCCAGATGTCATAACAAATGTCTTTTTTACATTAATTTTTAAGTTCAAATATGTCATGAAGTTGTTATAGCGATTTAAAGAGTGCTGCAGTTCCTGTGGGGTGCGTGCGATAATGACCGCATCGTCCACATATAGTAGAGCGGGGATAGAGCGGTTCTTAACAAGGGGTAGGTCCTGGCTCCCTTCCAACATTGCTTACTCGAGACCGTTTGTGTACAATGTAAAAAGGAAAGGAGCCAGGACGCAGCCCTGTCTGACACCCCGCTCAACCTTGAAGGATGCAGATAGCTGGCCCCCCAGTCCATATCTCACTCTGGCTTTGGCATTTGAGTAGATTTCTCTGAGGTAGTTGACAAGAAGAGGGTCGATTCCCATTTGCTTTAAGATGTCCCATAGTTTCACATGGCTCACGCAGTCGAAGGCCGCCGATAAATCTACATAAGCCATGTGTAACCTGCCGCCCTTAATATCAACGTATTTGCCTCTAAGTAAAGATACATTTAAAACCTGCTCGACTGTTCCGTAGCCATCTCTGAAACCGTACTGGAGGTCTGATAGGACATTGTGTTCCTCAGCCCAACATTGCAGGCGATCGAGCAATATTCGACCCACCACCTTTCCCAGTGAATCCAACAAGGAGATCGGGCGATAGCATGGTGGACTATTACGGTCTCCCTTTTTGAAGATCGGTACCAAAATTGATTCCGACCAAGAATCCAGGAAGCCCACCTTACCAGTAGCTTCCAGTACCCTTAATAACAATGGGGCCCAAAGATCCATGTTGTGTTTATAAAAATCCACAGGCACCCCGTCAGGGCCTGAGGCCTTTCCTCCTTTGCTGGCACGCAAGGCCAGATCTACCTGATCTGGTGTCCGCGTTATGGCAATTCGACAGCCGAGCTGCGATGGTCCCACGGGTTCACACCCTGGAGAGAGCCTGGTCGAGGCTCCCAGTCGACACCTGGGCGGCACACTTGGAGGCCACGCAGCCCTCTCAGGGAGCCAACCCGATAGTCGCTGACGCGAACTTCCACACCTGGCTCGTGGATTCTCTAGACACTCTCCTACCCAAAAAGAAACAACTTACGAGGGGGAAGAGAGTGGGCTCGGCACCTTGGTATTCATCAGAATTAAGAACTCTGAGGAAAGGATGTAAGAGGCTAGAGCGGTCCTGGAGGAGAGACTGGAGTGAGGCGAATCGTAAAGAATATCGTGCGGCCCTGAGCAGGTACAAATCCGCTATTCGGGTGGCAAAATCAGGATTCTTTGAAGAGCGCATTGGCTCTGCGGCCAACTCTTCCAAAGAGTCATTTAGGGTCATTAAGGAGCTACTCAATGCCCCCGACCCTCAGGTTTTCCACGAGGACCCTCGCAAAAAATGCACAGAACTGGCCTCGTATTTTAAAAGTAAAATCGACAACATACTGGCTTCCCTTCCCCGGCTAGGTGAGATCTCCTCTTTGGAGGACAATCCCAGCTCCCAACCTGAGTCACCATTGGCGGAGTTGGCTTC
This sequence comes from Lissotriton helveticus, assembly GCF_964261635.1. Classification (NCBI taxonomy): domain Eukaryota; kingdom Metazoa; phylum Chordata; class Amphibia; order Caudata; family Salamandridae; genus Lissotriton; species Lissotriton helveticus. Next base: position 1,687,810,959 of record NC_136057.1, on the reverse strand, counting down.
CCTTGGTCCAGTTACTAAGGAGGAAGTCCTGTCGGTGCTGAGATCTATGAAGAGCGGCTCCCCGAAAGACCCAGCACCTATTAAATATCTTAAACAGGTGTCATCTTCTATCGTTGGCCCTGCTACGGACTTGATAAACCTGTCTCTCGCCCATGGGGTGGTCCCCCCCAGTTGGAAAGGGGCGGTGGTTAAGGCTCTTTTGAAAAAGCCTAACCTTGACCCCGCCGATCTCGCCAACTTTCGGCCTATCTCTTTGCTGCCGGGTATCAGTAAGGTGGCTGAGAAGCTGGTGAATAGCCGCCTCTCCAACTTCTTGGAAGCCAATTCCCTCCTGGGCGACTCCCAAACGGGTTTTCGGCCCGGTCAGGGGACCGACACCGCCCTGCTGGCGGTCGTGGAGAATGCGAGGAGCATGCTGGATTCGGGGGGATCAGTGGCAGTGATCCTCCTGGACCTCAGCGCTGCTTTTGACACCGTGGACCATCAGGTGCTTCTCCAACGGCTGTCAGGGGTGGGGGTCACGGGTTTGGCCCTCAAATGGTTCGCCTCCTTCCTGGAAGCTCGTACATTTGAGGTGTGGGAAGGCCAGGAAAAATCATCTTCTACCCCTCTCCAGTGTGGTGTGCCACAGGGCTCTTCATTGAGCCCTACCCTATTCAACGTTTACATGGCCCCCCTGGAGAATGTGGTACGGCCGCTGGGTATCAAGATCATCAGTTACGCTGATGATACCCAGCTGGTGGTAGGCCTCTCCCAGTCGGCGTACCATCCCGACCGGCTGCACACGTGTCTTGAAAAGATCTACACGTGGATGTGCAGCTCAGCCCTAAAGTTAAATGGCTCCAAAACGGAACTGATGCTGCTGGGGAACTCCTCTCCATCTTTGCCCCCCAGCAGCTGGCCAGACTGTTTGGGACCGATGCCCCCCCCCAAGCAGGAGATCAAGAGCTTGGGGGTATGGCTGGAGCAGGACCTATCATTTAAAACCCATGCCAAAAAGACTGCTGGCGTGTGCTTTGGCCTGCTCCGTTCAGCCCAGAAGATTCTGCCCCTGCTCCCAGTGGCCACTCGAAGGCTTCTCATCCAGGGACTTATTATCTCGCGGCTGGATTTCAGCAATGCGCTTTTCCTGGGCGCACCCGAATCTACCCTGAGCAGACTGCAGCAAGTGCAGAACGCGGCTGCCAGGCTTTTGACGGGTCTCCCTAGGCGGCAATCTGCCCGCCCGGCGTTGAGGGCACTGCACTGGCTCCCTGTGAAGGACCGGGTGAAATTCAAGGCACTCTGCATCGCCCACAAAGTCCTGCACGGGGTGGGTCCACCTATTCTTGAGGAGATGGTCCAGCCCTACAAGGCCTCTCGTTCCCTCCGCTCTGACCACCAACATCTCCTTCAGGTTGGCAGGGTGAAAAAGGTAAGAACTGGGGGCAGAAGGTTTTCAATAAATGTGGCCTCCTTGTGGAACTCACTGCCCCTACAACTGCGCTCCGAAGCCAGTCTCTTCAGGTTTCGTAAACTTTTAAAAACTTTTTTGTTCTCTGTTTAATCCTTGCATTCTGGTAGCTGTGTTATGTTCTGATAAGCGCGGGGATGCCTATTGGTAACCAGGCGCTATACAAAACTCGGAATAATAATAATAATAATACCTCAGCAAGGGTAAAATTCAAAGAAGGAATATTTTGGGTTTCACTTGTATTTCCATAACCAGCAATGCCCTGATTTCTAGTTGGATCCTCCGTTAGGGCAAACATCTGCGAGAAGTGGTTTATCCAATCGGTTTCAGTGACCGCAACTTCAATTTTGTTGCACTCTCTAGAACCTGGCAGGAAAGACGAGTTGATCACTTCCCAGAACGCAGTACTATTTTTGGTTTTGCATGCGCTGTGTAAAGCAGCCCAATGTTCCGCCCTTAGTTCAGTCTTCCTTTGGCGGAGCGATAAGTTATAAATTTTTCTTAGTTGGGAGACCTCGGCCCTATCTCTGGGATCTCTTTTAAGGGTTGTTTTCAAAACAGAATGAGTCTTAGAGCAAGATCAATTGAACCACCCGGTCTTAGAGTTCCTTATATTCTTTGGATTGGCAGTTAACGACTCTTTCACACAGTTAGTTATTATTTTAAAGTTATTTACAATCTCCTGGGGGGAAGAATTTGCCGCCAAGCAGGTATTAACTGCTATTAGGGTGGTACTAACTACCTTCTTAGTTAATTTATCAGGGTCAGAGCGGGCCCATTTTAATGTGTAACCATTTTGTCTGTTCATTTTTAAGTGACACTCCTGGTAGAGGCTCGTTGGCTTATGTGCACATTCTGCCAGGTGCATCGAGATGGAATTTGGAAAATGGTCACTATATGCGCAATCATGCGTTAAGAAGTTGGTAATCAGATTGGACGCACCAAGCGCTATAAGGATAAAATCAATAGAGCTTTAGGCTCCTCTACCATTGTAAGTTGGACTGAAATTAACAGCAGGGACTAGCAGTTCGTTTGCAAAGGCCAATTGAAGAAGAGGAATTAGTTCATTCATACATTCTCCTTTGGTGGTATGAGGGAAATGTGTGATGTTATTTTGTTGGGTATCTAGGAAGCCACATGCTATGGTATTATTTCTCTCACAAAGTGGGAGATTAAAGTCGCCACACCAGATAATTATTGAATTTTTACCACGAGGCTTATTTTTATATTCCAAAAGGAAGTGCCGGATTTCCTTTAATGTCTCCACGATTTTAGATTCCTGTAAGTTGTTATAAAAATTAACAATCAGTATATGTGTTGGTTTGTTTAGAATAACTTAAAGAATCTGATAGTTATCCTGGTTCTTTAAAGATATTATTTCTTTGGCCCCAATTAAATTTGAGATATAAATTGTCAGGCCACCTTTCGCTCGCCCTGAGGGTGATGTAAGTGCCGGGGAGAAGTAGGTCTTATATCCATTTATATGGTTTGGTAGTAACGCCCAAGTCTCCTGAAAGCACAGGATGTCATAACACCACACAAATGTTAGCCATCCCTCGTGGTTGATCTTTGAACGGAGACCAGCGATATTCCAAAACATTGTATTCATCAGTGACCTTCTCTTGTTGTTATCAGCAGCAGGAAGAGATAGGTTCGAGGATCTTCCTGCTCTGTCCATGTCGCTAGTTAGAGGAATGGGCTCAGTTACTGGTGTTGGGTTTATTATTTTTGGGTTAAGCTGGACCCCTCTCTGTTCGTGAATTGATGGAACGTTTTTCTGATCCTTTTCTACATCGATCAAGGTGGGGAAGAGAGAATGAGACAAAGGTTTTCCTAGGTGCGGGATGGAGGATCTGTTGTGGGTAAGTGTAAAGTTAAGACCTTGGCAGTAATTATTTAGCCAATTAAAGAATTGTTTGAGGGTGTTTTAATTATCATTCCAGATCAGGAAAATGTAGTCAATGTATTGTCTCCAAAGAGTAATTTCTGAGTGGAAGGGATTACTAGACGAGAGGATATTGGTCATTTTGATATGGTCCATGAAAAGTATGGCCAGGTTGGGGGTGAAGACAGCGCCCACCAAAGTGCCTTTGACCTGTTGGTAGTACTGGTCATCGAAAGCAAAAAAAGTTTCTTGTGAGCCATATTTTGAGAAGTTGTGGAATGAAAATGGTAGGTACAGCATGGGGACGTGGTCTTTAGTTAAGTACATGTTTGATTACAAGTTGTGCCTTGACCTGTGGAATGTTTGTATAAAGGGATTCGACATCCATTGTGCAGAGAATGTCTGAATCGGTGTTGAAGGGGTGATGTTCAACTAAATTGATCGTAGCCATACGGTCTCTTACATAGCATTAATAAAGTAATCCACATATTGACCTAATGTTTCTAAAATAGAGCCACATCCGGACCCTATAGGGTGCCCTGGGGGGTCAGTGAGGTTTTTGTGAATATTGGGGAGTGTGTATATCACTGGGGTGCGTGGTGCCTTAACAGTAAGAAACAGAAATTCCTTCTGGCTTTAAAAAACCTTGGGCCTTATTTATGAGGCTATACGTCACTTTTACATCGCTGGTGCGTCACTTTTTGTGACGCACCAGTGGTGTAAAAAAATGCGCCTTGTTGCATCATATTTACAAAGTGACGCATCTAGGTAGATGCGTCACTTTGTAAACCCCTGTGCCAGGTATAATGTATGCAAGGGGGGCGTGTTGACTCAAGAAAGGGTCGAAGAAGTGACGCAGTGAAATCTATGTGATTTCACTGCGCCACTTCTAGGACACAAATGCGTCAATTTCTTACGCCTGCCTCACAGCAGGCAAGACTGACGCAGGCCCTTTCACATGGGGCTTGCCCCATGTGAAAGGATACATTGCTGGAGTTGCGTCACTTTTGTGACACACTCCAGCAATGCGTCACTTTTGCGCCATACAGATACGTCAGAAATACTGACGTATCTGTAACTCCTTGCGCAATGATGCGTCATACTGTAAATATGGCGCATCATTGGTGTTGCAAGGAGGGCGCAGTGAAAAGTGACGCATGGCTGTTTTCACGCAGCGATGCGTCACTTTTCATAAATGAGGCCCCTTGTGATTTGGCTTCAATGGTAATTTGAAGGATCAGCTGTTTAAGTTCCCTAGTAGGATTGGTAGGCAGTTTACAGTAATGGTTTGTGTTAGTCAGTTGTCAAACAATTTCAGATTTGTATAGTTCCCTCTCTTAAAGGACTATACCGCCGCATTTATCGGCAGATTTAATGATAATGGAGTCATTGTTTTTCAATGTGGTAATAGCCTTTTTCTCTTCTAATTACAGGTTGTATGGGATAAAATGCCTGGTATTCTCAAGTTGCAAAACATCTCCGAGTACCATTTTCTCAAAAGTAACAATTCCTCCAGGGATCATACTGGAGGTAGGAGAAAAGGTAGCTGGGGGACGTAATGGTGTATTGGAAAAGTTAACTGGTGAGGGATTGAGAAGGAAATATGCATGTAGGTGGATGCACCAAAAAAACCTAAGCAGTTCTTTCTGCAGTTCCAATAAATGTGGGTGAATGGTGGGAACAAAGGACAGACCTTTGCTGAGAAGTGATTGCTCTGGTTTAGCAAGAGTATGTTTGGAGAGGTTAAAAATATGGGTATTGCCTGATGATTTTGAGGGACATCGTTGATATTAATTACCATTGGTAAACATTCTGGCGCATTTGGCGCTCGCCTGGGGAATTGTACCATCGTTGTTGTTGTTTCACCCGTCCTCGTTTTGGTGGTTCGTTTTGGCCCCCTTCTAAAAAAAGAAGGGTTATGGGCTCGGCTAGAGGTGCTCGGACCCTCGCCGTGATCCTAGATGTCAGAAGAGTCGGCGGAGGTGTCTGAGAAACCTACCAAATTGTTGTGTCTGTTGAATCTATCTCAAGGTCTGGCGTTCTGAGGGTTTGTGTATGCGCGATTGGTATAAAAATCTTTTTGCAGCCAGGGATATGTCCTCTCTAAAACATAAACATAAAAAAAGTTAAAGAAACTCCAGCACAAAGAAAGCAATTCATTCTTTACAACAATACTGTGCTCTAAAAGAAGATACATAACTATTTAAAACTTTCCAAGAGACCAGATTTGTTAGAACAATCATGAAATAGGCAACTGAATACTGTATGAAATTGGCGTATAAGTTTAAGGGGCTTTAAAAAGAATCACTACCATTGTATCCACTAATTAAACATGCGCTCAACCCCCTGGTTGCTATGACATAGAGCAGACAGGTCTATCATACAGGAAAATGTGTAAAGTATTTATGGAGTGCTAAAATAGTAGTAGTTGAAATGCAGAACAAAAACCTGAAAACTAATTATATTAAACATTTAATAAGCAAAATAGCAAAACTCCAATAAGGGGACCAGAGATAGTAATTATAAAGTTCTAAATAAACATAGTACCTAGAAGCACAAAATGCCAATGACAGACAACGGTTGCAGTAGAACATGACCAATCAGGATATGTAAAAGATTACATATACATATCCTACTTTTAAATACTATACTCCCTCACCTATCAGGCTTGAAAGGCCTACTTTAGGGGGCGGCTAATAAACATTAAAAAGGAAGGTTTAGGCCTGGCAAAAGGTTTAAAACTGCCCAGCGAGACTGCACAGGCAGGCCTGGAAACGTGGTTTGCAGTGCAAATGGGAGGTGTGTGGGGGGGGGTGTCAATGAGTGCTGCATACCACAGGTAGCATTCAATTCACATGCCCTGGGTACATGTAGAACAATATTAAAAGGAGCTATGAGTAATCACATGTGTTAATCAGGGGGATACCAATTTTAATGATTAAAAGGGAGAGCACAAGCACTTTCCCACTGGTTAGCAGGATTAAAGCATGCAGTCTAAAGCCAACATAAATAGGGTTCAATAATAAGGCAAAAGAAATCCTGGGTGACCCTTCAAAAAGGGCAAATTTTCAACGTCAGTCAATAAAAGCCTAAACTAAAGCTGTGCCCTCACCCTACTACTTTTCCATATGTACATTGTAGACATCGATGCAACCTTGAACCACTCAGGGCAAGCTCTCCAACCTTAACGGTGACCGAACATTCACTAAACAATTTGAGAATAACACTGTTCTCCTCGATTACACCAGAATTGGCCTACAACGCACAGGGCTATGTACCAACTGTAATAAGCAAAAGAACAACTACAACAAAAATAATGTTCCATAGACCCTTAAATACCAAGAAATGCCATAGTGCATGAAACAGCAACCTCCGGAAGAAGGAGGCTCCTACACCTATGAAGGGGTCACTTTCTGTACAAAAGAGGACCAAAAATCATGTTTGGAAACAAAATAAATATATTTTTTAAAAGCATCATTAAGTTTCCTAAAACTTTTCAAAAATCAAGTTGAATCATTAATTATCCATTTTAAACATTATAAAGGGTTCATTTCTACTGCAGAAAACTTATGGGATGGACGTTTTTCCCGACAAAGCCAACACCTTTCTAAATGCAGCAGAGAAAATATTACTTAGAACAAACTTTAATCTCCCACAATCCTCAATTCCAGCCCAAATCAGATTGAAGTTCTGAATTATTAACCAAAGGCTAATAGCAACCAGTTCTATGGTCCAACAGAAAGAAAGCTGAGCCAATATAAACAAACACTGAGAGCCATCCTCTGCCAGTAGGCGACTACCCTAAGTCTACAAGCAGATAATATGTGGCACACAAAACCTGTTACGTTTTAACCAACCATATAATGGAATGACAATGGGCCCAGCCGATTTCCAAAATTTCATTCAAGACCATCCAAAACAAAAAAAAGAGCAAACACAAATTTCACGCCTTCCCTAGAGATTTAGCTTGTGCTCACTTTTTTCTGCTCAAATAATCACTTCTCATCTTACCATGCAGTTTTAATTCCCTGGGCTGGGAAGATAAAATCATTTGAGTCTACGCTTCGGCATTTTTGATGCTGGGGAAAACAAACATGGAAGTACCCACGATCCCCATCTCACGTGCAGGTTTCATAATTACAACCAAGAGTGTAGTGTGCCGCTGTCCAAAATTCGCTTGGGAACGAAGACACTTTATAATCGAAATTTTCAATTCACTAGATATGAAGAACATACAACAAGGCTGTGTTATTGATCAACAGTCCTTCAGTGTTAAAATAGTATAAATTCAAATACTTTACCAGGATCCAAGAATAAATTAACCTCCAATACATTTCTACACTTTATTTTTACTCCCTCTCAAAGAGGATCAAATATGGATTAATCAAATGCATATCTATCAAATCAGAATGCATATTATTCACTTTCACTAGTGCCACTGGATCTGCATGAGGCAAATTTATCAAACCTAGAATACCTTCCTCCCCCAGTCCCATACGACAGAGCATTTCACCCATAAATGGCTACTCTAAGGCATCAACGCTTTTTTACGTTGAGCAGGACATCAGCAGCTGGGAAGGAGGACTCTATATTATGCAAGACTGTCATCAATATACAGAAATTAAAGAGTGTACAGCTGATGGGTTAACCTCAACTGCTCTGTGTACTAGCATATGCATCAGAGGTAGTCATCGTTGTGCCAAAAGCTAAGCGAGAAGTTCATCATCCATGTGTAAAAGTGAAAATGGTCTATATGACAAAACAGCAATTAGAAACCTGGCCATGCTTTAATCGCACGGTAACTGTGGCCTCTAACATCAGGGGAGGGGTGGCATTTTGCCTGATCTTTGGAAGTTTATAATGTATCTATACAAATAGGCAGCAAGAACATTAGAAAACTCTTCATACCACTCCAGTGGGAGACCATCACCCTTAGGGGCCTCAATACCTACAATATTAGTTCTCGCACTGTTAACATCTTGAAAGGGAGGGGGGATTAAGCTCTTGTCTATCCCCTTATATCCATGCTGTGAGAAAGTGCCATCTTTCTTGCAGGGTATGCCTCCACTTTTTGCTGAATTGCTGATGTACTTTGACTGAGTATGCCCTAGCAGTTTCTACAAAGTTTTAAGAGATTATGTTAGGGCTCTAAGTATACAATCAGAGCACCGGTGTGGGGGCGTGGCCTCAGATACAGCGCTTAGGTCATTTTTGTTTTTGATAGAATAGTAATTCATACGCAATATTGTTGTTCCGGTCTCTATGGCATAGAGATTGGACTACATATTACTATCGGCGTCTGACAGATGTAAAAACTATATAGGACTAATGAAATAGAATATGATATGAGGCGTGATCACCTTTTCCAGTATTATTTCCTCTGCTCTAATCGTTTGAGGGTAGATATATGAATGTTTATTTCCAACTCGTCTCCATGACGACGACGCAATATTAAACGTCATTTATGTCATCTAACGTAGAGTTTAAGGAGTCTGTCAGATCTAATGAAGACTTTGCAGAACAAATGAATTAGAATATGATAGCAGGTGTAATATCTTCTATCATTATAATTTCCTTCCCAAAAATAATTCATTTGATGGAGGTTATATATACGAGTGGTTACTTGAACTTGCTACCATGACGACGACGTGTTATTAGACGTCATTTACGTCTCTAGCGTCAGGTAGAAGGAAGTAGGAAGTTAACTGTGTAACCGAGTCGCGCACATGCAATGATGCCGGCGTGCAAGATTGCGGTGATTTTGTGAAGGTAAAAATCCTCGTAATGTGTGTAGTTTGAAACCGTATTAACAGCACATTTTTAAATAGATCATAGCCTAATGGGAGGTTTGTCTTTTTGCTAATCAGCTTGAGACGGCAGCGTTTGCGCCCCAGATCGACCTTACAGGTGTTTTGTAGTTTTGGTGGACGAATAATACGTCCGACTTGAATTGAGCTGGCAGTTTTTGTGCCCCAAGCCGACGTGTTTGGTCTTACGCCACGGAAAGAGAGTGGGATTTATCCACATTTATATAGGTAAGATATTTTATATCTAGAAGCACAGCATTTGCTTGTTTATGTAAGGATAGTAGAAAACAAAGGTTAAATATCAAATTCTTTTACCTTGGTTTTCCTTATAGTAATCCAATTACTTCATTGACTAACTGTGATATACCCAGGAGGAACATATAAGAAAATACAGATGGTATTGAGACTCTGAGACTTTGACAAGCACAAGAGGTACGTCATGACGGTTAACCAATTCCGTTTTGGGTATTGAAGACCCTTTTTTGGGGATTTTGATAGTAGCTAAAATGGACGTTTGTTGATCCCTTCACAGCTAGTGTTTAATACGCAGTAAGGAGTTCAATGGCCTGATCGTGTCGCTGTTTGTTAAATTGGATTGGTGACACAAGTATAGAAAAGGTGAGTTTTTGTATACTCTCCTTGATGTGCTAAGGAAAAGTAGAATATATGACATATGTATAAGAAAACAAGTTACTTACCTGTAACTTTGGTTCCCCAGTATTGGTAACTTTCATAGATTCCCATGCTTTGTATCATTGCCCGCCTCCTGATGGCAGAATTGAATCGCACTGGAGATCCAGCGGGAAATGCCACTCTTTGCCAAAGGAAACCCCTTGCGTGGTGCGCTGTAGGACACAAACAATTGGGATGATTTCCGAAAGGGTCGTGTGCATTCTAAGTAGAACTTCAAGCATCTTTGAACGTCCAAAGAATGTAATGTGCGTTCCGCAGGAGTAGAAGGGCGCGGAAAGAAAGACTTTAAAATCAAAGGTTCATTCAAGTGGAACTCAGACGGCACCTTCGGAATAAATTTTGGATTGGTGCGAAGAATAAGCACATCCTGTTTGAATTGAAGGAATGGATGCACTATGGAGAGGGCTTGAAGCTCACTAACTCTTCTCGCTGATGTTAGAGCTAAGAGGAGGGCAAGTTTCCAAGACAGGAATTTCAAGTCCGCCTTGTGCACCGGCTCAAACGGAGCTTTCATGAGTTGAGCCAGGACAAGACTGAGTTGCCAAACTGGTGGAGGAGGGCGAACTGGAGGATACATCCGAAACAAGCCTTTCAAAAATTGTTTAACAATCCTAGAGGACCATAAGGAAGGGCCTGAAGAACTACGCCGAAACCTCGATATGGCTGCAAGATGTACCTTCACAGACGAATGCGCCAACCCAGACTTAGCCAATGATAGTATATATGGCAATAGTTGATGAGGCAGAGATTTGTAAGGATGGAGACCTTGTCTCTGACACCACAAGCAGAATCTCTTCCATTTTGCCTTGTAAGTTTTATTAGTGCTCGGTGCCCGAGCCTGGGACAAAACTTCTCTACATTCCTTGGAGAGATTCAGATGATGGAACTCTCTGTGTTCAGGAGCCACGCTGTCAAATTCAGCGATTTCGGATCCGGATGGAAAACTTGTCCCTGATTCCTCGACAATAGGGACGGAATTGGTCGCAAGCGAATTGGAGGAGCCTGGGAGAGCAGAAGGAGTTCTGTGTACCAGAATTGCCGGGGCCACGCCGGTGCAATGAGAATCATCTTGCATGGTTCCGCCTTCATTTTCCTGAGTACTCGAGGAATGAGGGGAATTGGCGTAAAAGCGTAAAAGAATGCGCCGTACCAGGCCATCGAAAGGCCGTTCCCCAGAGATCCCTGATGGTGAACTTTGCTTGCGTTAAACCGGCATTTGGCGTTCACCGGAGAGGCAAAGAGGTCGATGGTTGGTGTCCCCCAGACCGAGAACACACTCTCCAGAATGGACTGGTTCAATTCCCATTCGTGATTCACCTCTGTCTGGCGACTCAGGGCATCCGCCGTGACATTGAGAGAGCCTGCCAGGTGTTTGGCCCTCAAACTGATGCTGTGAAGAATCGCGTAATCCCAGATCCTCTGAGTTTCCTTGGACAGAGTTTGCGACCTCGTTCCTCCTTGCTTGTTGATGTAGTGCATGGCCGTCGTATTGTCCGTCCGGACCAGCACTGTATGATTTCGAACTCTGGGAAGGAAACCCTGCAAAGCCAACCAAATGGCCGTTAGCTCCAAAAAGTTGATATGGCACTGGCGCTGCTCTGGACTCCAGTGTCCGCTGACTTGAAGCTCTCGGAGCACTGCTCTCCAGCCTTCCAAAGAGGCATCCGTGGTCATGATCAGGGGGGATGGTGAAATTCTGAACGTCAGACCTTGTGCAATATTGTCTTGTACTAGCCACCATTCGCATGCCTTTCTCATTGCTGATGTCACCAACACCTTGTCGTTGAATGATCCCTCTGCTTGGCACCATTGTTTGTCTAGTTCCGTCATCGACGAGGCCGTCGACAGCACCTTTCCGGAGCTCATCGTCGTCGACGTGGAAGAAGCTATCGTCGACGAACCAGGAACCTTGAACGTCGACGAAGTCGTCGATGTGGAGACCGCTACTGACGACGAGCCCGTCGACGGAGCCAAGGAAACAGCGGGAATTTTCACAGAAGCAATCGTCGTACCTGATGTTTTCGTCGTCGACGGACGCTGTTTTTTCTCCGGCCCGGTTCCTGGAGTGACAGAAGAGTATTTGTCACCGGTTTTTTCCTTTTTGGACGGAGGAGAAGTGATAGTAACCTCCTTTTTGTCCTTTGAGGCTGTAACCAATCCAGCAGCCTGTCCCTGCCTCTCCTTTTCACTTCCGTGAGGAGATTAAAGGGGACCAGCCCTCTCAGACCTGTCAGAGATCTTATGAGGGGCCTTAAGAGGGGGCTCAGCTGAAGAAGAACCAGGGGGAGACCTACCCCTCTTCTTGGATCTGTGAGAGGAAGCCAGAGATGTTGAATCCTCTTCATCTGATGAGAGCACCTCCTTCCGAGTCTTCATTTTTTTAAGCCAGGTCAAAAGCCGACCCTCTCTGTCACGAAGTGTCTTTGTAGAGAAGGTTCTACAAATTTTGCAGTCTGTGGCCTTGTGGTCCGGGTATAAGCAATAGATACAGCTTTCATGATTATCTTCCACAAAAAGTCGTTTTTTCCCACAAGAGGCACAGGACCTGAATAAGGCCTTCTTCTCCTTGTCAGACATGTCTTGATTTCAGGAGAAAAAATTGAAGAAATAACCAGTAAGGTTGAGAAAACTGAGCAGAGCTCAGTGGAGACTCCCTAGCACAACGTGCGGTAGAAAAATCTGAGGTTCTGAGCTCTCTCAGGAAGGTTCTATGGGGTGAGGCTGCTCTGATTGGTCCTGACAAACGTTTGGTCTCTTTTACACAAAGAGAGTGATAGGATACAAATGAGATGAGGCCTAGGCCTATTTTTTCTCTTTTGTTCCTATGGTTGTGATACTACCGAGGCTCCCATTCCAACGACGGGGAATGATACAAAACATGGGAATCTATGAAAGTTCCAATACTGGGGCAACTAGGCTACTATGTCTGCTCTTATATTTTTTGATGCATAAGGTGAAGGAGTTGGATTCCCTTAATAGGAACCAGCATTTGATTTATTGATTACTGAAGACGCCACATCGAATTAAATTGGTGAGCATTGGATCTGTAATGTGATATAGAAGAGAGCTCTCCCGGGTTAATAGGAATCCCCTTTTTCTAACATAGATGTGTTTTGGTTCTTTTTTTTATAGGTTGCACACATTTTTATGTAGTCCTGATGAAGACCCCAGATTGACAAATCAAGTTTATGCTACACAAAGAGGGGTCAAAACGTCGACGTGTTTAACAAAACGTCCCAATCAATGGCCAATGAGCAACTGTACAATTCAATTCTGAAGTTTTTACATATGATTCACATTTGAGAATAGGACGTGTTCTTTGATTAATTAGATGTATATTATAATTTATATATGTATATATTGTAATGTGTTGTGATGTGCATATTCATGTAATGTTCACACTTGCCCAAGTTTGTTATGTGATGTTATTTATTTATGTTATTAATTGTATTGTGTTTATACTATGTGTGTGGACACACTAATATAAATAATAATTTTTGAGAAAGATTTGGGAGAACTCTTGTATTTTTGATTAATTGTAATTGATTTGTATTTTTCATTGAATGAACAAGCCAATATAGGGGCCCAGATTTGACAGTAAACTGCCTTTTATCAAGTATTGAAAGTAGCAGAACCACTGTTTGTTTATTGTATTAATCCCCAGGTTCTGGCCTTTGTTGGGAAACCCCATTGTTATTAATGCTGGGCTCCTGCCAATCAGGTGCCCAGGGCCTGTGTTCCTTCCCTAAAACTGTATTGAAGCTAAAACCCAATTGGCAACTCTGGCCACACGTCAGCCCCTAGTAAATGGTACCATGGGTACCCAGGGCATTGTGACCAGAGAAGACCACTAAGGGCTGCAGCACTTATTGTGCCACCCTTAGGGGCCCTGCACCATGACACACACACACTGCCTTTGCAAGCTGAGGGTCCTGGTGCAGAACTAAACAAAGAGTCGACATGGCACACATCCCTGTATGCCATGCCCACAACCCCACTGCCCTGGCATACATCAGTCCACCCTCTAGCTGGATGCCCTATGCCAGTGGTGTGGGCACAAGGGCATGAGCCCTGTGCCCCTTCAGTACCCAGGGCCATTCCTGAGCACTGTAAGTGCAGTGATGCCATAAAGAGTATATGGTGCTGGGAGGTTGTTATTACGAACTCCACAGCACCATAAAGGCTACGCTGAAGACTGACAAGTTTGATATCAAACTTCTCAGCACATTAAACCCACACTGATGCCAGTGTGGGATTTACTGTAAAATGCACTACAGAGGGCCTCTTAGAGATGCCCCCTGAAACCTAACCTACAATCCACGTCTGGTCTGAGAGGCTGCCTAGTCTGCCACACAGCAGACATGTTGCTGGACCCCTGGGTGGAGAGCCCCCGCTCTCCTGGGCTTGCAACAATGCACATCCTGGGCGAGGTGCTATGTCTCCTCCCCCAGGATGGCAGGGGGAGCTTCAAAGGCAGGCCGCCTTTGTGAGCTTCTCTAGGCCACTTGCAGTACTCAGCAACTGACCCCCACCAGTTCTGACCCCACTCTGGCGGGAAGACTTGCTGGAAAGCCTACGTCAGGATAGGGGGTGTGCCAGCCTGTGCCAACTCCACCCCTCAGGTGGAGGAGGCGAGGTGAAGCACAACTCCGGGCTACCGCCATCTTGAGGACGGGGAGCCCTACCCACCTACAGCTAGGCTCCTGCCCCCCTCCCACAGGAGAGGAGCAGGTTAGGGGGTGTACCCACCCCAAGACAGGGACCTATTGGTCCCTGCCCTCACCCTACCTGTAACGCCCCTAAATTTAGTATTTAGGGGCACCCTGAAACTTCCTTTCTCAGATCCTGATACGAAAACAAGAAAGAAGATCCGCCGTGCAGCTGCTAACAAAAGGACGACCCCAACTGACTTGGCCCCAGGCCAGTTGATCCTTGAACCTGCTCCTGCTAAATCCCGGCGACTCCTGCGAGCAGCAACCTTGAAGACCCCGGAGGACCTGCCTGCCTTGACCCTCTAAAAAAGACTGGTACTCCCACGAGCAGTGGTTCTGCTCAAACAGTAATACCCCATGTGCCAGCCAGAACCGCGAATCCAGCACACTCTGCACTCGCCAAGCCCGGCCTGTGCCTGAGTTTTCCAAGACCCCGAGGACGTCCTCCCGGCAACTGGGACCAGAAGTCCAGGGCCCAAAGACCCTCCTTGACGAACCATACGACGCCTGCAGCCTCACAACCAGGGACCCCTTCAGCTGCAGATTTCCAGACGTCAAAAGACACCCCTGCACCCGGCGCCCCATGGCCCCCTGTGCCCAACTCCTGGGTGCCTACCTATCCTCCAAGACCCCAACTTACCTCTCGAAGTGCTGGTCGCTCCTGAAGAATCTCCGTCCCCGAGCCTGCAGCCTTTTCCCACTTTCCAGGATCTCCATTGATTAACATTGAGTGCCCGACGGCTCAAAAGCACCCTTCACCCAGCCTCCAGAGTGCCGCTGGCAGTGCAACCTTTGCCCTATTCTACTTCCCCATTTTCCCTGAGCAAGTGACCAGGAGCCCAGCTCCCACAGCCGCGTGGCCTGCTAGCCAGCAGCCACCCAACCGAAGGCCCCCTGCCTCTCATTGGATAACATTGGGCCTAACTACCTCTGCACCCGGCTGCCCCTGTGCTGCTGAGGGTGTACCAACTGTACCTACCTGACCCTGGGGACCTTTGAGTCCATACCCAGAACCTTAACTCTGCCAGTCGAGTACTTCACTAAAAGCCAATAATTCACTTTTCTTCCATAGGCTAACATTGACTGGTTTTCACCTAGATATTCTTCTAAGTGTGGAGTTTTGGAACTTTAAAATAGTCACCTAAAATCAGCTGAACAACGAATTCCGATTTACTCACCTGTTATCAGGAGAGACCTCAGTGCTGCATATTTTAGACCAGCACAAACCCAGAAAAGTAATATTTACCGTACTCCCAGTAACCTGAATTTTCTTTTATAGGAAACCATTGACTGTTTTTCTGTGAAATTTCTTCCAACTGTCGATTTTTACAAACTACAAATATTCTTTAAAAATCGTACCAACTACCAAAACGTAATTGCTTACCTGTCTTAGATAGAAGTCCCAGTGCTGAACCTAGGAGTCCAGTACTGGATTACAAAAGTAACGTGAACATACCTTACCCGCAAGTTGAATTTCCTTCCATAGGATAACATTGGTGATTTCATCTGAAAAAGTATGTCAACTTTTAGAATACAAAAATAAAATATTCCTTAAAAATCACTACTATAACCAAAACGGTTTTACTTAACTGTTTACAGCTTATGTCCCGAGAATGAAACTAGGATCCAGTCCTGTGGTTAGAAAAGTAATCCAAAAAGTAATCAATTGCATTTACCTTGAAAAACCCATTGAGCTCAATGTTAAATTGTGTTTGAAATTGTGTTGCCTATTGCAACAGACTGTAACTATTGTATTCAAAGAGACTATTGCCTATTTGAAAAGTATTTAACTGAAGTAATCTATGCTGAGAAAGTATATTTTGATACCTTGTTGGATCTAAAAATAAATACCTATATTTTTTTATACAAAACAATTGGCCTAGAGTTCAGTTCCTAAGTGTGTGAAACCATTTGCTGACTGTGTACAACAAATGCTTTGCACTGTCCTCTGGTACTGCCTTAGTGCTCACCCAAGCTACCACTTTGGAGAGTAAGGCTATATCTAATTTTAGCCTCGGGCATACCTTTGGAGACTGTGGACTCTGTGCACACTGTACCTTATTTTGGTTCAGTATATACAGAGCCACGTTCTAACACATGCTAACAGTTTTCTTTAGTGTCTTCAGTAGAGTGCAACACACCATGTATATAAACGCCCATAACACTGTTATAAGATATTCAATTATGAAGTAGTGATCTGTCCATTGTTCCTTTACAGCCTCTGTATCCATTCAAAATCACTGTATGCATTTATTATCCAGGCTGTTTTCCCAGTTCTGCCCCCCTCCCCCAAACACCCTGGCTTGTGCATTTTTCGCAAACATAGCACCTCACAGTCTACAACTTCTTGAAACTCCTACAGAGTCACATGCAAAATAATAAGGCTGGTCCCATCTTTACTTGATTTATACATTATTTTGAGGTAAGTTGCTTCTGTAGGGAACCTAAACATGTGTGCAGGGCCTTCAAGATGCCTGATTCTTTATAAATACATATCTCCCCAAAAATACACCTTGAAGGCTTCCTTTACGGTCCATCCAATAGCAATCAAACCTTCGATTAATTTTAAATATTCTACTATGCTTGTCCTACCCCCAGACTGAAACACAGCATCTTGCTACTCTGATCCCTTTGGTCTCCAGCTTAATAAATGCTGGGGGGGGGGGGTTGCAGGAGACGAGGATTATCTAGGACCAAGACCACCGTAGAGTGATCCAAAAGGGTGCGGGCTGAAATTTAACCTTGCAGTTCCAACCAAATAGCCAGATGCCAGACAAGTCAATATGGGTGCTTTCATCATGCAGCTGAGTAATCAGTATATCCCATATTTAATCGATGCAAATACTCCAGACACCCACTAACTCATGTAGCTGCATGATCTGGACTGGTGCGTTTGTTTACCTCGAGGGAAGCCTTTCACCCTCAGCAGCCCTGTCCTGCTGTGGAGAGAGCGACAAATTAAAATAACCCCTCCTCCCGAGCATTTCAGAGCTGAACACTTGCATACATTTCAACATAATAGCATTAAAAAAATCAGGAGTATCTACTAGAGGCAAATAATTTCACGAATCCTATTGGTTTAGTGCCAAACTATCCAGCTACTAGAATCACTCAACCTTACATGTCACTTTGCCACTCCCTCCGAATGACATTTACAGTTTTCTGTGTTAAGGTTTTCCCCCCCTTGGAGTGTGCAGAAAGAGAAATATCCGTGCTGACCCCATGTAGAGGCAAATAAGGAATATTAAGTGGTGAAAGAGGGGTCTCCTGAAGGAAGGCCACATCCATCTTATGCCAATCCAAGTAGGCCACCACTTGTCAGGCTTTGCACAGATTATTAACATATGTATTGAAAGTAAGGGGCTTCACCATAATGTATAATAACTATACATACGACTAGATGACTGCAATAAATGCCAAATTTAAAAAAGACATGCATTTGGTCTGGTCGTCTGTATCCTCCCAGTGTCATGTAAACATAAACCAAGCTTTCGAAGAACCCCCTCATACCCTTCTGTCTTCCCACACCAACCCCAAACATCAGTGGCCATCCCAACCCCAACCAAAAACTACAAAACTTACAGTGGTCCCCAACTTCAGTAAGCTTCTCCTATGGGTGTGCCAAGGAGCACATGTCCAACTTAGGGCAATACAAATTATCCATCAATGAAATGAAAAAGGCCTGCCCTCCAGCACCTTTTAACACCGGATGTATGACCACAACGCAGGCTATTACAACGCCTACCTTTACAACGCGGTTTTTACATCGCAATCCATTACAACGCATAGTGCTTTTTGGTGTTGGATAGTGAATAGTTTAATTTACTATTCCAACTCCAGTCCCCGTGGACACGAGGGAAGGTTATTGGATAGTAAATTAACCTATTCCCTATCCTAGAGCGCCCCCCAGCGCAATGCGTTGTAATGGTTTGCGTTGTAATGACCGCGTTGTAATGGTAGTGCGTTGTAAAAGTTTTGTTGTAAAGGTTGTTTACCCATCAACACCCAATATCCTACTTAACTATAAAATACACAGATACTGATGTATTTACTACAACAGCATGCACACTGGCATGCAAGGCATTAGCATGCATCTGTTAAGCGCAACAAATAGCAACACATCAGACTCCTAATATATGCAATTAGTGCAACGATGCAACAGTCATTAATACCGAGGGCTCTAGATCCCCAAACCCCAGTTCAAAGAAAGGTGGGTAAATAGTGTGCCTTTCCATTGTGTTGATAGCTTAGCTGGATAAAACAGTGAGTATCAGATCAACTTCTTACACAGTGTCTTTTTTTAGTTAAAAAAAAATATATGGCCTCCTGGAGCAATGGGGTGAACTAGGGGGTAGAATACAACAAAGAATACAATAAATCTAAGCTTCGAATGTATTCGGGTCAGGCTCAGTATAGTGTGTCTATCCCTATAGTTAAGGAGATATGCTTCATGGGTCGTGGGTTCTAACTATGCCAGGGTCTTTGTACAAGGGATCTGTAAACCCTTTAAACACACAAGAGAAGGCATCTTGACCAAACAATGACACCACATGTCCTCTACAAATCCCTCATTAGCTTCACCAGGGCCTCCAATGATCCATGTGCGGTGTTCTCCATATCCGTTATCATTGCCCTGCTGTGGACAATATTTGAAGATGTTTCCTTATATGTTCAGTTAAATGGTCAATGCACATAACGAGGCTATCTATTTTTCCCACTTCCATGGAGCGTACTATCACTTTAATTTCTTTGAACAGAGTAGCTACTTCTCTGCTTTAAGCATCTGTTCGCACTGGTTTATGATCCTCAGGTTGACAAGACCCCTGCCTCTTGTCAAAGTAAATTCCCCTTGCTTCTGATCAGTTTTGCCCACTATACCAGCATCATCAAGGGCCAACAGTGCCACAATTTCACAGCAAAAAAGATGTAGCTTATTCAGGCCTGTGGGTAAATTAAATGCAAAGACAATTCTCAGCAGATTCTCCACTGCCACCTCACCACCAACATGTTCAGTGAGACGTAACCCAGTAAAGCCAGTTTCAGTAAAGCATACAGTTATCAACATATTCCCAGAGCCTCAACAAGTTTAACAATCTATCCCAGAACGGGATTCTCTCATCGCAACATATCACAACAGTAGCAGATTTCCAAAGGGTGTTATTTTATATAGAGCCGTATTAGCCCACAGTGTACACACTATCCCGTCAATACAATGCAGTCTAGTACAGTGCTCAGTCATTCCTTTGGACAGTATCAGGCTCAGTTTGGATATGATTAAGACGGGAGACCTAGCGCTCACCCCTGAAGCTCTGCTCACCGCTGCCAACTTGCCTCAGCTGGGGTCCCTATGCTCTGCCCATCCCAGAGCATATGCCTCTGCGCAGCACACAAGGAAACACCAGCAGAGGCCTTGACAACAAATCACAGCCCAGGGGACTTGAACGATCACAAGGTAACCCATCCCACCCGCCTCTTCTCTGTGGACTCAAGCCAGAAGTTGCCTGCCTGATGGCAGTGGAGTCCACAACAGGCAACGGCACAGCACTCCCCACATGCTACCCAGCCCCTAATCACACACTTGTTGCAGGGATTCTGCACATACACAGAAATATGCGCCGCAGGAAAATGGTACCTCAGCGTATAGGGACTAAGCCTTCCCACCACCTTAGTGCCCACGAACCCAGGACCGACTAGCTATAGTGTCTCACTCGCTCTCCTACTCACAAATGGAGAAACCAATGATTAGACATCCCAGAACATAACACTCCCGGATCTTCCAAGAATCGCGGTAACAAGACACACTTTCGCTCACATTCTCGTACTTGTCCACAATAAGGTGTGTCAGAAACACGAAATTAGTTTAAAATATTTATTTTAACTAACGTGCTCTAAAATGCAGTATACAAGTCACCACCAGCAGCAAAATGCATAATATCAATAGCTAGCATTGCAGCAGGCCATATATCATGAAGGGAGATATCATTTTATGAAGACAGTGGATATAGGACTATAAGGCCTAACCACCCTCCCCTTGGTAAGCAGAAGTATTATTATATAATCAGACCCTCCAGGATATCGCGATTTCGCGATTTGCCGCGAAATCGGCACTTTTAAAAAAATGCCACGATTTTTACAAAAATGCCCGCGAAATCGGCATTTTTGTAGAAATCGCGGCATTTTTCGCTATATCCTGGGGGGGCTGCTTTATGTGGCTATCGCCTGTGAATTGGGCTAGCAGCCAAGATACTCAGCAGCATTGGAGAGGCACAACGGGGTGGCAACCCTCACACCTCCAGCCCTTGATGACCTGTTAAGAGGTGCTTCGAAGGTGACTGAGAGGAGGGGGGGGGCAGCCCTGACACCTCCAGCCCTTGCTGACCTGTTAAGAGGCGCTGCAAAGGTGACTGAGAGGGAGGGGCTGCAGGTTCAGGAGCAGCGACATCTATTCACATGCAAACAGCCCTGAATGCATCATGTCTCTGCTATTTAGAGGGGGCTCACACATTCCATTTCTACCCAGGGAAACATCCGAGACTCGGCCAGATTACACCCCTGATTACACCGAGGCAGCACGTGGTTCTCTTCACAGAGCGTAATTACTGTCACTAAATTGTAAGCAAACCTCGGTTCTTCAAACATGCAGTCTATAATGTGAGAAAATAAAGAAATAGCACAATCGCACCCACACTGATTAACAAAGTATGGAGGACAATCAGTTCAAACAGTTCTCTTAGAGTATCTCCTGTAAGTACTGTACATCACAGTGGGGGATGGCATTTTGGACAGAGAGCCTGTCTTCTCGTTGTCTTGTGCAGGAGGGGGCGAGGAGCCCAAGATGATACTAGAATACTGCATGCCCACCCCTGTGCCCACCCTGGTGGATCCTGTTCCCTCTCCTGTGATGGCTCCTGCCCTCCCCTCAGTGATGGCTCCTGTCCCCCCATGTGGTGGCTCCAGTCCATCCCCCGCCTGTGATGGCTCCTGTCCCGATGGCTCTTGTCCCCCCCTGTGGTGGATCCTGTCTCCGCCCTGGGTGGCGTCTGTCCCAGTCCTGGAACGGCCCCTGCAGCGAGGGTGAAGTTCTTGATGGGCCTCTTCTCAAAAGGGCTCAGCTCAAAATTAATATGGAAAGGTCGGTGAGTAAGTAAGTGAAGGGATGGGTGAATGGCTGGATGAATTAGTGAAAGGGTGAATGGATGAATGAAAGATTGAATAAATGGATAATGAGAGAGGATGGATTGATGAGAGGGGACGGATGGAGAGAAAATGTAAATAGCTGGATGTATGGGTGGAAGGGTAGCTGGATGATGGATGAGGGGAAAGATGGATGAGGGGAAGGATGATGGATGAGGAGAAGGATGGATGGATGGATGGAGGGGAAGGATGGATGGATGGATGGATGAGGGGAAGGATGGATGGATGGAGGGGAAGGATGGATGGATGAGGAGAAGGATGGATGGATGAGGGGAAGGATGGATGAGAGGAAGGATGGATGAGGGGAAGGATGGATGGATGAGGGGATGGATGGATGAGGGGAAGGAAGGATGGATGGATGGGTGAGGGGATGGATGGATGAGGGGATGGATGGATGAGGGGATGGATGGATGAGGGGATGGATAGAGGGGAAGGATGGATGGATGATGAGGGGAAGGATGGATGATGAGGGGAAGGATGGATGGATGGATGGATGATGAGGGGATGGATGGATGGTTGATGAGGGGGTGGGTGAAATGATGGATGATGAGGGGAAGGATGGATGGATGGATGAAGAGGGGAAGGGTGGATGGATGGATGATGAGGGGGTGGGTGAAAGGATGGATGATGAGGGAATGGATGGATGATGAGGGAATGGATGGATGATGAGGGGGTGGGTGACAGGATGGATGGATGGATGATGAGGGGAAGGATGGATGGATGATGAGGGGAAGGATGGATGGATGAAGAGTGGGTGGGTAGAAGGATGGATGGATGATGAGGGAAAAGGATGGATGGGTGATGAGGGGAAGGATGGATGATGAGGGGAAGGACAGATGGATGGATGGATGGATGATGGGTGGGTGAAAGGATGGATGGAAGGAAGGATGGCTAAGTGAAAGGGTCGATGGAGAGAGAAAGGGAGGATGGATGGATGACTAAAATAGTGGATGGGTGGAAGGATTAGTAAGTGAAAGGATGGCTGTATTGGTGAAAGGGTAAATGGCTGAATGGATGAGTGAATGGATGGATGGGATGAAGAGTGGATGGATAAGTGTACAGATGGATAGGGTAAAAGGGTGGATGGATAATGGAGATGAGTGAAAGGATGGATGAGGGGATGGATGAAGGGATGGATGAGTGAAATGATAGATGGAAGGATACATGATGGATAGGTTTGCAAACGGTTGAATATGTTTGGAAATGGCTGGGCTTACTTATATACTATTGCGTGACCTCTGATGTGTCTGTAAAACGTACCTATTGTCCTGAAGTTTTGTCCTGAATTTTGACCTCCTGTCCTGAATTTGTGTCCTGAATTTTGACCCTTTGACCTGAATTTTTACACTCACCGTCCTGAATTTGCACCAATGCCAGTTGGTCACCCTATTCGCGGGCTTGGAGACGGAGCGCCGTGCAGAGATGTCTGTCCCTCAAGATAAACAGACAGAACCACTCAGCCGAGAGAGCTGAGGCGCACACGGGACGGGGTATCTGCAGAGGCGCACTGGACAAGGGATGAAGTCAGAGGGTTGAGCTCACCTATTGCAGACCATTTCCCCCTGGGAGTGAGCCATGGGAAAAATCCTAGAGGCGAGAAATTTAACACGGGCGTCAAGTGGCCCCATGTCATGGGTGTCCACTTCAACCAGTCCCCGCTTTTAAATCGGAGACGATTTGCAGGCTGACATTTTGCAACGAAACTACAAGTACCAACATGCAGTTCGCTACTGTTTAACAAGTGACCACTTGGCGGTTTTGACTGCTCTTTCTCTAGTGTTTAGGTCTGTCGAACGGGCATCCGGTGGGATATCAGGTCGTGTTCAAAATACACTGTAAAGGGGCGATAGGTATAGCCATCATTAGTGCAGCAGGTACAGTGGCACCAAGCTCTAAGGCTATTGCAAGACACAAACTGACCTGCAATGGTACGCCTCTTCTGGCGCAGGGCTTTGCAACGTGACGCATCTGGGAGATGCGTCACGTTGTAAATACCCCGCACCATGGTGCATCTTTTGCGCCGCCGCTGCGTCACAAAAGTGATGCAACAGCGGCGTAAAAGCAGCGCAAGGGGCTTGTAAATCTGCCCCAAAGTGTCTACATTGTAAAGAAACCAAATATACATAGCTTCATGTTGTTAAATAACTAAAAAAAACTAAGATATCTGTGTTTGTTGTAGGAAAAATGGCCACATAAAATGCCGCAAAATTGCCGCTAAATTTCCATTTTTGTGCCGCTAAATTTGCTAATCCATGCCGCTATATCCTGGGGGGTCTGTATAATAGAAGATCTCTGGGCTAGGTCAGCAGATCCAAATTCATAGGACATACATCGTATTTCTACATCACATGTGCATGTTGCTCTTCTCCCTGGAAAGGTCCCTCTCCAAGTGTGTGTTACCTAAAACTGACCCTCATAATATCAAAGTACGACCCTCCAGCAGAAACAGCTGCATTGGTATGTTTTGTCTAAGTGCTAGGGCCGGACCAGAAGAGAATAAAAAGAGTCAGTGTTTATCGACCTTGGCAACAATGTTCAAACTAAACTCCAGGAACAGGCAGAGAACGAGCACAGCAGAGTTCTCATGTGAAAGGCATAAACAAAGTCGTGCAAAAATAAAGACAAGCAGTGTTCTGCGCATAAGCAGCATTATGGCTATAGGGCTCATGCTAACTTAAAGATGTCGACAATGTCTCTAGTAACCACGTGACAAACTACCCGTATAACTGCTCTTCACGGACCCCAGGGCAGGATAGAAACATTAATAGGTGGGACACCATTGCTCCGTTTCCACAAATAGTGTCTAGGTCATACAAAAGGGGATTTAACAGAAATTGTTCCACAATTGACTATCTTTTCATGTGCTGGAGGATACCCAGAGGTTCATAGGAAGGTTCAGGGGCCAAAAATTGAGCGGCTTAGAGGGTCGTGGCTAGCAGTCGACCTAGATTACCGCATCTTGAAGGGGCTCTGGCTGCTCTCCAAGTAATGCCCCAATAAAATCCGTCCAGATATCCAATCCTGCTTGGGCTATTAACTGGGCAATACTACCAGAAGGCCAGGAGAAGAGCTCGAGGCCACTAGAAGCGAGAGACTCGCCGAAAGCAGCGAGGACAAGGTAGGGCCTACATGCCTGAGCAGCACTCCGGCGTAGTGGTTGGGAGTGGCCAAGAGACACCTATGAGCCACGGCTGACAGACCAAAGCACAGCCTGGCGATTAGTGAGAGAGCAAGGTGATCGATGCGGCTGCTCCAACTCGGGAGCTGTGAATAAAGCACCGGTGAAGGTAGACTGCAGGGCTGTAGCAGGTGCGGCGGCAGAAGGATCGGCTGCCTCGAGCCAGAGTGGAGGGCTGTTCGCCCGATGTGAGAGCGCCAAAGACTACCGAAGAGGATCCTGTTGAGTAGGCAGAAGTGGGGTGGCCGACCGAGTGCTGCCTAAAGGTACCAAAGTGGGGAGGTCCCAAATTCAAGGCAATCAGTTACTACCAGCATGACGGCAAGGACTTGTTGAGTTGCAGCCTAGTGACAAGACGACCCCCGGCTTGGGCCCGGGCTCCCCCCGACTTCACTCTCCCTCGCGCTTCTTTCAAGAGTTCTGACCTGTCTGGAGGGCTGCCTCAACCGGGAGACAAGGGCAGATACTGGCCCTAATTGAGATATAAACCCCAGTGCGTTTCTAGAGGGACTAAAGGTGGAGTCTTAACCCATATACTATACGCCTTCAAGGACCGATCTCAGACCATACTGTCTATATAGTGTCACCATTTCTCTCGCTTGCCAGGGTCCTGATCACTCCCAGAGATTGAAGGGCGACCAACGTGATAGAAACAATGTCGGGGAACAAGGGTGCATGTGCAACACACAATACAAAACTAGATAAATTTGCCCATGCCAAACCAGACCCCCAGAAGTGCCAAACGAGAACAACTAACATTCTCCCCTGGTCCTGATGACACTCCTACACTACAGGATATCATGACTGCAATACAGGGGGTACGCATGGCTCTGGAAGGGAAAATAGACACAGTGGCATCAGAAGTCACCCTGATGCATACAGATCTCCGAAACCTCAGCTCCTGCGTCAAATCTATAGCCACCTTGCAGACCTCCAGCAAAACACTGGAAACTTGATACTTTGCTAACCACTACAGCTGCACTGGAAGCAAGTGTGGAGGATTTTGAGGACGATCCTGGAGAAATAATGTCAAAATTTTGGGGGTGCCGGAGCGGGTGGAGGGCCCGGCAATGGATCTCTTCGCGAAAGACCTCATGACAAAACAGCTACAGTCACATAATCTCTCTACCTTCTTCTCGGTGGAACGAGCATATAGAGCCCCAAGGGGCCCATCAAGACCTGGGCTCCCACCTCGCCCAATAGTGGCGCAAATTTTAAATTATAGAGACAGAGACATTATATTACAGACAGCTCACACTAGTCTGCCTCTCAAATTTGAAAACGCGACAATAACTTTCTTTCCGGACTTTACAATTAAAGAACAGAAGTTGCAATGCTCGGTCATAGAAGTCAAGAAGGCCCTAAGGGAAAAATAAATTAAATATGCAATGATATTTCCAGCCAAGCGCAGAGGGCAAGACTTGGGTTTTTTGAGACCCCTGATGATGCATGGGCCTGGTTGGACAGCTGGTGTAAAGTAGGGAACCAAAAAACACAGACCGACCATCGGAGAAATGATAAAAACCCTGCAAGTAAAGAACTACATCAGAACTAGACGGTCCACACGACGGATAAAACTCCTCCAAGACTGTAGCTACCTAGACTCGCTGGAGCTGCTGCAACTAAAATCGGAGCCATTATGGCCCAACTATACGAGTCTGAAGATCTAGAAGCTGTCTGGGTCTCACCCATCTGCCTACATGAGGTACAAGTGACTGATTGACTTGAGGGGAGAGGAGGGTGACCGCCCCAGGTTGGGTCACGTTTTCCCCCATAATGGGATACTGGGAACAGGGTACATAGGCGGTCTGCACAGTTGGGGGGTGGGGGTTGCAGTTTTGAGCCCTCAATGCAGGGAGAGGGGTTGACACTACAATGTTTTACCGTTTTGAAAGTGATTGAATTTATGGTTAGCAGAATTGGCAGGGGGCAGGATACGGCTCGGATGCACAAGCACCTTATACGGATATGTGGTATTGTTGTACTCAATAGCAGATGGAGGGCCCCGGTCTGGTCCCCCGGGAGGCATGAGAACCTACCTTTCTCACCACGTGTTGCGGTTCCATCCAGCTGTGACACATTTAAAACCAGAAAAGACACCCAATGACAGCACATCAGAGTACTCATAGCTTCAAGACCCTATCCTGGAACGTGAATGGGCTGAGTGATAGGATTAAGAGAGGGGTGGTACTACACTATTTGAAAAGACAATTACCGGACATGAGCCTTCTGCAGGAGACTCATATACAGGGGACATCCTTTGGGGCACTAAACAGACGGGGTTACAAATTAGTAGCACACGTAGGATATACCAGAGGATCAAGGGGAGTGGGCAACCTACTCCGAAATACATTTCCTTTCACTATCCAACAAATTTCACATGACCCACAAGGGCGCTTCATGGTGATCTCTGGGTACTGGGAAGGGCGGTTATTTAACATCGTCTCTCTTTACATGCCCCCCCCACCCAAGACTCCATACGGCAGCATTGGCAGATTTGGGCTCACTTATTGTCCAACTGACTACTTCTTGTAGGTGACTGTAACGTGGCAATTGATGGGCAGATGGCCTGCACGGCGACAGGATCCTTTAGGCAAACTATTAACAGACGTTTTAGCGGCGATTGCCTTATAGAAGTTTGGCGGGTGCACAACCCAAGCAACAGTCAATTTACTTCCCACTCTGGGGTCCACTGCAGTCTATTGTGGATTGATTATATATTCGGGCTGACACAGTACTCTGTCTTTTGGTGGCATAGGTCTCCTCCCCAGAGGCATCTCAGATCACTCCCCCATTTGGATGATATATGGTGAGAGGACGTGCCAAACTCGACAAATTGTCCCACTTAATCTCCAATTGTTGATGGTACCACGTATTTGAACCGATTTGCAAAAGACCACAGAGCAATACTTTCAAGAAAACAAAGGTACTGTGGGGCCGAGTTGAGTCCTCTGGGAGGCCTTTAAGGCGGTGATAAGGGGTCAGGGTATTGCCTCAATAACAGGTCACAAGAAAGAAAAGGTAGCACAACTGGAACAACTGGAGAGGGAATTCCACCGCCTTGAATCCGACTTGATAGCTACAGACCTTCAGGCAGTTAGGCACAAACTAAGTATTAAGAGGAAGGAATACAAAGATACTGTGGAGGATGTGGCTAGACTCCGATACAGAGCAACTCTGCATCGCTTATATGAAGTGGGAGATAAACCAGGAAAGCTACTAGCCTGGTTAGATAAACGGGAGGTGGCATCTAGGTGGATATTTGAAATCATCACAGGAGAAATAACTCACATATATGCCTTTGCATCGTACTATGCGGAGCTATATACACCATCATACAGTGTAATGACGGACACAGCTCGCAAATTACTGTCCACGCTCAATATACCAACTGTGGCAGCAGAAGATAGAGCCTTATTAGAAGTAGATCTTACTGAAAACGAAGTGACACGGGCCATCCGATTCTTACACTCAGGAAAAGCAATAGGCCCCAATAGTCTTCCAATCAAATTATATAAAATAACAGCATCTAAGATTGTCCCCACTTAGTAAAAATGTTCAATGAAAGCCTAGAGGCAGGGATATTGCCAAACGATCAAAGGCCAGCCAATATTGTTGTGATCAACAAGGCGGGAAAACCGCCAAACCGTTCATCTTATAGACCAATTTCATTGCTGAATGCCGAAGTAAAGATCATGCTAAATTATTGGCAAGTAGTTTAGCCCCGGTCTTGGGCTCCTCAATACATCCTGATCAGTCAGGCTTTAATGCATTAAATCTGAGACTCCTTCATGGGATACTGGGGAGGGCAAGCACTATTCAGGAGGATGCTCTAATAGTTTCACTTGATGTCAAAGTGGCTTTTGACATGCTGGAATGGCCCTTCCTAGTCACAGTTTTGAGGACAAAAGGTTTTGGTCCAAAATTCTTGTCTTGGATTTGTCTTCTTTATACAAACCCTCTGGCGCAGGTGTTGGTGAATGGAGGCACATGGCAGTATTCACCTTACAGAGAGGCACAAGAGAGGGTTGCGCCCTTCATCCACTGAAATTTGCCTTGGCATCCCTGGCGGTTTGGATCAGAGGTGATCCTTTTATTAGAGAACTTAAATGGTCTGGAATCTGGGAGGACCAAATCTCCCTGTACGTTGATGATATCCTTTTATACAAGGCAAAGCCCTACTTCCCCTCCACAGGATACTCCATATGTTGGCCCAATACCAAAAATACTCGAGCTATTCCACTAACTGCGACAAACCAGTAATATTTGTCCTGAGTGGCAATAACCCACGTATTCCATGGCCCTGCGTAGCCAAAGTGATGACAGAGGGATTCCAAAACCTGGGTCTATATATCACTAGAGACCCGGTCGTCTTCTATGGCCGCAACCTGGACCCTCATGCCTCCCGTGATGACTCAGAGATGACATACAACATTGAAGAACCCTGCCCTTACACTGTTGAG
Organism: Lissotriton helveticus; assembly: GCF_964261635.1. Lineage (NCBI taxonomy): Eukaryota > Metazoa > Chordata > Amphibia > Caudata > Salamandridae > Lissotriton > Lissotriton helveticus. The sequence continues at coordinate 1,687,781,574 of NC_136057.1, read as the reverse complement.
AAAGGCCTCTCTTCACAAGATGATGGTACTACCCTGTTTCTTATATATACACACTGCCCAATACACCATACCCCCCACCTAACATATTTCCAAGCTATAGAAGCGACAGTAAGAACACTCCTGTGGGACGGGTAAACCCTGAGAAGAGCTGTGCACAAACTATCAAAGAGCTGGTATGAAGGTGGAATTGCCCTACCGGCCCTACAATAAATACTACTACTGGGCGGCACAACTGACAGTTTTTTCTTTTTTTGTTCCTTGATTGATTTTTCAATTGATACAACATAAAAACGATTATACATTGTCAGTACATTGGTACAGTTAAGGTTATTATTCCAAGTGCATTTTGTCTATCATTTTAATGCTCATTGAGGTAGTATTGACCATACATGTTACCTCAGGAGACTCCATGAAATTACGCACGTCCGTGCAGAATGCAGTTATTCATACTTTCGCAGTTACTTTGGGGTTCCCTTCCCTTTCCCCCCACTCGCTTGGTCTATTAACCCTTCCCCACTTCCCACTCCCTCCGGTTCTCCGGTTTCCTTACCCACCAGGTACTGCTGAAATATACTTCAGTAAACACTATTTGTAATTATTAAAAACTTCAATACAAAGTTTTTTAAAATATTTCTATTGTACATTTTTATGTAATAGTTACATGCATTCCTACATGTCACAGTAATATCTTTTGCCACTGCACACTGCAGCTGTCTCCCAGCTGCATCAATAACTTTTGATTTACGTGGAACAGACCTTACACAAGTTAACCCAAACAACTTTCCTAAGCATGTCTTTTTTTTGTTGTAGCAAATTTATTTTTATTGGCATAGATTAAGTACTGAAAAATAACATCGAATACAGTGAAATGCAAGTCCAGCATGGACCCATATAGAGATACAAAAGTTGATGTGATACATGCACCAATAACAAACAATCCTAATATATTAGAAAAGGAAAAAAGAAAGGAGGGGCAAGAACATAAGCTAGAGAAAACGCAAAGTAAAGAGAAGAAGGGCAGAAAGAAAAAGGAGGGAAGACAAAACTACAAAGCATGGGCGAGAAGGTTGGTCTGGCAAAGCCAAACTATAGTAATGCTGGGGTGGGAGGTCATCAATTTTACCTAATTCTCCGCCACGACTATCAAATCTTTCCAAACTGACCCACCAAGCCTGTCACAATCCTAACATATAAGAAAAGGAGACAAGAAAGAAAGGGGTAAGAAAATAAGCTAGAGGAAGAGAAGAAGGCAGAAAGAAAAGAAGGGAGGGAAGAAGAAACTACAAAGCATTGACAAGAAATCTGGTCAGGCGACCGGGAGGTAGGGTAATTCATACTCTGCTACACGCCAATGATGTGGCGATATTCCATTGAACACCTCTAGGGTTACAAAGTGGTTGTGAAATACACATTTAAAAAACCTGTATCATGATCTGTTAAAATAACCCTGACAGGTAAAACACGTTTTACCTCCTAAGCGTGTCTTAACCAGGGGTGCCTTTTTATGGTCGTCTATCTTGTTTGAATTCCAGGTGGTGGACAGTACTACTGTGTGTGAAGGTAGGTGACGTTTGGCTAGGTTAGTCCACCTGCAGCCTTTTTAAATGATTTCCCTCGCAGGTAGCTTTGCTATGACCCATATATCACACACATAGACGTCAGGTCCCAGTCTCGCCTATGTCCGCATAGCTGGCTACCACTTCGTGTCACTGGTCCACCAAGGGCATTCTAAACAGCCCTTTGTAGTCCTCCAGTGAAAGTGCTGTCACCTGTGCTCCTGCCCAATTCAATACAGCCATTTTCTACAGACGATGTGGCGGGCCATCTCATGACTTCCAATATCTGGCAATATCTCTACAGGCTATAACCAGCACCTGCTCCAGGAATTTGTGTCCCACCTTCTTGGCCGCCTGTCTTTTATATAAACCAAGGAGACAAATCTCTGCAGTGTGTAAACCCTGGCAGTTCAGCCATAACTCTAAGTCGGCCGTCAATAGCTCCCATAAGTATGTAATCACTAGGCAGCACCCAGACCATGTGAGCAAAGTCTGCATCTAGTAGGTTGCATCTGGGGCAGCTATTATTTGTAGTGTGGCACATAACATTCAGGTGGTGAGGTAGGTGGTGTTTAAATAGTTAAATTGTGTATATTTCAGTGACCGCCCCCATTACTTTCTCACAAACTGCCTACCTATTATGGTCTCCAACCTGGCCCAGGCCCTTGGTAACCCATCTAGGGTCATGTCAACCTCCATCTGACACAGCCATGAAACAAGATGGCAACTGCCCCTGAAGTTTAATACGGTTTGCAAGAGATCATGCGTAGGTGCTATATTGCCTACATTAACGTCCTGTAAACCAGAAACTGCGCACCTGGGAGGTGATATTCCAACACTAAAGGGACAGGACGATAACAGCTCCATCCTCGTAGCAATCTCCCAGCATTGTTGGCTCCACCACGGTCCACTACCCCATATGTTGAGCATTGAAGAAGCCCACACTAGCCGTGGACATCCCCACCAATGCCATGGCGGGTGCATGTAGTGGGTGCCTGCCAATTCACTTAACACCCTTCCAACATCAGAAGGTCACTGCCAGCAGTATCGATTTCTTTAGGGGGGTAACCTCGCCCCCAGGAGCAGCACAATAAAGGCTCCCTCACTGTGTTAGTCTCATGCCACAGGCCAGCCACTGCAGCTATGCTGCAAAGAAGTAGAGCTCACAATTTAGTACCCCTAGGCCACCCTCCTGCAATGAGCAGAGCAGAATGCACATAGAGGCCCCGTGCCGTGTTCCGTTCCGTATAAACTCTTGGAGTATGGTATTGAGGGAGCGAAACCGATCCCGCTCGATCAAGGCAGGGAAGTTGGCAAAAATAATAGTATCTGTGGTAAAACAATCACCTTCGTCAATGCTATTCTGGCCATAATAGGTAGTTGCCATGTGAATCAAAACACTACAACCTCGCAAGACACTCACAAGATTACCCTCCTAGTGTCCTCATCCAAGTGGTAAACCCGAACACCCAAGTAGCAGAATACCTTGGGCACCAAATGGATCCTAGCGGTGCGAGTAACTGCCAGAGGCACGGAGTCGGCTGCCTCCCTTGTGAAGGCACATACCTTGATCCAGTTAGTGCAGAATCCAGTCCCTTCGGCTAGATCAGCTAAAACGATGATTGCCCACTGTATCCTTGTGGATACCTCTTCACTGCCCCTCAGTCCACACTATCCTAGTGAACGGTTTGATGACTAGCGTGAACAGCATTAGCGACAGCAGCCCGCTGCATCTCCTACCCCTATGCACCACAAACAATTCAGTTATGCACCGGCCCATGCAAACCAGTGTGCAAGCATTCATATACAGAAGTGGAACCCATTTGCACCACCGCTCACTCAATGTCACCCCCTGCATTATCTCTGCAAGATATTTCCAGTGGAGCGTATCAAACTCTTTCCATACATCAATGGATAACACCACTGCCTCTCGGAAGATGTTTAACTGGGCCTCTCCCAGCACACGGTAAAGGAGTCGGATGTTGTAAGATGTGTTGCATTGTGGAATTAAGGTTTTCTGATTGGCATGTACCAATATTTGTAGATGAGGCTGCAATTGATTAGCCAGTACTTTACTGAGGATTTTATAATCCAAACTGAGCACTGAGAGCGGTAGGACTGGTCACCTCCAGAGCTTCACCAGTGGGCTTAAGTATGAACAGTATTAGTGCTTCCCTGAAAGTGTTGGGTAATTTCCCACAGGCAAAAGCCTCCACATACATATTTGCCTGTCTCAGGACCAACAGATTAGCATGTCTGATAAAACTAGGCTGGCGGCCTATCACTCCCACCCACGGCAGTTCATCAAGAGCACCCAGAATCTTGGACCACGTCCTGAGCCAGTCTGTGCGGGATGGGGTGCCCTCCCCCAGAACACCCGCCCTTCCCGGCCGTCTGTGTGGTCAACCATGAAAGGAGTCTCCCCATTCAACCCCCTTCCATATGTGAAGATGTATCTGCATCTATTTAGGAGGCGCATCTTTTCCAGAAGCTCCGCATGAGACTTCTGTTCCTCCCGTATCTAGGCCCTGACTCAGAGGTCCACCTGCACTCCCACCTTCAAGGTGCTGTATTGTATCCTCCACCATCGCCAGGTCTCTGGTAAGTGACCTCTGAACTCCAACTGAATTTCCGAGGCAGTAACCTCGTACCAACACTTTGAACGCATCCCACTTGACGTTATTATGGGACACCGATGAGTGGTTAGTCAGAAAACCTTCATGAATTAAGTCTGCCTGGGGTAAACAACGGGAGGGGGTGTCGGATTTAAAATCCAACACCTTCCTTAGTGTCCGCACAGACTGGAGTTGGAATAGTAAATTATACTATTCCAACATCCAGCGCCTCCCCTCCGCAAGTCGTCATTCCTACTTGCGGAGTAATGGTATGCGGAATCACAACGCAGTCGTTGTAACGACCGCGTTGTGATTCCCTGCGGGGGAAAAGGCTGCGGGATCACGACATAGATTCCTGCCTGGAGTTCCCTGAATGTGGTCTCATCTAGAAACAATCTGGAACCTTCAAGTAGGGCTAGACAACATGTGCTTGCCTCAATTCATACTAATGAGCAACGGGTTAGGGGGCAAATATGTACAACCCAACTAATCCATCAGTGCAGCTTGCCCCACCACCTCTGTGGAGCAGAACAGCGTATTAAGGCAAACATAGGTTGTGTGTGTAGGGAGAAGAATGAGTACTCTCTCCGCCCCACGTTTCACAGCTGCCAGGGGTCACGGAGTCCCCAGTTGTCCATCCAGTTCCAAAAATCCCTTGCAAGGGGGGACGGTTGGGGAGTCCACGTGTGACGGAACGAACCTATCAAGGTGTACGTCCGCCACACAGTTGTAATCGTGCCCCTCATCCCTTTGAAAACACTGGAGCCGAGTCACCTTGCGGAAGGACCGGGAACAGTGACATGACAAAGAGTGCCTGGCCAATGTTCGGGCTTAAATGCTGCCCTTTACGATGCGTAAGCCATCTAGTTCACCTAAGAGAATAACATAGCAACCCTCTTCATCAATCCTGGTGCTAATAGCCTCGAACGGTACATCTGACCTGACCCATAATAGGCCCCCTTGAACAATGTGGATTTGGTGGTTGCAAATATCTGGAAATGACATTTGCGCTGCAGGGCAATGATCTGGTCTCTATTCATACGAGTCTCCTGTAGGAAGGAGATGTCGCATCCCCTGTGTTTTAGATATGCAAATATTTTATAAGTTTAGAATTGGAGCTCATCCCCATTACATTCCCCATGAGGAAGGTACACTTAGTGGCCAGGGTCTGAATTGTGTCTGGAATTTGGACCCTCTGCCCGTCTCCGCCCACCTCCTCAGTGAGGTCCCCCTCTTCTTTCCCCATTACAATTGGATGGTACCACTCCCCAACTCCCACACCTCGACAACTCTAGGATCATGCAGCCCCTACAAGGACAATAAAGCTTGGGTAAATAGAATACATTGAATCACAACTTTCCCTCCTTAGGCCATGTTGGCAATAGAACATCAACAGCCCAATAGATCATCAGAATTTTCAAAAATCAAAATGCCAATACCAGCTCAACAGCAGGAGGTTTTTTTTAGGGGGCGGAGGCGTTAGCTGCTTCACTAGCCTGACCACCGCTATTCTGATCCCTTGTAGGACAGCTTAATAGGACCTGGCAGTTTGGCCCCAGAGTAGGCTAGCGAGCTTAGGTGTCATATAGCTGATCTGTTCCGTCCCTCTCCCCTGCTGCCCACTGCCGTTCATTGCCTGCAGCTGAGACACCATTCGGCAGGACCCTTGAAGGCGGGGGTTAATCATAAGTCTGCTGTTTGAGGGGTCAACTTCGAACCTTGGCGAAGAGTTCAAATGCCACTCTCAGGGTCAGTTGATCCAGACATCGGATCCCATCAATGTTGTCGCCACTCAGTCTCTGTAGCATGTGAAAGGTGGATCCAACAGTTCGTCCCTGATCTCCTGTGCTGTCTGGGTTTTGAAGGGACGAGCCGTTCATCCTGACCCTCTTCTCCTGTGTTTCGGAAGCGTTGGTTCACTCAAATGTTCAGCTTCGGTCCCCGCCTTATGTTTCTCCTTCTATTCACAGGAACCCTCAGGTGCATCAAGGATCCAGGGCTTCCTCACCCATTGTGGTCTGAAGACAGGCCGGAAAAAAAGTAGCACATAGCAGAACCCAGCGTCTCGAAACTGCTCCTTGACCACCACTAACAAAATCTGTTTCCTCCGCACGGCCATTGTGTAGTCAGGGGATATGTCAACAGCGCTCTGTAAAGGAGCAGCTTGGCTGGTCTTAGCTGCTTATACAATGCTTCCTAATTTCGATGCAGCAGAATTAACAACACGATTGGAAGATCTATTGAAGATTTACAGAACTCTTACACAGTTCATAATGCAAACACACACAATTAACCCTGCGTGGACTACTCAGGCTGCACAATCACAATTGGCTACCACGGGTATCAGGCCGCAAACGCTGAATGCCGTAATGGGAAAGATTACCATCAGTTGGGAGCAAATTATGTTCTGGATAGCTTAAAAACAAGCCTGCTTGAAGAAGTATTTCCACATATGGGCCCGCAGGAGAAACAGAATATTAATAATTTGCTTGCCAATGGGGCTGGCTCCCCCAGTGGAAGACTGTGCCACTTGAGGTACAGTTTTCACTGCAGTTTACACAGAACATTGCAACCCTTCACTGGCTGTCTTATCAGATGTATTGAAACAGCTTATGAATGAGTACAGGAGAAGCACCTGCCCTGGACTTAGGGATATTGCCGCAGTATCCACGATTATGTTGAGTAAAATAAAAGGAGAGGCAGCTGCCTTAGCTATACGCCAACGCCTAAAGGGAATTCACTCCTGCACAGCAGAAGCGGGAATTGCCTAAAATTATTGAAGAAACCTATGCTACACTAGGTAGAGATAATTTGGGAGCCAGACCTGGGAAACCACAACTTAAGAGTAATTCTGAAAAGGATAACTAAGCAAGCACCCGATTCTTCCAAGAAGAAATGGGATAATACACAAAACACAATCAAGTGGTGGGTCTCCTCAACAGGACACCACTGAAAAGAAATACAATTTTAGGAACCTTGATAACATTAGAAAGCCTGACAAGTATCAGCATACTGATACATGTTCCTCTAGTTCCTTTGTAAAGAGGTGGACAGTCAGAGAACAGATTGGAAGAGCAAGTGAAACCGAAGAGGGAATCACAACGCTCATCAGACTACATATTAAAAACAGAAGACAAACCAAAGACTTCTAAACTTCAATTAAAAAAGAAGAAGGTAGCTGGATGTGGGAGATCGCTAGGGGACCCCAATAGAAGCTCCCCTCACTCACCTCAATGTTTTCCGCCATTTCTGGTTTCCAATGACGCCAACAGGACCTGGAAGAAGAAACAAGGCTCAGTCAAAACACTAAAGAAGGACTATCCTTTACACAGGCGGAGTGGGAGGACAGCACGAAAGAGAGCCAATCACCGATGCAGGAGGGAGGAGTACAGGAAACCCTCAGAAACAGGAAGAGACTTAGAGAAGGAGGGAGGAGCGAAACCAGCAACAAAGAAGACGTCGAAGAGGAGAGGACCAGCAGAGAACCACAGGAGGATCCGTAGGACGTTGGAGAAGCCTATCCACCAGAGTGGAGAGGAGGAGATGCCGAACTAGACGGAAGTCTAGACGAGTGGTGGTCGCCCGACGTGAAGGAGCCGCCGCAACTCAGGAGAGTTGCGGCAGAGACAGTAAGTTATGCGGCAAGGGGGTGGGTGAAAGTGGAGAGTCAGGGGAGGTCAGAAGGGTAGTTGTAAATGAATTTCTTTTCCCTTTAATACGATTTTTCCCCTTTCTTTTTACAAGGCAGGGGAGAACAGAAAAAGGACCACCGCCTGGTGGATCAATAAACAGCTCAGATTTCCTCACTGCTTATAACTAAAAGGGGAAAATGTTCATTATTCACTAAGGGGGGGGTGATAGATATGTAGAAAATAAAGCGGTCCCATCACCTGCACAAAACAATACTTAGAGTGGCAACAATTCCTTTTGAGCAACCCTAAGAAGGGATAAAGGTATTATTTTTTTTGCACTATAAGAAAAAGAAAAGAGTCCTATCACCGATTGGTTTATCCTAGGTGTTAGAAGTGGGGGTCTCTAGTTGGCAGAGGTAGGTACCACTGTCCAAATAGGTACCCTTGCTTCTAGTCAGGGCAAGGAGATAACCCTCTGAGATAACCCCTGCTCACCCTCTAGGTAGCTTGGCACGAGCAGTCTAGGCTAACCAGAGGCAATGCGTAAAGTATTTGTACCAACACTCACAGTAACACAGTGAAAACACCACAAACTGACTCCACAACAGTTTAGAAAAATAAAGGTATTTTTAATCTAAACTACACAAGACCAAAACGACAAAAATCCAACATACACAGTTCAAGAATATGGTTTCAAAAAGAGTTCTAAGGTTGCGTTAAAATTCTTTAGGTTGCGATAGAATTCTCTACTGATGCGTGAAAAGTTAACAGTTGCGCCACGTTTACTCACAGTACCTTTTAGTTGCAACAAAGTTCCAAAAGCAGAAGCTGGTGCGGTGGAAAACAAGCGATGTGTTGCTCCTGAGACCCTGGGGAGGCGATGCGACAGCCCCGCTGCAGCAGCGGGCGTGTTGTGACGAATCCGGTCTGTATGGGGAGGAAGGCCACTTGTATGGATTCCGGTGCATAGGTTCCCTAGGAAGTTTGTTCTCACAAAGGCACGATGCGACGATCTCGTAGGGGCTGCGACGATCTCCGGGGCGACGATGCGCGGTCCAGCGGTGATCCTCTCTCTCGCAGCTCCTCGATGCGATGATTCTGCGACGATGCTCGCAGCGACGTGATGCGGTCCGCAAGCAAGCTGTGCGGCGATTTCACCCAGCGACGACAGGCTCTGCGACGATACTCGCAGCGATGTTCGATTCTCCCGCACCGGTCTGGTGTGTCCCACAAACGAAGGGTGCGACGTCGCTGCGACGATCTCGACCTCCGTAGCGGAGGGAAACTTCTCGCACTGTCGGGGATACGCTCCGCAAGCGAGCGATGCAACACTTTTCAAGTTCAAAAGTCACTCAAGCTTAGTTTCAAGCTTCCCAGCTCAGGTACAACTTCCAGAGGCCCCACAACTGGATCAAGTACTCTAGGAAGGACAGAACTCTCTCAGCAGAGTTCAGGGAAGCTGGGGGTGAAGTCCTTTTGTTCCTGGGACTTCAAAACAGGGAGCCAGCTCTTCTCAGGCCCTTGGAGATTCCTTCAAGACAGGGAACACAGCTCAGCAGCAAAGTCCTTCCCCTCTCCTTGGCAGCAAAGCAACAGGTCAGTCCAGCAGAGCAACAGCAGGACAGTCTTCCTTCTTCAGTTTCAGCTTTCTCCTTGGCAGAGGTTCCTTCTTGATTTCCAGGATGATCTAATTTTCTGTTGTCAGGGGTACTGTACTTATACCCCTAAAGTCTTTGTTCTCTCTGTGCATGTGGGCCCTGAGCCCGGTCTGAACCAGTTCTGGGGTTTCCTGAGTACTTTTTTTTGCTGGCTGCTTCTTTCCTTTCAGAGTGAGGGGCAGGGTCCTCAGCCGCCCAGCAGGGGGGTGGAGCCAGCATTGTGGAAGGCAGGCACAGCCCTATTCAGCCCAGATGCTAACTCCTCCCACCACTCCAGTTGCAAATGCAGTCATTCAGCCTAGTGCTGACTCATCCAGCCTCCTGGGGAATTCCCCAGCCCCTGTCACTCTCAAACCAGACAGTCAATACACAAACAGGCCCAGGCACACATAAGGGTCAGACAAGAGAACAGCAACTTTCTAAAAGTGCTGTTCTCAAATACAGGATTTAAAAACAATCTTTCCTAAAAGATGTGTTATTAAATTCTGAGTTCAGGGATACTAGATACTTATGTCCTATCTTGTTCCTATGAGAAGAAATGCTGTTAACCACTGTAGCCAGCATCCCCCATGTTAACCTATGGAGCAAGATAGCCTTACAGTAGTGAAAAATGAAAATGGCTGCCATTCACTACCAGAGCATGTCACCTGCACTAGTACATGCTCTACCTACATGCTCTACCTTTTACATACACTGCACCCTGCCCAGGGGGGTACCTTGGGCCTTCCATAGGGGTGACTGATGTGCACAAAAAGGGAAGGGTTAGGCCTGATCAGTGGGGACACTGACCAGGAGGACATGGCAGTTCTAAACTGCCCATAGGCACTGCAGTGGCAGGCCTGAGACATCATTTTAGAGCTACTCCTGTGGGTGGCACAATCAGTGCTGCAGGTCCACTAGTAGCATTTGTCATCACCAGCCCTGGCACACCCAGTGCACTTTACTAGGGACTTCATGGTGATACAAATATGCCAAACATGTATATCCAATCAGAATAACAATTTAAACAGAGAGCATATGCACTTTAGCACTGATCAGCAGTGGTAAAGTGTGCAGAGTCCTATTGCCAACAGCCACGGGTCAGGAAAAATAAGGGAGGAAGAAGCAAAAAGTTTGAGGATGACCCTGCAAGAAGGGCCAGTTCCAACACCAGGGAACCAAGAAACACCAGAGGCAGAGGACACTTTATAGGAAAACCACTAATCCCAGGAAGAGCCCTTAAATAATTTTCCTTTTGGGCCATTTTTGTTTTGTCTTTTCTGTCAATGATTCTCTCCCGCCCGGTGTGGTGAAGGTGTCTGTCCTTACCCTTCGTATGGAGACATACATACTTACTGTCTTTTTCTTCTCCTCTTATCTGCGAGCCTCCCAGGGGCCCCCTCCAGAAAAAGCAGAAGATCTGGAAGAGACAAGAAAGAAGGAGAACATTATAGAAGACTTTCAGTTAAAACAATCACTTTGATTTAAATTGTGAATTAACTCACACCAAAATTACACTTGTACATCCTCCTCCCTTCTTGTTCTGCCCATCCCTCCCACACTGGGATTAAAGTAAGGCATGCCCAGGCTACAGAGGCCTCCGCTTCTGAACAGAGAATTGGGCAGTGACGGTGCTGGTCATCGGAGCAGAAGTCACTATAGCTCGCCAGAACCTGATGGATAATGTGGTGATAGTAGAGCTGAGTGAGCATATGATGGCGGAAACACTTGATTGAAGGGTAAGTGTCCCCAATTGTTTATATGAAATAACACTCCAACTGGAGGGGGACATGACATCAATGCTCTTTTTTTGGGAGAATTTGTCATAAGGTTACAATATTCTTTTGGCTGAAAAACACTGGCCACCTGAGTTTGTAATGGAATGCCAAAGTGGAGAAGCAGTAATTTTACCTGCTAGTTCCGACCTCGTACCAGAATCAGTTAAACATTCAAACGCCAAGGAGTGCTAGAATGAATGATTGCAGCTACATCAGCAGTGCGAGCTGTTGCCTTAGCAGCTTCATCAGCCATGGAATGTCCTGCAACATGAACCCCAACACGAGGATGACTCAATGTATGGATAACATGAGCCAGTGCAAATGCAGGAGCTAGTGCTAATGCCCACTCCTTGGCGTTTGAATGTTTAACTGATTCTGGTAAAAACTCAGGTGGCCAGTCTTTTTCAACAGTATATGTCTATTTTACAGCATGGACAATCACAACTACAGTCCATTGTATTATTAAGCTGGACTCTTCAGACATTACATTCTGGTCACGTGCCATGGCGTTACATTAACAACACGAGTCAGTTTTTGGCATATGATTCAACTGAAAGAAAGATATTAATGGCACGAAGAGATGCAAAACATACCATGCTGTACATTGAAAAGTTAGACCAATTACCTTTCACCATGGCTGAGACACCTTCCACAGACTGGATAATCCATGGTTTCATCACCCTACCAGTCACGATTTTCCAATTCCAATAATGTCTACAATACCACGAAGTAGGTATGATGCGCTTGGCGACACAGACATTTTCTGTGAGGTTTGGTCCACGTTGCGCCTACATAGTCTACAACTCCCAGAACACCCCAGGAGAGAAGGCGGAGCAACAGCCATATAAGGAAGCGACGCACACAGAATAACGTGCATAATACTAGATTCGAACCGGTCTAATCAGTATCCTTGCGTTTCCCGACGAAGTTCCACGGCGCACAGAGGCGTCAAGTTCCTGTGATTGTATTGGACTCAGTGAGAGGATTCCCATACAGAGCCTTTTGCTTAGAGGCGGGTTCCGCCCGTTACCGATTGAAGAGAAGCGGTAAGGGTTCCGACCGGCTCCTGCCGGCCGTTGCCGGACTCTCAGATCGGGCGCTTCCCGCGGCATTTCCCAGTCCGCGATTGAGAGGGAGTGTTCACCATGTTTTCTGATACTGCGCTCCGAGGTAGGAGCAATACTTTATTAGTTTCTTCGAGGTGGTCGCGTTCGGACTAGGAGCTGTGAGTCACCTACAGCCTGTGTTCTTTTTCGCTCCATTGAGGAAGTTTCCGGGAGTATCTTTGTTTAACCCACGTTCACGAGGAGTGAACGGCCAGCTTTCCCGGATTCCTTTCCGTGACTTATACGTCTTCAGGATTAGATGGAAATATGGGAGGAAATACATTTAGACATATTGTTTTGTTCACGTTTTCAAGCATGGAGCCTGGATTGATTGTTTGGTTATTACCTTTTAGTTGCATTAAGGAACAGCATCGTTAAGAACAGAGAACTTACAGAACCTTAGGAAATTACATTTAAAGATCCTCGCTTTTCTGCAATTATTGTTGTAGGGATCCAGACAGGTGTGTAGGGGATCAGGAGCTTGGGTTAGCTTTAGTCATAAGGTGCACTCCTCTGTTTTATGTTGATATGCTTCTTCTAACTTTCTTGGGATCAGGTATGATGTAATACCGTGTGGTCTGAAGGAAGACAGAGTCTGCGTGTGTAGTATAACGTCCAAGGTAATTGGAATTCCTAGCGAGACTTAAAATGAGTGTAGTCTCGCATGTTCTTGTATTTCATGGTGTATATTTGTATTTCAGACTCTACTCCCTGCTGTACCCTTCCTACCCTTCCCTCACTTGATCGTCCTAATCCTCTGTGCATTCATTGTAGGAGTTGGGGGGGATCAAGGGGTGGAACCCTTATTGCATCAATCAAATCGGAGGAGCACCTGTCTTGGGACAGGAACGTCACAGAATAATGCACCCACGATATTTGCTCCTCCCGGTTCGAGGGCTGTAATAAGGTTACACCATGGAGGAAGTCCTCCAGGCGCTATCCACAGTTCAGCAGGAATTGGCGGCCTCCAGAGCAGAGACAGCGGTACTAAGAGAGAGAGAAGAAAGAATAACAAAAAAAACCTTTGATGTAGCCACGGGGACTCCCCAGATACACATCACCGTCCCTCCTCCCATTCCCTTGGCAAACCCAGAAAGATACGAAGGTGACCCACAAAAGATACAAGTGTTTATAACGCAGATCATGATGCATTTTTCCTGTAAACCTTCATCTTTCCCAAGTAATCATTCACGGGTGGCGTTTGCAATCTCATTTCTTGTAGGTGACGCTGCAAATTGGGCGATGCCTTTAGTTAGGAATAACTACCACATATCAGATTGGGAAGATTTCTGGGCGGCTTTAGAAGAGGGGTTTGACAGACGAACCACAACCTTCAGCGCAGACAAAGAGCTCTTGAAGTTGAGACAAGGGAGAAGTGAGTTAGTGACGTGTTTGACTTCATTTAATAGACTAGTGGCAGAGGCAGCTTGGCCCGAAGAAAAGAGGATGTCTCTTTTTTACCAAGGCCTCTGCGAGGAGTTGAAAGACGTCATAGCTAGGATCGACCCCCAACCCCGCTCTTGCGTTGAGCTCATCAGCCTCTCCTTGAGGTTAGACGGACGCATAGCAGATAGAGGAGGAGATAGACACAAGGGAGGAAGGGAAGGTTATAGACTGGATCGAGGCCCTAGGAAGGAAGCGACTAGTAATGAGGTCGCCTCTGAACCCATGGAAGTGGGGGCAATTTGTGCACCACGGACACGTCTTGAGAGGGAGAGCAGACGATCCCAGGGGCTCTGCATGTATTGCAGTAAAAAAGGGCATTATGTACAGGATTGTCCCCTGAGGCCAAAAAAACTTGACAGTGGGCAAGGAATGGAGACTCCCTTCCTTGGCCACCACTCAATTGAAGGACACTGAATCGCACAACGTGCTCTCAATGGGCTTAGTATTCAAACAACACGTATTCCAAGTGATGGCTATGCTTGAATCTGGGGCCACTGGGAACTTCATAGATAGCGGGTTAGTAAAACAGCTAGCCATCCATAGTGTACCCCAAGATATTCCGGAGGTGGTGTTGGCTGTGGACGGCAAACCCCTGACTTCCGGACTACTTTTAGAACGGACAGAGACAGTACAGCGATCGGTTAGGATGGGAGGGAGACAGCATGTGGATACTTTGGCCTTGAATAGTATCGAAGCTCCCCAGTATGAGGTGATTTTGGGAATGCTGTGGTTTTGTCATAACCCCACCATTAATTGGAGAGACAAAACTGTCCAGCTTCTGTCCGAGGAGTGCCAAGAGCACATGTACCTAGAGCCTGAATCATGTGCTACTATGTTGGCTCACCCGTTTTTTACTGGCAACAGCAGCCGAAAAGGAGGTGGTTTTGCCACGCAAGTACGCTCCGTTCGCTGACGTTTTCAGTAAATCCCGGGTGGAGAAGATCCCGCCACATAGGTCGTAAACACTATAAGCAACCGATATCCTCTCCCCCTCTGTCTTGTTGGATCAAGTGCGCGAAGCAGAGATTTACACCAGACTAGATCTTAGGGGCGCGTATCACCTGATATGCGTACGAGAAGGGGACGAAGGGAAGACGGCCTTTAAGACGCTCTATGGTCTTTACGAGTACACAGGCTCTGTAACGCCCCTGCGGACTTTCAGTTCTTCCTGAACGATGTACTGAAAGAATATGTGGATCATACAGTAGTGGTCTATACAGACGATATATTGATTTATTCAAAGTCTGAGAACAACCACACTGAACACGTTAGGCAAGATCTAAGAACCTAAGAAGACACCACTTGTATTGCAAGCTGAGCAAGTGGGAGTTCAGCGTGCGTGGGGTAGAGTTTTAGGGGGTTATGCTCCGTCCGGATGGTTTGGGGATAGCATAACAAAAGATACAGGCAGTACAGGAATGGCCAGTACCACACAATGTTCAGGAAGTGCAGTGCTTTCTAGGTTTCGCTAACTATTACCGTAGATTCATTCAGGGATTCTCACAAATAGCCATACTAATCACCAGGTTACTCTGGAAGGGAGTGCATTTCGGATGGACTCAGGAGGCCGCGGCAGCCTTTGAGTTGCTGAAAAAGGCATTTACCTCAGCGCCAGTGCTTAGACACCCCCAAATGGGAGCCCCCTTCATTGTGGAAGCAGACGCCTTGGAAGAGGCGATAGGAGCCATCCTCTCGCAAAGGGACAAACACACCGGACAGCTCCATCCGGTAGACTACCTCTCCAAGAAGCTTAACTCTGCATAAAAGAATCACAACATTGCAGAGAAAGAGTTGCTGTCCATCAAGAAGGCCTTCCAGGAATGGCGTCCTTACCTGTGGTGGGCACGGTACCCGATTACGGTGTATTCAGATCACCGGAATTTACAGTACCTCAAGACGGCTAGACATCTATCCCAAAGACAGATAAGGTGGATGCTTTTCTTTGAGGAATACGACTTCATCATCACCTTCCAAACCGGATCAGAAAATCGTATTCCCTATCCCGGCTTGCCACACACACCGACAAAATAGCCACCCCTGATGAAGCCATTATAAACCCCTCCACAGTGATATGCGCTCTCAAAACCGATCAGTACTTGGATGACATACGACGTAGTAGGAGTCCTTATAAGTGGAGCAAGTGCGCTAGAGTGAAACCAGACAGAGATATAAAACATGGTTTGCCTTTTCAGCTCAATAGACTGTTTCTCCCCACAATGGATTTGAGGAAAAAGGCTTATGCGTGGTGTCACGACTTCCCTTTGGCTGGACATCCAGGCATGAGAAAGAGAACGCTTTTGGTGCAAAGATATTTCTGGTGGGAAACATTGGTTCAAGATGTTAGGGTTTGGGTCTCTAGTTGTGAAAGTCGTGCACGAGGCAAATGGGACTCGTCGAAAAAGAAGGGAAACTCATTCCCATGCCCACACCACTGTCTCCCTGGCAACACATCGGTTTGGATTTTATCACAGGGCTTCCAGTGGATCAGGGGTGTTCTGCAAACCTAGTGGTGGTGGACAGCCTTACCAAAATGGGACATTTTGTTCCGTGCAAGAAACTGCCCAAAGCCGGACAAACAGCCCAACTAATACTCCAGAACATCGTTAGGCTATATGGAACACCCAAAGTCATCGTATCAGACAGGGGCCCTCAATTCATAGCAAGCTTCTGGAGGATGGGGTGTCAAGCCCTGCAGGTTGAGTCGGCGGTGTCCACTAGCTTCCACCCACAGACGGATGGACAGACCGAGAGGCTAAATCAGACTCTGAAAAAATACTTGAGATGTTACGCCACCAAGACACAGGAATCCTGGGTTTCCCTGCAATGGATGGCCGAATTGGCATACAACAATGCTCCTCACAGTTCGACAGGGGTTTCACCGTTCATCGCTAATTATGGTTTTGACGCCAGAATCCTGCACATTGGTTTGCCTGAGGCCTCGCAAATCAGCAGTCTGTCAGTGCTCATATCAAGAAACTGACAGAGGGACATCTTAAAGTGAGGAAGCAGCTGTTGAAGGCAAAGCTAGTGTACAAAAGCTGGAAGACCGCCATCGGATCGAGGGGCCACAATATGCTGATGAGGACCTAGTGTGGTTGTCCACGAAAAACATCAGGTTCAAGCTACGCAGTGTATTTGCACCCTAGATTCATTGGCCCCTATCCCGTGGTGAAAACGATTAATCCAGTGGTCTACAAGCTGCATTTGCAGTGTTCTATGAGGATCCATCCGGTGTTCCACTGCAGTCTCCTGAAACCTGCAGTAGGGGCTAGGCGGAGGGCACCCCCTCCGGTGGCTACGGATGGTGGGCTGGAATATGAGGTGAAGAGCATCAGGGACTCCCAGTACAGGAGAGGGACGCTCTGCTATCTTGTCTCATGGAAGGGTATACCTCGGAAGATGATTCCTGGGAGCCTTGCAGTAATGTGCATGCACCGTCGGCGGTTCGCTCCTTCCACCGTAGGCACCCTGAAAAGCCTGGTCCTAGGAGGCGCTTGGCGGGGGAGGATCTACAGTGAGGTTTGGTCCACGTTGCGCCTACATAGCCTACAACTCCCAGAACACCCCAGGAGAGAAGGCGGAGTAACAGCCATACAAGGGAGCGACGCGCACAGAATAACGTGTGTAATACTGGATTCAAACCTGTCGAATCAGTTTCCTGGCGTTTCCCGATGAAGTTCCACAGCGCACAGAGGCGTCAGGTTCCTATGATTGTATTGAACTCGGTGAGAGGATTCCCCTACAGAGCCTTTTTCTTAGAGGCGTGTTCCACCTGTCACCGATTGAAGAGAAGCAGTAAGCGTACTGACCAGCTCCAGCCGGCCGTTGCCAGACTCTCATATCGGGCACCCCCCAGCGGCATTTCCCAGTCAGTGATTGAGAGGGAGTGTTCACCAAGTTTTCTGATACTGTGCTCCGAGGTAGGAGCAATACTTTATTAGTTTCCTCGAGGTGGTCATGCTCGGACTAGGAGCAGTGAGTCACCTACAGCCTGTGTTCTTTTCGCTCCACTGAGGAAGTTTCCGGGACTATCTTTGTTTAACCCACATTCACGAGAAGTGAACGGCCAGTTTTCCCTGATTCCTTTCCATGACTTTTTTGCGCCATCAGGATTAGATGGAAATATAGGAGGAAATACATTTAGACATATTGTTTTGTTCATGTTTTCAAGCACGGAGCCTGGATTGAATGTTTGATTATTAACTTTTAGTTGCATTAAGGAACAGCATCGCTAAGAACGGAGAACTTACAGAACCTTAGGAAATTACATCCTCGCTTTTCTGCAATTATTGTTGTAGGGATCCAGACAGGTGTGTAGGGGATCAGGAGCTTGGGTTAGCTTTAGTCATAAGGTGCACTCCTCTGTTTTATGTTGATATGCTTCTTCTATCTTTCTTGGTATCAGGTATGATGTAATACTGTGTAGTCTGATGGAAGATCGAGTCTGCGGGTGTAGTATAACGTCCAAGGTAATTGGAATTCCTAGTGAGACTTAAAATGAGTGTAGTGTTGCATGTTCTTGTATTTCATGGTGTATATTTGTTTTTTAGGTTCTACTCCCTGCTGTTCCCTTCCCACCCTTCCCTCACTTGATCGTCCTAATCCTCCGTGCATTCATTGTAGGAGTTGGGGAGATCAAGGGGTGGAACCCTTATTGCATCACTCGAATCCTGAGGAGCAGCCCATCTTGGGACAGGAACGTCACATTTTCCTTAGCGTTTTCGAATGAGAGGATACTTTGAGCGGATCCCTAGTATGCAAGGATATTTCACTTAATGTGGCATGCAATACTTCAGTTGCAAACTTGTCTTGTTATCTGAAGGGTTCTCTGTCTGCCATCATTCATACAGTTTTCAAGCTACTCTCTTATGGGAGCTATTTGATGCTGAATGATCAAGGTTGCTGCAGAACGGAACCAGTAATCGCTTATCTGGTAACGGTGAATTCTATAGTAACTTGTTGTACACAAGTTCTGTTTCCACCTACCTGCACAGTTAGGGAGGCAACACTATGGCCTTCGATACATGTTTACAACATAGGCTTTGATTGTCTAAGCAAACTGAAAGCCATTCTTTTTCAAAAAGCCAGACCAAAGCCAGAGAGACATTTGGTCTACAGGTTGTAAGGTCCTCTGTATTTTGGGGAGCTGGTCCACTGTATCTTTAATATGTCTGATTCGAAGGGAATACCGCACTTTGTTAACTATATTGGACCTAAACTGGTTAGCACATTTCAAACGATTTTCAGAGTTATGCCATCTTTTATACACTCTGTGT
The DNA here is from genome assembly GCF_964261635.1 of Lissotriton helveticus. Classification (NCBI taxonomy): domain Eukaryota; kingdom Metazoa; phylum Chordata; class Amphibia; order Caudata; family Salamandridae; genus Lissotriton; species Lissotriton helveticus. Next base: position 1,687,762,528 of record NC_136057.1, on the reverse strand, counting down.
TGGGAAGTGTCTTTGAGGTCTACCGCTTGTTCTGCTACTTGTGGTGGGAATTCTGATTTTCAGTGTTCCACTCCACAATGGACTTTCCAATTCAACCTGGAATGGAGACAGCACTGGCTGTGCTATGATGCTGTGAGCGCATGATACACAGCTTCGGCATACCTCAGCTTTGAGAACTGAATGAACACGGATTCTTGTCCTTCTGACCTGTTTGGCATCACTGCGTACAACCTGTATTGGATCTATGTCTCGGATCACAATTGGTTGTGCCACTGGACATTGAAGTACTGATAAGGCCCATGGGTATTGTTGTCCCCAGCGTCATCTATTGGTGATGAATGCATTCTTCTAGCCACCCTGAGATGCTTTGGCTTCTAGTGAACTGGACACAGCGCTACGATACGATTACAGGATGCAATCCCTCCCTCAGCAGATGCTGTGGGAACTGGATGGAAACCCCTGTGCAAGGTGGGAAAAGAAGAACAGGCACTGGGTTAAGGTGCTGCTAATAATTCTGTGCTACAATTGTATCACAACAACACTGTTAATTTAATATACACCACACATGTTTATAGTCAAAAATATATCTTTATTTTGTCTATTATGTATATTTAATTTCATTAGAAATTGATGATATATATTTTTCTTTTTTTCCCCCTTTTTTTCTCTTTTCGCACACAATTAAGAAAAAGTGATAAAACAGTGTTTAAAAATCCGAGTCTCGAACGGAATCTACAGACATGTCGATGTGCGACGTGTCTGTAGATTCCGTTCGAGACTCGGTACAATCAAGACATAGGCTTGTAACAGAACCCTGTCCATGATAAAGAGGTCACCAATTCGTCACGTGGGCCTTATCAAGGAATTACCTTATATCCGTTACATCAGCCAGCGTTATAACGTGCTTCACATTTAGGATCCCCAACAAGTCTCACGCAAGACCTACATCCTTCAGTCTTATCGTTTGGAGACGTAGTATCACAGTAACCAGACATCTCTTCACGATTATAGGACTGCGCTTTCACTTTAGCAGACAAGTTTATCGGCTACAATCAACAAGGATATGCTTTGCTGATTTTATTAGAACAGATTCTACAACTATTTCAACTTCATACATATAGGAAATAGAAACAGGTGCCACACGACTATTAATATTGGTGTTTCCGAAATAATTACAGTCAGATCAGTTTTTTAGATATAAATATATCTTTAAGCACTTTGGTGTAGAAGTCATAGCCAGATATCAGCATATTTCATTCCATACTTCATAGTAAATTGGTATGCCACTGGTAAATTCACCCTGAGGAAGGTTGAACACCGAAACACGTTGGTGCAAATGTCTGTTTGATACCAGTGTTTTCTGTATATTATTCATTGATCAATTAGTGCTTATATATTGGACACATTCATCTTTGAAAAGCATCACAATTAATTTGTTGATTTATATATATTTTTTCTGAGTGGCTTTAGGTGTTTAGGAATTAATTTGTTCTTGTTCAGAAAGGGATTGGATTTGATTCATTGTTATTTGATCAGGTCTTGATACAACAAAAAGGTTTTTAAACACTGTTTTATCACTTTTTCTTAATTGTGTGCGAAAAGAGAAAAAAGGAAAAAAAAGAAAAATATATATCATCAATTTCTAATGAAATTAAAAATACATAAGACAAAATAAAGATATATTTTTGACTATAAACATGTGTGGTGTATATTAAATTAACAGTGTTGTTGTGATACAATTGTAGCATAGAATTATTAGCAGCACCTTAACCCAGTGCCTGTTCTTCTTTTCCCACCTTGCTATTTCCCTGTCATGGGTCTTATCCAATTTTGACTAGGGGCCCCAATTTTTCCCAGACTGGAAACCCCTTTGCTCCATAAACCTGCTTCGACGTGCGCCCCTGGGAACGCCGTCTGCAGTTGACAGCAATGTTGCGACTATCACTCAGAACACGAAGAACTGGCTTTTCCGTGTGGGAGGAACGATTTGACCCATTTCTTTTTTTTTTAATGACTAAAAACAATATTTTTCCTAGGCACCTTGGCTTTCTGATTGCTTGGGATTTTTAAAAGGTATAATTACTTTTTAAGGCTTTTATGAATATTGTAAAGGGAAGCTTGCTTTTACAGGAATTTAAAAATGGTTTTAGACCATTTTACCTTGAATTCCATTATGGCATGCTGACTTTTTAGATAGCTGTTATATATCGACCCTTAGTATGAGGAGTAGGTGTTATGTGCCAGGGTTACGCCCATGTAGCGAAGCTGCTCATTTCTTACATTGTCCTCTTTTTCACAATAACATTTCACCTGTGACCTTTTGCACATATTTGCATGTGTGACAATCATGGATTCGTTTCTCTGAAATTACTTCTGTTTAAACATCTGGCTTGGTATAACATTATCACAATGCCTCGAACACCAAGTACAAGGAGTCTACGCACAAATATACAAATGTCATTCTATCATCATACACGGGGCAGCAAACCTATCTACATATCCATAACGTTGCTAATCTATACATACACCGCAAGGATGCTTTTTAATGTACATAATCAGCATCTCATAGAATTAGCTGAGGAGGCACTTCAGCTGAAACGAAGGGTCCCTGCATGCTGAGGCTTCACCACGCAGCGATCTGACATCTTTGTGAGGGGTGTCCAGTTCATGACCAAGACAGGGTCCTATATTCTCTATCGCCAGGTAATGATGTTGGATCGTCCCTTGGGGGGATTCTTGGCTTCACACCTAGACACACTCTAGGTACACACAGAGTAGGACTGCATAGTAGGGGCACACCTAATTCCTACCTTGTTTTTAAATGCCTGCATATATACACTGTCTTAGCACCATGGTAGATCTGTATCTACTATTTACTCTTTTGGTTCTTGTAATCACTTTCATCTGCTTCTGTCTACTGATAAATCGCAGCACATGTATTTTATATAAGAATAACGTTGGTTCAATAAATATATTTAAAGCTGCCCACTGTGTATTCTCTGTATATTTCGCTGAGAACTAGTAAGCACGAGCGACTGAGCTAAAGGTTCAGTCGGTTACCATGATCCCCGAGGGGTCAGGGATGTCATTTTCAGCGGTTGCTAAAAGCCATGTGCTCCCTGGTAAGATTAGGGGGGCTTGAGGTGGCACTGTGAGTTCGCTGGTCTCTGGGCAACATATCATGAGGTGGTTCTCAGAATCAGTCTAGGCACCTCACCCAAAGTTTATGTTGTCGAACAAATGTGCAGATCCTACAGATTAGTGGGAACTACACAACAAGGTGTGTGGACAGTAAAGTGTGAGGTGAAGTTCGCGCATGAGCCCGGTAGAGTTTTGAATGAACTGGTGCTTCTGGGGGAGATGTGTGGCGATCCTGACAGAGTGTTCCTGTAGTGAAGCTTGCTAGAGTGCTGAACTGTGTGACTGTGATAGGTACATACTCAAGATTCACTTATGCTACGCCAGTGGTTAATTTGTAGGGGGAAAAAATATGTGCCGGGGCTCTTGTCAGGAAGTAGCTTGCACCAGCCCATTTCTCCTGTTGGCGATGCTTAAAACAGAACTAACTACTAACCATAAAAGTGGGGAGAGGATGTGGTGCAATGGCCAAAGCTGCCAACTTCAGAGCTGGGGAACCAGATTCAAATCTCGGCATCAGGTCAACATACCGTGATTCTGGGCAAATAACTTAATCTCCCAGTGCCTGCCATGAATAAATGTGTCCTTAACTGGTGCCTATGAAAAGTGCTGGTGTAGATGATTAAGTGCTGGTGCTGAGCACTAGAAACCACTGGTACAAATTAAGCACTGAGCTAAGCACACCACTTGGCACCAGATCCATTTTGCATTAAACCACCTTCATTCAACTTTTCAGCACTCCTGATTACAACTCAACCATGTTCAAAACTTTAACAATCACACTCCACTTATCAAATTCAACACAACTTGGCTCAGCGAATTCACATTTCTATAGTGACAGTTACTTTACCAGTGCACATTCTCTGCGCCATGTCCTTTATATCTGTAAAGGAGCGCAATCTATTGTGCCCATTTTGCACTGGGCTTTGACTGCATGAAGTTAGTAGAGATTGTGTTCAATGTTCACTTTAGAGCTGGGTTATGCATTTTAGAGAGATGGCAAGTAGTAGTCTGTTTTGCGAGCTCATTCTAGAATTGCACTTGGTAAGGCGTACGCTCAGGACTCTGGGGTTTTTCTCCTTAATTGGGCGCTTCATGGAACAGCTCGAGTTAATGTTCTATATACTTATACATCACAATTTAGGTAGGTAATTATGGACAGAGCAACGCAACTCCTCGCTTATCCAAAAGCGGGAGCCGCCATGCCCCGCAGTCATCCTCTTGGTCTAAGTGAAAAAGAATATTTTTTTAAAACGAAAAAGGAAACCTACTGATATGAAAATTCAGCTAAGTAACTCAGCGAGTTAGGCACTCGCTACTGAGATAAGGTGACACCAGTTTAAGAATAATGCAGTCAGTGGCCGAAGTGGGGGGGCGGGGTCTGAGGGGAACGACATGCCCTTACTTTTTTTATTTTAGGAATAACAGTTCCCCTACTTTTTGTCAAAGGTCAACCATTTAGGGACAGCTAATTCCATGAGTTGAAAAGCTTCAGCCAATGTGTCATTCAGGGAGGCTCACGAGCTGTGAAACCGAGAGAGGAGCAGACAGCTAAACAAGCCTTCTTGGCAGGGTGTCTGATTTCTTGAAAGTGTAGTTGTGCACAAATGCTCAACCTGCAAATGTAAAAGGTGCCTGGAAGCCTGTATTGGCTTTAACTGGTGGAATCCCTTGAAGCTTCCTGGTGATACACATTTAATCATTTTGAAAGGTATTGTAAGGGAGCTACCCACTAGGATGTTGTATCTACTTTTAAAAGATAGTTACCTAAAAAAAATTGCTTCCTGATGACACACATTTATTCTTTTTGAGGGGTATAGTAAGGGAAGCACAAGCTAAGCTGCGATGGGGGTGCTTTAAAGACAGTTATAAAAAAACATACACTATGTACAGCCTGCAAAAAAACTATATTTTGGAAACACTATCTTAAACCTTTTTGCGCATTCTGTAGCAGCCTGTCATATACTGTGTGTAATGCAAGTTTAAAAAGACAGCGTGCATGATCACAGCGCTTACTGCCACATACTGGGACCTGGTAGCACTAAACATACACAAGCCACTATTCTCCACTGCACCAACCAGGATTTGGTGAGGTGCATTAACTAATAGCAGTTTCATAATGTACAATAGTGTATTTCCCACTGATTATCATTAATTTTCATTTAAACTGTGTGGTATTTTACATGAAGTTACCAGAAGGTGAAAGACTGAAAAAAGTAACAGAATATTTTAAGCCACGCCCACACCCTCACTCAGTCGACCCCTGCCCTGTTCACTTGCGCACAGCATCACAGTTCCTATACTTTTTAGGTCGAGCCTGGCGGCAGTGCGTATGCGCTGCTCGCTCTGCGATGCATGCTGTATTAGGGTATGTTGTTGAAGCATTTCCCACTCTCTGCCCATATTTGTCATTGGTTTTGGGTCATTGTCCTTCTTAAATGGTGGCTTCTGTTTCGTAATTGGGCTTGTTAGTACCGCCTTGTCTCCATTTGTTACGGCCCATAACAACTGGACCTTTTACTTGGCTGGTTACACGGCCTGCTTTATCTAGGGGGTGAGCACTATTTTTAGGTCTCGCCTCTCAATGCGCATGCGCATTGAGCAGAGCGAGACTATAGCGACTTAAACAGACTTCACCCAACTGAGCGATTTGGTGCTGTGCCCGTACGCTTTTAGGTCAATGCGCAAGCGCATTGACCTAAAATGCGCGTGCACATCATCAAATCGCCATCTGTTCCCTCAGCCGCACTCCTCCCACACCTTTGAAGTGAAGCTTAGCTTCACTTCAAAGGCCCCTGCTGCTTCACACCCTCATCGCCGCTCGCCCCCTCCCCTGCCCGCCGTGTCGCATTTCTCCTCCCCCCTCCCCACAGCAATGCCCTCCGTCTTGTTTTCTCACTCGTTCCCAGTCACCCTCCTTTCCCCTGCCTTCCCTCCTTTTCTCTCACCTCTTTCCATCCCTTCCCTGGTTCTACATCCCACCCTTCCCTATAATCTATGCCCTCTCCCTCCTCCCCTTCCCTCTGTCTCTTCCCTGACTCCGTTCATAGTCTCTCCCTTTCCATTCGATCTTCCTCGCTCCCTCCTCCCCTTCCACTCTTCGCCCCCCCCCTGCCCGCCTGCACCACTCTATCACTTCTCCTCCCACCTCCCACGGCCGTCCTTTCTGCCCGGCTTGCACAAACATCACCCAGAGCACTTCAGTTCAATCCCCAGCCCCCCTCCCAGCGCTGCCTTGTTATTAGTTTTGCTTTAGCCATGCTGCACAGTTTCGTGGCTGCTGTACAGTATTGCTAACACCCATTGGCAGAGCCTAAGGACAGCTCTATTGGCTTTGCCAATGCTTGTAATTTCCATGACGAACTTTACATAGCTCCTCTCACTCACCCTCACCCTCACACATCCTCACTCACCCTCACACACTAAAAAATCTCGAGCGCACTCACACTCACACTTCCTAAACAGCAAAAACAATCATTTCCTCAAATCCTCACTCAAACACTCACACTCACCTACCCTCACACCCACAAACACACTCACACACCCTCACTCACATTCACACCCTCACACCTTCACACCCTCAACACCTCATACACACACACCCTCACTCACCATATACACTCACCCTCACACATCCTCACTCACCCTCATACACTAAAAAAGCTCTAGAACACTCACCCTCACACATCCTAAACAAAACAAAGACTCATTTTCTCAACTCCCCCCCCAACAACCACATCCTCCAACTACAACCTCAAACACAACACACTAATGCCACAGTACCACTCAATGCCACAACACCTCTAAATGCCACAGCAACACTAAATAACACTGCACCACTCAATGCCACAGCATTACTCAATGCTACAACCTCACTCAATGCCACTGCATCACTTAATACAACGGCATCACTCTATGCCACAGCAACACTAAATAGCACAGCATCACTCAATGCCACAAAAAAAACAATGCCACAGCATCACTCAGCACCACTCAACGCCACAGCAACAGTCAACGCAACAACAAAAAAATACCACAGCACCACTCAATACCACATCAACATTCAGCGTCACAGCGTCACTCATCGCCACAGCGTCACTCATCGCCACAGCGTCACTCATCGCCACAGCATCACACAGCGCCACAGCATCACACAGCGCCACAGCATCACTCAGCGCAACAGCATCACTCAGCGCAACAGCATCACTCAGCGTCACAGTGTCACTCAGCGCCACAGCATCACTCAGCGCCAACATAGCATCATTAGTTCAAATATGTTTTCACAATGTTTCAAAATTCCAAATGTCAAACTAAATCTTAAAATTTCACTTCTGTTCTTCAATTTTCGTCACAATAAAATACACAAAACATAATCTTCACTAAATATATTCAATAAAGTTTAAGCTATTAGCAATATAAAATAAAATGCTTTTTATTTACGTATTGATTATTACATTTTTTTAAAAACCACTGTCTTTTATTTATATCAATACATATAAGTCACGTAAATACAAAACATGTTGCATTACAAATGCTAAAGGTGTCACATTTACAAAAGTAAAAACTATTGGCTTAGTAAAAAAAAAATATATTAATTTAGCTATTAAAAAAAACAACACATAAATTAAAAAAAAAATATTTATAACACCAATAGCTCTAACTTTTCTATTGCGAGACCTATTGCATTTCCAATGCTTGTTGTTATTAGCACTGATGGGGACAATGGCAGCTTCTTTTTGGGGAATCTGCATAATGATTGCGGCATCCGCTTTAGGGACGCCGGGATCATTTTCAATGTTATTAATTTTTGTTGAGCGAAGCGTACACTTCTGGGACACCACGCTCTGTTTAATTATTTTTTTTAAAACTTTCATAGTGAGCGTTGTGCCCGCTTAAGGGACACCGCGCTCTGTTTGATTATTTGTTTTTTAAACTTTAACACTTCAACACTCAGTGCGGCGCCCGCTTCAAGGACACCGCGCTCAGTGTTAAAGTTAAATAAACATTTGCAATGCAATATATCTCGCATTTATGCGAGTTTAACCCGTTGGCTGCGCCGCCCGTTTTACGTAAGTGCGGCACTCCCGCCAATGGCCGACGGCAGTATGGATAGGGTTAAACTATTGTCATTTACAATGCCAATAACTTAAACTTGCGTAAATGCAAGACCTATTGAATTGCAAATGCTTGTTTCTCATGCACTACGAACACTGTTTGCAGTCTATGCAATGAGGTAAAAGGGTATTCTAGCGGCTAAAAAAAGTATTACATTCCCGACAATGACATAACTACTCCCTCGACGATGTAAGCACCGGAGAGGTCAATCTTGAAGACAGAGTGCCCAGACCGTAGTGGGTCTTGACCAAAAGATACAAGTTTCCAAGTTGATACAACAGGTGGCGGAGACAGCACGGACTTAAAATAAATATTAAATGTGCATGGCATCTACGAATAGAGACAGCTATAATATAGGCTCAATGACTCTTTCAATTTTAAGACAAACTTTACCTTTTTCCTGCTAACACCAGCTCTCTGTTGCTGGGGAAAAAATCGGAAGTATCAAGAATATATACATTACATTTAAAGGGGGGTCCTTTACACTGATTAAAAAACAGCGGCACAAAATGACGCAGACGTACCCCCCAAATTAACACAAAGCAGCAACCAACAGAACATTACTCAAGAAGTAGCCTCGCTACTTGCTTCCTTCCATTTTGTAATGTCGTAATGTGCACCAATGAAAACTGTGTAGCCAAGTATAGTGAACGTCTCTTTTATTTACTTAAATTCCCTAAAGAGCGCCGAGCCGAGCTGTCCGCATTGCCGGCTTTCGCGCCTCTGATGCATGCTGCGCGCGCAGCCGCCAAGATGGCCGCCGCACGTCACGGCGTGACGTGCAACAACTAGTGCGCAACACTACATATCTCCCCTTTTTCCAAACAAGGAACATTTAACTTACAGTCCGCTGTCCATCTCAAAGTCCCGAAACCTTGCAGGTCTCACCACGGTTCTCCCTCTCCGGGTTACCTTAGCTGGGGTTAACGTCTTCTCTTTCTCCTGGTTCTCTGTTCCAATCCTTCCCTCTATCAGCGCCGCCGCGCTCTCATCAGTTCTCCTCACTTCCCTTTCCATCACAGCATCTTGGCTACCTTCAGGGATTCTCTCCGCCTGCTGCTCGCCTCTTCTCTCCTGCAACTCTACACTGGGTGGTACCTGCTCCTCGTTTGGTTCCTCTATGTCCTCCAAATCTGCTCCTCCTTGATGCCATCGTAAAACCTTGTTCCATCTGGCCATGCGGTCTTGGGACCATACATTCCCATCACTCAGCAAGGCCGCTCTGTTGTATACCTCTTTAACTTGCATGGGTTTACTGTATTTACTGTCTCCCTTCCTCTGCAACGTTGCCAACTTTACTCGCACCCACTCGCCTTGTTCCAGCTCCGTGCTTTACACATTCCTGCGGTTGTTGTAGTAGTTGGCATAGATGGTCTGTGCCCTTTCCAAGTTGGCTCGTACCACTGCAGGGGACCACTCACTCGTTATGGTTTTTTGCTTCCACACGCGGTTGTCGCGAGTAAATGGTTCTCGGCCTCTCAGTATCTGGAAGGGGCTGTACCCCGTTCCGGTGGGGGTAATCCTGTACGCCCACACCGTGTGCCATATCTCCTTTTCCCAGTCTTTGTTGCTGGAGATCGCTGACTGCACTGCTCCCATCACTACTCTATTGAATCGTTCCACCAGCCCATTGCCGGCCGGATGGTAGATCGACGTGCGCTTGGTAATGATTCCATTCCTCTGCATGAAGTTGTTCCACTTGTCCGAAGTAAATTGGGGGCCATTATCACTCAGGATGGATTTTGGGATGCCCTCTCTCACAAAAGTGTCCGACAGTAACTTTAATATGTTCTCAGTATCCATGGCTTCATCTATCTTCACGATTCAAAAAGGGGGTGGTGATGGACAGAGTATCTGAATTAAGCAGAACACTCCTACCCAGTCAAAAGATCAGGGCTTGATCCATCACCGTTTTTTAGCTCACTGCACCATCCCAGTTCAGAACCCGGCTACATGCAAATTAGTCTGTCTCTGGCCCAGTGCATCATGGGAACAGGGCAGACCAAACTACCAAGCCAATTCTTTACTGGAAAGGAAACAAGCTTCCAGGGACCGGTTTCTGGCATTACAGCCGTCTTCGGCCCGGCTTGCTTGAATTCTGATGGTGCAATGAGCAAGGGACTCATGTCTGAGCATACCCTTCCACACTTGTGGTGGCCAAAACGATTCAAAAAGGGGGGTGGTGATGGACAGAGTATCTGAATTAAGCAGAACACTCCTACCCAGTCAAAAGATCAGGGCTTGATCCATCACCGTTTTTTAGCTCACTGCACCATCCCAGTTCAGAACCCGGCTACATGCAAATTAGTCTGTCCCTGGCCCAGTGCATCATGGGAACAGGGCAGACCAAACTACCAAGCCAATTCTTCAATTCTTTACTGGAAAGGAAACGACATGAGTCCCTTGCTCATTGCACCATCAGGATTCAAGCAAGCCGGGCCGAAGACGGCTGTAATGCCAGAAACCGGTCCCCGGAAGCTTGTTTCCTTTCCAGTGAAGAATTGGCTTGGTAGTTTGGTCTGCCCTGTTCCCATGATGCACTGGGCCAGGGACAGACTAATTTGCATATAGCCAGGTTCTGAACTGGGATGGTGCAGTGAGCTAAAAAACGGTGATGGATCAAGCCCTGATCTGTTGACTGGGTAGGAGTGTTCTGATTAACTCAGATACTCTGTCCATCACCACCCCCTTTTTGTAATTATTTTGGCCACCATGAGTGTGGAAGGGTATGCTCAGACATGAGTCCCTTGCTCATTGCACCATCAGGATTCAAGCAAGCCGGGCCGAAGACGGCTGTAATGCCAGAAACCGGTCCCCGGAAGCTTGTTTCCTTTCCAGTGAAGAATTGGCTTGGTAGTTTGGTCTGCCCTGTTCCCATGATGCACTGGGCCAGGGACAGACTAATTTGCATATAGCCAGGTTCTGAACTGGGATGGTGCAGTGAGCTAAAAAACGGTGATGGATCAAGCCCTGATCTGTTGACTGGGTAGGAGTGTTCTGATTAACTCAGATACTCTGTCCATCACCACCCCCTTTTTGTAAATATTTTGGCCACCATGAGTGTGGAAGAGTATGCTCAGACATGAGTCCCTTGCTCATTGCACCATCAGGATTCAAGCAAGCCGGGCCGAAGACGGCTGTAATGCCAGAAACCGGTCCCCGGAAGCTTGTTTCCTTTCCAGTGAAGAATTGGCTAGGTAGTTTGGTCTGCCCTGTTCCCATGATGCACTGGGCCAGGGACAGACTAATTTGCATATAGCCAGGTTCTGAACTGGGATGGTGCAGTGAGCTAAAAAACTGTGATGGATCAAGCCCTGATCTGTTGACTGGGTAGGAGTGTTCTGATTAACTCAGATACTCTGTCCATCACCACCCCCTTTTTGTAATTATTTTGGCCACCATGAGTGTGGAAGGGTATGCTCAGACATGAGTCCCTTGCTCATTGCACCATCAGGATTCAAACAAGCCGGGCCGAAGACGGCTGTAATGCCAGAAACCGGTCCCCGGAAGCTTGTTTCCTTTCCAGTGAAGAATTGGCTTGGTAGTTTGGTCTGCCCTGTTCCCATGATGCACTGGGCCAGGGACAGACTAATTTGCATATAGCCAGGTTCTGAACTGGGATGGTGCAGTGAGCTAAAAAACGGTGATGGATCAAGCCCTGATCTGTTGACTGGGTAGGAGTGTTCTGATTAACTCAGATACTCTGTCCATCACCACCCCCTTTTTGTAATTATTTTGGCCACCATGAGTGTGGAAGGGTATGCTAAGACATGAGTCCCTTGCTCATTGCACCATCAGGATTCATGCAAGCCGGGCCGAAGACGGCTGTAATGCCAGAAACCGGTCCCCGGAAGCTTGTTTCCTTTCCAGTGAAGAATTGGCTTGGTAGTTTGGTCTGCCCTGTTCCCATGATGCACTGGGCCAGGGACAGACTAATTTGCATATAGCCAGGTTCTGAACTGGGATGGTGCAGTGAGCTAAAAAACTGTGATGGATCAAGCCCTGATCTGTTGACTGGGTAGGAGTGTTCTGATTAACTCAGATACTCTGTCCATCACCACCCCTTTTTGTAATTATTTTGGCCACCATGATGTGGAAGGGTATGCTCAGACATGAGTCCCTTGCTCATTGCACCATCAGGATTCAAGCAAGCCGGGCCGAAGATGGCTGTAATGCCAGAAACCGGTCCCCGGAAGCTTGTTTCCTTTCCAGTGAAGAATTGGCTTGGTAGTTTGGTCTGCCCTGTTCCCATGATGCACTGGGCCAGGGACAGACTAATTTGCATATAGCCAGGCTCTGAACTGGGAGGGTGCAGTGAGCTAAAAAACGGTGATGGATCAAGCCCTGATCTGTTGACTGGGTAGGAGTGTTCTGATTAACTCAGATACTCTGTCCATCACCACCCCCTTTTTGTAATTATTTTGGCCACCATGAGTGTGGAAGGGTATGCTCAGACATGAGTCCCTTGCTCATTGCACCATCAGGATTCAAGCAAGCCGGGCCGAAGACGGCTGTAATGGCAGAAACCGGTCCCCGGAAGCTTGTTTCCTTTCCAGTGAAGAATTGGCTTGGTAGTTTGGTCTGCCCTGTTCCCATGATGCACTGGGCCAGGGACAGACTAATTTGCATATAGCCAGGTTCTGAACTGGGATGGTGCAGTGAGCTAAAAAACGGTGATGGATCAAGCCCTGATCTGTTGACTGGGTAGGAGTGTTCTGATTAACTCAGATACTCTGTCCATCACCACCCCCTTTTTGTAATTATTTTGGCCACCATGATGTGGAAGGGTATGCTCAGACATGAGTCCCTTGCTCATTGCACCATCAGGATTCAAGCAAGCCGGGCCGAAGACGGCTGTAATGCCAGAAACCGGTCCCCGGAAGCTTGTTTCCTTTCCAGTGAAGAATTGGCTTGGTAGTTTGGTCTGCCCTGTTCCCATGATGCACTGGGCCAGGGACAGACTAATTTGCATATAGCCAGGTTCTGAACTGGGAGGGTGCAGTGAGCTAAAAAACGGTGATGGATCAAGCCCTGATCTGTTGACTGGGTAGGAGTGTTCTGATTAACTCAGATACTCTGTCCATCACCACCCCCTTTTTGTATTCATCTATCTTCACCTCAGGCCATTTTGAGTATCTATCTATAATGACACACACGTATTTTTGGACACCTTGACCATCGAGGATCGGACCCAAAATGTCTACTGACAATTCTTCCCACGGATTTTGTGGAGGGTCGAATTTTCCTAATGCTGGGCTCAAGGGTTTGAGCATCTTGTCTGCTCCCTGGCACTGTATACACTCTCTGACATGTCTCTCCGCCCTCAGGTCCATTCCTGGCCACCAGTATTCTTGCTTGGTCCTTAGCTTCATTTTTCCGATTCCCAAATGGCCCTCATGTAGTATGTTCAGGAGTCTTGGAATGATGCCTTCCGGGGGGATGACTTTATCTCCTCTGTACACAAATATCCCTTGGTCATCCATCGACAACTCTTCTCTGACCTCATGGTATGGTTTTAGGTTCTCGTCCGTTCGTCTCTTGTCCGGCCAACCATTGACAATGTATAGCTTCACTTCCTGTATGGTGTGGTCTCCTTCATAGGCTTCTCTCCACTCCTGATTGCAGATGACTCTCTCTTGGTCCTCTGTGAGTGCTACCATCTCCTCCTTTCCTCCTTGGTCTTCTTCTCCTAGTTCCATGGCCGCCGCTCTGCTTAGGTAGTCTGCTACTCTGTTCCGATTCCCCGGAATGTGCTCCACGTCGTATCTGAATTCAAGCAATTTCAAGGTCATCTTCGAGATCCTGGGCGTGGCACTGGCATGTCCACTGGATGTTAACACCTTCAGTAAGGGCTTTTGGTCAGTCCTCAATAGGAATCGCGTGCCCCATAAAAACTGCCTGAACCTTGTCATTGCCCACACAACAGCCAACATTTCCTTTTCTATGACACTATATTTCTTTTCAGTATCGTTCAATGCGCGGGACGCGAAGCTGATTGTCTCTACTTTTCCTTGTCCCCGATCTTGCATTAGTACCGCACCCAGCCCCTTGTCGCTGGCGTCGGTCGTGAGTATCGTCACTCCCTGAGGGTCGTATCCCTGGAGTGGCACAGCGCCTGCCACGTCCTTCTTGATGGTTTCAAATACACTCTGAGCTTCCTCAGTCCACTGGAACACTGAGCTCTCCCTTGTCAGCATCCTCATGTGGTGAGTCTTTGAGGCGAAGTGCTGCACAAATTTTCCATAATATTCCGCTATACCCAAAAATGACCTGTCCTCCTCTTTATTGGTGGGTGGCGGTGCCTCAGTAATTGCTTTTACGTTTTCTGTTTTCGGTGTGATTCCTTGTACCCCTATCTCATGGCCTAAATAGGTTACTGACTCCATGCCCAGCCGGCACTTGGTCCATTCGGCTGTGAGGCCTTTGACCTCCAGGGTCTTCAGCACCTTGTTGAGTTTTGCGTCGTGGTCCATTTTGTCTCGCCCCATTACCAGGATGTCATCCTGGAAATATTGGATGCCGTCTATCTCCCTGAACAACTGGTGCATCAGCTTCTGAAACACCGCAGCCGCCGAGGCCAGTCCAAACGGCATGCGGCGGAACTGGTAACATCCGAACGGGGTGATGAATGATGTTAATTTCCTGCTGTCAGGGTGCAATACAATTTGATGGTAAGACGAGGTCAGATCGATGGTGGAGTACCACTTGACTCCTCGGGTTTTTGCCAACATTTCTTCGATTCTGGGTAGAGGGAACTTCTCCACCATGATGTTTTTGTTCAGCTCTCTCAAGTCAACACACAGCCTGACCTTACCACTGGGCTTCATGACCACCACCAATGGCGCAAGCCATTCTGCGCACGTGATAGGTTCAATAATTCCTTTCTTTTCCAAGTCCTGTAGTTCTTCTTGAACCGCTTCCCTCACCGCTAAGGGTACGTTCCTCGCCTTGTGGGCCACTGGTACAGCACCGTCCTTCAGCACTATCTTGTGTAGGAATTTCTCCATCTTGCCCACTGTACCCCCGAATACTTTGGGGAATTCATCTTTCCACCTGGTCAGGTCTGGCCACGTCTCTGGTTCTGTGAGAAGTATTTGTTCTTTTCCGCCGGGATCTAGTTTGATGCCCAGGTTGCCTTGATCCAGCCATCCCAGTACTGACGGACCTTTCTCTGATACGTACAGCTTGCAAAATGCAGATCGGCCTCTGAACTTGAACTGTAATGGCCGGAATCCAGCCATCGGTATGCGGTCTCCATTGTACGTGACTGGTCGGATGTCCAGTTTCTCCAGTTCTGGGCCTAAGTGTGGCTTGAAGATCTCGTCCCATACTGCTCTCTGGACGATGGTGTAGGGCGAGCCTGTATCTGCCACTACGCTGATCGGTACTCCACCGATCGTCATCTCTAGGAATGGTTTGGTTGTCCTTTTTCCGTGCACACTCAGCACCTGGTCGTATATACACAGTACGGTAGCGACTTCTTCCTCTGTGCTTCCCTCCTGGTCTTCATGATCATGGTCGATGTATATCACCATGCTTTTGGCTGTCTTTCTCCGGCACACCTTCTCATAATGGCCGATTATGCCGCAGTACATACATTTGGCCCTGATAGCCGGGCATTTCCTGTCATGTGCTTCGTGGGACCAGCTACCGCATCTGTAGCACGCTCTCTTGTTATTCCCAGTTTGTTTACCTGGCGGTCCCGGGTTGCCTTGCCATCTCTGTGGATCTTTCGCGGAGAAGCTTTTGTATTTCTGGTCTCTGCGCGGCTCCTCATCGTCCACCTTGTTCACCATGGGACTGGGTGTAGTTTCCTTCTTTGCCGCGTCGGCACACCTGCGTGCCAATTCTGCCCTTTTTACAATGTCCATCACCTCCTTCAGCGTGGTCTCTCCGCTGGCCCACAGTTTGTCTTGTACATTCGTACTCGTGGTGTGCATCACGATTTGATCTTTTATGAACTCATCTTCCCATGCGTCATATTTACATGTGGCTGCCAGTTTCTTCAGGGCCGCCACATACTCTTCCACCGATTCTCCTGGACACTGTTTCCTCTGTTGGAAATTGAATCTGTCCACATACATACATACAATACTGCCGGTCGGTAGTGTTCGTTCAGGTCATCAATGGCATGGGCATACACATCGCCGTCTGTGCTTCCTCTCTCTTTGGGTACCAGACTTTTGTAAATCCTGAGTCCTTCCGGGCCTAAATTGAGTAGTAGGATGCGCTTTTTCCTTTTGGCATTGAATTTTTCCTCATTTTCATCTTCTAGGACTTCTATGAAGTTGTCTATATACTCCCTCCAATCTTCCCACTTCATGAGTGGTTCTCCTGGTTTGGGCAGGAATTGCACTGGCGCCATGGCGTATCCTGCTTGCGCACTCATCCTCTCACTTTTAACGGTGGGTGATGTGTTCCCTTGGCTTCTGGGACTACCCGGGGTATTGTCTGGCTCCTGTTTACCAGCCTGTAACTGGAGTTTATCTGCGTCAGCTCCCTCACCCTCTTTTAAGGTAGCCAGCGCGGTTTCTCTTTTAGGGTGACCTGTAGACTTGGCGCGCTCGCTTGCGCTTCCGCCTGGGTTCTGTCTGTCCCTTTTTCCGTGGCTATTTACCCTGTGGGGTGGCTTTGGGCTCCGCCGCGCTCTTTAGGGTCTGGTTCCTCGTGTGGTAGCTTGTTCGCCCTTCTCAATTGACTCTAGGCCGCCTGGCCTCACTGTCCCGCTCCTTACTTTGTGCGTGGTTTCACCGATGTGCTGATATTTCCTTCGGTGTGTCCTATCCCCTGTTTTTTTCTGTTGGCTGGTTACTCTGGAGCAGGGGTTCAGCATCCCGCCCTCGTCGCCATTGTAATGTCGTAATGTGCACCAATGAAAACTGTGTAGCCAAGTATAGTGAACGTCTCTTTTGTTTACTTAAATTCCCTAAAGAGCGCCGAGCCGAGCTGTCCGCATTGCCGGCTTTCGCGCCTCTGATGCATGCTGCGCGCGCAGCCGCCAAGATGGCTGCCGCACGTCACGTCACGGCGTGACGTGCAACAACTAGTGCGCAACACTACACATTTGTACCCGTTTGCGTTCCTGTGAACTCTCCTCGACTGCCACAGGCAGGAACTCAGTCTCGAACACTCACTGTTTCCGGCCGAACGTGCGGCTCACGTGACATTGACGTGTGCGTATCTACAGGACACGTCAAGAGCAGCGACCCCTGCGGCCTACACAATCACCAATCAAGCGGGCCAATCATAACTATAGCTGGTATTGGCAACCATGTAGTGGTCAGAACCCCTGACAAATCGCTTTGTGGGCAGATATCACGCAGCCGAGCCTCTTTGCGATCCCAGTGTTAGCGATTTAACCAAGTTTACTGATAAACACGCTGTGCTCTTTCCTGTCATGTGCTCAATGCGATTTTGAATATTCTTACTATGCACATGTTGTGCAGTCTTTGAATATTCTTACTATGCACATGTTGTGCAGTCTATCGGTGTGCATGAATTTCCTTGGACTAAGGTTGCAGGCATTTTCGCACACTATTATTTGTCATCAATGTCGGACTGGGATCACATTTAGGCCTGGGCACTCCCCCAGTAAATTAGACCACATTCCGGATTTTCTTTTTTTTTGTAGTATTACATAGTATGAACTCTGCCCCTGGCAGGAAAAGGAGAACAATGTAGACTAATCTGGGGTGTCCCGGTTTTTTGTAATGGCAAAAACCGGGACACTTCACGAAAATAGAAGGAATAGTTTTTCTTCAAGCGAGTGCTCAGATTGACAGCGCTCCTCAGGAGAGAATTACACAATAGGCAGGTAGAACATACATAAAATGCAATTTTTAAACACGGAAGCTTGCCTGTTAATTAACATGCTTTCTTGAAACAACTGCTAACTATCCCTGCTTTGCAAAAAATAAAAAAGCACGTCTCGCCGTTTTCAGTCGACCCTCTCTATAAACCGGGACAGGAGCTAAATTTCCTGAAATCTGCCAGGACAGCAGGTGAAAAACCGGGACCGTTCGGCCGGGCAAATCCCGGATTCCTGGTCACCCTAGGAGGGACACAAATAAGCTCAGGAGCTCCCTCACTAGCTCTAACTAGCCCCCAGCACCCTAACTTTCCTGTCCTCCTCCCTACCCCAGTCCTCTGCAAAGCGAGTGCTAAGGGCTTCCCATCAGCAGCACCTTGAGGCCTCTGTTGCACCTGGAGGGAGCCAGGGACAGGGACACCTCATGCTGTGACAGAGAGCCCTTCTTCACTCTGGCAATTAGCCGGCCTGAGGTGGGTCAGGCTCAGTATATGTATGCATAGGCTGTAATAACAGGCTTTTACATTGTGCACTTGCAGTGGAGACAGGGATGGCATACATGCCAATCCTCCTAATTCAGCAGGAGACGACTGATTTCAAAGCTAGTCTCCTGCCTCTCGATTCCTGCATTCAAAAACCCGATTCCTCGGCAGGCTTAAGCCGACCGGGACTGGTCAGGTGAGACTTGTAGTATTCACTGCCAGTAACCTGCTCCTGCAGGCCAGTGCACCACATGTTTTTCACACACTCTCCGCCTGCCATATCGCTTTTTTAGTGCTCTGGACATGTAAGGGAAAAAAACATGTATCTTTATTTATAATATCGGGTCCTGCAGCAGCACACTTTCAAGTCTCATACATGACAACAGACCTGATTCAGGCCTCGATATGAGTCAATGGGAGAAATACATTCTCCCGATTATTTCACTAAAATCTCCCACTTTCCTCTTGTAAAATGTTGGCATATCTTGGATGACTCTGACTGATTAAACTGCTTAGTCCACTAAAAAAATAGCCCACCAACTGGCCTCGGCATCAGGCCTATTGGCCCATGTCTCATTGCCCGCCTTGTCAATCCGAGCCTGTTTATCATGATGAAAACTTGATCGCCATACTTTTCATCTGTTTGTTATTCATGCACAGTTTTCATGCTATTATTAGTGGAACACATTTTTTATATAAGAAAATAAATTATTTTGATATTTAGTCATGCTAACTTCTAAACAAATGGGCTGCATCCAGTCAGAGTAACAGAAAGGGAAATACGAGCATAAGTATCTCAGAACTGATGTGTGCACCGCTTCTGTTCCAGTGCTGCTAACAACACACACATATTAAAAGTATCTATGCAAAGGTATATCTCTAAGTAGTTCACAAACTTAAGTAACTAAGAAAAGTGGCCTGAAGTGGAAGAGGTGTGGCGCCGCGGCCAGGGCGACTGACTCCGGAATCTGGGGATCACGGTTCGATCCCCGGCACCGGCGGCAGATTAGCCCAGCACCATGTGACTCTGGGCAATAGCTTGCTTAATCTTCCCGACGGCCCCCAGCGCCTAGAGACCCTAACGGGTGATTGTGCGCTTTACAAATGTGGATATTGAAATGACACAGATCTTCAAAACTTGGCTTTCCAAAAATATCTACCCAGGGGTGCCGAAATAAGGTACAGGTGCCCAAGAGCTCTCAAGTTTTCAAGGTCCATCCCTGAGAACTCCCCTAGTCAAGGTTTTGCAGTTCTGTTTATAAATTCTGATCTACAAGTCCCAGAATGCAAATAAAAAAACAGTACTGAATGTGTTACTTTAGAGTATATATATACAAGCAGATAAAAAAAACCTAGTGTACATAAAAACTCTGACCTGTTGTTTGTATCTAGGGTCCCTTAGACCAGCACATGTATGTGTATAAGAGCTTTGATGGGATCGTCTCGTGTGTACGCACAACCACTTTTCTCCCTAATATTTAAATATTGTTGTTTAATTGAACAGGAGAACATAGTAATGTTATGTAAATCAACACATATCCAGTACTTTTTTCCTAAAAACTTCTATGCTTGGATGAATTCAGCATAATAATCCAAAACACATTTATAAGACTACTAATAATTGTTCCCAAGCAAAGTCACGTAATTAGGGTTATTAAAAGGTTCCAAGTCACCAAGCCCAGTGCTCTAGTCATGGCCTTTAATTTTACTAATAAATGCGCTCTGATGGTTGTAGTTATTCACATAATTTTAGCCAAATAGACAATCTGACCTGGTGAAAATGGCCCCGGGACGTAATATAAGTTGGCCCCAAAACTATATCCAGTGTTCACCTTCTGCCTTCTGGAGCTCTGCACACATGTGGAGGAAGATGAGAACCAGAGATACAACTCTTCCATCTTTGAGTGAGAACAGAGAAGAATGTAGCTTCTCCTAGTTTAATGATCAGAGAATCTGGACTTCCTTAAAGACATGGAGGCTAGCATTATGCATAAACTTTTATTGACACTCCAAACTGCAGCACTTTAAAGCATATCTCAAGCACAGTTAAAATTCCAGAATTAGAACTCCACTAGTCTAGATAACCAGAGCGCAGCAGCCGTCTTCCTCTTTTTAGCTGCTCCCAAGGGAACATCTGTGAACTTTTAACAAAAAGAAAAGAAAAATATATCCTTTCTTCCAGTCTCTTCTTGTCTGCTTCGACTTCCCATCTCTAAGGAATTTCTAAGAAAAAACATAGCATAACAAGGAATGAATACTGCAATTTATGTAAATCACAATACCCCACAAATGATATGGCTTAACTGACTCGATCTTTAATACCAAGCCTTAACCCTCCCTTTTTTAACTTACTTGGGAAGGGAGGGTGGAATAATGCTAGCCTCAGTGTCTTTAATGAAATCCAGATTATCTGATCATTAAACTAGGAGAATCTACATTTCATATCAAGACCGGAGGCTAGCATTATGCATGTTCAGAGATGTGATAACACCACAGCTGAAACATTTCCGTAGGCATTAAATAACATCTTGCAAATACACCAGCATTAGACTCTGCCACCCTCAGAATCTCTTCAAGGCGATCTCCAGATGCAAATACCTTACTTGCCATCACCCCTCACACTGAATGTGCTCCAAACGTCAACATATCTACTCCTGATTCAAACATACACCATCTCACCTAATGTGGAATAGTCACAGCACTCACTGGATTAAATGGCTTCACATACACAATTAATAATTGGTTCACTCCATCCTTTCAGAATTCAGCCACCCTACTCTCATAGTCCTTTAAACATCGTACAACACATAATTTTGGATGGTCAGCAAACATGAGATACAAAATTGATGATGACTTTGCCTTTGTCTTGAAATGTTAAATATAACCCCATCTGGGTTATAAAATCTGCTATTTACTTCTAATACTAGAACATCTGATCCCCTCCTTAAAGAAATTAGACATAAAAGTGCTGCAATATTGCTACTCAACTGGCTGAAGGATAACAATGAATTAGAAGGCCAACTTTCTATCCTTTTTAAAATTAAATTCACATCCCATAAGTAACTATATTTAGGTTTAGGAGGCCTCCGTAACTTGATCCCCTTCATCACTCTACAAACCATAACATGCCTTTCTATGGAAAAACCCTAAACTGGGGCATGACCTGCTTCCACTGCCGACCTATAACAATTAATACTCCTATAAGAAAGACGATTCTCAAACAAACTTGACGAATAATTCAATACTACTACGGGAGAGGCCTCCACGGGATCCACATCTCTCTTCAAGCACCAATCAACCCATTTCCTCCATACTCTAACATATCTCTTCCTTGTCTCAGGTGCCCATGATTCCTTGAGCAACCCCTGAGCCTGTTCCAAAAGACCTTCAAACTTCTTTCCTCCCCTGAAATCTTCCAAACAAGAAGGTTCAAGGAACCCTCTACAACTAACGATGAACCTCTCCTCCAGTCCAAACAACATTTTTCCGACATAGAAATCAAATAAGGTTCTTCTACTACCAACTCTAACAAACATGGAAACCAAGGTTGTGCTGTCCAAAAAGAAGTTATCGGAATAATCTGACATTTTTGCCTTCTCACCATTAACAGCACTGTGAGAAAGTGGCTCTATATATACTGGACTAGAAGGAAGTACAGTGTGTGTATAGAGTCCACCAACCACAGAGGTATAACAGAGGTTAAAGTCAGAACTGACCTTACTCTCCAAAGTGGTAGCTTGGTCGAGCAGTAAGGCAGTACCAGAGGACAAAGTAAAGCATTTGTTGTACACACTCAGTCAGCAAAAGGTTTCACACACTCAAGGACTGAACTCCAGGCCAATTGTTTTTATATCCACAGATATAGGTGTTTTATTTTTAAAACCAACAGTTATAAAAATATACTTTTCTTGTTATGAGTTCTCTCATGTAATTATTTTGCAAAGGAGCAATACAGTTTGGGCACACAATTAATACAGTATTGACAGTAAGCAACACAATCCTAAAACACACTATAGCATTGAGCTCAATGGGTTTTCCACATGTAAGTACAGTTGATTACTATATAGATTACTTTAGTAGTCCCAGGACTAGATCCTAGATTCAGCCCTAGGGTCTAAGCTGAAACCAGATTAGCAAAAACGTTTCAGTCACTGTAGTGAATTTTCATGAATATAAAGCGGTTTTAAAAGTTCACACTTAGAAACTTTTCAATGTAAATCTGACAATGTTATTCAATGGGAGAAAATTCAGGTTGCAGGTAAAGTACGATCGCGTTACTTTTGTAACCCAGCACTGGTCTCCTAGAATATTTCAAGTTTTCAAAAGTAGACACTAAGAAGAAATTTCATAGAAAAGCAGACAATGGGTTCCTATGGAACAAATACAGATAACTAGTAACCCCGCTAGGGATTAATTTTGCGGTTCAGTACTGGGATGAAAGGTACAGTACTGGCTTCTCCCCTGATCACAGGTGAGTACTTCGGAATTCGGACTTTGGCTGATTTTATGTGAATACTTTCAGTTTTCAAAATTTCACACTTAGAAAATTTTCGAGTCAAAATTGGTCAATGTTATCCAATGGCAGGTAAATAAATTACTAGTTTCCAGGTGAGTACTTGGTTGGTGAAGTTGAGGTTCTGGGCATAGACTCAGGGGTCCCCCAGGGTCAGGTAAGTACAGTTAGTTCTGTCCCAGCAACACAGGGGCGGCCGGGTGCAGAGGTAGGTAGGCCAATGATATCCAATGAGGGAAGGGGGGCCTTCGGTTGGTGGCTGCTGGCTAGCAAGCCACGCGGCTGTGGGAGCTGGGCTCCTAGTCACTTGCTCAGGGCAAGGGGGGAAGTAGGGTAGGACACAGGGGTCACAGCCAGCGGCACTCGGGTGGCTGGGTGCAGGGTGCTTTTGAGCCGTCGGGTGCTCAATGTTATCCAATGGGAAAGGTCAAAAAGGAACAAAGGCTGCAGGCTCGGGGACGGAGACTCTCCAGGGGCGGCCAGCACTTCGAGAGGTAAGTTGGGATCTTGGAGCACAGGTAGGTACCCCAAAGGGTGATTCGTGATTCATGGGGGTATTTGTAAAGCGCGGTGGTCGCTCCGGAAGGAGCATCATGGCGCTGAATTTCCAGGTCGAGGAGCAGAAAACAAATCGTGGTGGCCGTGGAATTTAGATGGCTGCCTTGGTGTGGTCATCCGGGAGGTTAAAAATCCACGTTTTTAGCAGTTTTCTGAAGGGTTTTTCCTGAGTTTGGTGTCTAAGGTTTTTGGGCATCCGGTTCCAGTTTTTTGTGGCCAAGAAGCTTAGGGTTTTTCCACCTTTTGTCTTCATGTTGAATCTGACTGGCTGTATGAGGTTATCATGGGAGGAGCGGAGGGACCTACTAGGATTGTAGTGGGGGAAGCGTCTGGTGAGGTATTTAGGGCCGGATTTATTGAAAGCCCGAAAGGCGACAATTAGCATCTTAAAGAGTATTCTCTTGTGAAGTGGAAGCCAGTGCAGGGATCTTAGAGCCGCGGATATAGATGTTCTTCTGGGCAGTTTCAGAACCAGGCGGGCGGCGGTGTGCAGTACGCTTTGGAGTTTATTGAGTGTAGTTTTTTTTGCTCCAGCAAGAAGACCATTACAGTAGTCCAAGCGTGAGATTATTAGGGCCACTGTTACTGTTTTCCTGGATTCTAGCGGTAGGAAGTCGAAGAATTTTTTTAGAGATTTTATGATTCCGAAACATCAGCCCGCTACAGTCCTGACATGTTGGTCGAAGGATAGTTCTGTGTCAAATAGGACGCCGAGGTTCCTAGCTGTTGTTACGGTCTGGGGGGGTGCCGTTGAGTCTTCCGGCCACCAAAGGGCTGGGCAGAAAATGGTGTTTCTACCAATGGGAAGGATCTCCGTGGCACAGGGAGCTGTAGGGCGCCGGGTGCAGGGGTGTAATTGGGTGTCGGAGAAGCTTGCCCTCAGCTGGTCGCGGTTGGGGTGGTCCCTGGTTCTGAGTCTGCAGGCGTCGGCTGGTTCGTCGAGGAGGGTCGGCTCGGCGGGTGCAGAGTGGGCTGGTCCGGAGCTTCCTGGCTGGCACCAGGAGGGTTTGTTGCAGCAGAGCCTCTGCTGATGGGAGTCCCAATCTTCAAGAGGGTCAAGGCAGGCAGGTCCTCTGGGTGTCCCAAGGTTGCTGTCCGCAGGAGTCGCCGGGTTTTAGGCAGGAGCAGGTTCCAGGATCAACAGTCAGTTGTTGTTGTCCTGTTGTTAGCAGCTGCACAGCGGGTCTTCTTCTTCTTGATCTTATTTCTTCTTTTTGGTATCGGAATCTGAGGAAGGAAGGTTCAGGGAGCCCCTAAATACTAAATTTTGGGGCGTTACAGGTAGGGCAAGGACAGGGACCAATAGGTCCCTGTCCTGGGGTGAGTACACCCCCTAGCCTTCTCCTCTCCTGTGGGAGGGGGGCAGGAGCCTAGCTGGGATTGGGCAGGGCTCCCCATCTACAAGACGGCCGGAACCCGGGGTCGTGCTTCACCTCGCCTCTTCCACCTGAGGGGTGGAGTTGGCAAAGGTTGGCACCCCCCTTCCTGACGTAGTTTTTCCCGCCAGTCTTCCCGCCAGAGTGGGGGTTAGAACTGGTGGGGGCCAGTTGCTTGGTACAGCAAATAGTCTGGAGAAGCTCTCAGGGGCGGCATGCCTTTGAAGCTTCCCCCTGCCCATCCTGGGGGAGGAGACCTAGCACCTCGCCCAGGATGTGCATTGTTGCAGGCCCAGGAGAGTGGGGGGCTCTCCATCCAGGGGTCCAGCAACATGTTTGCTGTGTGGCAGCCTCTGCAGCCACTCAGCTCAGACGTGGATTGTAGGTTCGGGTTTTGGAGGGCATCTCTAAGATGCCCTCTGGTGCATTTTACATTAAATCTCACACTGGCATCAGTGCAGGTTTAATGTGCTGAGAAGTTTGATACCAAACTTGTCAGTCTTGAGTGTATCCATTATGGTGCTGGGGAGTTCGTAATGACAACCCACCAGCACCATATACTCTTAATGGCATCACTGCACTTACAGTGCCCCAGAATGGCCCTGGGTACTGTAGGGGCACAGGGCTCATGTACCTGTGCCCTCACCTCTGGCATAGGGCACCCAGCTAGAGGGGTGACTGAAGTATGCCAGGGCGGTGGGTTCTGTGGGCATGGCACACAGGGTGTGTGCCATGTCGACTCTTGTTTTAGTTCTGTACTTAGGCACTCAGCCTGCAAAGTCAGTGTGTGGGTGCCAGGGTACAGGGCCAGAGGGTGGCACAATAAGTGCTGCAGCCCTCAGGGGTCTTCTCTGGTCACCATGCCCTGGATACCTAGGGTACCATTTACTAGGGGCTGACAGGTGGCCAGAGATGCCAATTGGGTCTTTTGTTTCAGCATAGTTTTAGGGAAGGAACACGGGCTCTGGGTACCTGGTTGACAGGAACCCAGGGCACACTCAGTCAAAGCACATCAGCAGTTCAGAAAAAAGTGAGAGCATACCAATGCAAGAAAGATGGCACTTTCTCACAAGCTCCCTCTGCATAATTGAAAACAAAGGAAATGCATAACCCTGAAGATTCTTCCAAACCTGCTGAAAAGCATCCACTGCTTCTGCCTGTGGATCTGTTCTCCAACTGAAATACAGAGGCAATTGGAACGTTAACCTCAAGGCAAACAAATCCACCTCAAAGGGACCTCAAACATTCTGAATTCTCCTGAAAAGATTAACAATCAACTTCCAGTTTCTGTAATCTTGGAGATACCTTGAATTCCAATATGCTGCTACGTTGAACAGATCTGGAAGATACTCCGCCTGCAAACCTATTTTTTGTTCAGACAGAAACTCCATATCTTCTTCGCTACCAGAGTCAAATTCTTCAATTTGCTGCAACTCAAAGGATTAATATAACGAACTGCTGACATATTATCCATCATTAGTAAAACATTGCAATTCTTTGAGTTTTTTTGCAAAGCATAAATACCTTCCTTCATCTCTAAACCATTTATATGGCTCTGACTTTCCTTCCATAACCTTCTGCCATCTCTCTCTTCCTGTTCCAAACAAGCCCCCCAACTAGAAAGGCTTGCATCCATTTCCAGATCAAAATCTGGACATATCCCAAAAATTGCTCTGCCATTCCACGTCTCTAAACTTTGCAGCCAACAAACTAACTCCTCCTGCGCTTCTGCAGAAATCTGCATCATATCTCCATTCTACAAGCCCTTTCTTAGACCTTCCGCCTTCAACCTCTGCAATGAAGCAGTCCCGGAAAAAATGCTTTAATTGAAGAGGAAAACAAACCCATTATCCTTGCTAAAGCTCGCAAGAAAATAACCTTCTTCTTCAGAATCAGTTTCACCTATGTCTTTATCTTTAAAACCTTCCTTTCTGGCAAACTCAAGTCTGCTTGTGAAGTACTCACCTGGAAGCCAAGAAACTCCAATTGCGGCCAGGGTTCCAGAACTTTTTTTTTCTCAAAATTGATTTAAAAACCCACAGACTCTGGTAACTGTTAAACCATGGACAAATGATTCCTCAACTCCTCCCCATTCTGAGACATTAGTAATAAATCTTTGAGGTACATGATCATACGAACTCCTCTCTCCCTGAGATACGAGGCCTCTGGTATTAACAACCTTGTAAAACACCAAGGTGCCGACGCCAGACCAAACTGATAAAGAACTCCCATCCATCTGAATTGCAGAAAAGAGCAACTCTCCTCTGCTATTGGTATGGTAAAATTCACATCTTTCAAATCCAATTTTTCCAAACAATCGTTTATCTCTAAAATATCACTTAACAGATCATCTTGAAATGCCTGTAAACTAGGTACCAATTCAAACTTCTCAAGTTTATCACAGGACACCATCCTTTGTCCTTCTTGATTACCAGAATTTACGTACTCACATAGCCCACACATTCTGTAACGACTTTCTATATTGCTCCTTACCTCAACATACCTCAAACCTCTATGCTTACCAACTATTGTTGATTCTTTTGAAAAATCAACTCTTGGCTCTACCTCTTGACCAGGCATTTCCTTGAACTCTTGTTGTGAGGTCAGAGATGCCAGACCTACTAAGACCAAGAGCCATTGAGCCACTACTTAGCCCCAAGTGTTCTCCCTCGAGTACAGTTTCTGGAATTGTGCATATTTTGTCCTGGAACTTCAAAGTACAAAACTCCTGCACTCAACACTGATGTGCGTCCGTCTGTTATGTCCTTCACGGCCACAAATGCATTACCTTTTGATGATAATGGGAAGCCCATATGCTGCCCCACAGGGACTATACTTTTTCTGCAACAGGGATTGTGCGCAACTCGTATGCAGATACCTGTGGAGTTCTACTGAGCAGGCCGCAAGCGGCAGCACAAAGTGAAGGGACAGCAAGCAGACATGTTGTTAGTGAGTAAATTAACCAGCTATCGACCATGCACCTCCTTTTATTAACTCCCACATGCAATGCCTGGATCCAAACTGTTGGGCCACGATCTTCAAGGGAGAAACCCGTCAGCCCTTTTCCCACTTGGTGCACCCTTTTCATGCACATAGACATTACATTCCTCACCAACATTCAAGAATTTGAAAAATTGAAATCACTACCAGATTACACCATGAAGTCTCTAACGCAAATAGATGGGGCAGGGTTGGTCTGGAGACAGTACTGAGGATATCCTTCCCGGTTCTCAATTAACAAAGACTTCAATCTGTGCATGTTCAGCTCCCAGAAGGGAAGTACAGAGAAGAGCTGCTCTTTTGCTGGCCAGGGAACCAAACCGTGGCTGAGAATGCAGATGCCGTTTTCACCCTGGTCGTCAATTTTTCCAGATTCGCCTGGCATCTCCCGGTATAGCTCAGCTGACCTTGAAGCGCCTAATCTAAATTGCTTTGAAAATTATATTTTGTGTCGCCTCGTCCTCACAAATTCTGGATGACAGCAGGGTGCTCTGTCGCCAGATGACCCTCCATGGTTTTAGTTCAAAGGGCGAAACTTACTCAGGTGCTCGACCAGTAGTAACATGCAGGGTTTGTCTATACACCCGGAGAAAAGAGTAGATGGCCCACTCTAATGGTAGAGAGTTGGCTTGAGCAATACAAATTACCTTATTCATTGTCCTCATAAATCGCCTAACCTCTGTTATCTTCCTGTGCATAATATTTCATGATTTGAGGTATTCAGCGAGCTCATAGCCATGAAATGGAGGTCCATTGTCAGTCCAAAGCTCATGCAGCAAGCCGTGTGTGGCCATTTTCTTCTCTGGCTTGGACTGCACCTCACTAGCTTCCATCGTGGACACTAGCTCTACCTCAAGGTATTTATAATAGTGAACAATGACAACCATCAGGTGCAGACCAAACTCCATGCCAGCACAAATACACCTTTGTCTGAGGCCCTGTTCAGTGATAATGCAGGCTGGTGGATCTGGATTTCCAGCGGCTTGACACAAAGGGCAGGCCCGCACAGTCATCTTCACCAGCTCATCTAATTATGGGGATCATGCTTTATTCTTTAGGTGTGTTTATGTTTTTCACAGACCCCTGATACCTGATGGGGGTAAGCTGAAATACTTGAGTCACCAAACTGCTTCGAATGACGCTGCAAGGACCACGAAGGAGACATCCTTTAGGATATGCCACTAGTTTGAGTCACATATTGTATAAGGAGTCCACCATTTTTCTATGTGCTTCATGTGTCCAATGGCACCATTGGGACTTCAGTATGGCTCACTGTCTGGTTTCAACAGCTGTTAGCACCATGAGCAGGCAGTAGTCATTGCTGGTAACCTTGTGAAGAGTGTCCATTGATATGAGTAGTGGACAGGATGGTGTGTGAACAAAATATTGAGTTTTAAATAGCGTGAGACATAAATATCATTAACATATTATTATTACTACCAAAAAATCGTGGAACAGAATATCGTTCTCAAGAATTTCTTTTTTTGCATAAAATATAGTGTTCAACAGTACTATTTTTAGTAATGTTATCTTTAATACAGTTGTAAAAAAATAAAGGGTCTGATTAAGAGTTTGGCGCAATGGCGCCGGCTCCACGGCGCCAAATCCGCGCATTGACCGCCAGCCATATGTGGAGAGGTGTGGCTCACTAGTTAGAGGTGGCAGACCTGTAAGCAGAGAACGGCCAGGGTTCAATTCCCGACGCGGCAGGGTCTTGGACCAGGGTCAACGGACTCGATAATTCTCGCCTCAGTGCCTACTCTAACCAGGGAACACACTTGGTAACTCTGGGCATTAAGCTTGCCTCATCTCTACAACAGCCCCCCACAGACGCCGGGGATGCCTGGTTTCACCCTGGAGATACCCAGAAAGGGAGCATCTCACAGGGAAAACCAGGTAGGGTTCCCCAGCGGTCTACAGCGCCAGGACACTTGGGTAGAGTAACAGTGCGCTTTACAAGTATCCCACACACACACATATTGCAAGTTGTATAAGTTCAACTCATAATACGGTCGGCGGTTCTTTGGCCTTTTCCATGGTGGTGCCTTGAAAACAGGCACCGCAATGGGAATGGCCGTAAAGTTCCAGCACAGCATGGGAGGTGACATCCATGCCGTACTGGGACTGGGGGGCAATACACCATAGGTAAAGGAACTATAGCAAGCTTCAAATAGAACACAACAAAATATTCTAGGTGTACGAAAAATGGACAACCAATAACTATGCTTTACATTGAAATCAAATATACACAATTATTATGAAAGAGATATATGATTGTATTTGTTTTCAGCTCTCATTTTTTGTTTTACTTAATTTAAATTAATTTCAATTCATATAACGAAGGAGAATATGCAATAGGAATAGTTGTTAGCAATACATGATAAATAAAAAGGTTATATTCACAGGTAGAAATTCGATAAAATATATCATTATATTTACAAGACAATTCCACAGTTTGAATGTACGGTCGATGTGTTGTTGATAGAGGTAATGCGGTAGATGGAAACGCTACGCGCGTTTCGGCAAAACTGCCTTCATCAGGGGATCGTCTATTGCAATAAAATGTAATATATAGGAACTCGGTCAGCTGTAACGAGATTCCAGACGAGGTATAGAACGACTAAAAAAGATATAATGGCTATTGAAATTCAAAATCCTACAATTTGCGGGCTGTCATAGGCTTCAAATGTAATCGCAACCTCGAGGCAATTGCATGCCAATTCGATAATAGGGAAGTTTCACCTCAGAAATCAGGTCATTAACTGTCAATGACCGCTGCTAGATATGAATGTTGGGGCATGAGTAATGCAGGCACACGTCCATATTTAGTGCATACAAAAGTTAAAAGTATAGAGGATGCAGCTTGAAACTCGGGTGCCTAATCCCTTGATAATAACATCACTGGTCGACCTCTTACAACGGGGGTGCTATGATGTACCTAAGCACTCTTGATATTTAGAAATATAGTCCTCGAGGCGCTCTGACCGGATCTCGTAAAACCGCGGTCAGCCTCAGGAAACACCCTCATTGGGGGGCAATACAGACAGGGGGGCAATGCATCCCCATGGAGGAGGGGACATGGGGGCCCTACAGGGCCCTCTTTGTTCTTGCCTCACCAGCCTTTTCATAGCAGTCCAGAAACTCAAAATATGCGGAGCTGGACTCCGCCAGTCCCTGCTCAGTATAATGCGTTGTGACGCTTCTGCACCACCGCTAGGGAACTGTTTCCTGGCGCAGCCAGTAGTTCACCGCCAAAGCGATTTACAAAGTCATAGTCGGCAAAACGGTGGATCGCCACTCCTGCGCCACCACAAGTCTGGCGCAAGACCGCCTGACTCATAATCAGGCCCATAGTTTTGGAATTAATTTAATATGTTTCATTAAATATTTTAACTTTAAGTGTCACTAATGTTAGTATAATTAATATTTTAAAATATATAGTTTGTAAATGAAAGCGTTTTAATAATTTATATTAAAATGTTAATAGTAATTGATAGTGCAGTAGTCGGTTGTTTTGATTGCAGGGGAATACGGTGGGAAGGAAATTAAATTATGAGTTATTTAAATTTAGTGGTAATTTTGATAGGAAATTATTTTAATTTATGTAACTTGTTTGTCATATTTTTTAGTTTCATTTGTTAATTTTAATGTATATTTTAATTACATTATTAGTAATTGTAAGTTATATTTTAGTAGTGAGTGTTGTGTTTGTAAGGAAATAGGGTGGGAAGGTATTTACATTTTTTTATTTCAATGTCATTTTAACTTATTTTTATGGTACCGTATTTTCTGGCGTATAAGACGACTGGGCGTATAAGACAACCCCCTATTTTTCCTTTTAAAATATAGGGTTTGGGCTATATTCGCTTGCTTATTAAATGACACCGGCGTATAAGACGACCCCCAACTTTTGAAAAGATTTTCAAGGGTTAAAAAGTCGTCTTATACGCCAGAAAATACGGTACTTAAATGTCATTTGACTAATAATTATGTAAAATACAAAACAAAATTAATTGTTTTTTTGCAGTGTTTTGTTTATTTTAATGTTTATGTTTGTTATGCTTGTATTTTTTGATACTGCATTATCTTTTTTGTAGGAGAACAGGGTGTGAAGATATTACAGTTCTAATTTTGTATATTAATTGTTATGTACATGTGATTGAATATGTGATAACTGTATAATTTTATTGTTGTACATATTATGTTAATAATTTTTTTTATTTGAATTCTTAATTAATTTAATGGTAAGTGTTTTTGAAATTTTGTGGAATGATTTTTTTTTTTCATTTGTATTTGTTTAACCTCTTCGATGCGTCTGGATGTGTGCGTAGGACGGCCGGGGGCCGTCCAAACCGCGCACTGGTTGTTTTTCCATGGCGGAGAGGTTAAGTATTCCGTTAAAGTAAATCATTTGGGACTCCTGTTTGCATCTTTGAGCCCAACTACCCTCTGGTCACCTGAATCTTTGCTGGATCCTGTTGCTTCCCTGGACTGTTGTTGCCACGCTTGCTGTGGGGGCCTCTTTCGCTCGTGAACTGCTGCCGCAGCGCTCTGTCTCTGCTCAATCCGCAGACCGCGCGCTGCCCTGGACTCCATCTCCCAGAGGGCAGCGCGGTCTCGCGAGAGGTGAGCAGCAGCGTTCCCGCCTCCGAGGATTCAAAACTGTACGCGGGCTCCCGCGGCCCGGGCTCGCCCGGGCCAAGGGCCGGCCCGTCCTTGCCCGTCCGTGCCCGTTTGAGGCCGGGCTGTGCCCAATCTTTTGGTGTCTTTACTCTTGCACGTGACCAAACATATCAATAAGGACAGATGTATTTGTTATTGTAAAACTACCTGTGTTTATTGAATTAACTCCTTAGTGCTCTGTTCCAAACCTTGGCAAGTTCATTAGTGATAAGCTAAATTGACTATATACTACTTGAGTATTGTTGAGGAAACTACCATTATAGAGAGGTGTTTCGATTTCACTTCTTTAAAAGACCAGAAATCAAATTCTGATTTACATCCATTCAACCAGTTGTGGTAGTTGTATGCAGTATGGGTAAAAGGAAATTACCCAGCCCCAAGTCCACCCTAGGCAAAAGAGCTCATATTGAGTCCCAACAACCCCTACTGAGCTATCTTACTGGAGCCATGGGGGCGTTAGATAAACAAATTAACTCAGTAGTAGAATCCTTAGAAGTTGGCTCCTCACGAGCAAATGATGATTCGCATCACTCTGAGGTCTCAGACACCTCAAGGTAATCCAACACAATTAAGAATCCCCCTAACGGGTGTATCCAGCATACTGTGGACGGTATTGCTCCGAGTGATTCAAATTCATCACTGCAACCCCCATATTGGACGAGAACATCTCCGCCCACAGCAATCCAATTGATTCTGACCCTATAATTCGCTTAGAAATTACTCCTACCAAAGAAAACCCTGCTCAATTTGGAAAGAAAAAACGGGGGCAGAGAAAATCTACCACTAAAGATAGAACCGGGACTAGGAAAAACCCTGACCCACTGAGTGACGACACAAAGAACTTAAAGACACTGATCGAAAGGTTGGATCTCTATTTGAGAGTTAGGCTAGACCAAATGGATCTGAGATTAGCTCTCATTGAAGAACACATAGCTAGCGATATTAAACAATCTGGTAAAAACTTGAGATCCCTTCTATCTGGATCAGGGACATCAAATTTTGGCCCAAACTTGAAAACTGGGACTCCCGTTTCTCATACTGAAGCCCCTTCCCATTCCCGGGAAAAGAACCCAATCACATTAATAGCTCCCGCACTTAATTCGTTGTCAAGTAAAATAACAAGAGAGCGGCTCCTAAACCGCGAAAAAACAACTTTATCAAAATCCACTGATTTGAGTGGAGGATCAGGGCCCCTGAGCAGTGCTAACAATCTTCTAGGTCCAATCACTAGTCTCACTCACTCACATCCCTCACATAACTCTGCATATAATAATTTTGACTGGGCAAATTTGGATGGTGACGATCACCTTGACTTACCTCCGGCGGCCACACCATATATCGTTGTGTTGACTAACGTCCCAAAAAAGGAAACTCAGGCACTAGAAGGTTGGGAAACACTTCGAAATAAATCCCTTTACTGGTTAGGCAAGAAAACGGGTTTAACTGAATTTCTTTTCAGAGAATTTAAGATGGCAAGAAGGGTTCAGTCTGTGTGTTCACGTGGGAAATTTTTTGCGGGAGAATCCATTGTCTTGACTTTTATATCCCCCAGTTTGTTAACAGAATTCTACAAGAGAGCGGGAATCATGCGATAGCAACGGGTGAGATTAATATTTTGCCACTTGGTTTCTTTTACCCCCCACCTAACGGGTCCAAGTTGGTTATGGGATTGGGTAGAAACGTACTAATTCAATATCATCCTTATACCATCCCAACACGCAATAGATTTAACTCGCTTTCTGGACTGCAGGAGACTGATTGACTGCTCCACACTCCCTGGAACCAATTGGGAACCACGATTCTTCCAGTCGGGTGATATACAATCGAAAGTCTCCCAGTCCTTGCTTCAAACTGCTGATAGATGTAAATACCATTGATCGAGACACGTACCACCCAATCGATTTTTACGAAAACTTGGTAGTAGATCAGGGACTGGATACTAGTAACACGCAAGTAGTTGCAGTTAGCAATACCGGGTGCAGAGCCCAAGTAGAGCCTACTATCTTGACTTCTGCCCCTGAGAATGCTAAGGACAAGTCTCTGATAACTATACTCTATTGGAATATCGCTAGCCAGCGATCAAAGGCGGGGAATGATACCTGGTTTAGCTTCGTTCATAATTTTAATATTCTTTGTTTTCAAGAAACGTGGACTATTGCTGAGGTTTATATAGAGGTATACAAAACATATTTTTCCCCTGCACTGCCATCATCGTCTGGCAGAGCTAGAGGAGGTCTGTCCACTTTTGTTTCAAACTTGGTGGAATTTGAGGAAATCACCCCAGTAAAACTAGAACCCAATTTCCAAATACTAAGCCTCCGCCTGAATAAGGCCGACCATTTCCTCCTGGTAAACTTTTATAACAATCTTCACCAGGCTGAATTTTTAATAGTAATACGACAAATGTATCTTTTTCTTCAAGTTTTAATAAAAAAGTTATCCAAAGATGTCGTACTTATTTGGGGAGGCGATTTTAATCAACGATTGTGTAGGCATAGTGACCAGAATATCTGTGGCCTAACGGACGAGAACAAACACCCGATAACTCATTTTTCCCACACAACACTATGGGACTGTCTAAATGAAACACTTTTTGGTCTAGATTTAGGTCTGGCCAATAACATGATAAACCCTCTGGTCCCACTTATACCAACCTTTCACTGTAGAGGCAGGTCAAGCACAATAGACTTTGTTTTTATTTCTTGTAAAGCGGAACCACGTGTCATGAAGTGCATGACTCATGATAACACTATGAGTGATCAACATCCAAACAGTATTTCTCTATTGCTTCTACAGAAGCTAGCTAGTTACAATACAGTCAGGACCCTGGAGCAAAATACCTTGATTCTAGACAGGCTAAACGGGTTCTCACTAAAATGGGATAAAGTGGATCCTGTAGCTATTACTAGAAACGTAGTCAAAACAGCACGAGTGGCGATTGAAAACTGTCTTGATATCGACACCTCCGATGAGGATGTCTTGATTAATTTTATGACTGTTACTAAAACAATAAAAGAAGTCCTTTCTGTTAAACTAAAAAAGAGAAAGCCTAAAAAGAAAGGTTGGTTTAACAACAGCTGCACAAAAGCGCACTCAAAATTGGAAGCCGCATTACATAAAACAGAACGGGATCCCCAAGAAAATGTCACTCTTAGAAAGGAGTATAATCAAGTTATAAAATCCAGAAAAACAAAATTGAAAAAGGAATTGTGGGACCAACTTCATAAAAGCTGTACCCTAAGGTACAGCGCTGCATTTTGGGCAGTTATTAAATCTCCCTTCCTTTCTGATTCTAGATCTACTCCTAAAATTGACGTGGCGATAGATGAATTGACGTGGGTTGAACACTTTGCCCGGATTTTTGGCCTTTCTTCTAGGTGGCACAAAGCAGTCAAATCCCAGGAAAAGACCTACCCGGAACTAAAACTGACTCCTTACCCCATAGTTTTAGATATAACGCATGACGAAGTAGAGCTCGCATTGAAGGCTAGCAAAAACAGAAAGGCGCCAGGCCCCAATGGGGTACCAATTGATTTCTTTAAAGCAAACTTGGAATTGTGGACCCCAATTCTGACCAGGGTCCTGCAGGCATCATGTGCGGTGGGGCTTGTGGACTCATGGTCAGAATCTATTCTTGTTCCGATCTTTAAAAAGGGGGACCGCCAATCGCCATCCTGTTACCGTCCAATCTCCTTGCTTGATACGCTCGGGAAAGTGGCAGGTCGAGTTATTCTTGAACGTCTCCAGCATTGGGCGGACGATAACAGGATTCTATCAGATTTACAATTTGGATTCCGCGAGGGGCTTGCCACTATTGAACCAGCCCTTAACTTGACACTTTTGATAGGCAAGTATGTAAGTGCGAAGGGAGGGGCCTTATACATGGCGTACGTCGATTTATCGGCTGCGTTCGATTGTGTCGGCCATGCAAAACTATGGTCAGTTTTATTGGAAATGGGGGTAGAGCAGGTGCTTGTCAATTTTTTCTGAACGAGTTATACTCAGACGCTACAGCGAGAGTGAGGTATGGTGTTGGGGGGGAACTAACAGCATTGTTCGGGGTAGAGATAGGGGTTAGGCAGGGCTGCGTCCTGGCCCCCTTTCTTTTTACACTCTATACCAATGGCCTGGAGCGGGACATGGTAAAAGGGTGCCAGGACCTTCCTATGATGAACAAGCGCCCAATACCAGCCCTACTCTATGCCGACGACACTGTGATATTAGCACGTACCCCTCTAGAATTACAACGTGCTCTTGTGAGATATAACACCTTCATGGCCAATCTGGACTTGAATATTAACATTAAAAAAACCTTTGTTATGTCTTCCGGATCCAAAATTAAGAAAACTAAGGTTATTTTCTAAAACAACGCTAAACTTGAGAGCACCACAACTTATCCATATCTAGGAATAGTAATAGATCACAAAACCTCTTGGAGACAGGCCATTGAGTCTAGAAAATTGCTTTTTATGAGGGCTACTACTGCGTTAGTACATTTTTCACATAGTTGCAACTTACGGGGCCGGTCTGTGGGGCTATGGAAAGATAGAAGTTCTGCAAAAGGTTGAAAATAGCTTTTTAAGGTATCTTCTCGCTGTTCCTCAAGGTACCGCGACCTTTTCGTGCCATTTGGAACTGGGTCTTCCGCATCTGACAGATATTGTCAAAATCCAACCACTTCTCTCATGGCATCGTATCTGATCGTCCAATAATACCATTTTCTGTCAAGGGTTCATACAGGACTGTACCTCATCAGAGAATGCTCATAAGATTGGGTGGATAGCTTATATTAAAAGATTTCTATACGATCTGGGACTGGAAAAATATTTTCATTCCCCCCTCTCAATCTCAGAGGGCCATATGTAGGTAAATCAAGAATACCGAATCCTTAATACCGAATTTTACCGAATCGGTATTAAGGAGTCGGTAAACGCGATGTACATAAAAAATCGGTAAACGTTACAGATTCGTTAAAATTCGGTAATAAATACTGAATATGAACGAATCGGTAAAAAAATAAAATACCGAAATACAAATACCGATTCGGAGTTATAGAATATATTACCGAATCGGTAAATACTGAATCGGTAATTTAAAAAAACGTAATTCGTTGAATCAGCCAATCCAGTAACACCCAATTACCTCCCAAACAGGAAGTGGCCACACCCAGGCAGCTGCGCAGGACCTGGAGCTCACTGTGAGGCAGGCAGGTGAGCTGAGGAGCCAGCAGCAACAGAGACTCACAGCTACAAGCAAGTAGAACCAAACAAGAGAACAAGCATTGGAAATGGCAAGCCAGGACAGGGAGAAGGAGGGAAGTGACAGGAAAAGAAAACTGAAGTTCAGTGACAAGGAGCTGGAGGTACTGTTACAGGATGTCAGCCAAGACCATCACAAGCTATTTGGATCCCAGTCCCACCAAGTGCCAGAGTCACAGAAGAGGTACAAAAGGGGGTGGTGATGGACGGAGCATCTGAATCAATCAAACACTCACACCCAGTCAAAAGATCTGGGTTTAATCCATCACCGTTCTTTAGCCCACTCTGCCACCCCAGTTCAGACATGGCTATATCCAAATCAGTCTGACCCTGTGCCTCATGGGAACAGTCCAGCCCGAACTGCCAAGACACGCCTTCCCTGGACCGGAAACAAGCTTCGGAGGACCGGTTTCTGGCATTCCAGCCGTCTTCAGCCCGGCTTGCTTGAATCCAGTGGCAAAGTGAGCAAGGGACTCACGTCTGAGCATACCCTGCCACACTTATGGTGGCCAAAAGCGGTACAAAAGGGGGTGGTGATGGACGGAGCATCTGAATCAATCAAACACTCACACCCAGTCAAAAGATCTGGGTTTAATCCATCACCGTTCTTTAGCCCACTCTGCCACCCCAGTTCAGACATGGCTATATGCAAATCAGTCTGACCCTGTGCCTCATGGGAACAGTCCAGCCCGAACTGCCAAGCCATGCCTTCCCTGGACCGGAAACAAGCTTCCGAGGACCGGTTTCTGGCATTCCAGCCGCCTTCAGCCCGGCTTGCTTGAATCCAGTGGCAAAGTGAGCAAGGGACTCACGTCTGAGCATACCCTGCCACACTTATGTACCGCTTTGGCCGCCAGGGAAGGCATGGCTTGGCAGTTCGGGCTGGACTGTTCCCATGAGGCACAGGGTCAGACTGATTTGCATATAGCCATGTCTGAACTGGGGTGGCAGAGTGGGCTAAAGAACGGTGATGGATCAAACCCAGATCTTTTGACTGGGTGTGAGTGTTTGATTGGTTTAGATGCTCCGTCCATCACCACCCCCTTTTGTGCCACTTTGGCCGCCATAAGTGTGGCAGGGTATGCTCAGACGTGAGTCCCTTGCTCACTTTGCCACTGGATTCAAGCAAGCCGGGCTGAAGGCGGCTGGAATGCCACAAACCGGTCCTCGGAAGCTTGTTTCCGGTCCAGGGAAGGCATGGCTTGGCAGTTCAGGCTGGACTGTTCCCATGAGGCGCAGGGTCAGACTGATTTGCATATAGCCATGTCTTAACTGGGGTGGCAGAGTGGGCTAAAGAACGGTGATGGATCAAACCCAGATCTTTTGACTGGTGTGAGTGTTTGATTGGTTCAGATGCTCCGTCCATCACCACCCCCTTTTGTACCTCAGAGTCACAGAAGAGACAAATCTGGAGTGGCATTCGTGACAAAATTAATGCCATAGGTGTGACCCACCGCACCATAGAGGACATTTGGACGAGGTGGTATGACCTCAGGAAGACAGCAAAACTGAGGATGGCAGAGAGACAGACGCAGGCCAACAAAACAGGTGGTGGAAAGAATCGAGCCCCAGCACCAACACCACTGGAACAGATGGTGGAGTCCACCATCCAGCCGGAGAGTGTGAGTGGCGTGGGAGATGCAGACAGCTCCGCCAGAGCAGCAAGAAAACAAGGTAAGAAGCATGCCCAGCATGCTGTGCTACCCCCTCCCCAACCTCAATCCCCATAGTGGCTTAGGGGCTCCCACTCCACTCCATGTCTTACTGATTACCCGCAATGCATGATGGGTGTTGTAGTCAGAGGGAACTTATGTTTAGGACAGTCAGGCTAGCAAACACAATAGCATGGTAAAGTAATTGGCTACGTCAGGAAAATCACTGTGCTCTCTAGGCATGATGTTTAATGTAATTCCATTGCAGACAGAGCAGTGAGTACATCTACATTTGTGTCATTACAGGCGAGTCATCTCGCAGTGCAGCAGAGGGCAGCAGAGCTAAGTCAGCCAGGCCAGAGGGGAGGCAACATGAGGATGACAGCATGCCTGCATGGACCACAAGCACGGCGCCATCACAGCTATATCCTCCACTACAGCCATCACCACAGCGCCAGGGAAGGCCGCAATCACCTCTCACCCAGTCCCCACTGCGATGATCACCAACACCACCACCACCACAGTCAGGCAGGAGGCATGCCGTGGCCAACCTCCAGCAGATGGAGGAGTCGTCAGAGGAGGGCACAGTGGGCGAACAAAGTTCAATACATGAGAGATCCAACAGGGAGAGGGCTGGTACTCCATCCGAGGGTGCCCACAGTTCATCCCGACGCCGCAGGGCAAGGCCAGACAGTCCAGAAGCATCCGAGCAGGGTGACAGTGTGTTTGCTGGCCTGGAAGGCAACATGCTGAAGGTCCAGCGCCTGCAATGGAGGGAGATGAAGTCAATGCACAGGGAGGTGGCACACATAAACAAGCATATGCCCAGGATGGAGAAGGGCATCAGTGCTATAGGAGAGAACTTGTGTGCGGGAATGGACAGAGTAGCTACCTCTGTGGGCAACCTCTGCAGCCAGCTTGAGCAGGACCGTCTTGGCAGGCGCAGGGAGAGGCAGAGGCTCCAGGCCTATACCAAGTTGGTGAACCGGCTGGCCACGGCAACATCACTGATGTGTCGCAGGTCCATCACCATACAGGAGGAGATGGCGCATTGCAGCAGGGATGTGGCCAGGGGGATGGTGTCTATGACTTCAGTTTTAGAGCTCATGCAGAATGCTAAGGCGGCCACAATGGAAGGGGGGGGACAGTGAGGAGGCTACCAGCCGTGGTAGCGTTACGCCCTCACCCGAGTGCAGGAGGCGCAGTGAATGCCAAGGGGCTGCACAGGAACAGTCCAACACACCAGACAGTGTTGCTGGGGAACGTGCACGTGCAGCGCGTGGACGCAGGAAGTAGAGACCTATGCCTGTTGCCATACATGAGATGGGTGATGTAACCCATGTCCGATTGGACATTGATCACAAAACTGGAGGTGTGCTTAATAAACACCTTACCATGTAACTGTTACTGGCTCTGTGTCGTTACTCACTCAGAAATGGTTTGACGTAATCTCTGCCCGTCTCTGTCTCCCATCATGTTCATTTGCAACACCAGCTGCGCAGGGCTCTGGCTGAGGGTTGTCATTGTCCTCGTCCTCTGAGTCAGTTAGTTCCACTGCTGTTCCTTTTTTTTGTGGCCAGATTGTGTAGCATTGCACATGTAGCAATTATCTTGCAACATTTGATGGGGCTGTACAGACGTGCACCTCCAGTTTTGTGGAGGCAACGGAATCTGCTTTTGAGCAATCCAAATGTGCGCTCCACCACGTTGCGTGTGCTCCTATGTGCCACATTGTATCTCCTCTCCCTTGGGGTGGTTGGGTTGAGATATGGTGTGAGTAGATAAGGCCGGAGGGCATATGCGCTGTCACCTATGTACAGTAGAAAGTACCATTAATTTGTGTGACCAACAGCTTGCGCCAGGGTGTACATCAGGGTGTGTCACATTGACTTACCTAGTAGGTATCCGTCGCCAAATTCACCAGCAAGCAGACGTGTATGGATGCCACTGTTCCGGAAGAAGTACGAGTCGTGGCTACTCCCGGGGAATTTGGCCACGATGTCAGTTATAGTTGGTTGGTTGATAGCTTTATTTCGATATGCAGATATCATAAAAGCATTACAAAAAGGTATAATAAAAAGACAGCACATCGTTAAAAACTGTATAATAAAAAACAAGGCAGATAAAAACTGACAATATAGTCTGAAATAAATTAATTAAAAATGAATTAAATTGATACGGACAGTCTTTTTAAGCGAATCAACCATGCCCATTTTAAAAATTTGGACACAGCACAAACTGTGGGCGAGGATGTGTCGGTTAATAAAATCCATAATGCCACCATATGCTGGCGAGTACCCAATTGTCTGCATAGGGGTTTAAGCCAATGGGATCTAGGACGGGCGTAGTCAGGACATTCAAAAAGGAAGTGGGCCACGGTTTCGGGCCTGGTTGTACATAGGGCGCAGAAGCGTGATGCCTGCGTGGGCATATTCCATCTTGAAAGGAGGTCAGCCAAAGGTAAAGTGCCTATTCTAAGTTTGATATAAAGTGCCCGGTCCACAGAGATTGTGATTGTGTCCAAGTAAGGCTCAAGAACAACAGCGTCTTTTATTTTCAGGTAAGCTGCGGTGGAATTGCAGTGGCGCGGGTTGCTGATGAGTTTGGCAGAGACCCATTCCCAGTATAGTTTTTTTAGGGTCGCCTTCGGCGGGGCGGAGTGTGTAGACCAGCAAGACCCCAGGCCTAGGTCCGCCAGAAGATTTTTAATGTCCCTAAGCCATTTAATCTTGTGCCAGCCACCCAATCCCATCACTTCTGACAACCCGTCAGCATAAGTTTTTAGTTCTGGGACCCTCCAGAGACGAGTCCAGAGGAGAAGAGGCCGGAGACGAGCCTGGTCCTTGATTGCTTTACAGCCCGCATCTAGAAGCACCGGAACTGTTGGGGTACTCATCGGGATGGCCAGGAGGTCCTTCAGGAATTTGTTTTCGGCCTTGGTCAAATCCTCCATATTACCGAGGCCCCATAACTCAGCCCCGTAGAGAGATGACGTTACAGCTCTGGCTTTGTAGATGTCAATTATTGGGGCTACGCATTGTTTGGATGAATTGTTGTACTCCTTCAACAAGGCTCCCCCCACCCTTTTGTGACTGATGGTCATTTTGTTAATATGGGGAGTCCAGCTCATGACATCACTAATACGAATCCCCAAATAGTCAAATTCTGATACTCTTTCAAGGGGGATTGAATTCAATATGGGAGGGCGGCCAAGCTTACGGGGGGGGATGCATAGTTAAATATTTGGTTTTGTCCACATTGATGACAAGTCCTCTCTTTGTGCAAAAGTCCTGGAAGCGGTTCAGAAGCTTCTGGAGGCCCTGGGGAGTCTTGGAGATAAGGAGGGTGTCGTCGGCAAACAACAGGGTTGGAATCCTTACGCCCCCCAATGAGGGAGCGTCTGCTGGTTCACCAAGCATGTGCTCTACCACCCCGTTCACGTACAAGGAGAAAAGGGTGGGAGCTAGTACACAACCCTGCCGGACGCCCCTGACAACCGGGATCCTGTCGGTCTTTTCCCCATTCTGTCAGTTATAATGTACTTGGCATTACATATCACCTGCACATTGATGGAGTGGGTGGATTTGCAGTTTCTGTAGATGTATTCACTTGCTGCAGGT
This sequence comes from Lissotriton helveticus, assembly GCF_964261635.1. Taxonomy (NCBI): domain Eukaryota; kingdom Metazoa; phylum Chordata; class Amphibia; order Caudata; family Salamandridae; genus Lissotriton; species Lissotriton helveticus. The sequence goes on along the minus strand of NC_136057.1, from coordinate 1,687,719,325 downwards.
GGGCAGATGGGTATATGGGTCCCATTGATGCAGCCAATTACGTGTGGGAACTGCGCAAGTTGGTAGAACTCCAGCTTGGTCCTCTGCAGCTCTGCCTGTGTACTGGGGAAGGAAATGTAATGTTCCATTCTGTCCATCATGGCATCCAGGAAGGTGTTGAAGAAACGGGATAGACAGCTCTGTGACACACCACCCACTGTGGCTATCACACCCTGGAAACTTCCTGATGCAAGGAGGTGCAGGCAACAGAGTACCTGGACATGGGTGGGGATTGCGTGGGCCCTTGGTGTCTGATGCTCCAGATAGGGTTTTAGGTCCCGTATTAGGTCAAGGATGGTGTCTGGGTGCAATCTGTACCTTTCATGGATTTCAGGTTCAGTCAATTGGAACAGAGAGATGCGTAGTCTGTACACCCGCTCTTCCCGTCTCCCGATCCTCACTCCTGCTGCTCTCAAGCGTAGCCGCCTTGCAATGAGGTAGAGGCCCGCCATTGTGTTCACACTGTTGCATTTTGGGGCTGTATTTATGCACTGCACCTGATTACCACATGCTCTGGAAAAGTGGTATATACCGATTCGTTATTACCGAATTTGGTCATATTCGGTAAAAACGAGGTTTGCTACATCGCATTTTTGGGGTTTTTACCGAATCGTTATTTCCGATTCGGTATTCATTGTTCCGGTATTTTCCGATCGGTAAATAAGGAATCGGTAAATATTTACCGATTCGTTATTACCAATGCCATTCGGTAATACATACATCTCAAATGGCTAAATACCGGTCGATAACGCCGAAAACGACCCGTTTTCGGTTTTACCGACCGGTATTTGGCCACCAGAATTGTCTAGAAAAGCATTCAAAGTGCAGTGTTTAACACATCTAGAACAACTGCGGCTGGCCAATGAGGTCAGTAAAACATCAGTCCAATACACGCTGTTAATTCAAACAACCCTGACTATTCAACCTTACTTAACCTTTAATTTGACCAGCTACGAAAGATTTGTATTAATCCGGTTTAGGTTGAACTCTTTTTATCGTTTAGTTAGCTTCCCAAAAACAGAAAATCTGGCCACATTATTACCACTCTGCCCTTGTGATGACCTCTCTATTCAAGCCACAATTCATACAATCCTATTCTGTAAGTTCTATAGCGAACCGAGAAGGCTTTGGTTGATCCCGATTTTAAAATCTATGGGTCTTCGAAGATGTCGTCCCACACTCCTCTCCCTACAATTTCTGGATGAGGAGTGCACACCGAAAGCCATAGCTAAATTTCTGAAGTTTATTGTGCGGCATAACTTCTCTTTTGCTATTGTACTGTTTAAGACACTTTTTATGATGTTACAGCTTTTAAAGGATTGCATATTTGCACTTTATGAATTGTTATAGCCCAAAATGAATTTTACCTTTCAGTGTATTTTAGAGCAATGCATTCTTATAATTACGGTGTGGAAAAAATGTATTTTATCCTTTTAAATGTACTTTTATGGTTTTTATTTTTGACGAAAACCGAATAAAGGAATTTTGACTTTCACTTAGTTTAACATTTTGTAATTGTATTTATAGGAAAATTAATATTATACATAATGTTATTTTCTTATCTTTAAAAGTTTTCTTTTCTTTTTTTAATTCCCTATTTTTCTTAGATAAGACAGTATTTTTGTGTTTTGCTATGTAATTTCTTTTGTTAGGTATTGAAATATTTTAAGTAAATTATTAGAACTTGGTCAACTTAATTATTACATTTTGTAACAGAACTGTTTGTAATTTCTTTTACAGTTTATATTATTTACGTTGTTTTTTTAACTGTGTATATTTTACATATAGATCTTTATAAATGTTATTCATTTTTAATTTCTATATAATTTTAAATACAATTTGTTAGCTATTTACATTAGGCAATATTTTTTGTTTGTTGTACATATGTGTACTATTTTTGATATTCAATCATAATATTTTAAAATACATTTAGTTGAAAAATTATATAATTGTTGCTCTCTTGTTTTTTAAACCGTATTGGAGTTTGGAATTTATGTCTTTTATATAATATATACATATATATATATTCACTGTAAAAACCATAGGTTTCAGGCCTGATATAGTTAGGAATTAGCATTTAAAAAACCTTAGAAATTCACTGAAAAAACTGTAGATTTTAGGGGTGTTATAGTTAGCGGGACATTTCACTCATACAAAACCATTGAAATTCCTCCGATATAGTTAGTTGTACTAACTATATCTCGCGTGCCCGCAATCCACTGCTGATGATGTCACATATTACATCATTCATGACATGGTCAGTGACATCACTGATGACATCTCAAATGACATCACTGATGACATCATCCAGTGAATGTGGTTTGCTTTGTTATTTAAATATGTATTATATATATAGCAATTTGCATTGAAGAATGAGTGGATATATAAATATAAATATCTGGATGGAGGATTTAGTAGCAGTGTGATTGACTGTTTACTTGACTAATTTAAAGTGTCTCTCTAAATATATTGGATAGTGACTAAACTGTGTGAACATCTGTATCACTCTGTCAGTTGTTGTAAAAACTACTTCTCCAGTTGGTTACTAGCTATTTGAAAGTCTATATTAGTTATTGATTAGTTAACTAAGTATTTGTATGGGAGAGTGAATGTGTGTGTGGTTCGGTGGGAGGTGTGTGACTGCCCAAAGATGTGTGAATTGTTGATTTAGTAGGTATATGACGTTAAGACTACATGTTATAACAGTTGTTTGGGTGAGTGAATATCTTTATGGGTGTGGTGATGAGCAAATATCTCTCTTAATGGTACATGTCCAACAAAGTAGAGAAATAAAAGGCAATGTATGTGTCAGTTGTTGTTTATAAATAAGTATACATAAGACTCACTGATTGTATGCGTGACTGTATAGATAACTTTATACTTGCAATAGTGATTTTATAACACACTAAGTATAATTTACTATCTATATGAATAGATAAAGTGGTGTTTGTATAAGTGTATAGCTAACTAAATGTAAGTATGATCCATTGTTTGCATAAGTGAATAGGATGACTTTATAAGTGAACAGGATGTGTGCTGGTGTGTAATGTCGATATAGGTGTATAAGTATATTTGATAGTGTTATATTGATCATTGACTGCATGTATGAGTGAATCTGTAGGTAAGTGATTAGATGTGTGTATAGATCTAGGAATCACTGAGTGTTTTTTTAGAAACTTGTATCGGTGTGTCAATGGATTTAAATATGGTACTCTGTATTTTACAGTGAGTGACGAAAGGTTATACTAGTGTATGATGAGGTGTATCGTCACGTGGATGATGTCATCAGTGATGTCATTTGAGATGTCATCAGTGATGTCACTGACCATGTCATGAATGATGTAATATGTGACATCATCAGCAGTGGATTGCGGGTGCGCGAGATATAGTTAATACAACTAACTACATCGGAGGAATTTCAATGGTTTTGTATCAGTGAAATGTCCAGCTAAGGGAATCTGTAGGTAAGTGATTAGATGTGTGTATAAATCTAGGAATCACTGAGTGGTTTTTTAGAAACTTGTATCTGTGTGGAAATGGATTTAAATATGGTACTCTGTATTTTACAGTGAGTGACGAAAGGTAATACTAGTGTATGATGAGGTGTATCGTCACGTGCATGATGTCATCAGTGATGTCATTTGAGATGTCATCAGTGATGTCCCTGACCATGTCATGAACGATGTAATATGTGACATCATCAGCAGTGAATTGCGGGTGCGCGAGATATAGTTAATACAACTAACTATATCGGAGGAATTTCAATGGTTTTGTATGAGTGAAATGTCCAGCTAACTATAACACCCCTAAAATGTACAGTTTTTTTCAGTGAATTTCTAAGGTTTTTTAAATGCTAATTCCTAACTATATCAGGCCTGAAACCTATGGTTTTTTTCAGTGAATTACAAAGGTTTTTTTAAATGCTAATTCCTAACTATATCAGGCCTGAAACCTATGTTTTTTTCAATGAATTTGCAAGGTTTTTTAAATGCTAATTCCTAATTATGATGTGTGTGAAACCTATGGTTTTTCTGTGAATTTCTAAGGTTTTTTCAATGCTAATTCCTAACTATAACGTGTGTGAAATCTATGTTTTTTTCAGTGATTTTACAAAGTTTTTTAAGTGCTAATTCCAAAATATAACGTGTGTGAAACCTATGGTTTTTTCAGGGAATTTCCAAGGTTTTTAAAATGCTAATTTATGTATAAATTTTTATATTTTTTACATATTTATTTTCCAACAAACTGCCTTTGTATATTGTAATACATTGACTGTATCCTGTAATATGCAATGGCACAGCTAGTTTTTATGATTTGGATAAAGTTAAACAGTATAGTCTACATCTTCAATTAAAATATAAACAGTCAAATCTGTCAATTAAGTTTTTTTGTGCGCAACGTGCGCGCACCTCGGGATTTTTTTTTTTTTTAAATGTTTTTTTTGCCCGTCGGGGTCCTTCAGAGACACCTGAGAAGACCTAGGGGGTCAGGGAGTCTCTACCCTGCCCCCTTTTCACGTTCTCCACTATTGTTTTTGACTCAGTTCTGCCTCGAGGGTGCGAGCAACGTGCGCGCACCTCGCGATTTAAAAAAAAATCATGTTTTTTCTGCCCTTCAGGGTCCTTCAGGGACCCCATGAGAAGGCCTAGGGGGTCTGGGGGTCTGTTCCCAGTCTCCTTTTCACGTTTTTGAAAACTTTTACGAAAATCGGGTAAAACGTAATTTATATGCGACGGTCGTGCAACGTGCACGCATGCGTGCGCACACGTTGCGTGCACGTAAAGTCATGTGACATGAAAACAACACTTTTGATTGGTTTATAGTAGTTTCTTTTCCAGAATCTTGAAAAACCCCACCCACTTCCCTCACTATCTCTTTTGGTTTCCTGAGAGAAGGATCTCTTCTTTGTTCCAGCTTTTTTCATATGTTATGTTATGTTATGTTATTGTTTTTTGTTGTGCGCACAGCTACTCCAGCTAAGGAGCGTCCTGGCGCATTTGACAAGGAGGAACATAACACAACAGAAGGAAGCGGGCTACTAAGAGGGGACCACACTAAATGAAAAGCTCATCAAAAATAAGCTGGGGACTGAAAAGAGGCAACTAAAACAGGAACGTTTTCAAGGCTTTCCGGAAAGCCAAAAGATCCTCCAGCAGACGGATTTCCATCGGAAGAGAGTTCCACGCTAGTGCCGCCTTTACACAGAAGGAGCGTCCCCCCATACGGCAGAGCCTGTATCTGGGGACTACAACAAAGGCCTGGCCTTGAGAGCGGAGGGTGCGGGTGGGGACATAGAAGGAAAGGAAGCGAGACATGATCTCAGGGCCTATGCCTTTCAGAGTCTTAAAAGTCAAACATAGGACCTTAAAAAGAATACGCTTCCTCACTGGGAGCCAGTGTAAGGAGCGAAGAACACTCGCCACCGAACAAAATCTGGGCAGGCCGACAATCGCTCTGGCCGCAGCGTTTTGCACCCTTTGCAGGCGAGTGAGCTCAGCCTGATTGGCCCCAGCCAGAAGAGAGCTAGCATAATCCAGGTGAGAGATAACAGTGGCCTGGATCACTAGCTGTCTGGTTGGGGCATCAAAGTATTTGAGGACAGGTCTTAAGCCTCTCAGCAGACCAAAACAGCAGGCAGCTGTTCTTTTAGTGTGTCCTACAAAGGTGAGACCAGCATCCAACCAGACTCCCAAGTTTTTCAACTCCGACACCGGAGTCGGGGTTGGTCCCAGCTCTGATGGCCACCAATGGTCACCCCAAAGTTCCACTCCCCTTCCGACAATCATAACCTCTGTCTTGGTGGCATTCAGCTGGAGACAGTTCCCCGTCAACCAGCTAGCCACCGCCTTCAGTCCATCCTGAAACCTGGGGGCATCTAGTTCCGCATCCCCGCTGAGAGTAACCGCTAGCTGAGTGTCGTCGGCATATGAGACCAAAGTTAGGCCCCACTGCCTGGCGACATCAGCCAGCGGTCTCACGTACAGATTAAACAACGTGGGGCTCAGCGAGGATCCCTGCGGAACCCCCATGGCCAGTGGCTGGAAATTGGACTTGAAGGGAGGGATGGCAACACAGAAGGAACGTTTGCCGAGGTAGGAGCGGAACCACTGCAAGGCCCGGCCGCCGACACCAATCTCCTCGAGACGATGCAGGAGGATACTGTGGGAGACCGTATCGAAGGCGGCGCTGAGATCTAACAATATCAGCGCCGCCGTCTGACCAGCATCCAACACCGCACGGAGATGTTCCACCATCACAAGGAGAGCGGTCTCCGTACTGTGCCCAGCACGGAAGCCGTTTTGTGTGGAGTCAAGGACATTGGTTCGGGTGAGATATTCTGACAGGGCCCGGTTGACATGGGCCTCTGTTATCTTCGCCGGCCAGGGCAGCAGCGAGATGGGACGATAACTTTCAGGCCTAGACGGGTCCAAGGAAGGCTTCTTGATGATAGGGGACACCACCGCCTGCTTCCACTTAGTTGGAACCACCCCCGACTCCAAGGAGAGGTTGACAAGGGAACACACAACAGAGCGTCCCATAAAGGCCTGGTCTCTAAAGAGGGCCGGTCTTACTGGGTCAGATGGAGAGCCAGATTTAACTTGCGAAGCAAGTTTGTCAAACCCCTCCGGAGACAGAGGGGGGAAAGAGAGCAGGGTGGAGTGATGTAACGTCCCATTGGAACTTCCCAATTCGATCACTGTGCTAGGGAATTCCCGATAGATTGCTTGGACTTTTCCCAGAAAGTATGAAGCAAGGGATTCACAGTGGGAGATGGAACTCACAACCACAGAGGAAGTTCGCTTCACCACGAGATCTTTCACGGCCTTAAAGATCCTCTTCGACGGGTTTGAGCTATTACGTATTTCTGCAGCATAATATGCCGCTCGGGCTCGACAAATAGCCCAATGATAGGTTTTGACGGAAAGAGCATATGCGGCTTTTAGATCAGCCCCATACGTCTTCCGCCATGCTCTTTCCGCCCGTCTACAAACTCCCTTCAAGGCACGCAAGGTACTGTCGTACCAGGGACTCGACTCTCTCGTACTGATCTTACTCGATATGATGGGAATCAGAGTGTCGAGAGCCCTGGTAATCCAAGAGCAAAAGAGGTCGTATCCCTCTTCCGCACCTTTCAGTGGGCCCAGCGGATCTTCCGCTAGAAGACGATGAAGGTCTTCTAGCCTGAGTTTGTTCCAGAGCCTCCTAGGCACCCGTCTCGCCAAAGGGGTGGAGGGGGTCATAGGGATAGGACACTGAACAGTCACCAAGAAATGGTCGGTCCAAGCTAACGGAGAAATAGATGTAATCTTAGTCTCCGGTAGATTGGTAAAAAAGGGATCGAGGATGTGTCCTCCTATATGAGTAGGCTGAGAGACCAGTTGAAGAAGCTGGCAGGCCTCTAAGTCTGCGGAGATGCTGCGTACCGTCAAGTTGGAAGGGGTGTCAAAATGCAGGTTCAGGTCACCCAGGATGGAATAGTTGGAACACCCTGTAACCAGTGTGCCAACAACATCGGGGAAAGAATTTCTGAATACCACATCGCTACCCGGCGGACGGTACACCACCATCCCAGAAAGCATAGAATAGTCAGGGGGAGATGCCCCTTAGTGAAGCAACTTCCCTCTTTCATCCAGGACTCCAGTGATTTCCTGCGGAAAATCTATGATTTACCATGGGAAAAAGATCTCTTGCTGGTGACCATTGACGTCACAACGCTATACACCAGCATAAGACACGAGGATGGCCTTCGAGCCATCAAACATTTCCTGAAAGATTGCCCAATAAACCTTTGGCTGCATACTCAAATGCTACTGGCAATGGTATCGGTCTGCCTTAATAACAACTATTTTCTTTTTGACAACACCCTATATAAGCAGATCTGTGGGACCGCGATGGGCACCTGCTTCGCCCCCAGCTATGCTAATTTGCATATGAGCTGGTGGGAGGAGCAGGTGGTCCGAGCGGATTTCCAGAAAGAGTGGGAAGAAAATATCCTCCATTGGAGTAGATATATAGATGACCTATTCCTAATTTGGAAAGGTTCAGAGGAGAGTGCTCAGAACTTCATCAATAAACTGCAAATTAATAACCTTAATTTGAAGTTCACAAGTGAAATCAGCACCACCTCCCTCAATTTTCTGGATCTCACCATTTTCAGTAAAAATGGGAGATTACATTCGAACCTATACAGGAAACCCACAGCAGGAAACACGCTGCTACACGCGGCAAGCTTCCACCCAAGCAACCTAGTTAGAAGCATACCATATGGTGAAAGCCTGCGGGCTATTCGGAACTGCAGCGATCAAGAGAACCTGGAGAAAGAATTTGTAACTTTAAGCACACGGCTTAAAGTCAGAGGGTACACTCCAGAAAACATCAATAGTTGTATCAAAAAAGCAAAAAACGCAGCAGAGAAGACATCCTATTCAACAAAAATCAACCCCAAAGCAGAAAGAAAACTGAGTCCACTCAGGTTAGAATGATCACTTCGTATAATAAAAAGCACAAAGAAGTGAGTAAGATCTTAAATAGACACTGGCATTTGATAGCTAATGATCCCATTCTCCAAGATGCAGTCCAAAAGAGACCGGCTATTACCTTTAGAAAAGCGAGGTCTTTCAGACAAATGCTTGTCTCTAATATGCTTCCACCAAAACAGAAATCAAAAGAAGGTGGGGTGGACTGGCTAAAAAAGAAACCAGGGTTCTTAAAATGCACAAAGTGCAAAGCCTGTAAGCTAGGGGTAAATACGCAATCATATGCGGTAGGCCTGTCTAAAAGAACAAAACAAATAAGAGGCTTCTTTAATTGTAAGACAGACTATGCCGTCTACGTACTTCAGTGCTCATGTGGACTGAAGTACGTGGGCAGCACAATACATCCAGTGCATATTAGAATCTTACAGCACATGAGAGCAATCCGCAATGTTGATAAAACATACCCGGTGGCTTGCCACTTCGAAGCGAAACACAACAAAAATGAAGCAGGGCTCTGCTACTTTGTAATTGATTGTGTGCCAAAAAATGTAAGAGGCGGAGATAGGCTAAAGAAACTAAGACGCCTCGAATCGAGGTACATTTTGGAACTCAATTCGAAGGCCCCGGGAGGTCTGAATTTAGAAGAAGTTCTTAGTACGCATCTATAGGAAAAAATAGAGGACCCTAGTCCCAATAGACTACTGTATTCATTGATAAGAAAACGTTGGAAATGTTGAGAAAGTAGCAGTAACCTCATTTTAATTAATTTTGTTTAAATGTTGCACAAATATGTCTGAGCACTATGTCTGCACAATTCATGGTCATTCTACTGGGGGTAGTTTTGATTAAACAACTGCCCACTTGGGCTGAATGTAAAATATGATAAACTGGTTTGATAAATTGGTTTAGCACCAACCAGAGAGCATGTAGAGAAGAGTATGCCCACTTGGGCTAAATCTGTCAGCTACCTTGAAGGCGCACTGGTGACTTCTTAAAGTTGGATTATTTTGAAGTAGAGCTATACTTCCACGCGTTGGTTCGAGACTTGTCACATTATTAAGTGCGAAGTCCTCTTTGCACACACGCTAATTGACAAATTTTAGAATGTATTTAAAAATGTCGATAATCAGAAAAGTGAACATCATGTGGTTGCATATGCCTTTGAAATGTTGTGTAATCATGACAGGTTCTCAGTCGCTTCGCAACAAAATTAATTGCATACGAGATCTATCTGTAAAACTATGAGTCTCTCTTCACTATCTTTCCCCCAGTAGTTTTGGTCACGTGATTGTATGTGGAACACACTGTTTAAAATGGCGATTGAAATGAATTGAAGCTTCGGTGAACAAGCCTGCTGGTCAGGCGAAACGCGTCCGAGGGCTGTCTAAAATAAAATTCTTTGGCCAGCACACAATCTTGTCAACTTGTGGTTTTACTACTTGAGAGGTGCAATATATATATATATATATATATATATATATATATATATATATATATATATATATATATATATATATCTATACTACTATTATAAAGAGAGAACACACACCTTTGATCCAGGTAAACTCGGGAAACACAGCTCCAATCCACACACCCGATACATTGTAGAAATTGTCAGGGTGTGCAGATGGACATAGGCTATAAAAAAAAAACGTACACTTAAAAATATAACTTTTTTAAAAAAGTAGTGCCCTGAAAGTAGCGCCGGCCGCGACGCTGCTCTGGCCGCGACGTAGTGCTGGCCGGGACGTGCGTGATGACTATGAGGAGGAGCGGCGGACATGGAGCGGCGGTGAAGTGAGGAGCGCGGGTAGAAGCAGCGGCTCAGATGCGTCATTGCGAAGAGGAGCGGCGGTGAAGTGAAGATCCGGGAAGGAGCGGCAGCTCAGGTAAAGTAAAGTAAAATTGAAATCAGGGCGAGAGGGAGTCGGGGTGGGAGGGAGTCGGGCGTGCACAGAGGGACAGGCGGGAGGAGTGGGGGCGGGAGGGGGTCGGGGCGGGAGCGGGTGTACTGCCCCCAGCCCCTTTCTGCCCCAGGCAACGCTGGGGCGGGCTGCTAGTATATATATATATATATATATATATGTATATATATATATATATATATATATATATATATATATATGTATGTATATTTATCAATACAATTAAGACAACGCCATGTGCAGTTCAAAAGCTTTATTTCAAACTGCCATTATCAAGCGCATTTAAACTGCAAAGCAGTCTTGTTCACTGATGGCGAAATCGTGAACGTGTAGCCATTCTTAAAGTGCATTACGTGCTTCAAAACCAAATCACATGGTAAACTACAAACGTGATAAACGTGAAGACAGGCTCGTAGTTTTTCAATTCACAAGCATTATACTCAGATTAAACCATTCAAATTGATATCGCAACTATCATAAATTGCACATCGTTTTCTCTTGTTCAATAATTACCAAAGAAAAGCTATACATGTCAATCATTCCCACAATTTTGAAGAGAAACATTGAAACATATTAAACATAGTGCGCTTACCACTGGTGCTATGCTGTAGCATTCTACACAAGGGGTTTTTAAATTTCACAGGCTCACCTTTCAACCAATAGTCAATTCAGCTCAAGTGAGCTTTCACATTACATATCGTTACGCTTCCCTTCACATAAATACATTAACAGTAAATTCATTATTATGCCCAAGTGGGCTTGCTTATTCAATTTATTAATTTAATTTTTTGATAATCATGTCATGAATAACACCCTCTCTCATTACTATCTGAGTCTGCTTTAAAAATAATTATTCATCTTTAAAATTCATTACTGCACATTCTTCCTAATGGCGATTTATTCCTTCTTGATTAATCTACAAATGCGTGTGCAAGTCTTCTTCCATATTTAATCCACCTGGCTGCTTTGAGTCTAGTTCTATAATGTAACGTGACTCTAATCGTCTCAATTTTTTTCTCTCGATTACCACCTCTTGTGCTCTGTTCTACTGCATCTATTACATAAAATGTTAGGCCCTTGGTCTCTTTGCCATGCACTTTCTAGAAGTGTCTGGCCACTGGGTACGTTTTATCTCCGTTCTTAATGGCCCTCAAGTGCTGTAGGATCCTTTTATGCACTTCCAGGTTTGTGCTGCCCACGTACCGCAGGCTACAAGGGCACTGCAGGACGTAGACAGCAAAACTTGTCTTACAAGTATATTACAAGTATATTTTCTTTTAATCCTACGCATTCTGTTAGAAAGGCCTAGTCTGTACTGCTCAGTGTTTATACCATGCGTACATGCTTTACATTTGACGCATTTTACAAATCCTTGTCTCTTATTCAACCATGTTGTCATTGGTTGTGGTTTCTTCGGATTGTTACTGAATAAAGCCTGTGTGAAAGACCTGGCATTTCGGAATGTAATTTGTGGTCTACGAGTCACATTCTTACCCAGTAGTGGATCATTTTTAATCTAATGCCAGTGTTTATTAAAAATACTTCTTACTTCATCATGCTGCTGGCTGTAAGTTATGATAAATTTACATTGTGTTTCACTTTTTTTGTTCTGTTTTTTTACTAGCATCAAAAAGCAATTCTTCCCTCCTCCTTTTTGTGGCTTTACAGATTCCACTGTCAATCCAAGTATCTGGGTACCCTCTGTTCTTAAATCTCCCTTTCAAAATGTTGAGCTCTTTCTTTGTCTCTTCAACCTCACTGCAATTTTGCCTCACTCTAAGGCTTTCCCCATAGGGAAAACTGCGTTTAAGATTTACCGGGTGGAAACTTTTTGCGTGCAAAAGTGTATTTCCTGATATTTAATCATAATATTTTAAAATACATTTAGTTGAAAAATTATATAATTGTTGTTCTCTTGTTTTTTAAACTGTATTGGAGTTTGGAATGAATGTCTTTTATATAATATATACATATATACACACACACATATATATGTGTGTGTGTATATATATATATATATATATATATATATATATATATATATATATACATATATATATATATATATATGATGAAATATTTAGTGAACACTATTTTATATTATATTCATTTTATATATTTTAAATGTATTACTTAAAAGTGTGTATATGTGAAAAAAATCACTAGATACCTGTTTTCGGATGATATACCCTTCCATTATATTTTTGAGTCAATATCAATATCTTTCCATTTTATGTATAGGAACAAGGTGTGGTAAATGATAATTTTTAACAATTTTATTTTTGCCAACGATATTTTTTTACCACAATATTGGGAAGTGTACTGGCCAGGGATCGTTCAACCACATTTTGTACATATTCCTCGGTCTCTTGTGCAGCCAGGTCCTCATGGTGGTCACCGCTTAGGGACTCGGTACCAACCATGCCCAGGTGGAGCCCTTGGGGGCTTTAAATTAGAAATGCCCCTGGGAGCCTCTCAGGCTCTCACTCAATTATGCCCCTTGAGCCTCTCGTGGGCCCTCGCAACAAAAGTGGGCCATGAGCCTTTTGGGCCCGGTAATAAAAATGCCCCCCGGGACCCTCGTGGGTCCGGCACAAATGCTTCCGCTCGTTGGAGTCCCGCTCGCGCTAGAGTCCCCCGCCTGGGGACCCGAAGAAACAACTGCGGCGCTGAGCCTCTCTGGGCTCTAGAAACAAGAATGCCCCGCAACCGTGGGAGCGGCCCGCTATCAAGTGGAGCCGCTCGGGGTGAAGGCACTGGCGGAGTGCCACCTCACTCCCTTCCCCCCAGCCGGCTTCGACTCACCAGCTTCCGTGGGCAATCCTCTCTCCTTGCTCTGGTCCCGCTCCGATCGGGTCACTCTGCTGCCGGCATGTGGGACTCTCTGGCTGCCGGTCTGCTTCCTTCGCCGGCCTCTCTCTGGGGCCCTCCTCTCGCTGGGGGAGCCTCAGGGAGAGACGCTGGCTACACTTCGGTGGTGGAGGAGCGCGGGGTAGGCTCCCGTGGACTTCCTGCCTTTCTCTTGGCCAATAGCTTCCTCCCAGCCGGGGGAAGCGGAAATGGAGCCTGCGAGGCTCTTCTCTCTGTCCCGGCCGGCCCCGCCCACCGTCAGGCGTGGCGCTGGCTTCAGCTCTTTTCCTCGTCCTTCGTGGCAAGACGGGCAATCGCAGCACACATTTTTGCACTTACCTGATGACAAAAGATCAGCGAGAAGGCATCGGACTGGGAGGGGGGGGGAAGGAACGGGGAGAAATGCCGCGGCTGTGTGTCCTCGGCTCTGGCAGGGCAGGGAGAGGCTGCAGGAGGTTCCTGACGAGAAAGGAGCATTACGTGAAACCACCCGCTCGCCCTAGCTCCTAGAAAAAAATGGCGGCCGCAAACATCCTGGGGAAAAAAATAAGACAACACCCACCGCCGCAATGACGGCAACAAAGGGGCGGAGAGGGAAAAAATCGCCGGAACGCCCACGAATCGCCTCGGACAATGACGGACAGATCTCTCTTCCAATGGCTAGCCTCCATTTATGGAGCTAGCCAATGGAAGAGAGAGGCGGGGCAAAGCCAACAACTGTTCTAACATAAGATTTCGCCTGCGCGAACGCTGCTGCGCAGCTGATCGCCAGGCGAAACCTAAAAACCACCTTTACAAAAAGATTTGTTTTCAAATCCTGAGCTCAGGGAACTCAAACTCCAACGTTCTATCTCTTCCCAACTGAAAGTTACACTTGTAAGGTGTTACAATGTAGCTCCAACGATAACCTATGGGAGTGATAGTCCTTGCATTAGTGAAAAACGAATTTAGCAGTATTTCACTATTATGGCATGCAAAACACAGCAAACACATCATACCTTTCACAAACACTGCACCCTGCACTCTGCACTGCACACTGCACCCATGGGGCTAACTTGGGCATACCTTAGGGGTGCCTTACATATAGTAAATGGCAATGGTTGGGCCTGACAAGTGGGTGCACCTACTAGGTCGAGATGGTGGTTTAAAACTGCGCTTGCAGACACTGCCGTGGCAGGCCTAAGACATGTTTGCAGGGCTACTCATGCGGACAGCACAATCAGGGGGATGCAGGCCCACTAAAAACATTCGATTTACAGGACCTGGCCACATACAGTGCATTTTACTAGGGATTTATCAGTAAATCAAATATCCTAATCTAGGATAACTAATCATAATCACCATTTACATCAGACAGCATAAGCACGTTAGCACTGAAGAGTAGTGCTAAAGTGCCCGACGCAAAAAGGGCCAGGTTCAACACTGAGAAAATCACTTAATCTACATGAACCTAACACAATGTATACAACACCATGTAATGTTATCTGGTGTTCATGTAAAGCGCTCCAATGTCTCTGGGCCAAGTTTGTGCTATATAAAACTGCATGTAAGGAAAGTGACACAATTTTTTTGTTTGTTTATTTTTTCATTTACACACTAGCATCATTCCCTTTGCGGGAACACGCATGCGATGCTAGCAGCAAGTTAAAGAAAAAAACAGATGCACTTTTGACCAGTCTCTGAGCATTGGAGGGTCTCTCTTAAGTACTGCAAAAAAATTAAATGAATATCTAAAAAGCCTAGGGTGAGTGTAAAAGGCAGACTAGGTCTGTGCCATGTCCTGTTTCCCAGCAGTCACAAATTAAAGACATCTACAACAAACAAATGGATAAAAAAGCAATTCAAAGTGAGTTCCTAGTATTTTTGATAATGATGTGCTTCCAAAGTATATGTTTTCCATTTGAATGTTAATTTCCTATTTAAGTACTGGCCCTATAAGCTTTCAAATACTTTTATTACCACAAATGTTTCCCATCATTTAGCTCCATTATTCTAACGAAGCAGTGCATTGCGAAAGGTTAAAATCTACGATTGTGTGCCACTTTTTTTTTTAGCTGCGCTGGCCTACTTGTGGCCCCAATCCAACGATGCCCTAAGGTACAATCCTTTGGCATAATTGGTGAATTATGGGTTGCAGTCTGTGAGGAAACCTCGCATGTGGAAAAGGCGTCAAAGTTTGCAGGGGGGAGAAAACGGCGTTGTCCCTGGATCTACCTCTGATACAAGTAAGTAAATGCAGCTACAGTTTGTGGGGTTCTCGTCGTGCCTAGTAAAAACGTAGGATAAAATGGCATGTGTGGGACCAGTGAACATTAATCTCTTCAATTGGTTACACCGTGGACCTGACCACAAACAGTGACGCAAACGGAGGGTGTGAGGGGCAGACAGTGCACCAAGGCCATCCATTACTCACTGTTTTCCGCCGTTGTTATTTCTTTCTTACCGGGCTCCCGCGCCCTGTCCCTCGAGCACCTAGGCAGGTTATTTTCCTGCCGAGGACGCTACTCTTGCAGTCGGCTGCGTACGCGCGTCTGGCCCTCCTGCAGCCATTAATCTTTGGTCCCTGTTGGCTTTCGATGGTCAGGCCCCGTCAGTGTAATTAAAACCTGCGCCATTAATCTCCGGGCTCCCGCCGAGCTCGGACGGGTCCTG
Organism: Lissotriton helveticus; assembly: GCF_964261635.1. Lineage (NCBI taxonomy): Eukaryota > Metazoa > Chordata > Amphibia > Caudata > Salamandridae > Lissotriton > Lissotriton helveticus. Next base: position 1,687,703,382 of record NC_136057.1, on the reverse strand, counting down.
GGGCCGGCGCGAAGCCCCGCTCGACTGACGCAGACCCCTTCTCGATGTTTTCCGCATATGGGGTCCTCGTCTCAAACCAGAAAATTGCGGGATGGCTGATAAAGCCCTCAAGCGCGCTTTTAAATGAACAGAGGCCTAAGCGCCAATGCATTAATGAGGGGGGCCTGTGTTACGCCCCTGGGCTATATAAAATCCTTCGCCAAGTGCCAGCTGTCGGCCTTTCCAAGGTCATGCTATATTTTTCTCGAAGAAAAGTGTCAACCATGAGCTAAAACCTTAAAGTGCTGAAGATGGGAAAGTCTGGCAAAATGACATGCGTTTGGAGCTTTGCCTCTCATGGTTGAGTCCTGGCGCTGCTGCTGCCACTGCCACTATAAGTATTTTAGGAGAATGTACTTTTTTTAACCTTCTAACACATTAAATTAATTGGCAGTCAGGCCTAGTGTAAACTGGGGAGCTGGTTTCATAGGACTCTGATATTATTAATTGAAGTTTTAGACGGTGGTGGTTCGCCAAGACCAAACACTATGGCTTTAAATTCCTTAGTCTGTATTTTTTTTAAACTAGAAGCAAAGTGGATGTCTGCGCCAAGGCAAATGTATGGTCCAAACAGTTGTGGCAGATCGTTAACATATCAGATACAATGCAAAGCCTTTCTTTGTGTGCTTCTAGTATCATCATTTCTGAGACGGCTATTTCACTTGTTTGGTTCCCACATAGAAAGCCCACAACACATACGAACAAACACTTTAGGACATCCTGGGCCTTTCGTGCTTTCCCCCCTGTTGATGCAGCAGCTTTGGTGGCATCCCCAGCCGAGCAGAAGTGGAATATATGAATCCCAATAACACAGCGCCCACCCGTAGATAAACAAAATGGCAGCCTCACTTTTAAGTATCCCAGAGGCCACAGATTTCTCAGCAGATTGGAGCAAATAGATTAAAAAACACATCTTGTGTCACTGTTATGCGTGCACACAAACTGACCAGTCTGAACCATAGAGTACCATGGCCAACACCGTCTCTGCTCTTCCATCACAGTGAACAAGTTTAATTATTAACTTTTCGATTAGTTAAAATCGTTACAGTAATATATATATATGTATTAATATACGTTGCAAGCTGGCCCGAATTATATATCTGGTTGCTGCCTTGGCAGCTCGTCTCGTCTTTCAAGGTATTGAAAAGTTGGGGCTCACCTCTACGCGCCGGATGGAGAGAAGACGGTTGTAAAGTGATTTCACTTTGCACTGGGCGGGATGCGCGGCCATACCTGCCCCGTTGGATGGACTCCGGTGCACGGAGGTTGATGTGGTTTGGGGACCCGGGGAAACGCGTGACAAACATCGCAGCAGGATATTGGTCCTAACATCACCAGTGACTGTCCAGCATGCAGCAAGATCACTATGGCATCATATTTCCCCCCTGCATCACTTACCTGAAGGCGAACAGCATTCTGGGACCAGTAGTTCACTCCAAACCCGTGAGCAACGATCGGTGAGCAGAAACACCTGTGTTGGGGGAGGAACTGCAGTTGTCCAATGGCAACGAAGTGGGACTTTTAAAACTGGGATTGTAAAAACTCCTGAACACTGCTTGGCACTGAGGAAGACCGTGAGGCCGAAATGCATTTGCCGTCATTAGACAGTGTTTCCCTGGTACTCCCCTGTGTGGCCTCTCTTCTGTCCGTAAGGAAGGAGTTCTTGGTGGTATTAATATACATATATATAGTAATATATCTATATATATATATATATTACAGTGGTGTCTCCGGTGCCGCTGGACTTGGGCACATGCGGTATGGCGTCTGCGGGCCAGGGAGAAGAGTTTTTGCTACAGCGACACCATGAGATGTTTATCTGCACGCATTTACTTTATATTTGAACTTACCAGCACTCACTATGAGATTTAATGTGGCTGATCAAAGACGCTTTCCTGTTTTGCCGAGATGGTGCACTCTGGGAACCGTAGTCTAGTGGAGAGGATTATGATGAAGTTTCAAGTGACTGATTGCCTCAGCTGGGCTCCCACCAATGGGAGCAAGATTAACTGTTTAAATATCAGATTGATGCAGTTTTTTGGTGACTAAGGGCATATGAGTAAGGCATTATCGCCGAAATGTGTCATGCCGACGTTTGTGGCAATAAATGTAATCTTCCTGTAATCCCCGCTGTGTCCTCCGATTTCTTCTTCGCGGAAGCAGTCTTGGTGTGAATATATATATACATATACACACACACTTCAGTGCATCCTCCCATCCTTACGGATAAAAATGTGTAAAATACGAGCAGATCTGGAAATTAACCTTTTTTCCACCTTTCAATAACTAGCTCTCTTTCATCATGCCTCAGTAATATCATATTTAAGCTGACAGTAATAATTTTGCACTCAATGTTACCAAAAAGTGAGCTTTCAGTACATATTACACAGAGCCCATCATTGCACTATGCTTTCTATGGCGCCATAGGGAATTTTCCATTTCTCACTCATACCCATTGACATAATTTCTGTTAAGATATAAGCATTTTCTCACAATTTCAATGCCCAAAGGGTGAATCTTTTAAAAATCATTACACTAATCTCATTATTGCACAACATTTGTTTACAACACCCTAGGGTCACAGCGGTTACATGCCTTTTTTTTGGTGCCAGTGGTCCATCGGCTCTAGGTTAGAGATACTCTTGCACCTATGCAAATCTGTTGTGCTTAGTGCCCAAAGGACAAGCACCCGTCTCCCAGATCAATGCCAATATTATTTCAGAAGGAGATCAATAAAGTCTGAGACTGGTGGTTTGACTCTATCACTGCCTAACAGAATTGAAATTGTGAATTCACAATATCGGCCCTTGCTCTGTAAGAGCACGATTGCACAAAAGCAAGACGAAATTGGTTTTACCCCTTGCGTGCTGATGACGGCCCCCGTCCGTCATGCATCACAGTGCTCGTGTGCTGAGGACGGCTGGGGGCCGTCATGAACCCGCCCACTCTTCGAAACGGCCGCACAGGCGCAGAATCGCGGCCGCGCCCAAGGGGTTAAATATGCTATTTTCACTAGGGAAAAACATTCATTTGTTTCTGAAATTCCACAGCATGGAATTGTCAAATGACGCCTTTGCACAAGTCAGTTTTATTTTTTTATATATGTTTTTATTAATTGAAGAAAGCAAGAGTGAGAAGTGGACATATCTGGTATCATACAACAAAACACATTACGGAGGGGAACAGGCAGAGAGATTGAAGCGATACATATCAGTTAAACAATTACTAAGACATCAACACTAGCGAGAATTTGGCAGGAGCAATGACATAACAATCCAACACCCCGCTAGGCTGAGGCCCTCAGAGCCTGTCCACCCACAAAATCAGGATAATTAAAAAGGAGCTCATGACACCCAGATATGAAAAACAGCGCAGCTCAGGATAATTCACCCACATCTCGTATAGGAAGAGAAAAAGGTAGAAAAAGAAAAAGACCATAGAAACAAAAATAAGAAAAAAAAAAACCATCCCCCACCCTGCACCCCTGCAGATGGCTACAGCCCAACCCCACTAGCAGTGTACCTGTCGCCCCAGCTAACTAATCCCTAAAAGTAGGAAAAAAGTGGAGGAGGAGCATCTCAATACGGGTCCCCGGCCCCCCTCCCCCCACCAGAATCAAACATCCCCATAATAAACACAAAACTTTATAGGCAAGCATAGCTAAAAACGAAGTAGGGGAAACAGTAAACACCACCCTGCCTCCCGTCAACACAATGGCAACTGAACCCAGTTCAAAAACCTATGGTGCCAAACCCCGACAGTCAGTCTCAGCCTTGACCCTTACGGTCAATCATACGGGCCCCTTCCAAACAGACTGTCTCCTCCGCGGGATAGTCAAAATGTGAAAATGGTTCAGGAAAGTTCCATGTGGGTCGAGGCAAAGTTATAAGGTCACTAGAAGTTCCATTGGTGACAACGGTGACCCTCATCGATATAAGCACTCTGAGTTTTTGTCCCTGTAAGGATATTGAAGACTTCGAAGAGGGATAAGACACCAAACCATTCCACAGAAAGTTCCAAGCATGAGCGTCTGGAAGGGGAGCGACAATGAGAACCAGCTCGGAAGGCGATGTTGAAGGGCATGGCGATCCACAAGGCACGTCAAAGACACGATGATCGGCCATCACTTTAGAATGAAGCTCCAACACCTCTCGTGGCACGGGGTCCATCGCTGCTACGGGGACTGCCGTGGGTGATATGGACTGATCAGGATATTGAGACGGTGGAGGGTCCGGTCCCACTTGGCCGATGCCGTGTGCAGTTGCAATCGATTTCCGGACAATGGACTCCACCTGGGAATGGAAAGCCCAGAGTGCTGCCAATACAGATCGTATCGACGGTTCAGACTCAGGCCGTCCAACGGAACCTTGTTCCGAGACATCCATGTTCGCGTCTCCCCCAGAGTCCCGGCTTTCCCCGGGGGAATCGAGTAATTCTGGGACGGCCTGTCGCAGAGGGAGACCAGGGACTTACCACAGTCGCGGTCGAGGTCCCGGCGCCAAGCGGAGACCCCGACCCGGAAAACACCGGCGGGGGTGAGACCGGGTCTCCGGGCCAGGGACCCACACCCTCAGCGCACTGTTGTGCCCCGTCAACCCTCCATCGATTGAATGCTAGAGAAACAACCGCCGTCAAAATCGGGCTCGAAAAGTTTTCCACATCCAAGGACCGGACCCTGATGATCACCCACAGCCGTTGTTATTCAACTGGAACCCGGCTGGGCCAGTACTCGAGTCCCCGGCTCACAAGCTGGTGTAGGCCCAAAATCAAAACTCGACGTAACTTCGTCCAGAAAGCTGGTAAAAATCCCGGGATTGCACCAAAATGGAACGTAGCGATTCACACACCCGGAGGCAGGGTGGAAAGTCAGGATTTGTAACAGGATTATCCGGCGGGGAACGGAGGTCGGCGGAGCCGGGAGCCTATGCAGCCATCTTGGTTGCAAGCGTAGCTCCTCCCTCTAAGTCAAGTAAGTTTTTTTAATCACAGAAACAAGTCTCTGTGCACAGCTCACACATGCTGGTGAAGAAACGCATTTAGGTTTGACTCCTCCATTGGAGCGGAGGAACGTCACCACACTAAAGTTACCCCCAAAGAATGAAAAATAAAATGATAATACATTACCATTTTATTTTTCATCCTGACGTTTGCGTCGGGACGGGGCTGCTGCTGAATGACAGCAGCAGGGAGGAGGATGGGCTGTTCCTGCACTTTTCAAAGTGCGCATTTCTTTTTGGCCAGCCGTCTTGCGGCGGCCAGCCATACATGTGCACTTTGAAACCTCTAATCCAGCTGTCTTAAGAAAGCTGGGTCAGAGTAAGTGCAGGGCTCCAGTGTCCTTATGAGTGGCAAGTGAGGTCGCTCACTCCAATCAGGGCACTGCTCTCACAGCCATGATTGGTGCCTGCACTACAGGATCCGGTTGCGGTTGAGAAGAGGTCTGGAGCTGAAGAAGTCGGACGATGTCGGTTAAGATATGTTTTTTAAAATTATTACAATGTTTGTGCACACACCCGCCCCCTCTTCCTCATAGATGCCAGCCCCCACTCAGAGTAGTCATAGACTGCAGACATTGCTCACTTTGTGCACAATGGAGGGCCATTTTCTAAGAGCTACAATGCCTTTAAAACCCTATAATATGCTTTTGTTACACATTATTCTATGCATACTTTATTTTTTCCAACTCCACACGTTCATCCTTGGATCACACCTGAAATGTAAACACTGAAAGCCAGGATGAAGGGCGTTTCTTTTCAACTGCCATGAACTCAAGACTCCAGAAAATATCGACACTTGCATGCAAACCTTGAGCACACCTTTGCCACGTTCACCTTCGTTTAAAGTAACATTTCCTTAGTTACGCTTCATTCCCAATGTTCACTCATACAATCTACAGCTCACCACCTTCATGCATCACCCTTCACATACAGCTCCAGAAACATGCCTGTGTGTGGCAGGCTGCCTAAAGCTAGTCAGTGCCCACACCAGGGTCTGTAGGTTTTCAGGGGGCACCTCTGAAGTGCCCTCTGAGTACATGTTTTAATACATTTCACACTGGCATCAGTGGGGGTTTATTACAAGGGGCTGTTTGAACTCCTGGGTTAAGTGAAGCCATCATGGTGCTGTGGAACTCGAGTTGTCAAGTTCCCAGCCCATGTACTCTCTACTGCTCCCTGTCACGTACAATATTAATTATAGACCCTAATACTGCAGGCGAATATATGCTCATGCAGATTTGCCCGCACCAGGGATATAGTGCTCCCTGCCTTAGGGCTGGTAAGGCCTGCTAGAGCGATGACTTACCTCTATCTTTTCGAACATACGGAGTGCAGGATGAATCTCGGTTGGTACTTCACGCCTATAATTTAAAAATAGGGCATCAACAACCCAGTTCAAAAGTCGTCTTTCAAGATAAACTGGTGCCACAAGACGTGCCCGACAATACAAAGAAATTAATAACCAGTGGCACAATATTAATTTATGATGGCGAATGTCCTGTGTCCTCCGCTGACTTCAAATGTCCTGTGAAGCAAGTCCAAAGCTATTTTCACCTTCATTGAAGTGACACCTTGAACTCCAGGTTACACCGTGCCCCAACGCCCTGATGACAATTCCGTGAATCACTGCAGGGATTATAAACACGTTGGCCATTTCCATTTGCCTTCCACATAGGGCAACTGTTAATTCCTATTCTCCGAAGTAAGGGTGGATAATTCATAATGCACCCCTCGGAGTAGAGAGATATTACCCATGTGGCCTAAGTTCCCTCCCAAAAAAACGCCTATTGAGTGGCAAAATGGGGAACTTCCAATAATTGTGTTATGCTGGTGTAATTTAATGCACTTTGTCTAATCAATATTGGTTTTGTAAAAATGATTGCACAGTTTTAGTTGTACATTCACATTGTTTATGTATTCAAACTACAAAAATGTTTCACGTTAATTGTATTGCATCTCAGGCATGAAGTGAATGTCTATTATGAATATGCTTGAATCTACTACGAAAGAAATGTAAATCATACAGCAAGAGCATATGAACCTAATGGTCATTGTTTTTTCCACTATGAATAAATAGCTGTTAAACAGATAACCAGGTATTCTTCCCTTTTTTTGTATTACCTCTATCTTCGGCAGTGCTAGCTGGCAAGGCACACATGCAGTGGGCCATGTTGACTTGGTAATTTTTTCACCTCACAGGGGGATGCCAGCTGCAGGGGCACAGACATGGTCCTAGTGAGGGAGTCCCAGGGCACACTCTTCAGCCTCCAGGCCCCAGGTACCCAGGGTTCCACTTACTAGGGACTTATAAGGGAACAGAAGTACCAATTGTGGACATGTTTTTAGGAAAGAACACTGGTACTGGGATACCTGGACAGAAGGGACCCAGTACTCTACAGTCAGAGTTGAATCACAAGCCAGGCAAAAAGTGTGTGTGTAGGGGGTACTGCAACAGAACCCCATTTTCTCACAAACAGGTTTAGTTATTGTCATTTTTGGTTCACCTTGACAAGGACTGTGATTATTCTTTGAAGTGGGCTTTCGCCTAGTAAACAAATAACACAATTCCTGACAGTATATAACCAGAATGTACTTGGTTTGTGGTGCATATTTGGAAACCCATATTACGTGAATCTAGGTGCATGTAGGTTATCCCCAAATCAACGAAAATTTGCCCTAAAGTGGCCCCACCCAACTGCACCCAATTCAGAGAAAGGAGCCAATCCATTAGTCTAAACCAAACCACGGAAAGTGTAAAAGGACTATAAACACAGAAACAAAGGAAGGCATCAATCACGACGGACATCTTAAAAAGTCCTCACAACTAAGAAGAAAAGGCATTTAATTATAAAATTAATTAGGTGAGTTCTCATACTAATTCTTAAAACTGTCTCACATAATACAAAATATGGAGGAAAACTACCTGGAACTAACGAATGGAAACGCATACACCATAAAATACCCAACACACCTTTCTAAGAATGCAGCCAAAAAATTGAAACATAACATTATGAGGAAAAACCCTGACACTTTGATCTCTGACATCTCCGTGTGCATGGCCAAAGGAGTCATCACGAAAGACTTGATATTCTTCACCAGAAAAAGGGCGAAATGGCGCAATGCCTTTACAACGTTGCTACATATAAAATCCACAACTAACATCCCTCATGGTACAAAATATATGACAAAAGCATCACCCAACCTCAGAGCGGACCTCTGCATCACTATCTTCAAGACAGGGATAGTGATGATCCAAGCATCCAACAACGACTTAGAAAAATTCGACAATCTTTTCACATCATTAAGAAGAAACATAGAGACTACGAAGCAACTAACACACCGGAGAAACACAGAAGACAACCTGGTCACACCCAACAACACCAATATAATAAGCACTACACCTAGGGTCCATAAGGAACCTGATCAAGTCATGCAACCAAGAGTCAATAGGTCTTTACAACCCCAGAGTCCGTCAGAAGACAACACAACCTCATATGACGCTTTCTCCACAATTAGTACCCCATCCAGAGACCAACAGGAACCCGAGCAAATCAGCACTCCATCTAGAAACCTACGGGAACCGGACATTCATCCAGAAGCCTTATGCGGAACTGAAAGTACGTTGACCAGGAACGAAGAAGAGAGAACGCGAAATACAAACAACTTCAACAACAGTGGATCGCCAAGCCGAGACAGAACAGCCAACACAGCAATTAAGGTCAGAGGAGAAAACCGACCTAAGGAGAGAAATATGAAGAAAATGAGACAGGGGTCTGAACGGAAACGCAAGAACAAAAAATGGGAAGATCGAATCATACGAAGGGATAATCACACTACGTCAACTAAGCTCATGAAAAGAATTCTCGAGATTCAAACACAAATCAGTATCATATCGCAGGAAGTATCAAACACCTTGAAAGGTTTAGACAGACTACGCGATACTACAGAAAACACTCACACGGAAGTAGAACACATCAAACAGCTACTAAATACAACCAAAGACAAAAACAAGAAGAAAGTGATGCCATTGTCACTCAGACAAAACAGACCAAATAGGATTGAAAACTCTTTGTCGGAAGTAGAGATACTAGCAATACTCAGGGAATACGAGCAGCTGGACCCAACCAAAGCCCAAGAAATCAAAAGAGTATCGATAGACGCAAACAGAACATCCACGAGAAATGGAAGGAAACCCAATCTCAACAATTTACAACAAATCCATCTAACCTATGACACGTCTTACAAGATCAGATACAACAGAAAAATCATTAAAATGCCTATTGATCAACTGCAGATCGGCAACGAAACATGCTTCGGACATAGCTGATATCATTATCAATCAGGAAATAGATGTAACAATCCTTACTGAAACATGGCTGTCTGAATCCTCGTCCCCAGTCCTAGACCTACTGGTACCACCGCACTATAACATAACAAGACTTGACAGACTAAAAAAGTCAGGAGGTGGTATTGCCTGTATCCACAGATCAAACTTAGAAATTGGTCATTTTCAATCAGACCCTCTTGAATCTTGCGAATACCTTGGGCTCAACATAAGATCAGATAACAAACAGATTTGCAACCTACATGCCTTATATCACCCTCCAGGTAATAATATGAACTTCATTGACCAACTAATGGAGATCATCACTGCCAACTCCATCAATGACAATAATAATATATTTCTTGGAGATTTCAATCTTCACTGGGATGACAACAACGACAAACAGGTCAACGTCTTTAAAGACTTTCTAACTGAACTAAACTTATCACAAGCCTGTCTACAACCTACTCATGAAAAAGGAGCAAAATTAGACTGGATCATCTCTAAGAATAACATCATCTCAATCCTCTCAATAGAACCATGCGACTGGTCAGATCACCACGCCATAACCTTCCTAATATCATCCCAGGAGAAGATAAAAACCACTCAATCGAGCAAAAGGAAGAGATGGATAAGAGAAACCAGAGACTCAAATATAGATCTTCTATTGGAAAGCTGCAAAAGAGATCTAATCCTACCAGAAAACATGCAAAATGTGACTGATCTAACGAACCATTACACGACCACAATATCGCAAATAGTCAACTCCACCTTACCACTCAAATTAAAAAGAGTCACGGACAAGATTAAAAACCCTTGGTTTAACGGAATATTGAACGAAGATAGGCGAAAACTGAGACGTGCAGAAAGAAAATGGAGACAACACCCATCATCCCCTGAGCTGAAATCACTCAGAAAGATCAGAAAGGAATATAACAAAAAGATCATCAACTCGAAAAAGGAATTTATCAAATCTGAACTGGACAACGCCAAAAACAGACCTCGGAAACTGTTTGAGATTATAAAATTACAATCAAATAAGCTGGCAAAATCGGCCCAAGAAGTTACCAAAACACAACCAAATTGCGAAGAATTCTCAACCTTTTTCTATAACAAAGCCAAGGATCTGGAAAAAGAACTCAGGATCGCTACAGATAACCCCAGCGACAACACGGCATCACAATCTGCAACAAACTATGCGAACAATAAGACTAAAAACAAGGCACATTGGGACACCTTCAAACCTTTAAGCCAGATTGAGATCACTAAAACGCTCGCGGCCACTAAACCTAACAATCACTTTAACGAACCCCTGCCATCAAAATGCCTGGAAAAAATCAGCCATATTATGATTCCAATATGGACGGAAATCATAAACGCCTCACTCTCCCAGGGGGTCCTCCCAGAATGCCTCAAGACAGGTCAAGTAGTCCCGATCCTAAAAAACCCCACAGCAGACCCGGAAGATCCAAATAACTACCGCCCAGTGACCAATATCCCTCTTCTTGCCAAACTAATAGAGAGGTGTGTACAAAATCAGTTAAGCCAACATATCGACAACTTCTCTCTACTGGATGATTGCCAATCGGGATTCAGAGCTGGCCACAGCACGGAAACAGCAATCCTCCACATAGTCGATGATACACTTCAAGCTTTAGATCACAACCAAGCTTGTCTACTCATCCTCCTTGACTTGTCATCAGCGTTTGACACAGTCAACCATGAAAAACTTCTAAACAGATTGCAGGACAGGATGGGAATTTCCGGCACTGTATTGGATTGGTTCAAATCATTCTTACAGAATAGAACTCAGAGATTCCTAGTAAATCAATCTCTCTCTCCTTCTTGCCCTAACGCAATTGGAGTTCCCCAAGGATCAATTCTATCCCCATCTTTGTTTAATCTATATATTGAACCCCTCACAGAAATCCTGCGAAATTCCAAAATATCTTACCATATGTACGCAGACGACACGCAACTTTACATCAAGATTGCATCAATGGAAGACACTACTATCATGAATGAGGCCCTCAAAATGACACTAAATTGGCTAACTAACAATCATCTCAAGCTAAACGCGAATAAAACCGAATTCTTACTGATAGCACCTCAAAAGAAACAAGCAGTAGCAAAGGAATGGTCCAAAATGATCACAGCACTAAACTGCACCCCGACTCTAGTTGAGTCAGCGAAATCGCTAGGAATCACACTGGATGAACAACTTGATATGAAAACCCACATTAAAATAATGGCAAAAAACGCACGCTTCCACCTGAACTATTTAAGAAAAATGAAGTCATTTCTATCGGAGAATGACCTAAAACTAGCGGTGCAATCTCTGGTTATCTCAAGAATTGAATATGGGTGCACAACACTAGCAGGTCTCCCAAAAATGTCCATAGCTCCTCTTAAAGCATGCCTCAATGCAACGGCAAGACTTATCACAGGGACGAGGAAATTTGACCACATATCCCCCCACTTGAAAGCTATAAACTGGCTACCTTACGAAGCTAGGATACAGCTAAAATTGGCATGTATCACCCATAAAGCGATCCATCACAACACTCCCAGATATCTTGCCAAGAAAACAGAAATATCAGGAAGAAACAGACCTACCCGGAGTGCCAATTCTCTGCTGCTGAGACCACCCATTTTCAAGAAGAAAAAAACCTATGAGAGAGCGTTCTCTGGTGCAGCCCCTAGAATCTGGAATTCTCTCCCTGCGAACATCAGAAACATTTCGAACACTGCAACATTTAAGAAAGAAATTAAGATCTTTCTCATGAGCAAATTCCTCCCATAGGTAGGCAAACTGCCATTGTAACCAGGATATTTTAGATAACAAAGCGAGATATTTATAGAAAAGGACACTCCATAAGAGAACACTGGTCGGAAGGCAAGAGACAATCCAGGGGAGGAGAGAAATCTTTCAACTACTACCTCAGAACAGTATTATTCATATCTTGGAACGTTGTAGCAGTCCTGTACCTTATCCTCTGTTATTACCTAACTACATTGATGTTTTATCCTGTACCTTTTCCTCCTTTATTATTTGTACTATGCGACGTGATGTTAAGCGCTCTGATACCCAAGGGTCTAGTTCGCGCTATAGAAAACTGTTTATAAATAAATAAATAAATAAATTCCCATTCAGGTAAAAATTCCTAGAGCCGGGCCTGCACTAGTACTGAGCTAGGTTCACTAGGGGGTTCACTGGCAGCTCACTCACCATCTGGACAGCACGCCATCACGCAGCCTTAGCCCCTGGGTCTGGAACGCTGTAGGTCTCGCCGCCATCGTTCTTCCAACGCGGCTGGAGACTACAGCTCCCAGCGGGCTTAGCGTGTACTTCCTGTTTCCCGCTGTCTTCGCGCCCGGAGGCGCTACAAATGCGAGTCAATCCCTCGGTGGAGCGGGGGTTCACTGGCAGCTCACTCACCATCTGGACAGCACGCCATCACGCAGCCTTAGCCCCTGGGTCTGGAACGCTGTAGGTCTCGCCGCCATCGTTCTTCCAACGCGGCTGGAGACTACAGCTCCCAGCGGGCTTAGCGTGTACTTCCTGTTTCCCGCTGTCTTCGCGCCCGGAGGCGCTACAAAGGCGAGTCAATCCCTCGGTGGAGCGGGGGTTCACTGGCAGCTCACTCACCATCTGGACAGCACGCCATCACGCAGCCTTAGCCCCTGGGTCTGGAACGCTGTAGGTCTCGCCGCCATCGTTCTTCCAACGCGGCTGGAGACTACAGCTCCCAGCGGGCTTAGCGTGTACTTTCTGTTTCCCGCTGTCTTCGCGCCCGGAGGCGCTACAAAGGCGAGTCAATCCCTCGGTGGAGCGGGGGTTCACTGGCAGCTCACTCACCATCTGGACAGCACGCCATCACGCAGCCTTAGCCCCTGGGTCTGGAACGCTGTCGGTCTCGCCGCCATCGTTCTTCCAACGCGGCTGGAGACTACAGCTCCCAGCGGGCTTAGCGTGTACTTCCTGTTTCCCGCTGTCTTCGCGCCCGGAGGCGCTACAAAGGCGAGTCAATCCCTCCGCGCCGCGGGACGCGCGCGGGCGACCCCGGGCGGAGCCCGGGCAGAGGGCGGGCCGTCTGTGGCTGTCCGGGGACGACGAGGGACGACGAGGGACGGGACGGGCCATCCCACCTGGCCCCTACGCTCCTCTGAAAAAATCTGTATAGGGTATTGAAGCCTTTTGAAAATTTTTATTTTTTATTCTTTCTCCATAACTTTTACGGCATCACCTAAGAGGATTGGCATAAACCTAAGCAGCACAGCGTGGTTGCGACAAAGCAGGAGTCTATAAGGGAATGATGTCCACCCACCCCAATACACGCTTGGCTGGGAACAAGTTAAATAAAAGATCAACCCCTAAATTAAAACGGGGGGAAATAAAGGAGGGCGCCCAAGCAAAGGGGAACAAACCTACAGCAATTGACCTAATGCTAAAGAAAGTCACAGGGGAAATTGAACGCATGGAACGGAGTTTATCCTCCTCGCCCAATCTCAATGTTATCACTCAAACACCCTCTAGAGACGTACTACTAGTCGATAACTCAAACACTCAGGGCAGTGTATCTCAAATCCACAATGACACAGCGGACATCCCATGTGCACAAACCCCAGGGCCAGAAACCCCTGAATCTAATGACACGACCCATCGGAAAACAAGGAAGCGTATGGGGAGGAATAAGGGTTGTCAGAGATAGAGGAGAGCATTTCTAAGAAGCAATTCCCCATTATGCATTCAAGATTATAAAGCTGTAGAAAATAACTCCGAGGTAGAATCCATTCCCCCAGGGTGGATCGAGTCAGTAGTTACAGATATCAAAAAACAGCTAGAATCCTTCTTAGCGGCACAACTAAAGCCTATCGTAAGCAAGGTGGATAAAATAATGTGTGAGCTCTCTAAACAATCCAAGGCACTAGAGCACACACTCGCAAAAACTCCCGCTGACCCACCCCAACTAACGGAGGTAGCCATAAATGACAAGGCAAATACAATGAGAGCCCTAAACAATAACTGTGTCAGCCACTTGCAACAGGCTATAGTCCAGATTCACGAGGCCCCTAAAACTGCCCAAAACCCCAAAGGGGGAGCTAATGACAATTCCAGAGGGAGACACAATCAAGGTGAGAACAACCCTCAGAGGGAGAAACCTCCCCTGCAACCACTAATGCAATGGAGACAAGATGATCGCAGCCAGAGGGAAGGGAATTATAATCACTGTTATACAGACCCTGATCCCTTTTATAATATCAATACTCAGGCTCCACACATAGACTTACCCCCCGAGGCGAGCCCTTTTGTAATAATATTTGCAGGGGTACCAGAAAATAGGCCCAACGAGAGAGAAACACACCACCAATTGATCTCCAAAATCTCGAAGTGGCTGAATATTCACAGACCCTTAAATAACGGGGAACAAGGAGAGATAGCAAGCGTTAGAAGGGCAAACTGGGTCGGGGGGAGAAACAAAGATATTAGAGGAGACTGTATAGTCGCAAACTTTACGGACACTAGTCTGGTAGAGTACATCTTGAAGAGTGCAAACAGGAATCAAACCAGCACGATTTGCGCACTCCCACTTGGGTATTTTTACCCAAGGACCCGGAATAACAAGCGTGTGGGTGATGAGGGAGGGTGGACGATGGGTAGACCACAGCGCCCATATAGACCCAGACTAGCAAGCCACCCTGAACAGCCGTATTCTCAGCGGGATTCCTCTCAATGGAGAAATAGATTTGCCCCACTCCAATCACTAGAGGATATCGATTGA
The DNA here is from genome assembly GCF_964261635.1 of Lissotriton helveticus. Lineage (NCBI taxonomy): Eukaryota > Metazoa > Chordata > Amphibia > Caudata > Salamandridae > Lissotriton > Lissotriton helveticus. Next base: position 1,687,688,239 of record NC_136057.1, on the reverse strand, counting down.
CTTACACCCACAGAAAATAATATTGCAGGAAGTTTGACCACTAGTAGTCATCCAGGCCCTGAAATAGGGGGCAAACGGGGGAGCGAGGAGAGTATACTAACCTGGAAACTAGACACACCCCGGGGCCAGGGGGAAAAGGAAATAACCAAAATAGACTCATTAATAGATGGGGAGAATAGAGTAATTGAAACCCACATGACAAGAGGCAAAGAGAAGCGGGAGGGTCTGACCATCTTATCTTGGAATATTGCAGGGCTGGAAGCCAAACTAAAAAGTAAGGAATGGGTAGAATTCATAAAGCGATTTCATCTGATAGCGCTCCAAGAAACTTGGGCGAGGGATTCGGGCCCATGTCAACTGGAGGGTTATAAGTGTTTCTTTAAACCCGCACAAGGCACAAATTCGGGTAGAGCAAAAGGAGGTCTAGCACTATATGTGGATTTAGATCTGAAAGGCTCCTGGCCACACACTGATTGCCCATCAGATAATATACAAGCAGCTAGACTTTCACACTTGGGGGAGAGTCTACTGTTTGTGAATTTCTATAACTCCGGGCCGGTGGAGGGGAAATTCCCAATTTTAGCGCAGCTGGAAAACTGTTTAAATGAGGAATTAGAGAAAAGGACGAAGGGGCCAGAACCTACTGTCCTGTTAATGGGGGATTTTAAATGCCACCTATGCCCCAAACTACTTCCTCTAACCCCCGATTGGTCAGCTTGTCCTCTAGAAAAGGGCCCCCATTTTTCACACACTAAAGAGGGTACTATTTTGATGAAATTATTAGACAACTTTGCCCTCTCTCAGGTCATGGATCTAACCGCACTTAAGACAGGCGAATCCCCAATACCGACATTCAAGGGCAAAGGTGGGGGGTCCATAATAGATTACGTCATGATATCCGCTTGTGCCAGGGAAAAGATCCTAAATACTAGTACCGAGTGGAGTCCCTTCAGTGACCACAATCCCATTCTAATAGAAATTAAAGGGAATGATTTCATCAGAAAAGACCTAGGGGTGATCCATCAAACAGAAATCCTACCAACAGACCAAGGGAGACGCCTAAGGTGGTCAGTGATTAACCCCCGAGAATTTTATGTCAAATTAGTGGATGAAGGGAAAGCCCACATAGAGACCTGTCTAGATCATACAATAGAGGACAGAGGAGTTGTAGAGGCGTTCGAATCTTTAACTAAAATTGTAGAGAAACTCCTGATAACCAAGAAGCCCGCAAAACAGCTATCCACGCCAAGATGGTTTGATTCCAACTGTTCTAAAGCGCTAAGAGACCTAAAACAGAGTTTAAAAAAGACTCCAAGGAACAAGGTCGAAATCACTCGTTGTAGACAGATCTATAAAACCCAGGTCAAGATCAGGAAAAGTACCCTCCAAAAAGAAGTCTGGGCAGATTTAAGAGAGGCTGGTGAAAATAAGGACTATGCCCAGTTCTGGAAAATTATAAACAGACCAAGTTTTCACGATCAAAGTTCCCCAGTCATCAGCTCAAACATTCTGCCGGAACAATGGATTGCCCATTTTAAATCCTTGTATAATCAACAGGAGGTAGACATTGGGGATGGAAAATGGAGGGGGCCAAGGGCGGAAAAATTTGAATTATCCCTGGATGAAGTTCTCAAAGCAATCCTAGGGCTAACACGAAATAAAGCCCCGGGCCCGGACGGGACCCCTCCCGACCTATTTCTTAGCAATACGGAGCTATGGGCCCCAATGGTAACGAGAGTACTGAATGCTGCTATTAAAACAGGTCTGCCGAGGTCATGGTCCACCGCGGTGATTGTCCCAATTTACAAGAAAGGCTGTAGGGACAGCCCGCAGTGCTACAGACCTATCTCGCTTATTGACGTTTCTGCCAAGGTGCTTGGGAGGGCACTTCTCAACCGCCTATTAGAATGGACTGATACCCACAACATCTTGGTGGACACCCAGTATGGGTTCAGAACTGGCAGGTCAACTAGCGACCAGTGCCTCAACCTATACCTCCTTACTGCCAAGTACATCATGGCGTCTGATGGCACCATCTACATGGGGTTCATGGACTTAGCAGCGGCGTTTGACAATGTCAACAGAGCCAAACTATGGTCGCTCATGTTCAACTTGGGAATTGATCCGGACCTTATTAACATCTTGAGGGAGCTTCACTGGAACACCACTGCCAAGGTCCGCTACAGTGCGGGGGGGGTGAGCACTGATCCATTCCTGTGCTCGGGCGGGGTGAGGCAGGGGTGTATCCTGGCGCCATTCCTGTTCTCCCTCTATATAAATGGCCTGGAGAATGATCTGACAGCATTGGGAACTGACTGCCCAAAGGTGGGCAAGCGTCACCTGCCAGCACTTTTGTACGCCGATGACGCGGTCCTCCTAGCGCGAACGGCTGTTGGCCTGCAGCTCTTAATCAAGGGTTTTGCGGATTTCATGAGGAAACTGGATCTCTCCGTCAACATGACAAAATCCTTCGTCATGATAGTAGGGAAGAAACCGCAGAAGAAATTTGTATTCAAACTGGGGGATCATGTCTTGGACAGTGTTAAAACATTTCCATATCTAGGTCTTTTACTCGACGAGAAGCTAAAGTTCTCCCCTCTGATAGAGGAGAGGGCGAGGAGACTTGTCTCAGCCAATGGATCTATACTAAATTTTGCCCGTCGAATGGGACGTTGGTCCCCAGAGCAGGTGTTGACTTTGTATAGATCAGTCAGTATTTCAAAGACCATCTACGGAGCTGAAGTTTGGGGCTTCAGAGATGCTCAACTTATTCAAAGTGAGGAAGACAAATTTCTGAAAAAACTGTTAAAACTTCCGCCGAGCATCCCCGCAGCAATAATACACAAAGAGCTGGAAATTACTTATATAGCTGATCTGATTAGACTGAGACCTATACTGGCCTGGATCAAAATTTGGACAAACCCCAATGCGGAACTTTCCAGACAGATCATCCAGGATTGCGTGACGAAGGAGAAATGTCTTCAAATCCCCTGGCTGAAATATGTTAAAGATACTTTGGGGGAAATAGATGAACAAAGGCTATTTTTGGACCCCTCCACGGTGGATATATATTCTAGAAACTCAGTACAAGGGCAACTGTTGGATAAATATAATGGCAGGAGGAGGGAGCTTGACTCTATTAAATCCTCGACAGTTGCTCATTTGCTAGTATCTAATCAAGCAGGCATGGAACCGTACCTCTTTTTAATGTATAGTCAGCATGAGAGGTTTTTAATGACTCGTTTTAGGCTCAATTTGTTGCACCATATTTTAGCCTATCCATCAGGGTTTACTCCAACAATTGAGCAGAAGGGTGCCTGCGGCTGCGACAATAGGTCTCCGCAGGACACCCTTCATTTTGTACTATTGTGCCCTTTTTATAAAACACCGCGTCAAAGATTCTTAGTAGGTGTTTTGAAAGACTCAAATATAATCCATGCCAAATCTGCTTTACTGTTTCTGCAAAGAGCCACTGAAATGCGAACTCTATGTGCCATTATAAGTTTTCTTAAAATTGCTTTTAAATTGAGAAATACAAGGGGCTGATGAAATTGGTGGGCCGGGGAGGTATCTAATTGGTTATATGGGGTTTTGAATCACATTTGCACTTGGGTCCTACTACTCACAAAAATCCCTTTTTTTAAATTTGATGTCTTTTTAAACAATGTCATGTCGTTCAGAAAGTTTTGTATTCGAGATTATGTATCGTATTGTTGTTATTGTGTATTTTCATGATGGTTTTTAACCTTCGAAACAAATAAATGAACTGAACTGAACTACTATGCCACTAGTGTACGTTCCTATCACCACCTTTAAGTATGGCTATTTACCCAATCACTGATGTAGGGTTTTTCCAACAAGGCACTGCACAAATGTTAACAACCCTGCCAATGAACCACTGGGAGACTTTAGCAAATTTAAGGCAATAGCGATCCGGCTGTGCTCCTAAACGAGGCAGTCCCTTGGTCACTGTCATATTGCAGGTTCTGGCATGAGCAGCATGATATACAGATTGCCGCTCTGCCTGAAAATCACAATAATCAAAAAACACCAATATGCAAACGTGGCCGGCACCGTCAGCTGAGGAGCCAAGGCCCTCTCAGGGGCATCGCTGTGCATCCCGCTATCTTCGCTTTTCATTGATTCCACGCTACAGTCACTCGCTGTCATGCGGATCCCTCCAAAACCGAGCCCCTCCCCCACCACCGGAATAATTAGGAGATATAAATGTGTCAAACCGCCAGAGAGGCCTACTGCTGCGTGATTAGAGTGCTCTGGGCGGAGACAGCCTTTGTGGAGGGATGAAGGCTGGACAGCGAGAGAGAGAGCGGACTCACCTCAGATGGGAAGAGAAGCAGCAGCACTGTTGCGCGGCCCAGAGCGCACTGCACTAACTTCCAGCAACACAGCTGTTAGCGCGCGCAGGACTAAGGTTCAGCCAATTCTCCCAGAGAACAAAGCGGGAGCATTCAGCCACTGAGACAAGATCTCACAGGACTAACATCCTTCTGCAGTGGCCAAAGCACACAGCACTGAAATTCGGCCAAGAACGCACAGCGGTAACATTTAGCCACAGAGAGCCTAGCTCGAACATTCAGCTACAGGCCCAGGAGCGTACAGCACGCGCATAGTCAAGAAGGCACAGCACTAAATTCAGTCACAGAGCTAGCACTACTGCTGTAGCCAAAATACAGATCACCAACGTTTAGTCCCCAGCCATAACATTAACATTCAGTCACAGAGCCAAAAGCGCATAGCGACTACACTCAGCCATACAGCAGTGAGTGCACATCACTAACTCAGAGCAACGATTGCGCAGCACTAACATTTATCTACGGGGCCAAGCAGGTAGAAAGCTAACATTTGTCACCGAATCGGAAGCGCATACCACTAACATGCAGCTGCAGAGCCACAGGCAAAAACCACTAACCGCAAGTCATAGAGCTGTGCGTGCCCAGAACACTAGCCAGCAGCACTGTGGCTGAGCAACAGATCCAAGAACACACATTCTGGGACAGAGCTAAAAACGCATAGCACCAGCGAGCCACAGTGCTTGTGGCATTAACTTCATGACACAAAGTCAGAGAGTACCACAGAAGTCCAAATCGTGATCTTCGGGAAGAGCACTTCACCGTGGTACTCCACCTGATGGCAAACAAAGCAAAGACCGACACCCACCCCGACCATCCGTGCCGAGAACCTCAGGATCTTCATCAACAACAAATTCAACACGACTGCTTATGTCAACACCATCACCGCCTCATGCTTCCATACCCTGAAGATGCTGAGGAAGATTTTCAAATGGCTCCCAATCAGGACTCTCTGTTTCCTCTTAATTTTACATCAGACACACTAACACCGATTTAGAAAGCGATAACAGTTAAAGTGAGAATCAACAGTCCTAGTTCTTGTAGTTTCAGAGACATGACCCCTTATCGGTCTTATGTTGAATAGTTTATTACAAACAAAATGGTGGCCCCTATCTATACTATAGAGAATGAGTGGTAAACTACAACCTGCTAAAGCTTTCACTATGGCGGTCTCTGAGCTCACAGACCACTAAGTAGGTACGACTGTGTTCTTCCAGGGAAAAAAATGAAAGGAATGCAGAGTAAGATTGCTGGATTGTACAGGTCTGAAATTTCCTCTGTACAATTCAATACATACAGGTCCACCCTGGGTCAGGATGGAGATATAGTTTGAGCAATAGACCGAAGGATACCTATTTCCCCTGGAAATGCCCCTAAGGAGGTTATGTTTGTGTCCCAATGGGCTAAAACCTGCTTCCTTTTAATCTCCTTTCAATGTGTCTTCACTGCCATCGCCTGGGTGAGCAAGTGCTGAAAACAGTTTCACCCACCACCAGCTGAGAACTCCAAAGAGGAACTTTGTAATCAGAAGGGGGGAGGCCACACACGGTAGCATAGCAAGGATGTCATGGACCATGGTGAAAGCAAGCAAAATGGCCACTTTGACCTCTCTTGGGTAGTGAAATACAGCAATTATCATGTTTCAATGGGTCCCTCTGGGCCCTGGAGTATTGCATCTGCTGTACCAAAGGTAGGTACGTGCCTTACCGCACCCACTCATTTATCATCACTAACTGCAGGCCGGCTGCGCGAACACCTGTCATTATAAACGACAAGAAGTAGCAACACCCCCACATAAAAGGGGAAAGTCTGAGTACTCCCAATCAAGAAGCAGAGTTGACGGACGTGTGATAGTGCAAGTCTGTTCAGTGGTGGCTGGTGGGGGTGTGAGGGAAAGAACAGAGCGAGGAGAGGAGAGCGGCTGCCTCACACTGACTACGGCAGGCCTGCTCCCGGTGGTGCTGTCAAAGGCAGAGCTGTAATAAGGAGCTGGTGAAAAGGCCAGCGCGGGGAGGCCCTTATCGGAGCAGCAGTATCGCTGATGGAGGCAGCTGGGCCTCGGAGGGAACAGAGAGCTCCATGTGAAGCGGAGCCCCCCACAATGACAGAACATGTTTCTGGTGATAAAGCCGACCGAGCGCCAGTTCTTTAATGAGCCCTTCTCGCTCTCAGGATTGGAGACGCGGGCATTACTCTGTGTGAGAGAAGCCCCCTGACTCCAGTGCACGCAGCACAGATACATTGACGTGCAGAAGAGGCGTGGCCACCAGGCGGTTCAGGGGCACAGGGATCCAGAGGTAGGAAGGAGCCCATTCTGCACTGCACTAGCTGCAGTTATTTTAGAGGACTCTCTGTTTTAAACAGATCCTGCATTGGCCTAGATCTGTGTTTACACTTTGGGAGAGTGTTTTAGCTGTGTTTTGTACAGTAGAGTAACTACTGTTCAGCATGGCTAAACATGGCATAGCGTAGAGTAGAGTGGCTAGGAGGGGAGTGGAGTTAGATGGCGTAGAGTGGAGGGACGTGAAGTGGCATAAAGTGGGGTAGAGTGTCATAGAGTGCAGTGGCATAGAGTGGAATAGTGTGTCATAGAGCAGAGTGAAGTGGTGTAGAGGGAGTTGTGGAGTATAATAACGTAGAGTAGAGTGCTTCAGAGTGGCATACAGTGGAGTAGATTGGAGTGGCATACAGTGGAGTAGAGTGTTGTAGAGTGGAGTGGCATACAGTGGAGTAGTGTTGTAGAGTGGAGTGGCATACAGTGGAGTAGAGTGTTGTAGATTGGAGTGGCGTACAGTGAAGTAGAGTGTTGTAGATTAGAGTGACATACGGTGACATACAGTGGAGTGGTGGAGTGTAGTAGAGCAGAGTGGAGCGACACAGAGTGGAACGTCATGGAGAGGACAGTCGTGGAGTGTCGTAGAGTGTAGGGGCGTAGATTGGAGGTGCTTAGAGTGGAGTGTCGTAGAGAGGAGTAAAGTGACATTGAGTGGAGTGGCATTGTGTAGAGAGGACTAAAGTATTATACAGTGGAATGGCATAGAGCGGAGTAAAGTAGTGTGGAATGTGTAGAGTGGAGGGGTATAGAGTGGAGTAGCATAGAGTGACCTAGAGTTAAGTGCTTAGAGTGGAGTACAGTGGACTGGCGTAGAGAAGCACAGAGTTGAGTGAGAGAGAGAGAGAAAAACTCTGTTTATTTAGACCTCAGTCTTTAAAACCAAATCGAGTAAAATTCAGGGTATTATACATAATTAATTATTAGTAAAGCAATGTACAACTTTTGTTAATATCTTTAAAAGGTATAAAACATACAGTACGTTCTTCTTAAAAACAATCGTCGTGGACATTTAAAATTAAGGCTAATCCTTATCTTCAGCAGACCACCATTGCTGTAAGGGGATTAAAAGATATTAAAACCCAACGGACTTGTCCCGCCCAGGTTACTCTTCTTCTTTTATTGTATACAGAATAGCTGGGGTTTCTCATTACACTTCTTTGAGCTTTCCCGTGACCGTTTGATTTAGTTCTTTCAGGTAGTAACCCAGGGCTATGGCTATATCTAAATATTCCATTTTTAGCACTAAATTGATTGCTTGGGCTCTCATTCTTGTATCATATTTTCTGAAAATGGGTCGCAGAATCCGTTTTCTCATTTCAACATACATGAGACAATCAAGGAGAATGTGCATTATCTCACACTTAGTCCCCAAATCGCACTTGCATAAACCATCAGGGTACACCATTTCTGCCGTGACTTTTTCCTCCACTCGCCAGGGGATAATGCCAATTCTTTTTTTTTTAAATATCCCACCTAAAACCATAGTTCGGGAGTGCATCTAGGTATGGGTATCCTGTATCGGTTTCCCATATTTCTATCATGTTTTTTACCGATTTTTTGTTCTGAAGTGCTGTAGAGTAGACTGTCATACAGTGAAGTGTCCTACAATGGAGTGGTGTAGGTTGAGTATAGTGGAGTGGTGTAGAGTACCATAGAATGGGGTGGAGTGAAGTAGACTGGGGTGGCATAGTGTACAATGGAGTAAAGTATCATAGAGTGGAGTGTTGTTGAGTGTCGTAGAGTGGACTGGCATAGTGTGGCCTAGAGTTAAATGGCAGAGTAGACAGGAGTGTTGTTGAGTGGAATGTCATAGAAATAAGTGGGATAGAGTGGAACGGAGTGCTGTAGAGTTGAGTGTCATAGACTAGACTGTAGTAGCGTGAAGTGTCACATGAAGTGTCACAGAGTGGAGTGCATAGTCTGAAGTGGCACAGAGTGGCCTAGAGTTAAGTGGCACTGACTGGAGTAGAGTTGAGGGGTGTAGAGTGGCATAGGGTGGGGTGTCATGGAGTGGAGTAGAGTGGCATAGCGTAGAGTGGAGTAAAGTGTCATAGAGAGGAGTGGTGTAGAGAGGAGTAAGTGGTGTGGAGTGCCTTAGGGTAAAACGGCATAGAGTGGGGGATCGTAGAGTGAAGTGTCGTTGTGTGGAGTGTCGTAGAGTGGAGTGGTCTAGAGTTAAGTGTCAGAGTGGAGTGGCTCTGGTGTTTTGGACATTTTAAGAGGGTGGCCCACGTCTACATTTTGCAGGTTTGCCCTTCAATTGTGGCTCCTGTCCCACTGCCCAAAGAGAGGCACTGCAGGTGCCTACTAGCCTGCATTTAGGCTCCCCCTCGCCACTTTTAACCTTCTGAAAGACAAGAAATTTCCAATCTTTCAGCGCGATTTGCGCTATAAAAGAGGTGCCTGCCAATCAGTGACTGGGAGACAAGAGCTGCAGCACAGGAGGGATCCTGTACAATGCAGCTTTGGCAGCACCTTTAGGTACTGAAATTCAATTACAGCCACCTGCAGATAAACAGCCCTGAATCTATGAGTGAAAACCAAACTGGGGATCTCTCCTATGAGTACGCCCTTAGTGTTTATTTCTTCCAGTAAGTCATATTGTCAGGTCAGTGAACAGGGGCACAGACAGGTTGACTGTGATTTGCACAGGAACAAACAGGTTGTTAAGTGAGAGACCCAAGACTGCCGCACACTGCTACTTGATGCAAAGGTAGTACATTTGCCAGCCCATTTTATCCAAATGCTTACAAGCAGGTTTTATGTTGATTTTAAATGCTTCCTATCTTGCAAAAAAGGGAACAGAGTAATAAGTTCAAAAAGTGATTGCCCCAGAGCACGCCATTTACCCAAATGGGAGACCAGGATTAAAACCTGTCTCTCCTGAGTCCACCTTTTTCACTAGACCACTACTTGGGTCCTGGTGATTCTGATGGCAAGGCCAAAGAAACGTTCCTTTAAAGGAAATAGTCTGTTTGCTAAGGGCCCGGTCCAGCTTTAGAATTCAGTTTATTTACAGCATATTGAGATGAAGCGGTAAAGCTGAGATTAGAACCCAAGAATCCTGGTTCCATTGCTATAATGTGCATACTGGACCAGGTCCTGTGACAGCAGTCAATTACTGGGCATCCTGTGTGGTATATACTGATGCTTGAAGCAAACACAAAGAGATTATGTTTTTTAAGTATGCCCAGACGTGGGTCCCTTTCTCACTTTGCCACTGGATTCAATCTAGCCTGGCTGATGAAGGGCTTTAGCCAGAAATCGGTCCCAGGATGCTTATTTCCGGTCCAGGGAAGACCTGGCTTGGCAGTTCGCGTTGGACTGTTCCTATGAGGCACAGGGTCAAGACTGATTTGCATATAGCTGGGTCTGAAATGAGGTGGCGAAGTGAGCTAAAGAATGATGATGGATTCAACCCAGATCTGGGACTGGGGGCGAGTGTCTGAAAAGTGTCAGCGCTCCGTCCATCATCTCCTGGTGTTTGCTTTATATACTGATGCTTACCATGAGTGTTCCATAGCAGAGGGACTGATTTAGATCTTGGTGAGGGGATTACTCCATCACAAATGTGGCGGATATCGCATTCCCCGTATTACGATTCCCTTAGGATATAATGGGATGGTAATACAGCGGACGGGATATCCGTCACGTTTGTGACTACGTATTCCCCTCCGCCGGGATCTAAATCAGGCCCTTAGACTACTTCATTGCATTTGAAAACCAGGTTTGTTCCTTTTTAGGTCGAGGTACTATCCGGTTCGTCAGAACCGGAAGTAACGAGATCTTATGTTTCTTAGAGGGGCTCTTTATCCCGCCTCTAATTTTGGCTCTCTCCCATTGGCTGGCTTCCTAAATGGAGGCCAGCCATTGGAGGAGAGAGCCGTCACTCCAAATAGGCTCCGTCCTTTTCGGATTTGGAGGTGTGTTCGGTGTTCTTCTTTCCACTTTTTAGGCACGCCTACTTTTGAACACCGAACACGCCCCCAATCCGAAAATTCTTCAACGTTGTGTCTGCCATTATTTCGTTTGTCTCCCTATGAGGATGGTTTCGCTTTCTCCGTGATGCAAGGATCGGCAGGTAAGCCATTGCCATTTTATATTTGTTTGCTTATTTTTTTTTGGTTTGTCCTGTGTTATCGTCACCATTGCGTCGTCTATGTTCCCCTATTCCTGGTGTGCCCGTGTCCTGTGCGCTCCGATTGCAGTAGTGACTGTTCCGCTTTTTTTTTTTGCTCGTGTTATTGTCACAATTGCGTCGTCTATGTTCCCCTTTTCCTGGTGTGCCCGTGTCCTGTGCGCTCCGATTGCAGTAGTGACTGTTCAGCTTTTTTTTGCTTTTATTTTAGGTTTGTCCCGTCCGATTTGTTATCGTCACCATCCCGTTGTGTATGTCTCCCTCCGATTGCAGTAGTGGCTGTCCCGCTTTTTTTTGCTTAAATGTTTTGTTTGTCCCGTGTTATCGTCACCATCCCGTCATGTATGTTCCCCTTTTCCCGGTGTGTCCGTGTCCTGTGCGCTCCGATTGCAGTAGTGGCTGTCCCGCTTTCTCCCTGATGCAAGGTCCGGCATGTAGCCATTTTTTATTTCTATGTTTCCCTGTGTTCCTGTGTCCTGTGAGCTGTGTTTGCAGTTGTGGCTGTCTGTCTTTCTCCGTGTTATCGTCATCCCGCCGTGTATTGCCCCCTTCTTCCGGTGTGTCCGTGTCCTGTGCACTCTGATTGCAGTAGTGGCTGTCCCGCTTTCTCCCTGATGCAAGGTCCGGCATGTAAGCTATTTTTTTCTTTCTATGTTTCCCTGTGTTCCCGGTGTGCCCGTGTCCTATGAGCTGTGTTTGCAGTTGTGGCTGTCCGGCTTTCTCCGTGTTACTGTCCGTCTTTCTCCGTGTTATCGTCATCCCGCCATGTATGGCCCCCTTCTTCCGGTGTGTCCGTGTCCTGTGCGCTCTGATTGCAGTAGTGGCTGTCCCACTTTCTCCCTGATGCAAGGTCCGGCATGTAAGCCATTTTTTTCTTTCTATGTTTCCCTGTGTTCCCGGTGTGCCCGTGTCCTGTGAGCTGTGTTTGCAGTTGTGGCTGTCTGGCTTTCTCCGTGTTATCGTCATCCCGCCGTGTATGGCCCCCTTCTTCCGGTGTGTCCGTGTCCTGTGCGCTCTGATTGCAGTAGTGGCTGTCCCGCTTTCTCCCTGATGCAAGGTCCGGCATGAAAGCTATTTTTTTCTTTCTATGTTTCCCTGTGTTCCCGGTGTGCCCGTGTCCTGTGAGCTGTGTTTGCAGTTGTGGCTGTCCGTCTTTCTCCGTGTTATTGTCACCATCCCGTTGTGTATGGCCCCCTTTTTCCGGTGTGCCCGTGTCCTGTGCGCTCCGGTTGCAGTAGTGGCTGTCCCTCTATTTTTGTACACAATAGTTCATCTACAATATTTACATTGATATTTGCCCACTATTTCTGTAGCATACCCCTGTCGCACAGAAACAGCTCTGCCAGCATGACTTTTGCATTGTGCCATTGTAGTGTGCAAGATGATTATGTCCAGAATCTACTAAAGATATTCAAGCCGTGTAAGTGGCTTATGTTGTGGGTCACTCTGTGCACATTGTGTACTGAAGCACGTCATCACAGGTTACTCACAGCTGATCTCAAGTGGTACGAACTTGAGACTTGCAAGCGTTTTAAAATCTCAGTTATCTTGAAAATACAAAAAAGTGCTCAAGTGACACAGGTCTGCAAATACTTTCACTGAAGAGTAGAACTTCAAGTTAGTAATTTACAGATCATGAAGCTGAACTTGTAAACGGATTTAACCATGCTTCAATGTACACATTACGGTGCCATTGTAGTGTGCAAGATGATTATGTCCAGAATCTACTAAAGATATTCAAGCCGTGAAAAACGTTTTTTTAATGCAGATTTACCGATATGCTGCATTTACACACACGACGTGCTATATTTCTGTATGCATAAATATTTACTCATGGAAGTACTCATGGGACTCTTGACAGTCGTAGCACCTTGGAAGAATACATTATTCTTTATGCATTTCAAGAAAGATGAAAGTGTCTGTAAAACATGGGCATAAATTGGCGAATGTCCTACTTTCCTTGTGAAACTAGACAGAAAGAGGGAAGGGCCGAACCACTCTCTTCCCACACACCACTCTCTATTCCCACACACCACTCTCTACTCCCACACCGCTCTCTACCCCCACACCGCTCTCTTCCCCCACACCGCTCTCTTCCCCCACACCGCTCTCTTCCCCCACACCGCTCTCTTCCCCCACACCACTCTCTCACTTTACTACTCGATCACTAACTCTATAACTCACTAACTCTATAACTCACTATTCAACCATCTCTCACAGCAACACAATATAACTACAACAGTAACTATCTCTCACTCTAACACAATACTCAAAATTCAATCTCTATCTCTATCAGTACATCACTATCTATTTCGGTATCACTCCCTCACTATATCACCACACACTCTTAAAAAATAACTACATCACTCTCACTAACTCACAAATTCACTCTCTTTCTAAATTACTAATTTACTCACTCACTACCTCACTCTCAAATACACTAAGTCACTAACACGCTCTTTCACTACCTCACTATCTAACTCTGTTTCTATCTTAATACCTCACAACATCACTACTTCACTCTCTCTTTCAATACATCAATCTTTCTCGATCTCACTACCTCACAACATCACTCTCCATAACTACCTCACTATCTATCAACATCACTCTCTCACATCAATCACACTCTATTTCAATACCTCACTATCTCAATACATCACTCTCTCTGCTAATGCAATACATATAATTCAATATATCACACATATACAAACACTTAAGCTATTAACAACAAAAAACACAAATCCATTTAATTAAGGGGAAAAAAAAACCTAATAGCTCTACCTGTAATATTGCCGAGACCATTGCATTGTAAATGCTTGTTTAAACCTGTCTCTGAAGAGCTGCAACAGCGAGAAGTCAAGGCTTACTCCAGGAGGCGGTAAAAGGTTTGGAACTCAAATACAGTATGAATAGTAATCACACTTGATAAACTCAATCTCCGAGCGAGTTACACCTTTTTAGGTGGCCTGGCGCAGAGGAGAGGGGATATAGAATGAAACCCCAAAATTGTCATACATGCCTCATAGCTCCCATCGCTGTCAACAAACATCTCCCCATGTTTCCTCAAAGTGTTCTGAGAAGTGTTAGTCTCCGTATTTGTAGGTGAGAGGAGGTCACTGTGAGGCGTGCAGACACACTGTGGCAGGCTCTGGTGCATGGAGCGGTTTCTAGTGAGAAGCTCTTAAACCTGAGCAAGTAAAGCAGAATGCATTTGGAATGTGCACATTGTACCAGACTTCTAAAAACGGAAGCAGTCAAGCAAAAGAGACCCCAGAGATGTTGCACTTTTGGTACCTCCTGACTGCAAGCTCCTCTCTTACCTCTGCAAGCCACATCAATCCGCTCACCCCTCTCCAAACGCTTCTGCGTTTTCCTTGGCTACTTATCTATTTATTGTTTTTGTTTAATTGTGCGCCCCAGGCGTCCCTGCCTTTCTCGATATCAAAAGCGCATTAAGCCGCCAGCCGCGGCGCGCTCCTTAATAAACAGAAATGATAAAAGAAGTCGGAAGCGGCGGCAGACTTCGACGGCCTCGCCGAAGGAGGTGGGCCGGAAAATGGACTCGCCCTGGAAAGGGAACGGGCCAGGGCGTCCCCTCTCTCCGCCGCGGCGCGCGGCTGATGGAGTGGCCATTTGCGGGAATAAGCTCCGCCGCGGCGCGCGCAAGCAATTCCAATCTGTCCGGCAGCTATCTGCGTCCAGAGTTAATGAGGCCGAGCCTCGGCCGCTAAGTCATCCTGGCAGGGCCCGCCGATGCCGCCCGATTGCTGAAATGAAGCCGTCGCCTCCGTTTCCGGAAGGCGCGCGCAGGGGGCGCCGGGTGGGAGCGAGGCCGCCATGTTCAAGTGACGCGGGGGCCCCAGGTCTGCTGAGCCCCGCTTTGTATTTGGATCGCTCTCCTGGCGCGTCGACGCTTTTCCTCCTTGTAATCTAATAAATATGTAGTTTTGGACAGAGAGGAGGCCAGCGGAACTCTCAGGTTTCCCAAGAGCCTGCGGGAGGGCTTGGGCGGTTGGAATGTGAGAGTTCTCGCTGGCTGGGTTGGCATGGATTTGCTGTCTGGTTGACATTTTTTATTTATGGTTATTTTATTTAAATTATTATTTTTGGAGAGCCAAAACTTCACAGAGGCAACAAAAAAACGGTTTCACCATTGACGGTGACACACAGTGACATCCCTGAACCATATTTTCTAAATATATGCTTCTGGAATTCTGGCACACTTTCCATTAATTAAACAGAGGCCCCTTTGTCATCTCTGGAAAGCTGACTGGACTGCAGCAGAAGGAGGTGTCTGGACCTCAGAACTGATATACCAGGGTTCTACTGTTCAGAATGGAGGTGCACGGTAGAGATCTATGTGGCACAAAGTGCCTGAATAGTAATGGTGTTAAAGGCCAGGATTGAGGTGCCTGAGCACAGCGGTGTATTCACCCCAGTGCTGGAATAACCAGGGGTGCTACAGGTCGGAATTGAGATGCATGTTAGAGATCCGCGTTGCACTAAGTGTGGGAATTGTAAGGGAGCTAAAGGCAGAGGCGATTCCTCCGCCAAGGCGGAGGAGCGTTGTCTCACTTACTTCAATAGGAAAAAATAAAATGATAATAACTTAACCTTATTATCATTTTATTTTTCCAATTGAATTGAGTGGCTCGCGGGGCTCGCCAGAGCAGGGAGAGGAGTGGTTTGCACTCCTTGGTGTCGATTCCGATCCGGTAAAAAGCGCTCCGATTTGCAGTTCGGAGCGTTTTTCCCCGTACGAATCGCACCCGTAGGCGTCCCCGTACGATTCAGCAAGTACGATCACAAATAAATGCGTGACTCCGTACGACTCGTAAAAAACACCGTACAAATCGAAAATCCATACGAATTGCAGTCGGCTGACGCACCACGCAGCGTCCGTACGTAAATAGACCGCGCCTTCCGACCCAGGAAGTACGATCCGTGTCGAACACACTCCGTACGGCTCTTTTGCTACGAGAGCTCAAAACTACCGTAAACCCACACTCGGCAAACCCGGCACCCGGTACACGACAAGCAAGACATGAACGCCATCGTCCGTGTCATCCCTATCATGTACGCCCACCACCTCGTATATAGAAACCGACGACGGCGCAGAAGGTGAGTACAACGAACTCCAACATACCTGTACGTGTTGCCATACGGGCACATCTCCATTGCACGACTGTCATGTCTGGGTACGTTGCACCACACACTCCCGCACAACACCAGTGTCATACGGAGACGTACCGCACCTACGTCATCGACTTCGGGGTAGGGTACGTCACCGCACCCCACCAGTGTTATACGTGCCGCATGTACGTCATCCAGCTCGGGGTACGGTACGTCACCGCACAACACCAGTGTCATACGGAGACGTACCGCACCTACGTCATCGACTTCGGGGTACGATACGTCACCGCACCCCACCAGTGTCATACGTGCCGCATGTACGTCATCCAGCTCGGGGTACGGTACGTCACCGCACAACACCAGTGTCAAACGGAGACGTACCGCACCTACGTCATCGACTTCGGGGTACGGTACGTCACCGCACCCCACCAGTGTTATACGTGCCGCATGTACGTCATCCAGCTCGGGGTACGGTACGTCACCGCACAACACCAGTGTCATACGGAGACGTACCGCACCTACGTCATCGACTTCGGGGTACGGTACGTCACCGCACCCCACCAGTGTCATACGTGCCGCATGTACGTCATCCAGCTCGGGGTACGGTACGTCACCGCACAACACCAGTGTCAAACGGAGACGTACCGCACCTACGTCATCGACTTCGGGGTACGGTACGTCACCGCACCCCACCAGTGTTATACGTGCCGCATGTACGTCATCCAGCTCGGGGTACGGTACGTCACCGCACAACACCAGTGTCATACGGAGACGTACCGCACCTACGTCATCGACTTCGGGGTACGGTACGTCACCGCACCCCACCAGTGTCATACGTGCCGCATGTACGTCATCCAGCTCGGGGTACGGTACGTCACCGCACAACACCAGTGTCAAACGGAGACGTACCGCACCTACGTCATCGACTTCGGGGTACGGTACGTCACCGCACCCCACCAGTGTTATACGTGCCGCATGTACGTCATCCAGCTCGGGGTACGGTACGTCACCGCACAACACCAGTGTCATACGGAGACGTACCGCACCTACGTCATCGACTTCGGGATACGGTACGTCACCGCACCCCACCAGTGTCATACGTGCCGCATGTACGTCATCCAGCTCGGGGTACGGTACGTCACCGCACAACACCAGTGTCAAACGGAGACGTACCGCACCTACGTCATCGACTTCGGGGTACGGTACGTCACCGCACCCCACCAGTGTTATACGTGCCGCATGTACGTCATCCAGCTCGGGGTACGGTACGTCACCGCACAACACCAGTGTCATACGGAGACGTACCGCACCTACGTCATCGACTTCGGGGTACGGTACGTCACCGCACCCCACCAGTGTCATACGTGCCGCATGTACGTCATCCAGCTCGGGGTACGGTACGTCACCGCACAACACCAGTGTCAAACGGAGACGTACCGCACCTACGTCATCGACTTCGGGGTACGGTACGTCACCGCACCCCACCAGTGTTATACGTGCCGCATGTACGTCATCCAGCTCGGGGTACGGTACGTCACCGCACAACACCAGTGTCATACGGAGACGTACCGCACCTACGTCATCGACTTCGGGGTACGGTACGTCACCGCACCCCACCAGTGTCATACGTGCCGCATGTACGTCATCCAGCTCGGGGTACGGTACGTCACCGCACAACACCAGTGTCAAACGGAGACGTACCGCACCTACGTCATCGACTTCGGGGTACGGTACGTCACCGCACCCCACCAGTGTAATACGTGCCGCATGTACGTCATCGAGCTCGATGTACTCATCCAGCTCACCGCACAACACCAGTGCAATAGACGTGTGGGACATACGTCTGCGAAGTAATTGTATGTGTAAGTATGAGAGTGTGTGTCTGAGACCCCCCCCCCCGGCCACCTGTGCCCAGCATCAGAGTGTGTGTATGGCTAAACCCCCCCCACTGGCCACCACTGCCCCGCATCAGAGTGCCCAGCATCAGAGTGCCCACCACTGCCCCGCATCAGAGTGCCCAGCATCAGAGTGCCCACCACTGCCCAGCCTCAGAGTGCCCAGCATCAGAGTGCCCAGCATCAGAGTGCCCACCACTGCCCTGCATCAGAGTGCCCAGCATCAGAGTGCCCACCACTGCCCCGCATCAGAGTGCCCAGCATCAGAGTGCCCACCACTGCCCCGCATCAGAGTGCCCAGCATCAGAGTGCCCAGCATCAGAGTGCCCAGCATCAGAGTGCCCACCACTGCCCAGCATCAGAGTGCCCAGCATCAGAGTGCCCAGCATCAGAGTGCCCACCACTGCCCCGCATCAGAGTGCCCAGCATCAGAGTGCCCAGCATCAGAGTGCCCACCACTGCCCCGCATCAGAGTGCCCAGCATCAGAGTGCCCACCACTGCCCCGCATCAGAGTGCCCAGCATCAGAGTGCCCAGCATCAGAGTGCCCACCACTGCCCAGCATCAGAGTGCCCAGCATCAGAGTGCCCACCACTGCCCAGCATCAGAGTGCCCAGCATCAGAGTGCCCACCACTGCCCCGCATCAGAGTGCCCAGCATCAGAGTGCCCAGCATCAGAGTGCCCACCACTGCCCAGCATCAGAGTGCCCAGCATCAGAGTGCCCACCACTGCCCCGCATCAGAGTGCCCAGCATCAGAGTGCCCAGCATCAGAGTGCCCAGCATCAGAGTGCCCACCACTGCCCAGCATCAGAGTGCCCAGCATCAGAGTGCCCACCACTGCCCAGCATCAGAGTGCCCAGCATCAGAGTGCCCACCACTGCCCAGCATCAGAGTGCCCAGCATCAGAGTGCCCACCACTGCCCCGCATCAGAGTGCCCAGCATCAGAGTGCCCAGCATCAGAGTGCCCAGCATCAGAGTGCCCACCACTGCCCAGCATCAGAGTGCCCAGCATCAGAGTGCCCACCACTGCCCAGCATCAGAGTGCCCAGCATCAGAGTGCCCACCACTGCCCAGCATCAGAGTGCCCAGCATCAGAGTGCCCACCACTGCCCCGCATCAGAGTGCCCAGCATCAGAGTGCCCAGCATCAGAGTGCCCACCACTGCCCAGCATCAGAGTGCCCAGCATCAGAGTGCCCACCACTGCCCCGCATCAGAGTGCCCAGCATCAGAGTGCCCAGCATCAGAGTGCCCACCACTGCCCAGCATCAGAGTGCCCAGCATCAGAGTGCCCACCACTGCCCAGCATCAGAGTGCCCAGCATCAGAGTGCCCACCACTGCCCCGCATCAGAGTGCCCAGCATCAGAGTGCCCAGCATCAGAGTGCCCACCACTGCCCCGCATCAGAGTGCCCAGCATCAGAGTGCCCAGCATCAGAGTGCCCACCACTGCCCAGCTCGTACATCATAAACATACCATTGTCAACCTCATTACCCTCAGGAGATAGACACATTTTAGTATACCTAAATGTGAACATCACACCAGCTCCCAGGCACCCAGCAGTCACAGACATCATCACACAAACTACAAATCTGAAAAGCAAAAATTAGCTTTATTCAGCGGAATCACAAAATAAAAGCAAATGAGAGTCCTCGCTCATTAAAGGCCAATGGCCAGTCCAATAGAGTCTCAGCAATAGCTTGTGCCTCCATGGGTGTCATCTCACCCAAACCTGCCTGCACATGGCGTTTAATCAGCTGTGCTGACTACGGGGGCACCATCTGTGGAATCCTCCGGCACCGCATGGACAGGAGAGGGAAGGACAGGTGGAGTGGGTGCAGGTGTAGTGGATTCATCCACACTGGTTGGGGCATCGCCGAAAGTAGATTCAAAAACCTGGCTGCACACCTCAGCCAGGGCGGAAAAACTACCACCTGAACCCGGGGACACATTGGGGGTGGAGGTACAGGGCTGTGAGTCAGTCCTACTGGGTGTGTGGATGTGTGTGTGAGGTGTCTCCCCTCTCCCTGTGGGTGTGCCTACTTGCCCTTGAGACTGTGTGCGTGGAGCTTTGAGCTTCTTATGCTGTGTGTGTGCGCTGGGTGTGTCTGACCTGTGGCGTGTGCGTGTATGCTGTGTCGGTATGTGAGAGGCAGAGGTGGATGGCTCCGAAGGATGGGGGGGGGACAGATGCTGCTGGGTGTACATAGCTGCCGTCAGCGTTGATTCAATGGCAGCCACACTCCGACACAGATCAGACATGGCTGATGACATGCCCTCCATGAACGACACCACCTGTGTAATCAGTTGTGTATGTCCATGGAGGACAGACAGCATGGATGCCTGACCTACTGCAATCTGCCGGAGTAGGTCCACTGTCTCAGCACTGAGGGCAGCAGGGGACACAGGGGCAGGGGCTGCGGTGCCGGGAACAAAGGAGACACGGGGGCTAGCACGGACCCTAGGCACACCAAGGAGTGGGAGGTTGGAGATGGGACTGGAGGAGGGGAGGGCAGCCAAAGATGTATGAGTGACCATTGCTGCATATTCCCCCCCCTCCTGAGAGTCTGTCTCGGATTCGTCGGCATGGTACGATGTGTCAGTCACATGTCGTGCGGCCTGTAGACTCTCCTCCCACTCTGTGCCACTGCCTCCCTCTGACACCTCCCAGCAGGTGGCACTGTCGGTGTGTCCCTCCGCCTGGTCCGCGCCTCTGTCTCCTCCAGATTCAGATGATGATGCTGTGAGCAAGGAGAAGAATGAAAACATATCAGTCACCTGTACACATCAGACATATCAGCTGCAAATCATATGGCCTCTTTCGTCAACATGGCATGCATCATGAGTCACATGACACATAACTCTTCATAATGACAATTCTACTTGTGGAGAAATGTCAGAGACACACAGCTCAATGTAAGGTAGGAGACAAGGTATAGGCAAGGAAAATAATTGTATGAGAGACACAATCATGATCCACTGCCTGACAACAGGATAGCTGATGATGCATAACAGTTCATTAGCCAACCCTGCCACCCAAATCAAGACCTGGTCATGTTTGATTCGCTTTGACTCTGTGCCACATTAGAAAAGTCCTGGGCAAACTGCCATGTGATGCCATCCTGGGACCTGAAACAAGTCTTCCATCACCTCACACTGCCATCACCGCTTAGTACATCCAAAGTCACATTGTGTGGCAAACCATCAATACTATGTACAAATAACATGCCACAGATGTAGAGAATATGCACACACGCACTGCCCAGTGTGAGTATGCAGAAGTCCAAAATATAGCACATGTACATTGTGCACCTGCAGCTAACACAAGATAATTAGAAAGTGTACCATGGACAAAGGCCACTGAGGCTGACTTGTGCACAAAACACTTGTTGAGACTCAAGAACAGTGCCACAATATGAAGAAGGGCAGACATAGTGCACATGTGGTGCTACATTTAAGGTACGAACAGGTGTCACATACCCCCCTACAACATGAAGATGTGCAAAGGAAGATGCAACTTGAGACACTGCACCATAGGAGTACATGTCAAAAACAAACATTAGCCAAAGCAAACCTCTACTGTGGAGTAGGGCAAGGCAGGTAAAGAAGCAGCTGCTGACAGAGGGACAATCGAATTCCAATGCATGAACTGCCTGTCTGACTACACCACTCAAACTATGGGAGTGTGACCATGCTGTAGAGCTCTTCAGGTACAATTTCTCACACACATGACTACAAACAGACATGTACCTACCCCCTTCGTGCTGCTGTCCCTCCTGCAACTGCCTATGGAGGTCTGGGAACACCACTTCCAGGACCCGGAGCATGTTGGGGGTGAGTTGGCGGCTGCCGCCATGCCGGCGTGGAGCTTCCAGCTTCAGCTGGACTCGGGCGATGCGGCGGCTCCAGCACCGGATGTCCTGCCACCTCTTCTTTATGTTTCGAAGCCTCCTGCGAGGCCCCCCCTCACTCCGGACAGCCCTAGCGATGTCCACCCAGATTTCACCCTTCTCATAGGCAGATACCTGTCACAAATGTAAAGTTACAGAACATCAGTATACCTGGTGCATGTTCCCAAGACACCCATATGTCCACAAAATACATGATGACAATAGGCCAACGTATGGCACACACATTAGCATCTTTGTCCAGGAGTATGTGGCCTGTGTGCTAACAAAACTGCTTAGCATGACATAGTAAATCTACAGATTACATGAGGGCTGTAAAACACTCTTTGAGCATGACACTCACTGAACAAGATATGCTATATCTGGGTGCAATGAAGCACGTGACATGCTGTCACACACCACACTACAACAAATAACTCTCTTCTAACAACACTGTGCACCCTGGCACTCACTCACAACAACATTGCATCTATCCAGTATTACTACACAGTGGCTATGATGTCACACACACAACAGGTGCACACTCCAAGGTATTGCACACATCACTCACCTGATCCTCTGGTCTCCCATACAGCTTGCTGAAGTTTGGCAGGAGGGCATCCAGAAGGGCCTTGTTCTCACCATCAGTGAATGCAGGTGCCCTCTCCATGTTCAGCTAATCAGGGCCAGAGGATTCAGAGACAGCAGCTGTGGTTAGCACACCAATGTTGTGCAGGCAAGTGCCCTCCCACAGCCACATGCTGCCTTATATCTGTGCTGCAGAGGGTCTGTGAGTCCAAGGAGTAGTGTGTGATAGGCCACCATAATTTGCATCCTATGTTCCATCCAATCACATCACACCTAAGCCCATGACACACATATGCATGGTTTGAAAATAGAGCCAGAGCTGAACAACAACTTTCGCAACATTGTATACTTTTTCCTAACTGAATCTTCCAGGACACCTGTAGGAGTGGAAAAAACTCCGTATCCATGACAACCTGGTTGCATTTGGAACAGTACACTGTTCCCCTAGTTGTTCCCTATGCATTTTTTAAAATACACACACAAGTACGGTGACATTGCCATTGCCAATGCTACACATTGAATGGTGTAACGATGCGTACACAGGCCCGTACCATTGGGGTACGTTCAGCTCGCGTAGAGCCTAAAGGCGATAGGGAAACGATGCGTACACACGCCCGTACCATTGGGGTACGCTCAGCTCGCGTAGAGCCTAAAGGCGATAGGGAAACGATGCGTACACACGCCCGTACCATTGGGGTACGCTCAGCTCGCGTAGAGCCTAAAGGCGATAGGGAAACGATGCGTACACACGCCCGTACCATTGGGGTACGCTCAGCTCGCGTAGAGCCTAAAGGCGATAGGGAAACGATGCGTACACACGCCCGTACCATTGGGGTACGCTCAGCTCGCGTAGAGCCTAAAGGCGATAGGGAAACGATGCGTACATACGCCCGTACCATTGGGGTACATTGAGTCAGACATGGTCAAGTGAACGATTGTGTAGGCTGCGTTCCTGTCCACCTTCATGTCACCATTGGCAGAGTCACACTAGGAAATCACACAGCAGGGATGTAGTCTACACTCATGTCAACCATGTGGATGCATACATCAGCATGGCACACATACATCAGTATGTGCCAGGTTTGGCAGACATTGAAGAAGCACAGGGATTGTGACCCTGTGCCTCAGTTGATGTGTAAATAGCTTGCACAACATGTCATCATTCATGATGCACATGTGCATCACATGCATTCAACAATTTCAACACGATTAACGTGTGCAACATGTAGCGAGGCACATGAACACTCGAATGGGCCACAATTCAGTACAGGGAACTGCCACATGATGACAGGAACATGCCCACTGTCACAGAGGTGTCATAGCCGCACAGCATGACCCTGTGTGACCACGTCATGTGTGTGCCTTGTGCTACATTGTGCATGCTGTTAGCATATGCCATGAAGAGGTCAGTAAAGTATTACTCACCTCAGAATATCCACACATGTCATCCTGGACATGGCAATTTCCGTAATACCGTACACTTGTGTGTTGGTGTGTAATTCCTCTGGCTCTGCAAGTATCCTTGGCGTTGTGTCTGCCCTGATGACGTTATCTGAGTAGTCATATGTCACCTCTGCGTCCACACGTCAGGTCCTCTGTGTGTTTCTCAACACCAACGCAGGTCTGGTCTAAGTTAAAGCTTACACATTTTGTACCCTAAATCATTGTACTAACACTTCAGAACATTTACCTTTTATTGTCATACTCAAGACCGTGCCAATAGGGATGTCACTTACAAAGCCTGTGAGGAATGAAAAGGCCTCATGTTGGTGAGTGACCCTCACCGTCTGTGTCTCCACGGTTTTCACGTCAGGCACAACAACAAGAGCTGCTCCAATTGCGGGGAGCTGACATATGAATCCATGTGTGATATGTCCCACAAGCCACTTAGACTCCAGCAGTTGGCACAGCAGCACAATAGCTCATGGTTGGGATGTAGGACCAGTGCATGTGTGTGGGTGTGGAGACATGTGAGCCCCTCATTAGTACATCATTCCCCAGGCGAAACTCGTCAGGTAAACAACAAAAGTCAGAGATGTGTAATTGCATTGACAAATAACCATGATGCAAGTGCAATGCTGCATGGGATTAGGGTGACGGCGACCACACGGCTCCATCAGAATAGCAGCCATCGTAGCCAGCACCACGACCTACGGTCCCAGCCCTGCATGTGACACAGGAGGAGTAAGTGCACTTCCTCATGTCCATGATGTCCCTCACCCCGGCCAGTGACTCCGCATCAGCTTCTGGCCCACCGTACCCGTCAGGGGGCAGTTGCGCCTCAGTTGATATGCCCCTGATGCCATCATTCGCTGAGTGACGGACGCAGGCGGTGCATACGTCCCAGAACCGCTATGACAGACATGATCGGAATGTTCATCCAGGTCCCCGCTGGTTCAACTCACAACCTCACTGCCAGATCTCCCCCAGGTGTCAGCCGTGGCGCCATTCTGGGGTGGTGCTGGCCCCGATAACACACACTGTACGGCTCCGCCGTGGTAACTGTGTGGCAGAACACCGCTCTTAATGCTGCATGGGAATGTAAACATCAATGAGCTGGCCACACCTCATTACAATTGGCGCAAATGAGTATTGGGAGGGTCAAGAAGACCCACTGGCACGTGAGTGTCAGTCCCAACACCACAGGACAGGTGGACTGGGGGATGCGAGTGTTGTGGACACCTAGCCAGACACAGGTGATGTCTCAACTCAAAATATGTATTTGGATGATTTGGCAACGTTCAGTGTAGTGTTTATGTGGGCGGTTGTAACCATGGCCCTTCATCTCCCTGTTGTTGCGGTGAGGACCAACTAGTCACTCAGGTCCTTCAACTACACTAACGCTACGCTGAGCCTCTGCAGGCCTATCTTGATGAGAGTACTGTATGTATATTTGCAAGCATGTACAGCCACGCAGCATGTTTGTCTGTACATAGGCACGTTGTCAGACCCCCACTGCCCTACCCGGACTGACCATGTTCCCTGTCCTACCACCCCATCCCAGGAAGCATCTGCATGCAGCCCTCAATACCACAGAACACATTCACGTTACCTACGCTGTAGAGGGTATCCAAGAGGTACAGGCACTACGCAAAGATGTCATCATCCTCCCTGACTCTGGGAGTGATGTTTAGCTACTTGACATGCATCTTTGCCTGCTACCCACACTCTCTGTGGGATATGTTTGTGTAACAGCTGCCAGTGTATGCGTTGTAGGTACGGCCAAAACGTGGCCACGCCCTTGTCGGATGCCAATCAACAACACTAGTTTTGTTCCGGTGTGGCCTGGATAGCCACCACTCACTGGTCAGATCGATGACACCCAGGGAGGCTAATTAGTCCTAAGCTATGTATGTATTGAAATGTGACACTTTGCTACTGCCTACTGTTCCTTACAGATATTGGTTCACAAAAGGTAAGTAACTAGTCCTTGAAAGTACTGTGCATCTGCTGTAGGAGCATCTATGTTGTGTCCTTGCTGTGATGGCAGGGTGACTAATGTACACACACCATGCCACGTGTGTAAATGACCCGTTCACATGTGTGATGGCATTACAGACCGTCAGTGACAAATGTAATTATCATGCTGTATGATGATGGTCATGTAATTGTCACTGAAAGTACACACCGCGACATGACTAAGGCTGAACAGTGCAAAAGATTGCACATGTGGTGTGTGTGTATTGCAGTCTGCCCTCTGGGTGTGCAGACAACCTCCTACTGACATTGACATGACGTGTCTCACTGACATGATACATTGTCATGGTCACTTAGACCTGTACATCTGAAGGCTTGTATGCATGTCACATCCATTCCACACACTACAGGTATTTACCTTCGCCACGGAGGAGTGTGTGGGAGCTGGCATCTGTGTGTATCCCACACCACACTCCAAATTGTCTACATTATTTGAAGAGGTGTTGCTTGTGCCATGTACATTGTTATAGTCTTAGTCAGACAGTTGTAGACATTTCCTTAAAATTGTGTCTTGCAGGGCACCCCCTCTGGAAAGGCCGTTGCCTGACTTGGAAGCCATGAGGGAGCGCAACTGCATCCGTCGATATCGCTTCGGCCGACAGTTGATCAAGGACCTGACGGGCAGGCTTGAGGCTCACCTACAACCACGCCACAGGTATCCAAGTGCACTGACACCCAAGGTGAAGGTGATGGCAGCCCTCCATTTCTTTGCCACAGGTACCTTCCAATTTACCATAGCTGATGTGGGAGGGATGTCTCAGACCATGTTTAGCCGGGTATTGAGTGATGTTTTGGGAGCAATGTTGCTCCACCTTGATGATTTCATTACATTCCCTACTCCAGAAGAGTTGACAGATGTCAAGGGGCAATTCTATGGCCTGGGCCGTATGCCACATGTAATTGGTGCAATTGATGGTACACATGTTACTCTTGTCCCACCACAGGCTCAGGAGCAAGCGTATCGCAACAGGAAACACTACCACTCGATAAATGCCCTGGTGGTGTGTCTTGCCAACATGATTATCTCACATGTTTGTGCACGTTATCCAGGATCGTGCCACGATGCTTTCATCATGAGGCGTAGCAGGGTACCACAGATGATGCTGCAGCTGCACAACCACCGGGCATGTCTAGTTGGTGAGTATACACTGTGAGCTCTGTATGTCAGTATGTCACAACTTCATGATCTGCATCATATGATTCACTCTTGTACATGTTGTCAAATTGCAGGAGACGCTGGATATCCAAACATGCCGTGGCTAATGACTCCGCTACGCAACCCCAGGACAGCTGCAGACCAGCGTTACAACAATGTACATGTGAAGACCAGGCAGGTGATCGAACGGACCTTTGGACTCCTGAAGAGCCGCTTCAGGTGCCTGGACAAGACAGGCGGAGCCCTCCAATACAGCCCACGCAAGGTGTGTGACATCTTCACCGTGTGCTGCATGCTACACAACATGGCAGTGGAGAAGGCTGTGCCACTCTACCTGGATCCTGATGAGCTGGAACATCCGCCCGTTGAGGATGAAGGCCTTGGCCAGGATGCCAGTGATGAGGAGGGTGAAGATGATATCCGCGGTCACCTCATCCGCAACTTCTTTTCATGATGGTGAGTCCTTTCATCTTTTCAGTAAAAGATGGACTATAGAGTAGCATGGGTAGCATGCTATGTATGCAACAGACTGTAAGCAAGATCAATTGGATGTGTGTTGTGCTGTGTCACATGTTCAGTTGGAATGCTACACACATACGTGCTATGAGTGCACTCGGAATGTACAGGTGTCATACTACATCTGGCTATTCAACTGACATTGACAAAATGACATTATACCGACCGTGACCCCTTGTGTGCCACTCTCATCCACAGCTCGCCCTGCCTGTTGTCCGTTGGGGTACATCGTGGTCATCCTGCTACTGCTCATTATGATTGCAACGTCAGCCACATCAACGGAGCATGCTTGAACATGTGTAGGAGTCAATTTGGGTAAGGACTCATATGAGGCTGTTTAGCATTGGTATGTGTAGAAATGTGTGGTACATGTTCATGTGCATGTGGTGTCATCTTGCATACATGCAACTCCATTATGTACCTCATGACATGTATGGCCACTCCCATGACAGGATAGTCACCCCTTCTGTCATCTGTTGTACTTTGATACTCTGGTGAATGCATCAATGTGTGTAGACATTGCCACATCAACATTGCACATACCATGGCATGACATTGTGTCAGAGGTCACAACCACGGACTCTGTGGGGGATTGCAGCCTCCCTGTGTGCATTAGAATGTGACTGGATCCTCACCTCCAGCTTGTGGGCCAGTCCAGTGTGATTACCATGAAACCATGTGGTGTTGGTGTTGCCCAGTGTATGTTCCACATCTTAAGACAACTGTCCCGTGAATCAGTTAACATGGATGCATTGCCCCTTGCAGCAGTATATCATGTCACTGTCATGTCCTTACCTCAGTGCAGGTTGAGAATACTGCTACGCCAGCCTTCACAGTGAGTAGCCGTGATGTTTAGATGCACATGATGCCATGTATGTTTAGCATGACAAAGTAAAAAGTGTGAAAGATGCATATGTGAATTTCTGTGTAGCACCAGTGGAGTGCGGTCATTCACATGAATCTCTGGTCGCCGGCACCATGACTGTGCTATGGTAGGGTCTGATTATGTAGCTTGGATGGACATCACTTGCCCTTCATATTTGTTGTACATGCATATCATGTTTAGCATTGTGATGCATACTTGCCACACCAAAACACTGGCTACAGAGTGCCTTCATTGCATGTCGATCATTAACTTCCTCATCATATGTGATACTAACAGCTGTAGTGGATTTGCTCAAGTTAGCTTACAGGGCCCTTATGGCTAACCAATATCACATACAGACTTTAGAGTTAGCGGTAGTTGGATTTCCATATGTTTCCATTTGTTACTGAGGTCTACCTCATCTGTGCCTGGGAATGTGTTTATACTACATAGATCTTTTTGCATGGGTGCTCACTTGTGAGCGTTACACATGACTCTAATGGATGACAGACTGTCCCAGTTTTTATGTGTCTGTGTCACAGCATTGAATCTGATGTGATGGCATCATTATTTGTCACCAGACAGTACACTTCACAGGTGTGACTGGTACAGTGTAGCTAATGATGTTTTTGAAGTGTCTGTGACATGAGAATGTTGTCCTAATGCTTAATTGCCTCTGTTTCAGGTCTCCCTCCCAGCAGTTCCCATCCTCTCCTTCCCTCGCCTGATCACCCTTTTGTGTCTGTTGTTTGTACTCAGACCAATGGGCTATTTGGAGGTGGAACCCTTAGAGCATCACACCAGTCTGATGAAGGAAGGTACGGCCACTCGTTGACAGCCTTGTAGGTATTCGTAAAGCGGCATTACAGGTGACATCATGATTAGTGTTATTTGGACTTATTGACAATGCACATGTATGATTGTGATAGCTCCATGGGCACAATGTAGATTATCATGTTGTGCATGACGTCTGACTCCTACAGAATATAGTGCCTGCTTGTGGCTCTACACACATGTCCGTCTAATGTGCACATATACTATTTTGAACTTAGTTACCTCATGCTTGTTAGGTGTGTAACTGTGTATTGTCCACACGCATGGGGTGGGTGACGGCTAGAATACTATGTTGTGTGTGAGGTACATGTCTTTGTCGGTGCAGTTTTCCTTTGAACATACTAGCTCTTGTATACACCTGCAGACGCTGTGTGTCTTGTGCCCCACTTGACCGTAAGGGCCCTGATCCACTGACTGTGATGTGTGGTGTTTACTGTGCCATTTAGTTGTCAGTGATCCTTAGTGAGGCAGACACTCCTGCCTTCACATCCACATGTCACTTTGTGCATTGCGGCTGCCCTTGTGTTATGTGTTTGTTTAGCAATTAGTCACACCCCTCCTGCCGTCATTTATTCACTCATTGCTGCAGCTGCATACACAGCCAACATGCAGCGCACACTATCCAGGAACACAGACACCTACAGGATGACCCTCCTTCCATCCATTAATAGAGCATGCTCCGGCAACCCTACACACAGACAACACCAGACATTCACCCTCGTGCTATGAAAATGCTGTGTACTCAGCCATAGCTGCTGCTATGCGTGTGTGTGCAACACATACTGGCACAACTATGCAGATTCACATGACATTGGGTCTACGTACCACCAGGTCATGTGGCGTGTCCAACACACACACACCTTACATAGGCACACTATTGTACAGTGTTAGCTTGTCAACACCACTAGATCCAAAAACTGTTAGCTTACAGTCACGTGCCAGAACACAACATGCTCACACCACTTCAACATTGCTGTCACAGTCAGTCAAGTTGGCACATGGGACACACACCATGACCCTGTCTCTTGGGTGTGGTGTGATTTGGCCGTTCCGGGGTTGGTATTTGTCTGGTGTGTGTTGTTTTTCTGTATGCGTTGCTCCCATTACAGTAGTATAGTACTTGTAGCTCCATAGGGGTAGGTCACCTAATCAGGTGTGCTTGTGTAGAGTGCTCCAGCCCATTGCCCACAGTCTGTCCTGCCACCGTCATCCTGTGCGGCATTAATCACATACACAGTAATGCATCATGCTGATGGTAGCTCAAATACCTGAGGACACAGTTGTAGGTACTCCCTACATGGACTACTACTTTTGTGACACTGACATGTACTCCTCAAAGTGACTCTCCTGGGCCTGCCTGTGCTAGCTGTTTGGGATTCAATCCCCCCTCCAGCATTGACTGTCCCACACAGGTGTGTCTTACCATCCATGTATGTAGTTTGTGGAAATGTCTGACCAATGTGTGTCCTCACTCAGATTCTGATCCTAGTGTGTGGATGACTGCTGTTTGTTGTATACCTTGCATTTATTACATTTGCTGACACATATACATGTATGCTGTTTCAAAGATTACTCACCAAATGTGTATGATGTTTACATTATTTATTGGGTGCTCTAGTGCATGAAACGTGAATAGGTGCTGTACAGAAAGGGGGGAAATCCAAAATTCACTGCTGGAGATGAGATGGCTTACTGTTTCAGTCAACAGAGTCCAGCCCACAGTGCCTGACATCATTGGGCAGACTGTGACCAGCAAGTCCTTGTGGGAGAGTCTCATAGGGGATGCTGTTGCACCCAGGGGCTATATGCCAGGTCCAGTGTCCTGGGAGAAGTCCATGGGCCACAGGCCCTCAACGTCTTCGGCGTGGACGACCCGCCTTCCTTGGGGGACCCTCATGTGCAGGCATGGACGGTGCATGGGACGCTACGTCAGAGGGTTCATCCTCCTCCCTCTCCTCCCTCCCTGTGGCTGGTGTTGCACTTTGCCGTGATGTTGCTGGCCTTGTGACACAGGGAGGGGGCTGCATGTTGGCAGCCATCTGACGTAGCACATGGACAATGTCCCTATGCACCATCAAGAGCTGAGCCTGGTGTGCCTCCACCCGTCCATAATGCAGGTCTTGCCTGGCTATTTGCTCTGCCTGCTGTTCTTTGAGCTGGTTGAGGGTCTCCGCAAGCTGGTTTACCTCACTGGTGTCCCGCCGGTATGCCTCAAGGATGTTACCGAGTTCAGCCATACCGGTCCCTGCAGCTGACTGCCCAGAATCTCGCCTCCGCCTTGCGCCACTCCCACCACCCTGACCCACATGAGCACGGCCTGCGCTTGTGGGCACATCCGATCGACGGGCCCCCCGAGTGCTGGGAGGGTGGAGGTTGTCACCAACCTCAGGGGCGCCCGACAAAGGGTGTCCCTCATTTTCAGACTGGCTCGATTGTGAATCATGGGCAGGGCTCTGACCTGTCTGCTGGGATGTGGTGGGAATAGGTCCGGTGGTTGGCAGAGATGTAGCTGGTATAGTTGCTGCAGGGGTTTGGGATCCAGAGGAGCCAGGTTGGTTGGGGTCATCCACAGTGCGTTGAGGGACGGCGCTGGCGGTGGGGTCTGGGTCCTGCTGAGCCTGGGACTGGGATCCTTGGCCCCCCTGGCTGGGGGGGCGATCCGCACGTTGCCCTGTGTGTGGGAGAGAGAGAGACACTGTTAGGGCTATATCGAATGACATGTGGTTTGGTTATCCATTATCAGCATCACTGTTCCACAAGCTATACATAGTTGACATAGTACAGTTGTGTATTTAGTGGTAGAAAAAACAATAGTACGATGGGGTATATACATTCTTCCAATCTCTTCACAATGACTGACACAGCCATTGCTGTGTCTTGTGTTGCCGGCACCACACGTGTAAAGCATTTGTAAGTTTCACACAACATCCTGGATGTGGTGAAAATTCGTATGTGTGCGTCAAGCATGCACAGAGTTTAGATGCAGCATGTTGATGTAAGAGACAGAGCATCATTATTTAGCATGTCAGCTACTACTTTGGATGTCTTTTGCTGTTCCATGCTGGCCAAACAATGCCAACACCGCTGGACCTGTACACCCACTTGGAGATCATGGCTTTAGAACTTGGCACTTCTCTGAGACGCATCACCTTGTCAATACCCATGTCCATGTTGGTACTTATGTACATCCACAAAGGTAATGAGATGGGGCACTAGCTTTTTTAGAGGGCCACAATGGACTGGAGCTTCTGTTATGTGCATGTAAGAGTTGTATGCATATTCATATGAGTACGTGTTTTGTTGTGGTACATGGCAATTGGGACAGTGTTGCAATACAACGCCTGTCCCCCGGGGATGAGTTTCTGTAAGGGGTGTGTACAACAGGCCATGCTATTACTTTGTTTGCGAATTGCAAGCGTCCATTGTTCATGTTTTGGCTGTCCCCTCATGTGGCATGCTGCCATTATGTTGGATTTGTGTTTGTGCACAGGATGTGTGACCTTGTCCTGATGTTTGTGTTGGCAATGAGCACAGGAGGGACTTGTGCTGCCTACACATGTGCCCATTGTGTACTATAGAGCTTTCTGAGATGTGTGTCCTGACACAGTATAGTGTTGACAGCAAATGGTGGCTGTCTTACAGGCACATGGCAGATGCTTGCTGGTACTTGTGAGACATCCCTTAACATTCAGCTCTATGGAGTTTGTGAGGCCTGTGCAGTGCTTGTGTGCAACTGTGTGTGTGCCCCAGGGATGTGCGTTGAGGTGACCGAGGGACAAACACTGACTGATGGAGACAGAGGGAGAGGGCGACAGAGGGAGAGGGCGACAGAGGGAGGGGGAGGGAGAGGGCGACAGAGGGAGACAGAGGGAGACAGAGGGAGAGGGCGACAGAGGGAGAGGGCGACAGAGGGAGAGGGCGACAGAGGGAGAGGGCGACAGAGGGCGACAGAGGGAGACAGAGGGAGAGGGAGACAGAGGGAGAGGGCGACAGAGGGAGGGGGAGGGAGAGGGAGACAGAGGGAGAGGGCGACAGAGGGAGACAGAGGGAGAGGGAGACAGAGGGAGAGGGCGACAGAGGGAGACAGAGGGAGACAGAGGGAGAGGGAGACAGAGGGAGAGGGCGACAGAGGGAGAGGGCGACAGAGGGAGGGGGAGGGAGAGGGCGACAGAGGGAGACAGAGGGAGAGGGCGACAGAGGGAGAGGGCGACAGAGGGAGAGGGCGACAGAGGGAGACAGAGGGAGAGGGAGACAGAGGGAGAGGGCGACAGAGGGAGGGGGAGGGAGAGGGAGACAGAGGGAGAGGGCGACAGAGGGAGACAGAGGGAGAGGGAGACAGAGGGAGAGGGCGACAGAGGGAGACAGAGGGAGGGGGAGGGAGAGGGAGACAGAGGGAGAGGGCGACAGAGGGAGGGGGAGGGAGAGGGCGACAGAGGGAGAGGGCGACAGAGGGAGACAGAGGGAGGGGGAGGGAGAGGGCGACAGAGGGAGACAGAGGGAGAGGGAGACAGAGGGAGAGGGAGACAGAGGGAGAGGGCGACAGAGGGAGGGGGAGGGAGAGGGCGACAGAGGGAGACAGAGGGAGAGGGCGACAGAGGGAGGGGGAGGGAGAGGGCGACAGAGGGAGACAGAGGGAGAGGGAGACAGAGGGAGAGGGCCACAGAGGGAGAGGGAGACAGAGGGAGAGGGCGACAGAGGGAGGGGGAGGGAGAGGGCGACAGAGAGAGACAGAGGGAGAGGGCGACAGAGGGAGGGGGAGGGAGAGGGCGACAGAGGGAGACAGAGGGAGAGGGAGACAGAGGGAGAGGGAGACAAAGGGAGAGGGCGACAGAGGGAGGGGGAGGGAGAGGGCGACAGAGGGAGACAGAGGGAGAGGGCGACAGAGGGAGGGGGAGGGAGAGGGCGACAGAGGGAGACAGAGGGAGAGGGAGACAGAGGGAGAGGGCCACAGAGGGAGAGGGAGACAGAGGGAGAGGGCGACAGAGGGAGGGGGAGGGAGAGGGCGACAGAGAGAGACAGAGGGAGAGGGCGACAGAGGGAGGGGGAGGGAGAGGGCGACAGAGGGAGACAGAGGGAGAGGGAGACAGAGGGAGAGGGCGACAGAGGGAGACAGAGGGAGACAGAGGGAGAGGGAGACAGAGGGAGAGGGCGACAGAGGGAGACAGAGGGAGAGGGCGACAGAGGGAGAGGGCGACAGAGGGAGAGGGCGACAGAGGGCGACAGAGGGAGACAGAGGGAGGGGGAGACAGAGGGAGACAGAGGGAGAGGGAGACAGAGGGAGAGGGCGACAGAGACAGAGGGCGAGACAGGGATGGAGACAGGTAGATTGTGCTTGCTCTCTTGCTACACTGCCTTACTTTGTCACAAAATGATGCATCTCTGAAAGGTGTGTCAGCAAAATGTTAATATTTAGCAGCTGTGGTCTAGTATCTTGTGTGATCTTTACCTATCCCTGTGCATTGGGCATTATGCTTGTGTGTGTCCCTGGGACATATGGCATGAGAGCAGCCTCTTACCCTACACATTGCACCCTATGTGCCTCCCCCTTGCAACTACCACCATTTGGTTGTGTACTGCTTGGAGTCATGGCCACCCACCCCATGCTGCTGGGCACTGTTGTTAGTCTACCCATGTAAGTTGTGTTTTTTGTACACTCACCAGACTCAATGGCTCCTTCTATTCCATGTACTCCCACCGCTGGCAGTAGGACCATGACCTTCTCCTCCCAGGGCTGGTATACAGGAGGTCTGCGGGGACCACCGCCTCCAGTGTGGTGTGCATTGGCGTAATCCTGTGCCATCTTCTTCTTCACCATCCTCCGCAGATCGTACCACCTGGCCTGGCATTCTTCCCTGGTGCGCCTGATGGGTGCAACAGCATTGACCCGGTCTACAATCCTCTCCCACAGGCGTGTTCTTTCTGCCATGCTGGTCTGTCTGACCAATGCGCCAAACAGCTGTGGGTCGACTCTGATGACTTCATCAGTAAGTATCTCCATCTCCGGGTTGGTGAATTTTGGATTCTTGGGTGTGTTCATGGTGTGAGGTGTATGTGATTGAGGGTGTGATGGTGTGTATGGATGAGGGTGTGTGTTTGTGATAGTGAAGGAGGTGGTGTTGGTGTAGATGTGATAGGGTGTATGTGTGAAGGTATGTGGCTGGAATTGTTGGTGTGCTCTGTGTTTCCTCGCAAGCATGGGTATGTTGCAAAGGATGATGGGTTGTATGTGTGGTCCCTTTTATTGGTCAAATGGTGGGTGTGGCTTAATTAGAATTTTTGGTGTGGGTGTTATATGGGGTGGGTGTTGGTTTTGTCCTCTGTTTGGCTGCTTGGCTGTGACCAGGACATTGATTGTCAAAGGTGTGTACACAGGAGACATGTTCAGTGTGGTAGTGCGACTTGTTAGCAAGGTCCTTGTGGTCGTTTTGGTGTTGGCGTTATGTGTGCTTGCAGTACTTGTGCGTGCGAGTGAGTAGTACGGGCCGTTGGCGGGTGGGGGTGTTCGCGTAGGCTTGGCCGAGGGGTGTGCGTGTCGTACTTGTGCGTGCGAGTGAGTGGTACGGGCCCTTGGCGGGTGGGGGTGTTCGCGTAGGCTTGTTGGGGGGGGGGTGCGTGTCGTACTTGTGCGTGCGAGTGAGTGGTACGGGCCGTTGGCGGGTGGGGGTGTTCGCGTAGGCTTGTTGGGGGGGGTGTGCGTGTCGTACTTGTGCGTGCGAGTGAGTAGTACGGGCCGTTGGCGGGTGGGGGTGTTCGCGTAGGCTTGTTGGGGGGGGGGGTGCGTGTCGTACTTGTGCGTGCGAGTGAGTGGTACGGGCCGTTGGCGGGTGGTGGTGTTCGCGTAGGCTTGTTGGGGGGGGGTGCGTGTCGTACTTGTGCGTGCGAGTGAGTGGTACGGGCCGTTGGCGGGTGGGGGTGTTCGCGTAGGCTTGTTGGGGGGGTGTGCGTGTCGTACTTGTGCGTGCGAGTGAATAGTACGGGCCGTTGGTGGGTGGGGGTGTTCGCGTAGGCTTGTTGGGGGGGGGGTGCGTGTCGTACTTGTGCGTGCGAGTGAGTGGTACGGGCCGTTGGCGGGTGGGGGTGTTCGCGTAGGCTTGGCCGAGGGGTGTGCGTGTCGTACTTGTGCGTGCGAGTGAGTAGTACGGGCCGTTGGCGGGTGGGGGTGTTCGCGTAGGCTTGGCCGAGGGGTGTGTGTGTCGTACTTGTGCGTGCGAGTGAGTAGTACGGGCCCTTGGCGGGTGGGGGTGTTCGCGTAGGCTTGGCCGAGGGGTGTGCGTGTCGTACTTGTGCGTGCGAGTGAGTGGTACGGGCCGTTGGCGGGTGGGGGTGTTCGCGTAGGCTTGGCCGAGGGGTGTGCGTGTCGTACTTGTGCGTGCGAGTGAGTAGTACGGGCCGTTGGCGGGTGGGGGTGTTCGCGTAGGCTTGGCCGAGGGGTGTGCGTGTCGTACTTGTGCGTGCGAGTGAGTAGTACGGGCCGTTGGCGGGTGGGGGTGTTCGCGTAGGCTTGTTGGGGGGGGTGCGTGTCGTACTTGTGCGTGCGAGTGAGTGGTACGGGCCGTTGGCGGGTGGGGGTGTTCGCGTAGGCTTGGCCGAGGGGTGTGCGTGTCGTACTTGTGCGTGCGAGTGAGTAGTACGGGCCGTTGGCGGGTGGGGGTGTTCGCGTAGGCTTGGCCGAGGGGTGTGCGTGTCGTACTTGTGCGTGCGAGTGAGTAGTACGGGCCCTTGGCGGGTGGGGGTGTTCGCGTAGGCTTGGCCGAGGGGTGTGCGTGTCGTACTTGTGCGTGCGAGTGAGTGGTACGGGCCGTTGGCGGGTGGGGGTGTTCGCGTAGGCTTGGCCGAG
This sequence comes from Lissotriton helveticus, assembly GCF_964261635.1. Taxonomy (NCBI): domain Eukaryota; kingdom Metazoa; phylum Chordata; class Amphibia; order Caudata; family Salamandridae; genus Lissotriton; species Lissotriton helveticus. The sequence continues at coordinate 1,687,651,208 of NC_136057.1, read as the reverse complement.
GGGTGTGCGTGTCGTACTTGTGCGTGCGAGTGAGTAGTACGGGCCGTTGGCGGGTGGGGGTGTTCGCGTAGGCTTGGCCGAGGGGTGTGCGTGTCGTACTTGTGCGTGCGAGTGAGTAGTACGGGCCCTTGGCGGGTGGGGGTGTTCGCGTAGGCTTGGCCGAGGGGTGTGCGTGTCGTACTTGTGCGTGCGAGTGAGTGGTACGGGCCGTTGGCGTGTGGGGGTGTTCGCGTAGGCTTGTTGGGGGGGGGTGCGTGTCGTACTTGTGCGTGCGAGTGAGTGGTACGGGCCGTTGGCGGGTGGGGGTGTTCGCGTAGGCTTGTTGGGGGGGGTGTGCGTGTCGTACTTGTGCGTGCGAGTGAGTAGTACGGGCCGTTGGCGGGTGGGGGTGTTCGCGTAGGCTTGGCCGAGGGGTGTGCGTGTAGTATGTATTGGTGGAGCTTGCAGTGAGGCGAATGTCCCATACGACTCAATGTTGAAGCGTGAATACTTTGGCCCGTACGTATCTCGCTCAGGCATGTCGTTCCGAATCGGAATAGTGAGTTTGTACGGACTGATTACGAATCGTACGGTGGTCTGGCCGAGGCTTATTCGTACGGGTATACGAATGTCAATCGTACGGATCGTAGCAAATCGTACGGAAATCAACGGTAACGGATCGGAATTCACTGGTCGGACGGTAGTTTCCCATTCGTACGGAATCGGCTACGAATACGAATCGTAAGCCGGATTTTTTTACCGGATCGGAATCGACCCCCTTATGTGCGCATGACTGCTTGCTCGCTCCTCTCGGGCAGACCAAACAGTCCTGCGCACTTTGCATCTTCCCCACTAGGCTGCATTACACAGCCTGGTGAGGAACATGCAAAACCTCAAAGTGGTTCGGTGCTCAGACCAATCACAACGCTGCAGCAGCATTATGATTGGCTATGGGGAGCCTGGGTGCTTCCTGCTCCTTCCTGCAAACTGGCGGAGACCGGAAGAAGTGGACGGTCTTAGGTGGCGGCCAGCCGGCCCAGGTGTTTTGTTTTTTTAACTTCATTCCGTCCTGTGACCCCCACCCATCCCCCGCCCTATCACTCGCGATCAGTAGCAGCCGCTACTGGCTAAAGGCAGGACATAGTTGCATCACCAGGGCCCTATGTCGATCCAAGTGCTTGATAAACAGGGGTTGGTTCTGCAGGTCAGATTTGGGGTGCAGTATTCAGATGCATGCCAGGATTAAGGTTTACTGGTAGAGCTGTGCGGCTCCCTGCTCTGAATAGTAGTGGGACTGCAGGCCATGACTTCGAAGCATCAGCAGTACTGTCGGCTGGACTCAGTACTGGAATATAGGGGAATGCTGCAGGTTAAGACTGAGGTACATCACAAGAGCTGTGAGCTGTGCAGGATGAACAATGGGTGCTGCAGGTCAGGGCTGAGGTGCATTGATAGATCTACTTATGAGTCCCACACTAAAATAGCAGTGATTATGGCAGATGTAGATTGAGTTGCACTGAGAATACTGAAGCAAGTCACGATCCAGGAGCTTTGGTGGAGCTGCTCATGGTTATGGGCACTCTAGCAGTGGAAGATACAAATAATGATCGCGGTGCACTGGCAGACCTAGCGGTATGTCTTGAGTGTAGTGGTGTTTACGAATCTCTCCTACATACATGCTTGGGTGGTCTCCTGCCAGGCTGCAGTGCTCCTGGCCCATGACAGTGTCATTGTTCCTGTTCATAAATTTCAGCCCAAAGTCTTTTGAATCAAATTGTTAAAATGTGACAGGGCTTCACTGGCTGTAAAGGCCAGAGACCTTCATAGGAACATCTCATCTGACCACAAGTGGTTTGCTGACCGAACCCTTCACAGACTGAAGACACTGGCTTGCAATAAGGGTGGCTGCTTCGTAAAATGGGCTTGTACTCAGTCGAGCGGGAGGCCACGTCAGTGCTTCATTTTTGCCTGTCGTTGCAGGTGGTCGGTATTGGAACGCATGTTTGGGACCAGGACTTATTATTCATCATTAGATTTCAACCAAGAGGACGAATAAGAGAGGCAGAAATAGGATGAGGATGAGGGAGTTAGAAAATTGTGACAAAGGGTTAATTGGGGATGAAAACACATGCAAGACTAAGATAAAGAGTCAGGAAGTGTAGGGTGGAGGAAGAAAGAACCTGTGTGGTGGATTCAAGGGAGTAGCCAGAAAATTAAAATATCCCTATCCCGACCCAAAGCTCCAATAGCACTGAGTAAGGAAAGCAAGTAAGCCCAACCCTTCATAGAACAGTTCCCTTCAGACTTACATCCACTCATCTCTACAGTCGCTCTCCCTGGTGAGGGAAACTGGGGCTGCGAGCGACAGAGGAATTGTAAAAACGGAATAGGCGAGCTGTGTTCTTAAAATCTGCGCGTTTGTAGCGTCTTGTAATATTTTTAAAAATTGTCTCACTTTATCTTTGGGGGTTTTAGCTAAAGGGGAATTGATTTTACCAGGCACTCTGACACCTCTACCACATTTTACTTACTTATTCTTCTGCTTCAGCCCAGCGGTGGGCGCCATCTTGAGTGTGGCAGGTGGGGACAGTGCTCAAGTCGGGCCGTCCTTCCCGCCCTTCTGGTGTACTTAACAGAGCCCTCTGCAGCGCTCGGTGCCCTACAGTCGCTCTCCCTGGTGAGGGAAACTGGGGCTGCGAGCGACAGAGGAATTGTAAAAACGGAATAGGCGAGCTGTGTTCTTAAAATCTGCGCGTTTGTAGCGTCTTGTAATATTTTTAAAAATTGTCTCACTTTATCTTTGGGGGTTTTAGCTAAAGGGGAATTGATTTTACCAGGCACTCTGACACCTCTACCACATTTTACTTACTTATTCTTCTGCTTCAGCCCAGCGGTGGGCGCCATCTTGAGTGTGGCAGGTGGGGACAGTGCTCAAGTCGGGCCGTCCTTCCCGCCCTTCTGGTGTACTTAACAGAGCCCTCTGCAGCGCTCGGTGCCCTACAGTCGCTCTCCCTGGTGAGGGTAACTGGGGCTGCGAGCGACAGAGGAATTGAAAAAACGGAATAGGCGAGCTGTGTTCTTAAAATCTGCGCGTTTGTAGCGTCTTGTAATATTTTTAAAAATTGTCTCACTTTATCTTTGGGGGTTTTAGCTAAAGGGGAATTGATTTTACCAGGCACTCTGACACCTCTACCACATTTTACTTACTTATTCTTCTGCTTCAGCCCAGCGGTGGGCGCCATCTTGAGTGTGGCAGGTGGGGACAGTGCTCAAGTCGGGCCGTCCTTCCCACCCTTCTTCCTCCCTATAAAATGTGTAAGCCAACCAGACGGCGCAGCGGGCTGGCGCAGCGGGCGCGCCGGACGCGCGCCGAAGCCGCGCCTAAGCCAAGCCCGTCTGCGCCCGTCCGCGCTAAGACCGCGCTAGGCGCAGGACACGCTGTTTCCACTTCCCCTGCACTCAGGTATGACGTTTCCGAGTTGCTGTCTATGCGCCACACCCTTCCTAGTCCTTCCTGTTATGTGCATTCCTTCTCCGACCACCTCTGGGGCCCCTACTTCTGCCGCCAGTGTGGTTGGTCATCTTCCAACCCTCCCAGCCCCATTCCTCCCCCCTTCCCTCGTCCTCGGCATAAGGCAGCCTCCTTTAATGGTGGCCTTATCAATGCCAGATCCTTAGCGCGACACGGACAAGACATCCATGATCTTATCATAGCATCCGATCTGGATGCCTTGTTCATCACTGAATCTTGGTTGCACGATGCTTCAAATCCCGATCTTGCCACCGCTCTCCCCCCTGATTACACCATCCTCAGACGAGACAGACCCATTGGTCGGGGAGGCGGATTGGCCATTATTGTAAAAAAAGCACTTAAGTGCCACACTTTTGACCTGGCCTCCTTTAAGGACTGTGAATCCCTGGGATTTGTTATCCACACTAGCTCCTCCTCTGCCTTTTCAGGAGCACTTGTCTATCGCCCCCCCGGAAATGCCACTACATTCTTGGCCTCCCTTGATGAAACTCTGGCAGCTTTTCTTATCCATTACCCCACTTTCACTCTTTTTGGAGACTTCAATCTGGAATCTGACACTGACCCCCACACTCTCAATTTCCGCCATTCACTGGAGATTTTCGGTCTCTCCCAATTAGTCTCCCTTCCTACCCATTGTGCCGGGCACACCTTGGACGGCATTTGTACAAATCTGTTTTCCTTAGATGCCGCTACCCCCGTACCTCAAATATGGACAGATCACTGTCTCATTCCCTTCTCCATTAATAACAAAACCTCGCCCCCTCCTCCCATTAAACTCCCTCACACCCCTTTCCCTGTTAATTGGAAAAAGGTAGCTGATTACATCAAACTCAATCCACAACCGGCAGTACCCCCCCCTACCATCATGGGCGACGCCTCATTAGATTCCACAAACTTCCACCTGTGGATTGAGAGAGTAATCTCTGTAAATGCAAAATCCGTCAGCCAAAAATCCGTCCGAGGAAAAAAGAAACCCAATGCCCCCTGGTATACTCCGGCCCTCGCTGATTGCCACCTCAAGTGTAGGCTTTTGGAGAGAGAATGGAGGAAAACCTACAACTTAACGTCCAGATCCACTTACACTCTCCAGAGAAAGCAATATCTCTCCGATATAAAAAAAGCAAAAAAGGCATTCTTCACTCTAGCAATAGATGCAGCAAAACAGAAACAACATACGATTTTCAATATCGTAAAATCTTTCACTCATCCCAAAGCACTGGCACTTGAAATTCCCCCCTCACAAGCCCTCTGTGATCAAATCGCTGATTTCTTTGAGGAGAAAATTAATAATATCCATAAGGACTTCCCCCCGGCTCCCATCCTAATCCAAGCGTCTGACACATCTACTTCCTCACTAAACCAATTTACAGCAGTCTCCCTATTGCAAACGCACAAAGCCATACTAGCCTGCAAATCAGGTGCACCCACAGACTCCTGCCCCCCAGTCATCTTGCACCACCTCATTGAGTCCGTCAACCCTCTAATCAATGCGATTGTGAACGAATCCCTTGACTCCGGTATTGTTCCTACTGAGTGGAAGAAGGCCACAGTCAAGCCCCTCATGAAAAAGCAAAATAAATCCCCTACTGATTTGTCCAATATGCGCCCAATCTCACTCCTCCCTGCGCTAGGCAAAATCACCGAGCAACTAGTCCACGAGGAATTAAAGAATTTTGTGGAAAATCAATGTATCTTACACCCGCAGCAATCCGGTTTTCGTTCCGGCCACTCCACAGAGACCGCTTTGATTGAGTTGTCAGACACCATCAAGTTCTTGCAGGATGAGGGCAGGCAGGCCGTCCTCATCCTGCTCGACTTAACCGCGGCCTTCGACACCATCTCGCACACTATTCTAATTAATAGGATGCGTGAGATTGGTGTCTCGGGCTCCGCACTTGCTTGGATTACATAATTTCTGTCCAATCGCTCTCAATCGATCTCCTTAGGCCCCTTTGTTTCCGGTGAACGATCCATCACCTCGGGGGTACCACAGGGTTCCATCCTGAGCCCCCTCTTTTTTAACGTGTATATGGCCCCCCTTCTTACGTTGATTGAATCACATGGGATTCTCGTGACATCCTACGCTGATGACACCCAGCTTGTCGTCACTATCGATAAAAGACTTCCGGATGCTGCCATCAAATTCCAAAACTGTCTGTCAGAAGTCTTTTCTTGGCTCAACCTGCACCATTTAAAATGCAACAGCGCCAAAACAGAAATAATTCCCCTCGGTAAAGGCACATTCTTTTCCCCCAAAGACTGGTGGCCTCATAATTCCGAAGCACCACCGAGCGCGGTTGCCACAGCCCGCAACTTGGGTGTTCAATTTGATGCTTCCCTCAGCTTCGATGAACATGTGCTCATTACCGCAGGGCGCTGTTTCAGTTTGATCAGGCAATTAAAGAAATTTTTTAATTTTCTGCCTATCAGTGCCAGGAAATCAGTCGCGGTGGCGCTTATCCTCTCCCGGCTGGATTATTGTAACGGCCTCCTGGCAGGTATCAAGAAGTCCTCTCTGAAAAAACTACAAACTGTCCAACATGCAGCAGCCAGGCTTGTTCTGAAACTCCCCCGCAGGTCCTCGGCCTCTGCAGCCCTCAACGCCCTCCACTGGCTGCCCCTCCACAAGCGAATCCTTTTCAAGCTCTTAGTCACTGTATTTAAAGCTAACAGGTGCATGGGTCCATCCTACCTGATTAAGCGCTTCCAGCGCTACAATCCAACTCGCTGTTTGAGGTCATCGGGCGCCAACTTCATCTCTGAACCCCGTATAAAATTAAAATCTAAGGGTGGAAAGACCTTTTCTTTTCTGGCGGCCAAGGCATGGAACCGCCTCCCCCCCAGCCTTAGGCACGCCCCCTCCGAAAGCCTATTTAGGAAATCCTTGAAAACCTGGATTTATGCTCAGTCCGACTCTTCAGTTCTCGCAGCTATTTGATCCATGCCCCCCATAGACGACCTTCTGTGTGCTCAGCGCCAAGATGCTCCCTCCGGAGCGAAAGTTAGCGCTTTACAAATGACAATAAATATCAAATATCAAAATATCATCTATTTATCCACCCTTGCATCCATCTATCATCCTTTCACATTTCTATCAATCAATTAATTATTTTAACCATCCATTGAAGTCTCATCCATGTAACTGTTCATACACTCATCAATCATTTACCCATCCATCGGCCTAATCACCTTTCCATTTTTTCATCCTTCCATCCAATGACCATTCCCATCACACATAGATCACTCCATCCTTTCATCGTCTGTCGATCCTTCCATTCACCCACCCATCCATCCCTCCATTAATCCATTGCCCCTTGATTGACATCTTTCACCAACTGAGCCTTTGGTCCTTCCCTTAGCCTTTCATCCTTTAAACTAGACATCCTTGTACTCACTTTTCCTTTTTAATTTTCACCCACCCTTCCTTACTTAAACCTTCCCTTCCTTGCTTTCAAATTTCACTTCTCTGTCATTTCCTCACTTTCACCCTTTCTACTTTCTCTCCTTCCCAGTTTTTAACTACCACAATTCTTTCTTTTATAACATTATTTTGCTAATTTGCCTTTCACCAACATCCACTATTTGTTGCTCCCTCTGACTGTTTCTCTCTCCTTTCCTAAACGTGGCTCACATTGTAGCACTTGACCCTCAACTCTTAGTCCTGCTTCCTCTTAGAGCAGTTTTATGAACTTGTATCTGCAGCATTGAAGAGGCCAATGTAAAACTAAGCAACTTTTAGTGCTTACCCCTAATCACGCCCCTGGGTGGAATCAATACTCGGCAGGGTCGGCATTCTGCAAACAAGGCATTCTCTGGCTGTGCTTCTTAAGAAAATCTTTGGCTCCCAGCTGTATTTAATTCATTATTATGTACAAAATAAGCACGTGGCCTCGGGCCGACATGGCCGCTTGGAGCTGAAGCTCCGTGTCGACCCTGCACTCCAGGCTGCAGAAATAAGCTTTCCAGCACTCCACTCCGGAACAAAAGGCAGGGTCCGGCGCCAAAATATGGTTGGAAGCGCTTGGGCATAACATCGCTGCCCTAACCTGAATATCTGGCCCTGAATCGAGAGTTCACGGTTCCGCGCTGAACGAAGATGGTGGACTGATTGTTCTGCCCTCCATCGGGGGTGAGGCTTGGACGAGAGGTGTCTCAGCTCCCGCTCATTGGGCCGCTGATGGATCGTTAACAGTCTGGTGGGGGCCGCAGTGATTTCTGGAGCTACTATTTGAGCGCCGGCTTGGTGGGGGCCACGAAGGGAGTTGAGCAGAGCCCACCTGGCTCCCACACCAAGAGTTGCCTGACCCTGCAATGGCCGCCGAGAGGAAGGATTGGGTATGGCTGCCCCAGGCCCCAGTAGCTGAAAAGCAAAGGGAGACTGGCGCATCCCTTTCTAGTAAAACAATGTGAGCACCTGGCATACATAGAGTGTGGAGAGGGGTCCCTGACGCCACTACATATGCGAAGTTGAGGCCGATGGCTGCCTGACCCTAACATGGCCGCCAGTATCTTCAGACTTTAAGCATTGCACTCAGGCAATCCTATCAGCGCACGCTGCAGGCCCCATCCCCAATGCTTATAACATGGATAGCAGCAGAGATTTCCCAGAAAACCACCCCCCGTCATATCGATCTGGCCAGGGGACTTTTTTTTTACCAAGCCAAACCTTTCCTTACAGAACCCTCCCAGGACAGTGCCTGACCTCAAGATGGTGTCTGGATTTCATTCGGACCATGGTTTCTCACCATCCCCAACCCTGCGCTACTCTGACATTCTCTGAGTACACCTGATCACTTTCCTGACAGCGGAGTCCAAGCATTTTGTCCGACGCCCGGTGGAGCTGCTCGGTTCAGCTATTGAGGAGATCGGCCCTGGTTCATCCCCTCGGCCGTCACCTACCCAGCCGGACATTTGGCACAGTTTCTCCCCATCTCCCTGTTTCTCCCATCCCTCCCCCTCCTATAACAAATTCCTTCGATAGAACTATGACGTTGCCGCCTGGGTGGAATCCATAATTGTTCGGACTTATCCCGGAGCTAGAGTAACCTTTGGCTGATGCCCGGTGGAGCTATCCTATGTAGCTAAAGAGGAGTTTGACTCTCGTTCACCCCCTTGGCTGGCACCTACCCAGCTGGACATCAGACATTGTTTTCTTCCTCATCTCCCCGTTATGTTCTCTTCCCTCCCTCCCTCGGTCTTGTTTTTCTGTGTTTATTGAATGCACTAGCAACAGATGAAACTGTGATGTAACTGTAACTGATGTAACGCTGTAAAACGTCTTAATCCTCAAGTAAAGCGCTCTGATACCTCCGGGTCTAGCCAGCGCTATATAAAATTCAAATGAATAAATAAATAAGCACTGTACTTAGTCCTTTTTGTGCCTTGAGGGACAAAGTAGATGAATTAGAGCATCCCTGACCACTTTAAGCTAAGTATGTTCTGACCAGTACTGGAATTGGAAAATCATGACGAGCAGGATCTGGCAATCAACGTATAAATTTTTAAACTCTTCTGCAAAGAAATTGGGAAGAAGTAGAAATGTGACGGTAAATCTTTTCTGGCTAACTTAATTGGTCACAAAGAGGCTGCATTTTAAAAAAATTGGCTTAAGGCACCTGCTACAGAGCTCTTTGTGTGCCCAGAAGGTTCATACATTAAAGCCCTTCTAGTATAGCACAGTGAGTTATGAACCAGCATCAAGGGTCTACATGCAATGTGCAAGGCACAGGTTCACAACCTTATAGTTTTATTCTCAATCTGTTATTCTATGGTTAATTTAATTTAATTTAATTTAATGGTTTTGTAAAGCGTGTAGTAACTCCGAAGAGCATCCCAGCGCTAAACTGCTTCTCCAGGGGTTTTGGCCAACTAGTAGGATTATATTTGCGGGAAAAGGAAGGTCTTTAAGGTCTTTCTGAAATGAAGATAGTTCGGTTCTGTCCTAAGTTTTCGGGGTAGCTGGTTCCATCGTTTCGCCGTGTGAACCGAGAAGCGACGGCCACCGGTCTTGGCTTTTCTCACTCTAGGGACTGTAATGAGGTTTTCTGCATTGGACCGGAGATCCCTCTCTGCTTTGTATGGGATTAAAAGTTCTTTCAGGAGAGGGGGACCGTTGTTGTTGAGTGTTTTATGGGCCAGACAGAGGGCTTTGAACAAGACCCTTTCTCTGACTGGGAGCCAGTGGAGAGATTTAAGGGCTGGCCTGGCGGAGGATCTTCCAGGTGTGCCCGTGAGTAGACGGGCTGCTGCATTTTGGACTTTCTGCAGTGAGTTCAAGGTGGCTTCAGGGGCTCCCAAGTATATAGCGTTACAGTAGTCTAATCTTGCCAGGATTAGACCCTGGATGAGGAGCCTCCTTGCGGTCTCTGGGAGCAGGGGAAAGATCTTCCTGCAGGCTCTGAGTAGTCCAAAGCATGTCCCTGCGGTTCTCTTTGCCTGGGTTTTGAAACTCATGTCTTTCTCGATCCATACACCAAGGCTCTTGACCTCTTCCTTGGGTGCGGGAGGGTCCCCTAGGCACCTGGGCCAGAGGTGAGGTGGTAAAGAGGGCCCATTGTGGCCCATCAGGAGGATCTCGGTTTTGGACCCGTTCAATTTTAAGGAGGAGAGATTCATCCATCGGTGGACTTCGGAAAGGCAGCTGTGGAGGTCGGAAGGGGCGTGGTGAGGATGGGAAAGGGTAACGACCAGCTGAGTGTCGTCGGCGTAGTTGATGACTGACACGCCGAACGAGCTAACCCTCTTCTCCAGTGGGGCCATGTACACGTTGAAAAGTGTGGGGCTCAGAGATGAGCCCTGTGGCACTCCACACCGGAGGGGGATGATGGATGAGCAGCTGTCGTTTTCCCGCACCTGGAAGGAGCGTCCAGTCAAAAAGGATTCTAGCCATTTCAGGGCCAGACCCTTTAATCCGATCTCTCCCAGTCGGTGGATTAGGGTGGGATGGTCTACAGTGTCGAAGGCCGCACTGAGGTCTAGGAGGATCACTGCCACTGATCCTCCTGTGTCCAGAATGCTTCTGGCCTTCTCCACTGCTGTCAGGAGGGCGATGTCAGTGCCCTGCCCTGGACGAAATCCTGTCTGGGAGGCCGCTAAGAGGTTGTTACTTTCTAGGTAAAGTGATAGTTGTTTATTTACCAGCTTCTCTGCGATCTTGCTGTTTCCAGGGAGAAGGGATATGGGCCTGTAGTTGGCGAAGTCCTCCGGGTCTAAAGAGGGTTTTTTCAGCAGACCTTTGACTGCTGCCGCTTTCCAGCTGGGGGGGACGATGCCCTCCGAGAAAGAGGAATTGATCAGGGCCGTGAGGGGGGGGATGATGGTACTTGACACTTTTTTTAGAAAACGGAGGGGGGCAGGATCAAGGGGAGAACCACTTTTAATTGCGGCCATCGTGGTTCCTACTTCTTCCGTTGTTACGGGGCCGAAAATGTCCAGGGAGGGTTGGAGGGCTGGCGGCAGTTGAGGATTGGCGATAGTGATGATAGGATCCGGCTGTGTGGGGTCCTGTTCGGGGGGGGGGTATGGTTAGAAGAATATTTTTAATCTTCTCGTCGAAAAAAGTGGCTAATTTTTGACATTTGGTTTCAGCTGCTTTGGGATCGAGGGGTTTAAGTGGGGGGTCGGGGGCGTGGAGTAGTTCTTTTAGAACTATATAGGTTTCATGAGCTGAGCAGGCCGCGTTTTTAATTCTGTCCTCGTAGAAACTGGTTTTAATGCTACGGAGCTCTTTTTTGTAGGATTTTACCGCGGCGCGGAATGCGTCTTTCCGTTCCTCGGTTTTTTCCTTCCTCCATATTCGTTCGTTTCTTTTGCAAGCCTTACGTAGCAGATTAAGTTCCGGGGTGTACCAGGGTGAGGGATTAACTCTCTTGATGTGTCTAAGAGAGTGGGTTTTGGGCAGGATGGCGTCGAGCGATTGGGTAATCCAGGTACTGAATTTTTTGTCCCCTACTATGGTGTTATTGGGTGGATGAGGAACATTTTCTCGGAGTTTGGCTGCCCAGACGTCTGGTTCCAATTTCTGCCACTGTCTGGAATACATTCTGATTTTTGGGGGTGGCGGGGGTACAGTAATAATGTCCCATACTAAGGGAACCAAAAAGTGGTCCGTCCAGGGAAGGGGGATATGGTCAAGGGATCTGAGGTTGGGGATATTGGAAAGAACGGGATCAAGCAGTTGCCCTTTTTCGTGGGTAGCCTGTGGGTTTTTAAGGTCTAAGCCCATTGAGGTGAGATCCTGGAGTAGTTCATTGGCCAGTTTGTCGTCTGGATCCAGAAAATGTACATTCAAGTCTCCTAATAATAGGTAGTTAGTGGTAGACGTGCATTTAACGGAGGTCTGGTCAGCAATTTTGGTCGAAAAGTCCCCTAAATTGCCTGGTGGGCGGTATATCAACGTTCCTGATATCGAGGTGACAGGGGAGATTGAAATGGTATAGTGGCAGCTTTCATAACCCTTGATGTTGCCATCAGACGTTCTGCAGGTGAAGGTGTCTTTGAAGATTATTGCAAGTCCACCTCCCCTACCTTCTGGTCTGTTCTGTGAGCACATAACGTACCCGGGGGGGAGTGCTAAAACGATGTCTGGGCCACTACTGGAGGTAAGCCAGGTTTCTGTTAAAAACAGAATATCTATGGCATTGTTGATAATTAGGAGGTTCACTTCTTGTGCATGTTTCACAAGAGACCTGCAGTTAAGTAGGCCTAGGTACAAACCCTTTGATGCCACGGTCTGACTGCCCGGGTTACAGCGGTCACAGGAGGAGAATTGCGTGTCTCCGGTTAGGATGCGCGAGCAGGAGGGGTGTTTGTTGGTGTTCAAGGCTAGCAGGTCAGCCCGGGTGTAGGTCAAGTTGTTAGGAGCTGCCACGGCCAGAGTGACAGGGCCTAAGGCCGGCTGGGCCCGGACGGGCCCAGACGGGCTTGCCTTTGGCGCGCCTTCGGCGCGCTGACGGCGCGCCCGCTGCGCCCGTCCGCTGCGCGTCCGGTAGTTGCACATCTTTATAGGTGGAAAGGGGGCGGATGGGCGTGGCCTGAGAGTGGGCGTGGCCTCAGTTCCTCGCCGTGAATGGCGTCCAAATGTTTGTTTGTTTGTAAATCGGTGCAGCGAAGGGGTCGCTGTTTGGCGTGTCTCAAGCCCGCTGCACAGGTGCCAGCCAGGTGAGTGCGCAGTTAAAATACAAGTAATTTTTTAAGTGACACAGAAATAACAGTTTTTAAAATCGGTCGTCTCCCGGCTGAAAAAAGGGTTCATGTGGGTGGTAATAAAGTCTTATTAGTACAGTCAACCCCGACCACTGTGTTATGTTTTAAACTTGACTTTGTGTTTCTCCAGACTATGTACTCTTTATATATAATGCCTACCAGTAAGAACGATATGTGACTCCTGCACCCTGTAATCCTTATTGATTTATATAACATTTTCTGTGCATTGATTTACACAATTGTATGATATATTGTCTCTGTATAATGTGTGTGATGAAAACACTCTGACACTATTCATTGAGACAGACAAGTGATTACAAGTTGGGCACCATTATTCCCACTATTGCACTGGGGTCTAAGTGTTAGGCTCCAGATAGCTCCCAGCCAGGATACCCTAACAAAAGAATGGCTGATGGCCCTTTAAATCAGGTCTTTGTTTTGGGCCAAACTGGAAGAGAAATAAGTAAGACCACTCACTGTCTGCTGATTGCTGCTTTGAACAGAAAGCAGACAGCACGCAAGTATAGCTCAATATGTCCTGGTGTCTGCAGATTACACGGGAAACAATTGAGCATATTTCACTGCGTTCAGCTGGACACCAGATTCAGCTCAATAATAGCTGTTGGACTGGGATCAAACTGGATCTCCCTGGTTTCTACTCTGGTTGGGACTGCGGCCACCAATTTGGGTTAAATGGAAAACAGAATAGCCTTCACTAACAAACTAACATTCATACAACTGTTAAAGTGAACCTCTCAGTCGCATTATTCCGAGCTACGTTTGTTGCATGTTTAAGGACAGAAAACCACATATTAAAAGTCGATGAAAAGCTGGTATATAAAAACAGTATTATAAATGTCCAAAACGAAATTGCAGAAAACTGTGCATTAAAAAGCACATAAAAAGCCAATATACAAACTAGGTATTTAGAACATATGTAAAAGAGCATTTATATTAAAATAAATTGTATTAGGTGTCTATAACTCTGCCTATACAATAGCATGCACCAAAAGTATCTCCAAAATCAACTACAGAGAATTGGTAAAGTGGAGCAGAGAAAACGCCCTAAAAGTAGAAGTAAAAGCTTGTGAATTAGAAAGTGCATGGGAAACCATTTTCTAAAAAGGTACCTAAAATATTATTTAGAAAACGGTGCATTAAAGACCTATAAAATATATAGAAAACCTTTATTAGAAGTGTCAGGGAGGGGGCGTGGCTTGGACGGCAATGTGGACGGTCGTCTGAGTCCACTCGCTCCGCACCCCTGAGGCAAACTAAGGCCATTACTACCCGCCATACAAGGTTGTGTTAACCAAGCAAAGCAGATTCAGGCAGGGGAAAGGCGAGGCTACAAGCGAGTCGAAGAACTGCGAGACTGGGTTGCTACAGCACGAAGATACCGCTCTCCGAAGCCCCCAGGACCCCGGCGACGGAGAGGACCCCTAAAATGGCGCCAGGAGCGTAACCGGAAGAGAAGCCACGGCCAACGAACAGAGCAATTGCAGGGAGGAGAAAGGTGTCGCACCAGAACAACCCCAACGACCCCGCAGGTACAGCGACCGATGCTAACAGCGGAAGGCAGCGGAGGGGAGCGGAGCGAGGTGCTTAGCGAAGGGGAGCTGCGGTTCAGCGGAAAGAATACGGCGCAACAACAGACATTGCAGGGATCTGCAGAGGGAGCCAGCATGTGGGCAAGTGGCCGATGGTAGCTGTTGGCTGCGGTCTCCTCCTCGACAACGGGAACGGCAACCGGGGAAAACCGGAAAATCAAGGGGGCCGCCATTACCGGAAGTGCAAAGGCAAGTAAACAACAGTTGCTGGAAATAGCGCACACCCAGTAGAACGCGCAAACCGCAACTACTGAAACTCCGTAATCACTCCAACCACGCACAGAGGTACCTCCGGAGAGCTGCGGCGGATAGAAGCGGGGGCTCTGAAGGACATAACGAGGGTGAGGCGGACGCGAAGGAAGCGAGCGAGCGCGAGTGTGGAGCAGAGGCAGGACAGCAAATGAAGCGCAAGCAAGCGCAACGCCGCGACAGTAACCCCCCCAGAAGCAAGCAGGCAGCAGGCATCGAGAGGGGGGAAAGCGGCAACAAAAGGGAAGTGCCTAACCACACATCGCGTACACGCAAGGAATGATGCGCCATATAGCCCACCCCTAAGAGCCGTAGCCGAAAACCCTTGCGAGTAAGAACAGCTAAGGCTGGGACACGTCAGAAGCAGAAGCAAAAACAAGAAGAGCATACCAGCGCAACTTCAGCCGCACACACCCAAGCTTCGCAAGGTGGTCGGCACTAAGCCGCGGCCGCGAACGAGACAAAGCACAAGCTGGCAGGACCCAAAGCCAAGACTAGAACAAGGCACATTAGAGAGCCAAGCAGATACAGATCACAAGGTCTCTACGCAACAACATCGAAAGCGACTCCAGTAAACGCGCCGGTAGCGACCCAAAAGGGAGGGCGACTAGGCAATATCCTGTCACGCAGAGGCATCGGAACTATGGCGAACATTGAGGGGAAAGCAGTCGGAGACCAAAAGAAGCCCAAAATAGACAACCAGAGCTCCCCGATGAAAACCAAAGGCGAAACGGCCACCCTAGAAACCATCCTAAAGAGAATAAACGAAGGGAATGAGGTGGCGAAGGAAACAAAGCTAAAGGTGGAGAACATGCAACTTGAGCTGGCGGCAATAAGAGCAGATCTCCACAAAACCAACACTAGAATGGAAGCTGCAGAAGAACGTATTAGCTCGGTGGAGGATGCTACCAAAGACAACACCAAAACAATAGCAGAATGCCAGAGGGACACGAAAGCCATACAAAAACAACTAGCTGAGCAGGACGACAGGGCCAGAAGAGGCAATATAAGGATCCTGGGCGTGCCAGAGGGGGCAGAAGACAAAGCAGGCTCATGCGCAGCTATGCTTGAGGAGATGATCCCTCAACTCACTGGCATCAACTTCGGAAGACAGTTCGAAGTGCAAAAGGCCTACAGGGTTCCGGCAGGAAAACCAGCGACGGGGAAAGGACCAAGACCAATCATATGCAACCCCCTGAGAGCGTGCCAAACTGAGGCCATCTTTGCCTTTGCCAGGAAAAACCAGAACCTAACATGGGCAGGTTCCAAAATTGTGCTGACCCAAGACTACTCAAGGCCGACGGTCGAAATCAGAAAGGGGTTTCTGGCCCTCAGGGAGACCCTGCGAAAAAGGGGCGCCAGTTTCAGCTTTGTGGGCCTGGCCCGATTCAAAGTCACGGATAAGTGGAAAATGATGGTATTTGAGAACCCAGATGACCTAAGACGGTACCTGCAAGGCCCACCAGCCGAGGAGATGGAAGAAACAAAAAACTCTGGGGCAGCGAAAAGAAGCGCCTCTCCTGACGTAACCGGACAATCGGAGTAAGGCTCACCACAGGCAATATGACAACACGCCTACCTCAATAGAACCAAGCACATTATGAACGGGTTTACTAGTCCACCCCCACGAGCTCGCTGATAATCTACCTCAGAACTGGGAAGGAGTGGGACAGGGAAGCCCAATACCAAGACTGAAAGGGTACAACGGGCCGAAAGTGAAGTACCGAGCAGACTGCATACTCCTCAACTATCAAGGCCATGCCAAATAAGGAACACAACTCTACCTCAGGGATGATGCGGCGCATAGGAACTTTGTCGTCGCACACCCACTCAGCAAGTAAGGGGGGGGAGGGGGGCGGAAGGGGAAGGGAGGGCAGGGGGGGCAGGTGAGGGTGGGGGTAGCGGGGAGCACATGCATGGGGGTACTTTTCTTTACTTTCCTCTTCACTACTTCTCCTTTTCATCTACTTCTACATCTACATCTACATCCAGGAGCAGCAAGCGCAGGCATAAGCACAGGCACCAACGAACAACACAAACCCCAGGAAATGGGGGTCAAAGCAGAATGTACAGAGTAAGGCCATACAGATCGCAAACCTTTAAACCACACAAATGACGCACAACACTCAGACAAACCTCTCATTGGACGTTAAGATAGTATCACTGAACGTCAAAGGTCTTAACAGTCCGGTGAAAAGGAGGAAAGTACTCGAACACCTCAGGAAGCTCAAGGCCGATATATTTGTACTACAGGAGACAAGACTAGAAGCCGCAGACATACAGCGCCTTAGAGCCAGCTGGATAGGCGATGTTATAGGGTCACCGGCACAAAACAAGAAAAATGGGGTGGTGACAATAACGAGCAAGACCTCAAAGCTAACAGTGGTAGACTCACAGGCAGACACCCAGGGTAGAACTCTTGTGACTAGCCTAAGAAGAGCGGGGGAAACAATACACGTAGCCAACATTTACGGTCCAAACACTGAGGATAAACCCTTCTGGGATGGAGTAGGAGCACAACTGCACACCCTGCCACTAGATGACCTTCTTGTAGTTGCTGGCGACATGAACCAGGTCCTAGACCCAGCAATTGACAAACACCCGCACAAACCGAGCCCAGCGACACAAAGAGGCAATATCCTTAAGAACCTGTGCTCCAAACTCAGCCTGAAAGACCCGTGGCGACTAAGTAACCCAGACGCTAGAGAATATACCTTCTACTCAAACCCACACAACTCCTACAGCCGAATAGACTACATCCTCATGTCAGAAACACATACCCACCTCATAGACCACACGGAAATTGGTCCTAGGACCATCTCTGATCACTCGCATATCAGTCTGACCCTCTCAGGGAAACACAACGAAAAACCAACCCGAAGATGGCGCTTTGATGACAGTCTGCTCAACAACATCTCTGCGAGAGCAGAGATAGAAGCAGCTATAAAAGAGTACATAACAATTAATGACACCCCAGAGACAGACAGAGGAATGCTATGGGAAGCTTTGAAAGCTACCATAAGGGGGACCGTCATGACAATAAAAGGCAGGCTGAACAAGGAAAGGAACAAAAAAAATGCAGGCCTAGAAAAAGAAATTAAAAATCTAGAGAACGGTCACATAGCCAACCTAGAAGATAAAAATACCCTCACGAGCCTAACTAAACGGAAGTATGAACTCAACAGAATACTGAGCGAAAGAGCAGGGACCTGGATCAATAAATACAAATCTATTAACCTGTGCACAGCAAACAAAGCAGGGAAAAACCTAGCATCCTACCTAAAGGGGAGACAGAAATAGCACTCGATTGGGGCAATTACAGACGGTCACAACAAGTCACAGACCGCAAACAAAGAAATTTTGGAAGTCTTCAGAGACTTCTACGAGGGACTATACACAAGAGACGAGACACTAAAAGACGATGGGGGCAAACAACTACTAGGCAGCATATCCACACCAATGCTATCAGAAAAGGAACGAAACATCCTCGAACTGACCATAACGGAGGACGAGATAGGGAAAGCCACGGCAAGCCTGAAAGACAACAAGGCACCAGGGCCAGACGGCTTCACGGCCGGATTTTACAAACAGTACCTACACATTCTCAAACCAACCATGCAAGAAGTATTCACGAAATGTGTCCAGAATGGACGCATGACACAGTCAATGGCGGAAGCAAACATAATAGTTATACCAAAGGAAGGCAAAGACACCAACCAGGCAAAGAATTATAGACCAATCTCACTCATAAACGTAGACTGTAAAATCTACGCAAAAATACTAGCAACCAGAATCAATGCATACTTACCTAAGCTTATACACAGCTCTCAAGTAGGCTACCTTAAAAACCGTATGTCACACGATAACACAAGGCTACTGTGCCACATAATTAACCACTCCTCCAAAAGCAGCAACGCAGCTGTCATGATAGCCTTAGACGCAGAAAAAGCCTTCGATAGGGTGTCATGGCCATACCTAGACCAATGCTTGGAGAAATTTGGGCTTGGTCCCAATTACAGGAAGATGGTAATGGCTCTCTACAACGACCCCAAAGCACGGGTGGTGGTAAACAGAGGCACATCAGAAATACTCCACCTAGGCAGAGGGACCAGACAAGGGTGCCCGCTCTCACCAGCTCTATTCCTGCTAGCGATAGAACCGTTATTAACCATGATCAGGAATAATAAAGACATAGCAGGAATACCGGTAGAGGAAGAAACTTTTAAGCTAGCGGCATATGCAGACGACGTACTAATAGTCACAGAGGACCCAGAAAAATCCATCAAAGCGCTGATGGACACAATAGAACAATACGCCCAGGTCTCGGGGTACAAACTGAACAGGGACAAATCCGAATGCAAACCACTGAACGTACACACAACAAAAACAGTGCTAGGCACGTCCGGCCTAACATGGCAGCAGAAGCCCATAAAATATCTAGGCCTCCTCTTCGAGAGGGATCTAAAAGCCACACTGGAACATAACGAGCAAGCCACTCTTTGGAAAATTAAGGAAAGAGTAGAAGGGTGGTCTCCCAAATTCACAACATGGTGGGGAAGAGTGGAAACTATTAAAATGATGCTGACACCAATGGTCAATTACATGCTGAGCATGCTGCCCCTACTGAATACGGAAGACTTCCACAAAAAACTTCACAAAATGCTGAACAACTTTCTGTGGAGGGAAAAGAAGCCCAGAATAGCCCTAGACAAGCTTAGACTGTCAAAAGACCTGGGAGGCCCCAACTTAACAAATTTCAAAAGATTCCAGGTGGCGTGCATAGCAAGACAGGGGCTCCACTGGCTCGACCCGAGACCGGACTACACCACCGCGTGGCTCTCGCTAGAGCGGGGATTACTAAAAGGTATGAACCCGGTCACTCTACTCACCGCTACAAGACACCCGGCGATCAAGGACAACCCCGTCCTAAAGAATACAAAAATAGCACTCCTAAGCGTGGACAAACTGATGGCAATAAGCATAAAGAAAAGTAGATTCGAGTCCATCTGGCACAACCCCACGATAAAGTATAGAGATAAAACTCTGAACATGCCCTCTTGGTACAGACATGGAGTCTCCACCACCAATGACCTTCATAAACAAGGCACGCACCTCACCTTTGATACACTTAGGGTAGAGCATAACCTACAGAGCATAGAACTATACAACTTCCTGAAGATCAAGGTAGCAATAAGGAAGGCAAATCTTAACGGTCTAACACCATCACTCATACAACACGCCGTCAAGCTAAACTCGCTAGGCCACCAAGTAGCACACCTCTACAAATCCCTAAGCCCCAAATCCACCAAACTCAACAACAAAGCCACAAATTTTTGGGAGACAATAGCGGGGAGGGTGCTAAGTGAGGACGAGAAAGCAGAGCTATGGAGATCCACCTCTAGGAAAAAGGTAACGGCAACGCTAAACCAGACCAAATTCTGGCTAGTACATAAGGCCTACTGGACACCAGCCTGTCTAGCAGGCATGGGGATTAGAGAGAGCGACACATGCTGGAACTGTGGCAAGGGGAAGGGAGACCTGGAACACCTACTGTTTAGCTGCTCTAAGGTTAGAGAGTTCTGGAAAAAAATCGAAGCACTAATTAACGAGATCACAGGGATAACCATGCACATAGACTTTCACAGCCTGGTACTGGGTTTTACCTCCCCAGCAATCATGACTACAGAAGACCGCGACCTAATTGACCTACTGCTGACTGCGGCAGTCAAAATGGTCCTCAGTAACTGGAAAGACACAGCAAAAGCCGTGCCAAAAGCATGGTTTAACTGGATCACCTACCTAAGAGGGGCCGACAACATCACAGCGACATACTCGCCGAAAACACACAGGCAGTCGAATATGTGGGGCTCCCTAGACAACTACCTAGCATCGCATAAACCGCCATAAGGACAAAGCCAGACATGCAGAGAAGTGACCCACATAGCCAGTCTCTGTGCGCACAACAAGAACAGAACATGCATTGCTCCCTTTCTATCTCTCTCTATCCCCTTCCCTCCGGGGCGTGGACCAAGGATGACAACCGAGCAACGCAAAGGGGCGGCAACTGAACTTGGTAGACTGGCAATCTGGCAATCGGACTAACGCCAATAAGACTGGAAGCTGGCAGCGAACCTAACCCCCCCCCCTCCCCCGGGCGTTTTCTTCTTCTTTCTTCCTCTTCCTTTCTTTCCTCTTCCTTCACCCATGTATATTGTATGCTCCATGTAAATATATATTTTTCTACAATAAAAAAATACAGAATTAAAAGAAGTGTCAGGGAAGTGTATTTTGAAAACTAGATAGTAACAAGCATTTACAATGCAACGGTTTTGCCTTTGGAAAAGTTAGAGCTATTGGCATTGTAAATGACAACATTTGTATTTATGTGTTGGTTTTGAAAACAGATAAATAAATGGCATTGTCATTTACAATGCCATTAGCTTAATCTCTCACAAAGCTTTCCCCCATCCAGCAAATGCCGCCAAATTACTTCTTCAGTCGTTTCTGTTAAGTTTCGATTAAGATAACATTAAAGACTATGGGGATCAAGCACCAATTGCTCACATCATAATGTATTACATATTAAACAGTAGCAGCGACTCTACCTATGGTAGAATATGGACCAGCGAACTTTAACCCTGACTTCCACATATGCAAAAAATGTGTTCAGTAAAAATTACAGAGCACTACACACCAAAAGAGCATTGAAGTGCCTATGAAGGTTTTGACAATGTACGAGTTCAAACATGCATGTTTGAATTTTGTATCGGAAATCCTCTGTCCCAACATTCATTTGTCTGACAACATAAAATAATGCGAAAAAACACGCTACACCAGAAAAAAGCAGTATATAAAGAAATTACATACAGTTCCCGATTAAAATGCTATTTTTCGGAATTATGGACTGCAAAGTCATTCCATATGGAATACACTTGCGAATGAAGATCATTGTTTTATTGCTTTATCATTTTTAAATACCGCGTCTTAAAATTATATAAACGTGATTTGCGACTTCCTTTCGCTAACAAATATGTGTGGGCAATAAATGCGGCTGCAATGCAAGTTATGGTAAACTGTAAATGTCTGTCAGATAACTCAGGGTATTTAAATACGGAACCTGTCAAAATGGCAATACTGTCATGAGCCGCAACAAGTTTTCTGAACTCGAACTAAATATGCTGTAACTAGAGGGGTAGAAATTGTTCCCGCTGCAAAATTAAACCGTACGGCCAAATGCATCTATAACATGTTAACTTGCAAACGCAACAATGAAACAGGCAGATGCTGAAAAGCCCTGCTAAATCAATGCGAGTGAAGCGCAGTTCTGAAAATCAGACTCCTGGATGCTTTACTCATCGGAGATGCTGAGACTATTATCAAGTATCCTGCACGTACATGTAAAGATGGCATGTCCATGGAACAAATATATTGTGTTGGAAGCACGTTTAAACTCGAGGCGCATTAGACAAGGATTGCTGCTGCTTTAAAGGCGCTGGTGTAGCTATGTGCGTAAATTGCTACAATGCCATAGGTCCTCCATGCCAGAACGGATTTACATTAAAGCAACAGCTATTCTGTTATTTTAATGATATTAGTATCAACGCATGGCCCAGGGAGTGATACACCAAGCCACAATGGCTCTTCCCACATACGCGTCGTTTGCGACTACTGATGTTCTTCCATGCGGAAAATTAATTTTGCACAGAAAAGTAAAAGTGGAAACAAAAAAACGACGGCGAAGAACGAAAGCTACATAAGCGCAAGAGCCTTTGGCATGCAACATGCAGAGCATAACCCCTTGCACTTCTGCAGTCTGAGAAGGTTGGCAGGTTTCACGGTAGAGAAAGTAGTGGTCTTTGAGGGGGGTTCAGTTGTACAGATGCAAGTGATGTATGGGCACACTAAAGCTCACTTGCACCCCTGTGAGTGAGAATTTCTCCTGCACGACAGCAAGCTTTCAGTGGACCTCTTTATACAGTGGAACTCAAAATACATGTGCCGTCACCTTTAACGCGCGAGCACCGCCACCGGCCCAGTGCACAGCTCTACTGGAAGACCAGAGCTTCACATGCACACAATGACTAGTGCATGTGAAGTCAACGCATACAGTGAAGGCCTTTAATCGGCATGAACATATATCCACCAGTTCGCGAAAAATACAAAAGTAAACAAAAGAATTACCGGTTTCCCTACCCCCCACAGCATCACCTCAAGGGCCCCGAACCCACCAGCGCGGGAGGGAGACGGCAGAGACATATCCCATAGACGCGACATTTAAACGGGCCGAGTCCCATTAAGCAGCTAAAAAAGGGTGGAGAGGGACAAATATGTCGGCGGTTGAAAAAATTAACCCATGAGAGGCCTGAGCTGCCACGGCTTTCTTAAAGCGGCCCGGCCTCCCCTACGACCAGGACGCCGACGTATCACGATGGATTAAGACACTGCAAGCAATGTTTTATAAGACACTAACCCAATCACTGTTTAACAAAAAGCGAAAACTCAAAACGTTACATACAATAAAAAAAATAAAACTACAGAACCTAGTTCCCCTTCAAATGAGGCCCCCAGCAGCCTCTTACCTGCATCACCTCCGGAAAACGGGGCTCCCAGCTTCCCAGCATGCACCGCGAGCAGGGCTCCCCTGGCGCCGCCTGAGTCCTGGCTGAGGGAGAGAACAGCAGGCCTGCCTGCATAGCTGCCAAGGTTTCAGATTGCCATGTGTGACATTTTCATAATTTCAGTGAAATTATGAGTGACATTTCAACAACTATGAGTGACACTTTCTCGCGAACTAAAATCATCCAATGAAGATGAGGGAACATTCTAAATATCAGAAATTACAGCCATTTGAGCAACCAGAAACTCCAAGAAGTTCTTGAAACTGCTGCAGAGCACCATTAATGGAAGGGCACTAACTCTAGTGCTCCCTCCTGTAACATGACTGTACTGTAAAGGAATGGGTAAGGCCTCTGGCTCCCCCTTCCTAATGATGCTGCAGTTGGAGCATTGTCATGCTTCATCACTTCAGGGCCTCTCATGTGGTGGGAGTTGACCCACCAGCTTAAACAGGATGTGAGAGAGGCCGGGCAGGCTGAACCGAAAGCGAACCTGCCTGGCTGGCCATCTGCGTTGTGCTGGTGGGGGCAGGTAGGGCCTCTCCTCCTCCCTTTAAATGATCATGTGGCCGGGCTATTGCTTAGAAAGTTGACCCCAAGGCCTCTCTCATGTGGTGTCTGAGACCGTCCATGCCCCAGGATGTGTGAGCAGAGGAGCCTGAATAAATAAGTCAAAACAGGTGTCAGTCAGTGTGTTGCTGGGTGAGCCGGCGAAAAACCAACACTGACTAAAGTTAGACTTAGTCCGCGCTAAATGCATAAAATAAAACCATTTTGAACACACCCTCAGCGCTGACACTTACTTCGTTGGTCTGAGGCGCTGCTGCTGCCCACGGCTGGGCTTCGGCTGGGCTGTCTGCCGCCGCGGCGGGGGGCACTCTCGCAGTTTTCTTTGCTGGTGGTGGCGGCCAGAGCGGTGTCCTGTCGGCGGCCGGCTCGGGCTCAGCTGAGCTGCCTGCCACAGACATGGTGGGGTCAAGGTGCGCTGCAGACCCTGCAGCTGTGTTTTAGCGGGGGGGGCCGGGCTGCAGCACAGGGGGCCGCGGCGGGTGGCCATGCTTCAGAGTCACTCTCAGGACTCATGCGCGCCGCAACCTGCCTGCACTGACTGACTCACCCGCCGCTTCTGAACTTCCTGCAGCAGGCTGCTTCCTCCGGACGTGACGGCCCAGGCCGGCACATCCGGATCCTGGCGCCCTGTTGCACCACCTCACCATGGTGATTGACAGCGGCTCTGACTCTGAGCGGGCAGGCCGGGCCGGCCCCTGAAATGATCGCTGCATTCTAGTTTCCAGGGCAACGATGAGTCGATGTCGGACTCTAGCAGGCAGAGCAGCAGAGAGATACATTGTAGCGCGGCGGCGCCGCTCACGAGCTCAGAGAGCTCAGCTGCTGCAGTGTCTGTCTCGTTTCTGTTTAGGCTGCGCACTCAGTCGGGCAAAATAAACTCGAGAGCCCGGGCCCACAGAGCTGCATCTCTAGTCAGGAGAGGTCAGAAATTAGGTATATGTATAACGTTTTTAGTTGCTTTATCGCACAAGTAGCAGTGGTTTCAGATCTAGTATTTCAGAGCTTCTGGGGTATCGTGGTGCACGCCGTACACGCCGTAAAGTCCTTCAATGCCTCGCCTATGTATAGGAAGCGCTATAAACATTTACATTATTATGGATTTCTTCTAAAGGAAGCCTACATAGTCTGATTTCACCCCGCCAGTTTATCTTCTGTATGTGGCAAGTAATTAGCATTTTTAATGACATGGCAGGGAGCGTTGTCGCGCTTGAATAATGAAAACAAGTCAGGTCCCGGGCCGGGCTGTGATTAGCTGACGTCACGGGGGTGTCCCGGGCCGGCAGCCAATCACAGCGCGGCCCGGGAATGACGTCACGGGGGTGTCCCGGGCCGGCAGCCAATGGCAGCGCGGCCTGGGACAAAGGGGCGGGGCTTAAAAAAAGCACCAGAAACGCCCCCGAATCGCGTTTTCGAGAGAAAGCGCGATTGACAGCCTCTGCCTCCCAATGGCTAGCCTCCATTTATGGAGCTAGCCAATGATAGGCAGAGGCGGGTCATCAGCCCAGATAGAAATCAAGAGGTTTTGCTAGCGCATGCGTACTTCGTACGCATGGCTAAGGCAAAACCTAAAAAAGTGACTACCAAAACACCTATTTCTATAAGAGCATAATATAGTTGCCTTCTAAAGTGGCTTTTAAAACTGTGTCCATAAAATCATTTCCAGACAAACACATGTTCAAAATGTCTGCAAGAGTACCCAATAAGTAACAAAAATTGTCTTGTTAAAATGCTTTCAGAAAACGTTGGATTGTGTGACTCGTAAAAATACCTAGTGCAAGTTTCTCTACGAGCAAGTATTGAAAAACAACTATTAAAAGTGGCTGTAAAAGAGATTTCCTATCATTAGCAAATCATCCATAGTGCGGAACCAATTGGAGTGTAGACACTTGAGGCAGGAAGCTGCTTTCACTTACAAATATATTACAAGAGCTTATATGTAGGAAGACACGAGTTAAAAAAATATCCATACAAGCATGCACAGAATGAATATTTATTTATGAAAATTATTACAAGCAAGGATAGGAAAGCAAATCTTAATTTCTCTAAAAGACATTTAAAAAAAAAAACACTTAACGTACCTAGAAAAAATCCTACTCTGTCAACCTTAAAGCGTTTAGCTGCATCTTACTATCCAGTGTTAACTTTCAAATTGCTCAAAGTCGTATATCTGGAGCAGCACTTTAGCCAACTATTACTTTAATAATAACATCTATAGTAAACAACATTATAGAACATCCGTCAAAGCATGATTAGAAAACCATGCATTGAAAACATCGGTAAAAAGTGCCTACAGACACCCTTGTGTCTATATAACTACATTTTTAAAAATGCATATAGAAAGTGTTTCTAACAGCTCATACACAAACCACATATGAACTGAGATAGTAAATGCATCTCTAGAAAATCACATATTTAAAGTGTCTCAAAAAGCACATCTTTAAAACCAAGGGGCATATTAACAAGGCAGCGCTATAAAATTATCGACGCTTTTGGGGTTGTTTTCGGCCGAAAAGCGGCGATAATTTTGTCGCCTTATCAGCAACGACACGCTATCGCTTTTTTTGTTGACTTAGCCCCCATTTCCAGCACGCCTAACTTTGCATCGCTAATGAGATGCAAAGTAGGTGTGGCTGTGAAACAAACCAGGGAAATATCCCGAAGGCAGCTTTGCGATATTAACAAGGAAGGGTAGCAATTATTTAAATCGCGTTAAGTATGCCTTAATGCAGGAATTTAACGCCTGTTAAATTCCTGACTAAGGCATACTTAACATGGGGGGTGGATTCTGTGGCTAAGACCACAGGCCCTATCATCTAGGATATTGCCGTTTTCCACCATGGAAAACGGCGATATCCACACTATCTATGGAATTTTTATTGCCTCAACGATGCACGTTGTTGATAACACGCTAACCGGGCGATAAATTCCAAAGATAGCCAACGATAAATATGCAATCACAAAGCGCGCTTTGAAATATGTATCGCCGGCCTTTGTTAAATATGCCCCCAAGTATTCAACGTCTGTAAAAGCACCTAAAGAGAACCTCATATTAAAAGTGTATGGGAAGGTACAAATAGAAAACGTTGTGTTCATAAAGAACTTAATAAAAAACACATTAGCACAAGAACCATATATTAAAAATGCTTTAAAGCATCCATACTGTGAGATCTGTGCTGAGGAAATGAACCGACACCGTGATCGTAGTTACTGGTAATGGCCGCGAGTACATGCACTTGGGCTCCTTTATTAGCAGGGCTCCTAATTAGTTAGCACCTGTGTTGAATGGGTGTAGGTGAGTGTGTAGGCCAGCCCTCGAGGGAGTCGCTAGCAAAGCATTCAACTGTGTCCAACAGGACACAACATTCCTCCCAAATCATATGAAAAACAAAAACAACAAACAAAAGTCCAACCTATGGGAAGGAATGGAAAAACAAAGTAAAAACAACTAAATGTCTCACAGTGCAGGACAGCGGTGGAATGGTGCAGCTGGAAGCACCCGGGCATCTTGGCACGTGTCCATATTTTAACCAGGTATATCTGGACACAGACACAGTGCTGATGAAGTCTGGCCATCCAGCTTTGCATCAGTTAACTGACAGTTCCCCAACATTATGTTAGTCAGTCCAGCGTACACTTGCTGTGAGACAATTGATGTTGTCCAGTTCATACATGGGTGCATCGGGATGCGGAGTGAAACCCATTGTAAGCACATCAGTCCATTGACGACAACCCTGGAAATCCACCGGTGTGGCAAAGTAAAATCCATCACTCACGATCGGGGAGGCCCTTTAAATGAGTTGCCACAGGGCCGCCTATCGGCTGCACTGGGTCTGCACGTGTCCACATCTAGACAGCCGCAAGACCTCGCGCAACTTCAAGGGTAGATGTAACCTGGACAAAGATGCACACACCACCAGGACAGGATGTATGCCAACTGGATCAGTACATGGTACAGGATTCGAATCTCTGACAAAATTTCGATTTCACTAAAATCGACCTACACAAATATCGTGTCTTAAATATAGATTACAATTACATCGACATCCTATACTTATTTATAAATTTACCAAAACATCGATCTCACTATATCGATATACAAAAATCTCGACTAAACTAATTTCGATCACACTGATATCGAAATACAAAATATCGACAATCATTAATATACATACCACTATACAAAAACATCGATTACCAAAATATAGACATCAATAATATCGACATTACCTAAATATCGACTTTTCAAAATCATTCTTACAGTTTATATAAACATTATACACATTAAATATATTAAAATTATACTATTAAATAACTATATATCTCTACAATAATATTATTAAATTACGCAATCTATGGTAACAATCACATATTACATTTCTTATAAATAAACATATTTATTTAATATTATAAATGTTTTAAAGCTATACTATTTAATTATATTATATTTAAAATACTTACTAATACACAAACTCTCTAAACAAACATTTCAAATGCAGCAAATTTAACTATTAAAAATAAAAAAATTCAAACTAACCAATAGGAACTGTTTTCTATGCTTCTAACCAATCACAAACTAACACTAATTAAACATACCCTATAAAAAGAGCTACAATTAAGACTCAAAAACCAGCAGAAATTATTCAGCTTCAAGGAGAAATGCACTTATTTCTACTACTCTAAATTTTGCTCTCATACAAATATACTACAAATCAACAAAAAGTAAGTAATTTTATTCTGCTGTATAAAAAGTTACATTATTTGCAACCTGCCGTTCATTCTAAATATCTAAAACTGCTTCTCTATCTATCTCTACATATATCCTAAACAGATTCAAGGTTAACAAACAGATGAACATTTTGAAGAAAAGTAAAACAACAAATTTGATAAGTAAGTTTATTTAATTACCTTTTTTAACACTAAATAAATGCCAAATCAATAGTAAAACATGTTATAACTAACTCATACAGGCCTACTTAAATGTCTAATTTTTGTTTTTTATTAAACACAGTTTTCAAAGACTTACTATGTGAAATGCTTGTTTAAAAAATTGTTACTTCTATTATAAAAACTAAACTAAAGTTTCATCATACTATTACTTTTTTCCACAGATACCTTAACTAATTAAAGCTGCAACATAACAACAAACATTCTACCATCAACAACGAAAAATAAAAAATAGGTAAGCACCGAAAACATGCCCAAGTGCTAATATTTGTATTTTAAACACTCACAATGTTTAGATTTAACTGTTTGTATATTTAAAACTGTTTATTCTTTAAATGATATATACATCTGAATAAATGTTGCTAACGTTTTCATAATAAAACATTGTACCTTAGCAAATGTGTCATAAAAATACACATATAAACATTCACTAAAATATTCTTCTTTTTCTTTCAACAGACCACTACAATCTATTAAAGCATCAATCAACAAAAAGATCTCCTTTGAAAATATACTACTTTGGAATAGGTAATTACCCACAAATGTTACATATGTATTTTTTTTCCTCTTCTAATAAAATGACTATTTCTAATAATATTTAATACACCTTTTCTAGATTTAAGAAACCAACAATGACAGAAGATGCAAGATTTATCTCATCTCAGAAAGGGAAATATTTGTTATGCTATATGGGGTATACTTATACTCAGGAAAAACAAAAAGACCTTAAAGTTAACTGGAAATGTACTAAGTATTATTCCAACAAATGTTATGGTCGTGCAACAACTAGAGAAACAAGTGTGATTAATACTACTGAACATAACCATCCACCTAATATCTCAGAAATAGAGGTTAGATCTACCCTAGACAATATTAAGGAATTAAGCAAAACCTCTGACTTACCGACTAGTGTAATACTTAAGGAATTAATACCTAGAGTACCTAGAGAGGCAAGAGGTCAGTTACCAACAATAGCTGCTATAAAAAGAACTATTGCTAGAACCAAAAAATCTAGTAGACCAACAATAGCAACACCAAAAACTTTTGAACAGGTCATAATTCCACCTGAGCTTAGCATAACTCATAATGATGAACCTTTTATCTTCTACGACAACAACAACAAAGATAAAAGGATAATAATGTTTGCAACAAACACCAACCTCAAAAAATTAACTGATAGTCAAACATGGATGATGGATGGCACTTTTAGCATATGCCTTAAACCATTCTATCAATTATATACTATACATGGCCAATTCCACAATACCTGCATACGATTCATTTATTGTTTGTTACCAAACAAACAAACTTCTACATACACTGAAATATTAAACAAAATCAAAGAAGAAACAAGAGACTTCTTTCCCCTAAAAATTATAATTGACTTTGAACAAACTATGATAAATTCCATCCTTAAAATATATCCACACACATCCATACAAGGATGTTACTTCCATTTTAACCAATGTATATGGAAAAATTTGCAAAAATTAACACTTAGGGGTCCATTAGGATGTCGGGCGGTGGCACCACCGCGGTGGTGGCGGGGCGGAAAAACAGCTTTTTCCGCCCGCGAGCAGTGGAATTCACGTCTGCCACATTAGGATAGGTAAACACAGGTCATTTCCCGTCCGCCGCGGAGCGCCGCGCACCGCCATCAAAGTGCGCCCGCCACCGCGGCGGCTGCAGCCAATCGACACCCTCCGCCGCGGCCGATGACGTCCGCCCCGCTCGACAAATTAGGATGGCCCAAACAAGCAGATGCACCGCAGCGGAGACACCGCACAGCTCTAGCAGGCGGAAAGTCGACAGCGGAGCACGCACGCCGAGACCCGACATGAACCCCATGGACCCAGCCCTCCACATGCATCCGGTCATGTACCTGCTGCAACACTATCGCCAGATGGGCCGCCACGGACGCCGTCGCAGGTACGCCACTACACATATGCACCACACAACACACGCCGACACAGGGCCCAAGCACCACACTGGCATCCTGCTGGGGGGCACAACACATCCACATGGACACCCACACATCACCCACCTCACAACAAGGCACCCCACGGCATCCAGAACACACTACGTCGGCCAACCTGCAGCAACGTCACGGTCACGGACACGTCACCGCCGCGGTCAACACATGCGCACTATGCAGAAGGCAGGGCAACACCAAGGCATGGGCAGTTCCCAAACATCACTGCGACACATCACCCCGACCAACACTGCACACCACCCTAACTAGTCACAGGCCAGGTGCCCATCCCGTGCACCCCCATGCACATCAACAAGCACTGTAACAACAAGCACAATACACACACACTGCGACACACAACCAGGGACACAGGCACTGCAGGATTGGCTGACAACGAACACACAACACCAGTGCACTCCCCACAGCCCACACAATTGCATACAATCATCCACACAGGGCAAGACAAAACATACAACAGGCATACAACTCCTGGCTGACACATGTGTGTCTCACACCATACAGGGGCACACATACATACACTACAAACTAACGCCCTTCACACTGCACACCTCTGCCACACCCAACACCACACATGCCATGTAAGCCATGCCACCAGGACTAAGGGCCAACACAAGACGAACATACACATACACGCCTGGGCACACAGAAAGGAAAACACACACCTCATCGCATCATAGACATCGACTACACCACAGCACAGCTGCACACCCTGTGCTGCCAGTGTCCCCCAAGGTGACCTGTGAACAGTGTATGCAGCAATAGCAAATCACCAACACGAAAACTGCATGGCCTGCCAAATAACCATCACAGAGTACAACATCAGCAGGGCCACAATGGACTGAAGACCCTGTCCCCCTGTCTAAAAATCATATGGCCACATAGAGCCTTGCAATGGTGATGTACAAAATAGACCATGGTACTCAGTCAAGCATATGCAAACAAGAAAATGACTTTATTCAGTAAGGAGACAGAGAAAAAACACCATAATGTACTGTATTTATTCACATATTGCACAGATGTAGGTACACAACATTAGTAGACACCAGCAAGTCTCCAAATCATGTACTAATGGCACAGACTATGCACTGGTGAATCACAATCGGGAAGTGCAAAGTCCTTGGCAGGGCAGGGTACAGCACATCAGAGCAACAGGCCCAGAGTCCTTGGCAGGGCAGGGTACAGCACATCAGAGCAACAGGCCCAGAGTCCTTGGCAGGGCAGGGTACAGCACATCAGAGCAACAGGCCCAGAGTCCTTGGCAGGGTACAGCACATCAGAGCAACAGGCCCAGAGTCCTTGGCAGGGCAGGGGAGAGCACATCAGAGCAACAGGCCCAGAG
Organism: Lissotriton helveticus; assembly: GCF_964261635.1. NCBI lineage: Eukaryota > Metazoa > Chordata > Amphibia > Caudata > Salamandridae > Lissotriton > Lissotriton helveticus. Next base: position 1,687,619,173 of record NC_136057.1, on the reverse strand, counting down.
TCCTTGGCAGGGTACAGCACATCAGAGCAACAGGCCCAGAGTCCTTGGCAGGGCAGGGGAGAGCACATCAGAGCAACAGGCCCAGAGTCCTTGGCAGGGGAGAGCACATCAGAGCAACAGGCCCAGGAACACACCCACGTCGCTAACAATGGTCTAGTGTAGCACACCTATGTGTGCCACAGGCGTCTGAGGGTGTTGACAACTCACTCCTGGCTGTCATGTGGAGTGGGACCTGGCTGTGTGTCAGGGACTGCAGGGCCACTTGACTGGTGTGACAGAGGGACATGTGATGTGGCTATAACAGAGGGCCTGCAAGGTGGAGGGCTGTGCGGACCAGGTGGCACTGTGGCACGTGGAGGTGGAGTCATGCACGCCCTTGACACAGTGTGGGTGGGAGAGGTAGGAGGGGTGCCCTTCCACTTCTTTGGAATATGAATTTGCTTCCCTGTCATGGGGTTGATGGGAAGTGGCGTTGACACCACCGGCACACACCCCAACTGTCCCACATCAGGGGCAGTGGCACTCCCTCTGGAGAAGTGCTTGATCCTGCAGTACGCTTGGGCTGGCTACGCCTCCGGACCACTTTACCCTCTCTGGATGTTGTACCCCCCACAGTGACCACCTTCCCACTTACCCCAGGGGTGGTGTCTACAGTGCCCTCCTGTCCCTTCTTGGCAGGGATGGCCACTACACTGCCCTCCTTTGCCACAATGACTGGGTTGGTCACGACAGGGGTCTCCACTGCCTCAATGACCGGGCTGGTCACAACAGGGCTTCCCTCCACCTGCCTCGATGTACTTTGTTTTGGGGTTGATGTGGTAGGTGGGTCTGTCCCTGTGTTCTCCCCAGGTGTAGCCATTACATCCCACACATCCTCTGTGGGCATAGCAGAGTCAATTGCTGGTGATGGCTCTGCAGCATGTGAGCCTGTTGTCTGAGACAATGCTCTTCTGGCCTTGCTCTTCTGTGACTTCACCTTGTCTGTGCATATTGGGGGGTCCCTGCTCTTCTTTGGGGATGGAGTCTGTGGACGGGATTGTTTGCTTTGGGTCTGACCTGTGCTCCTAGTGTTGTAACGTTTACTTGATGTATGTCCCAAGTGCTCACTGTCATCTGATGTGGCCACTGACTGGGTGGACGTCACAGGCACCTGAGCTGCAAAGGGGGCATGTGCTTGTTGGAGGGCTGACGTCACTGTACCTGACAATGACAGGAGTGTACGATGTAGGCCACCTACGTCAGAGTGTATGCCCTCCATGAATGCCAGAACCTGGCCTAATTTGTTATCGTGTGCACTGAAGGCATTGAGCAGGGCGGTCTGGCCCACGCAAAGTTGCCGCAGGAGCTCTACACACTCTGCACTGAGGGCAGCAGGGGGGACAGGTGCAGGTGCAGCGGTGCCATGTGTGAATGTCACACGTCCCCTCTCAGTGACACGGATACGGCCAGCCCCAGAGGAAGTGGATGGGAGGGTGGGCAGTGGCCGTTGGTAGTCAGATGCAGCAGCAGACTCCCCATCTCCTGTGGTTGCTAACAGGGACGCATCCCCCCTGCCCTCAGATGAAGTGGTACTCTGTGTCTCAGCCACAGATTCCTCATGCATACTCCTGTCACCCTCATCAGCGCTGGTGTGGTCAGTGTCACTTTGCTCCGTCGGACTCTGCTCTGCTGCCGCTGTCGTGCTGGTCTCACCACCACTTTCAGGATCATGTTCCGCCGTGGTGTCTTGCGAATCTGCATAAGTGACAGAAACATGGTTGTATAAGTGTCATTGTCTGGTCACACGATATCAGAGCAATGCAGCACACTAGAGGCCTACAGCTACATGGTAACCACCACACCCTCAAATCAATGTGCAGCTACACACCATATAGACCACAACAGTGCCTGTCATGCGGACAAACAGGCAGGAGTGGACCAATGTCGTTGACACACAGCACTACACCCTGCCCATGGATGGTGTTCCCCCAGCCCACATTGACCTGCCCCATGGACATGATGCAGCCACAACTAACATCACCACTTACAGACCCTAAAGGGATCCAGAGGGGAATACACACACCTGTATTGTCTACACATGCCACATTGTCAAATAGGCCATTACAATCACCATGTGCCAATCTGGGTTCACATTGTTGTCAGATGTGTGGGCCACTACCATGCAGGTGCATGCAAAGTAGACAGACATGGTGTCACACTCATTAAGTGGACACAGCTGTACGGCATAATAGGGACTCCACCCACCATCACAAAGAAGAGTGACCATGTGGACAACAAAATATATGTCAAGGACAGAAAACTGCAGGCAGGAGCTGCAGAGTAAGGCCATGGAGTGCCAATGCCTCATACAGACACACATCACAGTTGCCACTCACATCACATATCACAGCATGGCAGCACACGCACATCACATGTGTCACCGCAGGCACAGGCACTCTACACATGCATCCACTCCCAGACAAACTCTCCCTCCCCGGATACTCACCATCTCTGTCTTGCTGCTGAAGCCCCTTCAGACGTGCATCCAGGTCTGGATAGGTCACTGCCAGTATGCGTGCCATCAGCGGAGTCATGGTGCGCCGTGCCACACGCCCTGTGCGTGGTACCATCCCCAAGGTCATCTCTGCCACTTGCTTAGCCAGCCGGCTGATGTCGTCCCACCTCTTGTGACAGTGTGTGTGTCGTCTGTTTGATACCCCCAGGGCTCGCACCTTTGCTGCTATGGCCCTCCAGACAGCCTTACGTTGGTGTACTTTGAGCTGCAGGTATGAGAGTAAAGAAGGCCAAATGAACATTTACACATTGTCATATGTCAGCATCTTTCAGTACAGCAGCCAGACACAGATTCTGGACTCACAGTGACCAATCTCCCTCCAGAACTGGGGGTACCCTCACAAGGCCACTCTGCATGGCATTAACATTAGTGAATGCATGCACACATTGAGCTTCGTAGTCTCCATGATGATCACGCTAAACAATGATGCTTCAACACTAATGCATCGACAGCACTGTGTAAATCAGAAATTGTACAGGGCATTGATGGGGCACATCCACTAATCAGTGTGCAGCAACTGTAGCATGTAAGTTGGCTGATGGACAAAGTTTGGCTGTGCAGCCACTGAACCTACTCTGTGGGCCACACTGACGATGACTACAGGGGCTCCCTGAAATTACATCACAAGCGGACACTGTCCAACCAGCTACAAGGCAAACAACCGTTGGTCATGTCTGCCCCAAAAATTAGCAAATCCCACTCACACATACAAGTATAGGCCTAGGACAGAGTCACAATGCTAAACACACACTCCCACCACCTGGAAACATCTTGTCTGTCAGTGTTTGTCAGCACCCCACATCCAAAATAACATACTGCAGCATCATGAATACACGTCTGACACCACCCTGCCCTACTGCTCCCTACATGGTGACTTACCACGACATTGGGGCCACCAAACAGGCGTGGGTACTGTGCCAGCACCTCATTCACAAGGACATCCAGCTCCTCACTCGTGAATGGACTGGTACGGATCGTATCTGTTCTTGACATCCCTGTGGATATGGCAGACCTGTGGCGGAAGTGTGTTCTGTGGTGTCCCAGGCAGCAGGCTCTGTGAGCAGCAGGAGAGGGTCCCAGGCAGCAGCAGGAGAGGGTCCCAGGCAGCAGCAGGAGAGGGTCCCAGGCAGCAGCAGGAGAGGGTCCCAGGCAGCAGCAGGAGAAGGTCCCAGCCAGCAGCAGGAGAGGGTCCCAGGCAGCAGCAGGAGAGGGTCCGGAGAGGGTCCCAGGCAGCAGCAGGAGAGGGTCCCAGCCAGCAGCAGGAGAGGGTCCCAGGCAGCAGCAGGAGAGGGTCCCAGGCAGCAGCAGGAGAGGGTCCCAGGCAGCAGGCTCTGTGAGCAGTGGGAATGTGTGGCTCACTCCCACAGATTTATAGGCCCCTGGGGTCGTTAGGAAGCTGATAAGATGCTACAATTGGTTGTCTGGGTCTGCCTTATTCAAAAGCATCCAATGACCGCCTCCGCGGCGGCGGCGCACCGCTTCCGCATTTTACAAATCTGCGTCATGCCACATAGAACACCCATGCCATTGGCTGTATGCAATGCTCCACGGCGGTGACGCACCGCGGATGTCCGGGGTGCGCTACCGCGATGGTGCATCATTCAAAAGCATCCAATGACCGCCTACGCGGCGGCGGTGCACCGCTTCCGCATTTTACAAATCTGCATCATGCCACATAGAACACCCATGCCATTGGCTGTATGCAATGCTCCACGGCGGTGACGCACCGCGGATGTCCGGGGTGCGCTACCGCGATGGTGCATCATTCAAAAGCATCCAATGACCGCCTCCGCGGCGGCGGCGCACCGCTTCCGCATTTTACAAATCTGCATCATGCCACATAGAACACCCATGCCATTGGCTGTATGCAATGCTCCACGGTGGTGACGCACCGCGGGTGTCCGGGGTGCGCTACCGCGATGGTGCATCATTCAAAAGCATCCAATGACCGCCTCCGCGGCGGTGACGCACCGCTAGGGACCGGCGGTAGGTCCCGCGACTCATGCGGCGGAGCATAGCCAGCGGCATGTCCACAAGTCCATGTGCCAATGGCTACCTTGGCTGGGTAGATGGTGGTGCTGGGGTCACACCGCTGGGGACCGGCGGTAGGTACCGCGACTCATGCGGCGGAGCATAGCCAGCGGCATGTCCACAAGTCCATGTGCCAATGGCTACCTTGGCTGGGTAGATGGTGGTGCTGGGGTCACACCGCTGGGGACCGGCGGTAGGTACCGCGACTCATGCGGCGGAGCATAGCCAGCGGCATGTCCACAAGTCCATGTGCCAATGGCTACCTTGGCTGGGTAGATGGTGGTGCTGGGGTCACACCGCTGGGGACCGGCGGTAGGTTCTGGCATTTTCGTACACAGTGCTGTGTATGTCAATCCTGGACAATGTATAAGTACCATGCAGCTACATGGTGTAGGGCACATCATTGTACACACGATGCCACAGAGCCATTGCATCCACAGGAGGACGCACGTTCAGTGTGAGCCACTTTAGCATGTGTTTGTGCCATTTTAGTAAGGGTTCTGATGGGTGATGATGATTGACAGACGTCAGGTGCTCTACATAGATGTCGTGAGGTTTAATGTGTTGTTGGTCAGTGCAGACCTTGACCGGGCTGGTGCCACTGCATTGTATCGTACCTGACTTGTGCATTCAGAACTGATCATGCACACAACCAGAAGTGTCCCTGCTATTGTGATCATTGTGTTAATGAATGCTTGCAGAATGTACATGATGCATTGAGGTGTGGCAGGTACGGCAGATGGGTATGACAGACATGTTAAGTCACATTAGATTTGTCGCTCTAGTAGCTCCATGTCTGCGCATGTCACAAGTTCAATCATTATATCCACTTTCACAGTCCCCGATGTGTTGCTGTCACTTGGGTATTGTCACTGGAGAGGCCTGCCCTCTGTGTGTAGCTATTGGGCAGCCATGTAACCAGATGTGCCATGCATCTCTCTGGCGCTTGTTGTTTCCCCATTACATCATTGATGCTTTGTGCTATGGCCATCTCATGATGCTTGTCATTGACCTATTCTTTTTAATCCTAAACTAGGAGGAGGCCAAATCTCCTACGTCAGTTGATTGTGCTTGAGGACATGGAGAATGAGGCAATCATCAGGAAATTCAGGCTGGACAGACCGACATTGAAGATTGTGTGTGATCTATTGGAGCCCCACCTGCAGCCTCGCCGTCACTATCTTACGGCATTCACACCCACCTACAAGGTAATGGCAGCACTACACTTCTTTGCGACTGGTTCCTTCCAGGAGACCGTGGCTAACGCTGGGGGAATGTCGCAGCCCATGTTCAGCATGGTGCTGAGGGATGTACTTGAGGCCATGATGATTTATCGGAATCGCTACATCCATTTCCCCCGGGGACGTGAATTGGCTGCCGTTAAGGGGGACTTCTATCCACTTGGGCACCTCCCACATGTAGTCGGTGCAATAGATTGCACCCATGTGGCTCTGGTGGCACCGCAGGCGACGGAGCACATTTATCTGAACCGCAAACACTACCACTCCATGAATGTGCAGGTGGTGTGCCTTGCAGACATGACAATTTCACATGTGTGTGCTAAGTATCCCGGTTCCGCACATGACTCTTTCATTATGAGGAACAGCATGGTGCCACGGATGATGGAGAATCTGCATCCTGAACGTGCCTGGATTGTGGGTGAGTTACACTACTGCTATCACGTGCTATGTTTCACTGGCTTTACTGTGGTCGTACAACATTGCTATGGGTCTTTTTTATTCACAGGGGACTCTGCATATCCCAGTAGGCCATGGCTGTTGAGCCCACTCCGGAATCCCCAGACACCAGCAGAGATCCGCTACAATGAGGCCCATGGCAGGACACGACAGGTAATTGAACGGACTTTTGGGCTGCTGAAGTCAAGGTTCCGGTGCCTTGACAGGACTGGAGGCGCACTCGCATACTCGCCTGGGAAGGTGTGCAAGATCGTTGTGGCATGCTGTATGCTACACAACCTGGCCATCCACAAGGGGGTCCCCCTGCTCCTGGACGACGGTGAGGAACCAAGGCCACAACCTGCTCAGGGACCTGAATCCAGTGATGAGGACAGTGGAGAGGAGGAAGAAGTTGACCAACGGCAGCAGCTAATCCAACGCTACTTCACTTGAAGGTGTGTGACGAGTTACAACGTCTACATAGTCTAGTGTGGTAGCTTATGTTGTGAATGGATATGCGCAGATGTTCACAATGGCACATGTTCTGTCACCTATGTATGGTATTGTTGGAATGGACGTTACGTACGGAGATGTATTCTGGACGGTATTTGTGCATATCAGCTAGACAATGTGTAGTGTACCTGTGATAATTTGGATATTTGTGGAGCTGTGATCTGTGTCTGTTGCCACGATGAGACCAGGGACTGTAGTTCTGTTGTGTCTCCCTAGGTGCTCCAGAGTGTTCCTGCCCTGCATACTGTACTTCATGTTTACATATCATGGACATTATCATCATTGTAAATACTGCACTAAAGAATTCAATACACAAAATCTGGATTGTAAGGTATTTTATTTACGGGGTGGACATGTGAATTGTGCGGGAATATTTACAGGAAGGTGGGGAATGAGCAGTGAGTTGACAGTCATGGTCGCAGAGATGCAAGAGTAGACACCACATGGATGTGGTGACCCAGTCCAACAGACAGGTGACATTGCCAAGGCAATGTGGGGAAAGATAGTCCAAAACAGTCAATGCAGTTGGGGAGAGGGTTGTCTTCACGGCTGGCTCCGTGACTGGCGTGTGGCAGGTGCTTGGCTTCCAGAGACTCCCAGGCTCTTCTTCGGACGCCCCCTAGATCTTTTTGGCGGTGGGGGGCCTGCTGAATGGCCAGCGGCGTCAGAGGACTCGCCCCTCTCTGTTGGCGCAGGGGAGGATGGTGGACTGTCATCCTGCTGCACAACAGGAGGGGACGGCGGTGATGGTTGGAACACAGGCCTGTCCCTCTGCAACGCCACTTGCTGGCCCATGAGGTCCACCATCTGTCCCAGGCGGTTATCGATGGACCTCATCAGCAGGATGAGCTCCCTTAATAGTTCATCCGACCGGCCACTTTGTCCCTGGACCTCTTGGTAGGCGTCCACAACTCTGGTGAAGTGGTCCAGGGATGGTGTCCACTCCTCCCGAGGTCTGGTGTTGACCCTAGCCCTCCCACCTGCTCTGCTGCCACGGAACTCTTCCCTCGCCACTGGTGCGCCACGCACTGGCTCCCTGCCCTCCACAGTTGTTGGTGTGGGCTGGTCATCCCTAGGAACACGGAGGGTGCTGCAGGTGGTACTGGTGGTAGTGGTGGTGTTGGTGCCAGTGGCTGCGGTGGTTGTTGCGGTGGTGGTTGCGGTGGAGGCAGAGGCCGTGACAGCAGGGGTCTGCTGCGTTGTTGTTGCAGCAGAGGTGGTGGTGGGGAGGATGGGGGCCTGGGACCTCTGGGTCTGTGGAACACCAGATGGGCCGGCCTGGAGCTCATCATCCAAACTGTCCTGGGAGTCTGCATCTGTGAGTCCATGTGCCGGAGTTGGAGACTGGCTCTGCTGGTCGTTGGTGTTGTCCCCAGCAGTGAGTTCTTCATCACCTGTGGAGTAGATGGGGAGTGGTCAGTGTTTGTGTCATCTGCGTATCATCAGCTGTCTGTACACTAGTGCATTTTGCTGTCCTCAGTTGTACAAATCATGGCAACACCGTGTTACATTACATAGTGGAGAGTTACATCATGGTGTCCTAAAGGTTGATTGTGTATGCATTTTGTACAATAGTAAATTGATTAATACACACACACACTTCATGAAGACATACGGTAGTTACATACCTGTAAGGTGAGTGTGCAGGGTACAATGGCTGACACTTTCTCCTGGGTGGGGCAGGCCTCCATGCTGCTGGGCTGTGGGACAGGGGGGCATGCTGGGAGTCATGAGACAGGCCTCCCTCCACACTCCCACCCACAAACAGGCTCCAAGTGCAGATGGCTACCAACCTGTGAGTTTGTTTGCTCAACAGTGCAATGGCTGACACTTTCTCCTGGGTGGGGCAGGCCTCTATGCTGCTGGGCTGTGGGACAGGGGGGCATGCTGGGAGTCGTGAGACAGGCCTCCCTCCACACTCCCACCCACAAACAGGCTCCAAGTGAAGATGGCTACCAACCTGTGAGTTTGTTTGTTCAACAGTGCAATGGCTGACACTTTCTCCTGGGTGGGGCAGGCCTCCATGCTGCTGGGCTGTGGGACAGGGGGGCATGCTGGGAGTCGTGAGACAGGCCTCCCTCCACACTCCCACCCACAAACAGGCTCCAAGTGAAGATGGCTACCAACCTGTGAGTTTGTTTGCTCAACAGTGCAATGGCTGACACTTTCTCCTGGGTGGGGCAGGCCTCCATGCTGCTGGGCTATGGGACAGGGGGGCATGCTGGGAGTCGTGAGACAGGCCTCCCTCCACACTCCCACCCACAAACAGGCTCCAAGTGCAGATGGCTACCAACCTGTGAGTTTGTTTGCTCAACAGTGCAATGGCTGACACTTTCTCCTGGGTGGGGCAGGCCTCCATGCTGCTGGGCTGTGGGACAGGGGGGCATGCTGGGAGTCGTGAGACAGGCCTCCCTCCACACTCCCACCCACAAACAGGCTCCAAGTGCAGATGGCTACCAACCTGTGAGTTTGTTTGCTCAACAGTGCAATGGCTGACACTTTCTCCTGGGTGGGGCAGGCCTCCATGCTGCTGGGCTGTGGGACAGGGGGGCATGCTGGGAGTTGTTGTACTGACATTCCGGCCCCATACAGGCCTCCTCAGAAGAATGGCTGGCTACATGTTGGTTAGGGATGGACAGTGTATTGGTGGTTGGGTATTGCAAGGAGGTAAATGTCAATGTGGTCTTAAACATTTGTCTGTACTTACCAGCCTCCGCTCCCCCGGCTACTCCTGTGTAACTCTCAGGTAGCAGGATAGCAAGCACCTTCTCCTCCCATGGTGTGAATGTCTTCATTGGGATGGGAGGGCCACTGCCAGTCATGTTTGCCAGATTCCAGTTCTTGCTCCTCTTCTCCTTGACAACCCTCTTGAGATCATGCCACCACTTCTGGATCTCCTTCTTGGATCTTGGGGTGGCCCCAACTGCATTCACCCTTTGGACAATCCTTTCTCACATTTGTTTCCTGTGGCTAATGGTGTCTGTTGGACCAGGTTCCCAAATAGTTGGGGTTCTACTCTCACAATCTCGTTGACCATGACTGTCAACTCACTCTCTGTGAATTTTGGCATTTTTAGTGATGTCATGGTGTGGGGGGGTTGAGGTGTTTGTGGGTGCAGGGGGATGTGGGTACAGGGGTGTGGTGATGAGGTGTGTTATGTGCTGGGGGTTTGATTGTGATGGTGTGATGGTGGTGTTGATGGTGGTTTTGGGTGGGTGGGTATGGTGTGCGATTTTGCCTCTCCTCTCAGATGTGGTGTGTGGCCTTCTGTTCTGGAAAGATGCAAAGAATTGTGGTGAGTGGAGGGGGTGGCTTTGTACTCAGCTGTGTGGGTGTGTCCAATTGGATAGTGGTTGTCAGGTGTGTTGTGGGTGTCGTTATGTAGTATTATATATTTTTTTCCCATTTCTGTATCTGTGTGTGTGTGTTGTATCTATTGGAGGCTGGGCTACTTTGTTTATGCAGTATTTGGCATCACTGCGGGGCTTTGACATCGACCGCCATGGATTTCATGTTCGTCCGCTGCGGTGACTTTGCTGGTGCTTGTCCGCCATTTATCCCATGCAATCCTGCCTTCGACCGCGGCGGTCGGTGCCTGCGGTTCCGCCCGCGCCGCCCGCGCCACCCTCGGGGATATCGTAATTTCCTGTGCGGTGTCTCCGCTTTCCCTGTGGGCGGTTTTGTATTTTCCGCTGCTTTTCCGACCGCCGCGGTCGGAGTTTTGTCATGACCGCACACGTCGGGCGGTTTTATTTTCGCCGCTACCGCCGCGGTCGGTCTCTAGTGGCGGTCGATCCTAATTTGTCTGCCGGTTGCACCGCCTCCATGGCGGGCGGTTGTTTTCCGCCTCCATGGCGGGCGGGGTGGTTTTCCGCCCGCTATCCTAATGGGGCCCTTAGTGTTGAATATGCAACCAATATTACCTTCGCATACCAAATAAAACACCTCATTGCCCTAGCATACGTGCCAATAACCGATGTGGCTGAACACTATAATCTTTTAATAGAAAGTCCTTTCTATACACAAAATGAACAAAAATTGTCTCCACTTTTGGATTATTTTGAGGATACCTGGGTGGGGAGACTACACCGGTCAGGCCACAGACGACAGCCTAAATTCCTAATTCCTTGGTGGAATGTATATCTACCAACCCTAAATCAAGAGGCCAAAACAAACAACGCAGTGGAGGGTTGGCATAATGCCTTTCTATGTTCAACTGGGCGAACAACTCCTACACTACACAAGCTACTAACAGCAATACAAAAAGAACAAAGTTTCCAAGAGTTAAGAATGGAGCAATCCGTTCTACAATTAAAACCCAAACTATCAAGACAAACAGCCCAAATGTACCAATATTTACAACAACAAGTACAACTTTACCCCACAACAAGAGGACTAGAATACTTAAAAATGATAGCCAAAACACTAATCTAAAAATAATAACTCACAAAAAATCTGAACATTTAAAAAAGCCTTAAATGTAACGAAACCATCTTATTCACAAATTATAAGATATTATTATTTTCTAAAAATTATAAATATATAATAATTTTTAGACAAATAAAATATGTAACTCAACCATTTTTTTTTAAATTGAACATTTCCCAACACACAACATTTAATAACATAAATGCATTTACCTTTTTGTGGTAAATAAATAAATAATACCTCTATTTTTGAATGAATATATGAATAACAGATAGCTCAATAAATAAGAGTCAAGATTCGAGGTAGTAGGAGTTTGCAGGTTTAATACAGCATAAAGGACAGGAACAGGACAACCTGCACGGACAAGATCTGGGATGGCTAGCTAGCACAACTTTAATAACAATGCACAAGTATATATACTAAAACAATTGCATTACAGTGAATTACAGTAGGCGGAGCAGTGGGTGTGGTCAATAGCAGTCGCGAAAGATAAGGGTGAAAGTGGGTGTAACAAGAGGCGTATACATAGACATGTGATGTAAACGTAACAGAGTATGTCATAAATGGGGCGGAAACATGGAGGGGGCTACCTAAGGAGCCGGGACCTCTGACCTAATGGTGCGCGCAAACTGACAATGACGTGTTACTAGGAGAAGCTGGGGGCTATGAACTCTGTGCTAGGAGTAGAGACTGAAGTCTGGAGAGTCAGGGCGACATGTACCTAAACACTATCTAGTATCTGATGTTTAGAGAACATGTTGATATAAACTAAAAGTTATCGGGGTAAAGGCTAACAGACTCTAAGACTGGAGCATGCATTATTCTACATGTAGTGCGTTGAAGAATATTAAATGACCATTAAATGCAGTATTTCTCTTACATGGAGACGTAAAGGCTAGACAATGACGGAAACTATTGATGCGATTCAGTAGCTTAGGAATGCAGAGAAGGAGGGCTGGACTGATAACTAGAATCATAACATACTCTTGGCAGACTCATAGGCAGAGCCAGGCTGAACCGGGCACTGTGAGGCAGGAAGTAAGTAAAGGGTCAGGAACACAGGTGGGGGCTGTATCGCTCCTCAGCGAGGGCTCAGGAGACAGAAGCTGAATCTGGTGTCCGGGCCCTTTTGAGGCCTAGAAACGGGGACTTTTCAATGAAATAACGTGCACACTGAGAAACGTGGCAACGCAACTTTACATAGGCCTAATACTCGTAGCTTTCACGTGAACTGGAAACTGGCATACTAGTGATGGACACAACTGTAATTGCGTCTTTAATCAAACATGGGGAATACATATGCATATTAATCATGCACACATAACATAAGATGGAGGACACGTAGGGACACAGAACATGGCAAAATTTACTTTTCCACATTCCCTCCTTGTCACTACGTTTCCATCAGGAAACATCAATATTCATGATACCATCTATCATTTCATACAGTATCATTTGCTCGCCTCGAATTTTCTTGGAACTGGATTTAGAACGGGACTCGGGACTAGGAATACAAGAGGTAGCACAAATGCCGCAAATCGCAGGGCCACATTGTAAACAGAGGCAGCAACTGAATATGATCGCTACTGCAATACCTAGAAAGGATAATACTTTCCATCCCCAGGCGGAAATTATATTCCAGAACCAACCGGACCATGTCCAGGTGCCTGGATCTTGGTGTAACATATGGGCAATATTATGGAGTCTGGTAATAGCTGAATAAACAGACGGTGCGTTATTAGGAATGAAAATGCAGCAACTAGATCCGATGACTCTACATGCCCCGCCCCTATCGGCCAGTATGACGTCAAGGACGAGACGATTCTGGAGCACGACAATTCTCATAAAGGATTGTTCTTCGGTTAAGTTACCTAGAGCAGAAGTAGTCTCAATCACTACTGCTTCAAGTGTTCTGGTTAATCTACGTATCAGTTTACTATTTACAACAGTACCTAAGTAGGGGAAGACACCTTTATTGATATCTATGTATTGTTCTAGAGCAGTTTCAGTATAATCGACAATCGGGAGGTTTCTCTTGTGTCTAGTATGTACTAGGTGGGAATTCCTATGATAGTCAGGTGGGGCTAGGAAAACTGGTGGCAGTAGGAAGGCAATGTAACAGGTTCCCTCCCAATCGAGGGGCAGACGAACATATGCGGTCTGACCACAAACAAAATAAGAATGACGTGAAGCTTTGAAAATAGATTTCCCACTGTCACTATACTTGACAATAGTAGTACAATCACGGCGGCCTACATGTATGGAACCATTATTTCTGACACATAATTCGCCTTTGACTGGTAATACTGACATAGCAGGTAAGTCTGGAGTAGAATCAGACTGAACATTCAGGACCATAAAATTCGAAGAATAATTACCCAAATTATAAACTTCATTTTCTAGGTCTAACCCTGTTCTGTGGGGCAGACCTTGCTTGCCTGGGAAACATGTACTGTTAAGAAAAGACATATCTGTTGAGGATGACGTTAACGTGGACCATGCTCCACACGAACCATTATGTGAGAATGGATAAGGAAAGAGTGGCAGAACTCCCTTCGGTGTCTGGAAAGGGGGGAGTCGACCACACACCCAACAATTAGTGGCATTGCTGGTCTGGTGTGAATAATGTAACATGCGGATAAAGGAATTATTACGCATAGCAAGACGATAAGATAGTTCATGAGGAGGCAGATCACTAAACGTGTGCTCTACTGTAACAGTAGAAGACTTATTTACATGAGAAACTGGAAAACACAAATAAAATGCATAACCTGTGCAGGAAATCATAATGCTAAAATATAGCAGAAAACATAAAATAATAGTGCAACTTTTAGAGTTCTCACTAACTCTCTCTCTGTGGGGGTCTATTATATACATGTCAGAAACCGGTCTAACCGTTTCACCTAGGGGAGGACTTAGACAATCAAACTGGCTGACTTATTTTACTAGACCTTAATTTAAGCTTATACTCCTGCTGCGGAGTTTTCTCTAACAGGGAGGAATCTGTATCATTGTCTTTTGCGGGACAGTCCTTAAGAATAGTACTTTGGCAGTCTTTACAATCCTCGGAAATGTTCTTGGTAACAGGTTTTAGTCCATAAAATCTTTTCACATGTGACAGGTGGACCCAGCCCTTCCTGCCTTCCAACTTGACGGCAGTACGGGTGGCCAGGAGGACCTGTTTGGGTTCCTTCCAGCGGGGCTCCAGCGGACTTGAACGATCAAAGTTCCTCACAAGAACCATGCATCCGGGAACGATTTCATGCGGTGCCACCTCGGTATTGTCTGGAAATGCGGCGGCAACCTGTGAACGACAAGAGTGTAGGGCAGACATCAAGGAAGCTAGGTAATCTGTCAGCATATTACTTGAAGTCAAAGGGAAATCCCTGGGGGACACTCGTTATGTTTTAATGCCACTTTGGCCACACACAACTCTAGTCTCATTAGCCAGGTGGCCGTATTCTAGAAAGTATAGTAATTTCCACAGTCAAATTGAGTCGTTTACAGTCTATTTTAATAAAAACCTTGTACATGAAGAATACATAGGTGCTAGAGTGCCATATTTAAAACATTTCTTTTATGAAAACAATGAATAAAAACAAAATAAATCACAGTAAATGCAACACAATATACCGCTCCACGTGTAGAATTTAAAATCAAAATCAAAATTGAACAGTAATCTAGAGCAAAACACATAAAGGCATTACAACATTTCAACAACTCATATAGACAATTAGTAAAAAATGAACCTAATAATCTAAACCCCCTTAGTTCTAGTGTGGTCACTTGATCTATTTGCCACTGGTTTTCACTGGATCCAAAAAAGGCTTACAGAACTTATACATTAGAGCAAACAACAGTAACAATCTTTCATGTACATCCACTGTTTACTAGGCCCTAGTTGGATTCTCCGTATTTACAAGAATGCGTCGACGCGTTTCGGTGCAAAGAAACTGATAAGTTAGCACCTTCTTCAGGACTTCTTTGGTCGGGGTTTCTCACTTGAATATACAGTGACTCGCACCCTCTCTGCAATTATATGGAGAGAAAGACAGGCTGTCACTCACTTGTAGTGTATATTATTTACTTTTCATAAATCAGGGTTGGTTACAATGTCACGCTCAGGGAGTGATATCCCTCCTATCCATTATCTAGGTCATATGGTTTGTTAATATACATATCCCTCCTATCCATTATCTAGGTCATATGGTTTGTTAATATACATCTGTGTTAGCCACTAGGTAAACATGCCTTATATATTGAGATACATCTATGTTAACAACTAGGTGAGCCTATCTCGTGCACCGTACATGATACATTTCATCAGTTTTAAGTTTCCACTTCGTTTCAGCCAAGACCCTTATGATTATCCATTGACCCTCCGAACACAATATGCTGTGGAAATTAATTGATTAATTAGGGGTATGGGGCTCATGCGTGACACTTTCACTCAATTCTCTGCAGCTGCCAACCACTCTTACCCCATCTGTGTTGAGGGCGATGAAAATAAGAACCATCCAAGAAGCTTTAATTGACTTCCTCCCTGTCACATCTCAGGGGTCCCATATGGTATCTCTGGGGACATATATAGTTATTTAGACAGTGTGTTCTTTTATATTCTGTTTCTACCCCAGTTTAGAGTCTACTGAAATATTTACCTCTATTTTCTGGACAGGACTCCTTGTATTGGGTTAACTTTTCCTGTTACTTCGCTTTTTTGGTAGATTAGATTCAATATCTGTATGGATAAAATACCACATTCTATTTTATTCTGGCTAAAGGCCCAATTTTAGGAAGAGAGACCTGCCCTATTGCTTAGCCAATTCTCATTGTAGTGTCTTACCTTAAAAACTTTTAAAACCCTCCTAGAACGGGCATAGTATTTACGTGATCCTCCTGAGAACTGGATGTGTTCTGTTAAGGAAAATAAATACAGGTTTCTATATTATTAGTATCCTGGACCTGCCTTCTCCATATCATGTTGTCCGTTTTTTAATAAAAGCAAAATTGCCCCGTTTTATTTCTATCTCTCACAGGGTATATAGGTCTAACCTATTCGGCGTATTGTTCCTGTTTTTATTTTATGTAAAGTCCCCCCTTGTATCTTAGGGCTATGACTGCCCAGATATGCCCGGCGTTGTTTTGCATTAGAGGTTGTACACGCTATCCTCGCGTTTTAGTGTGTAAAAAGCATTACTGTTATTCTAACGCTATGCGCCTATTATTAAACATATGTACCGGGGGCTATGGGCTGGTTAAAAAAACCTTTGTGATATTCCTCCTTCCCTCCAGTTCTATATCTATTACGTGGCTGTCGTCCTACCCCTTACTACTTGTTTAACCCCCGTTATTAACTAGTTCGTCTAGATTTACAGGCTCGTGGAGTCCCGCTTACCTCTTGTTCGGTAGGGCCGCGTCTCTGCCTCGTTCAAAACACTCTCTGAAGTGTTGCTGCCGGCTGCCTCTTTTTTATGTAGCCGCCAACCCATGGTGAATTAATTACACCTGGGGCGCTGTGTCAGGAGACTCGCGCCGTATTAGCGGTGAAATGTGGCGCCATCTTGTAGTGGAGTAAAAATAATACTTTTACAGTCGTACCACATACCAACTACCATTGAATTTGGCAGTGTCAGTGTCGATATGTTTTAAAAGTGGCTCCTATCCCTAATGCAGCTATTTTCATCCGATTGTTGTCTCTTATTGTAAATTTATTAAATATATCGAAATCGGCTAAATAATATGTACTGTTCATTCTACGTCCTCCTTAGGTACAAGGCTACTTTTTTTTGCAGGTGCTTTCTCTCCTAGGGGAGCTTTTTATTTTTATTTCATTTCGACCTTCGTTATAGGTATATTTATACACTGCATTGAAAATGTATTATTCTTATCGCGCCCTCGGTAAATGCAAGGCGACTTTTCTATAAGTGCTTCCTACCCCAAAGAACCTCTTATTTTAATTTTACACTCATTGTGGGTATATTTAACTATTACATCTATATTTTGGTTACCCAGTAAGGTGGTTGCCTCTTACCTCAGTATGGCTTAAATTGTGGGGTATAATTATGTCTACTAGGGTCTCTGTTTTGGATTTGTACGGTTAAACATTTTTGTTTTTCCTGTTTATCTATATGGCGCAATTCAAGTGCCTCTTTTTCCTGATACAAGTGGTGTGTGTCGGGTCCCTGGGAGCAAAAATTATTCTTTGTTCGTCTACTATTTCTTCCTTTTTCTGTGATTTGTGGTGCATCTCCCCTGTTATTCCTAATCTATCTACTTTTATATGACCAGATCAGATCAATGCTTCCCATTCCTCTCTGGAGTTTAACCCCCGTCTGATCGTGTTGAACTTAACCATGTACCACTGCTCTTGCTGTTTTCTCCTGGTTATGCTGTTACCCTGTCTAGTCAGTTCCTTTATTCTCTCCAGGATCACCCATCTCAGATCCTTTTCATTATGCCCATGTTCTTTCCAGTGGTTTACTAGCGGTGCATTTTCCTTGCTGTTTTTTATGGCAGACTTGTGTTCTCCTATCCTTAATCTGATTTCTCTACCTGTTTCTCCTATATATGCCTGGTCACAAGGACACAGGATCATATAAACTACATTTTTAGTTCTGCAGTTATTCAGAGTGGTGATTTCGTGTGTGGCACCATTGTGTTCCACCTTCTTGGTAACCATGCATAGATCGCATATGCAGCAGTTTCCACATTTGTGGTTACCTACTGCTTTGGTGCCACCCAGGGTAGTTTGGTTTTCTGATATATCATCCCTGTAGGTGTGTACCAGAGTAGACCTCAGGTTCTTGTTCTTTCTATATGCGTATAACGGGCGTTCAAGAGTGGTGATGTCCGGTCCGTTGTTTAAAATCTTCCAGTTGCGATTTATAATATTCTTGACCTGATTTGCTATGGCCGAATACTGGCTGACCATTACTATTTTATCCAGGGGTTTCTTCCTCTCTTTTTTTGATAGTAAACATTCCCTGTCGTAGTACCGCGCTCTTTTTAAGGAATGTTCAATCAATTTCTTTGGGTAGCCCCTTTCTCTAAACTTTGTTTTCATCTCTTCAGCATGTCTGTAAAAGTCATCCAGCTCCGTGCAATTCCTTCTCAGCCGTAGGAATTCCCCGAAAGGGATTGAATCTTTTTGGCTCTTGGGGTGGTAACTGTTGTAGTGCAAGATGGTGTTGCGGTCCGATTCCTTTTTATACAGTTCTACTATCAGATGTTTATCTTGGCTCTTGATACAGATGTCCAAGAAATTTACCTTGGATCTACTGTATGCAGCTGTAAATTTGAGATTTGGGTCTCCTAAATTAAGCCAAGACAAAAAGTCAAGCAAGGATTCAGTGGTGCCCTGCCAAATAAAAAATATATCATCTATGAAGCGTGCCCAATTCCGGATGTTTTCATAGTATGGGCTCACTTCATTGTATATGTGTATGTTTTCAAACATACTTACATATATGCACGCTAGGCTCGGCGCACAGGTTGCGCCCATGCTGGTCCCCTTCTTTTGAATGTAAAGGTCCTTCTTGAAGAGGAAGATGTTGTTAAGTAGTACCATTGATACGCATTGGACAATGAACTCTTTATTTCCCCCTACTATGTTAGTTTCTTCTAAGAGATTCTCGACTACTCTGATGGTGTCATTTTGTGGTATGTTGGTGTAGAGTGACTCTACATCGAGAGTCACCATGAGTTCATTGTCATCATCAAAATATGTTCCTTCCACTTTTGCTATCATATCCGCAGTATCGCGGATATATGACTTTTGTTGTTCAACCAGGGGTTTGAGGAATCTGTCTGCGTATTGACTCAATGGTTCTAGCAGAGAGTCGATTGATGCTACTATCGGTCTTAAAGGAGGATCGGCCAGGCTTTTATGGACTTTTGGTAGTCCATAGAATGCCGGAGTTTTGGGGTTTGTATTGTTCAGGAACTTCCACTCATCTTCATTTATGTCTCCTTTCTCTAGGGTCTTCTGCAGCAGTGTTTCTACATCCTTTCTTAATTTATTTAGCCTAGTCTGAGATATCCTCGAGTAGTGTGCTTCATTGGATAGCAGGCTCATCACTCTTCGTTCATAGTCTTCTGTATCGAATACTACTACTCCCCCCCCTTTATCCGCAGGTTTTATTGTTATACTAATATCCTGGGAGAGGGAGTTGATCGCATCTCTTTGTTCTCTGGTGATGTTGTGCTCTTGGAAGTGTCTTTTTTCCACTAGCTCACCTATCTCTAGCTTGACGACAGACTCAAAGATTTCTAGATTTTTGTCTACCATCCCCAAGCTTGGGGTGAATGTGGACTTAGTTCTTAAACCCGAATCCTGGGGTGGTTCCCTTGCAGGTCTGTCCTCAAAGAACCGTCGCAGGCGGATTTTACGAAAGAAGGCTCTAAGGTCTTTTTATAGCTGGAACTTGTTGATGCCAGCAGTGGGTACAAAGTTAAATCCCATCCTCAGAACTTGTTGTTCCATGATTGTTAATGTTCTATGGGATAGGTTAATAATAGGTGTTTTCTCTAACGCCAGTATACTTTGTTTCTGGTACGTTTGTACTCCTGAGGGGCCGGGGACTGTTGGTAGTCCTGATCTTGTTCTCTCGGAGCTGGTCTTCTCGAGTATTGGCCTCTCCCCCTGCCCCGGTGGTTCCCTCGGCTTTTCTGTGGGCGCTGGTCTAAAAAAGGTGTTTCATAGTCTCTGTTAGATCCTGCATACTCTTCTTCTTCTCTACAGTGTTCCACTTCATCCCCACTACTTTCCGATGTACCTGAGAAGTTGATGTGTCTCGGTCTTCTCGGCTGGAACCTAGTCTGAAATCTTGGTTTGGGGCCTTCATTCCTATTACCCTCAGGCTTCTCATTATAGTAGTCTTTCCTGAGGTACGGGTACACTACCTCCTGGCTGAATTTTTCAATGTCCTTTCTAAGTTTTTGAGTTTTACGGTTGGTTAGATATTCACAGTACCCATTCATATCTCGATTAATTTCTTCCAGCCTCTTTTTAGCGTCCTCCACTATATTACTATCAAGTAGTGTTTTTTCAAGGTCTTCCATCTCTTTTATTTCTATGAGGATCGTAGCCTGGGCGGTTTCAATGATGAGTAACATGAGATCTCTACTGCATCTATTGCATATAAAGGTCCATGTTTCTAAAAACTTTTCATTATCTACAAATAAACCTGGTTCGTTACGTATTTGTAGACCAATTGGTATTTTGCCTGCCCTCACATACTGTGTCATAAATTCAGCATGTAGTTCCGTTCTAATGATCTTCTTTTTTAGGTTAATTAATTGGGTCCATTTTTCTCCTCCATTGGGGATCACTGTTATATTATTGCCCCCTCTATTGGAGCTGAGTATTTTATTAAGCTGCTCTTCACTAAAGCCAAAGGTCTTTAGTGAGTCCATCTTATGATTGGAAACAGGACTGTTGGGTTTTTATTTGGATAGGCAAAAAACTGTAACAGTCAACTCAAAAAACCTGAACTCTCCAGCCGTAGGCTGTGCTTAGCGCGTATCTCAAGAGAGGGTACCCCACTATCGCCAGGGAACAGGGTACAGAAGACCTTAAGTCAAAGGGAAATCCCTGGGGGACACTCGTTATGTTTTAATGCCACTTTGGCCACACACAACTCTAGTCTCATTAGCCAGGTGGCCGTATTCTAGAAAGTATAGTAATTTCCACAGTCAAATTGAGTCGTTTACAGTCTATTTTAATAAAAACCTTGTACATGAAGAATACATAGGTGCTAGAGTGCCATATTTAAAACATTTCTTTTATGAAAACAATGAATAAAAACAAAATAAATCACAGTAAATGCAACACAATATACCGCTCCACGTGTAGAATTTAAAATCAAAATCAAAATTGAACAGTAATCTAGAGCAAAACACATAAAGGCATTACAACATTTCAACAACTCATATAGACAATTAGTAAAAAATGAACCTAATAATCTAAACCCCCTTAGTTCTAGTGTGGTCACTTGATCTATTTGCCACTGGTTTTCACTGGATCCAAAAAAGGCTTACAGAACTTATACATTAGAGCAAACAACAGTAACAATCTTTCATGTACATCCACTGTTTACTAGGCCCTGGTTGGATTCTCCGTATTTACAAGAATGCGTCGACGCGTTTCGGTGCAAAGAAACTGATAAGTTAGCACCTTCTTCAGGACTTCTTTGGTCGGGGTTTCTCACTTGAATATACAGTGACTCGCACCCTCTCTGCAATTATATGGAGAGAAAGACAGGCTGTCACTCACTTGTAGTGTATATTATTTACTTTTCATAAATCAGGGTTGGTTACAATGTCACGCTCAGGGAGTGATATCCCTCCTATCCATTATCTAGGTCATATGGTTTGTTAATATACATATCCCTCCTATCCATTATCTAGGTCATATGGTTTGTTAATATACATCTGTGTTAGCCACTAGGTAAACATGCCTTATATATTGAGATACATCTATGTTAACAACTAGGTGAGCCTATCTCGTGCACCGTACATGATACATTTCATCAGTTTTAAGTTTCCACTTGGTTTCAGCCAAGACCCTTATGATTATCCATTGACCCTCCGAACACAATATGCTGTGGAAATTAATTGATTAATTAGGGGTATGGGGCTCATGCGTGACACTTTCACTCAATTCTCTGCAGCTGCCAACCACTCTTACCCCATCTGTGTTGAGGGCGATGAAAATAAGAACCATCCAAGAAGCTTTAATTGACTTCCTCCCTGTCACATCTCAGGGGTCCCATATGGTATCTCTGGGGACATATATAGTTATTTAGACAGTGTGTTCTTTTATATTCTGTTTCTACCCCAGTTTATAGTCTACTGAAATATTTACCTCTATTTTCTGGACAGGACTCCTTGTATTGGGTTAACTTTTCCTGTTACTTCGCTTTTTTGGTAGATTAGATTCAGTATCTGTATGGATAAAATACCACATTCTATTTTATTCTGGCTAAAGGCCCAATTTTAGGAAGAGAGACCTGCCCTATTGCTTAGCCAATTCTCATTGTAGTGTCTTACCTTAAAAACTTTTAAAACCCTCCTAGAACGGGCATAGTATTTACGTGATCCTCCTGAGAACTGGATGTGTTCTGTTAAGGAAAATAAATACAGGTTTCTATATTATTAGTATCCTGGACCTGCCTTCTCCATATCATGTTGTCCGTTTTTTAATAAAAGCAAAATTGCCCCGTTTTATTTCTATCTCTCACAGGGTATATAGGTCTAACCTATTCGGCGTATTGTTCCTGTTTTTATTTTATGTAAAGTCCCCCCTTGTATCTTAGGGCTATGACTGCCCAGATATGCCCGGCGTTGTTTTGCATTAGAGGTTGTACACGCTATCCTCGCGTTTTAGTGTGTAAAAAGCATTACTGTTATTCTAACGCTATGCGCCTATTATTAAACATATGTACCGGGGGCTATGGGCTGGTTAAAAAAACCTTTGTGATATTTTTGCATATTACTTGAAACATCGGTAATACTTCGGGGTCTAGGTGTACCCCACATATTAGGGGGGCGGCCGAATACGACCTCGTACGGGGACAGACCTGATCTGGAATGTGCGACCATGCGCATATAAAACAAAGCGACGGGCAGAGCTACTAGCCAGTCCACACCTTTCTCTTTACATACTTTTGCAATTTGAATTTTCAGGGTCTGATTATGTCTCTCTACGAGACCGGCTGCTTCTGGATGGCGTACACAATGAAACTTCCACTGGTACCCTAACAGAAGGGAGATGTGTTTCATGAGCTCAGATGAGAATGGCTGGCCGTTGTCAGAATATACGACTCTAGGGAGTCCGTAGCGGGGGGAAAATTCACGAACCAACTGCTTGGCAGTGGTCGCGGCTGTGTAATCTGGAACTGGATATGCCTCTGTCCACCTGGACAAAGCGCATACAACTACAAGGACATACTTGAAACCTCGACATCGCTCCATCTGAATATAATCCATCTGGAGGACTTCAAAAGGGTGGTCAGGGGGCTGGAATCCACCTTGTTCCACCGGGACACTTTTACCTGGATTAAACTGGCAACATATCATACAGGTACGGACCTTCTGCTTGGCTGCAGCTCGTAAATGCTTGTTGGACCAAATGTTCTGGATACTATCTAACATAGCTTTTTCTCCTAAATGTGCTGGACTATGTGCGGTATTGATAATGACTTGAACCATAGAGTCGGGGAGAAACCATGTGGCTTTACCCTTCGTTACCCATCCCTGATCTGTCTGGACCCCTCCTTGTTCGGACCATTTCTTGATTTCATCGGGAGTAGCATGTAACTGGATATCTATGACATCTTGAGTAGGGTCCTTAACTGTCATACAGGTAGTTGGATCTGGAGTGTGTGTCGGTGTCTTATTAACTGGAATGTCTGGTGTCTGAGCTGTAAGCTTGGCTGTGCGATCTGCTAGATCATTACCTTGAGAAATAGTGTCAGTAACTTTCGTATGTGCTTTGCATTTCATGACGGCAATAGATGTCGGTAAGTGTATGGCATCTAACAGAGCTTGAATAAGGAGACCATGCTGAATCTTGGTTCCATGAGAAGTCATGAAACCTCTCTCCTGCCAGAGCACTCCAAAGTCGTGTACGACTCCAAATGCGTAACGTGAATCTGTGTAAATGTTAACTTTCAGGTTCCTGGCACGTATGCAGGCTTGTGTCAGAGCAACTAGCTCCGCTGCTTGAGCAGACAGGGTGTCAATACGATGTGTCTCTATAACTTCAGTGTCTGTAGTCACTGCATACGCGGCTACTAGTTCTCCTGTACTTGTTCTCATACATGAACCATCCACATAAAGTGTCAGGTCGGGATCTGGTAATGGAATATCTGTCAAGTCTTGTCTTGGCTTAGTCATAGTGTTAACTACTTCCACACAGTCGTGTGTGGCAGGATTCGAATTAACTGACGGTAACAGTGTAGCAGGATTTAAAACGTTGCAGCGTCTGATTTCTATGTGTGGCTGGAACAGTGTCAGTTCATAACCTGTTAAACGTGCAATTGTCAAGTGCTGAGTCTGTGTTCGGTTTAAAAGAACTTCCACGGAGTGTGGAACTTGTACTGTCAAGGAATGTCCTAATACTATGGAATCACTTTGTCTGATAGCTAGTGCTGTGGCTGCAACTGACTTGAGGCACGCAGGCAGAGCCTGGGCTACAGGATCTAGTGTGCTCGAAAAATAAGCACAGGGCTTGTATTGTCCTGCTTGATCTTGTGTGAGAACAGATAATGCTGTACCTTCGCGTTCAGTGACAAAAAGCGTAAAAGGCTTACTGTAGTTCGGTGTAGCTAGAACTGGAGCTTGGCATAGAGCTTTCTTTAACTCATTGAAACTAAGTGTATGTTCAGATGTCCAAGGGAGGACAGTCGATACGGCTGCCTCCTGTGTCGTTAACTGTATCAGTGGCTTAGCTAGAAATGCATACTGAGGAATCCATTGTCTGCAGTAAGAAGTGAGGCCAATAAAAGCACGTACCTCCTTCTGTGTCTTGGGCTGAGGAAGACTCGCTATTAACTGGATACGGTCAGGTGTCAACTGCCTACCCCTCTTGGACAGTAAGTGGCCTAAATAGATCACTTGCTGGACACAGAATTGAAGCTTTGAAGGGGACACCTTGTGCCCCATCTCGGCAAGGAAATACAAGACTGTAAGTGATGCTCGCTCGCAAGCACGTTCAGAACGGGCTGTGATCAGTAGATCATCGACATACTGGAGCAGGGCAGTGTCAGTTGGCATGTGAATGTTGTCCAGTTGTCTCTTAAGTGCTTGACTGTAAATACTTGGACTTTCTGTGAAACCTTGAGGAGCTCGTGTGAACATATAGCTCCTTCCATTTAAACAAAAACCGAAAAGAAACTGGCTATCTGGATGAATGGGGACACTGAAAAACGCGTTCTTGAGGTCTATGACTGTAAAAAATGTGGCTTCAGAATCAATGGCTGTCAGTAGGGAAGAGATATCTGGGACAACTGGGTACTGGGGAATAATACATTTATTGAGTTCTCGAAGGTCAATCACTAATCGATATACTGGGGGTGCATTTGGATCAGTACGTTTCATGACTGGAATGATCGGAGAATTACATACATTGGAGTCAGTTTCTACAACTACTCCTTGAGCCATGAGCTCATCAATAATTTTGGATAAGGCTGTTACAGCCTCAGGTGGCAATCTGTACTGTCTGATTCGTGGCAGGACTACACCTGGCTTGAGAGTCACACGATGGGGTGTGATTTGCATATAACCAACATCAGTTGGACCTTGTGCCCATAGATGCTGCGGAACATTAGACAATCTCGGATCAAAATCTCGTAATACATAGTGACCCTTGAAGTCACGTAAGAACAATCGTATTCCCTCTGGGGAACAGCAAATAACTGCACCTAATTCTTTCAGTGTTTTAATACCTAACAAATTTTCTGGGCATGACTTCGTAAGTAACAGATCAGTAGTGCGGGACAATGGACCTACTTCTAGAGTAACTGGCTTTGATATCTCGTTTACAATAGGCTTTCCTGAAAATCCAAGGGAAACATTTCTAGAGCCTGAGATCGGAGCCCCTGGAACCTCGGCGTGACTGATGGTGGTCCTACTTGCCCCTGTATCAATCAGAAACTTTCTGTCTTTCCCTAATACTTGACTGTGAACATAGGGACCCTCTTGATCTACAGGTATCTCGATGAGAGGCAAGCCTACCTCCCTCTCTAGGCTGTTTCATGAGTACGGCTGATACTCTGGATACTCGGACTGTGCATACTGGTACATCTGCTGTGTAACATGCTGTGTTGCAGCAATAGGCTGCGGTGCTGGAACTGTCTGTTGTGCATTCTGTGGCTGAGAAGCCTGTGGAACTTGTTCTTGTCTAGGCGGACGTGGTCTTTCTTTAGTCTTACCGGTGGCTATGTTGTGTTTCAGAACTGCACACTCGTTTATATAATGACCTGGCTGTTTACAATAATTGCAGGTCCCTTTAACGGGAACTGCAGGATGACTGGCTTGATTCGGACCCCTCTTCTGACTGTCTTGAGGGACAGATTGTGCAACCAGTACTTTCATTTTCGTGTCTTTCATACGTTTCCTTTCATGATCTTGCTCTTCTCTGATTCTATTCTGGTGATACTGAAGCATCTGTAACATCTGGGACGGAGTATTAGCTTGCCAGGTACTTTCGACTTTCAAAACTCGGTTCTTAACTTGTGGACTTGAATTCTCGACTAATTTAGTAACAAAGAGATGAGGGTATGACTCGCTACTTGTCTTGAGGCCACTGTTAATACTAAAGCATTTCTCAAATCTAGAATAAAAATCACTAGTGTCTTCGTCTTGTTTCTGTTTACAGGCTGAGATTGCATCCCAGTCTTCCTTTTTAGTGGCTAATAATCTTGGCAAAACTTGTATTAACAGTTCTGGTAATTCTTTACATTTCTCTCCTAGACCGGTACCTGGTACTCGTATCTTATCTTCAGCTTCTAGAACTGCCCAATCGATCTTTTTCTCTCCCACCTCCCATTCTTTTTCCTTGAGTTTTTCATATACCCCTGCGGGCAACAGGACTTTTAACATTTTAATTATATCTGGATACGTGTATTCTCCCATACGGAGCATGTCCTTTAATTCTCGGTGGAACCCTGCTGGATCTTTGTCATGACAGGGAATTAATTTCTTCATCTCTAAGAGTTCCATCTTTGTAATCGGAGTGTAAACAAACACTCGTTGCATTTCACCATCTGCTGTCCTGACTGGGTGTACTTCTCGTAACGGATTCTGTCTGTCTATGTAAAAGGGTTTACTTTCTGGGGGTGAGACATGAACAAAATGCGGGTTCAAAAACGTTCTATATTTGTGGCGCTGTTCTAGAATGACACTAATTAAATCGGTACCTAGACCTTTCCATCTATACTGGAGTAACTCGTTCAGGACATCGTGTAACGGACCTGGATCAGAATGTTGACCCTCATACAGAGTAATGAGGTGTTGGATCATATACATACCCACCAGTCGTTGCTCGGCTGGGGGCAGTTTCAGAAACATTTGTGCCACTATTTCGTCTGAAAAAGTGGTAGAATCAGTAGCCCATCGGACTGCTGATCGGGCTAGTTCTTGTTCATGCATAGTACTTAACTCACTGTAACCGATTCGTGATTTCAGAATGTGATCGGTAACTTGAAATACTTGTTCTAGAGAACCTTGTTCTGGTGCTGAATGAGGAACAGTTTTCTTGTAATCTAGACGTGAATGTCGGTCGGAAAGTCTAGTTCTACCTACATACGCTATTCTAGCGGGATTCTCGTCCTCTACCTCTTCAGTAGAGTCATTTTCTTTCTCGCGTACTTGTGCTGCTTTACGTTGTTCGTGTAACTTTAGTATTTCTTTACGAATTTTCTTGTACATACTCTCTATACTACTGATAGTCTTGTGCTTACCCTCGGCTATATTATCACTCCACCTTGTCAGGATTCTCATTTCGGCCGGATCTTTAGACGGGTAATCTTGTTCTCTTATTAGACAATTAATCAGAAACTTTAATATCATGAGCTGGATCTCAGCTTTCCTTTGAGACATGGCTTCGCCAATACTTTCTGGATCATCCCCTGTACGGATGAAACGATATATTCTGTCTAGATCTCCTTTCATATCCGGTAGGGTGTCCAAATACCCGGTCACCCGTCTTACACGGATGGAATATATTACTGTACTATCATCACCTGCAACTGGATCATAGCGGCATTCAGTGAGAGCTCGTCGGATATCTGCAACGGACTTATATTTGGGCGTACGCTGTAACGCACATTCATGTAACTCGGCCAACGTTCTACGTTGGTGTGGCGGCGGGGTACCAGGAGGACCTCCTCCTGCGGCCCCTAAACTGGAATCGTCGACTGATACTCTTCGTGCTGGCAGAGTGGGAAATTGTAATGTAGGCTGGACCGGGGGTACCGTAGCAGGTACTGCAAAAGGTGCCCCGGTGTCTGGAGGAGCAGGATTTACATTATTTACAGGAGCTGGCGGAACAGGATTTGCATATTCCGGGACTGTGTCGTCCAAATAGGATGAGATAAAAATATCAGCTGCGGTCGGTTTGCGACGTAGCTTGGTCGGAACTAGTGGCGGCGGAAAATTACTGGATGCCTCCGGGGTCGCTTTTGGCAAGCCCTCGGCAAGAAGAGGATACATACCCTTGATGAGGGCATTCCTCTGTCTGTCTGATTGTTCTGTTTTAACTCGTTCACCTATCTCGATTAGTTCCCTTTCCTGGGCTCGTTCTAAGGATTCTCTACTTAGTTCTGACTTTCTGATTTCTTTTTCGGTTCTTTTATGGGATTCTTTGCGCCATAACTCGATGGCATCTTTCTGTGACTGTCTGGCTTTCTTTTTCCATAATGCTTCTTCTGCTCTCATGATGCACTCGGCATCCCACGTACCTGATACGGGCCATCTATACTTTTCTTCTAACTCTTTGGTATACTCTACCCATAAATCTAGATATAATATGGCACTTATGCCATGCTTCTGATACATAAAATGACCTGGACTGTCCCTAGGCGGGACAGGAACTGCTGCTTCTAGCAGACCTTTTCTGGTTTTTAACTGACGTAGTTTAGAAAATAAGGGCATGACTGAACTGTAATCTAGACACAATACAATACACAATGAACACGATAATTACTCCACTCTCATACCACGACATTAAAAATACATGAAGAACATTTAAAATAACAGTTCGAACAGAATACTACCTGGAATACTGAAAACAGAATACATGAATTTTCTCGAGAACAGGACTGACTAGAACAGAAACTAGATGCACTGCTGAAACAGTACGAAACTTACCGGTCTCATACAGAGACACGTCAGGACCCGCATCCACCGAAGTGGACACTTCGTTTTGGGTCTGTGTACCACCAACCCACGGACCAGAGTCAATTAGATTGACCCTGTCTAGATACTACCCCAGCAACGGTACTCACCGGGCAGCAAGAACGGAAGGCCTCGGACTGGACTGCAACGACGCCGGACGGACGAACTTCGGACTTCTGTTACGGGTGGGCCTCCGGATACCTCGGACCTTGGACTCTCGGCTTGGGCTCTGGTCGGGACTCGCCGCGTTCCTCCACCGCCTCGTCTGGATGCTGGACCGCCACCTCCGTCTCCTCCGTGGGCCTGAGGGATACTTGAAGCAGAAATATCTGCACGTGCACGGTATGGTTCCGTCACGGCTGCAGAGGGTCAGGGGGCCGGCGTGGCTTCACCGGCGCGTGGGGAAAGGGCAAGTTCCTGTTCGGGCGCCATTATGTGGTAAATAAATAAATAATACCTCTATTTTTGAATGAATATATGAATAACAGATAGCTCAATAAATAAGAGTCAAGATTCGAGGTAGTAGGAGTTTGCAGGTTTAATACAGCATAAAGGACAGGAACAGGACAACCTGCACGGACAAGATCTGGGATGGCTAGCTAGCACAACTTTAATAACAATGCACAAGTATATATACTAAAACAATTGCATTACAGTGAATTACAGTAGGCGGAGCAGTGGGTGTGGTCAATAGCAGTCGCGAAAGATAAGGGTGAAAGTGGGTGTAACAAGAGGCGTATACATAGACATGTGATGTAAACGTAACAGAGTATGTCATAAATGGGGCGGAAACATGGAGGGGGCTACCTAAGGAGCCGGGACCTCTGACCTAATGGTGCGCGCAAACTGACAATGACGTGTTACTAGGAGAAGCTGGGGGCTATGAACTCTGTGCTAGGAGTAGAGACTGAAGTCTGGAGAGTCAGGGCGACATGTACCTAAACACTATCTAGTATCTGATGTTTAGAGAACATGTTGATATAAACTAAAAGTTATCGGGGTAAAGGCTAACAGACTCTAAGACTGGAGCATGCATTATTCTACATGTAGTGCGTTGAAGAATATTAAATGACCATTAAATGCAGTATTTCTCTTACATGGAGACGTAAAGGCTAGACAATGACGGAAACTATTGATGCGATTCAGTAGCTTAGGAATGCAGAGAAGGAGGGCTGGACTGATAACTAGAATCATAACATACTCTTGGCAGACTCATAGGCAGAGCCAGGCTGAACCGGGCACTGTGAGGCAGGAAGTAAGTAAAGGGTCAGGAACACAGGTGGGGGCTGTATCGCTCCTCAGCGAGGGCTCAGGAGACAGAAGCTGAATCTGGTGTCCGGGCCCTTTTGAGGCCTAGAAACGGGGACTTTTCAATGAAATAACGTGCACACTGAGAAACGTGGCAACGCAACTTTACATAGGCCTAATACTCGTAGCTTTCACGTGAACTGGAAACTGGCATACTAGTGATGGACACAACTGTAATTGCGTCTTTAATCAAACATGGGGAATACATATGCATATTAATCATGCACACATAACATAAGATGGAGGACACGTAGGGACACAGAACATGGCAAAATTTACTTTTCCACATTTTGACAACAACGTAATTAGCAAATCCAATGATCCATTACAATCCATGCTGTAATAAATCCACAGCATATAAAACAAGCATTTACAATGCAACGGTTCCGCCTTACAAAAAGTTAGACGAAAGACATCCAATAGTAACACATTGACTAAAACATTCTTAAGAACATTAAACACACATTAGCAGTAAAGTCGACGACGGGACACAGAAAGCCTCAATAGCATTAAACACACATTAGCAGTAAAGTCCGATCAGTTTTGCAGCCGCCTGTAAATAAAATGCAAACAAAAAACCATCTTATGTTGACAATTTCAATAAAACATTGGCACAAAATAGCAATTACCTTATGAAAGCCGAGACAGCCTGAAAAACAAAGAAATAAACATAAGATTAGCAAAATAAACAAAATGCCTTACCTCTAACAGCAAAACAGCAGCATATCGGGACCAGTTCGTGCACAGCAGTGCACACAGCTGCACGGAGACGCCACGGGCCATATTGGACCTGAAAAACAAAGAAATAAACATAAGATTAGCAAAATAAACAAAATGCCTTACCTGCAACAGCAAAACAGCAGCATACATACCAGTCGGAACAACTTCGTGCACAGCAGTGCACACAGCTGCACGGAGACGCCACGGGCCATATTGGACCTGAAAAAGAAAGAAATAAACATAAGATTAGCACAATAAACAAAATGCCTTACCTTTAACAGCAAAACAGAAGCATATCGGGACCAGTTCGTGCACAGCAGTGCACACAGCTGCACGGAGACGCCACGGGCCATATTGGACCTGAAAAAGAAATAAACATAAGATTAGCACAATAAACAAAATGCCTTACCTTTAACAGCAAAACAGAAGCATATCGGGACCAGTTCGTGCACAGCAGTGCACACAGCTGCACGGAGACACCACGGGCCATATTGGACCTGAAAAAGAAAGAAATAAACATAAGATTAGCACAATAAACAAAATGCCTTACCTCTAACAGCAAAACAGCAGCATATCGGGACCAGTTCGTGCACAGCAGTGCACACAGCTGCACGGAGACGCCACGGGCCATATTGGACCTGAAAAAGAAAGAAATAAACATAAGATTAGCACAATAAACAAAATGCCTTACCTTTAACAGCAAAACAGAAGCATATCGGGACCAGTTCGTGCACAGCAGTGCACACAGCTGCACGGAGACACCACGGGCCATATTAAACCTGAAAAAGAAAGAAATAAACATAAGATTAGCACAATAAACAAAATGCCTTACCTGCACCAGCAAAACAGCAGCATATCGGGACCAGTTCGTGCACAGCAGTGCACACAGCTGCACGGAGATACCACGGGCCATATTGGACCTGAAAAAGAAAGAAATAAACATAAGATTAGCACAATAAACAAAATGCCTTACCTGCAACAGCAAAACAGCAGCATACATACCAGTCGGAACAACTTCGTGCACAGCAGTGCACACAGCTGCACGGAGACGCCACGGGCCATATTGGACCTGAAAAAGAAAGAAATAAACATAAGATTAGCACAATAAACAAAATGCCTTACCTTTAACAGCAAAACAGCAGCATATCGGGACCAGTTCGTGCACAGCAGTGCACACAGCTGCACGGAGACACCACGGGCCATATTGGACCTGAAAAACAAAGAAATAAACATAACATTAGCAAAATAAACAAAATGCCTTACCTGCACCTGCAAAACAGCAGCATACATAGCAGTCGGAACAACTTCGTGGACAGCAGTGCACACAGCTGCACGAAGACGCCACGGGCCATATTGGACCTGAAAAAGAAAGAAATAAACATAAGATTAGCACAATAAACAAAATGCCTTACCTTTAACAGCAAAACAGAAGCATATCGGGACCAGTTCGTGCACAGCAGTGCACACAGCTGCACCGAGACACCACGGGCCATATTGGACCTGAAAAAGAAAGAAATAGACATAAGATTAGCACAATAAACAAAATGCCTTACCTTTAACAGCAAAACAGAAGCATATCGGGACCAGTTCGTGCACAGTAGTGCACACAGCTGCACGGAGACGCCACGGGCCATATTGGACCTGAAAAACAAAGAAATAAACATAACATTAGCAAAATAAACAAAATGCCTTACCTGCACCAGCAAAACAGCAGCATACATACCAGTCGGAACAACTTCGTGCACAGCAGTGCACACAGCTGCACGGAGACGCCACGGGCCATATTGGACCTGAAAAAGAAAGAAATAAACATAAGATTAGCACAATAAACAAAATGCCTTACCTTTAACAGCAAAACAGAAGCATATCGGGACCAGTTCATGCACAGCAGTGCACACAGCTGCACGGAGACACCACGGGCCATATTGGACCTGAAAAACAAAGAAATAAACATAAGATTAGCAAAATAAACAAAATGCCTTACCTCTAACAGCAAAACAGCAGCATACATACCAGTCGGAACAACTTCGTGCACAGCAGTGCACACAGCTGCACGGAGACGCCACGGGCCATATTGGACCTGAAAAACAAAGAAATAAACATAAGATTAGCAAAATAAACAAAATGCCTTACCTGCACCAGCAAAACAGCAGCATACATACCAGTCGGAACAACTTCGTGCACAGCAGTGCACACAGCTGCACGAAGACGGCACGGGCCATATTGGACCTAAAAAACAAAGAAATAAACATAAGATTAGCAAAATAAACAAAATGCCTTACCTCTAACATCAAAACAGCAGCATGTCGGGACCAGTTCGTGCACAGCAGTGCACACAGCTGCACGGAGACGCCACGGGCCATATTGGACCTGAAAAACAAAGAAATAAACATAAGATTAGCAAAATAAACAAAATGCCTTACCTGCACCAGCAAAACAGCAGCATACATACCAGTCGGAACAACTTCGTGCACAGCAGTGCACACAGCTGCACGAAGACGGCACGGGCCATATTGGACCTAAAAAACAAAGAAATAAACATAAGATTAGCAAAATAAACAAAATGCCTTACCTGCACCAGCAAAACAGCAGCATATCGGGACCAGTTCGTGCACAGCAGTGCACCCAGCTGCACGGAGACGCCACGGGCCATATTGGACCTAAAAGAACAGAAATAAACATAAGATTAGCAACATAAAAACATTAGTAAAGAGTCAGCATTAAACACACATTAGCATTAGTATTAACT
Source organism: Lissotriton helveticus (assembly GCF_964261635.1). Classification (NCBI taxonomy): domain Eukaryota; kingdom Metazoa; phylum Chordata; class Amphibia; order Caudata; family Salamandridae; genus Lissotriton; species Lissotriton helveticus. Next base: position 1,687,585,296 of record NC_136057.1, on the reverse strand, counting down.
AAAAATAAATATTAAAACAAGAAACAAGTCAGTTCCCGGGCCGGCAGCCAATCACAGCGCGGCCCGGGAAATGACGTCACGGGGTTGTCCCGGGCCGGCAGCCAATCACAGCGCGGCCCGGGAATGACGTCACGGGGGTGTCCCGGGCCGGCAGCCAATCGCAGCGCGGCCCGGGACAAAGGGGCGGGGCTTAAAAAAAGCACCAGAAACGCCCCCGAATCGCGTTTTCAAGAGAAAGCGCGATTGACAGCCTCTGTCTCCCAATGGCTAGCCTCCATTTATGGAGCTAGCCAATGATAGACAGAGGCGGGTCATCACCCGACATAGAACTCAAGAGGTTTTGCTAGCGCATGCGTACTTCGTACGCATTGCTAGGCAAAACCTAAAAAAGGGCCCAATACAATGCAAAAATAGTACTGTTCGAAACACATCTGAAATCCCAATTATTAGATAACTCTGATTCCCGAAAAAGGCTCTAGAATGTATGAAACGCTCCAGAAACACAAATAAATCAACGAAGTGTAAAACACATAGCAGTTACAACAACTGAAATGCACTTTTTTTTTTTTAAACGTAACAACTCAGAAACGGAAATGGGTGTTTCCAAAAACGTACAAGAGAAAAAAAATAATACCCACCTACATAAAACTTAGAATAATACATTATTAATAACTAGAACATACATATATGTAAGGAAAAAATCATAAAAAGCCACAAACACAATAACTCCAAAGCCGTTACTGAGAATACGCTATGAAAATGTAAAAACATTAATAACGAAATACATAAGAAGTTAACCCTAACATAGTATTCCACAAACAACAAATAACAAAGTACTACCTTCAAAATTACCTTAAATTAGTTAAAATATAACAAATAGCACTCTTACCTTCTCAGACGTGAAGTAACTTCCAACCGCGAGCTTGAATCTTCCAAAATGACCCAAAAAGACTAAGGGCCTCCTTAGGATGGCGGTTTTTCCGCATCCTCCGGGCCGGCGGAAGTGTCCGCCGGCCTGGAGGATGCGGAAAAACCGAGGTGGAGACTCCAAAGACCCACCGCCAAATTAGGATGGCTGGTGGGTCTGGAATTCCGTCCGCCGCTTTTCCGCCGCGGTCGGCTTCCGACCGCGGCGGAAAAGCTATAACATGGCAGGCGGTGTCTATGAGACACCGTCCGCCATATTATGATGTTGGTGTAAATATGCTTTTCCACGGCGGCTTTTCCGCCATGGAAAAGCATACGGACATTCACTTTGGGGGCCCGTTGCGGGCCCCCTGGGTGAATGGGGGGTGGGGGGTGCACATGGGGGGTACCTATGGTACCCCCCTGCATTTGCGTACACAAAGCAGCAGGCACCGTGCGGTGCCTGCCGCTTTGTGCATGTAAATGCAACACATGCATTTTTAACATTGCGGCGGGTGCAGCTTGAAGCTGCACCCGCCGCAATGATAAAAATAGAGGATGTGACCGCCACCCTGGCGGTCACATCCTAATCAGCACGGAGGGAACGCCGCAGCCCCTGCGGAAGTTCCCTCCTCCTCAAGGGTGGCGGACGGACGCAAGTCCGTCCGCCATCCTAATGAGCCCCTAAGAGCAGTTACAAAATGAAACTCCCAAATGATACTATTATCCAAATAACAGTTAAATAAATGTCAACTGAATTTGTTTTAGTAATAGAAATTTGTTAAAACTGTATAATTATTTCGGCTGTATTTATCCCATGTATTAATAATTTTTCTACAAAAATATTAAATTGATTTAATATTTTTATTATTACATTAATTATTAATATTTAATGTAATAATAAAACAAACGATATTTACTTTACATTATAGAAAATAAAAAGTGTTATTTTTCATTACTTATATACAAATTCTGACTAATATGTTTAATATATTAATATTATAAAATTAATATTAATAAATTAAAAATATATAACAGATATTATAATTTAACATGTTTGTAAATTATGCATTGTATGATATGAACTCTAAATATTATCAATGTTGTTAATTCCAAAGATATCTACATATATAACATATATTGAAGTTCACATGTATATGTAACAAAAATATTACTATATCATTTATTAACAATTGTGATGTATTGTAATTTCTCTTAAAATGTATATACTCTATATAGTATAATGTTCAATGTTTTATGTTTTACTATATAACTTACATATACCACAAATGTAAATTACTGCAAAGATATCTAAATAAAAAAGAAATTTGTGCTAAATTAGATATATTATTGTGTTTAAATTGTATAAAATAATTTTTTATACATGTATTATTTGCTTTAATTACTATATCAACAAATAAAGAAAAAATGTGTTTAAAACTGTGTCATTTTTATCTACTACCCATTATTAAATAATTAATACCAATATATAAATTTGTAAAAATGTTTACAATATATAATTAATTTTATTATTATTTTACATATATAATAAACTATTACTATCAATTTACTATTCACACATAAATATACAATTAATTAAAATCGATACTGGACACTTAACATTAAACATTTACTTTTCCAAATCCCAAATACATTTTTTTATTATTAATAATAAACACTTAAACTATCAAATTAACAATTGTAACTCAAATATACATTTAATTAGGGTAGTTGCTGTACACAGAACCTATTTAATTTACTATGCCAACTGCTATCTACATTTAATTAGGATATATGCTGCACACTCAACCTATGTCTAAAACCTAAAAATACCCCTGTACCCCAAAACCCAAACCTAGCCCTGAAACCTCACATACCCCTCTACCCCAAAACCCAAACCTAGCCCTGAAACCTAAAAATACCTCTCTACCCCAAAACCCAAACCTAGCCCTGAAAAATAACAATACCCCTCTACCCCAAAAACCAAACCTAGCCCTGAAACCTAAAAATACCCCTCTACCCCAAAACTCTAACCTAGCCCTGAAACCTAAAAATACCCCTCTACCCCAAAACCCAAACCTAGCCCTGAAAACTAAAAATACCCCTCTACCCCAAAACACAAACATAGCCCTGAAACCTTTAAAAACCACTCTACCCCAAAACCCAAACCTAGCCCTGAAACCTAAAAATACCCCTCTACCCCAAAACCCAAACCTACGCCTCAAAACTAAAAATACCCCTCTACCCCAAAACCCAAACATAGCCCTAAAACCTAAAAATACCCCTCTACCCCAAAACCCAAACCTACGCCTGAAAACTAAAAATACCCCTCTACCCCAAAACCCAAACATAGCCCTAAAACCTAAAAATACCCCTCTACCCCAAAACCCAAACCTACGCCTGAAACTAAAAATACCCCTCTACCCCAAAACCCAAACCTACGCCTGAAAACTAAAAATACCCCTCTACCCCAAAACCCAAACATAGCCCTAAAACCTAAAAATACCCCTCTACCCCAAAACCCAAACCTACGCCTGAAAACTAAAAATACCCCTCTACCCCAAAACCCAAACCTACGCCTGAAAACTAAAAATACCCCTCTACCCCAAAACCCAAACCTAGCCCTGAAACCTAAAAATACCCCTCTACCCCAAAACCCAAACCTAGCCCTGAAAACTGAAAATACCCCTCTACCCCAAAACCCAAACCTACGCCTGAAAACTAAAAATACCCCTCTACCCCAAAACCCAAACCTACGCCTGAAAACTAAAAATACCCCTCTACCCCAAAACCCAAACCTAGCCCTGAAACCTAAAAATACCCCTCTACCCCAAAACCCAAATATAGCCCTGAAACCTAAAAATACCCCTCTAACCCAAAATCCTAACTTAGCCCTGAAACCTAAAAATACCCCTGTATCCCAAAACCCAAACCTAACCCTGAAACCTAAAGATACCCCTCTACCCCAAAACACAAACCTAGCCCTGAAAACTAAAAATACCCCTCTACCCCAAAAGCCAAACCTAGCACTGAAACCTAAAAATACTCCTGTACCCCAAAAACCAAATTAAATAAATGTAATAATTTTTTTGTCAATTTTATAATTTAACATTTCATATTTAAAAAGTAAAATTTCATATTACAAAATAAAATTTTGGATATCTATTTTATACAAATGTATTTCCTAAAATAAATATTTTAATTTAAATTTTTCATACACTCCCCACCCTTATCCCCTATAAACCCAAAATCCCGCTGCTAAAATATTTTAGAATTTTCTAATTTCGAAATTCAGATTTAAAATTTAAAATTTCAAATTTCAAATTTAAATTTTGGAAATCTATTTTATAAAAATTAATGTGATAAATTATGTATTTGTATTTATATTTTTCATACACTCCCCACCCTTATCCCCTATAAACCCAACATCCCGCTGCATAATTTTAAAATAATTTTCTAATTTCAAATTTCAGATTTAAAAATTAAAATTTCTGATTTCAAATTTAAAATTTCGAAATCTATTTTATAAAATGTTATTTGATAAATTATTTATTTGTATTTATATTTTTCATACACTCCCCACCCTTATCCCCTATAAACCCAACATCCCGCTGCATAATTTTTAAATAATTTTCTAATTTCAAATTTCAGATTTAAAAATTAAAATTTCAGATTTCAAATTTAAAATTTCGAAATCTATTTTATAAAAATTTATTTGATAAATTATTTATTTGTATTTATATTTTTCATACACTCCCCACCCTTATCCCCTATAAACCCAACATCCCGCTGCATAATTTTTAAATAATTTTCTAATTTCAAATTTCAGATTTAAAAAATAAAATTTCATCTTTCAAATTTAAAATTTCGAAATATATTTTATAAAAATTTATTTGATAAATTATTTATTTGTATTTATATTTTTCATACACTCCCCACCCTTATCCCCTATAAACCCAACATCCCGCTGCTAAAAATTTTATATATTGTCTATTTTCATATTTCTATTTTCAAATATTTAATTTCGCATTCTAATTTCTCTAACATATTTTTTAACATTTATTTTTTTAATATTTATATTTTTAAAACACTCCCCACCCTTATCCCCTATAAACCCAACATCCCGCTCCTAAAAATTATAATACTTTATATAAATAATTTATATTATAATTAAATATTATAGCACATTTATATAACATTTTTTAATATTAATATATTAGAAACATATATTTAAAAATATCGATATTTTGACATTTCGACATTATATATGTCGATATTTCTATCATCGACATTACTTATCTCGATATTAATGAATATACATTCAAATCGATATTTTAGACAACGATATTTAGAACATCGATATTTCTTACCTTCGATTTTTCTGACTCGATATTAGTGCAAATCGACATTGTTGACTCGATATTTTGACTGTGCACCGCAGGATTCCACTCATGTCATTATATTAACGCCCCCTAAATGGTACTGATGCACATGGCTAATGATGGAATGGCAGCCATGAAATAATTCCTAAAAAGTGGCGACAGGCCACGCAATGCATGCCCTTTATATACATGCCCTAAAATGTCAGGCCACGGAAACTCACAGGGCACTCCTGCTCACTCCCTCACATCCTTAGGACTCCTCATCTTCTCCCCTCACAGACCACTCCCCGGTCTGGTCCTGTCAATAGGACTGGGAGACTTCCCAGATGCGCCAGCCAGCTCAAAGAAGACAGTGCAAATAGGATCCGTTCTGTAGTGCCTTCCATACCCATCATCCCATCGATAAAGTATTCCGGCAACTCGGGATCAGGACTCGATTCTCATTTACAGAGATATGGCAACCCGCCACCAAGATCATGGGAATCTCCATGGCTCTCGCCTCCAGCGGTGGCCATGTGCCACTAGAGGCATACAACCTCATCATCAACAAAGTCAACAGTGCGGCAGTGTTATGGTAGTAGAAAAAAACAGTTAAACAGTCAATGTAGCAGTGTACCAATAGGTACATAGAGGGTGTGGCTCACACAAGATGTAGAAGTGGATCGACCTTCTCTGCGGGCAGCCAGCATGCCTTTTGCTGTCTTGGTCATTGCCCTTGTGTTAGTGACGATGAAACCTGCAGGTACTGCACTTGTCTCATCAACCGCTACTCATGCACAAATCCATAGGAGCAAGATTCAAGCCAGTCCCTTCATCCTGTTCCCTTAACATTACTGCCACCACAGGTATGCAAAGCTTCTGGGACCAAGTAATCTCACAGAAAGACACAGATTATCTTGAAGCAAACAGCATGGTACCGTCACCTCCAGCTGACATAATGGCTTTGTTCTACGAGCTGCACATCACTGCCCCTCACTCCGTGAACTGTAAACAACATGCCGCACCTTGTTCTATCCTGGCCATTCATGCAAAACATTGCCAGGATACAGTGCCAGAGCTCACCTTGTTGGAAGTGAAGGCTCTTCTAAGAGTGGTTCTTCATCGAACAGGACACAACACATACAAGTACCTATACAAAACCCATGTCTGTAAGGGAAAATATAGAAAACTATTTAAATCTGAAAAAACACTTTTAGAGAACCCCATAATAAACATGTTAGGTAAAAGTATGTACAAAAACCCACATAATAAAGTCTGTGAAGGAGCTCCTAAAAACATTTGTCTGTAAGGGTCGCACATAGAATATCACACATTAAAAATGTCTGTAAAAACAAATGGAAAACCAACATTTGAAAATGTGTATTCGGAAAAGTATGAATAAAATCTTTCGCACAACGCCATGTGCCTTGAAAGCTGCTATGTTTAGACAAAAAAAAAACCTTCTCTCACTTCAGATTACTTCGGAAATTACTGCGCCTTACCTCTATTTCCATATCTACCCAAAATGGTGGAAAAACAAGTGTTTTACCAACTTCGAACATTTATTGTATCTCAATAAAGACTTTATTTCGGTTTTTGTACAAACCATAAAAGTACATATACAGTAATAAAACAATTTAAAACACATTGATTATAAACACATGTCAGATAAAGTGCCAAAGGTGCAGGAATGTGCTATCTTCCGTACAATGGAATCAGGAAAGTAAATAATTCATCACAGGTGACCATTAGCGGTCCATACAAGTTCTCAGCTTCACAGTCAATTTTAAAAATTCAATGATTTGGAGAATACTGTCACTTTGTAAAAGTTGTAAATACATTAATGCCGGTCTGATCTGAGTAAAATTAAGTTTTTTTAAAAGGGTAACCAGATAGCGCTTGCGTGGGTATTCATAAAACCTACATAAAAATATAAAATGCAGCATATCCTGCGGAGACTTTCCGCCGCAGCCGCAGGGTGCTGCAAATTTATTAAAAATATCAGTTTTTAGCCTAATCAGCAGATGATGAAAAAGATTTAACCTAAACCTTGTTAGCAGGAACTTTTCATGAGAGGTCATTTATTGTATCTAACATTCTGTTAATTACATTGCAGGCTTACTTCACACCTGGCCAGAGCACAAGTTATTGGTAACTGGTGCTGGATGATCTCTGCAGGTCGGTAGATCACAGAGAAGTCTGTGACACTGAACATGTCTGCAACATTCAAAACTATAAACCACGTGATTTGTCCTTTCAAATCTAGACTCTTTGGGTTGCATGGTTGTGCAATTCAATGGATAGAATAATCCTTGGCCAATCACCATCAAACAACAGCACTTCATTTCACTTGTTCACTAGCAAAATCAGTCCGCAGGGAGTTCCCTGAGGTTCCATTCTATCTTCTCTACTGTTCAACCTGTGCATCGCCCTCTTGGCATATGGATTGCAAAATATGGACACTGAGTTTTCTATCCATGCTGATGATACACAAATTTTGTTTAATTTAACATCCAGAACTGGCAATGCCAACAACCCAGGTGTCAGCAAGCAGAAAATATAATGTATTGTTCTCGACTGGGTGGCAACTATGTTTTTTAAACATGAATCCATCCAAGACAGATTTGTTGATCTAAAAAAAATGCATGAACAAATGGAACTCACATTTTTGACGAGACATTATAGGTCTTCCACCCTTTTAAAGTAAGCACCCACAAATATAGGAGTCATTCTGGATGCAAATGTAACACCTAAACCTGCAACAAGTGTATGAATCTACTGAACTATCTTACCATCAAATGAAAGTGATGGGTTCAAAATTAGTATTAAAGTGTGTGGCCTGCAGTAAAAGGACCATGTTTTATTGAAAAGGGGGCCCTTTACTGCCATACTGCAACTGTACAGACCACTGCAGTGAAAGAGACATCGCTTTCCTACTTTCCTATTTGTTGTACCTCAACTATTGGTGAATACTGATGATGTCATTGAGTACAATTGCTGGTCAGTCCTGCTGCCTTGGGCAAACCAATCCTCAAGGCTTTACCTGCACTTAAGACCCCAGAGTAAATTGTATCTACCACTCATGTTACCAGACTTTATGGGGCCCAGCCTTTCAGTTATATGGAGATATGAGGCCAAGAGGTAAGGTTTCTGAAACAGTTCTCCATTGGTTGCTTAGTTGGAGAAGATGTGGCCTAGAGTTATGAAGAGGACGTATTGAGATGTGCTGTAGGTGTTATACATATGTGGCCTGGTGGTTGAGGCGAGAGAGATTAGCTAAGGGATTACCCGGAGGAAATGTGGCCTAATGGTTGTGGAGGTTTGCCTCAGAGATTCCAAGTTACCCGAGGTGCAGTGGCGGCTGCTACCAGACCCAGGTGGTGGCGTGGAGGGATGGGAGAGAGGAGGGAGAGATGACGAAAAAATAAAAATTTAAAAACACTTACCTGTAAAGGCCGGCCACCGCCTCTCCTCCGTCCTCCGTGTTCTTTCTTCTTATCCTGCAGTCCCGGTCGGCAGCAGGAAGCACCCGGGCTCCCAAGCTCCCCTGAGCCAATCACAATGCTACAATGCAGCATTGTGATTGGTCTGAGCGATGTGGCTCATTGCTCAGACACGGAATGGGAGACTTTGCATGTTCCTCACCAAGCTGTGGGAAAGAGGCAAACTACGCAGGAAGCAGGACAGCGCACTTAGGAAGTGTAAACCACTCCTCCCCCTGCTCTTGACAGCCCTGCCCTGCCCCGAGAGCCACTGATGAAATAGAAAACTAAAATGATAATAACGATCGTTTTTATCATTTTATTTTTCCTTTAGTTCAGTGGGGAGATGCTCCTCCGCCTAAGCGGAGGAGCCGCCACTGCCGAGGAGATGATGGTTAGTTGTTAACCAGTGGAAGAGATGTGGCCTCATGTTTAAGCCACTGGAGGTGATATAACCTCAGGAATCCATCATGGGAGGAGGGTTTAAGTGTTAGCCCCTGGGCGATACCTGGACTAGAGTATAACCTCCAGATGAAACGAGGACAGAAGGGTTCGCATCCTTAAGAGCAGTGCATTTTACTAGTGAACTCATGGGACAAGAAGCAACATGGTAGGTAAGTCATTCGACGAGATGTGGCCTAAATCATTTACTATTGAACCTGGCACCTGATTTCTAATCCTGGCTTTATCGCATCAACACTGTGATCATCGGTAAAACAAACTTTAAAGAAACGGAAATCTTGCTGCTAAACAACCTCAGATTAAAGAAGTCTCATCACATCACCCTCACATTGAATGAACTACACTGGTTTTCAGTAGAGCCAAGAATATAACTGAAACTCCTATCCGTTGCCTACACGGGATTCATCTTTCTACTGCAAGTACTACATCCGCAACCCTCCAACGCCCCTGTGCTACTCCGAGCGGCTCTTGCAAGGCCCGAAAGTCGCTTTGGAAGATTCCAGAAATTTTAGACATCGAGAGGGGGGGGGCAAACCGCTCCACCCAGTGAGTGCTCTAATGCTCCACACGCACTACAAAGTGGCCGGAGGGTGGCATGTTGGCTAGAACAAAGGAAAATGAATAAAAACATCAAAAACAAAAGGGACAAGTTCATGGGGCGCTGCTGCCACTGTTCCTACCATGCCATACTCAGCCAATGCCACTGCGTACGTGCCCCCCTGGGAACCATGGGCCCTCGAATTCTGCTAGCTCCATTCAGAACCGCAGCCAGTGCAACACGCTGAATGGCCACCAGGTGTCACTGCTGCACCGACACCGGGCAGCCATGTCTAATAATTCATCGATTCTATAGGGATGGGGCCCTCAGTGTCTCACAGTATCCGTGTGCTCTTTCACCTCTGACGTGCCATGAATGCTTCAGCAAGCAGACACCACAGACTGAGCAGCCCCGCCATCACACCACGAAATTGACCCATACTCTTTCTAAGACCGTCTTTTAAGTCAAAAGTTGTAACTGTCCAAAAATGTCACACCACGAAATTGACCCATACTCTTTCTAAGACCGTCTTTTAAGTCAAAAGTTGTAACTGTCCAAAAATGTCACACCACGAAATAGACCCATACTCTTTCTAAGACCACCTTTTAAGTCAAAAGTTGTAACTGTCCAAAAATCATGTCTTTAATCTAAGAATTTGACCGCAGTAGATCCCAGGGGCCTTTTACCACAAATACTGACAGACACTCGAGTACGCCATGATCCAATAAGCCGCCCAAGTAGTATTTTCATTTGAAGACAACAACAGAGAGAACAACTTAATTATAGTAATCGTCAAAATCAAAGCCCATTACGAGCAGGTTCCAATGGGCTCGCTGAGCATCTAAAACGGCTTAGCTTCTGTTTTCATCCTCCCATGACACGCAGAGCTAATAGCAGAACGAAAATACCCCTAAAAGCCCTTGATTCTCCGAGGCGGGAGCCCTGCTGTTCCTGCGTCTCCCCTGCAATCTGCGGCGCGCCAGGCGCGCCTGCGCAGCAGCCTTTCCCCGCGATAGGGGAAGAAGGCAGCAGATGGGCATCATTACAGTGAGGATATAATTGGATTGATCAGCACTTAATTGCAAATTAGCTGAGGAGAGGCATATCTAGTCCAGGCGGTGGCGATTACAGTGGCTCGTTTTTGTAAATTTGGGAGATGGAGAACAGCCAAGAACCCCGAGCCTGCTCCTGGATGGAACATTTGAAACTCCAAGGTAGCTACTGGAAAGAAAATATTAAACAACGAGTCAGCTTCTTGACGGAAAACTTGAAACGAGTCTGGTTCTTGATGGAGTCAGCTTCTTGATGGAAAACTTGAAACAACGAGTCAGCTTCTTGATGGAAAACTTGAAACAACAAGTCCGCTCCTGGATTGAGAACTTGAAACGAGTCAGCTTCTTGATGGAAAACTTGAAACAAGGCAGCTTCTTGGTGGAAAATTTTCAACAAGTCCGTTTCTTGATGGGAAATTTGAAACAACGAGTCTGCTTCTTGATGGAAAACTTGAAATGAGCATGCTTCTTGATGGAAAACGTGAAACAACAAATCTGCTCCTGGATGGACACGCCATCGAACTCTGGAACCTCCTAGACGCCACAGCCCCTGACGTTGCCTTCCTCACGGAGACCTGGATGAACGCCTCTTCAGCTCCCGACATCGCCATCACTATCCCAGAGGGCTACAAGATCATCCGGAGGGACCGCAACGCCAACCAGATGGGAGGAGGCATCGCCATCATCCACAGGAACACCATCCGTCTCACGACCAGCACCGACAACACCCTGACCAGCGCCGAACACCTGCATTTCCAGATCCACACCAACCCGAACACCACCCTCAGAGGCACCCTGATCTACCGACCCCCTGGACCACGCACACATTTCAGCGAGGACATCGCCGACTTCGTCAGCCCGCATGCCCTCCCCTCCGCTGACTACATCCTCCTGGGAGACCTCAACTTCCATCTGGAAAACAACAACGACCGCAACACCAGCACCCTGCTCGACAACCTCGCCAACCTGGGACTCAAGCAACTGGTGTCCACCCCCACCCACCGCGCCGGACACACACTCGACGCAGTCTTCTCCTCCAGCATAGACGTCAGCTTCAGCCACGCCACAGAGCTTCAATGGACGGACCACAGCTGCGTCCACTTCACCTTCAAGAGAACGACGACCCACCAACACCAGCAACAGGCCGCCCGCAGAAGCTGGAACAAGATCACAACAGACCAGCTCGCCACCTCCCTGAGCCAGCACCCTCCTGCCAGCTCAGCAGACCCCAGCCAGGCCGCCGACAACCTCACGAAGTGGATCAGCATCTGCGCGGACGAGCTCGCCCCTCTGAGGACCCCGCCTAGCAGACCCGGCAGCAAGAAGGCCCCATGGTTCACCGACGAACTCAAGAGCTCCAAGAAGAACTGCCGAGCCCTCGAGAAAGTCTGGAAAAGGGAACCGACACCGGACAACAGGACCTCCTTCAAACTCGCCACCCGGAAACACCACCAGCTGATCCGCGCCGCCAAGAAAACAGCATTCAAGGACCGGCTGGACAACAACGCACACAACTGCAAGGAACTCTTCAACATCGTGAAAGAGCTTTCCAACCCCAGCGCAGGAAACAACGACATCACCCCATCGCAAGACCTCTGCAACTCCCTCGCTTCATACTTCCACAACAAGATCGCGGACATACACAACAGCTTCAACAACCAACCAACGCACACCATGACCGAACAACCACCCCCCACCACCACCCTCCACGCCTGGACCCCGATCAGCACCGAAGACACCATCCGCACGATGAACTCCATCCACTCCGGATCACCGACCGACCCCTGCCCTCACCACGTCTTCAACAAGTCCGACGCCGTCATCGCACCCCACCTGCGAGACATCATCAACACATCCTTCGACACCGCCACCTTCCCTGAGAGCTGGAAGCACGCCGAACTCAGCGCTCTACTCAAGAAACCAACAGCGGACCCCACCGACCTCAAGAATTACCGCCCCATCTCGCTCCTCCCGTTTCCAGCCAAAGTCATTGAGAAGAACGTCAACAAGCAGATGGCCGCCTTCCTCGAGACGAACGGATCCCTCGACCCCTCACACTCCGGCTTCCGAGCCAATCACAGCACCGAGACCACCCTCATCGCCGCCACCGATGACATCCGAACCCTGATGGACAATGGAGAAACAGCGGCCCTCATCCTCCTAGACCTCTCCGCGGCCTTCGACACGGTCTGCCACCGCACCCTAGTGCAGCGCCTCGACAACGCCGGAATCCAGGGGAAGGCACTGGAATGGATCATCTCCTTCCTCGACGGAAGAACACAGAGAGTCCGCCTACCACCGTACAAGTCAGAGGCCACCGAAGTCATCTGCGGCGTCCCCCAAGGATCCTCTCTGAGCCCCACCCTCTTCAACGTCTACATGAGCCCCCTCGCGGCCATCGTACGCAAACACAACCTCAGCATAATCTCCTACGCCGACGACACCCAGCTGATCCTCTCCCTGACCAACAACCCCGCCGCCGCCAGAGCCAACCTGCACGAAGGGATGAAAGAGGTAGCCGAGTGGATGACGACCAGCCGCCTGAAACTGAACTCGGACAAGACGGAGGTCCTCATCCTGGGTTCCTCACCCTCCGCCTGGGACGACTCCTGGTGGCCTCCCGCCCTGGGCACCGCACCCAAACCGACAGACCATGCACGCAACCTGGGCGTCATCCTGGACTCCTCCCTCTCCATGACCAGGCAAGTCAACAACGTCTCCTCGGCGTGCTTCAACATCCTACGCATGCTACGGAAGATCTTCTGGTGGATCCCCACCGAGACCAGGAAGACCGTCACCCAGGCCCTCGTCACCAGCCGGCTGGACTACGGCAACGCCCTCTACGCCGGTACCACCGCCAAGCTCCAGAAGAGACTCCAGCGGATCCAGAACGCCTCTGCCAGACTCATCCTCGACATCCCACGAACCAGCCACATCTCCGGACATCTGAGAGACCTTCACTGGCTCCCCGTCAACAAAAGAATCACGTTCCGCCTCCTCACCCACGCACACAAAGCCCTACACGACCAAGGCCCGAGCTACCTCAACAGCCGAGTCAACTTCTACGCTCCCAAACGCCACCTCCGATCAGCCAACCACGCCCTCGCCGCCGTCCCCCGCATCCGAAGAGCGACAACAGGAGGAAGGTCCTTCTCCTACCTGGCCGCCAAGACCTGGAACTCCCTCCCGACCGACCTGCGCCTGACCCAAGACCACCTCTCCTTCAGGAAGAAGCTGAAGACCTGGCTGTTCGAGCAGTAGCGGCACCCCCCCCCCAGCGCCTTGAGACCCTTCGGGTATGTAGCGCGCTTTATAAGTGTCACTGATTGATTGATTGATTGATGGAAAACTTGAAACGAGTCAGCTGCTTGATGGAAAACTTGAAACAAGGCAGCTTCTTGGTGGAAAATTTTCAACAAGTCCGCTTCTTGATGGGAAATTTGAAACAACGAGTCAGCTTCTTGATGGAAAATGTGAAACAACAAATCTGCTCCTGGATGGAAAACTTGAAACGAGTCAGCTGCTTGATGGAAAACTTGAAACAAGAAGTCTGCTCCTGGATGGAAAACATGAAACAATTAGTCTGCTCCTGGATGGAAAACTTGAAACGAGTCAGCTTCTTGATGGGAAATTTGAAACAACGAGTCTGTTTCTTGATGGAAAACTTGAAATGAGCATGCTTCTTGATGGAAAACTTGAAACAACGAGTTTGCTCCTGGATGGAAAACTTGAAACGAGTCTGCTTCTTGGTGGGAAATTTGAAATGTCTAGTCTGCTCCTGGATGGAAAACTTGAAACGAGTCAGCTTCTTGATGGAAAATTTGAAACAAGGCAGCTTTTTGGTGGAAAATTTGAAACAAGTCAGCTTCTTGATGGAAAACTTGAAACAATTAGTCTGCTCCTGGATGGAAAACTTGAAACGAGTCTGCTTCTAGATGGAAAACTTGAAACGAGTCAGCTTCTTGATGGAAAACTTGAAACAACGAGTCTGCTACTTTAATGGAAAGCTTGAAACGAGTCAGCTTCTTGATGGAAAATATGAAACAACAAGTCTGCTCCTGGATTGAGAACTTGAAACGAGTCAGCTTCTTGATTAGAAAATTTGAAACAACGAGTCTTCTCCTTGATGGAAAACGTGAAACGAGTCAGCTTCTTGATGGAAAACTTGAAACAGGGCAGCTTCTTGGTGGAAAATTTGAAACAAGTCAGCTTCTTGATGGGAAATTTGAAATAAAGAGTCTGCTTCTTGATGGAAAACTTGAAATGAGCCTGCTTCTTGATGGAAAACTTGAAACAACAAATCTGCTCCTGAATGGAAACTTGAAACAAGTCAGCTGCTTGATGGAAAACTTGAAACATGAAGTCTGCTCCTGGATGGAAAACATGAACCAATTAGTCTTCTCCTGGATGGAAAACTTAAAAACGAGTCAGCTTCTTGAAGGGAAATTTGAAAAAACGAGTCTGTTTCTTGATGGAAAACTTGAAATGAGCCTGCTTCTTGATGGAAAACTTGAAACAACGAATTTGCTCCTGGATGGAAAACTTGAAACAAGGCAGCTTCTTGATAGAAAACCTGAAACGAGTCTGCTCCTGGATGGAAAACTTGAAATGAGTCAGCTTCTTGATGGAAAATTTGAAACAACAAATCTGCTCCTGGATGGAAAACTTGAAACGAGGCAGCATCTTGATGGAAAACTCGAAACGAGTCTGCTCCTGGATGGAAAACTTGAAACGAGTCTGCTCCTTGGTGGTAAACTTGAAACGAGTCAGCTTCCTGATGGAAAACTTGAAACGTGTCAGCTTCTTGATGGAAAACTTGAAATGAGTCTGCTTCTTGATGGAAAACTGGAAACGAGTCAGCTTCTTGATGGAAAACTTGGAACAACGAGTTTGCTCCTGGATGGAAAACTTGAAACAAGTCTCTTTCTTGATGGAAAACTTGAAACAAGTCTGCTTCTTGATGGAAAACTTAAAACAACAAGCCTGCTTCTTGATGGAAAACTTGAAACAAGTCAGCTTCTTGATGGAAAACTTGAAACAACAAGTCTTCTCCTGGATGGAAAACTTGAAACGAGGCAGCTTCTTGATGGAAAATTTGAAACAACTAGTCTGCTCCTGGATGGAAAACTTGATCCAAAGAGAATGCATTTGTTAATGAATCTCTCTGGGCTAGCTGGAAGTGGCTCTGAAAATGTGTGATGGGCTATGTAAAACAAAAGGTAGTCCCGGCTTACAAAACCTGTGAACTGTTGATGACTCCATTAAGCCCCTCAAAACTTGAACTATTGCTGACTATCCGCTTCTTTTTTCATCCTTTGTGTACTAAAAAAAGGGGGTGGTCTATTTTTAAACCTTGGGGATATACCTGATAAATGGATCAAAGTGAAAAGAACAATTGATGGATGGAATGCTGAAACAATTCCAAACATTCACCCCCAGTAAGAGATCTTGGACTAAATTCATAATTTGTTTCTCCCCTTGGCATTCCACTTTAGACTCAACCAAATGCAAATCAGTCTAGAACCGGCTACCTAGGCCTGGACCGGAAACAAGCCTCCTAGGACGTCTGGGCATATAATTCCCACTTAGGGTGATAAAGGCTAAAAGAACAATTGTTGGACGGAATGCTGAAACAATCTCAAACATCAGTGGCGGCTGCCACAAATAAAGGGTGGTGTGGCAGGTGGAGGGAGCGGGTGTTAGGAATAAAACATTTTTAAAAACTTACCTTTAGCTGCTGCCTCCAGCATCGCGCCACCTCTCCTCTTCCGGGGTCCCAGCATCCCCTGGTTCAGACTCCCATTCTTTCCCTGTGCCGCAGAGCAGCGTGGTGGGGATTGGCCTGAGTGGGATAGAAAGACGCCCT
Organism: Lissotriton helveticus; assembly: GCF_964261635.1. Lineage (NCBI taxonomy): Eukaryota > Metazoa > Chordata > Amphibia > Caudata > Salamandridae > Lissotriton > Lissotriton helveticus. Next base: position 1,687,568,629 of record NC_136057.1, on the reverse strand, counting down.
GCACAGGCAAGGGAATCTGCAGTGGTTTCTCCAGCCCGGCTGTTCAATGCAGCCGGGCTGGAGAAACCTAAGTGTGCATGTGTGTTTTGGTCGGCCTAAGATGGCAGGCTAAACACACATGAGCACTTAGAGAGTGGAGTGCAAGCCACATAGCACTCTTTGACCCCCTCCCATGCCTCAGCCCTGCCCCTCCCAAAAGCTTTGGCTAAGAGTCAGCAAATGCAAAATGAAACGATGCAGGGGTATCTCTTTATATTCCATTTGCTGGCTCTGAGCCAGGTAGTGAGGCAAAGCTCTTCCAACATTGTAGAGGAGCCGCCCCCAGTACAGAGATCTGGGACTAAATCCATTGTTTTTTTTGCTCCCCATGCCATTCCAGTTCAGACCCAGCCATATGCAAATCAATCTTGACCCTGCTCCTCATGGGAACAGTCCAGCCCAAACTGCAAGGCCGTCTGAGGACCGGAAACAAGTATCCTAGGATCATTTTCAGGGTATCACCCCTTATCATCCAGGCTAACTTGACTCCAGTGGCACAGTGAGCAAGAGACCCAAACTCTTCCCACTTAGGGCGACAAATGCAAAATGGATGGAATGCTGAACAATGTAAAACATTCACCCCTAGTAAAGAGATCTGGGCCTAAATTCATCATGTTTTACACACCATGCCATTCCAGTTTAGACCCAGCCATATGCAAATCAGTCTTGACCCTGCTCCGGATGGGAACAGTCCATCCCGAACTGCCAGGCCTGTTCCTCTCTTGGACCTGAAACAATCATCCTAGGACAGGTTTCAGGGTATTACCGTTCATCAGCCAGGCTAGCTCGATGAATCAGTCAAATCTTCTGTGATGGAATACTCACTGGCTTCTGCTCTTAAGCTAACTGCTTCAGAGGTTCATTTTTACAAAGTCCCACGTTATGAGAAACTTTCCAGTCTACCATAACCTTTCAATTGTTCTTCTACAGAACCCAAAAAATAAACCCCTTTGAAAAGGCACCAGGATGCACAATTTAAGGCGAGGCACAATCAATCAATCAATTAGGGAATTTTAAGCGCGCTACTCACCCGTGAGGGTTTCAAGGCGCTGGGGGTTGAGAAAGCAGCTCCGGTCAGTTGAAGAGCCAGGTCTTTAGGGTCTTCCTGAAGATGTGCAGGGTGGGGGCGCATCTGATGTCGATCGGGAGCTCGTTCCAGGTCTTAGCTCTGACGTAGGAGAAAGTTCTTCCACCTGTTCTTGCTCTGCGGATGCGTGGGGGTTCGGCGAGGGTGAGGTTGGCGAACCGGAGGTTCCTCTTGGGTACGTGGAAGGAGATTCTGTCATTGAGATATTGGGGTCCGGTTTTGTAGAGGCATTGTAGGCCTGGGTGAGTATTTTGAAGGTTACTCTCTTCTCAATGGGGAGCTAGTGGAGGTTATGCAGGTGTTAGATGATTTGTTTGTGTCGGGAAATGCAGAGGACGAGTCTGGCTGCGGTGTTCTGTATGGTCTGGAGTTTGCAGAGCAGAGACTTGTTGATCCCGGCGTAGAGGTCATTTCCGTGGACCAGTCTGCTGGTTATGAGTGTGTTGGTAACAACCTTCCTTGATTTGGGGGGATCCATTTGAAGGTCTTCTGGAGAATGCGGAGGGAGTTGAAGCAGGGTGAGGCGACGGCGTTGAACTGTCGGGTCAGGGAGAGGGAGGAGTCGAGTAAGATGCTGAGGTTTCGGTGTGGTCCATGGGGGGGCTGCCAAGGGCAGTGGCCACCAGGTGTTGTCCCATGCAGAGGGTGAGGGTCCAAGGACGAGGACCTCTATCTTCTTCGAGTTGAGCTTCAGGCAGCTGCTGCTCATCCAGGATGCAACGTCCTTCATTCCTTCCTTGAAGCTGAGTCTGGTGGTGATGGGGTCCTTGGTGAGGGAGAGGATGAACTGGGTGTCGTCGGTGTATGATACTATGATGAGCCTGTGCTGTCTGATGATGGTGGCGAGGGGGACCATGTAGATGTTGAAGAGCGGGGGGCTGAGCAACAATACTTAGGGTACTCCGCATTTGATTTCCGTGAGTTCGGAGAGGAAGGGTCGCAGTCTGATTCTTTGGGTTCTGCCGGTGAGGAAGGAGCAGAGCCAGTTGAGGGTAGTTCCCTGTATGCACATCATTCACCACGCTTTTACAGATCAGGGTACTTCTTACCCGTGGTGCCAAAGACGTCCATTGGCCAATCAGGCTCAATCTTGCATGTTTGCCTGCCTAACTAATCTGCCACCCTTGAGTCAGGAAAAATTACTACGAGAAGAAGGTCCTTTTCTGCCTAAGCAATGGACATGTGCAGCAATCTCCCAGGAGAAAAATAAACTACACAGCAGCAAGTCTTGCATTACTGAAGACCTCAGTATTCCCAGCTTAAGCTATCAGCTCTCCATCTGATGAATTTCTACAGAGTAAGTTCTATTAGTGGCAGGGAATCACAAAACATCAAAATATTACACGAAGCTTAATGTTCCCATTAGAAGTTTGAAGGCTCAACACATGAACGCCACAAACACAGGCAGGAAGAGACCACCTAAATAACAACTCTGGTGGATGAAATCTCACCTCGGCAAATGTGAGACGTCTGATCTTTAATGTTTTGAGAGTCAAAACCATTGCCCCAGACAAGACCCCTTGTGAACCTTGACGACATATGTATCTTCAAGGTGTATGTATGTATGTCTATATATATGTGTGTGTGTGGGTATATATATATATATTCAAAATGTAGAACTCCCGCAACCTCCGAATGGCCAAGAAGGAGAGACGGACCACTTCAGATAATCAAAGCAAGATGTTTTATTCGACCTTGTTATTCCAGCAAGATGATGCGTTTCGGGCGCGAAAGCCCTTGTTCACATGCGATTGCATATGTGAAGTGCGACTGTGCGCAAATGCGCCTATCAGCTTCAAGATTGCCGTCTCGGTGTGAAGGACAAGTCTAGGTGCAGTGACAGTGACGAATTCCGCCCAAGCTAATGATGAAATAAGCTCCCATTCTCTGTGTCAGGGGAATGTGGCAGCTAGAAAGTAGTCACTAGAATGGTGTATGTCCACGCAAGCGTACATGTGGGGAGAATGTACGCCAATCAGCACATAGTAACACAGTGGGCAAAATATTAATACAATAATAGGAAATCTCCACTCACGAAGAGATGCGCGCACTTCACATATGCCCGCATGAGCATTCACTATTTATGTGACCTATTTACAGCTGCCAATTGTGCATTGTCCTTAACGTGGGCTGGGATGGCACGTGCATTAGATGCGCTAATTATCAACTATTTCACCTATATTGTTTATGTACTTACTGATTATGTGTTTTTTACCATTCTAAGATGGCTGCCACTACCAGTGGTATTGTGAGTGAACATTGTCCTTTGTTTATGTTGATTTTCGATCGTGAAACTTTGTCAGTGTCTGTATTACCGTGCACTTTCACAAGTGATCAAGGGTCTCGCCGAAACGCGCTGTGTGGATTAAATCTGGAATTCAAGATTGTTGGTTGCCTTCATTCTTCCCGAGAGTGTACAAGATTGACTTTTTGGTTTAGTACATTGAGCACCGGTACGCTCCACCGGAGTGTACGCCAGCTTTCAAGGGTCCCAGTGTTCCAGTAGGAGCTACTTGCTAATTATATATATATATATATATATATATATATATATATATATATATATATATATATATATATATATATTTCGCTCAAGCTCCTCTCGGTTGGCAAGAAAAGAACAGCAGCACTCAAGGAATCAGGATGCACGGTGATTTATTATTAAGGGGAAAAAAGCACAAGACGCGTTTCGGCATGAGCCTTCGTCAGTGTGTCACTCGTGACAAACAAACAGCAAGTTGATAAAGCTTTGAACAATCATTGACACTGACATAGGACTCAACCCTCACACGCCAATAAAGGTGCCATTTTGGAATGGTGTTATATCCAATACAGGGGTATAGAAATTATAAATTGTCAATTAATTGTGACAGTCAAATATATATATATATATCTCCACGCTCCAACTGCATCTTTGGACAGCGCACTCAAGGACGGGTGCTTCAAACGCGGCGGTGCACCGCGTTAATACAACAGCTCAATCCTTCTCCAAAACAGGTTCCAGGAAAGCACTCGCAGGGCCTGCTGTAATTTTTTTAAGGGTATTGTATTTCATATGCGGAAAGCATGAAAAAACAGACGCGTTTCAGCGATGCCTTAGTTTTATGTTTTTCATAAGGCATCTCCGAAACACGTTTGTTTTTTCATGCTTTCCCCATATGAAATAAAATACCCGTAAAAAATTGCAGCAGGCCCCGCGAGTGCTTTCCTGGAACCTGTATTGGAGTAGGATTGAGCTGTTATATATATATATAATATATATATATATATATATATATATATATATATATATATATATATATATATATATATATATATATATATATGATGTTAAGTATAGTAAACCTGTACTTACCCGTATAGACTTACCTGTACAGTTTTTTGAAACGGCCAAGGAGTTCCTCCCCACTAAGACAATGATCTATCTGCCCGATTTAAATGCTGGTGGACCATAGTTTGACAACAGCAGTGACTACTCCATCGCATGGTCAAACTTCTCCGATGGTCTGACATAGGAAGGGCCATTGGAGATCTAGCGTTATGTCCACCCACCTATTTTAGATGGGTGGAAATATTGCAGTTTTTGAATTCTTGTCACCGCCAGGAAAATCCTGGAGGGCAAGGGCACTGAAAAGTTCTCCATGCCCCCTACAATATGTGAGAAAACTCCCATGGTGAGGGGTACACTGTTTTTTTTAATTTTCGAAAAGGCAATCCTGCTTTGGGATTTTGTTTACGTAAATAAAAATACAAATGGTACGTTTGCCGTGCCAGTCTGTGATATTGACAGAGCCATTCGGCAAAATTACAATGCATTTACAGAAACCACTATTACAGCAGTTTCCTTCAATGCTAGAAATGTCTGCTGGGCCAGCAGGCCTTTCAAGAATAACGTTTAGAAAGGTTAGGCGCAGACTTTCACTAGGAAACGTTCTTCACATCCTGAGCTTATCAGAAAACAATGGTTTTGCCTTTTGAAAAGTTTGAGCTATTGGCATTGTAAATGACAAAATTTGTATTTATGTGTTGGTTTTGAAAACAGATAAATAAATGGCATTGTCATTTACAATGCCAATAGTTTAATCCCCAACCTGCCTTGGATACCTACTTGCCAAAAAAGTGCTTTAACACCCCATTGGGGGTAACAAGCGCTATATAAATGAAAACCACGGACAGCGGGAGGGGGGACGGGCTCACAGACAGCGGGAGGGGGACGGGCTCACGGACAGCGGGAGGGGGGACGGGCACACAGACAGTATGTCGACAACGTTTTTTGATACTTATGTTTAAGAAATACAGTTAAACGTAATTATTACGTTAGTTATGGAAAGAACATTGGCTATGGAAAGAAGCTCGCATTTAAGCCACAGAATGAGAGCTGCCATTCCTAGGAAATAATAAAAATAAAAAGATTAGCCCGAGCATTACTACAATACAAAAAAAGTAATTGGAGGCACAAGGGAACAAGCTACATCCAAGTCGCCATGACAGGGTCTCGGTCTGAAGCTGCAATCCCCGCCCTGTGGGGGGGGGGGGGGGCGGCGCCGACTCACCGGTGGTCCCGAAGATCGGAGCCTCCTCCGGGTTCCACGCAAGACACAACGGACTCGGATGCAGACCCACTGGTGCGCAGCCAGCAGTTATGGCCAGAGAGCAGCACCACCAACAACATGGGCAGCCTAACCACAGGGGCCCCCGGCGTTTCGCCCGACTATCTCCCGCTCATGTAAGAAGCCAGGGATAGATTTCCCCCGCTCCCAAAAGCCAAGGGGGTGGACATTAGGCACCGGCGCGCGGGCAGGCGGGTGGTGCGCGGTTCATCATTCATTGTGTGCAGCATTAGCCGCAGCCGGGGGGGTCCGTAGGGCCCGCCCATGCTGCTGGGGGTGCCGCTGCTGTTCCGCGGGGGGCGGGGAAGGTGTGAGTACATGCCACAGGAGGCGAGGGAGGGGGCACGGGGCTGGTGCCGGTGGCGGGGGCGGGGGGACCATGCGCGAGTACAAGGTGGTGGTGCTGGGCAGCGGCGGTGTGGGCAAGTCCGCGCTGACTGTGCAGTTCGTGACGGGCACCTTCATCAAGAAGTACGACCCCACCGCCGAGGACTTTTACCGCAAAGAGATCGAGGTGGATTCGTCACCCTCGGTGTTGGAAATCGTGGACAAGGCTGGTACCTAGCAGTTCGCCTCCGTGCGCGACCTGTACATAAAAAATGGCCAGGGCTTCATCTTGGTTTTACAGCATGGTGAACCAGCAGAGCTTCCAGGACATCAAACCCATGCGAGACCAGATCCTCCGTGTCAAGCGGTAAGCAGACTGGGGAGCCCAGAGGCCGGAGACACGGACAGCGGGAGGGGGTAGGGGGGGCGGAAACGGGTACACAGACAGCGGGAGGGGGGAGCACTCACCTGGACTTCTTCCGGCGGCGGTCGGCCTGGAGAAATGACCAAAAACAACCTCCGAAGAAAAAAAAAAAAACAACCGCCCACAGCCGCATGACGCACGAAAATGGGCGGGATGAGTAAAAATCGCCGGAACGCCCACGATTCTGCTCGGGGAATGAGTGACGCATCTCTGTTCCAATGGCTAGCCTCCATTTATGGAGCTAGCCAATGGAACAGGGGGCGGTGACCAAGCCACATACTGTTGACATAAGATTTCGCCTGCGCCGAAAAGCTGCGCGGTGCGCAGCTTTCGATAGGCGAAACCTAACAAGGAAAACAATCTGAAGTTGACAGTGCCTGCTGTGCCAAACCTTGCTTAGAAATCTGTTCTGTTACAAACGATTTGCAATGTTTGCTTTATAGACAAGATGTTAAAGGGCCGTAGGGTTGTCAGAGGCACGTCTATCAGTCCGTTCCGGCAGAGAGTAGCTGTATCAGAGGTTTCTAGTCTCACACTGGCAGGGTACTCCTCTAGCAGGGGCGGCTCTAGGCTCATGGCGGCCCTGGGCAGGGGCGTAGGTAGGGGGCCCCAGAAGAGGGGGTCCGGGCGGGGCAGAGCGCAGAGGCCAGTGAAGATGGGGTGGGGGGGGGGGGTGGTGTCAGGGTGTTTGGAAATGGAACAGAGCTGGAGGCCGTCAAATTCCTGCTGGGACCGCCACGCAAATATGTATCCATCCTCAGAGGATTATTATATTAAGGATATATATTGGCGTGATGGCCCCAGGGGGTTGGTGGCCCTGTGCAGGTGCACAGCTTGCACATGCCTAACGCCGCCCCTAGATTGGACACATGGCATGGAACTGTAAGGACTAACACAGGAGGTTACTGCTAGCCCTCAACAAGAGGCTGAGGGAAACATATTTGCCTTAAATGGCTTCCTAGGACCCACGTCCCACCAACTGCACTTTTGATTGTTGCTTCACTCTTGTGGTATATACACGCCACGCTCCCTTGTCCTTGCATGTAGGTTTGCACAATGCAAATATTTTCACAAATGTGTGCACCAGTTTGCGGATCTTTCCGATATGCCACACACCCTGCTGAATTTTCTCCTTTGTCACGGTTTCTTTGGTTTTCTTGGAGAATGCTGTTAAATATGGATGCTGAGCTGGGCAGCTTAAAGTTTCAGATTTTAAAGGGGAAAAATGAACACTTGCTATAGCTTTAGGAAATCCGACTGGCAAAGAATAGTGTAGCTAAAAGACCATCTGGGAGCAAACAATGACCTGTTTTTTTAAAAACGCTAAAACCAAAATTAAATAGAAAGGCCCTTCATTCTGACACTATCCGATGTGCTTGAGAGCAGTCTCCACATATCGGTGGCGCTTTGCAAGAAGGGGAGAATCAGACATCTTGGTTGTGCAGTCCCACATCCTGAGGGCTGCTGGGTGTGTTTGCTTAAATATTATGTTGGTCTGGGAATGTGTGGGTGCCACCAGGGAGGCAGGTTGGAGGGCAGGAGTTGAGGGATGGAGAGCTGTCATAAGCACAAGCTGTCCAGGTGTGGATTTGGCCTGTGCCTGCCTGAGGGAACTTAGGCAGCACCTCTTGGGGCTTACACCACCAGCGTGGACAGCTGGCAGCTGCCCCCATTGGCACCCGGCTACTCATGCGTGGGCCCGCAGAGGAAATGGATGGTCTTAGCAGTTTATGGGAATCCCTGTTACAGACTGGGGTGATGGGAGGCTAAGGAGTGACATAGCAGACATTGAGAAGAAGTGGGGAGATTTTGAGCGACATGGCAGCATATTCACTTTAAGCCTCCTAAGGACTTCACAGGAAGTGACATCACAGGAGCTTTGAGTTTAAGAAGTAAATCACGTATTGCTTTCAACCCTCATGAAATCACGGAAATGTTATACAAGACACTCTCTATTATGTATTAAACCGATAACTTTAAAATGTTACACAAGCATAAAACACAGCCCTGTGAGGCACAATGGAGAGCATACACTCTATGGGCCCTTCATCCAAGTCAGACAAGGATCACGCAGTGGCGTTGCGGTGCGGGGGACGAACTCCAGGCTGGTCAGCCCTCGACTGATGGCTGGTGGTGTGTGTGTGTGCTTGGTGAAAGCGTGCACTGATGGTTGGTGGTGTGTGTGTGCCTGGTGAAAGTGTGCACTGATGGTTGGTGGTGTGTGTGTGCCTGGTGAAAGCGTGCACTGATGGCTGCTGGTGTGTGTGACTGGTGAAAGCGTGCACTGACAGCTAGGGGGGTGTGTGTGCCTGGTGAAAGTGTGCACCAACGGCTGGTGATGTGTGTGTGCCTGGTGAAAGGGTGCACTGACGGCTGGTGGTGTGTGTGTGCCTGGTGAAAACGCGCACTGATGTCTGGTGGTGTGTGCCTGGTGGGAGCGTGCACTAACGGCTGCTGGTGTTTGTGTCCGGTGAAAGCGTGCACTGACGGCTAGTGGCGTTTGTGCACGGTGAAAGCGTGCACTGATGACTGATGGTGTCTGTGCTTGGTGAAAGTGTGCACTGACGGTTGGTTGTGTGTGTGGTTGTATGTGTGCACGCCACGACCGAACCACCGCCCCCCACCGCCACCCTCCGCGCCTGGACCCCGATCAGCACCGAAGACACCATCCGCACGATGAACTCCATCCACTCCGGATCTCCAACAGACCCCTGCCCTCACCACGTCTTCAACAAGGCCGACGCTGTCATCGCACCCCACCTGCGGGACATCATCAACACCTCCTTTGACAGCGCCACCTTCCCGGAGAGCTGGAAGCACGGCGAACTCAGCGCTCTACTCAAGAAACCATCAGCAGACCCTACCGACCTCAAGAACTACCGCCCCATCTCGCTGCTCCCGTTTCCAGCCAAAGTCATCGAGAAGACCGTCAACAAGCAACTGGCCGCCTTCCTCAAGACGAACGGCTCCCTCGACCTCTCGCAGTCTGGCTTCCGGGCCAACCACAGCACCGAGACCGCCCTGATCGCAGCTACAGATGACATCCGAGCCCTGCTCGACAACGGAGAAACAGCGGCCCTCATCCTCCTGGACCTCTCCGCGGCCTTCGACACTGTCTGCCACCGCACCCTAGTACAGCGCCTCAGCAACGTCGGAATCCAGGAGAAGGCACTGGAGTGGATCACCTCCTTCCTCGCCGGAAGAACACAGAGAGTCCGCCTCCCCCCGTTTAGATCGGAAGCCACCGAAGTCATCTGCGGCGTCCCTCAAGGCTCCTCGCTCAGCCCAACTCTCTTCAACGTCTACATGAGCCCCCTCGCAGCCATCGCACGCCAGCACAACCTGAACATCATCTCCTACGCAGACGACACCCAGCTGATCCTCTCCCTCACCAACGACCCCGCCACCGCCAGAGCCAACCTGCACGAAGGGATGACAGACGTAGCCAAATGGATGTTGAACAGCCGCCTGAAACTGAACTCGGACAAGACGGAAGTCCTCATCCTGGGATCCTCACCCTCCGCCTGGGACGACTCCTGGTGGCCCCCCGCCCTGGGCAGCGCACCCAAACCAACTGACCACGCACGCAACCTGGGCTTCATCCTGGACTCCTCCCTCTCCATGACCAGACAAGTCAACGCCGTCTCCTCGTCGTGCTTCAACATCCTGCGAATGCTACGCAAGATCTTCCGATGGATCCCCACCGAAACCAGGAAGACGGTCACCCAGGCCCTCGTCACCAGCCGGCTGGACTACGGCAACTCCCTCTACGCCGGCACCACCGCCAAACTCCAGAAGAGACTCCAGCGGATCCAAAACACCTCAGCACGACTCATCCTGGACATCCCCCGCCGCAGCCACATCTCCGGACACCTGAGAGACCTGCACTGGCTCCCGGTCAACAAGAGAATCACCTTCTGGCTCCTCACCCACGCACACAAAGCCCTACACAACCAAGGACCAGGATACCTCAACAGCCGCCTCAACTTCTACGCTCCCACGCGCCAGCTTCGATCGACCAGCCACGCCCTCGCCGCCGTCCCCCGCATCCGAAGAGCCACCACAGGAGGAAGGGCCTTCTCCTACCTGGCCGCCAAGACTTGGAACTCCCTCCCGACCCACCTCCGCCTGACCCAGGACCACCTCGCCTTCAGGAAGCAGCTCAAGACCTGGCTGTTCGAGCAGTAGCGGACCCCCCGCCCCCAGCGCCTTGAGACCCTCCGGGTGAGTAGTGCGCTATACAAATGTTCTGATTGATTGATTGATTGATTGTTGTATGTGTGGTTGTGTGTGTGGTTGTTTGTGTGGTTGTCTGTCTGTGGTTGTGTGTGTGTTGTGTTTGTGTGTGTGGTTGTGTGTGTTGTGTTTGTGGTTGTGTGTGTTGTGTTTGTGTGTGTGGTTGTGTGTTTTGTGATTGTGTGTGTTGTGTTTGTGCTTATGTGTGTGGCTGTGGTTGTGTGTGTGTGTGGCTTTGTGTGTGTGAGGCGGGTGAGGGGGCAGATAAGCGTAATGTTGTCAGCTCTGAAGAGCACACAGTTTATGCTCATATTCTGAAGCATGTGTTTCCAGACTCCCTGCTCCCCCTTGATGGTCGGTCCGAGTTATACCTTGCATTGCTGTTAAGCCTCAATAAATCCCAGGCACACTTCCGCTTTGCATCTATCGCCACTGGGAAGAATCAGTGTACCAATACATTGATTAATCTGCTGGCTGATGGAGACACTCCTGTGAAATCTAAAGCATTTAATAAAATAACCCTCATATTAGCTCTTAAAGTGACCATCACATTATATCCTCAAATGACCTTCACGTGAGATAATAAAGTGACCCTCCGGTGAGACCAGAGAGTTAGCCTCTTGAGATCCAAGGGTGATTATACCTGAGACGCCAAAGGAAGCTGCTGTGACATGTCCAGGAGCCACCTAAATTACCCAACTGTATTTACAAAAACGACCGAAATGTGAGAAAATAGATGCAAAATAGGTCATGTGTGAGACCCCGACATGCCGCCCCTACGCTGGACTATTACAAAAGTATGCACATCTCTATTTCTGAGCTTTTAAACTCTCCTGACATAGAAATAGTGGTCTAACTAGAACATTATATCTAGGACCACTGGGATTATGTGGCAGTGATGGACCAAAGTATGCCGCTAAATTATATGGCAAGAAAAGGCAAATTATGCGGCATAATGCAACACATTTTGTTATAATAAATATTTTGTCTTTTTTACTCATGGTAACACCATCTGGGCAAAGATTTCACCTTATTAGCAGTACCTGTTTAACACCCAAATGCACCAATAAACAAATGAAAAATAATTAGTCAACTATTGTAAAAGGTCTTCCACTGCGCTTGAACTCATCGTCAAGCTTTAGTGAGCTAGAAGAATACAGCGCTAGGAGAAAGCAGCTGTGTGCAGAGCGAGGCGCTACAGGAGATAGATGTACAGAGAAGGAGAAGAGACGCCTTGTGCGCAGAGCCATCAGGAAGGAAGCGAGGACTCGTGGCATCACCTTACAGTACACTGTTCATTTAATACCGTCCATCAATCAAACACTCACACCCAGTCAAAAGATCTGGGTTTAATCCATCACCGTTCTTTAGCCCACTCTGCCACCCCAGTTCAGACATGGCTATATGCAAATCAGTCTGACCCTGTGCCTCATGGGAACAGTCCAGCCCGAACTGCCAAGCCATGCCTTCCCTGGACCGGAAACAAGCTTCCGAGGACCGGTTTCTGGCATTCCAGCCGTCTTCAGCCCGGCTTGCTTGAATCCAGTGGCAAAGTGAGCAAGGGACTCACGTCTGAGCATATCCTGCCACACTTATGGCGGCGAAAAGCGGTACAAAAGGGGGTGGTGATGGACGGAGCATCTGAATCAATCAAACACTCACACCCAGTCAAAAGATCTGGGTTTAATCACTCACCGTTCTTTAGCCCACTCTGCCACCCCAGTTCAGACATGGCTATATGCAAATCAGTCTGACCCTGTGCCTCATGGGAACAGTCCAGCCCGAACTGCCAAGCCATGCCTTCCCTGGACCGGAAACAAGCTTCCGAGGACCAGTTTCTGGCATTCCAGCCGTCTTCAGCCCGGCTTGTTTGAATCCAGTGGCAAAGTGAGCAAGGGACTCACGTCTGAGCATACCCTGCCATACTTATGGCGGCCAAAAGCGGTACAAAAAGGGGTGGTGATGGACGGAGCATCTGAATCAATCAAACACTCACACCCAGTCAAAAGATGTGGGATTAATCCATCACCGTTCTTTAGCCCACTCTGCCACCCCAGTTCAGACATGGCTATATGCAAATCAGTCTGACCCTGGCTCACTGGTTAGAGGCGGCAGACCCGGAAGCAGAGAACGGCCCGGGACCAGGGTTCAATTCCCGACGCAGCAGGGTCGTGGACCAGGGTCAGCGGACTCGACAATTCTCGCCTCGCCTACTCTAACCAGGGATCACATTCGGCAACTCTGGGCATTAAGCTTGCCTCATCTCTACAACGGCCCCCCACAGACGCCGGGGATGCCTGGTTTCACTTTGGAGATACCCAGAAGGGACCATCTCACAGGGCTAGCCAGGACGGGTTCCCCAGCGGTCTTCAGCGCCGGGATGCTTACGGGCAGCTGTCCGCTTTACAAGTCCAACACATTTACATTTACATTTACCCTGTGCCTCATGGCAGTCCGAGGACCGGTTTCTGGCATTCCAGCCGTCTTCAGCCCGGCTTGCTTGAATCCAGTGGCAGAGCAGAGGCCTGTAGAAAGGTCTGGCACGCTCGGCTCAGCTCCCTGAATACTGGAGATGGGGGGGAGATGCCTGGCTGTGGCTCAGCCCGAGGTCCTGTTGGCACCTCGAGCCCATGACGAGCTGAGCCTCCATGTGGCATTGCCTGCCCCTCTCCCCTTACCCCAGGATGCAGTGTAATGGCCAGACCTGCTGAATTTAGAACTGGGAATCGGGTTCGAGTCACGGAGTCGCTCGACGTCCTATAGTTCTGGACGAATAAGCTAATATTCACAGGACAATAAAAATGAATGTGACCTTGTGTAAGGTAACTGGAATGAATGACGCCCCTTAACAGGAGACACGCCTATCCAATACCTGAGCACGCAGCGATGGTCAGTTATGTGAAGGGGTGCATAGCGCTGAAGGAGGTTACAATGAGTTGAGAGGGGTGAAGGGTGAAATAACTTGCAATACCACCTCCCATCGTTCTGCCCTAACAGCCCCACATAACACCTTAATTTTCTAAAATGTGAGGGACAGTACAGCAGCAAAAAGTGGATTGAAAGGATAACGCCAGCAGCGTGGGTAATGTAATAAAGGGAGTGGCTTAAATAACGTGCAAAAAAAACCAAAATCGTGCTTAGCTAAGTGTGCTTCTCCACTTGTATTTTGGCTGTTTCTGTCATCCCTGTACTCACATCACATGGCTGATGTACGCCCATCCAATACCTGGCCTCTCTGAAGAGAGCACACAGCGATGGTCAGCTATGTGCGAGTGTGTGAAGGGGTGCACAGCGCTGAAGGTTACAATGGGTTGAGAGGGGGTGAAGGGTGAAATAACTTGCAATACCACCTCCCATCGTCCTGCCCTAACAGCCGCACATAACGCCTTAATTTGCTAAAATGTGAGGGACAGTACAGCATCAAAAAGTGGATTGAAAGGATAACGCCAGCAGCGTGGGTAATGTAATAAAGGGAGTGGCTTAAATAACGTGCAACAAAAAAAAACGTGCTTAGCTTAGTGTGCTGCCCTACTTGTATTTTGGCTGTTTCTGTCATTGCATCCAGATATATGATACAAGTAACAGCATACTGACAATAAGTCGGGTCTATTGGCTTTGTCAATGGCTGTTAGTTGCATAAGGTAAATAAGCAGCAACGATGGCTTGGGCTATAGTATGCGGCAGGGTAGGGTATCAAACGAAAAAAAAAGAGAGGCCAAATTATGCGGTATAATGCAGCACATTTGGGTGCATGGGGGGACTAAACAGGCGCAAGCTGCGGATATATAGTGGGAACACAAGTCACTTGGGGGACATTATCTGGCCTGTAGTCACATCACATGGCTGATGTATGCCCATCCAATACCTGGCCTCTCTGAAGAGAGCACGCAGCGATGGTCAGCTATGTGCGAGTGTGTGAAGGGGTGCACAGCGCTGAAGGAGTTTACAATGGGTTGAGAGGGGGTGAATGGTGAAATATCTTGCAATACCACCTACCATCGTCCTGCCCTAACAGCCCCACATAACGCCTTAATTTGCTAAAATGTGAGGGTCAGTACAGCAGCAAAAAGTGGATTGAAAGGATACCGCCAGCAGCGTGGTTAATTATATAATAAAGGGAGTGGCTTAATTTACGTGCAAAAAAAAAGCGTGCTTAGCTTAGTTTGCTGCCACACTTGTATTTTGGCTGTTTCTGTCATTGCATCCAGATATATGATACAACGAGTAGCAGCATACTGCCAATAATTCGGGTCTATTGGCTTTGTCAATGGTTGTTAGTTGCATAAGATAAATAAGCAGCAACAATGGCTTGGGCTATAGTATGCGGCAGGGTTGGGTTTAAAAAATGTTTTTTTTTAAAAAGAGGCCAAATTATGCAGTATAATGCAGCATATTTGGGTGCATGGGAGGACTAAACAGGCTCAAGCTGCGGAAAGATAGTGGGAACACAAGTCACTTGGGGGACATCACCTGGCCTGTAGTCACATCACACGGCTGATGTACGCCCATCCAATACCTGGCCTCTCTGAAGAGAGCACGCAGCGATGGCCAACTTTGTGCGAGTGTGTGAAGGGGTGCACAGCGCTGAAGGTTACAATGGGTTGAGAGGGGGTGAAGGGTGAAATAACTTGCAATACCACCTCCCATCGTCCTGCCCTAACAGCCCCACATAACGCCTTAATTTGCTAAATTGTGAGGGACAGTACAGCAGCAAAAAGTGGATTGAAAGGATAACGCCAGCAGCGCGGGTAAGGTAATAAAGGGAGTGGCTTAAATAACGTGCAAAAAATAAAATCGTGCTTAGCTTAATGTGCTGCCCTACTTGTATTTTGGCTGTTTCTGTCATTGCATCCAGATATATGATACAACAAGTATCAGCATACTGACAATAAGTCGGGTCTATTGGCTTTGTCAATGGTTGTTAGTTGCATAAGATAAATAAGCAGCAACAATGGCTTGGGCTATAGTATGCGGCAGGGTTGGGTTTAAAAAATGTTTTTTTTTAAAGAGAGGCCAAATTATGCGGTATAATGCAGCACATTTGGGTGCATGGGGGGACTAAACAGGCGCAAGCTGCGGAAAGATAGTGGGAACACAAGTCACTTGGGGGAAATTACCTGGCCTGTAGTCCCATCACACAGCTGATGTACACCCATCCAATACCTGGCCTCTCTGAAGAGAGCACGCAGCGATGGTCAGCTATGTGCGTGTGTGTGAAGGGGTGCACAGCGCTGAAGGTTACAATGGGTTGAGAGGGGGTAAAGGGTGAAATAACTTGCAATACCACCTACCATCGTCCTGCCCTAACAGCAACACATAACGCCTTAATTTGCTCAAATGTGAGGGTCAGTACAGCAGCAAAAAGTGGATTGAAGGGATACCGCCAGCAGCGTGGGTAATGATGTAATAAAGGGAGTGGCTTAAATAACGTGCAAAAAAAAAAACGTGCTTAGCTTAGTGTGCTGCCCCACTTGTATTTTGGCTGTCTCTGTCAATTTTTTTTAAACAATTGCAGAGTTTTATATAGCGCAAACTAGACCCGAACCTAATCAGGTATCAGAGCGCTTTACATATTTTCCAGTTACGTTACATGAGGGCACACTTTCATTTTAGGCACGGGGAAATTAAGTGATTTGCCCAGAATCACAGGAGGTTTTGGCGTCGTTACTGAGACTCGAACCCAGATCCCCAGGTCCGAGGTCGAGCGCCCTAGCTGTTAGGCCAACTCCTCCCTCATTGCATCCAGATATATGATACAACGAGTAGCAGCATACTGACAATAATTCGGGTCTATTGGCTTTGTCAATGGTTGTTAGTTGCATAAGATAAATAAGCAGCAACAATGGCTTGGGCTATAGTATGCGGCAGGGTTGGGTTTAAAAAAAGATCTTTTTTAAAAAGAGGCCAAATTATGCAGTATAATGCAGCATATTTGGGTGCATGGGAGGACTAAACAGGCGCAAGCTGCGGAAAGATAGTGGGAACACAAGTCACTTGGGGGACATTACCTGGCCTGTAGTCACATCACATGGCTGATGTACGCCCATACAATACCTGGCCTCTCTGAAGAGAGCACGCAGCGATGGTCAGCTATGTGCGAGTGTGTGAAGGGGTGCACAGCGCTGAAGGTTACAATGGGTTGAGAGGGGGTGAAGGGTGAAATAACTTGCAATACCACCTCCCATCGTCCTGCCCTAACAGCGCCACATAACGTCTTAATTTGCTAAAATGTGAGGGACAGTACAGCAGCAAAAAGTGGATTGAAAGGATAACGCCAGCAGTGTGGGTAATGCAATAAAGGGAGTGGCTTAAAAAAAATTGTGCTTAGCTTAGTGTGCTGCCCCACTTGTATTTTGGCTGTTTCTGTCATTGCATCCAGATATATGATACAATGAGTAGCAGCATACTGACAAAAAGTCGAGTCTATTGGCTTTGTCAATGGTTGTTAGTTGCATAAGATAAATAAGCAGCAACGATGGCTTGGGCAATAGTATGGAGAGTGGGCTAGTACACATGTAATAGAAAAGGGGGAACATTACCTACAGGCTAGTGAGGTGCAAACAACATGCTGCAGGCGGAGGAACTGGAGACATTCTTCAGTAAAGAGGTACACGCAACACCCCCCCCAAAATGAGTGCAGTCCACAAGAACGGGAAAAGGATGCTGGTGACACAAACAACAAGCGATGTGCGCTCTGTGCTGGGGGAGGGGGAGGGACATTAAAGAAAGAGGAGCCTGTGAGAACTCGTGCCGAAAGTTAAAAGAAAAGCGGAGATCAAAGGAAGGGTGGGAGGGACATTGGCGAGGGAGCATATGTCGAGTGGAGATGTAGGTGCTTTAACAATGAGTAAAAAAAAGTTACAAAGTCAATTCTGTTGTAAAGAGCTGTGAAGTAAATGGGTGCGGCTGTGTGTGGGTTTGGGAGGCACAGCATAAGGGGCATGGGGGTGAGGGTGTGTGCTGAAGCACGGTAATCTAAATGCGCGTCCATATGGCAGCAGAGGCGGAGCGCGCGCATGAAGTGGCTGGGAACAACAAAGCGGCCTCAAAATGGTGCGCGCGCCCGGCACACAAGCACTGCGCGCAATCCGCCTGCAGTCTTTGGGAGCATTTTCGAGAGCCCCTTACTATACTCTTGCAAAGCATTGCTAACGTAAAGGCTATAGCGAGACCTAAAAACGGGTTCACTTAAAGCGAAGGGGAAAAAATTGACGTTTAAACTACTGAATCATTTCAGTGTAAAATATGGCTTTGGTAAGTGGAGCTTTGTAACTGGCCTAGTGCTTGAATGGACAAAGTGAAGCCGGGGCCTCCTAGGAGGGGTTGCTGGTCCACCTTTGATGTTTGCACTTTGTGCCACTGCCTGGCCAACTCCGCTGCACACCCACCGCAGCCCTTCCCTTTGCCTGTCTTGAGTGATTTCAGGTGGCAGCAGTTGCCAACAGCTTATGCGGCCTGTGCAATTGCGTATATATGCCCGAGGTTCACACGACTAAACCAGCACAGGCGCCTGGCAACTATCACTTATGCACAAGGTCTGCCTTTAAGCACAAAAAAACAGAGAGTAAAACTTCATGCTTTTTATACAACATATTTTCTGGATTAACTTTAAAGACAGTACTTCATTTGGAGCATTGGCCAGGGGGGGCAGTTTTTGCAAATGTTGAGTCCACCCCCGCTGCTGCAATTTGCCTCCAGGCCACTCCTTTCTGGAGAAAAAACCAAATGCACTTTGGTGTCCTTTTTTAATATTTTTAATTTACTGCTCCAGAATAGACGTCTGCTATTGGGAAATTAAAACAAACTAGCTGCCACAACATAATGCATGCACTCACATGCATAGTGATGCTGGGCTTGCCATAATGTCATGACACACGTTTAATGACACCTGAGCCTATTCCTTCTTGCACTATTTTTTGCTGATGCTGTTCAGCGTTGGAAATAACCATTTTTGTTTTGCTGGATGCTGAATACCATGCCGAACAGCATCAGCATAAAGTATTGACAAAGTCAATAGGTCTGCATTGACAACGCCACAAGACAAGCCTGCTTGTGGGGAACTGGGACTTATTTTTCAACTTCAGATTTTAAACTAGAGCAAGAGAGAAAGGAATGTGAAAAGGAGAATGGCGGTGGAAGCTGTAAGGTAGCAAATCGGCGACAAAGGGAGACAACATAGATAAAAAGAACCTGTAATAGTGAGATAAAGAAACAGGAAGTAGAAGGGGGTGGAAGAAAGAGGCCTGAGATGGAATCGAGACCTGGCAGCCTTGGTATCAGGCCCGGTTCCAGAAATATTTATCTGGATGAACCAAGGGTACATTTGGGTGGGCCAAGAAGGGCCCAATATTTGTCAATTCTGGAGGTAGCCTGCAAGCCCAAGATTTACATCATGTTTTCTTCCAAACAGGCATAATGTGCATCTAAAGAGTTCTTTGAGAGTAAGAGCAGAAGACTATACTCAACAGTTCCAACCCTTATAGTTTACATCAGGCCAGGCTGCATTACAAGCTCCTGGATTCCAAGCAGATTGTAATAGTAGCTCAAGGTTAAGGGGGTTCCTGTTACCACACCTAAGTCATGACATTTCACACTAAGAAGACTGGCTACCTACTCCTTGCAATTTGCCCAAAACCTATTTCTTTGCAGTCTGTGAACTTTGTGGCTACTTATTTTCATGTCATTCGTTTGCCGAATACTTTCATTGATATATAAAATGTAAAAAAAACAGCAACACATTTGGAAAATAAAGAAAGCAGTATTGTTGAAAATGAAGAGCAGTTTTTATGCCTGACAGGTGTAAAACCAGCAACTGCAGTCAAACAGATAACCTTTTATGGATGTATTACACAGAGTGCCCCTGTTACTGAAGGGGCCACAGATGCTTCTGCAGCCCCTTCTTTAATACCGATAGCGCTGACACGCATGTATTGGCAGCACTATATCCAGAGAGCATTTTCTCATTTGATGTGGCGTGACCCCATGCAAACGAGGGAATCATTTTGCCTTCTAGCCCGCCCATATTATGGATGTTGGCACAGAGGCAAATAGGCACAAAACATGGGAAACAAAAGCAATCATCCAGACTAACAGAATACTCCAGCATGGTTGGGTTTTGTACCAGTCTGAACTGAGGGCTCCATAAAGTGCATTTGCTTCTCTTGGGTCATGTCATGTCATGTTTTCTTGGGTTGTAAAGCGCACTCTCACCCGGAGGGTACCCTGGTGCTTAGCAGGTACGAGATTAACAAAACCTAGGGCCTAGTGTGGTTACTCTAAAAGCCAGGTCTTCAGCTTCTTGTGAATTCAAGAATTGAGGAGGAAGCTTGGATGTGTAATGGCACCTCATTTCATGATTAGGAGCAATGTGGGAGAAGGCTCAACCACGGAACTGATTTTCCCTAAACATGAGGTGTGTGCAAATAGGAGTCTTGCTGAGCTGAGGTGTCTGGAAGGTTTGTGAAAGCAAGATGGTATTGCTGAGGTATGCTGTGCCAGAGTGCCTTGAAAGGTTGGGTGAGGAGTTTGAAATGTGCTCATTTGGGTATGGACAGTCAGTGTAGCTACTTGAGTTGAGGTGAGATGTGTGAGTGTCGTGGGAGGTCGGGAGTGATTCTGGCGGATGAGTTCTGGATGTTCCGCAGCCCCTGGTAAGATGCTTGTTTATCCCAGAGGGTATTCTTGTAGTCTATGATGCTAGTGGCAAGAGTGTGGGTGATGATTGTCCATGTGTTGACTGGAAGCCATTTGAACATCTTCCTCAGCATCTTCATTATGTGGAAGCCTAAGGTTAATATGGCGTTGACTGGCTCTTTGATGCTGCGTTTGCAGTCGAGTCTGAAAGTTCTTGGCTTGGGTTATTTAGTTCTGAGGTAAGTCTAGATAATTGGCATTAATGCCACTGTGTGTACATCATCCCACAGTGCATAACCTGTGGTAGCCCTTTATTGAACTCAATTATGATCAGTCCATTGCAAATAGATGTGGTTAGACAAAGTGTATCATCAGGTCCACTGAATTTATGAAGTAGGGAGGACCACATTAAGTGGCAGAGTTCACTAAATTATGCAGGAAGAAAAGGCAAATTATGTGGTATAATGTGGCACCATTTTGTGGCAGTATTATTCCCTTATTTTGTAATTTGTTTAAAACTTGTTAAAACTGTCTGGCCTAGGTTGAACCTTATCAGTACAAGTTTAACATGCAACTATAGCAATAAGCAACTGAAAGGTGAACCTTCAACCTTTGCAAAGGATCTTCAACTGCGCTGCAACATGTATTGCAGCATTTTAAGTAACTTTTGATCCTTTTGTGCTAGAATTATTTTTTGAAGTCTGCAGATTATTCAGCTGATGAGAAATTATGTGGCAAATCCATAATTTTTTGGATAACACCACAGCCATAAAATTGCATAATTCCAGTGGCGCTGACTATAACCTGGGAATGCGTAATGTACTGTAACAAGATATCAGAATGTGAAATGCTCACATTTGTAACTCTGCCATACGGTTAAGAACAAATTCAGCCCAACACAATATCTTAATTGAGATAACACATTATTGTACTTCACCTCAGCCATCTGTCAGAAAAGAGACAGACATGCTTAGTGCCTGATTAAAAAAGTAAATTTACTCTTTTGTGTAAATTGACTATTTTTTTGGGTGTTCATAAACTACACGTTTATTTTTATGAATAGTGATTTTATCAATGTGGACACTCTGCACTTGTGTCAGAGACTGCGCATATAAAAAGTTAGGCCTGTCCTATCTTTGTATGTGCCCAGCTCTCCACCCTGACTGATGCATCTCCTAAGTCATAAAATTACTGTCAGTAAAAATTAAACTAATAGTTCATGAATACAATAAAAACGGTAAACTTACACAAATGTTTAAGTTTACCATACTCTATTAGGCATTGCAATTGCTCATTAATTCTTGGGGGACTTTGAAAATTCCCTCGCCCTGGTGGCTGCAATGAGGCATGCACTGCTACTATCTGAATATTACATTGCATATCCCATCCTTCAGTATATCTTCATGCGTCTTACACAAACTACCAAACATAAACACTCTCAGAACCACCACACCTCCCATAATTGAGGCGCAGAAGGCCATTCACAGGACTAAGCTCTGGTGTCACTGTATCTGCTGAATCATTGGAAGGTAAACGTCTGTCCACACTCTTCCAACTAGAGATGGGGGAACCCACTGAAAGCTCGATTAGGACTTGAGCCTGAAGCCTGACTCTGGCTCAAATTGAGGTCTTCATAAAGAGCCAAGCTTTCATATACCTTCTGCCTGCCACCCGCAATCTACCCAGGATGTGACTGTACGGCAAAAGCTTCCAACTTTGGAACCGAGCAAGCTATGTTTGTGTCTTGGTGTTGGCTCAACATACTGTAATTCTGGGCAAATCTCCAATGCCAAAAAGAAATGAACGTGACCATGTGTAATGTAACTGGTGTTCATGTAAAGTGCTGCAATACCCCCAGGTCGAGTTCACACTGTATAAAACCTGCAGAAAACAGCTCAGAGGTCAAAACAAAGCATTAACATAAAAAAGGGAGACAAATAGATAGCCATTTAGTGGCTGATTTGTACTAAGTGAAAACAAAACCTGGAGAAATTGCAGCTTCCCCACTTACATTGTGTGATCTTGGACAAATATTTTAGTTCAACAAAACTTGTTTTTTTATATGTGTGCATGAAAGGCCATTCAAATACACGAATCAGAAAACGAACTAAACAAAAACCATTTGGCGGTATAAGTGCGGGACTGATCAGTGCTCCCGCAGAGGTGGTGCCGGTGGGCAGAGGGAGTGGAACTGAAGGGCAGGTCAGCTCTCCTACAATTGTAGTTTCAACAGCGAACTGCAGCAGCGTACAGACTGGGAATAGTGTTATTGAGGGTGTGGCAGCCCCAGTGGGCTCAGCAGGGCAGCCAGAATGGATGGCATGCTTAGCCAGTGTGTTGCCTAGGCTTCTCAAGGCAGGCCTGCGTTCCACACCGTTGTTGGGGAGTGCACTGGCAGGGGTAGCGGAGGGTGACCATGTTGAAAGGGCCAAGAGGTTGGTGGCGCATGTGGATGGCATGGGTATGCAGGGACAGGCAGGAGTAACAGGTGTGCCAGCAGTGCAGGGAGCGGTAGTGGCGGGCACCTCACAAATAGGTAGTGGGCCACAGACAGTGCCGGCAGCAGCTGGGCTCCTATCTCCCATAAAAGAAGCTACACCCTCAGGTATATTGTGGCCATTGTCAAGCGTGGGTCTGGGGGATGTGTGTTCAGAGCCTGATTAGTTAGGCAGGCACGTGCATCCATACATTAGGGAGAAGATCTGGAAAGGTGCTTATGTGGATATATGTAAGTTAAATGTAGACACGCCTGACAGAGAGGAGAGCTAACAGTGCACGCAGTGCTCACATTCCAGGGAGTGCCCGGATTGACAATATAAAAAGAGGGTGATAGAGACCAACATGAATTGGGTCAGAGGTTTCTCTGTTTTTCAGGCAATCATGATGGAGAGGTTCTCAACTGTGGGGGGAGGGGCAGTTGGCATACTATCAAAGTAGAAAAGCTTGTGCATGACGAGTTTGGGGTCATGGCTCAAAGGGAACATGACAAGAAATTCAGGTGTATTAAGGCTACTAAACCCACTTTGGGGTGGGATCAGATTGATTTGAATGCTTGGTTGCGCGCTGCATGTATCCGGAGAGGGCGGTGGCCAGCCCTTTTGGATGGGCTTTGGGGCAAACAGTAATTCAGGGGGAGGGGCAAAAAAGGGGCATGCTGGGACTTTATTGTAAAAACTTGCTCCAGCACCCCAGGAACGTGCAAGTTTAAGCACTGTTGCTCTTTCTGTGGCTTGCTCTCATATCCAGAGTCCAAGTGTTTATAGAGGACAAGGGATAGGGGCCCAAAAAACCATGAGTGAAACCCCGCTATAGGTAAAGACCCTCTACCCAGTTAACTGGCAAGCAATGCTGTCCTGGTTGAACATCTGCAGCAATACAATGGCAGCACAGTCATTATATGAGGGATTTAAGAATGGCATCAGGATTCCAGATGAGTGTTGTGTAGGCGTAGCCTATTGCAGAAACTAGCAATCATTAAGGGCTAATTTTAACATTACACCAAAAACAAGAAATATGAGAAAGGGGCCCAAGGGGAATCAGTATTTATAGACCGGCTTATCTTGTCCCCCAACTGAACAATATATTAACACACGGAAGATATCAAGGGTCTTTTGTAGTTATTCACTATGGGCGGTACCTATTTGTAGTATCCAGACTCACACATACCAAGGGGTTATCTAAGAGGTTACAAAAGGAGAGAGAAATGAAAGATCAAAGATAAAGACAACCCATCAGCCCACTCATTGGCGGAACTTCATCATCTGGGTTTTAGTGGAAAGATGGTATCCGCTAGACACTTCCTCAGAAGGATTCTTGAGGATTGCTAGTGTCGGATCAACAGGTCAAACCATCAACACAAAGATGAGAGTTTTTAGGCTGAAGGGGCAAGTTGCAGTGCTCAAAAAGTGTGAAAAGTAAACAAATATAATAGTGATATAAAAATACCTGTTTTGATGTCTAAGAAAACTTTATTGGATGCGACCATCAAAACGGCATTTTTAAAAACAGAGTGAAAATAGTATATAAAGAATTACTATTCATCATGGATTGAAGTTGGTCGACATGTTTCAGCCCCACGGGCTTTCATCAGGACCTATGATGTACACTACTGCAACACTTACCACTTAACGTGATAATCAATATAGATTATGTAGACCTACCAGTTGTGAAGTAGTCTCATATCTTAATTTTCAAACCTCTCCTATGAAACAGGAAATAAAAGAAAATAAGCACATAACGAAGCAGGTATCAGACATGACAGAATCGCTTGTGATGTGTCTATACTAGATGTTTCCATCATATATTCCACTCACCCATTTATGTAGAGGGGAAAAACCTCACCTCGCCTGGCGCTCGCTCAGGACACAGAGGCCACGCACTGGAACAGTAAAAACAAAAACAAAAAAAACGCTATATGTGACATGGAATAATGCCATAATATAACATACAATGGCTCAAAATTGGAAACCAAGGCAGAGAAGCAGGTCCCAGGCCCCGGTGACCCATGGACTTCATCAACATAACAGATTCTAGCATGCTCAAAAGTGGTTATATTTCATGAAGAGAAATGGATGTGAGTATCTAATACATCGCACATCTCTCAAAAGATCATTGGCTGTAAGCAAATATTGCAAAGCGAGGTGTGTTTCAACAGCAAGATCTACAAACAACTAGACCTGCAAGATGGCACACCTCTGAAATATGGAATATGACCTGCCAATAAACACGTCAGCACCGCTATGCATAATGGCCCTCTAGTAACCCAGCTGAACATCTACACACAGCCCGCACTCACCTGTCCGTCGTTACCTCGGTCTGGCATCTGAGCCGAGGGGAAGGTGGCGAGGCTGTGTGTAGCTGGAGGTTATAATACTCGAAAGCGGACCAGAGAGAGAGCCATCTCCTAGAGTTGTTATTGGTGCGATGATTGGCTCTATGTTCACACTGTGACGTTAGAACTGGACTGCCGTCGTGTCACAATGGGACGGCTGTTGTGAATGGTTGGGCCCAAACAGTAAAGGCCCTAAGGGAGCCGGTGTATGAGTTAACACCGCTCATCCTCAAAAGCGTGCTCCGATTGGTGGCCTGGACCGGATCAGTCTAGCTTTCATGCTTAACAGTGTCGATTTTTTCGAGGACCTGTGGCGGACCCCGATGGAGACCACACAGTTTTGTATTGGAGGATGCTGATTGGTCGTGCTCAGGACCGGAAATGCAAGTACACCGGAAATGAATACGCCGGAAAGTAAACAAGGAGCGCTCTTCAGTATATCGCCCAGCTCTTATGCATAGTTATACTATTGTTGTTGGCAATGTGAGACAGTGGAACCGTCTAGATTTTTCATAACTTTTTGGCATGAAATTGCGGGCCAGACGAAAAGAAAAAGTCTGGCGGCCCTCATGGTGAGAAAATGAGACGTTAACCGGGTTGCTTGTTTGTTGCGCCTGATGGTGCTTTTATGTTCCTGTATTCTCAATTTAATCTTCCTCGTTGTCATGCCTATTTAGCGAAGGGTACAAGGGCAGGTAATCTGATAGATAACCCTTTCGCTATTGCAATTGGTATGTTGTTTTAACAACCAAGGGCGTACTGTACCAATGTCAACCGCCAATGTTTTCTTAGTCTGAGGACACACCGAGCAATTGCCACAAGGGTGATGTCCTTGTACCGGGGGAAGATTCCACAGTGTCGGTGTCGTGTCTTGGATGGTGTGTCTGGGTCTGGTATGAACCAATTCGTCTCTCAAATTGGCACTCCTTTTGAAAGAAAAAAGTGGCAATGGAATATTATCGCCTGCACTGTTCAGAATCCGCCATTTTTGTCTAATGATCTTCTGGATTGTTGATGATACAGTACTGAATGTAGTGACACATGCTAATCTGTTGAGAGGGGGTTTCTCAACAGGTGGTGCAAGTAGTGCCTCTCGGTGGTTGTTGGAGGCCCTTTTACACGATTTTTTGATCAGCAGGCTAGGGTAGAGACGTTGCTTTAGCTTGTTGGATAGGTCTCTAGCTTGGATTTGAAAGTCAGGTTTTTCGGAACAATTCCTTCGAACCCTGAGAAACTGCCCAAAGGGTAAATTTTCCCGCAACAAACAAGCAACCCGGTTAATGTCTCATTTTCTCACCATGAAACATTCTGCAGATGAGTTGGAATGGCTAGTTTTGGAACAGCCATTCATACCCCCGCATGTGAGCGACATTTCTCATTTTTTGCTCAAAAAAGAACAAAAATGGATTTTCAAACTTCAATGTGATGTCAGGGGTTAAACGACGAAATTCCGTGGTTACAGTTATAAGGACTGATCCCATTCTACTAAGAACTGAAGTTCTCAAGAATCACTTTCACTTTATAGGTTTACCTTTAGACAGACTGTCCCAAGTGATTTCGGTGGTGGTGAACGTTATCTCACTTACCTCACACCATCCCGTGTTCACAATACACTCTTCAACAAGCCGTGAACAAGCCCCGTGAGTGTGACAATGTCTAAAGAAAAATCAATATATTTTTTAAGGCACCATGATAGATCTGAAAAAATTATTGTGTAAAAATCATTGTGTTAGAGTAGGTGTAGATGTCTGCTCAATAACAGCTTATGTGGGCACACTATACCGTGCTCTCTATGCGCTTGGTGGCCAGTGTACCTTTTAATTTATAATCAGCCCGTTTTTTTGTTACGGGCGGCACCGGCCCCTGTTTTCACAGGTGGATACGATATTGAGGGCCGCCAGACTTTTTCTTTTCGTCTGGCCTGCGATTTCATGCCAAAAAGTTATGAAAAATCTAGACGGTTCCACTGTCTCACATTGCCAACAACAAAAGTATAACTATGCATAAGAGCTGGGCGATATACTGAAGAGCGCTCCTTGTTTACTTTCCGGCGTATTTATTTCCGGTGTACTTGCATTTCTGGTCCTGAGCACGACCAATCAGCATCCTCCAATACAAAACTGTGTGGTCTCCATCACGGTCCGCCACAGGTCCTCGAAAAAATCGACACTGTTAAGCATGAAAGCTAGACTGCTCCGGCCCAGGCCACCAATCGGAGCACGCTTTTGAGGATGAGCGGTGTTAACTCATACACCGGCTCCCATAGGGCCTTTACTGTTTGGGCCCAACCATTCACAACAGCCGTCCCATTGTGACACGACGGCAGTCCAGTTCTAACGTCACAGTGTGAACATAGAGCCAATCATCGCACCAATAACAGCCCTAGGAGATGGCTCTCTCTCTGGTCCGCTTTCGAGTATTATAACCTCCAGCTACACACAGCCTCGCCACCTTCCCCTCGGCTCAGATGCCAGACCGAGGTAACGACGGACAGGTGAGTGCGGGCTGTGTGTAGATTTTCAGCTGGGTTACTAGAGGGCCATTATGCATAGCGGTGCTGACGTGTTTATTGGCAGGTCATATTCCATATTTCAGAGGTGTGCCATCTTGCAGGTCTAGTTGTTTGTAGATCTTGCTGTTGAAACACACCCCGCTTTGCAATATTTGCTTACAGCCAATGATCTTTTGAGAGATGTGCAATGTATTAGATACTCACATCCATTTCTCTTCATGAAATATAACCACTTTTGAGCATGCTAGAATCTGTTATGTTGATGAAGTCCATGGGTCACCGGGGCCTGGGACCTGCTTCTCTGCCTTGGTTTCCAATTTTGAGCCATTGTATGTTATATTATGGCATTATTCCATGTCACATATAGCGTTTTTTTGTTTTTGTTTTTACTGTTCCAGTGCGTGGCCTCTGTGTCCTGAGCGAGCGCCAGGCGAGGTGAGGTTTTTCCCCCCTACATAAATGGGTGAGTGGAATATATGATGGAAACATCTAGTATAGACACATCACAAGCGATTCTGTCATGTCTGATACCTGCTTCGTTATGTGCTTATTTTCTTTTGTTTCCTGTTTCATAGGAGAGGTTTGAAAATTAAGATATGAGACTACTTCACAACTGGTAGGTCTACATAATCTATATTGATTATCACGTTAAGTGGTAAGTGTTGCAGTAGTGTACATCATAGGTCCTGATGAAAGCCCGTGGGGCTGAAACATGTCGACCAACTTCAATCCATGATGAATAGTAATTCTTTATATACTATTTTCACTCTGTTTTTAAACATGCCGTTTTGATGGTCGCATCCAATAAAGTTTTCTTAGACATCAAAACAGGTATTTTTATATCACTATTATATTTGTTTACTTTTCACACTTTTTGAGCACTGCAACTTGCCCCTTCAGCCTAAAAACTCTCATCTTTGTGTTGATGGTTTGACCTGTTGATCCGACACTAGCAATCCTCAAGAATCCTTCTGAGGAAGTGTCTAGCGGATACCATCTTTCCACTAAAACCCAGATGATGAAGTTCCGCCAATGAGTGGGCTGATGGGTTTCTTGTCTTTATCTTTGATCTTTCATTTCTCTCTCCTTTGTAACCTCTTAGATAACCCCTTGGTATGTGTGAGTCTGGATACTACAAATAGGTACCGACCATAGTGAATAACTACAAAAGACCCTTGATATCTTCCGTGTGCTAATTTTAACATTGCCAGAAATTGGATTATGAAAGGAAAAAAACTTGAGAAGAGAAGGGCCTTTTGATTCCCCCTCCTTTTGAGAATTTTCGGTGTTCACCTTTGGGAATAGTTCCAAAAAAAGACCCGGGGGAGTACCGTTTGAACCATAACCTTTCAGCACCTAGGGGGCAGTCGGTCAATGAGGCTATCGATGGGATATTGTGATCAGTTAAGTATGCCTCGCTAGACCAGTACTTTGCAATGCTCCAGGAGTTGGGATCTTGGACCTTGCTGGCAAAAGTAGATATAGAGTCCGCTTTTCGGCTGCTTCTGGTTCACCCAGAGGATTTTCATTTGTCGGGTTTCCAAATTGAGGGTGTGTCTATTTTGATAAATGTACGCCAATGGGCTGCTCACTCTCCTGTGCTTACTTTGAAAGGTTAAGTACCTTCTTGGAATGGGTATTTAGAAGGAGATCAGGACACCATAAGGCAATCCATTATTTGGATGACTTCCTGTTCTTGGAGCGCTTGGCACAGATGACTGTGGGAGGGCTTTGCAGTGCTTCCAGGAATTGATGGGTGTATTCAGGGTGCCACTGGCACAGGCAAAGACCTGTGGACCAGCAACCACAATAGAATTCCTGTCCATAGAATTGGATTTCAGGGCAGGGGTATACAGGCTCCCACTGGAGAAGCTCAGAGCTTTCACAAAGGCATTAGTAGAATGCCTGAAAACTTCAAAGGTGATGCTGCATCAGTTACAGGTGGTGTTTGGGCAGCTGAATTTTGCACTCCACTTTATACCCATGGGCCGCCCATTTTCTAGGTCTACTGCGCAGGCCTTGTCTGGTCTGAAGTTAAAGCACCACCATACCAGGCTGACAAGTGAGGTTAGCCAGGACAAGATAATATGGGAAGCATTTCTGAGGGGCTTCAATGGGGCAGTGGTATGTCCAAGCCCTGCAAAGACCAATAAGGCGTTGGGTCTCTTTACAGATGCTGCAGGCAGCACAGGCTTTGGGGCAATTTTAGGGACAGCTTGGTGCGCGCAGTGATGGCCAAGAACCTGGGTAGGATCTGGGCTGGTGGTGAACATTGGTTACCTTGAGCTTTTTCCCATTTTGGTGACCCTTAAGATATGGCCAGAGCAGTTCCGCAACCAATCAATGGTATTCTGGTCAGATAACAGGACAGTGGTGGTGTGCATTAACCAACAAGCTAAGTTGCCAGGTATAAAACGATCCTGAGATTATTGAAAGAAATCATTCTGCTATGCTTGAGACTAAATGTTGACTTCAGATCTAAACATGTACCTGGTGTATTGAACAATGCAGCAGATGCCGTATCTCGTTTTAAGATGCAGGTTTTCAGGTCTAACCACCCAGAAGCAGAGAAGTTCCCCTAACCGTTCTCGGAACATCTACGGCAGCTTGGTGTCCCAGTCCACCAGACCTCGTGGTGGCCAGCTTAGTGCCTAGGACAACACATGTATTTGAGGGGGCATAATGTGCATATCACAGGTTCCAGAAAGTACACGGAGTGGGAGGATGGTTTTCACATGAGTCGGAGATTTAATTCATGGGATACCTGTGTCCTATTCCAAGCGACACATCGTGGCAATTTCATTTTTTGCATAGATGCTGGGTTACACAGATAGGACAAAAACATTCCCGGTGCAGAGGGCTCTGAGGAACTGGCAGCGCTTGGAGGGGTGTGGACAGGCCTCCAGGCGCCCTATAGACACAGCAAAAGGGCAAAGATCATGGCCTGTGTTGACAGGGTATATAGATCGTCCGATGAAGTTCACCTTTTAGGGTAGCATTCTCCCTGGCATTTTATGGGTCATTGAGGGTGAGCAAGCTGGTATCAAAGAACAAAAAAGATCTGAAGGGTGGTCTGCAAGAAACAGACATCCAGTATCCAAATAGCTCACTGGCCTTAACCATTAACCATTCTAAGACCAACCAAATGGTTAGAGGGGCTCACTTTGAGAAAGTGCCATCTTTCTTGCATTGGTATGCCCCCACTTTTTTCTGACTGCTGATGTGCTTTGACTGAGTGTGCCCTGGGCTCCTGCCAACCAAGTACCCAGGGCCTGTGTTCCTTGCCTAAAACTGTGTTGAAACTAAAACCCAATTGGCATCTCTGGCCACCTGTCAGCCCCTAGTAAATGATGCCCTAGGTACCCAGGGCAAGGTGACCAGAGAAGACCCCTAAGGGCTGCAGCACTTATTGTGCCTCCCTTAGGGGCCCTGTACCCTCTCACCCACACACTGCTTTTGCAGGCTGAGTGCCTAAGTACAGAACTGAACAAAGAGTCGAAATGGCACACATCCCTGTGTGCCATGCCCACAAACCCACTGCCCTGGCATACATCAGTCACCCCTCTAGTTGGGTGCCCTATGCCAGTGATGTGGGCACAGGTGCATGAGCCCTGTGCCCCTACAGTTCCTAGGGCCATTCCTGTGCACCGTAAGTGCAGTGATGCCATTAAGAGTATATGGTGCTGGGAGGTCGACATTACGAGCTCCACAACACCATAATGGCTACACTGAAGACAGACAAGTTTGGTATCAAACTTCTCAGCACATTCAATCCACACTGATGCCAGTGTGGGATTTAATGAAAAATGCACCACAGAGGGCATCTTAGAGATGCCCCCTGAAACCTAACCACAATCCACGTCTGGACTGAGAGGCTGCCTAGGCTGCCCCACAGCAGACATGTTGCTGGACCCCTGGGTGGAGAGGCCCCCGCTCTCCTGGGCCTGCAACGATGCACATCCTGGGCGAGGTGCTAGGTCTCCTCCCCCAGAATGGGCAGGGGGAAGCCTCAAAGGCCTGCCGCCTCTGTGAGCTTCTCCAGACCATTTGCTGTACCCAGCAACTGGTCCCCACCAGTCCTGACCCCCACTCTGGCGGGAAGACTGGCAGGAAAAACTAAGTCAGGAAGGGGGTGTGCCTGCCTGTGCCAACCGCACGCCTAAGGTGGGGGAGACGAGGTGAAGCACGACCCCGGGCCTCGGCCATCTTGAAGATGGGGAGCCCTACCCAATCACAGCTAGACTCCTGCCCCCCTCCCACAGGAGAGGAGCAGGCTAGGAGGTGTACCCACCCCAGGACAGGGACCTACTGGTCCCTGCCCTTGCCCTACCTGTAACGTCCCTAATTCAGTATTTAGGGGCTCCCTGAACCTTCCTTCCTCAGATCCCGATACGAAAAGAAGAAAGAAGATCAAGAGGAGGAAGACCCGCCGTGCAGCTACTAACAACAGGACGACCACAACTGACTTGGCCCCAGCCCTACCGGCCTGTCGATCCTGGAACCTGCTCCTGCCCAAACTCCGGCGACTCCAGCGGACAGCAACCTTGGGACACCCAGAGGACCTGCCTGCCTTGACACTCTTAAAGACTGGGACTCCCATCGGCAGAGGCTCTGCTGCAACAACACCCCTGGTGCAAGCCCGAAAGCTCCGGACCAGCCCACTCTGCACCTGCCGAGCCCGGCCTGTGCCCTAGTGATTCAAGACCCTGAGGACGTCCCCCCGGCGACTAGGACCCGAAGTCTAGTGCCCAAGGACCCTCCGTGACGAATCAGACGACGCCTGCCGACTCAGAACCAGGGGCCCCTCCAACCACGACCAGCCGAGGGTAAGCTTTCCCGACACCTAAAGACACCCCTGCACCCGGCGCCCTACAGCCCCCTGTGCCTTCCTTTGGGATACCTACCTGTGCTCCAAGATCCCAACTTACCTCTCGAAGTGGTGGTCGCCCCTGAAGAGTCTCCGTCCCCGAGCCTGCAGCCTTTGTTCGCTTGTGACCTTTCCCATTGAACAACATGGAGCGCCCGACGGCTCAAAAGCACCCTGTACCCAGCCGCCCGAGTGCCGCTGGCCTTGCCACCTTCGTCCTAACCTACTTACCCATTTGCCCCGAGCAAGTGACCAGGAGCTCAGCTCCCACAGCCGCGTGGCCTGCTAGCCAGCAGCCATCAACCGGAGGCCCCCTGCCTCTCATTGGATAACATTGGGCCCAACTACCTCTGCACCCGTCCGCCCCTGTGCCGCTGAGGGTGAACCAACTGTACCTACCTGACCCTGGGGGGCCTCTTAGTCTATGCCCAGAACCTTAACTTCACCAGCCGAGTACTCACCTGGAAACCGGTAACTCACTTACCTGCCATTGGATCACATTGACTGTCTACTTTTGATAACTTGAAATATTCCTATAAAATCAGCTGAGTAACGAATTCCGAAGTACTCAACTGTGATCAGGAGAGTTGCCAATACTGTACCTTGTAGCCCTGTATTGAACCACAAAAGTAATCCTTACCGGGTTTACTAGTAATCTGTATTTTCTCCATAGGAATCCATTGTCTGCTTTTCTATGAAATTTCTTCTGTCTACTTTTGAAAACTTGAAATATTCTTTAAAAATCATACGAAATACTGAAACGTAATTACTTACCTGTTTTAAATTGAGACCCCAGTGCTGGACCCAAGAGCCTGTGACCTCAATTTTCTCCCATTGGATAACATTGCCAGATTTCTGTTGAAAAGTTTGTAAGTGTGAACTTTTAAAATAGCTTTATATTCCTGAAAAATCACTGCAATAACTAAAACATTCTTACTAAATTGTTTTCAGCTTAGACCCCAGGACTAAATCTAGGATCCAGTCCTGGAACTACCAAAGTAATCTACAAAGTAATCAACCGTGTTTATATAGGAAAACCCATTGAGCTCAATGCTAAATTGTGTGTAGAATTGTGTTGCCTGCTGCAACCCCTGTACCTAGTGTGTTTACAAAGTGTATTGCCTTTCTGCAAAATACTCATCTGAGACCTCTCATATTGAGAACAGTATATTTTGATACCCGTTGGTTCTAGAAATAAAACAACTATATCTTTGATAAAATCAATTGGCCTGGAGTTCCGTCTTTGAGTGTGTGAAACCCTTTGCTGACTGAGTGTGTACAACAAATGCTTTACACTGTCCTCTGGTACTGCCTTACTGCTCGACCAAGCTACCACTTTAGAGAGTAAGGTCACACCTGACTTTAACCTCTGTTATACCTCTGCGGTTTGTGGACTCTATACACACTGTACCTTATTCTGTTACAGTATATATAGAGCCACTTTCTCAAACTCACATATTGCTGCACCGAGCCCCAGGGAATGTCTGTTGTCCGCTGGGGAACCTGGTAGACTTTATGGCTCACAGGGTGCAAGGGACTGGAGGCCCTCTTTTGGTACATGAAGGTGGGATGCTTCTCACAAGGTTCCAATTCATCAGAGTGCTCAGCAGGACTCTGGGATCAGCAGGTTTAGATCCTGCAGAATATAGTTCCCATTTATTTCGGATTGGCACAGCTACTGCTTCCGCATTTATGGGGTTGGCAGGACAGACAGTTCAAAGGATAGGCTGACGGAAGTCTGACTGCTACAGTGCTATGTGAGATTGAACATGTTGTGAATGCCACATGTTTTCCCATTCCTTACCACATTCTCCTGTCAACACAGGCGGAGGAGAGGTAAGGGGAGGCAGCAGCTGGATACTTCATTGCTTCTGGTCTATGCTAGAGCAAGAGGTGTTACAGATGTGACGGTGTTGGGCCACTACTATGTGAGGTGCACAAAACGATTTTATTCTGCAGGCTACTACACTTCAGGAGCAAGGAAATATGGATATCAGCTGAGTTTCTGAGGTCAGGTGGGGCTGCGTGTGGCCCACTGGAGAACTGCATTGGACAGAATGTTGCCCCAGAAGCTTATGCTTCCAGGGGTGATAATTGTCCATATGGGAGGCAATGATTTGACAGACCTAGGCCGGAGAGACTTGTTTGATTTGATTGTCTCTGAAATGTGTTGGCTTGGAAAGAAATTTCTGAAGGGCCATAATTGTGTGGTCCAATATTGTTCTGAGGTTGAGTTGGAGAGGTGGTAAGTCAGGAAGAGCGATGAATGAGTCGGTAAAAAGGTTGAACTGGAAGGTGGGTAAGTTGTTCAGGACTGTCCGGTTGTCAGCCATACCTTATGGGTGCTTCAATGGGGAGTGTTTTCTATTACAGGATGGAGTGCACCTGTCAAAAGAAGCTAAAGCAATGTTTCTGGAAAACTTGCTGGCCTGGCCAGGCCAGCGTGCAACATCAGTGTCGGGGGTCGGTGAAGTATGCTGGCCTGTGATGCGTGAGGTAAAGATTGGGGGGCACTTCAGGTCCTTTATGCCATCCTTTTTTACACCAAATTTAACATCTTCATCTCTGGACCCTCCAAGGGGTGCTGCCACCAATTTGAAAGGAGGTGGCAGGGGCGCGGGGGGTTCTAGGTGGACCCTGACACGCGGTCCTTACCTATCAACCACCCACGCAGGCGCATTTGGGCACAACCTAGCACTGGCCCTTGAGGGACGAGGAACCTGGGTGTAGGGGTTGCCCGCAGTAGGTATCCTAAGGGCAGCCGGGCCCCCTGCACAAGAACTTCAGAGGTGGGAGGCCTCCCAGTATGGATGGGAGAGGGAAGGAGGGGCCCTCACATAAGGAGGGCCCCAGTTTTTTTAGGAAGAGCAGGGGTAAAAAGAAAGGGGCACAGATTCAGTTTTGATCTCACTCGGAACGGTTATGGAATGTTTTGTTGGATGCACAGGAACAGACTAGTTATGGTTAGATTATCCCATGTACTAGACTCTCTGTTAAGGCTAGGTCTCACTTGTAAACAAGAAGTAAATAATGTGGCTACTGTGTAAAAAAATATATGAACATGTTTTTTGTGTGTGAAATAAATACGGCCATGGGTTCTAAGACCCCTAACCCAAAGAAATAAGAAATTGGTTCATTACATAGTTGTGACATTGGTGTGTTTAGGTAATGGTAAGTATCCATGGGTCATCGGCGACTCCCTGGCCATATGGCTTGGCACTCTCTCTGTTAATTTGTTGGCTCGCCCACCACTGTCCCAACACAAACTGCCCTGCAGTTTTAAAAACTGGGGAAAAAACATTACAACGTTCCGACCTTGAGATACAGGATGCACTTAACAGGTGCCTTCTGATCTCTTCTGCTATGACTGGGTGGGCCAAAGTTCATGTTTGGGTGGGCCTGCCCACCAGCCCCCCTGCTAGAGCACGGCCTGCTTGGTATTCAGAAACACTGGCATTCTACAGCACTTTTTCGATCCTGCGCTTAAAAAGAAAAAAAATGAAGCACTGAAGCTTGCCCATGTTTATCAGACTCTCAAGGTAAACCACGGAGCCGGCCTCGAGGGGCAGCCACAGTTTGTCACTCTGCCAACCCACCGAGCCCGCAAGTCCTTCGAACGCCTCTCTACCACTCCCTCCATTTTAATCCGCCCGTCCAAACCAATTTGCGTTCACAAAGACAGCTTGCAGGTGCTAATCCTCTACAAATTGATTTCCAAGTGAATATTTATTGAGGTCTGAAAAGTGCATTACGTATAAATTGATTAGCTCGTTAATTGGCTGTTGATTGTCACAGCGACTGATGTATAATTTGGGAGATAGCTGGAAGGGACGCTCAACACCTAATGCATGGGTGAGTTAGACCCGCAAACAAGGCACCCGCGGCAAGCTAATGCGATCACTGTCACAACATGCAAAGTAAGCGTCTGCCTGGAAAAACAGCTTTAACAATTATTTCCTGTTGGTTGTCTGCTTTGGTTTTAATTTTACTCTACTTTTTGACGAATCACGTTTAAAAGAACAAAAAAAAACATGACGGGGCAGTCAGCACGCGACCTTCGTTAGTCCAATCCTTTCGAATACTTACATCATTTATTTGCTCCTAGAATCCTGCGTCAGTCCTTCGACTGGACTCCCGCTGTTGGAGCATTTTAGAAGGAGTTTATTAAAGTGCGATGCGCCCGGACCAGCGGATTAAAAAAAAGTGTCTCCTTCGTGTTGATGGAAAATATACAGGATGAGGAGTTATGCTCCACAGTGTTGCTGTGTGTTGTTGTACCTGTTCTGTCTGTGATGAGGGGATTTTAAGTTTAAGTTTATTTTATTCATGTTCGATTAATTAAAATCATCACTTGTACGGATCCATATGGTACAATTACATGTGATGAGGGGAGGCTTTTACTACTGCTCTCTGAGCCGCAAGGTTGAATTGGAACCAAAGCAATGCCTGGGCACCGCATAAAAGAGCCTTTATAAGTAAATAAAAAAAATTGCTTGGTTCGTGGTAGGGAGCTTATTTGAGGATACATTAGTGGCAAAGAAAACATGTTAAACTTGTAGGGCCAGTAACACTGGCAAAGAACGGAAACGCTATTGTTCAACAGTAGCTAAAATTTAGAGGATGCCTGACAGATTCCGTTCAGTCTATAAAACTTCATCGTCTAAGGTCTCTTATTCAGCCTCTCACCCACAGATCCTGCCCACAGTCTTTTGACACTCCAAATAGTGCTTTGCATTCTAGTCTTCCTGGTTTTTTGAGGTCGCTGGGCGGAAGCTTGGCAGTTGGATGGCCGCCATCGAGACCGCTCCCGCCGATACTGCCACCACTGCAGGGCCAATACTGCCACCGCTGCCAGCACTCTCGACCAAAGTGCACGATACATACCTAGGGCCCCATTAGGATGACGGGCGGCCTTTGTCCGCCCGCCATCCCGTCGTGAAAATGGACCGCCCGCCATAAGGGCGGGGGACCCGTGGGTGCTATTAGGATGCGGCCGCCACTGTCATCCCTAACATTGTGGCGGGCGGTGCACTCAGCACCGCCCGTCACAATGTTAGGGAGGCATGTTGTGCACTTCCATGCACAACAAGGCAGGCACCGCGCGGTGCCTGCCATGTTGTGCATGGAACTGCAGGGGGGTACCATAGGTATCCCTCATGTGCACCCCCCACCCCCCGGAGTCCTTCGGGCCCACAACGGGCCCACCTAGCAGACTCCGCATGCCTTGCCGCCACGGAAAGGCATTCCTAAATGCACATTGTAATATGGCTGGCGGTGTCAAACAGACACCGCCACCATATTGCAGCCTTTTCCGCCCAGTCGCAAGGCGACCGGGGCAGAAATGTGGTGGACGGTCTTTCCGTCCGCCGCGCACCCCCCAGACATAATGATATGGCGGGGAGGTCTTTTCAACAGGGATGGCGGGCGGATTGCCTCCGCCGGGCGGGCGGTGACCACCGCCGGCCCGGCGGGGGAAATCCACCTGCCATCCTAATGGGGCCCCTAGTCGGGGAGCCTGCGCAGGCCAGTCACGCCAGGCCCACTCGGTCGGGGCAGAGATTGTGAGGCCACGTGGTTGGTGGCAGGGCCGGCCGGCCGTGGTCAGACCACAACATAAGTTGCGAGCAAGCAGGAGCCAGGAAATCCGGGTAGAACACCAAGACAAGGAGCAACACTGCTCAAACATCACCTGGAGTGCTTATAGCCGAAGTGCATGACGCCTGCGCACAAGTGAAAAATTCACAGGTAGGAGGGTTAGGTGCAGGCAAGCTGAAGAGGCCTTTAGACAGAAGGAGTTTTTTTCAACACTGGGGGATATAGCTATGGAAGATGGAACCACTACTATACCCCGGTCCACTACTCCCCACAGTCATGTCTGTCAAGAACTCAAGCCCAAAAAGGCGGTGACCATCTAAAAACTGGCTGTAACGAATCCTATCATGTTTGGTATCAAACATGTTGGAATCATACCTCCACACCGTAAACGGTGTAGAAGGTAGGATTCCATGCATCATAAAGATCCTTTAGGAGGCTCTCGGTGCTCCTGGTACCAGTCTTCCAGACCCCGACAGCAAGCTAGGGCTGCTGTCGGCCAGAGACATGTTTCTGCTCTCCTGCTGCTGAGCCAAGCTCGTGCAGGGGAAGGCAGAACAATATGTATCCTGTCACAGGGAGGTGTGACCACCTCCCAGACAGGATTTAGAGTATTGGGGCAGGGTGGGGGCACTTGCCAGTGCCACACAGTCTGTGTGCAGGGCACACTGGGGGACCGATTCTGATCCTGGATTTTTATTTTCCATACAAATAGGATTTGTATTGTTTTCCATACAAATTGTAAAAGTCCCTTCCAACCCGTGTAGTATGATTCGTACAGGAAAAATACATACAGATCGGCCCGATCCTTACAAATCGGATCGAGAAAAGCTGTACGACACGGACTTGTAAAAAAGACCATACAATTTGTAAAAAGGCTGTTCAACCCGTCAAGTACGATTCGTACCGGGTTGTCAGCATACGATTTGTATGGAAAATGGCCTGTATATGGGGAATGACTCGTACCGGGCAACGAAGCGAACCCCTATACGCCTCGTACCCTGGTAAGACTCGTTCTGGGGGCACGACTGATACCGGGGTACGGGTCGTATAGGGGTATGAGGCATACCGGGGTCCCCCCACATGCGAGGCGTGTGTATGGTGCGTACCCCAACATCGCACATGTACGCACCGTACGTACGCGATTTTGGGGTACGGTGCGTACAAATGCGATTTTGGGGTACGGTGCATACATACGCGCTTTTAGGTACGGAGCGTACATACGCGATTTTGGGGTACGGTGCGTACATACGCGATTTTGAGGTACGGTGCGTACATACGCGATTTTGGGGTACGGTGCGTACGTACGCGATTTTGGGGTACGGTGCTTGTACCGTGCGTACACGGCCAGTACCCCTTCATCGCGTATGTACGCACCGTACCCCACTTTCCGTGTCATCCATACGCACCGTACATACGCACCGTACCCCTGTATTCATAGGGTGTACGACGCGTACATGAGGGGGTCTGTCTCGTACTGTTTTCGGGGCGTACAAGGTTTTTCCGGCACTTTTTGGCTCTTGTAAAAAAAGAGCCGTACGGAGTGCCGTTTGTACGAATCGTACTTGCCGGGTTGTAAACTGCTGCCGGGAATACATGGGAACGTCGCGTACAGAGCAATCCGAATCGGAATCGCTTGTATATACGAGTTGTATGGTCTTTTTTACAATTTGCATGGAGTGCGTCTATTTGTACGGATCGTACTTCCTAGGTTGTAGGGGCCTCCTTACAAGTACGAGTTGTATGGGGAAAACTCTCCATACCACGATTTGTACAGCGTTTTTCCAGGATCGGAATCGGCCCCCGGGTGTCCTCCATGCATAGTACAGCTCAAACCAGTTCAGGGAGCCATTGGCTCCCGCTCGACTACGAAACTGGACAATGGACAGGGGAGTATCCTCCCCCTTGTCCAGCCGCTCCTTAGGGAGGAACCCCTGAATCGGCCCAACCCTTTCCTTAGGGTATTTAAGGGCTTACCTGTGGGTGGGTCTCTAGATTCGTAGTGGGACAAGATACATTTCAGATACCACTACTTCTTCAACCGTCTGGGCACTCTGGACGTCTATGGACTTCGCTCTGGGCATTACAGCTGCAACCAGGAAGACTCCTGCTGCTCCTGATTTCATTGCCCTGCTCCTCTGCTGCAACGTCCGTACCTGTGCACCATACAGGAACCTTCCAAGGCCTATGGGCATCCAAGACACCTGAAGGAATCTCCCTTGAAGTGAAGGAGTCACTTCCCTGCATGCACCACAACTAAGCTGACCTGTCTGCTGATCCTCGGTTCCCACAGACTCCGAAAGGCTCAGCAACACAGGTGGTGTTTCTTCACATCCCTCGAGGCCTGCCCTATCCTCTCACCAAGTTTGAGGCCAGTATCCCTCATCGGAGCTCCAAAAACCGAACCCCTGTGCACCACACAGCTGTAGTTTCAAGGTAACCGTCAGCTTCCCTGCAACACTCAACATCGGTGGACATTTGTCTTGCGTCCCACCTGATCACTCCTGTGAGTCATAGACTCTATCCCCTCTGCTTGCAGGTTCTTCACATCGTGAATCCACCTTTGGGTTCCACCAGACACTTTCACCTTCTCCAGCAGTGGCATCTATATGAAGTCCTCCATTGAGTTCAACAGCGGTTTCCGACACCGCTTCACACCTATGCACCCGGCTCCCCTGGTGCACGTATCCTGGTTCCTAAGGTATCCACAGGTAGGGTGGCTCTCCAACCTTCTGTCTTCCACAGGGTTTCGTCAATGTCCACTGGAAAGGGTCCTTATTTGAAATTGCAACGGTGACTTACCCATTGACTTGCATTGATCCCGCAGTCGTGTTCCGACTCTGCACACGTCCTCCATGGGGCTCCTAGTTACTTACCTTGGGTGGTTCCTTGGATAACCAGCACTTCTTAGTCTTCTGGGTATAGTCTTGACTTGAGTCGTGGTTCACATACCACTATTTAAGTACATTTTGGTCTCCCCCTGGTGACCTTTGTGTATTTCGTGCTACTTACCTCTTTCTCTTACAAAGTATTGTGTGCATTGTGCATATCGCCGGCGAGGAGATATCTGTATGCTCTAATGAGTGTCTTTAAATAAATACATATTTTTATAAATACACTGTGTGGTTCTTTTTCTCTTATTCTATACCTATAAGATTATGTTCTGGTAAAACAAGCTGCATTACACACCTTCTGGACTAAGCCTGAAGGCTGCTGTCCACAGCTACCACCTAGAGAGCTTTCTAACGTTGTCTAAGACCACTAAAATCACCATAATGGTTGTCTGGATTGGTGCAAGGTGCCCACTTACATAAGTGTACACCATATACCAAGCTAGCTTCTCACACCTTCCCTTCTTAGCTCCCACGTACCCCACAAAGGGTTGGTTGTCCACCTGGAACTCTTTAGTGCAGTCAAGGTAGAACGACAACACTCTTTTTGGGTTCAGTCGGTGGTGACGCTCCTCTTCCTTAGAGGGATGTGGGGTAGGAAAGAAGGTGGGCAATGTGATGGATTCACCCAGATGGAATGGGGTCACAACTTTTGGCAAAAAGGAAGCCCGGGTGCGAAACACCACTTTGTCTGGAAAAGACATCAGATAGGGAGGCAAGCAAGATAACACCTGCAACTCACTCACCCTCTGGGCAGATATAATATCCACTAAGAAGGCTGGTTTGATGGTCAACAGCTGAAGGAGACAATTGTGCAAAGGCTCAAAGGCAACACATATCAGGTAGGTGAAGACCAAATTAAGGTCCCACTGTAGCATAACAAAGGGAGTGGGTGGAAATAAGTGAGCCAGCCCATTTTCAAATGTATGTACAATAGGAGACTTAAAGAGAGAGGGCTGGTCTGGCAGCAGCAAAAAAAGCAGACAAAGAAGAAAGGTAACCCTTGAGAGTTCAAATATAAACAGGGAAAGAGGGGTCCTACGGCAAATTTTTAAGTCCAAGCGTGGATATAGTCCACAAACCAATAGAATATAAACAACAAGGATATCCACGGGTCTAGAACTACAAAGCTTGCGAAACATCCGTGAGCTCCCCTTCATAGTGGAAGAGTTGAAGCCCTTGGCGTCACTAGCGTGATGCTAGGAGGAGACCCAGATGATGAAGCATGTCACCTCAGTGAGTGATGGGAATCCGTCCTATTAATAGATATGCCTTTTCAAGTCGTTGTATTCTACCTAGCCAATTGTAGTTCTAGATCTGTGGATATCCTTGTTGTTTATAACCCTTGA
Organism: Lissotriton helveticus; assembly: GCF_964261635.1. Lineage (NCBI taxonomy): Eukaryota > Metazoa > Chordata > Amphibia > Caudata > Salamandridae > Lissotriton > Lissotriton helveticus. The sequence goes on along the minus strand of NC_136057.1, from coordinate 1,687,526,231 downwards.
GAGTTACCAAAGCAGGGCCCTGCTGGGCAAGGGTAAGAATGAATAAAACAATAGTAGAAAGAGAAGCAGAAAGAGGGTTAATAGACCTTTCTGTACAGCATAATACAAATTTCTGCCACCGGGAGGCGTATACCGTCTTAGTGGAGGGAAACCTGGCCGCCAAAATAACGTTGCATACTTTGGGAGGAATGTCAAAAGCCATCAACTGCAGCCACTCAATCTCCACGCATGGAGGCGCAGCGTTGACAGGTTCGGGTAGAGGACCCTCCCCTGCTGGTGTGACAGAAGATCTTCCTGAAGGGTCAGCCTGATTGGAAGATCGATGCTCCTTTTCAGAAGCTCTGAATACCAGTCTCTCCTCGCCCAGTCCGGAGCCACAAGAATGAAATGGGCCCGGTTGCTCCTGATCTTCTTCAGAACCCTGGGAAACAGTGGTATGGGCGGAAAGACGTACAGCAGGCCTGAGCTCCACTTGCGACGAAAAGTGTTGTTAAGTGATAGCTAACTTGGAAACTCCAGCACGCAGTATTGCTGACACTGCACGTTCTTTTAGGAGGCAAACAAATCTAACCAAGGTTCTCCCATCTGCTGAAAGAGACCCTGCACCACCTCCGACTGGAGATGTCATTCATGCTCTGCTAGGCATCGATGGCTGAGTATGTCCGCCTTGGCATTCAGAGAACCTGCCAGGTGTTGAACCACCAGGGTTGTGCCCTGTTTTTCCAGCAATGTCTAGAGACGCAGGGCCTCTCGACAAAGGGTCCACAACCCCACCCCGCCCTGCTTGTTGCAGTACCACATGGCAGGGGTGTTTTCCGTGGTGCACAGTCTAAATATCGAGTTTTAAATATCGACCTACAAAAATATTGAGTTGGAAATATCGAAGGTACAGAATATCGAGGTCAAGAATATCGTTGGACAGAATATCGACCCTAAGGTAATATCGATTTTTTTATATCGATGTAAGTAATATCGAAGTTAGTAATATCGATAGCATATATATCGATGTAACTAATCTCGATGTTACTAATATCGATATTTGTATTATTGTTAAGTATTTTATTATGTATGTGTAATATGTTTTTTGGTAAGTATTTTACTTGTTTAAAATTATATGTGTACTATTTTTATATATTAATAATGTTATTTTTAAGCAAATTTTATGTTTTAGTACCGGAGCGGGTTGTGGATTTATAGGGGAATAGGGTGGGGAGTAATTTAAATATACTAAATTAATTATTAATATTTAGGAGTTATAAATTAATTTTAATTAATTGTAGTGTTTATTTATGTAGCGGTTTGTGGGTTTATAGGGGAATTGGGTGGGAAGTAATTTAATTGTAATTAAGTAATGATTCATTACTATTTATTGGTATTGATAATTATTTTATTTTTAATTAATTATTAATTGGCAATTCATAATTTTAATTGATAATAAACATTTTTAATTGGTAATTAATGTTTTTAATTGGTAAAGAATTTTTGTAATTGATAATTATTTTTCATTGGTAATTCATTTTGATAATTGGCAATTAATATTTTAATTGGTAATTAATTTTTCTTAATTGGAAATTATTTTTAATTAATTGGTAATCAATGTTTCATAAAAAGTATTTTTTGGTATGAAAAATAATTTTATTGTTTAATATTTTTTAATTCTGGATTAAAAAAATACTTTCAAATCATTCATTTTTTTGTGATTAAAATATTTTATTGTTTAATATTTATCATTTGGTGACTAATATTTATTATTTAATATTTATTGTTGTTCATTGTTAATGTATTGCTAATTCATTATTCAATTGTAATTATGTTTTTAATAATTATTAATGGATATTTGTAAATGATGTAGAGTAATTTAAAATTGAAATTAATTATTATTTTAAATACAAAAATTATTTATAAGTATGTTATATTTAAATTCTACGCTATCCAACATTTAACCTACTGTTTCACTCTCTGAAGTTGGAATAGTAATTTTTACCCTTACGCTATCCATCGCTTTCCCTACTGTTGCACCCTCTGAAGTTGGAATAGTAATTTTTACCTGTACGCTATCCAACGCTTTCCCTACTGTTGCACCCTCTGGAGTTGGAATAGTAATTTGTACCCCTACGTTATCCAATGCTATCCCTACTGTTGCACCCTCTGGAGTTGGAATAGTCATTTTTACCCCTACGCTATCCAACGCTTTTCCTACTGTTGCACCCTTTGGAGTTGGAATAGTAATTTTTAGCCCTACGCTATCCAACGCTTTCCTTACTGTTGCAACTTTGGAGTTGGAATAGTAATTTTTACCCCTACGCTATCCAACGATTTCCCTACTGTTTCACCCTCTGGAGTTGGAATAGTAATTTTTACCCCCACGCTATCCAACGCTTTCCCTACGGTTTCACTCTCTGGAGTTGGAATAGTAATATTTACCCCTATGCTATCCAACGCTTTCCCTACTGTTGCCCCTTCTGGAGTTCGAATAGTCATTTTTACCTCTACGCTATCCAACGCTTTCCCTACTGTTTCACTCTCTGGAGTTGGAAAAGTAATTTTTACCCCTACGCTATCCAACGCTTTCCCTACTGTTGCCCCCTCTGGAGTTGGAAAAGTAATTTTTACCTCTACGCTATCCAACGCTTTCCCTACTGTTGCACCCTCTGGAGTTGGAATAGTAATTTTTACCCGTACGTTATCCAACGCTATCCCTACTGTTGCACCCTCTGGAGTTGGAATAGTAATTTTTACTCTACGCTATCCAACGCTTTCCCTACTGTTGCACCCTTTGGAGTTGGAATAGTAATTTTTACCCCTACGCTATCCAACGCTTTCCCTACTGTTGCACCTTCTGGAGTTGGAATAGTAATTTTTACCCCTACGATATCCAACGATTTCCCTACTGTTGCAGCTTCTGGAGTTGGAATAGTCATTTTTACCTCTACGCTATCCAACGCTTTCCCTACTGTTTCACTCTCTGGAGTTGGAAAAGTAATTTTTACCCCTACGCTATCCAACGCTTTCCCTACTGTTTCACCCTCTGGGGTTGGAATAGTAATTTTTACCCCTACGGTATCCAACGCTTTCCCTACTGTTGCATTTTCTGAAGTTGGAATAGTAATTTTAAGTGTTATGCTAACCAATTTTATCATTACTGTAGTCGTTTGGGGATTTCGAATAGTAGTTTTATTTATTTAGCTATTTAATTTTTTTTATTTTTTTGATAATGTAGTATATTATTAATTTTAAAAATATTGAAAGTATATTTAATTTTTTTAATTTATCAAATCTAATTATTTACTTTTTATTTATGTTCTTGTTTTATGTGTGTTGATGTATTTGTAATTTATAATATTTTTAAATAATTAATAAGTTATTAAAATAATTATTAAAATGTATTATTAAGTATATTGTATATATTTTATGTATATGTTTAATTAATGTTATATTATTGTATATGTATTATTTATTAATTGTAAACATTATTAAATATTTTTAACTATATTTATTTGGTTTATAAGTATTATTTACTTTATTTTACACTTTTTTTATTACTAAAAAACAATATTTTTAATTACGATATTTTTATTATCGATATTTTAGTTTCGATATTTTTGTTCTTACCATGTTGTAGATAGGATGTTGATATTCTTGCCTTCGCTATTCCAGCGTCGATTTTTCTGTAGGTCGATATTTTCTCCGTCGATATTCTGTCAGTGATCCGTTTTCCGTGAATATCTGCACTAACTTCCCCTTGACAGAGGGAAGAAATGCCTTCAATGCCAACCGAATCGCTCAGCACTCCAACAAATTTATGTGGAGGCTGGACTCCACCATAGACCAGTGTCCCCCAATCTCTAGCTCTCCCAGATGGCAGCCCCATCCTAGAAGTGACGCATCTGTCAGAACTGTCAAATCTGGTTGGGGAAGGGAGAGGACTCTACCGTTACCGAATCGCGGTGCGTCAACCACCACTGCAGATCTTTTGCAGTCCCTTCTGAGATCTGAACCACATCTGTGAGATTTCCCTGATGCTGTGCTCACTAAAACTTCGAGTCACACTGCAGAGCCCGCATACGCCATCTGGCATGATTTACTAACAGGATGCAGGATGCTATGAGGCATAACAGCCTCAGAGTCAGTCTCACTGAAATCTGGGATAGATGCTGAAATCTCGGTATCAATGCCCGAAAATCCTGGACTCGCTGCTCGGGAGGATAGAGCCAAAACTGCCCTGTGTCCAGAACAGCTCCAATGAAAGGGAGCACCTGAGAAGGAGTCAGGTGTGACTTTGTCATGTTTATTGAGAACCTCAGGGAATGCAGAAGGTTTGCCATAGTCTGAAGGTGGGAGATGACTGCCTAGGGGAAGATGCCTTCAATAGGGGAGGACGCCTTCAACAGCAGATGACGAGGTAGAGGAAGACTGACACCCCTAACCTGTGCAGATGAGCTGCGACCACCGCCATCAACCTTGCTGAGCACCCGAGGGGTGCTGAGTAGGCCGGAGGGGAGCACGGTAAACTGAAAGTGCTCGCAGCCGACCTTGAACCACAAGTAACGCCTGTGGCCAGGCAGAATGGGGATGTGAAAATACATATCCTGCAGGTCCAACGCTACCATCCAGTCTCCTTGGTCTACGGCAATTAAGACCTGAGCCAGAGTAAGCCTCTTGAATTTCTCCTTCTTGAGGAAGAGATTGACGGTCCGAAGACCTAAAATGGGCTGTAGCCCCTTGTTCTTATTCAGAATCAGAAAGTAGTGGGAATAACAGCCATTGCCTACTTCTGAAACCAGGAGCCTTTCTATAGCTCCTTTGGCCAAGAGAAGTTTAACTTCCCCTTGGAGCAATTTTAAATGATCCTCCGTCAGCGACTCCTGGTGTGGCAGAATGGGAGGAGGAAAGGAAAAGAAGAGAATAACCCTCCTGAATGATCTTCAAGACCCACTTGTCCGATGGTATGACTCTCCAGTGGGGAAGAGGATGATGGATTCTCCTGCCAACTGGAGTGGTGTGGTCTTGCAGAGTCAGACTAGGAGTGCATGGAGGCTGCAGCTGCCGGGTGAAGGGTGGCCGACGACTTCTGGCTTTCATTTCTACACCGGAATGGACCGCATACACGTCCCCACACAACTTGGGAAGCCTGCTCAGAACAGTGGCTGGGATAGGGCTGACGCAGCTGGAAACCCCTTCCGTTGCCACAAAAGGAACGAAAGGTAGACAAGCCATGAGGAATAGTAGAGAGGCCCAAGGATCTGGCCGTAGCTCGAGAAACCTTAAACCTCACTAGGGCCGAATCTGCCTTTACCCCAAAAAGGCAGGTCCCATCAAACGGCATGTCCATCAGATTTGCCTGGACATCCCCTGAGAAGCCAATTGTCCTAAGCCAAACGTGGCACCTCAAGGCCACTGTCATGGAAATCGATCTTCCCAGTGAATCCGTTGTTTCAAGGCCACACCTGATGGCGAATTTTGCCGCATCTCTCCTATCCTTAATGGCTTGAGAGAGCACAGCCCGGGCCTCCTTTGGGACTTATGGCAGCACCTGCGCAACCGCCTCCCATAGGGAGTGGGAGAAACGGCTCGATAAGCACGCAGTATTCATCGACCGCAATGCCAGGCTTGAAAAAGAAAACATGTTCTTCCCAGATGAATTCAGCCTCTTGAATTCCCTCTCCAGAGGGGTGAATGGGAATGCACCCTGGGACGTAGAGCTCTGCACCACCAAACTTTCTGGGGTGGGGTGTTCGCTGAGGAACTTTGGGTCTCCCGGAGATGGGCGATGGTGGTGGGCGATTGTCCTATTCACAGGAGCCCCTGTGCTAGGCATGGAGTATGTGCCTAAAAGGACATAAGTAAGTGCTTCATTAAAGGGGAAAAGGACTTCTGAGGAGGAAGCCCCAGGCTGAAGCACTTCAGTCAGGAGATTAGTCCTGACCTCCATTGAGGGTAGCTCCAGTCCAAGGACCTCAACTGCCCTCTTAACCACCATGACAAAAGATGCCTCCTCCTCTGTAGCCACAGCTGTCGGACAGAGTATGCCAGTATCTGGAGACGCGTTCAGTCCACTGGCCTCCTCAAGTTCCCCATACCAGTCTAACTGCTCTGCAGAGTCATCCTGGTGATCTAGAGGGTCCATAGACTCCTCCCATTCCTCTGCAGAGCCTAACACATCCACAAGGTGCTCAGGTGACAACATAGAACTTCTGGGTTAAATCGATGTTGGAATCAGCATTGAGCGACATTGTTCTGGATCCATGTCATCGGGGATGAGGATGGAGCCGGCATTACCGATGCGCACTGGCGTTGGCACTGACTTCGGGTCCGAGGCCGGAGGAGATCGCGGTGGCAGGATCGGCGTCGACCCGGATCAGGGATCGGATCCGAGGCCCCAGCAGCACTGGGGCCAGAGCCGACGTTGTCGAAACCGACGGGCCACTCCTGACCCTGCGGGGCCCAAAGGTTCACCAGAGGGGTCTTCCCGCTCAAATACACGCTGCATGGCCTCGTAAAACTCTTTAATCTGAGTGGCGGTCGCTCCGGCTCCTGGAAAAGGGGGAGGCACGAAGTCGACTCTAGCTTCGGCTCTGCAGAACGGTGGGCAGTCATAATATCGAGTCTTTTATTTCGACTGGACAGAATATCGAGTAAAAAATATAGAATGGAAATAATATTGACTAGACATAATATAGACAACAAAAATATCGACTAGAGAAAATTAATATCGAATAGAATGGACATAATATCGAATCAAAAATATAGAATGGACATAATATCGACTAGACATAATATAGTCAACAACAATATCGAATTTAAGGTAAGTTAATATTAATTTTTATTTTTTGTGTAATATAAGTCTGTAGCGGGTTGTGGGTTTATAGGGGAATAGGGTGGGAAGTAATTTAATTATAATTAATTAAATATGTTAATTTATTTATTTATATTTATTTAGAATTAATTGTTAATTAATTATTAATTGGTAATTAATTAAAATATAATTGGTAATTAATTATAATTGATTAATTGATAAATATTTTAATTTTAGTAATTTATTTTCTGTAGCGGGTTGTGGGTTTATAGGGGAATAGGGTGGGAAGTAATTTAATTATAATTAATTAAATATGTTAATTTATTTATTGATATTTATTTAGAATTAATTGTTAATTAATTATTAATTGGTAATTAATTAAAATATAATTGGTAATTAATTATAATTGATTAATTGATAAATATTTTAATTTTAGTAATTTATTTTCTGTAGCGGGTTGTGGGTTTATAGGGGAATAGGGTGGGAAGTAATTTTATTATAATTAATTACATTTTTTAAATTATTTATTGATATTTATTTATAATTAATTGTTAATTATGTATTAATTGGTAATTAATTAAAATATAATTGGTAATTAATTATAATTGATTAATTGATAAATATGTTAATTTTATTAAATTATTTTCTGTAGCGGGTTGTGGGTTTATAGGGGAATAGGGTGGGAAGTAATTTAATTATAATTAATTAAATATGTTAATTTATTTATTCTTAATTATTTGGAATACATTGTTAATTAAATAATAATTGGTAATTAATAAAAATATGATTGGTAAATAATTTTAATTGATTAATTGATAAATATGTTAATTTCATTCATTTATTTTCTGTAGCGAGTTGTGGGTTTATAGGGGAATAGGGTGGGAAATAATTTAATTCTCATTAATTAAATATGTCATTTAAATTATTGGTATTTATTTTGAATTAATTGTTAATTAATTTTTAATAGGTAATTAATTAAAATATAATTGGTAATTAAAATTAATTTATTAATTTTGAAATTGTAAATTAATTTATTGTTAATAGGTAATTAATTAGTATGAGTAGGCAATTTTTATAATTAAATAATTTTATTTTGTATTTATAAATAAATATGTCATAGTTTTTTATACACAAGTACAATAATGTATTTATTTGTAATTGGTATTACTATTTATGTTATTTATATCTATTTGTGAAGTATTTACTTTCCCTATTATTGCACTCTCTGAAGTTGGAATAGTAATTTTAACCCCTACGCTATACAACACTTTCCCTAATGTTGCACCCACTGGAGTGGGTATGCAACGTTTACAACGCAACTTTTACTATGCACTACCATTACAATGAAACTTTTACAACGCAAAAACTTTTACAACGCATACATTTACAAAGCATGTTTTTACAACGCAGATACCTTTACAACGCATACCATTACAACGTAAGTATTGCTAAGTATATAATTATTTTTAAAATGTTATATGTTTGGGTTTTTGGGTAAAGGGGTATTTTTAGGGTTCAGGGTCAGTTTTCAGTATTTGGGTAAAGGGGTATTTTTAGGGTTCAGGGTCAGTTTTCAGTTTTTGGGTAAAGGGGTATTTTTAGAGTTCATGGTCAGTTTTCAGTTTTTGGGTAAAGGGGTATTTTTAGTGTTCAGGGTCAGTTTTCAGTTTCTGGGGTAAAGGGGTATTTTTAGGGTTCAGGGTCAGTTTTCAGTTTTTGGGTAAAGGGGTATTTTTAGGGTTCAGGGTCAGTTTTCAGTTTTTGGGTTAAGGGGTATTTTTAGGGTTCAGGGTCAGTTTTCAGTTTCTGGGGTAAAGGGGTATTTTTAGGGTTCAGGGCCAGTTTTCAGTTTTTGGGTAAAGGGGTATTTGTAGGGTTCAGGGTCAGTTTTCAGTTTTTGGGTAAAGGGGTATTTTTAGGGTTCAGGGTCAGTTTTCAGTTTTTGGGGTAAAGGGGTATATTTAGGGTTCAGGGTCAGTTTTCAGTTTTTGGGTAAAGGGGTATTTTTAGGGTTCAGGGTCAGTTTTCAGTTTCTGGGTTAAAGGGGTATTTTTAGGGTTCAGGGTCAGTTTTCAGTTTTTGGGTAAAGGGGTATTTTTAGGGTTCAGGGTCAGTTTTTAGTTTTTGGGGTAAAGGGGTATTTTTAGGGTTCAGGGTCAGTTTTCAGTTTTTGGGTAAAGGGGTATTTGTAGGGTTCAGGGTCAGTTTTCAGTTTTTGGGTAAAGGGGTATTTTTAGGGTTCAGGGTCAGTTTAGGGTTTTTGGGGTACAGGGGTACTTTGTAAAAATAAAGTAAAATTACATTTAAATTACATTAATTAAATACAATTAAATAAAATTCAATTATATTATATTATTTTAAATTAATTTATATAAAAAAAAATATTATATACTTACCAATACTTACGTTGTAATGGTATACGTTGTAAAGGTATATGCGTTGTAAAATCTTGCGTTGTAAATGTATGAGTTGTAAAAGTTTTTGTGTTGTAAAAGTTTTGATGTAATGGTAGGTGTTGTAAAAGTATGCGTTGTAACGTCATACATCCCTGGAGTGGGAATAGTAATTTTAACCCCTACGCTATCCAGCGCTTTCCCTACTGTTGCACCCACTGGAGTGGGAATAGTAAATTTTACCTCTACGCTATCCAACACTTTTGCTAATGTTGAACTCACTATAGTTGTTACAATAAATTTTAACCATTTTCTATGCTACGCTAAAATTTTTATATATGTTTATTTAATAATATGTTTATATATATATATATATATATATATATATATATATATATATATATATATGTATGTATTATTTTTGGTGATATAATTTTTTTAATTATAGAAATTATTTATTAAAATTAAAATTTTAAAATAATTATTTCTAAGTTTATATTAAATATATTTATTACTATATTAGTTTTAACTTAATTTTAAGACATATAAAAAAATCGATATTTTGACAGTCTATATTTTTGTAAGTCGATATTTTGGAGTCGATATTTTGGTACTTACCTGTTTGTAGATAGGGAGTCGATATTTTGTCACTCGATATTTTTCACTCGATATTTGTGTATCTCGATATTTGTGACATCGATATTATGTCAGTGATCCCTGCAGAACCATGCCTAGAGCGACGTGCTCCTTACCTCCGTCATCGACAGAAGACATTCGAGGTGAAGGCAAAGTCCACTTGGACTACTTCTTCTTCTGGTGCCTCTACCTCAAGTGTCCCGACAACCTCGAATGGGATGCAGAGGACTTTGGGCTCCGGGAGCGGTCCCAAACCTCCTCTTCCTTGACCGGGACTGGGACCTCCGCTGAATCTCGCTTGACAGTGTCAGCTGTCGGGCCACAAGGAGCTTCAAAGCTTGCTCTCTTATGGTCTTAGGAGCCATGTCCCAACAGTCCAAGTGCGACTTCGGATCATGGTCGTGCTCGAGACACCATAGGCATACGAGGTGGGAATCAGTGACTGACATTATGCGGGTACAGGCCCGGTCCTCGAAGACATCCCTCGTACACAATGAAAAAATACAGAGGTCGACAAAATGTAGAGAAAACACCTGTCAAAAAAGTGATGGAGGGGTAGCTCTTCCCGGATTGATGCTTAACTGGTTCGTAAAGAACATAACTGACGTCCGCGTGCCTGGGTGGCGCCGCTATAGGTACCGCAACCTCATAACCGCCGCTAACGATGCTGATGACATCACGCAAAGCCAAATGGAGCGGCCCAATGGCGCGCGCCTTCATAGCTCCTGTGAAACCCATAAAGACCTGATGGTCCACTACGTCTTTTGCGGTTCATGTAGTAAGATAATGCATGCCTCTGGTCCATTCTATGGAGTATCCCCTTTTAATTGGTGGAATAAGGGGGAGTAAAGATTGATGGAAGAGCATTGAACTGGCCCATGTGGAACACAGATGAGAACTTTGGTAGGAAGGAAAGGAAGTTATGGAGTACCAGCTAGTCTGGATAAAATACTGCAAAAGATGGTTGGACTGATAGGGCCTCTAATGTACTGAAACTACGGATGGAACTTATTGCCATCAGGACTACAGTATTCAAGATGAGCACATAGATCAGACAATGGCACATCAGTTTGAACAGTGAGGCCTAAGGAAATGTACCAAAAAACAAAAACCCATGGCAGAATAACAAATGGTGTGGGATGAACCAAATATGGTAACACTTACAAAAATCACACCTGTGATGATCTGGGTGTACTATTTGATATGACTGTGGGGCCTTATCGTGGAGTACACTCACAGATACTGTCTTGGGTCCAGTCAGTATTGTTTACTCAACCTTAGTTCAACTCTGGGTAACTGTGGCTACGAGCAGTAAGGCTTGGCAAAAGAACTTACTGTGAAGCATTTAACAGCACCAAGCAACAAAATAAGAAACTCACACACCAATAAAAAGACAACAGTTTATTTAAAAATTAGAGCGTATTTTTATGATTTGTTAGAGATATTGATCATTAAAATCCACCAGTGGGTTCCGGAGATACAGATTTTATACGCTTTTATCACTTTTATCACTTTTAAACTGCAAACAAGCATTGGTTAACAAAATGTAAGCTTCAAATGTTTGGAAAAGTTAGTGCGGGCGCTCCAGTCCAAGTTTAAGCGACCGAATCTGACAGGGGCGAGGTCTAGGGAGCCAGTATGGATGCTTTTGACAGTTACCTGGCCACCAGGGGGTTTTTAGAGCAAGTTTCAAAATCTACAGCATGGCCGCCATAGAAGTCAATGGAGTGGTCCTGGTGCTGAGGGATGTAGAAAGAACAATTGATGGACAGAATGCTAAACAATGCCAAACATTTACCACCAGTACAGAGATCGGGGCCTAAATTCATTGTTTTATTGCTCACCACACCATTCAAGTTTGTCCCCCACCATATGGAAATTAGCTTTGACCCGGTTTCCCATGGAAACAGTCCTGCCCCCGGGCCAGTTTCTCACTGGGCCGGAAACATTCATCCTAGGACCGGTTTCAGAGCATCACCCCTCATCATCCAGGGTACCTTGACTCCATTGGCATGGTGAGCACGGGACCCACATCTGGGCATACCCATCCCACTTAAGGCGGCAAATGCAAAAACAACAACTGATGGACAATTGCTAAACAATGTCAAACTTTCACCACCAATACAGAGATCTGGGCCTAAATCCATCATTTATTTGCTCACCACGCCATTCCAGTTTGGACCCAACCATATGCAAATCAGCCTTGACTCTGCTCTCCTTGGGAATAGTACAGCCCGAACTGCCAGGAACACAGGCAAAGATGCTCAAAAGGGTGCTCCAGTTGTGGTGCGGTTGACGGTTCCCCAAACCACGAGTGTCGTGGGGCGACATTTGCCATGAGATCGGGGTCCCTTGTAGTCCTCTACGTTGCAGTAGTCATGCAGCCGGTGCTGCACTCGTGGTCTTGCAGCACTGCAGTTGAATGCAGACTCTTTTGTGGGAGCTGGTGTCCCTTGGGAGTGTTAAATCTGGACTCTGACAACACTCCCGGGTCCAGCAGTTGCAAGTTTTGGCTATCTCGGATTTTCTCTTTGTGGTGACCGGTGACTGGTATCGGCAAAACTTCTGCCATGGCTACCAACTTGTCTGTTTGGGATCTTTCAGCTCTTGATGTCCTGGAACTGGTTCCAGGAGATCAGCACAGTGATCCTCAGAGTCACTGTGCTTGGTGAAGGCGGGAAATCCAACTTTTTCCTGTTGCAGGAGCCGCAGACACAGTTGCAACCTCACTAGCCCAAAAGAGCAGCAGATGCAGTTTTCACAAAGGTGATGTAGGAAGGTGGATATCTGACAATATGGTTACCCCAACTTTTTGCCTTGTGTTTTGCTGGTTTTCGACTTAGTTGGCCTGGGATCCTGTTAATCAGGGCCCCAGGCTATCTGCTCTCTCTATAAAATGGACTCCATGTACTTTAGGTACATACCAAATTGGATATTGGGTCACCTCTGTGAGCCCCTGTGTAGTGTACCATGGGTACCCAGGGCATAGGTGCATCCAAGGCCTACCAGGGGCTGAAGCATGTATTATGCCACCCCTGGCTGGCCATCCAAACTGACACCACAGGCTGATCACTCAGCTTGGGTAAGGTGGTATAATCACCCCTTACTTTGATATATTATGTCGATATCTACCTTATATATAGACACATATGCACCTATAAGTCACTCCTATGGTAGGCCTCGACAATCCTGGAGGCAGAGTGCTTGGTTTTATGTGAGAGGGTGCCCTAGCATGAGCTGAGCCCCTCTGCAGCTTTAGGAACCATGTCCTTATAGCTGTTCTATGATATAGCATACCATAAACTCTTAAGTGCATTATAATCCTTGCGGTTAATGCTAACTTTGGTTTGGCTTTATCAAAACATGTCATGTAAGGTGTCAAACACTTTGAAATACTACCCCCCGCCAGTTCTGGCGGTGGGGGTAGCATTCCACCCTTCTAGAGGGAGAAGACATGTAGTTACTGCTTTACCTGGTTAAAGTTAAACAGAGCCTCAGCATCACAAAATGGATGCTGCTGCCACAGACACGAGTCTGACCTCCTGCTGCTGGATGAAACTCTGGCAGGGGAGGCCTGGACAATAGGTTTCCTGCCTTGGGAGGTGCTAGCACCTCCCCAGACAGGCTTTCAGTGTATTGGGGCAGGGAGGGCTGTAAAATGAGACACTGCCTGGGGCACACAAGGTGCTCCATGCATAGCCCGGTTCAAACCAGTTGCTGGGGCACTCCAGCCCCAGCTCTGGCACGAAACTGGACAAAGAGAAAGGGGTGTAACCACCCCCTTCTCAGGGTCCAACCATAGGAGGGACCTAGCAGGTAATCCAGCCCCTCAGTTTGGTATAAAGGTAGGAGCTGTGTCTAGAGACATCAGATTTCCCTGGAAATAAACTATGAAACAGAACTCTTGGACTTCGACATTCTATGCTGACTAGAAGACAGAAGAAGATCTCCCTTGTGGTCAAGAAGTGACCATCCCTGTTCAAACAGGCACCACCAGTAACTTGCCGGTTTGCTTTGTCGATGCTCCCGATGGAACCCGACAACTCAGCTACTCAGGACTGGACATCCAGACTTCTTGAACTCCGACCCACATCCACAGTAAAGCTGAGACCCGTGGCGGACACGAGAGACGTGGGACAAGACTCCCTGGACATCCTGCAAATTGCTAACTGCATCGATTCCTGAGGTAACTCGCAGTTGTGCATTGGGGCACGAGAAGCCCCAGACCCGAGCAACATCTGCACCAGAGCTCAGCCCTCCACACTCCACGAGTGCCGCGTGGTGCCCGCTCCTGCATTTCAGCTCAACGCGTCTTCCCGGTTGCTAGCCCGTTGGCTAGTGAGCCCCCTGAAGATGATCCTTTTAATTTTCAATGCTTGCCTGGTTGCTCTGGGCTTGCTCCAGCTTCCTTCCAAAAGAGAAGCTCCTCAGACCTTACTGGTCTGAACTGAAGCGAATCTTCACTTCTTGCAAGGGTTGCGGTTACCAAGGCTTGTTGGGTCCAATCCGGATACCGACACCGCAGTCAACTATGGTCTTTGTGGGACAGCTCGACTCCAGTTACTGGTCATCGTCGACACCTCCTGATCCTCGTGGCTGCAGGGACAAGCTTCACCTCTTCACCTGTTTGCATCGCGACATCACCTGGTTCCATCCTGGTTCCTTCCTGGTCACTGACTAGTGACCCAGACTCTGTCCCCTCTGCTTTCAGGTTCTTCAGCTCCTTGATCCACCCTTGGATCCACCCGGACACTCTTCCTTCGGCCGCCTGCAGCACTTCTTTTGCAGGTCTCCATTGAAAGCATAGACGAAACCCGACACGAAAAGGCACCTATGCACCTGGCGTCCCTGGGTGAGGTCACTCGAGTACTACGGTGCTCCCGTGGGTATTGACTATCCAAGTGTCCTAGTTTCAAGTGGTTTCACCATAGTCCACCCGGAAGTGTCCTTAATCAGTAACTTTGTGACTTCTTCGTTCTCCATTGTAAGTCAATGGTAACTTGCGTCTGTGTTTCCACACTGCACGTGTCTCCCGTGGGTCTCCTACTTCCAAACCTTTGGTCCTGTAGTGTGCCCCAGCGATTCCCTAGGCCCTAGGCCTATTCACCTTTCCTGAAGTGGCTCTTATACCACTTACTTAGTATATAGTTCGTGAGGCCCCTAGGGCAGAATTGTATTTGTGCAACTTATAGTATGCTTAATGAGTAACTTGTAACGTATCTCAAACTCTGACCTCATAAAGAGTGCAGAGGGGTTGTGTTAGTAAGAAATACATATATATTTGATATATACCTTGTGTGGTGTCCTTTCATTTGGTATTCAAGTGATTATATATGGTAAAACAGCATGCTCTCTGAAGTTTTAGCCTAAGACTGCTTGTCCATGCTACCACTGGGATAGCTGGTCTATAAGGTTGACTTTACAACCCTCACCATAAGGGTCATTTAGACTAGTGCAAGGTGCCCACTGGAATAGTGAACAACATATGCCAGGCTAACTTCTCACAGGTGAGACCTCTCTTTGTGTAGGTAAAAGACAGCAGGCAGTCCTTCTTTGGCCCTCTTCTCTTCTCCAATGTGAACTGAGGGGCATGTTGGCATGGTTGCCATACTTATCACAGGAAAGGACTACGCGGTCCCTAGTCAATGGGCTACTGGGTCCCCTCTCTAGTGGCGAAGTTTTTGTGATGTGTGGTATTTGGCTATCCCAGAGTGCCCAACTCTTGCCTTCAAGATGGCACAAACCTTCCTCGATTGTCCGGTGCAGGGTAGCCCACACTAGAGGTGCGGCTACCAGTGGGTTACAAGCCCATGGGAAAACCAGTTTGGACACAGATACCCTTCTCTTAGCTCTGTCTCCTAATTGTATGCAGGGCATCCTGCTCAGAGATGTTACACCAGCGGCCCTTCAAAGGCGGCTTCACCTTTGAAGCCTGCCTTCTCAGCTATCACCCAAAGTGGCCATTCTGGAAGAGGAGTTGACACCTCGCTCTGCGACAACTTCCTTTGTTTTGAGGCCAGGGAGATGTTCATACGTCTCCCCGGTGGTCAGAAAAATGTGTCAGTGCCATTATAAGGCCACTGAACTAGCTGGAGTGAAGAGTGGCAACGTTCTAAAAGTTGCTTAACTTTAATAGCACGTTTAAATCTGGCCTGAGCAACAGGTCGGATTAAATGTCACAATTAATTTGATATCTTACTCGACTTTGTTAGGTGGCACCATTCAAAGGTTAGCTGGGCTGAGGTGCCAGCTGGTAACCCTGTGTAGCCAACAGGGCTCCTAACCTTTCCTTAGCAAATCGACAATTTTTAAGTGTTGTTGCTAAGACATATAGAAAATCATATGTCTTACTTAGTGATATATAGCTCCCTGCCATGGGACTCTATAGGCCTTTCTCAGGGGAGAAATACATATTTTACCTAACAGAAGTGGTGGCTTTGCCATTGAACGTAATGAAAAAGGCAAACTGGCAGTGTCACACCCCCGTCAGTCTGCAGTGGCAGGCTGGGATTCATTTTGTCTCTGTCACATGCTGGATGGCAGAAACACTGCTGCAGCCCTGGGTTAACACTCTGCCTTACATGCTCTGGGTGCCTGGGGTACCACATACTAGGGACTTATAAGTAAGCCACAACTTGCAAATGGGGTGTATCCAATTCAATATAAGTTGGCATAGGGTTAGAACACTGGCACTGAGGTCTGGTTAGCAGGCCTCAGTGCACTCTCAAGTCGATAAACCAGCAAAATCAGCCAAAAAATGAGGGGTGAGCATGCAAAAAGAGGCATTTCATTACAACGCCACTAGGGAGAACTTAAACAGGGAGGGCTGGTAAGGCAGGTACATTGGAGGGACACGACTGGAAAGGATTCAGACCTTCAGATTAGCACCAAGAAACAAATTTTGACTGGGGCAATCAGTATAACTGACTTTTGTAATGTGTTTTTTAGCAGCAAAGGTGGTGTCTTCTGGTAGTAAACAGACTGTCTCTAATTGGTACTGCTCAATCTCCACACACTGCAGCCAGAGTGTCTAGTACTGGGATGAGGACCTGACCATCCCACTACGAAGCAGGTCCAACCTGTGGGGGAGATGAAGAGAAGGCCAAGTGCCAAGTTTCAACAGAACTCCATACCAAAACATCCTCACTCACTCTAGGATGAGGGTCAGTTGCACTCAATCCTTTGACCCTTGCAGGACTTTTGAAAGAAGAGGAATCAGCGTTAATGCGGTGACCCAAAGTGAGGTCAGGAGGGAGACATTCACCATTGGACATTTCAAAGGATGCAATGGAATATCTGTACCTTAGAGACTCAATTGTTGTTTGCACCACGGACACCTTAGGCCCCACTAAACGGCTCTCATACACCATTTGGATTGTTGCACTGTTGAACCTTTTTGCAGGGTTATCCCCGAACTTTTTGCCTTCCTCCTGTATTTTTCTTATTTCGTTTTTGCTGGTTTTAGGACTCTGGGCACTTTGCCACTGCTGACTAGTGCTAAAGTGCAAGTGCTCCCTGGGTAAATGGTATTGGTGATTGGTTTATTCATGATTGGCACATTTGATTTACTAGTAAGTCCCTAGTAAAGTGCACCAGGTGTGCAGAGGGCCTGTAAATCAAATGCTGCTAGTGGGCCAGAAGCACTGATTGTGCCACCCACATGAGTAGCCCTGCATACATGTCTCAGGCCTGCCACTGCAGTGTTTCGACCTAACAAATTCACCTACTTGCAAGGCCTAAACATTCCCTTTTAATAAATATAAGTCACCCCTAAGGTAGGGCCAAGGTAACCCCATGGGAAGGGTGCAGTGTATTTAAAAGGTAGGACATGTACTGTTGTGTTTTATATGTCCTAATATTGAAATACTCCTAATTTCGTTTTTTCACTATTGCAAGGCCTATCTCTTCCATAGGGTACCATGGGCATTGCCTTGAAATATCTTTTAAGTGTAATTTCCCATTGGAAGCTCATAGAGATTTGGAGTTTGGGGTCTCTGAACGCACAATTTAAAAATACATCTTTTGGTGAAGTTGGTTTTTAAATTGCGTGTTTGAAAATGCCACTTTTATCAAGTGGCATTTTCTTGCTTAAACATACGGTGCCTCTGCCTGTCTGTAGAATCCACGTCTGGGTTAGGATGACAGTTGGACTCCCACAATTCACTCTAGACAGTCACACAAACTAACTCATACACCTTCCTCTCTAAAGATTCACAAACAATATACACAACATGCCACACATCACAACTTTGCTTCTCCATGTATACTGCACAATAAGGTTACAGCACAAAAACAACACAGCACACCAACTCACTCTCAAACACCGTCTCCATGCATGCAGACCCATCAAAATGTCTTCTTAGCCTGCTGGAAGAGGAACACATTACAGAACACTACACAATTGCTGTCCTAATACAGATAATACCAGCACTACAAACACACCTGCTGCTAACCCACACAATACTGATCACTCTTCTACAAAACAAAGTCTCACTGTCACCAAAGCACATTCTCTAAACTAATAAATGCTGGATCGCTTTCTAAAAATATACATCACATCTACAACCTTCTCACCGATGCAAAACCAGACAAACTATTCATAACTGAATCATGGTTGGTGGATGATATGGCTCCTGTCCTGCATGAAGCCATTCCTCTAGGCTATCAAACAATAACCCTGAATCATACAGGCAAAAAAGGAGGTGGTCGAGCTGTTGTGTTCAGGCAAACATTAAATATCACTAAAGTTGACGACATCTCCATAAAGAATGTTGAAGCTCTTCTCACAAGGTGCAATCCTACACAGTCTTCTTCCTGTAATTTCCTGCTCCTTTACAGACCACCTAGCAAGGCGACATTTCCAGACGCACCTCTAGACACAGTTTCAAACCTGATAACAATACACTCCAACCTATGCTTTCTGGGTGACCTCAACATTTGGTTTGAAAAACCCAATATGACCCATCCAAAAACAATAATCACTGGCCTAGACGTACTGAACCTGCATCAAATTGTCCACAAACCCACACACATCGCTGAACATATCCTAGATGTCATTTTTGTTAATACCGAACTAGTTACCTTTCAAACTATACCTCTGGTCACATGGTCAGACCACCATTTGCTTGCTTTCCAATATAAAACAACACTAAGTGACTCACCTAAAACCCCCTTACGTGCATCCACCTATCGACCGTGGAACAAACTCAACTTGGAACACTTAGAAACACAACTAACATCCAGTACAGATCTGGAAACAATAAATTCTGTTAAAAAACTATATGAGTGGGTACAGGAAGCTTTTGATAACCCGATACCACTCAAAACCACACAACAGAACAAAAGAAAACAAGCACCTTTGAGAAATACAGAGATAAAAGACATAAAACTACAAATTAGAAAGCTGCAACGAGCCTGGCTCAAAACAAAAAACAAACAAGACAAACTTCAACTACATAAAATTAACAGATTATACAAGTTAGCTATCAAAAAGGCAAAGAAAATTGTACTATTCAAACAGAATTCAAAATGCTAAATGTGCAAATAAATAAGTCTATAAAATACTCTGAATTTTGTAAACCAAATTGCCTAGAAGGAACTCATCCCGTTACTCAAGATTTCACAGATTATCTGGCAAATCATTACACGGACAAAGCAGACACGTTGGACTTGTACTTAAAACAAAGACAAAGCACCAGCACTAACCCTTTTACAAACCAACAATCCAAGAATACTTTATTTCAGCCTCTCAGTTCCTTTCAACACATTTCACATGATGAATTTATGGACCTGGTCAAAGCAAGCAGGCCTGACGGCAGCCCTTCTGACCCGTGTCCACTGCACATTTTCAAGACACTTCTCCTAACAACCTCTGCTGCCACTCCAGTAAGAAGATTCATCAACAATTCCTTAACTACTGGAACATTTCCAGAAGAACTCAAAAAGTCATACATATGCCCTTTACTGAAGAAAACAAATGTGGTCCCGCTGAACACTGACAACTACAGACCCATTACAAAAGGACATTTCCTGGGCAAACTGATAGAAAGTGCAGCGTTCACCCAGGTGTCACAATTCATTGAAGACAATGTCATACTTTCAGACTTCCAAACAGGATTCCATTTTGGAAAAGGGACAGAATCTGCCCTCCTTGTCATCTGGGATGATCTGAAGAACACAGTTGACCGCAACTGGGTTGCTGCGCTACTCCTCTTGGACCTCCCGGCTGCTTTTGACACGGTTGACCATGACACTATGATACAAAGACTATACGAAACCAGCATAGAGGGGACTGCTATAGACTGGATCACATCCTACCTTTGAAACAGAACTAATGTCATCCATACCCCACCTTTCTCAGCCAAACCATACTCCACAAAAGCTGGGGTCCCTCAAGCCTCTATCATCTCGCCCATGCTTTTCCACATCTACATGGAGTCATTACTGGTACTGATCAACCTGAATAGGCCTGTGCCTGCCCTCTCACAAAGCTGTCTCCACCCCCCTGTAGTGTGTCTGGAGCCAGGTCTGGAAAAGGCAGGGTCTTGTGCACTACAATGACTTTCCTTTGAAGCTGGCCTACTTCAAACACAGAAACTGGTATAAGTACTGGAGCTGTGACACCATAACTTCAAAATACTTCTGGTCAAAAGGACATTCTGCCAGGGAAAAAAGCTGGATGTTGCAGGAGGGACTGACACTCTGCCTTGTTGTTTAGTTGTGCTGCCCTGCTGCTTGCTGCTTATGTCGTGGGAGTAAAAGGACTGGCCTTTGCTTTCTGTATCCGGATTACAGGTTCTCCAAGGGCTTATGTATGCTTGCTTTCTGTTAAGAAGTCTCAGGGCCGTCAAAGACTTCACTTACCAGTGCCTGGCCTCTTCTACTGAGAGTCCTGACTTGCCAAGAGGTGCTAAATCCAGTTCCTGGACCCTTGGAAATAGAATCTTGTGATATAAGAAGCATGGTTCATAATCGGCGTGTCGCCTATGGCTTCACCGCAGGCCCCAGTTTGCCAACGCAGTATATCAGAAAAATTGCTGCAGCGTGAGTCCTGAGCCCGGTGTTGCAGATATTTGTGGCACCCACTCCAAATCCGACGGATCCCTTGTGTGCGGATGTGGAAATTGCTGCATCAACGGAGCCGGATTTTTGACGCATTGTCCCTGGGCGCTGATTCTTCATCAACAACGCACCGCAGTAAGGAACCACGGCTGCGTGCCTGGACCCTGATGCATTACCTCCCCTATCAGCAGGGAATCGACGCATCACCTTCCCTGTCAGCAAAGAATCAACGCATCACTTCTCCTGTCAGCAATTATTCAACACATCAGCTCCCCTGCTTAGCAGTAAGGAACTGACGCATCACCTCCTCTGCCAATAAGGAATCGACGCATCACTTTGTTTTCCGGCGCCTCACCTCCCCTGCGGCCCGCATCATCTTTGTTATTTACACATCTCAGGTACTTTGAGCTAAAACACTTGCATCCATTGATTTCTATGGATTAAGACTTAGTGAACCTTTGAACAGTGATATCATTACTTGTGTATGTTGGATTTTTGTTGTTTTGGTCTTGTTTTATTCTGATAAATATTAGCTATTTTTCTAAACTGGTGTGGACTCCTTTTGTAGTGTTATCACTGTGTTACTGTGTGCGCATGTACAAATGCTTTACCCACTGCTTCTGAGATAAACCTAACTGCTCATTCCAAACTATCAAGGGGTGGGCAGGGGTTATCTTAGTTGTGTGATTCCCTTAACCTGACTAGAGTGAAGGTCCCTACGTGGACAGGGTGAATACCACTGCAAACTATAGACCCCATTTCTAATATGCACCAACTGGATGCACATGGTCATCAAACCAAGCAGGTGGAGGGCTTGCAGGACGAGGATTGAAATGTGATTCAGGATTAAGACATGTTTAGGAGAGCAATTCTTTGCAGAAATAGGGTGTTCCAGGTGGGAGGACATGAAGGTGTGGGCATAACCCTTGTGGATAATTGAAACACCCAGTGATCTTTCATGATCATCTCACAATTGCTAGTAAAGTGAGCGATACAAACCTTCCTCTCTGTTTGAAACTGGCGGTATGTGTCAAAAATGTTTTAAGGCACTAAAATCGGCTCTGAGGGTGGCAACAGTGAAGATGTCGGAGACCATGCTGAAGGCATGACGGATGCTACTATGGAAGGCAGTGGCTTTTTCAACAGCAGTACCAAGGCTGGAGCTCATGGAGGCTCAGATTCTGGGAGCATTCGGGTTGGAGACGCTGAAATTGCTCAACCTGCTGGAAGGGACCAACACTTAGGAAGTCCAGAGAGTAGTCGGATCTTCCTGAAAATGCAGAGAATAGCCTGTCGAAAGGCCTCAACCTAAGAATAGTCAGCAGATGGAGTCTGGGCCTCCAGCTTCATCTTCTTCAGAAACTGGATTGACTCTGAATGCTTAGGAAGAAACCATCATTGAGGAACTGTGTTGATCCTCTGAAAGATCACAGAGCTGGGCCATTTACTCAAGGAAGAAGACTTTTCTTTCTAATGGCATCATGGTGTTTTTTGCTGGAAAATCCCTTGGGGGTCATTTTGCGTCAAGTGACTTACTTGAATGAGAGGAGATGGACCAGACTGGAGGGCCCTTATGGACCCTAGTCAAAACTAGTTTAGCCTTCCACTCCGTGATGGCCTTCAGATTCATCAAAGAGCAAGAGTCACAGGCTGAGGGGTCATGGTTGACACAAAGGCACCACATACAAAAGTCATGAGGGTATGAAAAGGATATCTCCTTACAATGTTGTCAAAAGGGTTTAAACCCTGAGACAGTAGGTGGGGATATGTGACTTAGTCACTGTGAATGTGTTCAGGGAATTCATCTTCAAACACAGACCTGAGCTAGGGCCTGCGTCAAAGAGGCACGTAAAAATAGGAACTGATGCCAGTGTGCCCAGTACGTGCTGTGTACACACACATGATAGCATTACATCAAGATGGAGGACACAACTGAAGCCACCTAGCAGCACTGGAGAGCTATGAAAAAAGGCTTTCCAGATACAGTCCAGAGCAAACATTATGGTTTAAAGAGAGTAATCTGCAGGAAGAAGTATCCATCAGAAATACACCTTTGACATTTCCATAACAGCAATGCCCCAATTTTCCCTTAAATATCAAGAGGTAAAACACTTCCCTCAATATACAACTTTAAAGTTGCAGAGAGCAAGCCACCCAATCCCATCTTACTGTGATTTCCTCTTGCTGGCTAGAAACAAGTATTTACCTGTGACCTCCAGTGACGTATTGGCAAATCTGTGGGCCTGCCTTCAGAACTGAAGCTCTACTGGCGGATCTGGGTTCTTATCAGTCTCTGGACTTGCCAGTGTATCCCAGATGCTACCAGCAGCCTCAATGCGGCTTCTTGATCTTCGCTAAGTTTCCTGGGACCTGTTGGTGGGTATGGGGACAAAAGTCAAACTGTAGGTCGTGGAGCATGCTGGTGAAATCCTTTGGTTGTTACAGATCCATGTGTTTGTTGGTAAATCTCACGGATACTTTCAGATCATTATTCCTGTTAGCGTGTACTGGGATATACTCGTGGATCTTGGGGCCCGTTGGTAGACACCGACGCCTGCTTGCAGATATTTGTGCCTTGCTGGCTTTGTTTTACCCCTTAATAAACAGACACAGGAAGAGGTATTCTATAGAGCCACTACGATCACCACTACCTTATAGTAGGTATATGAATCTACACACAGGCTGGTGGGCTCGCGTAGGTTCCTGTATGTTCTGTACAGTAGGGAGTATTGCGGCTCATTGACCTTAAGTACAGAAAGAAATTCAATACAGGATCACAGGAGAGTCCACAAGTCTATGCGCATAGGTACCTCGATTTACCCCTTAGCACGCCACCTGATGAGGAGCAGGAGTGGATACAGATCTGTGGATCTCCTCCATTGGCATACTCGATTAATCACGACATGGGAACTACTTCCCATTCTTTGGGGCGGGCCTGGGTTTTATTGGCTCAAAAATCCATGTCTTGTCCGGCCAGAGTTATGGTCGGTCACCTGGGATCCCCCAAGTCTCTAACCCTGGATCAACAAATACAGAGAAATAAGTGAGCCGGCTGAGATAAAGAGGCAGGAGTATGAATACATTATCACCCACGGTTTATCATTTTTTTTTATCCATGCAGGGGTCTGAAGGTGTGCTCTTGCAATCCTAGGAGTGAGAAACCAAAGCATCCTCAGCATACTCACGTGTGATGCCTAAAATGTAGATTCCTGCGTTTTTGTGTGTGGCCCTGAGGTTGATAGCTGGATCCCACAATGACCGCAATGAATACCCTCAGTCGCTCAATTAAGACCCTCAATTCCTCAGTGAAGACCATCAGTCATCAGTCAATGCAATACTCCGATGTCTGGACACTGTGGGTCCAATGGACACAGGCATTTGTGCATGGAGGTTCAACTTACACATACAAATATTTTGATTTACAAGTGAAAAACCACATTTTGTATTTAGAAAACTTGGATTGAGATTAGCAAATGTATCTACTAACACAATGTTACCCCAGCCTGATGTGATGTTGTATGGGAGTAAATCAGCTCCCGGGGCAATGAGTGAACATTCCAAAGCAGAGATACCCTGGAGCGTTTGTGCAGATTTTGGGCATTCACTGACTTTTCCTTGTCCCAGAAATGCCTGGAGATTCCTGTTAAGCGAGCCTAAATGTGGTTTCAGGGTGGGAATGGACAGGGTATGCACCCATTGCTGTAGGAAGTGCAAGTTGAGGAGTTTTGGCACACGAACAAAAAAAAAGAAAATTGAGAAAAAAGAAAAAAGCTAGAAGTGCAAAATGCACTTTTGGCAAGTATTTATAAATGCATGAAAATAACTGGGCATACCTGGATTACTTCTCTGAAGTCATCACAGCGTCACCATAGTGCTCCAGCTATTCTTTGAGAATTCCCAAAATGTGTAATACACAGCCCAATTTACATTTTTGGGACTGACTGGGCCATGGAAGTCTGCTGGTTGCCATACTCTGATAGTAAGATGGGTGTTGTGAGAAGTTGGCCTGGCATATGCTGTCCACTAGTTATAGTGAGCACCTTGCACCAGTCCAAACAACCCTTATTGATGATAGGTTTAAGACAACCTTTATTGAAAGCTATCCTAGTGGTAGCTAAGGAGAGCAGCCTTCAGGCTAAGTTTTGAACGAGTGTAAAGCAGCTTGGTTTACCGGATTATAACCTCTCGAATGTCTAAATGAAAGGAGAACCACACAAGGTATATATATAAATTATAAGTATTTATTACTAAACACTCTCTAGTAATCTCTTTATGAGATTACAGAGCAAAGTACAGAATTTAAATGCAATAGAACTTCCGTAAATAGCACAATATACACTGGGCCCCAGGGGGGAACCAAACCATATATTAGGAAAGTGATATAAGAACCATGACTTGACTACACACAAGGCCTAGAGCCTGTAGAATCACTGGGACCCCAAGTAACCACCCAAGCTATTAACACAGGGGACCCACTGGGGACGTGTAAAGTGTGAGAACACAACCGCGAGCTCCGATAGCTTCTATTGGGAAAGTCGCGGTTGGAATTTTAAAGTTAAAAGACACTTAGTAGAGGACTTTGAGCAAACCCTTATAGACTTAAGGGGTTCTAGGGCCAACACCCATGGGAGCACTGGAGAACTCGAGTTACCTCACCCAGGGAAGCCGGGGGCATAGGTGGCAAATGATGTTGGGATTCGTCGTTGATTTCAATGGCGATCTGCTGCAAAGTGCTGTTGCCGTGGAGAAGAAAAGTGTCCGGTGTGATCCAAGCCTGGATCGAAGATGTAAAGAACCTGAAAGCAGAGGGGACAGAGTCTGGGTCACTTGCCAGTGACCAGAGGCCCGGTAGACGAATGCCCATTGATGTTGCGTGTTTCAGGTGCGAAGAGGTGAAGCTTGACTCTGTAGCCATGAGGACCAGGAGATGCCAACGATGACCAGAAGCTGGATTCGAGCTGTCCCATGAAGGATGTTGAGTGCTGCAGCATCGGTGCTCGGATTGAACAAAACAAGCCTTGGCAACAGCAACCCACGCAGAAAGAGAGAAGATGCTTCGGTGTGGAACAGCAAGGTCCAGGGGACTTCCCAAGCGATGGAGAGTCAGGGCACATCTGGAGCAACCAGAGAAGCACAAGGAAAGTTAGAGTTGCCTTCTCAGGGACCCACCAGTCGACGGACCAGGGATCGCAAGGTACATCGAGAAAAAACACAAAGGGCTGGCTCACGGAACACTCGTGGAGTGTAGGCCGGCAATCTTCGGTGGAAATGCTGCTCGGGTTCTGGGCTACAAGTAATCCAATGCACAGCCTCAAGGATAGATGAGAAGCATATACACATGCAAATGTACACAGTGTCCAGGGGTTACGGTTTCACGGTACCCATGAGGGCTACAGGTCTCAGCTTTGCTGGGGACTCGGTCGGCCTCTGAGAAGTCTGGAAACCCACCTTCTGTGTTGCAAATTCTTCCAAGTTCCGGGGGAGCTTCAGGGATGCAAACCGGTCAGATACGTCTTTGGTGCCTGCCACGCAGGGGAGTAAATCCTTTACTTCAAGGGAGATCCTTCAGTCATCTAGCGCCTTGTAGATCATCGAAGTTCCAGGATTCAGTATCAGTGTTTTTCCAGGTGCAATCTAAAGTCCTGTTGCCAGGGGTTCCTATCTTATACCCAAGGAAGGGATGGAACAAACTCTGGGGACCCACCTATGGGAAGGTTTGGAAAGAGGGGTGGCTACACCCATTTCCTTTTTCCAGTTTCGTGGCAGAGCAGGGGCTGGTAGCCCCTGCAACCAGTTTGAACTGGGCTATGCACAGTGACACCAAATGTGCCCACAGTGCAGACTTCAAAGCACTCTTGGAGTTCACCCACCCAGCCCCAATACACTAAAGCCTGTCTGGGAAGTGGTGACACCTCCCTGTGACAGGAAACCTATTGTCCAGGCCTCCCCTACCGGAGTTTCGTCCAGCAGCAGGAGATCAGACTTGAGTCTGTGGCATCCATTTTGTGATGCCAGGGTTCTTTTTAGCTGGTGCCGGGTGTACCAGTGTGGTCATGTTTCTCCCTCTAGGAGGGTGGGTTCATACCCCCACCGCCAGGACTGGCGGGTGGTATGATTCCAAAGTGTTTGACACCAAACACGACATGTTTCCTTGCAGCCATTCCAAAGTTAGCATTTACTGCAAGGTTATAATGCACTTAAGAGTATATGGTCTGGCTGCATCACAGAACAACCCCCAGAGAATAGATTCCGAAGGCTGCAGAGGGGCTCTGCTCATGCATGGGCACCCTCTCACACAAAACTCAGAACCCTGCCTTCAAGATTGATAAGGCCTCCCATGGGGTGACTGATAGGTTTATATGTGTAGTGATGTAAGGTAGATATAGGGAACCTATATCCAAGTAAGGGGTGCATACCCCACCTTACACAGGCTGCTGTAGCAGACCTGTGGTGTCATTTTGGAAGGATGTCCAGGGGTGGCATAATACATGCTTCAGCCCCTGATAGGCCTCTGGGGTACCTGTGCCCTGGGTATATAGGATACCATATTCTAGGGATTTATAAGGGTACCCAAGTAACCAAACTGGAGTGTACCTAAAGTACATGGAATCATTTTAGAGAGGAAGCAGCTCGGCTGGGGTCCTGGATAACAGGGCCCCAGCCAGACTAAAGTAAAAAAACTGTGAAACATCAGCAAAAAGTGGGGGCAACCATGCAGCCAGATTCCACCTTCCTACAGGTGTTACAAGCTCATCCGTGTTTGCTTCTTCGAGAACCTCAGCTGGCATCCCATGGCCCGACTGACCATGCATTACGAGATGTCAATGCTGAAAGTTGTCTGCCTCGTCACCTCAAGAATGTCCACTAATGCTATACTGAAGCTTAACATTGGATATCTATTTCGATCTAGTCTAGTGTCTGTCCGTCTGTCTGTATATCGTCTTCAGCATAAGTACCACTGTTTTAGTATGAATGGCCACTGGGTGCCACTATTGCACAAGTTTCTATGTGCTTTCTACAGGCCATATTTCACTGCAGTGCTATGACTGGCCACCAGATGGCAGTGCTGTGTCAGTACCTGCATTAACTCTTCAGAAGATGTATCTGTGAAATGTCAGGTCATTTCCTTTGGATTCTTTATGTCCTTCCACAAGACATTGTGGTGAGTGGGGGTGCAGCAAATCACCTGACCTGCATTAACTCTTCAGAAGATGTATCTGCGAAATGTCAGGTCATTTCCTTTGGATTCTTTATGTCCTTCCACAAGACATTGTGGTGAGTGGGGGTGCAGCAAATCACCTGGCCACTGCAGGCGCCACCTGCCAAGTCTCAGACACCTGGACTCCGCTCTGGACCGCTGTGAGATGTAACACTGAGCGATGGTGTCTCCTTTAGTGCTGTGCCTCACACTACAGGGGCTGGCAGGCCCTGAGGTTCCGTGGCTTTCGGGACCGGACTCCATTTTGTTTTACGTTGTTTGCGACGCCATTTTGTGTTGCCCTCACGTAGGCCATAGGGATAAACGACGAACGAAGTTGCATGGGCCTCGTTGTCCATGTAAGCATTTAACGTGGGCCTTTTCAACTTACGAGTGAACTGTAAGATGTTGACCCCGTCACCTGAAACTGACCTTTTCACGAAGCCAGTTTCTTTAGCTGATCTTGTCTGAAATAGGCAATCAATGTTCAGGATATCGTTAACTTTTAGTTTCTTGCACATATCTTATCCTACTCAACATCTGAATTGTTTCTTTTCTTTACGACTTTTCATTACATGGGTAGTGCTTTCAATTATGGGTTTGTCCGGCTTTTGGTAATCGAATTTGGGACAGTCCTAATAATTAACTTGTGGGGTTGGTACAATGTGAAGTGAGCTTTTTGGAATGTGATAATGTATAGAAATGTGTTTCCATTGGTCAGAATTTGCCGCAGTGGGTGTGCATTTGTAATGGTCTGAATTGGGGATAAAAAGTGGTGTCTTGCTCTACGAAAATTGAGCAGTCTCCTGAGTTGTACACCTTGTTGTATTGCTTGGTTTACTGTTACTAGCTGCAGCTAATAAATTTGATCTCTGACGCCACCTAGAAGTATTCCGTGTCTCTGTTTGCCAGGACAGGGGAACCCGAAGACATCGGGCGTGTCCCTGACGCCACTGGGTTCTGAAAAACCCGGTTCTTCAGTCCAACAGTCTTCAGTGCGTCCAGGTAAGAATCTTGTGGACAAACTCAGAAGTAGGAGGGGGGTGGGGTGTATACCCGTCAGGCCTGCCAACTCGCACTGCGCCACTGTGTGTCACACAATTTTGGCTGCCTTCACACAGTCACCCTGTGAGGAGCCGAAGTCCCGCCGTGTCAGGGAAGAGGGGCTGGACACCACATCAAAAGTGGCTTTCCAGCTTATCTTTGTAAGCTGTAAGCAGTTGTAACCAGCCGATGTCCAGTAAGAAATGTGAAAACAACCCAGGACATCTGCAACAGCCTCGGCGACCCTTTGTTTTTTTGAGAAGGAGGCGTGGAGATTGGTGGAGGGCAGATGCCTGCAAAAACAACAATTGATGGACAGAATGCAGAACAATGTCATACATTCACCCGAGTACAGAGATCTGGGCCTAAATCCATCGTTTTTTTGCACTCCACACCACCCCAGGTCAGACATGGCCATATGCAAATCAGCCTTGACCCTGTGCCTCATAAGTAGCTCTCGGCTCAGGTCCCCTCCCCCTCCAAGGCCTCCTCACACAGTGACATTTGTTTTTAAGTTGGCAGGTCTGCCTTAAGCACCATTATAAGTGCCTGTTCTACAAGTATCTCTCTGCTTTTAATTCTGAGTGCACTCCACGTGGGATGTCCCTTCTTTAGGTGCCACTGGATTGATGCTAAAGAACGATGATGGATTCTACCCAGACCTGTGACTGGGGGTGAGTGTCTGACAATGTCAGCGCTCCGTCCATCATCTCCATGTGTTTGCCATCTTTAGGTACTTCAGAGGAGCTCAGCTCCTCTGGAAATTTCAGGCATTATTCTACCTGCTTGTCTGTATTTAGTCACCAGCAAGGTTGTCTTGGGTCCAAGTAAAAACAAGGTAAATGTCACTCATCAACTGGTTTGATGGTTAAAAAAATCTACAATTGGGTGCAGAGGGCATGTCCAACCCCTTGGCCAGGTGCCACTGCACTTGCTGCACTATTTTTCACATCTGGGGAATGCCCTAAACATATAGCTCCAACATGATCCACTGCAGAGACTCCAGGCAGGGAGTGGATGCTGAACACATGACTCCCTTAAATCCAATGATGGAAATTGCACGCCAACATTTTAACACTGGAAAATGGGAGATTTTTTTTTAAAGAAATCGGGGAATTTGCTTTCCACATTCACATATTTAAGCAGAGGCAATCTTAGGCAGGAAATAGCTAAAATAAAGCCATTTTTTGGCTTCAAAAATTGGAAGTCTCCTACCTGCACCTGGTCTTTTGCTTGTAAGGCTACTATCCTTCTTTAAAGGAATCTGTATAGCCTTGCCTGTAACCCATCCTACGCAGGCTCTCATCAGAACATCCATCCAGGCCAGCTAGCCCTGCTCAGATATGAACGCCCTGGCTGTCCGTGCACAGCGAAGACTTGGGCTCAGCCAGCAGCCTGGGGTGCTTATACAAAATGAAATGGTCTCACTTACAACGGCATTCGTGTAACTGTATCCCGCGCACACCGCGCCGGGTCCATTCTGTCCACTTCTGCCTGATCGATCATGCGCAGGACATAAATTCCCACTGCAGCGCTCGTGTCTGAAATGTAATTTCCTCCATCAGACAGAGGCAGGTGACTTACTCTGTGACGCCTGCTAGACAGAGGCTGGCTACAACAAGGACTGGCAAAGCCAATAGGTCTCATCTTTGGGACCTATTGTTTGGCCAATACTATTTACGATGCTGTGCAGCATTAGCACATTCAGGCACAATGGACCATCAGTGGCGGCTCCTCCGCTAAGGCGGAGGAGCGTCGCCCCACTGCTCAAAAGGAAAAAAAATGATAACGTATCGTTATAATAATTTTATTTTCCCTACTGCAGTCAGTGGTGGGGCGGGTCAGGGTTGGCCACAGCAGGCGAGGAGTGGTGTGCACAGGGCCGGACTGGGAACTTAAAAGAGTCCTGGCAAAAATTCTAACTTCAGCCCCCATGTGCAGACGTGCTAATGTGTGCTAGAACCAGAGAAACTTATTAAAGTTGCTGCTGGAATTTTGTAACGTGCACCACCACTCCTGGAGGCCGAAACCGGCCTCCAAGTGTCAAAACTGTCCTCCTGGGGCTCCAGCCTCCCAGGGGATTGCCCGCTTGCCCGGCTGGCCAGTCCGGCCATAGGTGTGCACTCCCTAAGTGTGCATGAACTGTTTGTCCGGCCTTCTTGGGCCAACCAAACAGTTTATGCGCACTTTGCATTTTCCTGCCAGGCTGCATTACAAGCCTGGTCAGGAACATGCACAGGCTTCCTGTTCTAGTCTGAGCGCCGATCCACGGTGCTCAGACCAATCACAACGCTGCAGTGCAGGGTTGTGATTGGCTCAGGGGAGCCTGTCTGCCTTGGTGCTTCCTGCTGCCACTGGCCAGGACAGGAAGATGAAGAGGACGAGGACGGAGGAGACGTAGAAGCTGGCCGTTAAAGGTAAGTCCTTTATTTTCAGGTAGCAGTCTCTACTGAGGCGACGTCATTTTGCAGACGCATGCATGATGACATATGCACAGGCATGCGCCATCATGTGAGCACCACTTTTTTTAAATTTATAGATCCATAATAAATCTGCAAATAAAAAATTAAATTGAAGTATCACAGTTGAGGGGCAGGAAGAAATTTGCTGCCTGACCATCCAAAAATAAATATTAAACAAGCATTGGAAATGCAATAGGTCTCGCAGCATTAGAGTTAGTGCTTTTAGAATTGTTTATGGTTTTTTTTTTTAAATCTTTAGCATTTTTGTTTCCTGTAGGCAATGCTAAAGAATTACAAAGAAAAAAAGCCATAAACAAATCTAAAAGCTCTAACTCAAATGCTCCGAGACCTATTGCACTGTGTGAGGGTGAGGGGTTGAGGGTGAGTGAGGGTGAGGGTGAGTGAGGGTGAGTGAGAGTGAGGGTGAATGCGCTTGCAGCTATGTTCTAATTTTCATCAACACCAGCATTACTTGTTTCCTATTTTACAAGCTTTTATATCATTTCTTTAGAAGTTACACGACCTATATAAGATTAAAAAATGCATTTCTTTTCCCTTCTGGGGTTGGAGTTTTAAAAAAGTGTCCATTTGCTGCAAACAGTGGCGATGAAGTGATACCTTTGCTCGGAGTGCGCACCCCCTTTCAGCGGGTGTTGGCAGATGCCATCTTCAGCAAGGTCAAGTTTTAAAGAGCAGAGGAGCCTGGCCATGCAGGTCTGCAGTCTGCAGAGTGAGACGTGGCGTCACAAGGGGCGGGTGCAAACGTGTGTGAGGGAGAGAGTCAGATGGGGAAAACCTGAGAGGTGCTGCATGGCATGCACAGATGACGACAGTCAAAGTCTGCACCAACCGGGATATATGCTGCCACACAGGAGGAGCTCAACTACATTACTATCGTGTAATCCAAAGTTCTTCACATAAAACATATTTATTCAACATTTATCTTATTCAGTGGAGAGCCCTGAACAATGTACCGACATTGGAAAGATGAATGTTTATGACGACATGCTAGGATTCCGCCTAGATCCCGGCAGGTCATACACAGATGAAACTGAGCGCTTATTTGTCTCTTGAAATGGTGAAACTGAAAGACGTCACTCTGCGCACAGAGATAAAACAAATAATTATCCCCACTCTTTTCTGCACGAGCATGTTTCAAAAGAAGCTGAACAGTTTCATCTACAGGTTTATTGTGCTAATGAGCCAAGCTGCAATCCGAGAGCTTCTTTTGAAACCTGCTCTTGGAATTTGGAGCGGCACCTTTGATGTGCGCCGGACCCCGGGGGCCGTCTTGGTAGAGAAGGGGCCGAGCTGCTGGAGGCGGGAACCTCACATGATCTGAGGGGACTTGGAGTGGGTGGGTGGGGGGGGGGGTCGGAGCCGTGAAATAAAGACGCCTAAACTGTGTGGAGACCTGGCCTTAAACCCCACTGGGAGGCAATATTTTTCTGCATGTTCCTCAGTGCAGTAACCTCTGCTAGCCCTCCTACACCCGTAAACCTCTGGCACAGTTCATGTACACCCGGTTGGCTGCAGGTCACATGGCACCAGGCTAGGTTGCTCCTTTGTGCTGGACATACTGGGAGGAGGCACCCAAGGAGACGAGCCAGCCGCAGTTGTGTGCAATCCCTTCTCGAAGTTGTTGAAAGGCACATTCACCGCAATAAAAGCAGGGGGAAGGAGTAGGTAGCGAAGAAGACGAGCCAGCTGGAGTGTTAAAAGGCACGCTCCTTGAAATAAGAAGCAGGGCGGTGGAGGTGGATGAGTCTGCCCAGGAGACGAGCAAGCTGAAGCACACAGGACAGCTAATATAAAATAAATAAAGGTGCATATGAGAGGTGGCGGAGGGCTGCTTCAGCGGGGGAACAAAGGACTTCTGCATTTGTGGAACAGAGCATACCTAAAAGTTCAAACAAGCTGGTGTTAGTAATAACAGTAAATCTTTGCAAGTTTTAAACAAGTGAAAGCGGGATGTAAGTAGGGGGGAGGAGAAGTCTGGGCAGGCAGGATGACTCAGGGGAGGGGGCGGAGCGGGGCAGAGCGGCATGTGGGTGTGAAGAAGCCGGGCCTTTGAAGTGAAGCTAAGCTTCACTTCAAAAGGTGTCGGAGGAATGCGGGCGGCTGTGCACGCGCTTTTAAGCTCAATGCACATGCGCATTGAGCTTAAAAGTCACGGGCACTGCAAGGAATCGCCACGATTCCTTGCAAGTTAGATAAAGAGTCGATGAGCCCCTATAGTCTCGCTTGCTCGATGCGCAGTGCATCGACAGGCGAGACCTAAAAAAAGGACCACAGGTGTAGGGAGGCAGTGGAAGAGCTGGTGGGGGAGAGGATAGGAGGAGCAAAATAAAAATAAAGCCAGGTGGGGGGAGGAGGGAAAACGTAGCAGCCCAGGTAGAGAGCAACACAGATAGCAGGAGGGGTTGAAGCACATGAGGAAAGAGCAACACTGGGAAGAAAGGATAATAACACGAAAGACATCATCAGAGCGCACAGAAATCACATAGAGAGAGAGCTACACAAGAGGAGACAGCAACAAGAAGCATTGGGGAGGGAAGGAGAAGCACACGAGAGAGAGCTTGAAAACACATGCATGGAGTGTTTAACAAAAAAGAAAATAGGTAATTTGCTTAAAGTGAGCAAAGGAAGGATATTAGTCAGCTAATCAAATGGATGGTAAAAAGGCTATGCTCCTGGGGCTGGACAAACACAAGAAGAGAAAGACCAACCAACTCAAGCCAACAAATAAGAAGCATGTAAATGAAAGTGACAATAAAGCAAACCAGTGGTAAGCAATGGGCGGGCTATAAATCCACTATAAGTTCTTGGTACGCCCACACTAGGTCTGGCTCAACCAGGGAGCTTGCGCTATCTGGGAGGCAAGACCTAAAAAGGAAGTTCAGTTTACAACTTCAAGTACTCCAGATGTTGCCCTCCTGATATGTGAATATTTTGTTCTGTGCCTTTCTTACCAGTGAGAATAAGGATTATGATGTAGTGTCGGTTTTAGGTGACTGCTGAACTTTTACCTCCCTGACTGGCACATTGAGAAAAGTAAACTTGTACGATTCAATGTTCGCTGTCGTATATAATAGATACTCCTGCCAATATTACTAAATTCAAATAGCACAAGACCATCTGTGACAAAGGGTATCCTGTCTGTTCGTCCAGTAAGATTCAGGAAAAAGACATTTTAATGAAAACCTTTTGGTGAAAATAAGATCACATAAGTACAACTCAGAGTTATAGACTTGATTGAAATTAGGGTATTAAGGTTGAAGACAGGCAGTGCTTACTGTGTGCCAGTGGCTGCAGGTGGTTGGTGCCAGTGGCTGCAGGTGATTGGCACGAGCACTTATATCCAATATTTTGACCCTGAGCTAGACAGAGAATGGCAAAAAAGGGAGAAAAAATAAGAAAGAAAAAGATAGGAAACATTTACAAAGAAAGAAAGTAGGAATTATAAACAACATAGAAGTATGAATAAAAGAGACAGGAAGTGTAGAGCGGTGGAAGAACTGGGCATGAGGTGAAATCAAAACTAGACAGTATTGGTTATAGGACATGCCAGCATTTGGCAGGGCTGGTGGTGCACTCCTAAAAATGTGGGTTCCCTATACTGTTTTTTTTTAGGTCTCGCCTACGTAGCGTGTATGTGCTGCTTAGGAGGACATTTAGCCGTTGTTCTGCTCTTGTTCGAAGCACACACTCGTGCTTGTGGTGGCATCCACCTTGCGGGAGCAGAATGCTCTCCCCAGCGCGCGCGCATGCACCACTCGTGGGCTCACCTCCTCTTCCCCCTCTCTCTCACAAGCGAGGTTTCGAATTAGCGTGGTCGCTTTCACCATGCTAATTCGACACAGATGTTAATTAGCGTGTTCACCGCCCTCGAGGTGCGGGAGCAGCGTGTGACCAGCGCTTGTTTCTAAAGGAACTCGATACTTCTGCATTATTGGCAATGTTTTCTTTTTTAACACAGAGAGCGCCCTGTTGCTCACTTTATGGTCCGCACAAGGGCAACAGCTAGAGGTCTGGCTTGAACTGGTTTGGTGATGTGGCTGAGACTTGTTGGCATCTAAGGTATGTGCGTCTTCAAGAGAAGGCATGGAGATCTTGTTTCTTTTGCTCCACTGTGCTGTGCAAATATATAGATGATAACATTCACTTGATTTATATTTCATATTGAATGGATCATTTAGGGTATAACTACAAATTATATTCCAAGTCACAGCTGTAAAGCACGCAGTACTTATGTTCAGCATTTCATATGTTGCTGCTTGTGATAGCAAAAATCTTTTATTCAGTTAGGGCATATCATTAAATAACTTTTAGGAGAGGTCTATTGTGCTGTCACATGACACCACTCGAAGAGTTCAAAAGTGTTGCCACTAATGTGATCACAGTGCAATGTGGTACGCGTAATCTTCATAATTGTATTTTTGTCTTTGTTGCATGAAATGCAGATAAGGGATCTACTGACATGTTTCATGTTCTTTTCTGATCACCATAGGCACTCAAAGTTAATTTTTCTAATTATGTTGCTATGCTCCTTCTTGATCCAATTCGAAGGTGCGTCTGAAAGCGACAACTTAAAGACATTGGCTCAATTCTTAAAGCTTTTTATTTCAGTAGGTACGCCCTACTTCGGGGTTAAATTGAGCGGGTCTTATGACTTTAAATGGGTCCTTGGGTCCTTATATTCATGTCCTTCACTTTACAGGCAAAACCACTATCTGATTTTTCAACTATGACTTAAAAAAATCCTAAATGAATCCATGTAAGAAGCAATGCAGTCAGTCCTATTTACATTTCACATGCTTTACTGCTTCTTGTTTTCCCTACGTGTTTTGCTTTTCCCAGAAGTTGTGTTTTTATAGTTATCTCATGCAACATATAATTTTTGTGTATTGCATACTGTGAACTGAAAATGTGTTGTAGGTGGGTGCTCATGGCGGATCATGATTGGGAGCTCTGGGGTTGAGACAGGAGGCTGAGCATGTCAGTTGGTGGCACTGGTACTTTCCTGGCTCAGTGAACTGCACACCTGACTATTTCAAATAAAGACACTTCAAACATGGGTCAGCTATATTCATCATGGATGAAATTTATCCTGTGAATGTACATTTAGTGGATGATTGATTTAGGCTATATATTTTCCAGCTGAAACTAAGTTATTTAACCTAGTTGAACTGTACCCTTAGAATAACTAATTATATGCTTTGGAACGCTCTTCCATTTTAGGTTATAGTGGGAGAAGGATACTTTGTCAATGATAACTTGTCACCAGCAGGATGGAGTGTTATTTAAAGGTGCGACTGACATCAGCAGTAAAGGGCAACAACATCCAAAACGGGAGCAAACTGTTTACGAGAGGGAGATTTTTTTGATTGTTAAATAACGTAGCAACCTGTTTGTATTTACTAGGTTATTTTATTTATGTATAAAAACTCATTTTATAAGGGCGTACCTTATAGATAACTGACCCCCAACCCCTGGGATACCTAGGGGTGACCCTGGGTCCCTAATATGCAAAAACATGGTAGGTTTTTTATTTGTGAGGGCCCCTACCCCCAAAGTCGAGTTTGGGCACAATTTAGGGTTTAAAAGCTGTCTGACCACTAATAAAGGTCAGCCTGCTTGACTAGCTTATTGAGTTGTTTGACCCGTTTAGTTTCAAGCTCCTTCTTTAATGATACTTTAGTAGAATATACTGCCACCAGTCTTATTTTTTGTATTTGTTTACAGATTTTGCCCCAGCCCTAATGCTGGAAGTGGGTTACTACCCTTTCTGTCAAACAGAACCCCTTTGTGTTCTTACTGGCAAGTTCTTTCATGAATCTTGTTCTAAAACCAAACCTTCGTACTATCTGGATCTCATTTTACTCGTGTATTTTTATGTTGTGTTTAGCACATTCTATGCTCTAGCTCCTTTGCACTCCTTACTTCGCACCTTTTAAACATCTTGCATCTTTTGATAAGGTTTTTGGGTGCAGACCAACCCTCCTCTTGTTAGCTCTTCTGCACTGGTTGAAATTTAGTGGTGTATTCTGAAGGGAGATGCCCCCAGAAAGGTTCACCATAATTCCAACTAAGCCATAAGCAGTTATTGCTATAGTGGTGAAAAGCAAATTAACTGTTTCTGGTCCTAAAACCGTGTGCCTATTCAATACCCTTGCATTCCTTTTCACAATATTTGGAAATACCGAGGTTATTTTCAGACAGCCCATCAGCTTCACGAGGGCTCTTAGTACCACTCCAGTTTCTAGCTTGTAATCTCGTCTTTGATTTCAAGCTCTAAAACTTGTTCTTTAATCAATCCTTGATAAGGAAACACACAGTGCTTTAAATGGGCCGGTATTGTCTGGTACGGAGTACTGGCACTTTTTTATTTTGAGAGGGAGAGTACCAGCACTTCTCAAGAGAAATGCTATACTTTTAATTGGAGAGTACCGGCACTTCTGGGAAACAAACAGGTACTCTGCTACAGAGTACGTGCACATCCTTTTTCCCATTTCAAGCACTGGAAACACATAGACATAGGTAGTCGCTACACAATACCAGAGTAGCATTTTTGCTTCTAAAAGGTGCTGGTGCTATCACATGATAAATATTGCATTCCTGCTGAGAAGTGCTGGCATTGTTGTTTACAGATTAAGGAAACGTTGATACTCCGTGCCTGACAGAATCTGCCAATTTAAAGCGCTGCATTGTGTCCTAGATGGCACCTCTCGGATTTGTTTTTGGGAGGTTTTTTTTAAGCGCAAAATCAACACAAAGGTATTGGAGTGTTTTATACCAGCACCAGTTACATTAACCTCCCCCTCGCCACAGCTGCTCCGTAGTCATTATTTACACGAGAGCTATTTACATTCCCGACCCCTCGGCAAAACTCCTCGGTTTGACCTGCCCTAAACTCCACCCAAAAAGGCTGTACACTTCAGAGACTAACTGCCACCTCACTTGGCTCCTGTCCACAACACCTCAGGTTGGGGCACTTTTCGCTGCTCCGAGGCTATCCCAGTAATGTAGTTTCCTACTGTTTTTACATCCGGTTTCATGTGTTTTGTTGCAAATCCTTTTTTTTTTTTTTTACATTTTCAACAGCTGTGTAAAAACATGCATTGGCATAGCCAATAGGTCTCGCCTTTGGGACCTTGTAAGTAAAAAAAAAAACTGAAGTGCATCCTAAATACGAAGTAAATGTAAACGTGAAGTCAAGGTACTGCTTGTTTCTGCAGGTACTCTGCTACAAAATGCAAACTTTGTATAGTACGTTGTGAACTGAATCACCTTCAGACACTTCTAGAGCTATATCAAACAAGCATTAGAACAGGCAGGAAGAAGTTGCCAGCATTGCAAGGACAAAACAAGCATTGGCATAGCCAAAAGGTCTCGCCTTTGGGACCTTATAACTGTTTAGCCATGCAACGGTTGATGTTGTTGCACCAAAGATATTGTGCCGCACAACTAAATACTTATAAGGTCCCAAAAGCAAGACCTATTGGCTATGCCAATGTTGTGTTTTTTTTTTAAGGAAGCACTGCAGATAATTTAAAGATTATGATTAAAGAAAGAGTTAGTTTGAAGTTCTAAAGTTAGAGAAAATGCAAATGTCAATGTTTGGATTAGGTCAGGTTAGAATTGGGGTGAGGATACGGTAATGTTAATGGTGACCATAAAGGTGGAATTTAGGTTAGATCAGAATGAAAGGTAGAGTCTGGATTAGTGTAAGTGTTAGCAATGCAAGCAAGGTAAAGTCATACTTTGGAATGGGCTAGGGCAAAAGACAGAGTTATGAGATAGGGTTCAAGGTATTTCAAAAATATGTACAACGTATTTCTAAACTATATACATTGAAAATATAAAGAAATACTGGAAAGGGATGAAATTCATTGAAAATAACTTTTGCTCAATTAAAAAAGTTGAACAGTTTTTACTGCTTACTTCAATTTAATTTGTAACATGCTATAACTATGTGAATGACACACAAATACTCCTTAAACTGGAGAGCCCCAAAGACATTGGAAATTCACAAATTTTCAGTTGCCTCAGAGCCGTTGAACAGTGGTTGACATGCAGCCATCTCAAATTAAAAGCTTCCAAAACAGAAATACTCACATGTGGCGACTGGAAAAATGATGACCCGCTCCGTGCATGATCTAATGATCTGGGAACACCGCCTAAAGTATCAAAGGAAGTAGGAAAACTCAGAATGACCATGGACTCCAAGATATCAATAAATGCCCAAGTGGACAAACTAGCAAGATCAAGCTTTGTTACTATAAAAACTCTAAGACGCATCTTCCCACACCTGGCATTTTCACACAAGGTCCAGACTACTATCTCTCTTGTTCTGTCTAAACTCGATTACGTCAATAGCCTCTACCATGGAGCATCTTTAACAACTATGAAAAGACTAAAACGGAGTCAGAACTCTGCTGCCAGACAACTCCTACATGTAAAGCCACAAACCCACAACTCCCCTGCCTTGAAGGACCTACATTGGTTGCCAGAAGATCCACATTCAAGCTGTTTTGTAACACCCACAAAGCAACACATGGAAGAGGATCTCTCTTCATCAGTAATAAAATCGCTAAATACATTCAACAAAGGAACGTCCGCTCTAGAGTGGCACCTCACCTCAAAATCACACCATACAAGAAAAAAAACATAAGTAGCACATCTTTCTCTGTTCAAGCAGCCAAACTATAGAACTCTTTATCCCAAAACATAACATCCACGGATAACTACCTTAGCTACAGAAGACTACTCAGGAGATGGCTGTTCCCCACATAACCACTATACACAAACTTAAATATGCATCATATTCCTGTGTATATAAGCATTTATTTGGACTATATGTGTGTACCTACATATGTATATTGTTTTGTGTAAATGTGTATAATAATTTAGTTTTATGGATTTATAGATATTCGCTAGTTCTGCTTAACAAATTTACATATTACTTATGGTTATATTATTCTATGTTTAACATGTATATAGGTAAATGCATGAATAAGTAAATCTTTCTAACTATTTATCTACAATTGCTTCACTATTGAATTACCCAAAAAATGTTTTACCTTAAAGTACAGCAACACTTGAAAG
Organism: Lissotriton helveticus; assembly: GCF_964261635.1. NCBI lineage: Eukaryota > Metazoa > Chordata > Amphibia > Caudata > Salamandridae > Lissotriton > Lissotriton helveticus. The sequence continues at coordinate 1,687,485,533 of NC_136057.1, read as the reverse complement.
TCTGAGTTTATTAAATACAACGTAAACCTAGATATATCCCCTTCCTTATACATATATACCTTCCATGTACTTATGTAAATTTACTTCTAATTCAGCATCTCCAATGCACTACCCTATATTTCACCCTATACCTTTCTCAATATATCCTCTATCTCCACTCTCTGACCCAATCCAAACCTCATTGTACTACTCTCCCCAATGCACTACCATATTTACTCACCCTATACCTCTCTCAATACACCCTCTACCTCACCCCAAACCCCATTCTACTACTATGATGTCCAAAAAACCCTTTCTAGACTCCGACTCCTCTGCCCCATCTTGCATCATCTCATCCCTCTTTCACTATTCAGATCTCCCAAACACACCTTTTTAAACTGTTTCCTCTGACTCTTCCTCCTCCACCTCCACTTAACTCATCTCAAACCTCCTCCTACTGCTATGTGCTACAAAATAAACACTTTATAGACCCTTCTCTCTTCTGTCCCTCCACTTCCTTTTCAATCCACTAACAGACTAACATGTCCACCACTCAAATTAATTTCATATCCACCTATACTAATTCACTACTAATCCTCTTAGGGTTCTCGAGTAGCGTGCTAATTGCTGAAAAAGCATTTTGACGCCTCCAGGGGTAGTAAGTGCTATATAAGTGCAATTACAATTACAAAATGTGACATTCTCACTGAGATGGTTTCTAGTTACAAAAAATGTATGATTGTTTTGTCTCTAAAATGTGCTAAGATGAAACAACGCAGATTCATGCAAACAACACATTGAGTCACACTTGTAGAGGGCAACCCGGCCTCTACACTAAATTGTATCGGCACTTCACCCCTCATATTTGGGCTCAGTCCGAGGGGATAAATAAAGGGGCTCGAGGTCGCATGGGACCTTCGGCCGAATAGTGATCCCAAGTGTGTGTGTTCCTGATTGCTAGCTGCGCTAAGGCCAATACTTCCCTTAGTATCCGGCTCCCTACACTGGCGACGAGGCTGAGGAAATGACCCCACGTCTGCCACACAATGTGTGCCTACCGCCCTGCAGCCTGGGGACTTTGTGACCTGCACCTCCCGCCCTGCGGCGCTACAACCTGCATAGTGGGTGTCTACTGCCATACGACTCACCGTGCTTCGGTGGTCGGGATCCTGCTGATGCCAGGTGGCCTCGAGCGGTGAGTCACGAGCACCTTTCTGGTGCTCCGGCAGAGCTGCGCTCAGAGCTGCCTGTACCCCCAGACTGGTTTTGAGCTGAAGGCGAGGCCCGCTGTGTGCGCCTTCCAGTGTGTATGCGAGGCAAAATCCCTGAGAGCGAGGGGGCGCAGGACAACGCTGCAACGTAGAAGGCCCAGCCAGACCCATCGAGTGCTGGAAATTGCACCACGTGGCCCCAGCATTCCAGGTAGGCTCTTAAAGAAAGAAAAAACCCAGACTTGTAACAAATACATATCAGGAGGGACCACAAGCTATAAGGGATTACAGCAAGCGGCAGCAGGAGATTGTCGCTGCACCACATGGCCCCGGTCCCCCCCCCAAAGAGGGTCACAGTGAGAAGGTGGGGCGCAAAGACAGGAAAAGGAACAAGGACAATTAAGGGGAAAGAGAGTGAAAGCACACATTACCAGTGGCACACGGAGATTGGAAGCATCCAAAGGCCAAGAGAGAAAACAAGCATTTACAATGCAATGGTCTCGGCATTCTTAAAGTTAGAGCTATTGGCATTGCTCATGACATTATTTTTATTTTTGTTTTTGTTTTTAAAACATGAATAAATGGCATTGTCATTTACAATGCCAATAGCAGGGCAGGAGAGCAAGCACAACGAATGAGGGGGCAGGACAGCAAGCACAAGCAAAGAGGGGGCAGAACAGCAAGCACAAGCAACGAGGGCGCAGGAGAGCAAGCACAAGCAACAAGGGGACAGGACAGCAAGCACAAGCAACGAGGGGACAGGACAGCAAGCACAACTAACGAGGGGGGGGGCAGGACAGCAAGCACAACCAACGAGGGGGGGCAGGACAGCAAGCACAAGCAACGAGGGGGCAGGACAGCAAGCACAAGCAACGAGGGGGCAGGGGAGCAAGCACAAGCACCGAGGGGGCAGGGGAGCAAGCACAAGCAACGAGGAGGCAGGACAGTAAGCACAAGCAACGAGGGGGCAGGACAGCGAGCACAAGCAACGAGGGGGCAGGAGAGCAAGCACAAGCAACGAGGGGGGTCAGGACAGCAAGCACAAGCAACGAGGGGGGGCAGGACAGCAAGCACAACCAACGAGGGGGGCAGGACAGCAAGCACAACCAACGAGGGGGGCAGGACAGCAAGCACCAGCAATGAGGGGGGGCAGGACAGCAAGCACAAGCAACGAGGGGGCAGGACAGCAAGCACAAGCAATGAGGGGGCAGGGGAGCAAGCACAAGCAACGAGGGGGGCAGGACAGCAAGCACAAGCAACGAGGGGGCAGGGGAGCAAGCACAAGCAACGAGGGGGCAGGGGAGCAAGCACAAGCAACGAGGGGGGAGGACAGCAAGCACAAGCAACGGGGGGCAGGACAGCAAGCACAACGAAGGAGGGGGCAGGACAGCAAGCACAATGAACGAGGGGGCAGGACAGCAAGCACAATGAACGAGGGGGCAGGACAGCAAGCACAAGCAATGAGGGGGGCGCAGAACAGCAAGTACAACCAACGAGGGGGCAGGGGAGCAATCACGAGCAACGAGGGGGCAGGACAGCAAGCACGAGCAACGAGGGGGCAGGACAGCAAGCACAAGCTACGAGGGGGGGCAGGAGAGCAAGCACAAGCAACGAGGGGGCAGGACAGCAAGCACGAGCAACGAGGGGGCAGGACAGCAAGCACAAGCAACGAGGGGGGGGCAGGAGAGCAAGCACAAGCAACGAGGGGGCAGGACAGCAAGCACAAGCAAGGAGGGGGCAGGACAGCAATCACAAGCAACGAGGCGGGGCAGGACAGCAAGCACGAGCAACGAGGGGGGCAGGACAGCAAGCACAAGCAACGAGGGGGGCAGGAGAGCAAGCACGAGCAACGAGGGGGCAGGACAGCAAGCACAAGCAATGAGGGGGGGCAGGACAGCAAGCACGAGCAATGAGGGGGGGCAGGACAGCAAGCACAAGCAACGAGGGGGGGCAGGACAGCAAGCACAAGCTATATGGGGGGCAGGAGAGCAAGCACAAGCAACGAGGGGGGCAGGAGAGCAAGCATGAGCAACGAGGTGGGGCAGGACAGCAAGCACAAGCAACGAGGGGGGGCAGGAGAGCAAGCACGAGCAACGAGGAGGCAGGACAGCAAGCACGAGCAACGAGGGGGCAAGACAGTAAGCACAAGCAACAAGGAGGGGCAGGACAGCAAGCACGAGCAACGAGGGGGGCAGGACAGCAAGCACGAGCAACGAGGGGGCAGGACAGCAAGCACTCAACAAAGGACTTGGCAGCTTCTCGACTTCTTCTGACGGCGGTCGGGCAGAAATGGCGTCAGAAAAGCACCGACATTTTCGCATTTGGGGGCATGGTTATTGCTGTTGAGTGACTGATGACGTCACAGAGAGAAAAACTGCAAAAAAACACGCCCCGAATCTGAAAAAGACGGGACTTGAATGGAGTGATGCCCCTCTCCTCCAATGGCTGGCCTCCGTTTAGGAAGCCAGCCAATGGAGAAGAGGGGCGGGTTCAAGCCCCACTCTAGAAAACATTAAATCTCGGAGCAAGACTGCGCAAGCGCAGCCTACGGTCCGAGACCTAAAAATAAAGAAAAGCTGAGGGGTAAGCACTGAAAGCAGCATCAAGTCAACAGACGCACCACACCCGCAAAGTGAGTAGCCAGAGAGCCTTAGCAAGGAAGACACTACTGAGGGATCAGCATGGGAGATCCACCACCAACCCAACAGCAAGCTCAAGCACCACTAGCACCCTACACGCACGCATCCGTGACACCGATACTGCCATTCAGCCAACTGGCGGATCCGGCCACTGCGGCATCCAGGTGGAAGCTCTGGGTAGGCCACCTAAATCACTATTTCACAGGGACACGCGAGACTGATGGCACAGTGATACGCTCCCTGTTCATGCAGTTCAGAGGAGATGAACTACACAAGCTTTGTGAGACATTGCCAAACACGGGTGCCGCTCATGAGTATGACACAGCAATTGTGGCCCTGAACAGGTACTTGATCTGCAAATTAACCCGGACTATGATCGGTTCAAGTTGCACCAGGCTCGACAGACGGAAGCGGAAACAGTAGATATGTTTTACGCCCGACTACGGAAACTCGCCATGGCGTGCAGCGGAATTGATCAGAAAGAGGAGATCAGAGCCCAAATCATACAGGGGTGCAAGTCTGTCACCCTGCGGTGCCAAATGCTTGGGCATCCCGGAATTTAGCTGGACGAGATTCTGATACCCGCTCGCTCTCATGAGCTGTCGGACAAGCGGGCTGAGGAGATGGAGGCGGTTCGAGTGAGAAACACACCAACCGCGCTGGTGCCAAGGTCGGTGTACGTGAAAGGATAGACCGTGGACGCTGTACAGAGGCGACCTGCACCCAACCAAAGGCGAGTCACAGGAAGCCGGCCCAGTGGCAAGTGCGGACACTGCGGGTTCGATCACAGAGAACAGGACAGGTGTCCTGCCAGAGGACAGACGTTCTCAAAGTGCGGCAAAGGGATCACTACGCCAGCGTCAGCCACAGTGATGGTGGAAGATCCTGTGGAGGTGCGACAAGAGGGTGACAAGAGAACCTCAGGAATCTCACGCTAGAAGATCGGGAGGGCACAGAAGCCACACCCACACAAGGCGCTACTGCCTACTATGAAGACGACAATGACACGTTTGTCATCTCATTCGCTGGCAGACCGGGTCACAAAGGACGCCCTCCCCACGGTACCACGTCAAAGTAAACAGGATTTCAGTACAGGCCCTCATCGACACGGGGGCATCCGTTAACGTAATGGAAAGCTGTCCCCCAAACCGAAACTGACACCCAGTTTTTCCAAAATCTACACGTATGGCGGCACCGAACCCATACCCCTGAAGGATGATGGAGGTTGAGGTCTCCAGTGACAAGTACACGGTGAAAACAACCTTCCACATCATGGAATGAAAGAAAGGCACGTTGCTGAGCTGCCACATGTCGGAGGGCTTGGAGCTGGTGTCCTTTGCCAAACAAGTTCATGAACACCATGCTGAAGACATGGTGAAGGAGTTCCTGCAGCTCTTCAAAGGACTAGGCAAGCTCCGGGGGCATCAAGTGAAACTTCACACTGACCAGGGCAACCAGCCATGCGCACTCTGACACCGGCGTATACCATTCCATCTTCACTCCCTGGTGGAGCAAGAACTGCAGAACCTAGAGGACCTTGGTGTCATCGAAAAGGTGTCGGGACCCACTGCATGGGTATCCCCACTGGTGGTAGCGCCGAAGCAACCTGGGGCGATCAGGTTGTGGACATGAGGCTACCTAACCAAGCCATTCGCAGGGAGCGGTACGTGACCCCGACGATGGATGACATCGTAGCGGACTTGAATGCCGCCCAGTGGGTCTCAAAACTCGACCTGAACTCGGGCTACCATCAGCTGGAGATGGCGCCGGAGAGTCACAAAATCACCACCTTCTCCACGCATGTGGGACTCCGAAGGTACACCCGACTCAGCTTTGGGGTGTCTTCCAGAACACCATCAGGGAAGCCCTCTCCGGCCTAGTCACGGTGATAAATCTGGGTGACAATATTCTGTCCTACTCACAGAGCCTAGAGGAACACCATGCCAGGCTGAAGGCCACACTACAAAGGTTAGCTGACTGCAGACTCACCCTTCCCAAGAAAAAATGCACCTTCTATCAAGGATCGATAGAATTCTTCGGCTATGTGTTCTTGAGGGGTGGGCTTCGGGTCGATCCTCGCAAGGCAGAAGCCATCTGAAACGTCCCAGTGCCAAAGAATCCCAAACTTCCTAGGGATGGCGACATATTGTGGACGGTTCCTTCCGAATCTTGACACAATATCGGAGCTGCTACGTCAACTGAGGAAGACCGGGACACCCTGAGAGTAGACTCCTCGAGAGGAAGCGGCGTTCCAAGGCATCAAAAAGGCACTCTTGGATCATTGAATGATGGCCTACATCCAACCCAAAAAGAAGACAGAGCTGGTTGTCGACGCAAGCCCGGTAGGGTTAGGGGCAGTGCTACTACAAGAGGACACCAAAGGGACCTACGTCCCAGTAGCCTAAACCAGTTGTGCACTATCTCCAACCGAGACAAGATACGCACAAATAGAGCGCTAGGCGCTCGTCATAAGATGGGCCTGCCAGCACTTTCATCTATACCTGTGTGGCCACCCCTTTAGAGTCATAACGGACCTTAAACCCCTCATACCACTGTTTAGTGGATCCACCAGACTGGTGCCCCCGAGGATTGAAAGGTGGGCAGTGCAACTGCAGGCCGACTTCTTTCAGCTGCTGTATTGACCAGGTGCGGACAATCCCACCGACTTCTTGTCAAGGCACCACACACCGATGGAGAAGGACCAGGTCCCTGATGACAGCGCAAACATTAGGCGTTCGTATGCATGATCGAAGACAATGCTTGCCCTCTGGCAGTCACCAATGATCACTGGTGCCGAGCCACTGACGCAGATGACACCCTGACAAGAGTTAAGGAAGCCATGGAGAATGGGCAGTGGCATCGGTTTCTGGATGGCCTTGCCTCACTCATGGCAGAAGAGCAGAACTCCCGGCAACAAATATGGACGGTACGGCACGAACTCAGCATTGGTGGGTCCGGGCTAGTCCTTAGAGGGCAGAGGATTGTGATCCCCAAAGGCTTACACCAGTGTATGGTCACCCTAGCACACCAGGGTCACCAAGGGATGACCATGACAAAGTCCCGGCTCCGGGCAAAGGTGTGGTTCCCCGGCATGGACAGTTTGGTGGATGAAGAAGTAAGGAAATGCCATCCTTGCACCATCACGGGTGTGGACTCGGCGCCGGCACAGGTGATCACCGAAGAACCCTGCGACACACCATGGGTTAAAGTCAACGTCAACTTTGGAAGCTTCCCGGACGGGCAGCACACCATGGTCGTCATGGACTCTTTCTCCAAATTTCCAGTGGTTGAGTTGATGTCCTCCATGGCATTCACGCACGTTCAACTGGCCCTCTAAAAGATCTTTGCCACCTTTGGACTGCCAGAAGAGGTAAAATTCGACAACGGACCACCCTTCCAGGGGCAGGACTTTCGTGACTTTTTGGAGCGGCGAGCCATCCGGCACCGCAGAATCACACCCCAATGGCCTCAAGCCAACGGCGAAGTCAAGAGTTTCATGCGGACCCTGAACCGGGCGCTGCGAATAGGAGTGGACCAGCAACAGGACCCTGAGACATGTCTCCGCCAGTTCCTGCTCACCTATCAGCAGACTCATCATTCAACCATGGGCTGTGGCCCTGATACACTCCTGTTGAAACGCTCCCCAAGGGATTTTATCCCCGAAGACCCCGATTGGGCACCGCCAAGTCTGGACATCGGCAGAGCCCAACAAAAAACGTAAAGTCACCGACGAAAAGGCCACCACCAGCAGAGGGGCCAAAGACTCCATCTGTGCATGTAGGATCCCGAGTGGTCCTCAGAGATCGTCTCCCCGGCTGGAAGTTTTGCACACCTTATGAACCGGAGGCGTGGACTTTCACCATAGTGGATGGAACAATGGTCACAGAGCAACGAGGCCGACACATGGTGGTGCAAAATGTATCCTAGTTCAAGGAAGTCGGAGGTGCCCATCAGCCCAACAGGGCTTCATTGGAGGAAGAGGAGGACCCCCTGGCCGTATCCATGGGACCTACTGCAAGTCCAAGGGTGACTCTGATGCCGTCACCTGGCCAGGATGTAACAAGCACATCACGGGAAGGCCCTCAGGGCTCACCTGGGAGTGGAGATGCTGAGAGGTCCAAGGGGAGCGTTGCAAAGGACCCTGGCGGAATGTCATCGCGCAGCCAACAGTACTTGCTGAGACCCAACCCCGCACCCAGCCAGAAGCTAAAGGACTATGGGACATATTACCAAGGGTGGCGATAGGCAATTATCGCCGGTTTAGCGGCCGTTTTCGGCCGCTAAGGGGCAATAATTCTATCGCTCTATTAGCAAGCTGTCGCTAACTGATGTTAGCGACAGCTTTTAGGCGATAGCGAGCGGTTTGGGGCCCGCTTTGCATGTCAGCGATATTTATCGCTAATGACATGCAAAGTGGGCGTACACAACCTGTTAGCGACTGAAAGCAGTCGCTAACGTCGCTATCGCCTATTAGCAAGGCAGGCGTAGCGATGGAAATATTCCCGCTATCGCCAAAAACTAACCCCTGCTCAGACCAGTTCTTAGCCATGTTATCCAATGGGAGGTGGATAACATGGCTAAGAGCATTTCGTCGCTAATGCGTGAATATCGCTGTATTCTCAGCGATATTCACGCATTTCGCCGCTATCGCTGGATATTTTAGCACAATGGAGAAAAACGTTGCTAATAGCATGTTTTCTCCGCTAACATATCCAGCGATAGGCAGCGATAACAAAATCGTCGCTAAGCCTATTTAGCGATAATTATCGCTACTTGTTGGTAATATGCCCCCAGGTGTACAGAACCACCGGGTGTTGGCGAACCCTTCCTCGACTGGTTCCTCGAAAATGTACTGAGTTAACACTATTGTTCTAATGTTCCTATCCAATATCTTCTTTTCACGTTTTCCGTTATTCTATATGAAAATGAAAGGAGGATGTAGAGGGCCGCACGGCCTCTACACTACATTTTATTGGCACCTCACCCCTTGTGGCCGGGCTCGGTCCGAGGGGATAAATAAAGGGGCTCGAGGTCGCACGTGACTTTCGGCCGAATAGTGATCCCAAGTGTGTGTGTCCCTGATTGCTAGCTGCCCTAAGGCCACTACAACCCTTAGTGTCCAGCTCCCTACACCACTTAGCCACCGTAGAAAAAACAAAAGAATGGCGCCACAAAGCAAGAAGACTACAACAAGTCTAGTTGTGGGGTGACAGGTAGTGCTCGTCACGCACTGGGTATCTGAGCGTAGCCCTACACCCCTCCAAAGCTCGCTCTTGCACTGTTAAAAGTCCCCATCCCATTTTTTGTCCTCGTGCTTCCGCCCAGCAATTCTTCAATGGCTCAAAGTCAAGTCACTTTTTATAATGTTTAATTAAAGAAGCCGCTGACCTCCTGCGACCCCTAGTGCCTGTCAAAGGGATACCACAGAGCCTCCAATTAGCAAAGAGAGATCAGGCTAATGAGGGGGGCGAGAATCAGAGGCTGCGTTGATACAGTGTGATGGTGTCAGCAGCAGGTGCGCGTGAAAGTTTACCTTCATACACACACACTCCCCGCACACATGTTGGACTCATGTCTGTAGGTGCAGAGGGCGAGTGGCGTAAAGGATGGGGCCTTCCTGCAGATTGTGAAGAGTGGCCCCTGAATCTCCCACATCTCACCGTATTCATTGGCCTTGGGCTGAATGGGGGCATCTTGAAGGGTCGGGTGTTTGAAGTTTTAGACCAACAGCCAAAACAGCCTGTTCCTGTAAGCCATGCACCATGTATATAGGGCCAACTCAGTTTCTGACGCAATAAACCAAGAGCATGCCAGAGGCCTGTGGCCATAGATGTGGCAAGGGTGCAATGGGCCATCATGCTAGCAAGGAAAATGGGTAACCAGCACCGAGGCTGGGTAGCAAAAGAGGGACATCATGTAAGTGCAGTTGCTCCTTCACACAGCTGGGCCCCTGTGCAACTGCTGCCCTACTGATAGCTCAGCCCCGCCCACAGCAGATGCAGTCATGGGAGTTGAGACAGTTTCTTACAACAATTGTTAAGCACAGTGATATGAAATGATAAAACTGCAGTAGCAGTGAGGCGTCAGGTGCCCCTGTGTCAGTGCTTAATTTGTAAACAAAATAAGTGCCAGAGCTGTTGTAAGGAGGCTACTGCAGCTTGCACCTTACATTGCCCCTGCCATGCTGCCAGTGATAGTAACAACACAACTACTAACCATCACACCCCCACAAGTAAAACAATTCGGACTAGTTCAGGTCCCCAGAGCTAGTAGAATGGCTTTGGCAGTAGGTAATAGTAATTTTAATGTATATTGAAATAATAAGTAACTGTTGTTGTAGTCATCTCTAAATTAGCCAGACAGTGCCACCTTGTGGCAGACTGTCAAAAGCGCCAGTGTTGACACTGGAGTTGCGGTGCTGAGCACCGGAAACCACCGGCTCAAATTAAGTAATGCCAAGAATGCTGTTGGTGTTGCACTCTCTTACTAAATAGCTACCTTCGCCCCTTGACTAAGGCAGTTATGCCTCTCTCACCATGTCCCATGGGCCATGTGAACGGCACTGATGCTGTTGGGAGGAAAGGTTGAACCGCTGCTGCCTTCCGCTTCCTGTACTGCGAAGAAAGGAAAGCTAGTATTGCTGTTGTGTCTCGAGCTAAACACTTTTCTGTAAAGGAGGGAAGCTTGTACTGTGCTACTGCAACTGGACATGACATACCAGGTGTGTAAGGCAAAGATTAGTGCTCTGTTGTTGCCCTGCTGAACCCGTCCAACAGTAAGAGAGCTCTGTACAGCTGCTATCTCCAATATGTTCACTCCTCACCAAAGCAGGTTTCTCCCCTGGACCCTGTGTTGTTCTCCTTAGAAGAGGTCCTACCCTCCTAACCCTGCATTGTCTCTCGCCCACCTAGACCCTGCCCTGTCACAAACCCCTGGACGCTGTGACACAGTAGGAGAGTGAACACACTGACCAGAATTACAATCAGTGTAGATGCAGCTCCTATTTTTACATCTGGGTTGACAGTGCAGCTGTCTGCAAGAACTATTGCTTACAATACTCATAGAGTAGACGCAGACTTTGTGTCACCCCCCTGCAACCATCGAATTAACCGTATCAACTTTTGTGGACCACCGGCTTGAGATATTGTCAATTACATCCTAGCCCAGAGGAGTATTTCCCTCTTACCTCATGAAATTCGCTGTCTGATGTAGGAGTCTGCCTCCTGTCCACTGGAATGCATAAGGGGCAACTTTACATCTATATTTACATCGAAATTATGTGTCTGATACCTGCAATATATAGAGAAATACTCTTTTTTAACTACAGGAGGCTTTTTTTTGGTGCTCAAATTCTGTTTATTGTATTGCGGAATAGTAAAATATATGCATGACAGAGTAAGCAGATGCAAGCATTTATAAAATATGATCTTGTTAGAAACAACGCAGGGGCCATGCGCATATCATACAGTAAAACCAAGTGGTTAAGGTGGTGTAACAAAGACATAAACATCAACTACAGGTCATAGTCTTCTGTTGCAGGTGTATACGTAGGATGGGTGTCATGGCATAGTGTAAAAAGTGCAATCCTCGTTTATGAGCTATAGCGGGTGCTATAGTAAGGTAAGGCGCGAATTGCAGAATCAGTCAAAGAGCTGGAGCGTTCTGAGCTTCGGTAGGTTAATGCATGTGGGATCTATACAGGTAAGGTAATGGATCAATGGTGCCAAACACATTGGAATATAACCTCTGTCGTAGTTAAGCTGTGGGAGATCTGTTCCATCGCTAAAACGTGCCACAGACGAATAAATCATTGCACCATTGAAAGTGGGGGGGGATGGGAGGGGGTGTACCTTTTTCCATGTAAGCACTACAAGTTGCTGTGCTTCTAGAAGCAGGTAGATAATAAACTTCCAGTCAGCATGGGTCATTGCTTCTAAGTATACTACCACAGAGGGGAGACAAGAGGGGCATTATGGGGCTCACGCCTGCCCTTACTAACTCAAACAAACACAAACATTTGTGTGATACCCTTAGAGAAATGCTGTTTGCTTAATCAGCAAGTCAGCAAGTTAGTACCAGAGACTCAATGACTTCTCTGCGTGCTGCTAGTTGTTTGTTACCTAGATTCAAGGCAATTCCAAGAAATATACTTAGGTGTAATGACCTGTAAGTGTCACTGTACAAATAATTATGCCAACATGTTTCTGGCTCTAATCAGCCGTGGGTCTAAGGCATTCGTCAGGGCTGTGTCTATACCCCCTACACTGCAATTAGTAAGTGCTGGGTGGGCTTAAATATGAACAGAGCACCAACCTTTCAAATGGTATCATAATTAGTGACAACCTATGAAATAAATACAAAATCCCTCAGAAAAGACCCATTCTGAGGTCGAGTCCGCCCTGGTAGTAAAATCTTACCAAGGTGGGACGTGGTGGCAAATGATGAAGCATGTCACATTACGTGAGTGAGCCATCCTTGTCCAATTCCTGGCATTACCTTGAATTTAGGTAACAAACAACTAGCAGCACACAGAGATCTCATTGGATCTCTGGTACTAACCTGCTGCCCTGCTGATTAAGCAAACAGCATTTCTCTAAGGGTATCACGCCAATTGTTGTGTTTGTTTTTCATTGCTTCTAAGGCCAGGGGTCAAATACCCTGGATAACCGTGAGATATGGTGACAACCTACACAGAAGGCCTCTCCTCTTTTTTACATCCATGACCTCATTAGAAGGCCTCTTGATGTGGTCTATGAGAATAGAACCTCTCCAGAAACCCCACTTTCTCTCTACGAATGCATCACCTGCTCAGAAGCTCTTCCTCTTTTCACCAATCCAAGGCCTCCTCTTAAGCAGGGGTGGCTCCTCCGCTAAGGCAGAGAGTCCGCTAAGTCGAAGGAGCACCCCCCCACTGCTCTGTGAGCAGTTGAAAAAGGAAAAATAAAATGATAATAACTAACATTATTATCATTCTATTTTTCTGTGGCTCGGCTCGTTAGAGGTGTGCCAGGCCTGGCTCTAACCGGAATACGGGAGGAGTGGTAGGCACTCACTTAAGTGTGCAGGACTGTTTGGCTAGCCTTCTCGCCAGCCAACAGTCATGCGCACTTGGCATGTTTTCCATCCAGGCTGTACTACAGCCTGGGTGAAGAACATGCCCAGGTCCCCAGTTCCTCTTTGAGCGCCAAACCATGATGCTCAGACCAATCACAACGCTGCTATCAGCAGTGTCGTGATTGGCTACGGAAGCCTGGGAGCTTTCTGTTCCTGGTTCCTGCCCCTGGAAGCGGGCGAAGAAGACTGAGAGATGGCAGCCTGCCTGCAGGTAAGTGTTTTTTTTTACTTATTTTTTTTTGTTTACCCACCACCCCCAACCTGCCCACTCTACCACCCCTGTTAAGTTGCAGCCGCCACTGCTCTCTGTAAGTCCACTGCCTGCTCAAAAGTCCTCTCTTGTCCACATGTCAAGCAGCCTTGTAAAATAGCCTCTCTCTCCCTCTCACTATGGGTTTAGTGTCTTCTGAGAAAGTCTCTCTCCTTGTGTTAGAACCCCTTTCAGAGAGGAAGCAGGGGTTACTAGGCCCAACCAGGGATGTTATGGCCTTTTACTCTTGCCGTCCCAAGGCCTGACATACTATGGATCCTAAGTAACCGGGCCAAGTACTACCCTTTTGAGCAGTCGACTTTGTGGTAGCACAGGTTGAGCTGTCCAAAGCACTTTGAGGGGGAGGTAGGAGTGAGGCATACACCCGTGCAAGACTAAAAGCACAAATGGTACTCGCAATAAGTTGATTTTCCAGTCAAATGTTTGCTTTCACGAAAAAAAGTAGTATTTTAACATAAGCACACAAACCAGAGGCAACACACCAAATAATAATCACAGTCTCTTAGGGTTGGCATGCTAGGGTCCCTCTGGGTGGTATCTTCGAGTCCCTCTGTCACTTCTATTGAGGCTGGTTATTTCCCATTCACACTGGAATCCATTTTCAGACGATTCCCACGCTAGTCCCCACATGGCAAAGTCTAGGTTTGGCTTAAGATTCAACTTTAGCTGCATTATGTGCTAACTTAGAGCAAGTTCCTAACAGGCCTGCCGGCCTTGAACAGTCTTACCCACCCCTATGGCATGGCAAGTGCGGGAGGACGGTGGTGAGCCTCTGCGGTCTCTCGCTACTTAGGGTTTGTGACCTCTTGCGGTCTTTCCCTGATGACGCATCGGGCCTCCTCAGTTTCTGGATAGCTCATCTGTGATCGTTAAGTGGTCTTCACAGCAGCTTGGGCACGAAGATCAAAAGCAACGGCCCTGCCTCCACAGTAGCTTCTCCTGGCACACAGGGGTTGCCAATTTCACTGTTGCTAGGACAACAGACCTCATTTCACAGTGACCCCCTGCTGGCTCATAGGGTCACCAATGTTCTCTGCAGAAGGGCAGTGACCCTTACTGCACAGTGCCCCCTCTTCTGGCATATGGGGGTTGCCAACTTCTCCTGCACAAGGGCGACGGCCCTTAATTTATGATGGGTCCCTCCTGGCACACAGTGGGCACTGACTTTTCCACGAGGGGCAATGGCCCTTACTTTACAGATGCCCAATTAGTCTCACTCCCTCCGGGCGCTCTCCTCTTCCTGATGAGGCCCACTGATCTTGGCATGCAGGCAGAAGGTTGGTGGTCCAGGCTCAGACCCAGTGGTCTTTACTTCCTGGGTGACAGCCACTCTCCCAGCAGGATGACTAGCAGACCTTGGTCCCTGGTCCTGGTTCCAGAAGCTAGAAGTCTTGGTGACCTTCTCCCCTGTTGAACAGTGCTGTTGAACCAAGTCTGAAGCATATGCTCCCACCTTTATAGTCCAAATCCAGACACAGATGTGATTTAGTGTCTGGTCCTTTGAACTTGGGGTTGTCGGTGTCGACTCCTTTGAAGTGCCCTCTGCTCTACCCTGTTCTGTGTCAAAGGTACAACCTCAGTTCTGACTGACCCGCAAAAAAAGGCCCAAGGTGTAACCAGGATCACACCTGGCTGTCAGCCTCCACTGAAATATGCTTCATAAAGGTTCAAATGCCCAAGCATTTCCCTCTTTAATGATTCTCTGGTCTTAAAGTGCCATTTTTATCAGACGCAGTATCTCCCTGATAATGAGCCCAGGGCCCACTGATCAGTAACTCTTCCTGGTGTCAGACACAAAGGATGCTCTGCTCTCCTTCCTCCAGTGGGTGTCGCCACACCAGCCCCAGGAATGCCAGCAATGCACATTTCCTGTCTGGGGGTTGCAGTCCTCACCTCCACTGGCAGGCCCTGGGCTTCCAAAATGGAACCCATAAACATCCATGCTATGCACCATACAGAGGTACACATACATCCCACCATGAACAGGCAGGTATCAGACGCTGTCCAGAGCTACACACATTTGCAATGTAAGCCAAGGGTGAGTTGCGTACACAGCACAAGGACTTTGCATGAGTGGCCGACCGATAGGCACTACCCGAGTGACAAAAGGCCAGTTGACCCTATGGGTTCACTATTAAACACAAATTGGGTATGCTACCAGAACACGCTTGTGTCACTTAACTCTCGGTTAGAGGAGCAGGCCTCTATCACTATGAGGATTGTGCTTGGTGTCTCTCGTCTAACAAGACAACATAACCGTGAGATGGCCTAGGTCCTGGTACACCTGTATGATCCAACTAATACCAAGCTCTAGCTATCCATGCCGCGGGGCGCTCTGGGCAGGGGTGCACATCCGCCATCATGCAGGGGGCTTTTCTGTCCCAACATGTTCCATTTGTGTCAGGCTATGCCCACCTCTTGCTCTCTCTCTCCATAAGTCCACTGCCTATTGAGAAAGATCCCCTCTCTCACTCTGCAAGGGAGACCCTGACCTCCTCAACAGGCCTCACTCTCTCCAGGAGTCCATGACCACTCCAGAAGGACACTGTCTTCGTGAGCCCATGGCCGCCCCAGAATGCCTCACTCGCTTCCGCACCTCAGTTAGGCCTCTTTGACCAGGATGAAGTTCGTGGGATCCTTCTTCCCACCACGGAGCCACGAGGTGACTGATTTACTTGCATTTGGTTTTGTACAGAGTTGCTTCGGTCTATAAATACCCCTGTACAAACCAACGTCAGTCTGGGGCCTCTTCAAAGGGTCTTCCGATATTTCCCCTCCTCCTTGACCTCAGAAGGCCTCCCTTTCTGCGTGCGTGCAGCTCTCCGCAGAAGCCCCCACCCGCCCGCTTCCGGAGAGCATGCCCGCCTCAGAAGGCCGCTCTACCGCCCCCTTCTTACGACTGACCTGCTCGGTAGGCCATTATGTGCGGGAGACGATGAACGACTTTCTACGGGCCGAGTGATATTCACCAGTAGCATTAATGGCCGACGTAGTGCGCCCCCTTCCCTGCCCTCCACCCCGGAGCCCCCCCGCGAGCACCGCAACGGCCTACTTCCGGCCTATGGTGAGTGGCAGGTGACAGGGGCCGCCTGCGGCTGTTGAGATGTTCCTGCAGCCAGTGCCTGGCAAGAAGCGCCATCCATCCTCCCACGGGGGTCGAGGGGGCACAGTGTGCCCCAGATACGGACAACAGCGGCGCGTCTGCGACAAACGAGGCCGCAGGGACCCACGCTCGCTCCCTCCCTCACAGCAAAGGCAGGTTTATGTCTGCAATCTGGGAAACGAGGAGTCGTTAATTGTTGTCCCGGTGTATAATTCGTCTGGTAGCCCTGTGGGTCGTGCGCCTGCTGCGGAGAGTGGCGTGTAACATGCACTTACAGATTCGAACCCAGCCAGGGTGGGTCTGTTTACTTCACTACGACGACTCCATCACGGGCACTACCTACCCCCAGCACTGTGAAGAGCAGGCCGCACTCTCTCGACAGTATCAAGCAGCCATCTATCTGCGAGACCGCGCCGCTAGCAGACATCTGTACTCGTGGGTAATGAAGCCTTGTCGGAAAATCGCATTACCTAGAAAAACCTAAATAAAAATCAATGTGTAACAAAGCCAATTCAGCCTGTTTGTTATTGTGAGAAAGAATGGCACGGCCTGTGGCGCCAGTCACACTCCACGCTGTAGCGGCCAAACACGAGGGAGATGCACAAGGAGGTGCTCCTAAAATGGAACCATTTGAGAGCAGTGTAGCCTTTATTTCCGTTTTAGGTCAGGCCACCTAAAGCTTTATACTATCATATTTCATTTTAATCAATACAATTAATAAGTGACATCGAGAGCGTCTAGTCCGAGCACCTCTCCTTTGCTACGGTTTGGTCTTCCCATGGTCGACCTTGCCCCCCCCCAAACACACATAGTAAGATCACCCTGCTCGCTTTTAGACCCTGCTGCTGTTTCGTTGTCCTCCCCCCCCTTCCAGCCTCCCAGTTGCTCTTTTCTCCCCCAACCCAATTGAAGTTCCCCCAATTTGTTATCTCACGCAGGGGACAGAATAAGGGGCGGCTCCTCCATGTGGGCGGAGGAGCATCGCCTCACCGCTTTTCGCAGTGCGAGAAGCAGAAACATAAAATGGTATTTTTATGTTTCTGCTTCTCGGACTGCGAGAAAGCAGAAGGGTTTGGTAGGGGGGGTCAGGTCTGCTAGAGGGCCGGGAGGAGTGGCTTGCCCAATGCTGCAGGCCCTGACTGTTTGGTCGGCCAGTCAGGTGCACTCTCCCTTTTTTCCATGTAGGCTGAGAAAATGGCCTCCACATAGACGCATGCACAACGGAACTCGGGGGAACTGCGCCGTGAGCCGGTTTCAAACATAAGAGGGGCATATCATAGCCCAAGAGATTGCGACGACTTGAAACTAGATAGTAACCATTGGACTGAACACATATTAACACGTGACGCGTTCTTCCGCTTCAAAAGAGAACTTTAACATATTTAGAACTCAACAGGGAAAGATGACTCTCACACTAGTGATCTGGACATTTCTACATTTAATCTGTGCGTCACCCATGTGACACAATGACTGAAGCCTTGAAAAAGTTTCTAAGAAACAAAACACGTGTCGGCTGCCGGTTCAACGCCTAAAAGGAGGACTGTTACACCAAGCTGTCTATTCCTAACTACATTGTTATTGTGTTGTGAATTTGTAACCTGTGATTTAAGATTTGGTGATTTATTTTATTAAATTGACTTAGCAAGAACTGAATGGATTTCCTGCTGGTACTTTGAACTGTTCTTTGCTAAACAGCTATATGAATTGACACTTGAATTATACTAGAGTGCCGAGGTTTACACATTTATTTCACGTTTTCACTGGAACCAAATGGGCTCTAGTGTTCTGGCACCTTAGGTAGTGGAGTGCATTTTTTGTAACCTTGAGGGGCACCAGTACTTGGTTATATACATGTTGGAAAACGAGGCAGCATCTGTGAGGCCTGCACAAATTACATGACACATTTGTCCTTCACTGGGAACCAAACACCCTAGGGCAGCGCCTGGAGGTGAAATGGCGTAATTGCACTGAAATGCATTTATTAATGGTTATTTCTTTTAGAGGGACTGATGTTCAATGTGAAGTACTGGTGTAAGGTGATGTCACAAGCAAAGTGGATTTAAGTGGCTAGACACTCCTGCTAGGGTGTCTGACGGTATTTACAACTTAATCCTGTGATCATGTGTGATGCCTTTAGGGGCTGTAATTGCAATGCATTTTTAATGATATCCAAATGTGCTGAGTGGAATTTCCCTACAGTCAACGATCCACGTCATTTTATTTTGTAAATATTATAAACTTCCACGGAAAACGTGGATCATTCCATTTCTTCGGGCCAGTGGCTATAGACAATGCAATACTGCGTTTTTCTTCATGCAGTCTCTGTATACGCCGCACGTTGCAAAACTTATAGTGACCTTTCTTAAAGCAGTTATTACAACACGTCAAAATATCTCAAACTAACTAGGAGTATTTAAAACTGTAAATCTTACTCTCAGTACGTGCATTACTTTTTTTTTTGCTGTACTTTTTAAACTCATTTAAGTGTTGGAAATGTCTTTTTCTTATGTACTTTTTATGATTATACAATCGATAATCGAATAAAAGTTTATGAAATATGTGCTGAGTACTGTCATTCTAAAGTGTGCGTAAACATGTAGTCTTGCTGCTGCGCTTAGGTGAAGACCGCAGACTTAAGATGTAGAGGTGTATACTTTAGGGTCAGTAGGAGATGCTTGGTCAGGGTCATGTGTCACCAAGGCAGGTGTATCCCTGTTTAATGCTTGTTGAGGTAATGGGAGGGAGACTGCACGTGGATGGTGCCAGTGCGCAGGGCCCTCGCTCCAGGATAGGTTCAACTAATTGCATTGGGGCAAGATGATGTACATACATGGGAGTGGTGGTACTAGACCCCAACCCCCTGCAGGAGGGGTGGAGATGTTATGCAATGTCACAAAGTAATTCCAACAGCTTATGTATATTTGTAAATTGGTGTATAGTATTGAGTGATGTGTGTGTTTAATAAATGTACTCTTACTTTTATAAAGCAAAGTACAGACTGGACAATCAATTATTGAGTGTTATTTTTGCGCACCTGCAAATGGCGATTACTAGCCCACACCACCACCCTTGAGTAAGCCTCAGACTGCTCTGCAACGCTACCCTCTGAGAGTCCGGCGCTGCCCTAGGGTGTTTGGTTCCCAGTGAAGGACAAATGTGTCATGTTATTTGTGCAGGCCTCACAGATGCTGCCTCGTTTTCCAACATTGGTGTCTAGCGGCGGGCATTTATAGCATTTGATAAGTCCAGTTTAGCCACACATTACCTATGCAGTAATGAGCAAATGGAAGAGCGCAAGGCTCTGAGAATGGTTCAAAGTTTTGGTTATGTGAACTAAAGGTATGGGAAAGGAAAGCCCCGCCCCCATATGTGTCATGTGAAGATATTATGGTTTAAATGTAAACTGTATTGATATGACCACGCTATGTTGATTATCATGTGCTAGAGGGATGGTGCTTTCCAGGAAATGATTACAAACAAATGTTCTAAACCATATTGTACACCTTTGAACCCTATCACTACATGCACTACACCTGCATGAGGAGGGGGTCTCCTCAAGAGATAGGGACAGCAACTGATACCTACATCACAGAGGGGGGTGTAGGGGTGGATGGACCTTTTTGGGGGTCAAGAGAAAAGGGGGTCCTGGGAGGTTCCCGCACTTTTTTAAGGGCAGGGAGGGTTTCCACAGAAGGGGCCCCAGATATCCTTCCCCCGCTGAAAGTTTCTTGCTATTGGCGCAGGCCTAAACCACTTGAAGAGTGGGGCAGGAGGTTTCTTCACCCCGGGTAGTAACACCCCAGGGGTTCCCATGGTGGGGGACCCCAACAAACTTTTCCCATGGTGGGAGGAGGGTGTGGTAGAGTTGAGTGTCCAGCA
This sequence comes from Lissotriton helveticus, assembly GCF_964261635.1. NCBI lineage: Eukaryota > Metazoa > Chordata > Amphibia > Caudata > Salamandridae > Lissotriton > Lissotriton helveticus. The sequence continues at coordinate 1,687,465,337 of NC_136057.1, read as the reverse complement.
GGGCCCCCAGGTTAACTGGTGGGGAGGTGAGCAACCCAGGGGTGGCCCCTGGTAGTGGGTGGCCCCAAAGGAGGGTAGTTCTTGAGTGATGGTGTGTAGTGGTAGCCCCTAGGTGGGCTAGGTAACTGACCCAGTGAAGATCTGAGTGGGGGGTGTGCTCCCTAGTTTTCAGTTGAAGGGTTAGTGGTGGACGGTGACCAGTCCGGTAGTTCCTGTGGGACTTGAACCCCAGGACCAGGAGCTGGTAGAGGGAACCTGAAGTGGTGGCTGGGGTGATGCCTAGCCGGTAACCAGTCAGGTAGGTCCTGTGGGACTTAGACCCAAGGACCAGGGGCATGGGGATGTTCCCCTAGCTCGAGGCAGGAGGTGGACTTCTGCAAGGTAGTACCACCCTGAACACAGGTGGGGCCTATCTTCAGTGAAGGGACCCTGTGTTTCGCGAAGGGGTGGTGCAGGCCTAGCCGGGATCTTTAGTGTCCCTGGCTGAGAGTGGTAGTACTACCCTGAAGGCAGGTGGGGCCTATCTTAAGTAAAGGGACCCTGCTCTTCAGAAGGGGTGGTGCAGGCCCTCCAGGGACCATGTAGGTCCCTGGACGGTTTCCCAAGGCGCTTCCGGGAAATCGGGGAGAGCCATGAGAAGTGGGTCTGGGTCTAGCTAACTCGGGGCCCACAGGCTCTCTAAGGGTACTCCGGGAGGAGAGCGCGCCTCTCGGAGGGAAGGGTGCAGAGGCCCGGTTCTCGCAGCGGAGAACAAGAAAGGGGTCTAGGTTCCCAGGGTAGTTTCCGTGTGGAGCTACTGACGGGGGAATGAGCTGTAGGGGGTCTGACAAGGCACCCTCAGTGTTCCTCCCTAGCACGGCCAGTGGGGTTGTGAGACCGGTCTGAGGTCCTATTTTTGGAGTCAGGCTAGTGGTCAGAGGAGCTTTTCTGCGCGGGAAAAGCATGAGTGGCTGTGCTTTCTTTAGGGAAGACAGTCATCCCGAAAGGGTGGTGGCAGCAAAATGACCTCAGCAGCAGGCTGAGGGTGAGGGTCCGGAGAGGTTGCATCTTTAGGGTGCAAGGACCAAAACGGAGAGAGGGTACTGGTTGGAACAAACTCTAGAAAGGAGACCAGCTAGTGGCCCGGGGATGGGAGGTAGACCTATCCCAGGAGACCGCATCAGTGCTGAGGCACTGTACCCTTGTCCAGACAAGGGGTAGGCATAGTGTGCATACCCAAGGGCAAAGGTGGGCCTAATTAGGCTGAGTCCATGTAGACCATGAATGACCTGGAGGTATCTAACCTAGAGCCTGGAGGCTTCTTAGGGTACTCTGGGATCCTTGTTATGGGTGGAGATTTCATGGATGGGAGAGGCAGGTGGTCTGAGCGGATAACTGGTGAGTAATGGGGGGGTCTGGTCAGAACCCCTTATAACTAGTTATCGCTGACTACGGGAAGTGTACCCATATAGAGTGGCTACTTCTTCCTTGTAGGAATCAGCTGGGCGCGGCGTGTGTTAGAAGGTGGTTCTGACACTAGGGCCGCCCAGATTTTTCGCTTTTTGAGCACCTAATTATCGAGCTTTTACTGTGGGGGAGACTCATAATCTGGGTCTCATCCACAGTGAACTCATAATGAAGGAGACTGCATGGAGATTTTACTGGTGTCCGCCTGGCTTGACTAGGCCGCTGCGCAGCAGCTGGAGTATGGGACACCGTGCTGGTTACATGCAGACACAGGTGTACATGCGTGTGCACACGTGTAGGAGCTGCGCAGGGGAGATTCCTATCGTGCGCAGTCCAGGAGCAGCTACAGAGTGAATGGTGTGGCAGGACTTATGCAGAATTGGGTGGTGACATGCAATAGGCTTTATACCCTGGGAAGGAACATGCCAGGGAAAGTCAGTGCGTTTTATTGTGTTTTCACTTCATTATTCCCCAATGGGGATGTGGGGCCCATGGCTAAAATGACTTCCACAAAGCCTACAGATTCCAGACATGCACTAAAGTCCATTGTAGAGTAGGTGAAAATAAGTATTCTGCAGAGTCCAAATTCATATTTGTACTGCTTTTGGGTCGTACAGAACTGTCATATTTCTCTGAGCCAGCCATGACCAGACCAAGGCTGAGGGTTGACATCAGCTGGATGGATTGATAACCTTTCTTGCACAAGCTAAGGCCTCCTCTCCACAAAGAAGATGGGTGGGGCTACAGGCTCATCCATTAGCAGCTGTCACTGGGTGCCAGGCACCAGTTTGCACCCAGGAGAGAAGGCAGTGAAGGGGGGAAGGAGTTGGGTTTCAGAGGCCATGTGGCCAGAGACACTGGAGGACTCCATTTTGAACAAACCCAGAGGCTGGACAAGAAGGAGGGGGCAGGGGCAGGGAAGTGATGTGTCGCTGTTTGATAGGACCCACAGAGACTTTCTGCCAGCCCCCTACTCAACTTTTAAAAAGTACTTGCACAGGAAGAGAGGCTCTCTCTGGGGTGTGGTCTGCTGAGGTGGAAGGTGCTGGAGCCTGGCAATGGGCAGTTGGAAGGAGAGACCCCCTGACTGTCACCCAGGCCCCTAACAGCAGCAGAAGAAGCGCCCAGGACCGGTGCGCAGAAGCAGGGGCTTCTGCGCAGGGAGAAGAGAGGCGCAGGAGGAGAGCCAAACCAAAGGCTGGCGAAGGGAGCCAGTGCAGACCGCTCCCTGCAGAGTGCACCCTCTTGGAGACCCGGAGAGTGAAGGAGAGTGCTCCCAGTGGGTGGGGGCGCCGCCAGGAGCAAGAAGATGTGAAAATGGGGCAGATTGGACCTCCAGGGGCTGAGATATGGCCCGCAGAAGGTGAGCGACCTTGGACCTGTGGCCCCCTGGCGGTGAAGTGCGTGAGGCTCTGCCGCTGGTCCAGGAAAGGCCCCCGGGGTGGGTCAGGTCCCGGGGACTGCCCTCCAACGTGGAGAGCCTGCGGGGGTCCCGGGTGGGACCGGGGCCCCGAACAAGGAAGGAGGAGCCAGGGGCCCGAGTGGGACCGGGCCTCCGACCAAAGCGCGGAGCGGCCGGGTGTGGGCTCCCTGCGCCGCCTACCCTTACCCGGGGGTCCAGGTGGGACCGGGCCCCCCACCGAGGCCCCAGAAAGCAGCAGGAGCTTGAAGCGCCGCATGATGCCTTGCAAGGCCTGAGGAACAGATTGTTTTTGGTGTTTTGGTGGCCCCCAGAGGAGAGGAGTCACCCTTGAGTGTGAAAAGGTGCTGGGGGGAGCTGCTGGAGCAGCGCAGTCTCTCCCCCAGCACAAAGCTAAGCCCCACCCTAAGTTTCTTGGGGATTTAAAAAGAATAACCCCTCAACTCTCAGCGAAGATTGCATCATCTCCTAGGCTGGAATTTTTGTTCTGCAGCTGGGGGTTCATTGAGAAGTGCATCAAAGATTGAAGGGCTGAGTTGGAGATGTCTCGAGAAGGGCATCCCCTGGAGGTGAACTGGCGTAATTGCACTGAAATGCATTTATTAATGGTTATTTCTTTTAGAGGGACTGATGTTCAATGTGAAGTACTGGTGTAAGGTGATGTCACAAGCAAAGTGGATTTAAGTGGCTAGACACTCCTGCTAGGGTGTCTGACGGTATTTACAACTTAATCCTGTGATCATCTGTGATGCCTTTAGGGGCTGTAATTGCAATGCATTTTTAATGATATCCAAATGTGCTGAGTACTGTCATTCTAAAGTGTGCGTAAACATGTAGTCTTGCTGCTGCGCTTAGGTGAAGACCGCAGACTTAAGATGTAGAGGTGTATACTTTAGGGTCAGTAGGAGATGCTTGGTCAGGGTCATGTGTCACCAAGGCAGGTGTATCCCTGTTTAATGCTTGTTGAGGTAATGGGAGGGAGACGGCACTGGGATGGTGCCAGTACACAGGGCCCTCGCTCCAGGATAGGTTCAACTAATTGCATTGGGGGCAAGATGATGTACATACATGGGAGTGGTGGTACTAGACCCCACCCCCCCTGCAGGAGGGGTGGAGATGTTATGCAATGTCACAAAGTAATTCCAACAGCTTATGTATATTTGTAAATTGGTGTATAGTATTGAGTGGTGTGTGTGTTTAATAAATGTACTCTTACTTTTATAAAGCAAAGTACAGACTGGACAATCAATTATTGAGTGTTATTTTTGCGCACCTGCAAATGGCGATTACTAGCCCACACCACCTCCCTTGAGTAAGCCTCAGACTGCTCTGCAACGCTACCCTCTGAGAGTCAGGTGCTGCCCTAGGGTGTTTGGTTCCCAGTGAAGGACAAATGTGTCATGTTATTTGTGCAGGCCTCACAGATGCTGCCTCGTTTCCCAACAATACACTAAATGCACAAAAAGAATAGATGTGCTACCAATTAGACCAGCACTGCCATCTGTAAATATTGATAGACGCCTGTGTGGTCGGCGTCCCAACCAATCACAACACTTCCATTGCAGCATTGTGATTGGCTTAGGGAGGGGAGGGAGGCTGCCTGCTTCCTGTTCCTGCAGTGGCAGGAAAGCAGGAGCCGGAGCTGAGAAAACGCAGGTCCCGGGAAAGGTAAGTTTTATTTTATGATTATTTAAACACCCCCCTCCCAGAGCGCCACCCCTTCCCTCGCGACCCCGCGCCCGCTTGCCCCCCCCCCCACCTGCGGGCCATGCCGGCCACGACTGGGACTTACAAGGCCTTGGCCATGTCCTGGTTACAGATGAGCACTGCTGCTATATACTGAGCTTCAGTATAGGGCACACGTCTAGGCATGTGTACTTGGACGTGGGCCCAGATATGACATGCAGAATGGAAGTGTTCCGCAATGGAACAGCATATATTATTTGCCCACTGTCTCTTTACAATGCCTATGAATATTGTTCAAACTGTCTTAAAAACCTCCACAAACAGAGTTTGGGCAAAAAAGCATATAGAGAGCAAGTGGGCTTATGGTCACTCCCTTTAGACATTGGCTGGCATTTGTTTTGGAAGGCTTGTAAAGATTCACTAGGCTTTCTGTCGAGTCCAAGGTATTCCACAAATATCACAATCTGCCACTGTAGATGCCACTTGCTTTTAGTGATGGAGAGACAGCAAGGAGTTCCCTTCTTACAGTGCAGATGGTTGTAAATTAGAGCTACGCTTTGTTTTTCATTCATCTATTTTGCCTTGCTGACATTTTTAATTGTGGCTGATTAATATATTTCCTCTCTTTGTTGTCCTTAGCCTGCAAAGGGTTTGGCTGGCTGTTTTAGATGTCGTCCTCCAATCATTATGTATTAAATGTTTTTGATAAGCTTGACATAGGGTGTGTGGCAGTAGTGTCTGGGAGCCCCGTTGAGCCACACCCCTCCCATGCTCTCGGAACTCACTAGCCTAAAACAGGGGAGGCGCTATGCGGGCTGTAGCAGTGGGCTTCCTGTCCCTCGTCTCGTGAGTCGCAGGACAGAAAGTCAGGACACAACTAGCATGTCACTTTTGGTCACGGGGTCGCTATGGCGCAGGGGTTATTCAGGCAACTCGGCCGCCCCCTTTCTAGATTGCACCCTACCACAAAGTTGTCTGGTTTGCTAAATACGTCTTGGGGACATTCAGAAATCTGACCTAGCAAATCATTTTGCCAGTTGCTTACCATTGGATATGTGGTTTGTAACTCACATTTTCTGGCTTTCTATTTGCTGGCTTTATTTGCTTTAGGCTCTCCAACATTAGTTCGTCCCTCCAGTTGCCCAAACCATGTTTACTGTATGCTTCCATGACCTTGCTTTCAGGAAACAGGCCTTTAAATCTTGCTTGTCACATTTGCTGTGCATTCAAAGACAGAGCTCAAATGTCAAGCTCACTCTTCTGAGGAAGCTTGGTGTTTACTTTTCTTTCTCTCACTTCAAAGTGAGTGAATTTATGTGACAATTGTGCTAGTATCCATGTAAGAGGAGAGGGTGTAGGATGTGGGTTTTTTCTAGCACACATTTTATTTGTAATTCTGGAGTGTAGTGGAAAATAATATTTGAATATGAATCAAAACACATAAATACGCTAATTGATGACATTTGCACAAATTATCATTTGTCTTACGTAAAACCGTATTTCGGTGCAAATGTAATCGTCATTTCATTTGAAAATGCGTTGTCGGCAATGGCAGTGTGCTACCACATCATGCATACTCCACACTAAGCCACTCCACTCCAATCTATGTCCTTCCACTCTATGCCACACCACTCCATTCTCCGACACACCTCTCCACTCTACGACATGACAGTCCCCTCTACGCCCCTCCACTCTAAGGCACAATATGCACACCACTTGACTCCATGCCGGTCCAATCTACTCGACGACACAACACGCCACTCCACTCCACTCCACTCATCACACCCCACTCTACTCCACTCCACTCCAATCTATCCCACTTCACTCCACCCCAATGTATCCCAATCTACCCCACTCCACTTCGCTACAATCTATGACAGTCTACTCCACTCCAGTTTACCCCACTCCACTCAATCTACCTCACCCAAATATACCCAACCCACTTCACCCCAAACTACCCCATCCCACTCCAATCTACCTCAATTTACTTCACCCAACTCCAATCTACCCCACTCCACTCTACCCCAATCTACTGCACTCCACTACAATCTATCGCACTCCATTACAATCCACCCCAATCAACCCCACTCCAATATACCCCACTCCACATCAATCTAATACACTCCACTCAAATCTAACCCATCTTGCGCCAATCTACCCCACTGCACTCCAAACTACCCCACTCCAATCTACCCCAAACTACCCCACTCCAATATAGCCCAACTATGTGCAGTAAAACGATATTTTGGTGCACATGTAATGGTCCTTTCAATTGAAAATATGTTGTCGGTAATGGCAGTGTGTTAACACACCATGCATATTCTACACTAAGCCACTCCACTCTATGCTAGGCCACTCAATTCTATGACACTCCATACCACTTTACACACCCCCACTTTAAGAAATTCCAAGCCACACCACTCGATGCCATGCCACTCCAATCTACTCCATTCACTCCAAAACACAACACTCAGCCCCCTCCAATGTACCCCACTCCCCTCCAATCTATACCACTCCAATGTACCACAATCTACCCCACTACACTCTACCCACCCCACTTCAATCTAACCCAATCCACCCCAAACCACTCCACTACAATTCAATCCACTCTACCCCACTCCAATCTACCCGATTCCACACCAATCTACCACATTCCACTGAAATCTACCCCATTCTGCTCCAATCTACCCCACCCAAAGTACTCCAATCCAATTCACTCCACTTCAATATACCCAACTCTGCTCCAATCTACCACACTCCACTCTACCCCAGTCCAAGTTTCCCCACTGCTTTCCTATGTACCCCACTCCACTCAAACTCTGCTGCAATCTATCCAACTCCTCTCCACTTTAATCTACTCCAGTCCAATCTACCCCACTCCACAACAATCTACCCCGCTCCAAACTACCACAACCCCACTCCAATCTACCACAATCTGCCCCACTCCACTCCAATCTACAAAACTCCAGTCCACCCATTCTACCCCACTCCACTCTACCCAAATCTACCCACTCCGCTTCACTCTACCCCACTCTAATCTAACCCACTCCACCCCACCCCCTTTCTACCCTACTCCAATCTACCCCTCCCATATCCACCACATCCCAATCTACTTCAGTCTACTTCATCGCACTGCAGTCTACCCCACTGAAATCTGCCCTACCCCACTGCAATTTACCCCCACACCGCACCACTCTTCCCCACTCCAATCCAACCCACTCCACTCCAATTTACTCCACTGAAAACTACTCCACTCCAATCATCGCTCTCCAATCTCCCCCACTCCATTCCAATCTACCCTACTCTAATCCACCCACTCTACCCCACTCGTCTCTAATCTACCCCTCTACTCTCCACTCCAAACTATCCCACTCCACTCTTCCCGAATCTATCGCACTGCACTCCAGTCTCGCCTCGACTCCAATTGATCCAACTCAACTCCACCCCACTCCAATCTACCCCACTCTACCCCAAACTACCATACTACAATCTACCCCATCCAATCCGTCTCTCTCCAGTCTACTACACTCCAATCTACCCCACCCTAACACAGTCTACCCTACTGCAATCTTCCCCACCCCATCCCAATCTACCCCATGCTACTCTATCCAACTCCAGTCTACCCCACTCTACCTTGACTCCTATCTATTGCACTCACTCAAATCTACCCCACTCCACCCTAATCTACCCCACACTACTCAAATCTACTCAACTCCAGTCCAATCGATCCCAATATGATGCACTCAACTCTTCCTCAATCTACCCTACCCCACTCCAGTTGACCCAAATATATCCCACTCTACTCTACCCCGATCTACCCCACTCCAATATGCCCTATTCCACTCCAATCTGCCCCACTCCACCCCAATCTACTCCACTTCACCCCAATTCAATCTACCCCAATCTACTCCACTCCACTCTAACCCACCCTATCCTAATCTACCCCACACTACTCCAATCAACCCCACTCCACTCTACCCCAATCTAACCCACTCCAAACTACCCCACTTTACCCCCACTCAATTTCATTCCTACCTACTATAATCCACCCAATCTACCCCACTCCAATCCATTGCACTCCACTCCAATCTACAAAACTCCACTCCAGCCTTCCCCAAGTCACACCACTCCAGCCTTTCCCAATTCTACCTCACTCCACTCCACTCCAACCTACCCCATTTATATCCCACTGCACGCCAATATATCCCTCTCCACTCTACCCCAATTTACCCCGATCCAGTGGCAAGGTCTGGTGGTACCCAGTGTGGAAAATTTCTTGTCACCCCAGCTTAACAAAATGGCAAAATATGTATTTAGAACACATTTCTTGCCATTTTGTTAAGCCAGAGGTGATAAGTGTCATCACTGAGGGGGGTTACAAAATGGCAAAAATATGTGTTTAAAACACATATTTTTGCCATTTTGTCACCACCCCAGTGATGACACCCGGGGCGGACCGCACCCACTGCACCCCCCTTCCTATGCCCCTGCCCCGATCTACACTACTCCTATCTACCCCACTCTAATCTACCCCAATCTACTCTAATCTACCGCAGTCCACCCCGATCTAACCCATTCCACCCCAATTCAATCTACTCGACTCCAGTCTACCACGCTAATCTACCTGACTCGCCCACTCCAATCTACCTCTCTCCACAGCACTCCAATCTATCCCAATCCACCCCACTCCATTTTACCACCCTTTACTCTACGCCAATCTACTGCACTCTACCCCAATTTAACCCACCCCACTCCACTAGCTTTTAGCCATGCTGAACAGCAGCCACACTGATGTACATAATGGCAAAAAAAATTGCCAAAGCCAACAGTTCTCGCATAGGCAAGACCTACTGGTGTTTCCAATGCTTGTTTTAGATACACAGTCACAACGTTAGGAACGGAGCTGCTGCATATTGCCAGTATTGAGCCTGCCATTCACCCAAGACCTGAGGGACCATATGTCGACCTTCAACGTTCCATAGTAGCCGCCCCTTCACCAGACGTTCTCCGGTATTTCCTAGGAAGAGTTGGCCGGCGTGGGGCAGAGCCCAGGCCCAACGGAGCAATTCCCTACATTGCCCAACTGAACTAATCTCTCCACCTCTGGCTTGATGGAGAAACTATTCCTTGCCTGATCTAACCTAATCCAGCCATATCAGGCCCAACAATAGCCTAATTTAACTGCACCATGTGTCTGATTTACTGCGAGGACAAGTTCTCCTTATCACAACTACTCCTGACAGCATCTTCGGGACTCACAGGATCATTTTTAACATAATTGCTCATTTCGGCCACTGCGACCACATCAGCGCGATTCAGGAGCGGCTGCTACCGGATGGGAGTCAAAGTAAATGGGAAGAAAAAAACCACTTACCTGGTTCGGCCAGCCGCCGCATCCTTCCTCAGTCCTCTTCTTCCTGTCTCTGCTGGTAACAGGAAGCACATGGGCTCCCCATAGCCAAACACAACCATGCTATATGCGTTGTGATAGGTCTGAGCATTGTGGATCACGCTCGGGCATGGGAGGCTTTGCATTTTCCTCACCGGGTTGTGTAAAGCAGGCCTGGTGGTGAAGATGCAAAGTGAACAGGACTGTTTGGCCAGCCCAAGAGGGTAGGCCAAGCAGTCATGCGCACTTAAGGAGTGTAAACCACTCCTCTCCCTGATATGGCCAGCCCCACCCGAGAGCCACTGACTCAATAGGAAAAATAAAATGATAATAACTATATGTTATTTTATGTTTCCTTTTGAGCAGTGGGGCGACACTCCTCCGCCTTAGCAGAGGAGCCGCTACTGGTGGGATTGCCCTGAAGAATCTGAAATTATGTAGGGGCTACTGCGGCGCATCTGCGTACCCTTTGCCCTCTTTTTTCCTTTCTTGGTTTGTACCTTGCACCTCAGTGTGCCTGGCGTTGCTCACCCCTTCCTGGCAGAGGGTGGCTGCGGTCCCCGGCGTGTGGTGCTGTTTCAACCTCAGATTCTGCCAGTTTTCACAGGGGAAGCTGCCCTTGGCCAGTATCAAGGTTAAGCAACACAGGGTGAGATAAGGGTCCTTTTTTGGGGGGGAGGGAAAGGGGGATGCATGCAAAGTATTGCTGCGGTTTTTCTGAAGTACTGGATTTATATGCCTGCCTTGTCTGTGTTTTTCTGCTGACTCATCACGACACCACTCTCCTGTGACTCTGCATTGGTTCCTCTATTTGACCTCAGTGGTGACACTCTTGGCCCAAGTACAGGAGCGAATGGGAAAGAGAAAGGGAAGGGACCCTGAGCTTATCCAACTACTCAGATTGGTGATTTCCAAGCTAAGTGATAAAGGAGGGTCATCCAATTCATACCCTGATTTAGACCCAGAGGCTAATGTGCAGGGGGTCAAGGGATCCAGGAGATCAAACACTGCCCCTGTGCTGCATTTCCTCCAGTCAAAAAGTGACCCAGGAAGCAAGCACCTACGGGTAGAGCTCATGGGGGGCAACACTCCCTCACCCTCAGCAACTGGTGCGAATGCCCCGGATCTACTTCTGGAGGGCTGCCATCCATTGCCCAGTTACTTTCCCAACTGATGGGCAATCTTGACTATCCCCCACTAGTTCTCTCTTGACCCCCACATAGGCCCCTTATTACTGAGCAAGAGAAGGGGGTGGGCAGCAAGAGGGGATAGGAATTGTGACGATGAAGTATCTGTGGGGAATGTATGACGGTATTCCACAAGCCAGAATCCCGCTGTGCCTTCACAGCGCCGTCATTAGAACGAACGTGTCTTTAGTATGCACTCCTTCAGCACGCAAGTCGTTATAACGTTATAACGCTGGATTTTGGAATAGATTAATTTACAATTTCAACTCCAGTCTGCACAACAGTAGGGAAAGTGTTGGACTTTAAATACAACACCATTCCACCAATGCGCCCCCCCTAAAGCAAGTCATTATAAAGACTTGTGTGCTGAACGAATACGTACTAAAGGCAGCGGGATTCCAGCTTCGTTCTTTTTTTTTAACCACAAATTGTATTCAGTTTTCAATTTATGCATACACACAATACACCTGTCAGTGGTTACATCTTCTGACTGTTAATTGCAAGGTCAATAATTGCAAGAATCGGTACAGGTACATGTTTAACAGACCATCATTGCAGTAGATTTTTCACTGTTGTGTGTAATGAGCGATTAACAAACAACAGTTCGGGTACGGTTTTCAGGTGAGAACATTTTATCACTCTAACTCTCCCCCCCCCCCCCGCCGCACCCTCCCACAAAATATAAATCCCTACCAAGAAAAAGAAACATTAAAACAATGCTGCTATGGTCTGGGTATCTGGGTCTTAGTATACATCCTTAGGGGGTGATCAAGCTGGAGCAGTATGGGAAGATGGGGGGGAGAGGATCCGTGTCAGGGGGAGGGGGTACATAATCAGTTCAAGACATAATGCTTAGCTTTAAACAGGTGCCCGGGCAATTAGGCACAGGCGAGGGGGGGCAAGAGTCCCTCAATCTGCAGGATCAGTTGCGGTATGTGCTTTGAAATGTTCTAACATTTGGGCCCATTCCATTGATATCTGCTTTTTCCTCAGCCCCCTATGCTCTTCGCACTGCAGCGCCTCTCTCTCAGCAGTAGCCCATTTAATAACTTCTTCCCTCCACTTTCACTCACACGGCGCCGCACGAGATTTCCAGCGCTGTGTGATTAGCCTCTTGCAGGGCCGGACTGGGAACCAAAACCAGCCCTGGCAAAGCGTTCGGCCGCCCCCACTCCCCCTCCCCCCTTTCCCCCGCCGAGCTCTTTGCCAGGTCTAGTTTTCGGCCGATTTTGTTACGGGCCGATAATCGGCCCTGCAACAAAAACGGCCCCCAGGGGCCCAAAACCGGCCCCCACCCATGCGGCGCACCGGGTGATTGCCCGGTGCCCGCTACAGCCAGTCCGGCCCTGGCCTGTTGGATAGCATCAAGGAGAGCCCCACAAAGCGGCGCAGTACAACTTCCTTCTGGGGGTGGGGAGAAAGACCCAAAAGACAGGCCTCAATGGTAGCCCCAGTTGAGCATTCAGTAGCTTGCGTGAGACCCTGCGTGACTTCCGTCGAAAAACCGCTCCGAGAGGGACAAGTGGATGTAGTCAGCATCTGGGTGGCAACACCTAGGACAATCGGAAGAGGCGGTCGGGTACATGCTTCGTATCGCCTGCGGTGTTAGGTAGGCCCTGTGTAGTATTAGCAACTGTATAGACTTAAGGCGGACATTGCGGGTGACACATCTGGGATGTTCTAGGATCTGCGCCCATTCTCTGTCAGTGAATTCCCTGTCTATCCCAGTTTCCCAGTTCTGGCGGAGGAACCATAGTGAAATTCCCATATGTAGACGTAATCCCCGGTATAACCATCTAACCAGATGGCTACCATGGCCCATTATGTGTAGTGCTTGCAATAGTTGGAATGTAGGGGATTCCCTTTGTTCCACCAATAAATGCCGGTGTATGTAATGCATGACTGCAGCGTGAGTTTAGAACAGTGTACTTGGGACAGCATTAGCTTGCGTAAATTCATCACAGGGCATTAAATTACCGTCTAGGAATAAATCACCCACTGTTTCAACTTCGGCCTCCACACAACTCCACAACCGGTAGTACTCCCTGCAAGGTTGGTAGGCCACACAGCGGAACATTTGGGGCATATGGGGTGGGCGTTTTGGCATATTTCAACAGCAGCTTCCAGTAATAGAGTTCTATATGGAGAAGGAAGGGAGGGTCTCTTACCCGCCTTACACCAGGGCATAGTAATGTCTGTACTGATCCAGATTTTAACCGCTCAGGAGAGTAACCAATTTCAAATAAGTTATGGCCAGCCAGCCAGTACACTAACCATTGCAATTGCCCGACTATACAGTAAGCCTTCAAATCTGGCGCCCCGTGCCCCCTTCGGTGCTTGGCAATTGTATTTTGTCGAGGGCCAATCTATGTCGACCCGGTCCCAAGAGCAATGAAGTTAGCAATGTGTTGAGTGCTTTGTAAATCCATGCTGGAAGGGCTACAGGGAGGATCACAAATTGGTATAATAGTCTGGGAAGCGTAACCATTTTAGATACAGATAGTTGACCAGCTGTTGTTAGTGGCAAGGTGTTCCAGAATGCCACTTGAGATTTTAGGGAATTTAGTGTTCAAACCACATTTCCATCTATGGTATTAGAAGTGATTTGGTAAATATGGATACCCAGATATTTAAAAGTGATTGGTTCTACCCTGAACTGCAGCAGACCAAACTGGAGAGGGGGTGAAGTGTATGTGTCATAGAAGGAGTAAGCCACCGATTTTGAGGCCAGATATTTCCCCAAATTGTGTGAACAAAGAGGCTATAGGTTGCATATCCATATGTATGTCTTTAAAGTAGAATAACATATCGCGGCATAGAGCGACACAGAGTGGTATACAGAGTCAACCGGGATGCCATATGTGGTCATAGCGCGGCGTAAATAGTGTACTAGGGGTTCTAAGGCTAGCACGTACAGTAAGGGCGAGAGGAGGCAGCCTTGACGCATACCATGAAAAATATGATATGCGGGGGGAAATCTGGCTCCAGTTTTTGCTCGTGCCGTAGGTCTGGAGTAGAGTAGTTCCACCCATTTGCAAAATTCTGGTGGAATCCCAAATTGGGCTAACGCAGCCAGCATTTATAGCCAACTCCGAGAGTCAAATGCTTGACGAATATCTAATGAAAGGCAGCCCGCTCGGTAAATGGGCCTGAGCTGCATGTAACAGGGCATAAAAAGGGTGAATGTTTAAGGAGGAGCTACGATTTGGTATGAAACCACATTGATCTGTGTGGATCAATTTAGGGAGTAGGGGGAGTAGTCTCGATGCCAGGATTTTCCGTAGAATTTTATATTCTGTGTTAAGAATCCAGAGGGGCCTGTAGGAGGCAAGGTCTGTTGGGGGCTTATCAGGTTTTAATAAGGAAGACACTATTGCCTCCCTGGTCGTGGAGGGTAGAGCTCCTTCTGGGAGCGATGTAGTATACAGCTGTAATGGTTTAGGAACTAAAAGTGACGCAAAGGTGGAATAGAACTCAACAGGAAGCCCATCCGAGCCCGGAGTTTTGTTGCAAGCGAGTTCCTTTACTGCGCTGCGGATCTCAGTGGAGGACAGCGGGGCTGCCAAGTCTTTGATGTTTGTGTCGGTGACAGTAGGGAGCTTTATGGACTTTAGGAATATTGTGGTCGCTTCCGATGTGTCGAGGGAGGGAGCAGCATAGAGATCAGTGTAATAGTCGTGAAATGCCCTATTGATTTTCACCTGGGTGGTAACCAATGTATAGTGACTGTCATGAACTGCCAGAATAGGTGTAGGGGAGGGTTGTGGCCTAATCAGTCAGGTTAGCAATGTACTGGACCTGGCTGCTTCTGCGTGTGTGTGCGCAGTGTGTATGCATTCAAATCAATCACTTGTAGTTGTTCTAATAGCTCTGCGTATTTTATTCTAGCTTCTTGAAGTTCCTCCACTCCTTTTACACCCGTCTGGGCTGCCATCTCCAACATCTGTAGTGCCCCCTCCATCTCTGTGATGTCACAAGGTACCTCCCGCCTGGCCCCCCCCACAACGTCCCCATAGAGACCCCACAAATGGTCGGTCACCTTGAGGGCTTCCCACTCTACAGATCAAGTTGTTGCCGTGCCCTAATTTTCCGTGAAATATGTAGTGATGGCGTTTGCCAATGCGTTCTAAATACTGGGTCTTCTAGCTGCAAGGGTTGGAGGCACCAAGTTGGAATTGGCGTAGGGATCCAGCCCCAATTAAGCATTAGCTCTAATGGATTATGGTCCGAAATAGTTTTTCCCAGATAGGTGCTATGTGTAATAAATGGGAACAGGTCTGGTGTGCAAAGGAAGTGGTCCAGGCGGGTATGTAGACAATGTGGGTGGGAATAGAAGGAGTATTCTCGCATACTGGCATGTTGCAATCGCCACACATCTAGCAGGCCCCATCCTTCAGCCATCGAGCCAAGTTAGTAGCCTGCTGCGCTTTAGCGGCTAGATTCGATAAGGGAGGGTGAGATCGGTCCAGCTGCATGTTGATTACTGCATTAAAGTCTCCCCTAACACCCAAGGATATTGCGTCCAGTCTGAAAGGGCTCGCGATAAGCTGGAGAGAAAGACATCTTGATCAGTATTAGGCACATAAACAAACCCCAGCACACTTGCTTACCATTTAGAGTCCCTTGCAATAGTACATATCTACCATGGTTGTCTACCCTACTGTCATTAAGAGAAAAAGGAACCCCCGCCCGTAACCAGATCGCCGCCCGTCTTGAAAAGGCAGAATACGCAGTAGCATACAGCTGGCCTTTCCACCGTCTCTGCCACTTGCAAATTTCAGAAGTAATTAACTGCGTCTCCTGTACTTACACTATTTGGGCACGACAATTAAGTACTTGAGCCGCAACTCTATGCCTCTTATGGATCGAACAAAGCAAAACCAAAGGGGGAGGATGGACGGAGTGTTGAACATTGCAAGCACTCACCCCCAGTCAACTGATCTGGGTTTAATCCATCATCATTCTTTAGCTCACTCCGCCACCACAGTTCAGACATGGCCATATGCAAATCAGTCTGACCCTGTGCCTCATGGGATCAGTCCAGCCCGAACTGCCAAGCCATGTCTTCCCTGGACCGGAAACAAGCATCTTAGGACCGGTTTCTGGCTAATCAGCCGTCATCAGCCAGGCTAGCTTGAATCCAGTGGCAAAGTGAGCAAGGGACCCACGTCTGGGCATACCCTGCCAACATAGGGCGAACAAATCAAAACCAAAGGGGGATGATGGACGGAGTGTTTAACATTGCAAGCACTCACCCCCTGAGACTGATTTGCATATGGCCATGTCTGAACTTGGGTGACGGAGTGAGCTAAAGAATGATGATGGATTAAACCCAGATCAGTTGACTGGGGTTGAGTGTTTGCAATGTTCAACACTCCGTCCATCATCCCTTTTGATTTTGTCTTATGGATCGAACCCATCCCCCGTATATTCCAGGAGATGATAGTGTATGATTTAGCTACTGACATCTCTCAAAGGATACATGAGCAACTCTGGCCCACCCCACCCCTACCTCCCAGGATGATAGCAAACAGACCAGCACCTGTTCAAATAAGGTATCATAAACCCAATACTGGGTCAAACTACTAAACTTCGATCAACCAAACTGTGTGTAAAGCAGAAACATATTACACTATGTGAAAACAGTGGCTTTTGCTTGTAGGGTAGGCTGCTTACGTGGTATCAGTGTGTACCAATCGCAAAGGATGGTTTAGCCCAGGACAGGCCGGGCCACAAGACAATACATATTGACCTTACCATGCTGCCTCTGGAAGAATACCCCAACCATGAAGTATTGTGCACCAGTCGGTGTTTGGAACTTAACACCGGATTAAGGTTTCTCCTGAGGCATGGACATATTACCTGAATAGTGAGGAGCACCCTTCTTATTACACTTGCGTCACTTTCAGCCCATCGGGTCGTTACTGAGCTGTGTAGACACTGATGGGAACAATGCTATGCTACCCCTCGAGTCCGAGTCGGCTGACACCTCGACTGAGGGACTGGAGCTGATAGGCGGGCGTGGGGTCTGCAGAGCAGATACTGAACCGAGGGCCTGACGTAGCCCTCCAACACCATCCGACGAGAAGGGGGACTAGTCTCTGTGCTCTGTATCATGAGTCCTTTCCTCCGTCTTCGTGGAGGATGCTGCAATTTCAGTTGTGATTTTTCAGGGCATGCAGTGTTCGTGGTGGCAAATAAATTTCTGTCCAGCCAGTCCCATGCACTCTCTAGTGTGTCAAAAAAGAAGGAGCGTTGGTTGTGGATAATTTTCAGTTTGGCTGGGAATAAATGAGCAAACGTGAGGCCCGCAGCATGGACCCGGGCCTTGACCTCCATAAACGAGAAACGCTTACGTTGGACTGCTAAGGTGTATTCCTGAAAGATTGAGATTTTTGCATTCAATCAATCAAGGCATTTATATAGCGCACTACTCACCCAGAGGGTCTCAAGGCGCTTGGGGGGGGGGGGGGGATCGGCTACTGTTCGAACAGCCAGGTCTTGAGCTGCTTCCTGAAGGCGAGGTGGTCCTGGGTGAGGCGAAGGTGGGTGGGGAGGGAGTTCCATGTCTTGGCTGCCAGGTAGGAGAAGGACCTTCCTCCTGTGGTGGCTCTTCGGATGCGGGGGACGGCGGCGAGGGCATGGTTGGTCGATCGAAGCTGGCGGGTCGGAGTGTAGAAGTTGAGTCGGTTGTTGAGGTATCCTGGGCCTTGGTTGTGCAGGGCTTTGTGTGCGTGGGTGAGGAGTCGGAATGTGATTCTCTTGTTGATCGGGAGCCAGTGCAGGTCTCTAAGGTGTCCGGAGATGTGGCTGTGTCGGGGGATGTCCAGGATGAGTCTTGCTGAGGCGTTCTGGATCCACTGGAGTCTCTTCTGGAGTTTGGCAGTGGTTCCGGCGTAGAGGGAGTTGCCGTAGTCCAGTCGGCTGGTGACGAGGGCCTGGGTGACCGTCTTCCTAGTCTCGGTGGGGATCCACTGGTAGATCTTGCGTAGCATGCGCAGGGTGTTGAAGCATGACGAGGAGACGGCGTTGACTTGTCTGGTCATGGAGAGGGAGGAGCCCAGGTTTCGTGCGTGGTCCGTTGGTTTGGGTGCGCTGCCCAGGGCGGGGGGCCACCAGGAGTCGTCCCAGGCAGAGGGCGAAATTCCCAGGATAAGGACTTCCGTCTTGTCTGAGTTCAGTTTCAGGCGGCTGTTCATCATCCACTCGGCTACGTCTTTCATCCCTTCGTGTAGGTTGGCTCTGGCGGTGTCGGGGTCGTTGGTGAGGGAGAGGATCAGCTGGGTGTCGTCGGCGTAAGAGATGATGTTGAGGTTGTGCTGGCGTGCGATGGCCGCAAGGGGGCTCATGTAGACATTGAAGAGGGTGGGGCTGAGCGATGAACCCTGGGGGACTCCGCAGATGACTTTGGTGGCCTCTGATTTGAACGGGGGAGGCGGACTCTCTGTGTCCTTCCTGCGAGAAAGGAGGTGACCCATTCTAGTGCCTTCTCTTGGATTCCGACGTTGCTGAGGCGCTGTATTAGGGTGCGGTGGCAGACGGTGTTGAATGCCGCTGAGAGGTCCAGGAGGATGAGGGCCGCTGTTTCCCCGTTGTCGAGAAGTGCATTGTTAAATTGTATTGGGCCGTTGTCTCGGGCTGCTTGCAACACATGATCTCGGTACCTATAATTCAAAGTCCTGGCCAGTATCGGTCAGGGGTTCGTGCCAGGTATGGGCTTTCACATGGGGACCCAATGGGCCTGCTCCACCATGAAGAGCGCAGATAGACCTGTGGGGGCGACACTGGTTTTGAGCCACTCCTCGATAAATGTCGTGGGATGTGGGCCCTCTGATCCTTCAGGAAGCCCAACTATTCTAAGGTTGTTGCGTTGGGCCCTTGCTTCTACATCATCTTCACGAGCCAGTAAGGATTCAATTTGCTGTTGCATGTGTTGTATTTGCACATCATGTTCTTTCACCTGCGGTATCATAGTGGTTAATGACTGTTCAGATGTTTTGACTTTTTCAGCCAGCTTTCTGTGATAGTCGTTAAGCAGGTTAAGCTCTGCTGAGATTGTGCCCAGCTGTTGTGCACTTGCAAATCTGGAGTTCCGAATTTCTTCCAATATCCTGTCCAGCTTGTCCGCGGTAGGGGTATTTGTGGCCCCATCCTCTATCAATCAAGAGTGCACAGAAGAGGCCTCTGAGGGCGGCGAACGTGACCCAGCCCTACTGGTCCCCTCCGCAGGGCCGTTTCTACCATTAGGCAGGACTAGGCGGCTGCCTAGGGCGGCAGAAGGGCTAGGGCGGCAAAAGGGGGAAAAATGTTGAAGGCCTTGATGTCACGTTTGGCGCCACTGGAGGGGGCCGTGTGCGCTGCGATCTGTGCATTGCCAGCATTGCTGCACTGCATGTGCCATCACGGTGACAGTACAGACAGAGAGGCAGGGAAACAGTCGGGTATGCACCAAGGCAGGGGTGCGCCAGGGGGTGACAAGTGGAGCGACGCACAGCTGGCAACTAATAGCTCTCCTGGCAGTAAAAAGCAATTGTGTGATCTGGTGCCTCCGTCTCTGGACAAGCCTCGCTCTGCCCCTCCCCTACCCCGCTCAGTGGCAGGAGTTACTGTTCTCAGAACTGTGACCACAAAGACAGCAGAGACCCCCCTGCCCGGATAAATATACATGCAGGACTACAACATACCTATCTACTCTAAATAACATCGCTGAGGAGAGTAAAACATGGGGGCACATGGCCTCGTGAAGACAGAACATAAAACGAGGGATCACAAAGACCAGAAGAGAGATAGAAAAGGCAAGAACAAAAACAGAAACATTCCATGGAGCGGACGGACATGGAGGGTCTGGCAGAGTCATGGAGGTACAGGTGGACACAGAGATAAGAACGAGAGCAGATGCACATTGAGGTAGGTGCTGGGGGGGTGGAGTGGCAAGGTGCAAATGGTTATGGCACCTGAGTGAGAGAGGAGGGTTGAGCGCAGGGTGGGGGGTGAGGAGAAGATGAGAGAGGAGAGATGACATGACAGGCCTGTGTGCTGCAATTACCATGTGAGCTTTAAGCACTTACAGGCGAAGTGAGGAGACCTTGCAGCCCCAAGGACACAGCCATAGGGGGGAGCTGCAGAAGGACGACGGTATTGGGAGGTAGGGGGTACTGAGACAGGGAAAGATACAGGGGGCTGTGTGAGGAGGGACGAGGGGAGGGGTGAGGAGAGAATTGCTTAAGTGGATGAGGGAGAAAGAAAAGAGAGGACGGAGGAGAGAACAGGTCAAGGAGATGGGGCAGGCAGTCAAAGGCCGGCTCTTGTTTCTCCGAGTCATTCCAAGCTTTCCTGCATCTGGAAGTGTGCATGTGAAAGAGTAAGGTTATAGAACCATAATGGGGAGATTAAGGGTTATCTGTAATTCGAAAAATAAACGGCCCTGCTATTGAGAGACAATTTGCCATTCTAGGATATAAGTAGGCCTGAGTGAAAGTTTCATTACGGCTGCCAAATACCGAGAAATTCGAATATTGGCATTGCATGAATTTTATAAATAAATTTTTGCCATTTTGTTATTGTGAAATTTTGCTTACTTTTCAACTAGAGGGCACTCGTTCAAGGAGAAAAGTCCTTGCAAGAACGTTAGAACTGTGGTTGAGATGCATTTGTTCTCAAGACTACTGCTGGTATCTTTTGTGACTTTTTTTTATTACCTGGAGTAAGCCATTGTGTGTCAATTTCATTTGAGATATTGTCCTAGAGCATTTTAGGAAATGTGCATCATTTTGTTAAATATTTGTAAAAGTGGCGTCGATTTTGAGAACAAAATCACAATTTCGTCGATCTCCAGTGTGGAGTGGACCTCTTAATTAGTGGTGAGAAAACTCTGCATTCTGGTTAAACTCCCTGTTGTTCTTCGTTGTTAATGGTAATGATAGGGAGTTGTGAATACTTTCGCTGTCAGTAAGGAGTGTACAACATCCAGCTATCCAGTCTTCTTGCTACTAGCCCCTAATACAAGTTCCTTTATATCTAATGCTTTTTTATAACTAATGCTTTTTATAGCTAATTCTTCTAGCCTGGATGACAGGGGGCGAGAGTGGGTAGTAAAAGGGAGGGGGCAGCATTTTTCAATTCTCGCCTAGGGCGGCAAAAAACCTAGAAACGGCCCTGCCCCTCCGCTGTCTTTGTCTTTCCTCTGTCCATTGTAGCTGGTACTATTGTAGTTTGGCTAGCCTTGTATCCGGGTCCTCCATGTAGCCCAGCGCGTCCAGGAGAGTGGCACCAGCCCAGTGATGGGCCGCAGGGGAGGCCGCTATTTAGCGGTGTGTCACTGTGAGGGAGCCTTAGGTCGCAACTATGCCCAGCCCCCCAGGCCAGGTCAAAGCAACCGAAGATATATGGGGCATAAATTTAAAGCGGGTGGGGGAGGAGGGGTCTCTGACACTCCTTGGGGCCCCTACTCCTGTCGCAGTCAGGCCACGATGATCATTTCCAGCCACCCAGATGAAGAGAAGGTGGGATCCCTCAACTAGTCCACACCCTCTGGCAGTGTCAGTGTCTGCACTCGTCCAGCTAGGCCCGCATCCGGGGCCCCACACGCATGGTCACGCTGCTCTGGTCGACACCTTCCACCAAGGGATCCAATGCGAGGC
This sequence comes from Lissotriton helveticus, assembly GCF_964261635.1. Taxonomy (NCBI): domain Eukaryota; kingdom Metazoa; phylum Chordata; class Amphibia; order Caudata; family Salamandridae; genus Lissotriton; species Lissotriton helveticus. Next base: position 1,687,443,569 of record NC_136057.1, on the reverse strand, counting down.
CGTGGCTTCGAGGCCCACTGCGATCACCTCAGGCCCGCCTCAGTAAGGGATGGCTCTGGGTTATGGATTGCCCCCCGCAACGCTCGGCTCCGCACCTCCTGGTGACTCTTCACAGTCCTTGGAGTCAGCTATCACTCGGCATCCCTGCTGGAAGACGAGGCAGCCGAGATCAGAGATAAATTTACGGATTAGGCATCCCAGGCCCGGAGCACATCGCTTATGCGACCATCATCTTGGGCTGCTAGCCACGCCCCCCTCCCCGGCTTCATTCTAATGGACGTTTTCCATCTGTGGGAACAAGGACACGTCCATGGAGGGTGATGCAGATCCTTCAGAGGGGATTCTGCTCCTTTAAAGGGGATAGGCGGGCAGGAAACAATCCTATCAAGCCAGAAAATCTAGCCTCATAGGTGCCTGCAGAGGTTAAAAAATAATTTTTAAAAAGATGGTGATGATGGATTTTGTGGAGGCTTTCCCAGTTATTCCTGCAAAAAGAGAGCTTGAAGCTAGAGAAAAGGATGGGAAGGGATCAGTGAAAAATTGGAGACCCAAGGTGAAGGAAAACAGAACTAAACTGGCTCGTTAGGTATAATATATACATGAATGTAATGCTAGAAAAGAAGCCAGAGTTGGCAGCCTTGATGACATTTTACACCAATATTACCCTTAAGGCTCTTCACGTTTATGGGGGGATCTCTTGGCTAGACATGACCAAGATTATAGGTGGTCCAAGGTTGAGGATCCCAACATAGGGTGGGATCACACTGAAATGACTGTCTGATTAGAGTCAGTCAACAACAAGACCCCATTAAATCAGTCCTTTCATCAGCAAAACTATGGGGACAAGTAAGAATCGTGTTGGTCTTTGAACAGATAAGTGTGCACACGTTCAGTGAGGATGTGCATATTTAAACATGTGCTCCTTCTATAGTGTTGCATCACACCCAGAATTTAAATGTATTAAAAAGTCTAAAGAGAAAATCAAGCTTTCATTTAATTGGGCCATGCCCGTACGGAGGGATAGGCTGCTGCCTTGGCTTAACTTATACCCAGACCAAAAGCCTGAGCAAATATTGTATCTTGTTTTTTTTTTAATAGCTTTGGAATTCAAGCCCTAGGGGCCGCTCCCATTCCAATTAACAGAAATCAGATCTGAGTCCCCAAGTGCACCAGTGTAGTGGACAAAAACTTCTCATGGAAACCCCCTTGGGTAGAATTACAGGTCCATTTCCAGACCCATAGCTGTTAGCATTTGTAAGTTTTCCTCTGGGCTTTGGACCCAAAAAACACCCTGGCCAGATGAGGCTGATCCATTACCTTTCAGCCCCCGGAGGGCATCAGTCAATGACCTGACCGGGAAACAACCTTTACAACGCAACTTTTACAACGCACTACCATTACAACAAAACTTTTACAACGCAACATCCATTACATCGCATGCCATTACAACGCAACCATTACAACGCATGACACTACAACGCATACCTCTACAACGCATGTCATTCCAACACAGTCATTACAACGCGTACCATTACAACGCATAAAATTAGCATCCAACGCTTACCCTACTGTTGCACCCCCTGGAATTAGAATAGTAATTTTTTACCTCTACACTATCCAACACTTACCCTACTGTTGCACCCCCTGGAGTTAGAATAGTAATTTTTACCTCTACACTATCCAATACTTACCATAGATGCAATGTAATGTTATGCATTGTAATGGTATGCATTGTAACGGTAGTATGCGTTGTAATGGAATGCGTTGTAATGGATGTTGCGTTGTAAAAAATGTGTTGTAAAGGTATGCGTTGTAGTTTCAAGTTTATTTATTTAATTTGATTTGGTTCTCCACTGAGGACCACAAATATTTAATACAATATAATCAATTTTGAACCATTTTGTTAAAAGCTTTCATTCTAATACAAAGATAAAAGTGGTTTTAAAAATTTTAAAAGATTATAACATACAAATTCATTTGGCGGAGCTTTGCATAGATTAATCATTTCATGTACAGAATTGATTTTACATTTAGCATAGACTGGGTCCAGAAACCTTTTCCGCGCTTTAACAACTGTTACGTTTGGGCAGGTAAACAAGAGATGCTCTAAATCCTGCTCTCTACCGTTACACAGATTACAAATAGTGCTTTCTTTTGGGTGCCACCTGGAAGTTACGGTTTTTACAGGGAGTATTCCTAATCTAAGCAGGACAATCAATCTCCTAGCCCCGTGGTTAAGATTATATTTAATATACTGTTGAGATTTCTTAAATTCAAAAGATTCTGCAACATTTTTATAGAGGGGCAGTTTAAGACAGTGCTGAGAGTCAAGGTCGAAGCTAAGTCTTGGCGTAAATTGCTTTAAAAAGAGTTTCAGGTGGGCAGGAGTCCAGGATAATAACAAATTAGTATTAGTCTCTGAGAGTTTGTAACCCATTAAAATGTTTCTTGAGAATACATACTTCGATGATTCATGGTCGAATGTTTCTATTTTAAGCAAGGCTCGGAGCGTTCCTTCCTCTGCATGTAGGAGATTGTATGCCCATCTGATTACATTGGCAATTCCTCGGGCATAAGCACTAGTTAGTGAATACTCTAGGCGAAGAGCTTGTACTGGTACTGCCTGGGACAACCTCGTTAGTTTACGTAGAATCTTTCCTTCTCTTAGATCTAAAAAGTTCCATTGACTTATTGGTATGTATTCCAAAGCGTATGACAGAACTGGTGGAATTTTAACGCTGTATACTTTAAGCATGGAAAAGAAGTGTCTTTGTCCAGAAGCGGCGTACAGCCTAGAGAGTGCTCCCACGTGCATATCCGACTTCCGGATCAAATTCAAAGTATGAGGCCTATTCTGTAAAGAGTTAGTAAAAATTCGACCTAGATAAGTATATTCGTTTGCGACTTCGACCCTTTTTTCTCCTAGGGACCAGTGATATTTAATACTCCTTTTCCTTCCTGAGAACGGGACTATTTTTGTTTTCGCAATGTTTGGAATTAGAAAGTTTTCCTCCGAGTATTTGTGGAGTGCCTGAAGGTTCCTTTGCAGGCCAAATGGGGTTAGATCTAATATAATTACATCATCTGCATATAACATCGTATGTATTTTATGGGAGGCGATTTTTGGTGGAAAATTACTTATCTCCTGGAAGCGCTGAGGTAGATCACTAAGGTACAGGGAAAACAGTAGGGGGGCAAGGAGACATCCTTGCCTTAAGCCATTTGGAGTCGAGATAGAACTAGTGAGGCCCTTTTCCCTTCCCATTTGAACCTGGCACCAAGTTTTTGTGTGTAGTGATATTAGTATATGCAGTAATTTGTCTGGGATGCCCATTTTGCCGAGTTTTCTCCAGAGGATTCCTCTATCTAGGTATGTGTTGTAAAAGTATGCATTGTAACGTCATACATCCACATGACTGACCCTCAATCATTCTCTGTAAGGTATGTATCAGTTAACCAGGCACTTGCAAGTTTGAGGGGTCTGGGATCTGGCGCCTTCCTCGCCAAGGCGGACATTGAGTCTGCCTTCCGCCTCCTGCCAGTGCATCCCGAGGAGTATCACCTTCTAGGTTTCCAGTTCAGGTGTGGGTTCTATTATGACATGTGCGTGCCAGTGGGCTGTTTGGTGGTTTACATCTACTTTGAAAAGTTCAGTTCATTGCTGGAGTGGGTATTCACCAAGTGAACAGGGTGTCAAGGGGTCATTCACTAACTTGATGGCTTCCTCTTCATGGGCCCTCCCGGTTCCACCTGGTGCGGGCGGGTATTGGGGGCCTTCATTGCACTGCTGCGGGACCTAAGGGTTTCAATTGCTGCTGATAAAATGGTTGTACCATCCACCTGCATTACCTGGAACTATGAGTTACCTATTTTCATGGTAGTAACCATTTGGTCAGAAGACTTAATGAACAAGAATGTCATCCTCTGTACGGACAATATGTGTGTTGTCGGGTCATTAACAGGCTGGGGGCATCCTGCAGGTTGGCCGTGATGCTACTGAATCATTGATTCTACAGTGTCTCAGACATGTCCCTGGGATCCATAATAACGCTGCTGATACTTTGTCTCGCTCCAAGCAACAGGACTTTTGGATTTTCCACCCGCATGCAGCAGAGGAGATGACTGATTTCCCGGAGGATCTGTGGAAGATTGGTGTCCTGTCGTATTCGAGTCAAGGGCAGCCTCCCTCACAAAGCGCACACAGGTGGCCCACCAGAAAGTGTTTCAGAACTAAAGGGCCTTCCTTCTGGACAAACATATGAGGCCCCCTTTCTCAGTTAACTCACTCTGCCTTTTTCCGGGAGCCCTGTGAGGACAGTGCAGGCCAGCCTCCTCTGCTAGGGATCATCTTTGTTAAACTTAGGTGGGAGCAGGACGTGGGCAAATGCTTCTTCCTGAGGTAGGACTTGGAAGGTAGGGCCAGGCTGAGTGATGAGCCAAAGTATGGTAGAAAGTCTCTCAATGTGCATAAACTCACCACAATTTTAGACAACCTAGACATGGTATGCAGCACACCATATCAGGTGGAGCTGTTTTGGGCTGCATTTGCAGTGGCTTTCTACGGTGTCTTTAGAATTGGTTGGCAACTGCAAACATGTTCATTCTGGCGGCCTCCAATGGTTGGATACCCGCGTTCTCCAGGACAAGCTGATGATTAGGCTCAGGAAGTTCAAAACGGATTGGGTTGGTAAAGGGGCTCACATCAAACTCCAAGCAGCTTTGGGTTCTTCTATTTGTCCAGAGAACCTCTTGAGGGCCTACCCAGCTCTTCACCCGGAATTGGGGGTATTGTCATTGTTTATTCAATTAAATGGTGACGGCCTGTCACACTACCAGTTCTCAGATTAATTTGCCTCGGCCCTCAGTGATATTGAGGCTGATTCATCTGGATACCCCTTCCTTTCTTTCAGAATAGGGGAAGCTACTTTTGCCTCAAGTACAGGCCTTTCGCAGCAGGAAGCTAAGCAAATTGGTTGGCTGTCAACCTCTTGCAACAAACGATACACCTGACCCGAACTGCTATAATAACTGTTAGTTAATTATGCCACTTCTTCACTCTGCATCTCTCCCCGATTTGTCTCTTAGTAGCCATGTCTTCCAAAGTCGTGTGGGTCAACGGTCACTCCTTTGTGCGGCTCACGAAATACCAGTTACAGCAGCTCCGTAAGCCCAAGCCACTGGCACTGAAGAGTGTCCTTCTTGATTGTGTGGAGTGGGATTTCTCCAAATCACACCGCTGCGGAAGATGGTGGAGGAGACAAAATGACGCATGGGACTGCAGTTCCCAGACTTTATTGTTGTACATTTGGGTCTTAATTATCTAGTAAAGCTGTGGTGAATGGAGTTGACGGAATCTATCCTCAGGGAATTTGCTTGGTTGTGGTGGACATTTCCAGATGCCTTCACTGCATAGTCCCACCATGATACCCCGTCACATTTGGGGCAAAGGTATTAAGGTGAGGGCCCTTAATATTTCTGTCAAGCAACTTAATGCAGAAATGACACAATTATATCCTGAAACGGATGTATGACGTTACAACGCAGGCTATTACAATGCCTGCCTTTACAACGCGGCTTTTACATCGCATACCATTACAACGCATAGCGCTTTTGGGTGTTGGATAGTGAATAGTTTAATTTACTATTCCAACTCCAGTCCCCGTGGACACTAGGGAAGGTTATTGGATAGTAAATTAACCTATTCCCTATCCTAGAGCGCCCCCCCAGCGCAATGCATTGTAATAGTTTGCGTTGTAATGACCGCGTTGTAATGGTAGTGCGTTGTAAAAGTTTCGTTGTAAGTGATGTTTACCATTTATCCGATATGGGCTCTGACGTTTCCATCGGGGGCATATGGAGATTCACAAAAATGTTGATGGGAAGGAAGAAGGACCTCATTGCCCTGGTCCCCCTCTTGACAAATTGGTGACAGGCAACACAGACTCCTCTCAGGGCTAGAGTTTTTCCACCAAATACTTCCTAGGACAGCACTGAAGGGATAGAGAGCAATCCTTATTCTGCAAGGGACAGTCACACGTCTAGGGGGCATAGTCTCGCAGTTAACCAGTTAGTGGTAAGGGGTTCCAGCCCCCTCTCTCACATCCTCTGGCCCCGCTTGTGCAGCTTGGTGTTTGAGGGGGTGGGACCATGGCATGTGGTCAAGGGCGGAGAGAGTTTGTGACCGCCCCTCAGGGATACAGGTGTGTTCACCTATGTGGTCCAGGCAGGCGTGCAGAAGGAAGGGGATCCAGTACAAAGTGCTTACAGCCTGATTCATAATTCTCCCGTTTTGCGAGCCCCTAATAGCGATTCATAAGGAATCGCTATTAAGGACTTGCAAAACGGGATTCATGTAGAAATTGCATAAAGAATTGCGATTCCTACACATTCCTTATTTGGGATTAGCAAATTGGAATGAATGGGGAGTATTCCTTATTTGCGATTAGCAATTAGCTAATCGCAAATACGATAGCGATTTAAAGGGTGCGAGGGGTGTCCAAAGGACACCCTGTGGCACCCCTTAAATGCAAATTGAAACAGGTGTTGCGCACACACATGTCCAAAGGACATGTGTGTGTGCAACATGCAACTTAGAAAAATGGTTTTAAAAGCATTTTTCTAAGTTTTCGCTATTTACCACGAGGTTTGACCTCGCGGTAAATAGCGGGCCGAAATTGCGAATTCGCAATTTTTAAATGGATGATGAATTCCATTTAAGGAATCTCAAATAGAGATTCCTTAAATGTAATTCCTCGCAAAATAGCGAAATCGCTATTACCGATATTTGCATTTGGGATGATGAATCCCAAATGCAAAAATAGCGCTCGCAAAGGGCCAGATTCTCAGAATCTGGCCCTTTGCGAGCCGATTTCGGCTTGATGAATCAGGCTGTTAGTCTTTAGTGACCATTGAGGGAATCCTTCTTTCATAAACAACTGCGTGCATAAACCTATTTCCATTTCATGGTCTGTTTTCATAGATGTTTTCTTTGTATAATGCAGACCATGTCACTGTAAGGTGTTCATATTTTGATCATTTATGTAACTGGTGACAATGCTGTAAGTTTGAAGATTGTCATGTTGATCTTGTGCTGCTAATAAACATCGCTTTATTATCCATGGCAGAGTAGTAGTGGTTGTCATGAAGGCAACTCAGCCTATAGGGGGAGGGGGCGTGGTCCTGAATTAGGTCTCCAGGCACTAAAATCAATAGCATGAAGTGAAACACTTTTGTCAGTGCAGATTCTACTGCCCAAAGCGTTATCAACAGCAACCAACAGCTGAATCATATAAAAACCCAAGCATGTGCAAATGATGTGTGCATGCGTTACACATTAAATTCAGACCTACTGCCTTTGCAAACGCTTGATGTCATTTGAAACACTAGCTTCACAGTAGGTATCAAATGTTTAAAAGTAAAGGTGATTCCACATTTTCAGCCCTAATGATCATATATAATAAACAGGAGCGGCCGGTGCAGGTAAGAGCGGTGGGGCCGGTTAGGGGTGGATTTCGATGAAGAAAAATGAGTTATCTAATTAATTTTCCCTCGTGGTCTTCTGGCAAAATCCCCGCCCCCCTAACCCGACTTCACCAACCCACACCCTCTTACCTGCACTGGCCGCTCCTGGTAATAAAGCTTCCCAGAACCAAAGGAGGGGGGTGGCTGCAGTTGCATTATGTTAGCATTTGCCATCCTAATGTCACCTCAATGCACCGAGGAAGAAATATACAAAAGATAGACAGGGGAAAAAGGAGCCAAGACAGAGTGAATGGATTTGGGGCTTGTGGATGGAGTGGCAATCCCCATTTGCTAGCATTATCACACTAGATGGAGTGGTAGCATCTTGTGGGAAGCCGTCCTTGGGCAGACGACCAGCAGGAATGGGCTGAGGGAGCCATTCCAAGTAGAAATCACAGAGCAATCTAGAATTTGTCCCTGCAGGCTACCCAGGCTCGGCTGGCTCCCAAGATGATAACTGGTCTTAGGCTTTACCACAGCATTCAGACTGAATAAGGCGCCCTTTTTCCCTAAAAGTGACGGAGCATGTGTCTAGCAATAGGGTTGCCAAGGACACACAGGGAATTGTTTGAAAATGGAGCCACAGTGATTTTGGACAGCAATCTAGTAATGCAGAGGGATAGGGATAATCCCCATTGTGTACAACTGAGCTAAACTACCAGGTGTAGGTGATTTCACTTTGTCTTTCTCGAATAACAGAGTTGTTATGTTCGAGGTGTTCCCAGCAGATCAAGGATGTATGGATCCATTCCCGACTTTCACAATAACCAGTGAGCTTTAAAGTGATTTTCATTTAGATTAATTAACCATACATTTCTTGGGCAAACTCAACACCTTGCATGGATGGCTTAGGCCTAGGCCGGACACCCCTCCTTTATGTAGTGTGATCTCACAGATCACAACTTCATACCTGAATCAATCTGTGATGTTCTTGTTAGTGTAACAATAACTTTAGAGAGATTAGCTGCTTTCCAAGGGTCCTACGGAAGCACGTCGAGGGGAATATGTGTTTCCCATGTATCCATTGCCAGTAGAAATATCTTTCTAGGCCTCCTTTGTCTATGAAAAGATGTTAGTAGGGTTTACAAGAGGAGTGATTCCCTGACAGCACGAAATGTAAAGACCGATTTTGAAAGACAGGGCATACCGTCACACACTGACTATTTAGTTTTCCATTCAACCTGTACCCTATTATTTGTAAATGTTATGGAATGCTACCCGTATCCTTTTTTTTCTATCAGAATGCTTCACAGGGATGTAAAACAGCAGGTATAAAGGACTGCTTAGAGACCAGTCGGGGTAAGTAACCATGTCCCAGGTTCTTTATCCACAAACCTACGTGCTAGATTGAGTTGAGCTAAAGGCAAATCTGAAGGCGCGCCTAAGGCAAGCCCGTCTGCGCCCGTCCGCGCCTGGACCGCGCCCAGCGCCAGGCCACCTGGTTCTCGACGCTGCCAGCACACCCGACTGAATTACGACGCCGCCACCCTCCACGCACTCAACACCGGCCGGACCCCCGCCAGCCACCGAGCCACCCCGAAACGCACCCACGGACCCTTCACCTGCCAAGCCTGCAAATTCACCTGTCTCCGGACCGGCACCGCACCCGCCAGGCCAGACACCAGCAACAACCACCTCAAGTGCATCCTGCTCAACACCCGCTCCGTCCACAAGCACGCCGTCGAACTCTGGAACCTCCTCGACACTACAGCACCGGACGTCGCCTTCCTCACAGAAACCCTCGTCAGCCCCCGACATCGCCATAGCCATCCCGTATGGCTACAAGATCGCCCGGAGGGACCGCGTCAACCAAACCGGAGGAGGCATCGCCATCGTCCACAAAAACACCATCCGCATCACGACCAACTTCAACGACACCCTTACCGCCGCCGAGCACCTTCACTTCTAGATACACACCGACCCCAAGACCACCCTCAGAGGTACTCTCATCTACAGACCCCCGGGACCATGCACACAATTCAGCGAAGCCATCGCAGACTTCCTCAGCCCGCTTGCCCTCACCTCCTCAGACTACATTCTCCTAGGGTACCTCAACTTCCACCTGGAAAACAACAATGACAACAACACCACCACCCTGCTGAACAACCTCGCCAACCTCGGACTCAAGCAACTGGTGAACACCCCCACCGACCACGCCGGCCACACGCTTGACCCTGTCTTCTCCTTCAGCAACCACATCTCCTTCAGCCACGCCACCGGACTACACTGGACAGATCACAACTGCGTCCACTTCAACTTCAGGAAAACCACGACCCACCACCACCCGCAACAGGCTCCCCGAAGATGCTGGAGTAAGATCACCACCGACCAGCTCACCACCTCCCTGAGCCAGAACCCTCCCACCAACACTACGGACTCCAACGAAGCAGCCCGCAACCTCACACAGTGGCTCACCAACTGCGCCGATACCCTTGCACCACTGAAGAATCCTCCCAGCAGACCCGGCAGCAAGAAAGTCTCATGGTTCACCAACGACCTCAAAAACTCCAAGAAAACCTGCCGTACCCTCGAGAAAGCCTAGCGCCACGACCAGTCAACAGGAAACATGATAGCCCTCAAGAACGCCAACCGCAAACACCACCAGCTGATACGCACCACTTGAAGAACCGGGGTATTTAAGACCCATCGGCGCCAGGGGCACGCCCAAAGTCTTCGGGTTCACCTGTCTTAGAATACAGAGACACCGGACTCTTCGTGGTGGCATCAAAGATCGCATTTATTGACTGCAGCCAGTAACAGAAGTCCTAGAAATCTTCACGGTATGAGTTCTCAGGAGACTGCTCAATTTTACAAAGCAAGTCATCCCTTTTTATGCCAAAAATCCCATTCCAGACAAATACCTAACATTTACAAACTGTCCAATCACATGTATCCACACCAGAGGTATCGCATGACGGTAAAACCCACTTTTCAGTTGCCCAGCCCATGATCAATCATCGGTCAAACCCAACATTCTTCTTTAGACAGGTCGAACGAACCCATAATAAAAAAGGCCACAACCCAATCATAAATAGACCATAAAGAAAGGAGCAGAAACAGGTGAGAGTAGGATAAGGCATATTTGTGTGCAGTAAAACTTTACGATGTCCTGTGCTTTGATCCTCAATCTTGATCAGCTAAAGGGCAGAAACTGGTTTTACAAGGTCAGCTTCAGGCAACAGGGTCAGTTCACTCAGGTCAAACAGGAGTCAGCACAAACTCGAGCTAAGGTGTACATGTCCTTAAAAAGACTAGTTCAGCCACAGTCATCGGCCTATGTGAGGGCAACCACAAAATGGCTGCCATACACAAAATGGAACCCAAGGGTACAGAACGAAATCCCCAAATACGTAGTGAATCTATCGGTCTAACATGATGAAAACACTCATACTTGCCGCACTAACTAGTTACGGTTCGCTAATATCAAATTCGTAACAAAACCATGACCTTTATGAAACGGGTTCAGAATTCACGGAACCTCAGACCCTCCTCTTGCCCTTACATAGGCAATCACTCAGTCTATATCGGAGTCGATGTCAATTCTCATCAGATCACCAAGGTGCTGTTGAAGCATTATCTTGTTCCTCTGTGTAACTCTCGAGGCAGGCGATCCCCTGACACACATAGTAGCACAAAGGCCACATATGGCAGGACCGCACTGTATACAAAGACAATACGAGAAAATAATTGCTAAAGCCACACCAATGATCGTCAGAAGCTTCCATCCCCAAACGGATAATAGTCCCCAAAACCATCCAGTTAACGACCAATCTCCTTTGTCCACATGTATAGACTTGGAGATCTTATGTAACTTAGAAATGGCCTCGTAAACTGTCGGAGCATTATCTGGGATAAAAACGCAGCAACTCTATTGGATCACTTTACATACTCCACCTCGATCTGCGAGTATGACGTCTAAAACCATACGATTTTGTAACGTCATAAGGCGATCCGCTTGAAGCTCAGCTGTCAGATTACTAAGGGTAGCAGCAGTTTCGTTTATGGTGGATTCAACCACTCTCGTCAATTGCCGTAAGCCTCTACTGTTAGCCATAGGTCCCCAAAACGGTAAGAAACCCTTAAAGAAGTCTCCCACTTCCTGTCCAGCAGTATCTTCCCGATCGAAGACACCTCTAGCAACTCTCGTCTTGTGGTAATCTGCGGCAGCAGTATACGTAGGAGGCAACAAATATCCAACATAACATGTTCCCGAAAAATCAGGGGGCAACCATGTATATGCTCTGTTGTAACAAACAAAATACGTGCCCTTAGCTGCCAAAAATGGCGGAGAAGATTGAGACGTAAAAACATACGTCTGAATACAAACACTTTTCCCCAGCTGAGCTTTCGGATTTTTGCCATTACCTTGCAGACACAATTGACCTCGGTGGGGTACGACCCAAATCGGAGGTGACCTCTTTCGTTTCTGATTTTCACTCAGACTAACACTGTAACCAGTTGTGTTCCATCCAACATAAGCCGCAAACTCTTCCTTAGGAATAGTCCTGTACGTGTCGATATCTCTGCTCATATTCATAACTCCCTTCACCAAGGCTTGGTTACTCAAGTTATCTCTCATGGAATGCAGAGGATAAACTTCCAGAGCGTAAATGAACATAGTCTGAAAAGCCCATATAGACCCATTCTGACTAAACGGTAAGATCAGATAAGGAACAACTCTACCTGTAGTATGTGGCATAAGACCACACACCCAACAATTAGTAATGTTCACTACCAACTGATATTGGTGCAGTAGCTGTATGAATGTGTTATGTACGAATTCTGACCTTCTAATCTGCTCGTGTTCAGGTAGGACATGAAAAGAATGCACAGAAGTAGCAGTAGAAAAAGACATAGGTTGGGAGGTGGGTGCAGAAGTCAATTGGGTAGCGAAAACAATCCCACCCACCAATGCTAACGTCATACTTAAAAACATCAGGACATATGTTATCAGAAAACAATTGCTATACATTAATTTACACAGTTTCATTTTAAAGTTCATTTTCTCAGCAGCTCTCTCTGTCCCAGAAAACTCCATCCTCTAACCGTGCTGTTCGCGGCAGTTGGTTTTCTTCTGCTAAGGAATGCGTCTGTCAGTCCAGGGAATGCCCTGAAACCAACCAGAACCGTCGACCTTGTGTCTACACGGCTTGCAATCCCAAGTCTTTATACCGCAACCCTACAGCTGAGCTCGGATGGCAGCTCGAAAAAGAAAAATAGGCCAAAACAGTTTCTTGGATGAGAGAGTGCAGTTCTCCAAAAGCAAAAGGAAAAATTATACTTTAATTTGTTTATCGTTTCTCGGTCGGAAATTATAACGGCCTTTACCAGGCACTGTGTGATCTTTAAACAAGAGTTCAGGCTCAGTGGTGTCCAATCTTAAATGTGGAGGTACAGCTGCTTGCAAAATGTCGTCGTCCTCTCGTTCAGAATTTGTCCATACTAGATGTGCATCGCTAAACGGCATGAACTTCGGCACTCGTTCTGTCTCTGAGTCACCAATACCATCACGGACCCACTGGTCGTACGTAGAGGTAAAGGCGCCCTCTTACAATGTACGCCGTGAATCCAATTTCGCTTCCCGAAGACCTTCACCGAAGTTCTTGTTGACAGGAGCACTTGGTGGGGGCCGGTCCAGCGGGGCTGCTCGATTTTGGTCCACTGAAAATTCTTCACCAGGACCCAGTCACCGGGATTGATGGTGTGACCTGGATCCACAGATGCTGGTGGCAAGTTATCATGAACCTGTTGATGCAAGACACGCAATTTAGCCGTCAAATCATACAAATAGTCCACCAACACAGGATATTCAATGTCACTAAACTTCACTGGCCTCGGTACTCCCCACACATTCGCCGGACGGCCAAAAACAATTTCATTAGGACTAAGGCCAATTCGGGAATGCACTGTAGTTCTAGTTGACAAAAGTGCCAACGGCAAAGCATCTGGCCATTGAAGACCAGAACTCGCCTGAATTTTGGCTAACTTTAACTTCAAAGTGCCATTGTAACATTCCACTAGTCCAGCTTATTGGGGGTGGTTTGCGGCATGAAACTTCTGTCGTATTCCCAAACCCTCACATACTTTTTTCATAATCTTCCCCACGAACTCACTTCCATTATCACTCCACACCATCCTTGGCAATCCAAATCTAGGGAAATATTCTTTGAGCAAGACTCTAGCTGTGGACAAGGCTGTATTGTCTTTTAGGGGGTATGCCTCTACCCATCTAGAAAAGGCACAAACAACTACAAGGACGTATTTCAGGTTGTTACACCTTTCCATGTGTATAAAATCCAATTGCAGAACCTCAAACGGATACGTCGGAGGCGCAAAGTGACCAGCTGGAGTTGGAGTTCCCTTGCTAGCATTATACATCAGACACACCATACAATTCTTGACCACATTCTCAGCACATTTGGGAATTCCAGCATTCTGCCACACTGGAGCCAACAACTTACAAATTCCTTTCACACTAATGTGAGACAAACCATGTGCCATCGCAACTACCGCAAGCACATATGCATCCGGCAACATCCATCTTTGGTGTTCTGATAACTCAACCCAACAACCAGTCGAATCCAATCTACCCGTAGTTTCTCTCCACACACTCATTTCACTTTCAGTAGCTTCTGCTTGGATTGATTTCACACTCTCATTCGTATCTTCACACATTCCCGCTGCACCAATCCATCTCGCAGGGCCTGCAACATACATTCGACTCATCACATTTCTCGCTGTTTCTTTCGCAACTTCATCCGCAAACGCATTACCACGAGCAACATCATCCGTAACCTTCCGGTGAGCACTACACTTCACAATCGCAACTTGCTTCGGCAAAGTAAGTGACTCCAGAAGCTCATTCACCAATTGTCCATGTTGAATCTTAGTCCCATGCGACGTCAGAAATCCTCTTTCTCTAAGCGTCCAAAACTATGGGCAACACCAAACGCATACTGACTATCGGTGTACACATTCACTCTCTTTCCCTCAGATAAAATACACGCTCTCGTTAATGCAATCAACTCTGCTGCTTGCGCCGAATTATGGCTCACTCGTGCAGTTTCAACAATTGTGCATAATGTTGTTGCGGCATATGCTGCAGTCGTATCACCATTCGGGAGCTTATAGCATGACCCATCAACCCATAGCATACCATCAGGATCCAAAAGAGGAGTGTCTTTCAAGTCGACTCTCCCCTTCGTTTCCTCTTCCGTCCTCAAAAAACAATCATGCTGTTCCTGACAATCTGTATCCACAGAGATCGGCAATAATGTCGCTGGATTCAGTACATTGCACCGCTTGATGTGCACATGACTAGCCAAAAGCGTCAACTCATAACCCGACAACCTCGCACTAGTAAGGTGTTGAGTCTTGGTTTGATTTAATAAAGTATCCACTGCATGTGGAACCATCACAACCAACGTATTGTCCATCACCAATCCAGCAGACTGTCGGATAGAAACAGCCGCTGCCGCTGTAGCTCTCAAGCAACTTGGCAATGCTCTAGCTACCGGATCTAAAGTCGACGAGAAATACGCACATGGACGCTGCTTATCACCAAATTGTTGAGTCAAAACTGACAATGCACAACCCTCTCTCTCGTGGACATACAATGTAAAAGGCTTACTGTAGTCGGGAGTACCCAACACTGGAGCAGAGCACAATGCATCACGCAATTCAGAAAAACTCTTCTGACAATCGTCAGACCAAGGAAGAGGATTCGGTATATCCTTACAAGTCAATGCCAACAGAGGTTTGGCCAGCAGAGAAAAATTCGGAATCCACTGTCTACAATACGATGTGATACCCAGAAAAGCATGTACCTCTCTCTGCGTATTTGGCACAGTCATTCGAGCAATCGCTTGAATTCGTTCTGGGGTCAACCTTCTTCCCTCCTTTGACAAGAGATGACCTAAGTAGGTCACTTCTTGGCGCCAATACTGCAACTTAGAAGGTGACACTTTATGATGCAAGTCCGACAAATGTCGCAACAAAGAAATAGTAGCTTCTTTACAAGTTTCCTCATCATCAGCAGCCACTAATAAATCGTCAACATACTGAATAAGAGCAGTACCAGTAGGCAACGCAAGAGTATCAAGCTGAGTCTTCAAAGCCTGGCTATAAATAGAAGGACTTTCGCAATAGCCTTGGGGAGCTCTCTTAAACCGGAAGCTTCGGCCTCCTAAAGAGAAGCCAAAGATATCTCTACTTTCCTCGGCAATTGGAATGCTGAAGAAAGCATTCTTCAGATCTATAACCGAAAACCAGGCAGCTCAAGCAGGAATCAAAGTCAACAAAGCAGTAATATCCGGAACAACTGGAAACTGTGGCACGACAATCTTGTTAACCTCTCTAAGATCGATCACAAACCTATAAACAGGTGCCTGAGAAGAGTCAGTGCGCTTCAGGACAAGCAAAACGGGACTGTTACACACATTACCTCTCGTTTCTTCAATCACATCTTTCTCAATCAAATCATAGATGATCGCCAAAAGCGCTCTTTCACCATCGCTAGAAATCCTATATTGGGGAATGCGCGGCAATTTAACATTCGCTTTAAGCATTACAACGTAAGGTGGAATCTCCAAAAGACCCACATCATTAGGACCAGTAGCCCAAAGAGTAACAGGGAGAGAACGCAATTCCGGTGGAAGCCGATCTTTAGACAAATACATCGGAGAGATCACTTTCTTACCCAATGTAAGCTGTACTCCCGAAGGAGAACAACGTAATGTTGCATGCAACCTTTTCAACAAATCCAAACCCAACAAATTATCACCACAACCTGTCGTTAAAATGAGAGGTGCTTCCAACTCACAAGGCCCTATAGAAAGAGACAAGGGACTAGAAACTGGGTTACGAATTGGGGCGCCAGAGAATCCTACCGAGACATTCGTTAAGCCAGACAAAGGTGCGCCAGGGAGTTTAGAGTGCCTGATAGAACTCTTCGCTGCACCAGTATCCAAAAGAAAAGGCTCTACCACACCCGATGTGGCTACTGCAACATAAGGCCCACTCTGATCTACTGGAACCGACACTACTCCCTCTCTTTGTCCATGGCTGTCCTAGCAATCATTATAATCAGCATTCTCACTCTCAACATAATAGTCATCAGCATAGTACTGAGTCGACTGACCAGATGCAATTTTCTGTTGATCAAAGCAATTCATAGAATTCTGTGGGGGAAAGGAACGTTCGTTCTGAGGAAACGCACCACGTCCTCTACCCCAAGACACTTGCTGAAAACCACCACGGCCTCTCGGGGCCGGCATACCACTCGCGCGTTGTCGTAAAACAGGGCACTCATTTTTATAATGACCTTACTCCCTACAGTACGCACACTGATTCAAACCCAAGGGGGGTCTTGGAGGAAAATACCCAGCGTTCTGTTGAGGTCTCTGAAACTGTGCAGGTTGCTGAAACAGTGGGCGTTGCTGTGACTCTTGCTGATTCAAGCGAGGCGGATACGCCTGCTGCAAAAGAACCTTTGTCTTTAAGTATTTTGTCTTTTTCTCTGCTTTTTCTTTCTCGTCCTTATCCCTATTCTCATAGTACTGTGCAGTCGCCAATATCTGGGCCGACGATGAAACAGCCCAAGAACTTTCAGAATCTTTCAACTTATTAGAAAGTTCAGGGAGCAAATTAAAGACAAATTTGTCCACAAATAATCTTTGCCCACCTTCCGTACTCATGTACTGACCACTATGATCTATAAATGTTTCTTCAAACCTAGTGAAGAAATCAGATACACTTTCATCTTTCTTCTGCTTACATGCTGTTAACTTGTCCCATTTCCCTAGTAAAGCAGGCATCATCGTCTTCATTAAATTAATAATTCTACCTGGCAATTCCGTAACCAAAGGTTCAGGTTTAGCACCTCCCTGTTGTCTACCATCTGCAGCAATAATATTCGCCCAAGTATCTCCTAATTCTGCCACATGATTCTCATGACGAATCTTCGCCCACAAAGGTTGTGGAACTACATTACCCATCAACATGTCGATGTTGGCTAAATTCATAATACACGCATCTACTGTCTGAGACAATTCTTTGTAGTATCCAGCAGGATTCTTACGAGGATCAGGTAAGGTCTGCTAAGAGCCAAGACCTCTGCTCTCTTTCAAGGGACATGTACCCATATTTGCTGAAAATGAGGCAAAACAGGCAGATTAGCAGTTGCGTCTCCTTCTTTCCAAAGTGGAGGAACCTCTCTCATTGGATACTGTCTCACTTTCCTCCTAACAGAGGGATCAGGTTCATACAACGTCTGAGGCGGAAGTCTAGATCTAAAAGCCAATATCGTCTCTACAGCATCTGTAACATCAATGTCCACTATCATCCCTTTAGCAGAATCTGACTGAACATCAAGCACATCCTGCAGAATCAGACCCAACTCATTATCTTCCCATTCCTGACGCAGGAAAGTACACATCACATCGAAAACATACCTTTGCTTAGGCGGTTCCCACTGAAAGAAAACATCCATAACCGCTGGCAAATTATACCTTGAAGCATTCAAAATCCATCTACGAGCCAACAAATCCAACACTGTCCGTTCCTCGGGACTAGGAAGCTGACTATGACTCTGCTTACGTCCCGAAACAGGGGTCATATTCAATGACCCAAACAATGCAGACAACAGATTAACAACAGTCTCGGTCATTCGTTTTCTAGCAGAAGGAGAAGAAGCAGACATAAGAACAGGAGAATAAGTATTCTGAGGCAAAGAAGGTATAGGCATAAGAACAGTCGGAGTCGAAGAAGCAGAAGTAGAAGGCAAAGGGGTTTGAGGCAAAGCTGGTAGCAAAGATGGCGACCCTAGAGTGGGTTGCACAGGAGAAGGTAAAACCATCTGTGGAGCACCGGGTGGCTGAACAACAGCAGGAGGTTGAACAACAAAGGGTGGAACAACCGGTAGTAATGGAGGCGCAGTAGCACCCTGCACATAAGGAGGTGGCAATCTCAGTAAATGAGAGATCAAAGAATCTTTTTCAAGATCTTCAATCGCTTTCGGAGGAGAAGACGGCAAGGCCGGATAACATTTATCTATGGCCATGCAACGTTGCCCATCTGACACCTCAATTGCTTTATCTTCTTCGTTTTCTTTAAACTGCCTAGCAGCTTGCATTATTGATACATCCTTTTCTCTTTTATCTCTTTTAGCTTGTTTAATTTCTCGTTGTCTGGCTTTTTTACACCAAAGGCGAAAGGAGTCAAACATTGCCGGCCGGGCTTTCTTCCTAAATAATTTAGTTTCTAAATTGTCTAAAATCTCTGTATTAAAGCTACCATGTTGGGGCCATTGTAAGACACCATCTTTTATAGTGTAGTGGACCCATACTTCATTGAACGTAATGGGGCCCACGCTGTGTTTAGAATAGAGCTCATAAGTCGGAGTTCCAACCGGAGGTATCGGACACGAATCCTCCGATCGGGAATCCCTGTTGCAACCACAACCAAACCAAGTACTAAATTTGCTACGATTAGGCATCTTCGCTCACTAATCGAGCTTCAAACTTCAAGGGATTATCTCTACCGATACACTCGTAAATATACGAGATCCTCGGCTTTGGAAATTGCAATTTTCAAATCAAAACTAAGGACCAAACAAACTAAGAACCAAAGGACCAAAAACTAAGGACTGGGAGCGACTTACTTATACTTAACTGAGGTATCAGTCACGCCACCAGAAGACCCGTCTATCGTCTCGCCGTACAAAGCATCACAAATGGGTCCAAGACAGGGCGACAGTCAGGGCAGCAGTCCTTCGTAGCCGTCAGGAAAGCGGGAAGCCTCGCAGAAAAGACCTTCAGTCCACGTTCGACGTGCCGGGGTCGATGAAGTGGTGGCCGTCCTCCAGAATTTCCTCACGAAGCTCCTCACGATCTTCAGGCTTGGACCGCTACCGCTGAAGTCACCCGACGTTGGAAGTGCCAACTGAAGAACCGGGTTATTTAAGACCCAGCGGCGCCAGGGGCACGCCCAAAGTCTTCGGGTTCACCTGTCTTAGAATACAGAGACACGGGACTCTTCCTGGTGGCGTCAAAGATCGAATTTATTGACTGCAGCCAGTAACAGAAGTCCTAGAAATCATCACGGTATGAGTTCTCAGGAGACTGCTCAATTTTACAAAGCAAGTCATCCTTTTTTATGCCAAAAATCACATTCCAGACAAATACCTAACATTTACAAACTATCCAATCACATGTATCCACACCAGAGGTATCGCATGGGTAAAACCCACTTTTCAGTTGCCCAGCCCATGATCAATCATCGGTCAAACCCAACATTCTTCTTTAGACAGGTCGAACGAACCCATAATAAAAAAGGCCACAACCCAATCATAAATAGACCATAAAGAAAGGAGCAGAAACAGGTGAGAGTAGGATAAGGCATATTTGTGTGCAGTAAAACTTTACGATGTCCTGTGCTTTGATCCTCAATCTTGATCAGCTAAAGGGCAGGAACTGGTTTTACAAGGTCAGCTTCAGGCAACAGGGTCAGTTCACTCAGGTCAAACAGGAGTCAGCACAAACTCGAGCTAAGGTGTACATGTCCTTAAAAAGACTAGTTCAGCCACAGTCATCGGCCTATGTGAGGGCAACCACAAAATGGCTGCCATACACAAAATGGAACCCAAGGGTTCAGAACGAAATCCCCAAATACGTAGTGAATCCATCGGTCTAACATGATGAAAACACTCCTACTTGCCGCACTAACTAGTTACGGTTCACTAATATCAAATTCGTAACGAAACCATGACCTTTATGAAACGGGTTCAGAATTCACGGAACCTCACACTAAAAGGACAGCATTCAGTGAACGACTGGACAACAACACCCACAATAGCAAGGAACTCTTCAGCATCGTTAAAGAGCTCTCCAACCCCAGTGCCAGCAACAACGACATCACACCCTCGCAAGACCTCTGCGACTCACTCGCCTCGTTCTTCCACCACAAGATCGCCGACATACACAACAGCTTCGGTGCCCAGACCACGCACCCAACCACCGAACCAACGCCCCCCACCACCACCCTCTGCGCCTGGACCTCCGTCAGCACTGAAGACACCACCCACGTGATGAACACCATCCACTCCGGCTCCCCAGCCGACCCCTGCCCACACCACATCTTTAACAAAGCCGACTCCATCATCGCACCCCAACTCCAGAACATCGTTAACATCTCCTTCGCATCTGCCACCTTTCCGGAGAGCTGGAAACATGCGGAGATCAGCGCCCTCCTGAAAAAACCCACCGCGGACCCCACAGACCTCAAGAACTTCCGCCCCATCTCGCTCCTCCCCTTCCCCGCCAAAGTCATCGAGAAGACCGTCAACAAACAGCTAACCGCCTTCCTCGAGACAAACGGCTCCCTAGACCCATCACAGTCCGGTTTCCGAGCAAACCACAGCACCGAGACCGCCCTCATCGCAGCCACCGACGACATCAGGTCCCTGCTCGACAACGGGGAAACTGCTGCCCTCATCCTCCTCGACCTATCGGCCGCATTCGACACAGTCTGCCACCGCACCCTAACAACCCGCCGCCACCACGCCGGGATCCAAGGAAAAGCTCTGAAATGGATCACCTCCTTCCTCTCTGACAGAACTCAGAGAGTCCGCCTCCCCCCCTTCCGCTCAGCTGCCACCAAGATCATCTGCGCATCCCTCAAGGCTCCTCGCTCAGCCCCACCCTCTTCAACGTCTACATGAGCCCCCTCGCAGCCATCGCACGCCAACACAACCTAAACATCATCTCCTACGCTGACGACACCCAGCTGATCCTCTCCCTCACCAACGACCCCGCCACCGCCAGAGCCAACCTCCAGGAAGGAATGAAAGATGTCGCGGAATGGATGAAGCTCAGCCGTCTGAAACTGAACTCAGACAAGACGGAAGTCCCCATCCTCGGACCGCCCCCCTCCGCCTGGGACGACTCCTGGTGGCCCCCTGCACTGGGCACCACCCCCAAGCCCACAGACCACGCACGCAACCTGGGCTTCATCCTGGACTCCTCCCTCATGATGACCAAGCAAGTCAACGCCGTCTCGGCATCCTGTTTCAACACCCTACGCATGCTCCCAAAGATCTTCCGGTGGATCCCCACCTCAAGCAGAAAGACGGTCACCCAGGCCCTCGTACCAGCTGACTGGACTACGGGAATGCCCTCTACACTGGAACCACAGCCAAACTACAGAAAAGACTACAGTGCATACAGAACGCTTCTGCACGACTCATCCTGGACGTCCTCCGTCACAGCCACATCTCTGCCCACCTGAGAGACCTGCACTGGCTCCCCGTCAGCAAGAGGATCACAGTCAGGCTCCTCACCCACGCACACAAGGCTCTCCACGACATGGGCCCCAAATACCTCAACAACCGCCTCACGCTCTACGCACCCACCCGCCAGCTCCGCTCCGCCAGCCTCGCCACCGTCCCACGGATTCACAGAACCACCACCGGAGGAAGATCTTTCTCCTACCTGGCCGCCAAGACATGGAACTCTCTCCCCACCCACCTACGGCTGACCCAGGACCATCTCTCCTTCAGGAAGCAACTCAAGACCTGGCTCTTCGAGCACCCCCCCCCCCCCCCTCCTCCCAGTGCCTTGAGACCCTTGCGGGTGAGTAGCGCGCTCTACAAATGTGATTGATTGATTGATTGATTGATTGGCGATGAGTTTTGAGGAGAAACCAGAGTGATTTTATTGCTGTAGTCGCGGCATGCCAGGGTGAAGGCTTTGGGGGTTCAGCTCTACGGTCAGTGTGAACGAGTGAGAAAAGTGGACGATGATTTTCCTCAGAAGTGAGCGAGGCCTTTTCAGAGTCCTGGAAATGGTGACTTTTGGAGCCAAAACGGCATCGGCACCAAAGTGAAGCCGCAGGTGTCTTTACTACAGAGAAATGGGAGGTGGTTCAGTAAAAGTCAGTGAATCTGGATTAATGCCAGGCTTTCCAGTGTCAGGGTGCCAGAAGGTTTGTCAAAGAAAGACTGCACGAGGTGGTACAATGGAAGGACCAGTTTCAGCCAAGGGCTCCCTGATGCTAAAGACGGTGTTGTGGACACACCATTTATAGGGGGAACACTATTTATAGCTCACCTTCCTGGTACGGATGAAGCCTAACTTCTGACTCTGCTGGCGCATGCGCAATATGGCTGCCCCCCAGTGGGATGGCATCAGAGAACGCACGAGTTCTCCCGCGCGTTGACAACTAGAGTCTTCGGGCCTTCCCTCAATCACCGCGTACTTCAAGCCCAGGATTAGCAGCCTCTCCTCGGAACCCCAGCTCATTCCGGCTCTGTTTGCTCGGATCAACCGCCGACTGGGACTCGGCGTCTCTGCAGATTCACCACGTGGCCTATGAATAACTCGCGCATGCTGTAGAGGTGCGCACACACTCCGCTTGTCTAAATATTTGCCCAAGCTTCGACGGGCACAGAGGATGGCAGCAGAATTTTAAGTAGAAGCTGGCAAGTGGCATCAGAATACCACTAAGTCCCCCCCCCCCTGTACTGGATGTACAAAGCAAGTCAGTGTTCGAAGATAGGCTGGCTGGCTCAAAAGATTAAGCTCTTGCTGCAGTTATCCAGTGCTTGAAATGGAAAAATAGAAGTGCAGGTACCCTACATCAGAGTACGTTCTTGCTTCCGAGAAGTGCTGGTACTATCCAAATAAAAGTACCACATCTCTGTTGAGAAGTGCAGGTACTCTCCCTCTAAAAATGAATAAATGCAGGTTCTCAGTACCTGATAGTCCTGGCCCATTTAAAGCACTGCAGGCATCTATGTGGAAACTGCAGGTCACATGCTCAATTTCCTGCAGGAGCTTTTGGTTGGGGGGTGAGGGAGTCCACTATTTGCTGGACCTCTGCACAGCCAGGCAACGGAGCCCCCTAGGGTGAATCAAGGACCATCTTTTGGCATGCAAGTCAAAGGTCGGTGTGACCCCTGCTGATACCGAACTGGGCTTGGAGATGCAGAGACATGACAAAAGAACCCCTACTAAGTGCACATTGGGTTTTGGAGGCAGCAAAGCATGCTGGCCAGGTTAAGACCCCTCGTCACTGGATGGAGGGCTGTCTCTTGGCCTCTCAGGAGAGAGGGAAGGCAGCGCAAGGTGACATATTTTGTAAATGTGGCAAGGTGCCAGTGGGTTTAGTTGTCTCCTGGACCTGGACACCCCAGCATCACTGAACAAGCAGCCTTCCTCATCCTGAGGGAAAAGATGAAGGGGAATGAAGTCTTAGTGGAATTTTCCTATTTATTGTGGAAGACAAAGACACTATTATAGGCCTATCCTCTATTCAACTATATGGTTGAGAAGAAACAGCCTCCCTCTATCTTTCCTCCGTGTGAGAGGACCAGGGCCGGATCCTTGACCCCTGGGTTGAGTGGATAGTTCCCGTCTTTACCTCACTTGTGAGCATACAAAGATGAGATACTGACCCATGCAACCGAGTGAGACTTGACTGCCTTTCTTACTTGTGTCGAATATCTCCACTGTTGTCCAACAGAGCCCGGACGGAGATGACCCTTACAGGACCCTGGAGAGCATGCTTTTTTTCTGCCCTGTGTTCGGATGCCAGCAATTCACTGAATGTTGCTGCAGATTTTTAGGCCTAGCATTAGCACACGCCTTTGGATTTTACTAAAATGATATAATTATTAAGGGCTTTCAGACAGCCTTCTCTAACTATTGTTCTGTTACTGTGTCATTACCATTTTCCTTCCGCTTGCCACAGCATACATACAGCACGTGGCAGAGAGTCAGCCTGCTTCAGCCACTGGTTATCTTTGCTGTGAGTGACGGCATGCTGCTCTTTCACCAGGAGCACATCCAACACAAAGTAGTTCCCCTTAGTGCTTGGGACTACAATGGCATGTGTACTTTTTTTAGGCAAAATACATATTTTTACTTTTAGGCAATTGATATTCATAATAGTGAGTGCCTGGTAGCTCTCCCAATAACAACGTTTTGAAAAAGCCATTCTGAAACAAAACAAGTATTCACAAAGCCAAAAGGCTGACAGCAACATCAAACCTATTGGCTCTGCCAATGCTTGTTTGATTTTCCTTCAGTGAACGCGTCAATCATGCATGTTCACTGAAGGCCTCCTAAATAAATGGATTGAAACCCAGAGAATGCCTCTCCAGAGGAACATCCAATGTGCACCCTTCATAATGAGGATAAGTACTGTCCTCTCACTGGCTTGAGAGAGGCTAGCAGTGGTGGTGTCATGAGGTTCTAGCAGAAGGGCCGGGCCTTTTTACTAGCCGCCTTCAGGGGAGTAATGTCTGTTGGCCTTTCCTATTAAAAGGGTTGCTACACTCACTCAACCAGATGGCACATTTAACCACTTGGATGCTAAGGTACCTGATATTCTCCCATGTAATTTCCATTGAAATCTATGGAAACTCCATGACGAGCTGAGCTCGTCATGAGCGTCGAAGGGGTTAATGTACATGTGTCAAGTGCGGTGCGTGTGGACGCTGTGTACTGACTTTGTACAGGAATCCATTTTGGGATTATTTTGTATGGATGACAACTCATAATGGAGCGATGAAGCAATGCTCCCGATTTCCCTTATTAAACCTGAAAGCAGACCCCGTAACATTCCTGAACCTGCCACCAGAGGGGTCACTGCAGCTGGACCTCAGTATATGGTTGTCGGAGGTCGCATACCTTCTCCTTCATTAATCAATCAAGTAATATCTTCCTGCCCATACACCATACTTCAGTGTGTCGCCCTAAGTGGGACAGGTATTTCCAGACGTGGGTACTGTGCACACTATTCCACTGGAACCAAGCTATACCCAGTTGATGAGCCCAAATAAGGGCAATACCGGTCCTGGGTTGCTTGTGTTCCGGTGCAGGGAGAACCTGGCCTGGCAGTTCGGACTGGAATGGTCCCATTGGAGCAGGGTCAAGACTGATTTCCAGATAGCTAGGTCCAAACTGACGTGGCATGGTGTGCGAAAGAAAGATGGATTAGGATGCAGCCCTGAGTAACTACCAGTGACTGAGATTATTTTAAGCACTCAGTCCATCACTTTTTTGTATACTTCACTGTGTGCCACTAAGTGAGATAGGTATGCCCAGATGTGGATCCTATGCACACTGTGCCACTGGAACCAAACTATACATGTCTGATGAACTCTTATCAGGGTGAAACCTCTCCTGGGAGGCTCTTTTCTGGTTCAGGTGGAACTGGTGTGGCTGTGCGGGCTGGACTGTTCCCATTGGAGCAGAATCAAGACTGATTTGCATATGGCTGGGTCCAGACTGAGGTGGCATGGTTTGAAAAAGAACAATGGAGTGGATTGCAGCCCAAGTAATTACCATTGGTTGAGATGAATTCAAGCATTCCATCCATCACTTTTTTATGACACCCACCTTAGTGAGGATTCAGTATTAAGCCTATGGATTATTTTTAAGTTTTGCCTCTTGTACCCTATCTAGACACTGCTGACTCTACCTGCTGCAGCTGTGTAGCACAGACTGTGATTTTGTTACACAGAGGCAAGAGGTGCTCAGTTTTTGTTGGTACTGTTGATGCACCCACTTCCTTCTGTTCGGAGGCCACTCAGTAGGCCTGGTGTTGGGGCCCCAGGACACCAGAAGTAAAAGACTCTGATGGACATAATTGGAGCCCAGTAACCGTTGAATGCCGTAGGGCCCTTGAACCACATCCAACAGATTATGGGATCAGGCGGGCGAGTGGACAGGACTAGTTGGTGCTGGGCAGGTGGAGAGGTCATTGTTCTGCGCTAGGCAGCCACCCAAAACATAGGGAGCTCCATAGCACAGTTAACTGGGCACAACAGGGAATCCTACCCGAAGGCATCCAGAGTTGGCAGACAAAACTTGAAGTAAACATAAAATAAAGGTCAGAACTGGAGTTCGAGGCTATAGAGCTGAGGACGCTGACCACTGCAGTGAGTAGCTGGGATTGACTGGGACACGGGTCGCTTCCAGTGTCTTCACGGGTCAAGGCATGCCACAACCCCTTCTCTCTGGGTGACCATGGTTTAATGTGACTTGGATAACAGGACAAGCATTGTCCATGGCATATCTGCCTGCCTAGGACAAGCAATGCTGCCGCCACCAGGGACTGAGCATGCCTCCCCAGCTGATATTGGTGCATTTTTAATATAAATGTAAATGTGTTCGTATAGCGCAATTCTACCCAGAGGTCTCGTAGCGCTGTATTCATACCGCTGTGGAACCCTTCCTGGCTTTCCTGTGAAATGTCGACTCCTGGGCACCCCCAAGGGGTCGTTGTGGAGATTAAGCAAGCTATTGCCCAGAGTCACAGAGTGGGACCCATGATTAGACTAGGCACCGAGGCGAGAATTATCAGGTCCGAGAAAATTGAGTCCAAGAGCCGCCGAGGCGGGAATTGATCCCTGGTCCCGGGCCAGATCTCTGCATCAGGGTCTGCCGCTCTAACCATTGAGCCACGCTTCTCCACAAGACTGTAACCCTATGATAGTCCAGATCCAGATAATGCTAATCCTACCCGGACAAGCCATGCAGGAGCTGTATAAGGGTACTGACGCCACGATGATCCTATAGTCGTTCCTAAGTAAAAAAAAAAAAATAGGACTGGCGGATGAAGATTTTCGATCTGCTCAGCCAAACGATGGCACTGTATTCTAGCCGTTATCTGTCACAAAAACACTGTTCTTGCATTGAAAAGCTCCCTCAAAACCTGGCTTTGAATGCTTCCTAACCTTTTCCCACTACTTGACTCTCACTACCACTGGTGCCAAGAAACCTCGTGTGCTCTTTACATTTGTGTAAAAACTGATGCAGGAAGGCCTAAGCCGGTCATCCCGGGACAGACCTGACCAGGAAACAGGCCCTGGCCCCGGAGAAGGCGCTTTCCATCTGAGCCCGGTACACATCAGAGCGGCGGCCGCCATGTTGGTCAAGGGCAAGGCCTGGCTGGACGAGCCCAGGACAGGCCACGGCCATAGGAGAATGCGGGCATGGCGCCAGGCGGTCCTGGTTCGGCGCCTACCTGGGGGCAGCCACCAATATGCAGGCGCTTCGCTCTTTCCAATTTCCGGAGTGAAGGCAGCCCGGGGAAGATGTATGGGGGCGGGGGTGGGGGAGCCGAAGGAAACCTGCGGCGGGATGGGACCGTGCTGCAAAAACTGCATCAAAATTCATGCAGGTTGGTGCGTTTTCTATATTGAATTGTGAATGTGATGAATAATTGAATAAAAAACACGAGGATGGGAGGGAGGGGTGTGATAGATACAGAGGGCGCGATGGAGGACGAGAGACAGCCTGCGATAGAGATGCGCTGAGAGGGAGAGAGATAGGAGCACAGACAAGGAGTGGAGGGGAGTAAGTGGGGTGCACAGAGACAGAAGCCATATGAAGAGACAGAGGGCGTGAGCAGGGAACACAGGCAGGGGGAAAGGGGCACGGAAAGCAGAGGGGGGAAAAGGGGTGGATAATAGGGAGAGGGAGGGAGGAAAGGGTGCTGAGGCGGTGGCCGCCGAGGGCCAGAGTGAGGGAGGCAGATAAGGAGCTAGGGAGAGATGTGGCGAGAAAGAGAGGGAGCAAACCGAGGGGAAAGGACAGAGTGCGAGAGACAGGGAGAGGGAGAAGCAGAGAAGAGGGGGAGGCGCAGAGAAGAACGGAGAAAAGCCAGGCAGTACCCTGAACAGGGGGCACTGGGGAGGGATCAGAGTACAAGAGGGGGAGAGATGTATGACAGAGCCAGAGGACACGCAGAACATCAAAGAGGTAGCAGAAAAAAGGAGAAAGAAGCATCAGAGGGCAGACAAGAGAAGTGAAGGAGCACATGGGGCACTCAAAAGGAGACAGTGGCAGGCCATTAGAGCACACTGGAGGGAGAAAAGGAATGCGAGAGAAAGAACAAAGGAGATTAAGGAAAGAAGGAACATGCCACAGAAGAGCAGGAACACACGAAAAGAAGCAAAAGAAGTCAGCAGAAGGCAGCCAGAGAGCCCCGAAGAGGGAAGAGGGCAGCGAGAGAATGGGGTGCGAGCAGAGATCCATGGGGGCTAGGAACTGCCTCGGGGGGGCAGTTCCTAGCCCCCCTGAGTATTTTCCTGGTGTCAGTCTATTTCCCCCTCCCTCATGGCCAGTGTCTCTCCCACTTCCAGCCCGTCCCACTCATGTCTAAAACACCCACGGAGGGACCACTACCTCTGACCACTGGTGGATCCCAAGGGAGGGACTAGTTGGTCGAAATACTTTGTGTTGTTTCCAGAGATCCTCCCCCTGCCTCACACAGAAGGGACAGGGTATTGGCCTTTCAGTGGCCCAGGCCTGCTGGGCAACTGGCAGGGGCGGCCTTAGCCATTTGCAAGCTGTGCACCTGCACAGGGCCACCAAACCCAAGGGGCCACCACGCCAATATATATCCTTAATATAATAATCCTCTGAGGATGGATACATATTTGCGTGGCAGCCCCTGGCAGGGATTTGGCGGCCTCCGGCTCTGTTACACTTCCAACCACCCTGACCCCCCTCTTCACTGGCCTCCACGCTCCGCCCCGCCCGGACCCACTCCCTACGCTCCCTGCCCCGGGCCGCCATGAGCCTAGAGCCACCCCTGCAACTTGTCAACGGTTGCCAGTTCATTGGGTATGTTGAAGCACCGCCCCCTTCCGCTTGGAATACGGTCACTCTAGATGGCTGGTGTTGGAGTACAATATGGGTGGATGTGGAGTCTGTTTATAGTGAGCCGAAGGGCAGCAAAGTGCTGTACACCATCAAAGGCAAGCATACAGTCAGTGACTGATAGGCCAGGCCGACTTTAAACCTGGACTACAATCTGAAGGAGGCCCGATTAACATCAAAGAAATGCTGCTGAAACGGATAACTCCCTGGATGCCTTCATCAATGTGTGGCGCAGTGGACAGGGCAGCTGACTCCGTAGCACAGGGCTCACGGTTCGATCCCCGGCTCCTGTGGCTTGCTCATTTTGCCACTGGATTCAAGTTAGCCTGGTTGATGAAGGGTGTTACCCAGAAACTTGTCCCAGGATGCTTGTTTCCGGTTCAGGGAAGACCTGGCTTGGCAGTTCGGGTTGGACTGTTCCCATGAGGCACGGGGTCAAGACTGATTTGCATCTAGCTGTGTCTGAACTGAGGTGGCGATGTGAGCTAAAGAATGATGATGGATTCAACCCAGATCTGTGACTGGGGGTGAGTGTCTGAAAAGTTTCAGCCCTCCGTT
The DNA here is from genome assembly GCF_964261635.1 of Lissotriton helveticus. Taxonomy (NCBI): domain Eukaryota; kingdom Metazoa; phylum Chordata; class Amphibia; order Caudata; family Salamandridae; genus Lissotriton; species Lissotriton helveticus. The sequence continues at coordinate 1,687,413,822 of NC_136057.1, read as the reverse complement.
CATCATCTCCTTGTGTTTGCTCTGGTGGCAGTTCAGCACCATGTGACTCTGGGCAATAGCTCGCTAAATCTTCCCGACGGCCCCCAGCGCCTTGAGACCCTTAGGGGTGATTTGTTCCGGTTTACAAATACCTGGTTATTATTATTAATGCTAATGGCGTAATCCTGGTGCCTGAGAGCATGCCTCTTGTATTTTGGGGATGTGAAGGAAACAGAAACAGTGTTCCCATAGTACCATTTAACATACCTAAAATTTGAGAGCTCCTAAAACAGTGGCAGAATTAAAGTCCAGATGGATGGATGGACAACGGCACAGACAAAATGAAGCCAAAGCTGAGTTCTCTCAACCATCCTATGAAGCCAGCAAGATGGCTCAGTGACATGTAATGTGACTTGTAGGTCACGTTGTTCCTTAATCTCAGCAGGGCTAACTCAGCTTTTCATCCTTCCATGATCGACACATGGATTACTATTAAAGTGGCATTAGCCTTTTAAATCTATATTATTTACGGGACTTTGGAAATGGAAAAGCTGGGACAGTGAGCACTATATAAAAATTGTTATCTTCTGTCTGTCCACCTATCACCCAACCCATACATCGCTCCATCAAGCTCTATAAGACTGCCCATCTATTACTCTATTAGTTTCTTAGAGTTCATTTACTTAATTTTCATCTGTACTTTCATAGTCCAGATCATTTTGGTGGTGGAGCCATGCAGTTGAGGCTTCGGTATTTCTCTCTTCTCTGAACAAGTTACAGTTTATCCTTCTCTTGCTTGAAGAATGGAAACTTTCTATTTCCCTCCTGCCAAAGAAAACTCAAAAGCCAGAAGTGTGTCAAAGGCATGGTGCTGGCACAAACCGAACTGTCAAGATCCTCCTGGTACCCAGAGACGTCACAGGTCCCTCCCGGCTGCAGACACCGCAGAGATTAGTACATGTTCCTCTTACTTTACACTGGTTCACATTTCCATTTGACTAACAACCCCTGCAGATTAGCTGTCTCCTGCGCCCCCTCGAGCAATCAGGATGTACATCTCTTGAGCTGTCACTTTCTGGAGCGAGAAACATCTCAAAGTATTGAGGAATCATGCCTTGTCCCCTCGGGGCGAGACAGCAGTGCAAAAATAAAAATGTGATCATCAAGCTGTCGGACAAGCAGTCAGCCTCGTCTCGGCAGCTGGCGGGGGCTGAGACGCGGTGTCAAGCCAGCACCAACCGGCGACAGAAGCAAGAGAGTGATCCGATTGGTGGCATGTAGCGTGTGACATGATTGAATGTCCCGGCAGGATACAACAACTTGAAGAGACAGAATGGGTCCACGTGCTCTCTCATATAGTTATTACAACTTCCATTTAAGCGAATTCTGGAAAGATGGCGAATGGTTCCTGGAGACGAGATGGGGGGAGCTAGGAGTGGGCGACGAAAGACCCATATAGTAATGCAGCAACGAATAGTTGATGTTAAAAAGTAACAGCAGCTGGAAGGCTCTGGATAGATCAGAAGAGGGACAACACAATGACTAACTCCAGTTAAAGTACCCACATCAGCACATGTTAGGCAATGGACAAAACAAATAACCCAGAAAGCGACTACACTAATTGGCAAGACCTCTGCCCACCTACTACATGTTATAATCGTATGCCATAGAAAACAAAATGATTATAAACAAAAACAGATCCACAAATTCACCACCAACATTAAAGCGCTTATACGTAACTTGTCTGCTGTAGATGGCGAATCCTCTAAATCAGCAGTTCATGATAGCACTGCGAGGTCAACCTTACAGAAAAATATATGCTTTTTTAATGTATGTAAAGTGAGAAAACATTGATGACAATGTCTGATAGATCATACATATATTACTCAGACCATGGTGTCTCAAGTGGCTGTTACGGTATCTTCAAGTGGTCATTCTGTCGTCTTGGCTTATTTTAATTATCTCAACACCAAAATGTTCAGATTCAAATACAATTTCATCTTGGACAATCCGTGTCAAGATTCAGCATCAACCTCATTTTCTAAACCATTGCTGAACCTTCAAACAGATTTCCAGGGCCAGCCTGAATTTGCAACCATGCGTTTTCGTTTCATGAGAGATGAAAGTCCACAAAAACTCTTTCAAAAAAGGTTCCTCCAGCAGCAGACATTTAAACAGACCGTTTTACCTCAAGTGACTTCTACTCGGTGCACAGCCGTGGCCACCCTCACCCAACCTCTTATTTTTAATAAAACAAAATGTTGAAGTTTGAATGCAATTGAGCCCTGGAAAAAGGTCTCTTATGTTTGACATGTCTTCATAATGACACCCTGATAGAAATCCTTTTGGAGAAGGTACAGGTTCCCCCTTGTCTGTGATGAGCTTTGTAAGGCGCCCCACACAGATCTGAGGAAAAGGAGAGGGAAGTTGTGGGTGGGATGAAGAAGGGTTTGTGAAAGAAAAGGAGGATATATTTTTGTCCGTGTGTGAGTCAGGCAGTAGGGATGTGGGTTCTGGTGAAGAACAAAATGGTCAAATAAAGATAGGAAAGGAAGACAAGAGAGGCGAAGGAGAAAAATGAGAAGAAAGTTGATAATGGTTAAAACAGCGACTAAATTGCCCCTGCAGTAATTACTAGGTTCACTGGTACACACGGTTTCAACTTAGGGGTTAAAAATACAGAGCCAGGACCTGCTGGTGAGTTACCGCGTGGCTGCTGTGCGTAGGCCCGCGTTCATGACAGGCTCTGCGCTGTGAGGCTCCTTCAGAGAAGGGCTTGGACTTGAAGAAAGCTCACCTCGTGCTCGGTAGTAGTCGGCCTCATTAGCGCGAGAGATTTAAGGCTTCATTAAAGCTTAGCGCCTCTGGGCTCCACCGGGAGATAATTGGTCATAAACGTAGTTAGGTTCCCTGAGCTGCTCACAAGTGTCAAAAATAAACTTTACAGCCAATTACCCGACAGAGGTCAGGAAGCAAGCGGTTACAACGCCACCAGAACCTTCTACTGCTGTTGATAAGCGTGGGACGTCTTCATCGTGAAGGCCATACCAGCCGTCACCCAGACGGCTTCTGGAAACACGGTACGTTCACTTTTAACTTTAGATGTATCACCAGCCTCATGCTTTCCAAAAACATCATAATACAAAAATGCACATATATATGTACGTAGATGGGCCTCCGGGTAGCCCTGTTCATCCACTGGTGTTGGACATGTGCTGTTCATGCTTCCACTCAAAAGAGTCTACAGCATGGGGCAAAGGGTCAGCCTGCTTAAGCAACTGGCTCTCTTCACTGTGTGCGACAGCATTTTGTTCTTACACATGTGCACACACACTTGAAAGTAGTCCACTTCAGTATTAGGGATGGTTGGTCAATTTATGCTTTCATTTTATTTTTTTAATGTATTTTTTATATTGGTTCAGTTTTTACTTACTTTTTTTTTTACCAAATATGCATACCATTTTTACATGGTAGTATTTTTAGGTCAAGCTGGACAGCGCATGCGCTGTCTCTTCGAGACCTGTTGTAATCAGTTTGTATGCATCAAGTCCATCCCCTTATTTGACATTGCTTTTAATTAGTCTATGTCAGTGTCCTTTAAAAATCCTTTCTTGCTAGTGGTTAGTCCTGCCTCTTTGTCCCTCCTTTCTCTCTTTTCTTCAGTTCCTCCCACAGAGCAAGGGCTTAGTACTGTCTCATTCCACTATGGTTCTTTATCTGTTCTCTGGGGTACTGTTTTTTTCTTGGTTTCCCTCTGTTGCAGTTTGTCTGTATTCAGCACCCTAGTTGCTTACATTTAAATATAGCATTCTTCCTCCCACTTCCTCTTAATGCTACAATTCTGTTCCTGCCGCCCTTCGTCCCATTGCTTGTATTATTTGTAGCCTTTTTTTTTAAAATTTTGTATGTCGATTGGCAGTTGGGCTTCATTTGGTAAGATGTTTGGTTGGTTTTGGGCTTCCTCTTAAGGGGGATTGGGCTTGTCTTACAAGTAAACTTTCATGGAGTATTGCCAGGGGAACAGCAGCACTGAGCGCGCTGCTTGCCTGCCTGTACCTTCTTGTTTCTTAGTGGGGCATCATTTAAAGGTGGCACCAAAGTGTGGCATGTGTTACATCACTACAGACAGAAGTAGCATTCCCTAAAACGACCGATGGCCAGAGGAACTGCAAAACCTGGGAGAAAACTGAAACTTGAAGACTTTTTATGAAGATTTTTTTCCCTGCTGTGATGGTGGTCCTGTTCATCCCTAGTCCTTTCTTCTGACCAGATTTCACTCCAAGCAGTTGAAAAACTAAATTAAAAACTGTTTTCTACCCCTAAGTTTAACTACAATATGTCGATGCCCATCAGATTAAAAAAGGACAAAGAGATCACAGCAGAATGAGAGACTCAATTGAAAGGTAAATTGCAGGAGAGTGTGTGATGTTTCTGAGCCTGTCCCTTTCCTCTAAGGATGCTTGGTCTGGGCACCAGCTGAAATAATATCTCTCATTATCTGTTCTACTATGCTGATCAAAGCCAGGCTCCTTGGCATTCAGCCATGGAGGTGAGCTTACCATGCACAAGCTGCATATCATACCCTCTCAGCTGCTGAGGTTTTATGTCTCAGGTAGGCGAAACAGAGGTGGGTTTGTTAATTGAATAATTTGCTTCAGAAAAAAACCTATAGATTTAATCTGCTTGGGCAACAGTGAGATGAAGGCCAGTGCAACAAATTGGCAGCATCTTTTATGCTATATTGTTATTGAATTCTGCATCCGGTTTCTATGCTCAATTATGCAGATCATAGTTTAACTCGTATTGATTAAGACGCACACTTGTTTTCAGGGTGACGGAAGATACCACTAAAAGGTTTCTCATTTCTCTGCCTGCCTCTTTATGTCAAAGATCTTGATAATGTAAATGCTAAATTGAGTGCTACCTGCCCCTAATGTTAAGCAAATGCAACATCCCTCAAGGAGGTTTGGTCAGCCACACTGAAAGTGCTTTGTTTTGATGCAGCTTGCTTATTGTTTTTTTCTACTAGGAGTGGTTTGTGGACATATATTTGATAGGTTATGTGTTGCAAGGGTGGGGATTGCCACATGAAGTTGTATCCAATGTTTCCACCTTCAGGTTTATTTTTTCACAGTTTTTTGATATGTGAAAATAGCAGGGATATGATGGGGCCATCTCCAGAGCGTCTTCTCATTTTTTTAAGCTCACCAAAATATCGATTGGGTGGAGTCACGGGTCAGAAAGCGCGCACAATATCTGCTTTGTACAAATGCCTCTTGTTGCGTTTTAACTAACCCTGGGCATAGTTCGCGGAGCCGCACTCCGCGGAGATACGCGAAGACGCACTTGCACTCCGCGAACTACGCGTAGCTCCGCGGACATGCGTAGTTGCTTGCTAGACCCGTTCGCGCGCCGTTTTTCGTGTTCGGGAGCGCGGTGCGCATGTTCGGGGCGCTGCCTGCATGCTCGAGATGGCTAGCGCGCTAAGTTACCCAAGAGGTTTGTCCCGCCCGCTTGCGTTCCCTTATTTCCTGTTCCGGGTCACAAGTAACGTGTTCGCGTTGTGCAAGACATGTTCGGGAACTCATCTTCTCGTCCGCACTACAAAAGTGCGTGATCGCGCTAAATATCGCGCGAACTTACCCAGGCGGTCGCGACGGGCGGAGCCATCTTGGATTTCACACTCTGGCTATGGTTTTGGGCCTACTTTAGCATCTAGCTCCTATCTCTTCAATCCTGGTCTTTTCACCCACTTTTTTAAACTTTCTTTAGTTATTACCTATCTCTCTCTGTGCCTAGGTTTATATTTTTCATTTTATTTCTACTTTTACAACTTTTTTTCAACTTTTCTCTTGTTTTATATTACTTCCTTCTTTTACCTTGCTTCTTCTTTCCCCTACCTTTTTGTCTTGAGCTTTTCTTCTCCCCTCCACCCAGAACCATGGTGAAGGGTGCCAGCAGCATCGGCGGCTCAAAGGGCAAGGCGGCTGTGCCCAAAAAAAACGGCTGCCTTGCGGCAGAATGCGCCCCGCAGGAGTGACGGCCCGCCAACTTTTTGGGGAGGAGGTGGCTGCCCTGGTCTTTTTTATCCAGCGCCACCTCCCCTTGACCTTGGCAGCAGGCGGCAGGCCCGGCTCCGGCTACCGTATTGAAGAGCGTCTCCGGCGGTGGGCGAAGGTGCGCCGGGCAGTCTTCCGCTGCTCCGGTATCCGGCGTACCCACCATCAGCTGTCCCACCGCTGGGCCGACATTTTGGACCGGGAGCAGGACCTGTTGGACCTGCTTGGTGTCGAGGTTGTAGGTCTTGGTGAGTGGCTACCCCAAAAAAAAAGTGTGTGTGTATATATATATATATATATATATATATATATATATAGTAGTATAAATATTGTTATTGTATCTTTCTAAATCTTGGCTGAATAAGTAACGCGATGACTGTTGCTCCTAGTTACATTTCCGATGTGTTCCGTTATATCTACTGTAATTGTATGACACTGTTCTTCTTCACTGACTCTTGCGTGTTGTTTCAACTTGCCGCTAGCTGTTGCTGTTTATTGATGTGACATTTTCTTTATTGTAGAGAACTGAAGTTAGTTAATGCTATTAATAGAGTCTTGTCCTTCCTTTGTCCGTCAGTGAAATAGCGGTGGATGGATAATTGTACTTTGTTTGCTTATTGTAGCATTTTTTCACGGGCTTCTCTTCTGCATGAATCCTCCTCTGGCAATGAATGCTAAAGTTACTTTGTTCTTCTTACCTCAGCCAGGGCCGGCTTTAGGCATGTGCAAGCTGTGCAACTGCACAGGGCCACCAGACTTCAGGGGCCACCACACCAATATATATCCTTAATTTAATAATCCTCTGAGGATGGATACATATTTGCGTGGCGGCCCCTGGCAGGGATTTGGTGCCTCCGGCTCTGTTCCACTTCCAAACACCCTGACTCCCCCTCTTCACTGGCCTCCGTCCTCCGCCCCGACCTCCTCTTCCGGGGCCCCCTACCTACGCTCCCTGCCCAGGACCACCATGAGCCTAGAGCCACCCCTGCCTCAGCCCTCCATAGAACTGATGTAGTTTGTTTAATGAGTGGGTAGGCTTGGCAGCAGTAGCATTCAGTCAGTAGCAGAACAAAATATGATGCAACAAACGTACAATTTCGTGTATGCACAAAGTTTCTGCATGTCTCCTCCTTGTGATCTATGCATTTTGCTGGCAAAAATGAAAAAGAAATGACTACTCACAGATAATTGATTACCCCATTCTTGAATCTTGAATCGGTGGTGTTGTTCAGGTGTTACTGCCTCTGTGTTACTTAGTAATCTGCAATCAGAATGTTTATGGAACATTTGATTTGTTTTCTCCAAGTATACAGTCAGTGAATCCTGCAAGGCAGTAGTCATTTGGTAGATCAATGTTTGTTTCTTTTAATGTTCTAGCAGTGGTTTTTGATTTGAAATGATGTCTATGTTTCACAGCACTCAATGTTTTTCTCTTTGTTTATTATTTCTTACATGAACCACAGAACCCAGGGGCAAGCAGAAGGCTGGGACCGAGTCGGCGGGTGAACCACCACAGGCACAGAGCTCCTCTACTGAGGATCCTGCTGCTGTCCCCAGTAAGTCCAACAGTGCTTTCTTTTGGAACAATGATATTTCCCTAACTTTGTAACGGAGCTTCTTTTTTTCAACCGATTAATTACATTTACTTCCTAAAGAAATTTTGACTCTTTAGTTAAGGTATTAATCTTTCCCATAAATATGTGAAAAAAATTAGAATAGCTGTAGGCACAGGGTCCACTCCTGTCTTATGCTTTTTCCTCTGTAATGTCTCTGCTTTGGCAATTGACACCAACCAAGTATGCATCCAGATGTTGGTCTAGTATTTTGTAAACGTTAGTATACCACTAGTAGTCTTGTGGGAATTCTATCTTCTATGGAGTCATATACATATTACATAACTATGCATGCACCAGAAAATTGGATGTTGGTGCTGATAGGCAGGTTGGACCTTACTTACACCTCAGTCACAGAACTCTGAGGAACCCACAATTCACTGAACGACAACCTATATGGGCTCAGTCATTGGTCAATTATTCAATTATCACACTCCTGAACCCCAATACCAAGATGCCCAATGCTTTTATTACACAATCCATAACCTAAGTAACCCCCTTTTGCTCACTCACTCGTGTAAGTCTACAAGACAACAGACACTGAAAATAAACTTCAGAGTCAAAGTGGTACTTCAAAAGCTTTATTTTGTTAGAAGTAAGTAAGTAACATCAATGTTTTTAAGTTGTTCCGTGAAATACGTCGAGGGGCCCACCAGAAAAAATCCAGAGTTAAAAAAGGCTGAATAAAGTAATCAACATTTGTACAGCTACTAGTGCACGATAGGGAAATGTGGGAAATGTCGGAGACCCCTCACCATTGAATGTATACTGGTTACATATGCCTCTTTTTGGTAAGCTCTGGAAATGTCAGGTTCGTAGAAGGAAATCTTCTCATCTGCCGAAAATTAATGACAAAAGTGGTGCACGTTAGACAGTATGAAATACATTTAGGCAAGTTTTATGCAGCCATGCTAAAAAAAAGTTGTAACCTGTAAGCAAACTCGATTCCACAATCCACATACAAAACGTAAAGACGGGCCCTTTTATTTTCCAACCTCTTCAGGTGTATGCATTGAACAATCATGTTGCCTTAAAGGCGTCTTCTACTGCGCAACAAGCTGCGAGGTAGCATGCGCAAAATTGGATACATTGATGTACAAAGGTTACATAGTTCACTTCAAATTTCCAAGGACTAGAGTAGCAGTACAGATGAGATGAGCTTGGGTACCATACCATAACAAATGAATGCTAATATGTGTAGTGACTCTGCTGTACTATGCAATGTGGACTACTACTGATTACGTACGTTGTACTTAACTGTTTTGCAGAACTCCATTCTTGGTGAACAAGTACAATGGGGGCTGTGCATCCATCTAAAAAGGTGTACTTATTTTTATAGGTGCAGAACCTGTACCATCCACCAGTGCCGACGGGGACAGCGGCGCAGCGTCAGCGATCCCGGAGGGGACAGGAGGATCAGAGGCACCTACACCAGCACCAGCAGCAGTGGGGGAGGAGCCAACAGCGGTGGGCGATGGTAAGTTACATTCAATAGTGATCCGCATTACTTGGTGGGAGGGGAAAACTTCCTCACTGTACTCTGAGAATTAAGAACTTGAAGTTCTACTGGACAATATATGACGCCACCTTTACTTGTCATTCCCGTGCTTAGCATTACCACTACAGTAATGCAGGTGGCTGATAGCAGTCGGATACATGGGTTGTTGTTGAAGCATGGAAAGGGGAAAACACAGCTGCCTGCGTGGTTGGGAGACACACCCAATATCGGTGGTTAGTGGATAGTCTCAGCAGCAGCGGTGTTTTGGTCAAACCCAAAGGCAAGGGAAGGAGGGGACGACTGGATGCATGGGTCGTTGCTGGTGAAACACAAACCAAATAAGGTTTGTTGCGCGATATAAAGAATGATAGTCTCTACTAGACATTTACTACTAGCTGCCCCCTGTTAATTAATGTTAGTTTGAGACTGTTCCCGCCTTCCCGGAAGCAGAGTATATAATATAAAATGAGATATCAAAAAGACAGGTGTTCGTTCGTATGTGTGTGACCGTTGAAGTACACCCATGCTACTAGGGCAGGCATAATGCCATGCCAAAAAGTCCAACAAATAAATTATATAGGCCGTAGAATGTTCAAGATAGATGCAACACAATTTTTTGTACTCAGCTTGCTTGCTAGTGCTACTGTGCCACTATGTGTTGAATCAATTTTGTGTTCTTGATTTGCTGGGATTTTGGATTACAACAATTCTGTTTCTTTCTTTATAGTTACTCCTTCAAAACGAACAAGGAAGGAGTTGGCAGTCCGGGCCTGGCAGCGGAAACTGCAGGCCATCGTTGAGGCCTACCACCGGCTGGTGGCTCAGGCCGAGGAGGAGGAGGAGGAGGCGGCGGCAGCAGCTGCTGCCTCTTCCAATGCCCCGGCCCCCAAGCCTGCAGGAGTACGTCGCCGTGGTCAGGCAGCCGCCCGCCGCCGAATTTTTACATCATCGGCGGCCCCCCCACAACATGCGTGCCAATGTAGGTGCCGGGAATTTCAACAAAAGATTCTCCGCCGGGTAGCGAGGCTTGAGGAGGAGCGGGTGAAGCTTGAGGATGGAATAGAGGAGCGGGTGAAGCTCATTGTGGACAAACACCTGAAAGCCCGCCGGCTTTGAGATGGACCCTGTTTGTTTGCCCCTTTTTCAATCCTTTTGTTGGTGGGTGGGATTTGGGTGTTGGGGTTTACATTTAACTTTGAAATTTGGTTGGGGTTAGGGGAGGGTAGGGACAGCTGTGGGGTAAGATTTCATATATATTTTATTTTTGTATCATCTTTCTTTATATTATGTTAAAATAAAAATGAGACACAAAGTTATTTTCCAAAGAAAACATTTGAAGTTCATTTGTGTTTGTTGGGGGGGTGGAGGGGGGACTGTTTCACCAAATAATGTACGTTGTGCAACATCGCAACGTTTAATTGGCCATGCAGGTCAGGGGACAGTGCTTTCGAATAAAAAAATATATTGGCCACATCTTTAACATGCAGACAGATAGATGCGGTAAACCCTCACCGAGTTATATTTGTAGTATTAGAAGAACTACCAGTCTGTCTTGCGTTATACCTCACAGCAAACTTATCTTACCTGTGATTGCTGCTGATGAAGTGGGCTGCATTTGTTTCCCAAGACAATGGATAAGAATCTGTTGTTCTGAACTTCTGTGATAGTAGTAGTAGACAGACCCTGCCAGTAGCATTTTGAGACAAAAAGAAAGAGGCAGTCATTTGCTTGATAGACAATGTGGGGGTAGTATAAGTATTAAGTACAGTACATTACACGACTGACCCAATACAATTTTGCAACTGCTAAACTGAAACAAAACAATGGTTTTGGGGACTGGAAAGTAAGTGCAAGAGAAGATAAGAAGTTCAACTGTAGTTTTAGTACTCACGTCAACGTCAAACTTTTCTAAATCATAATGCTGTAAACTTAAACCCAAACAATGACGCCAATTCATTACGTATTCGTTGTTTGATGGTAATGGTAAATTATTTGGCATTATACACAGAGCTTGAGTTGGGAAGCAGAAGAAGATCCCGGCCATGCCTTGTTGAAATTACACTATTGTTGCTTTCACCACATCTGCCCCAGTAAGCGCGTGATCAAATTGTTGGTGTATATTTAATGTAACAAACATCGCACCTCAATGAAACCACGCAGCCCGGGGGAAGAGGGTTAGGGTTTGTTGAATGGATGGGTACGGGAGTTTTGGGAAAGGTTTGAGAAAGAAAAACAGTACGCATGTAGACAACAAAAGCAAAACAATGAAGACGATGATTTATGATGTTGAATTTGATCCACTAGCCAATGAATGTAAGGAATAAACGTAGAAACAGGATACGCTGAATATCATTCTTGGTTTCCCGCCATCCAATTGCTTGATGATGATGATTAGTGGTAATGGTGAGTAGATGCTCATAGTATAATAGCAGTGGGTGAAAAACGTCCAGCCTGTGTGGATTGAAAAAGAAAAGGCAAATACAAAAGAATGTGAATGACCTAAACAAAGTGTATTTGAAATACAGTGAAGATCAAAAAAAATAATACAAGCAGAGTAGTCGTAAAGAGAGGACTTTCAGACCTAGGCGGCTTCGATACAATATGTTATGTATAAGTCTACTAGTTGCACATCATTATTAATCTAGAAGTACAAGAAAAGATAGGAGCCAGCACAGAACAGACCCACGACACAGGGTCGCCAGTAACACAAACTGCATTTACCTAACAATTTGACTGAGCCAGGGAAAGGGGCATAAAAATTAAAAAAGCAACCTAGCGTTTTCAAAATTAATCAACAAAATCAATGCCTCATTCTCAGTCACCAATCATACCACTATTGTACTGTACCACTGCACAGTGCACACACATGAAGTAGCCTGGATCTACTGTGCTGTGCCTCTTATTTGTATTTACCTTGTATTCCACTCCAAGAAACATCGTACATCAATCAGCTCAGATCCAACTGCCTGACAGCGTGCAAAGATATGTGTGGTGTCACCATCATTATCAGGTGTGGCACGTCTAGTCCAACAGCAACAGCAACTCAGTCTACTCTGTAGTGAGTGACTACGAACGATAAATTAAGTCCTGACTGCGCCTGTAGTAGTAGGATCACAAGTGCGTAAATAAATTTTATATTATTAAATAACATGGAAAAATTGGCCATCACATCACGTGAGTCTGAAGTTACTAGTATACTTCAATTCCATGCACATTTGCTCAGAGTCAGCTAAACATCCTATGCAATGCATTGCATCATTCATTTAATATACCTGTCTTGCTCTTGTCTTTCACTGTCAGATGATTGATCACAGATGCTGCCGAGCCTTTTAAAAGTAATGACGACGAGTCACAACAAGTTGACTTCAGTTGTGGATGCCTGCTCAAGTATTGACACTGAAGAGTCGTCTATGAATGCCTGCAGACAGAGGTGGTAGCCTTAAGAGTAAGACAGTGATGAGTTGCAGATTTCAAATGATATAGAGGATGGCTGTAGTCATGACTGTACGGTTCACTTGTTATGGAGGGACTGTTAGAGGCTACATTATTGTACTATACTCCATCTACAACATCCAATGTATGGCTGGCAAGATGGAATTGTATTGACTTGAGTGGGAGTCAAGAAGATGGAGCAAGACTCTGAGGAGTGCTGCAGTCAACAAATGCACAGGTGTGCAACTCCAGTAGGTAAATAAAAAGATACAGTGAAAATAAATGCACAGGCGTGCAACTCCAGTAGGTACATAAAAAGAATCAGTGGTGGGGATGGATTTGGTTGTGGTTTTTATTTGCAGTTTAGCACCAGAAAGCCATTGTTAATAAGAAAATAACACAAATAAAGGAAGGGAGAAAGTAACAATTTAAAAGCCTAGTTGTCAGGGAAGAGGAGCTTGTCCTCGAACTCTGTGCGTTAGGACAGAAGTAGGTCATGTAACCCAGTAGTGAGGAGGTCTTCGGACTCGCTTTCTTCATCCTGCTCTGATTCACGTACTTTATAGTCTGGTGGTATGAAGTGTTGATTCATTTTTATCATTGTCAGCCTCTCCACGCTTTTGGGGGAGAGACTAGTCCTTTTCGATGTCACAATGGCACCAGCAGCACTGAAAACGCGCTCAGAAGAGACACTGGCTACAGGACAAGCCAGATACTTTATCGCCAGCCTGCTCAGCACTGGCCACTGTCTCCTTCTTTCATACCAATAGACCAATGGGCTTTGCTCCATGAACACCTCTGTTGTGTCATCCAGATAGGCCTGAACCATCCGCTCAGTGTTCATTGGGGCTCTGCTTTGCTGGTCCTCTTTCCCCTTTGCAACAGCAACGGACTTACCCATCCCTTTCTGTAGAAAAAAAGCAGTTATGCTTTTGGTTGGGTCTGCTGAATCAGATTGTGTAGGTGCTGCTTTTGGTACTGTTGGTGCCTGCTGGAAAGCAGACGCACTGCTCTCATGCTCTGAAGAACTTGCGTCAGGAGTACTTTGACTGGCCTGGGCTGGCACTGGCAGGCCTTTAAGTAACAGCCGTTCAGTTTCTAAATCATTAGCTTCCGCAGCTATGGAAGTTTTGTACATGGCAACATCCTCATCTGAAAAAGGAATTACTGCGCTACTGCTGACAAATATTTTGTACCGTGGATCCAACATTGTTGCAGTTATGTAATGTTCACCTGACACAATCATTTGAAGCCTTGCGTTTACAGATAAGCGGTTGACTAAGGCCTTGGCCAAGGTATATGCATCAACTTTTTGTTCGTCATCTTCGTATGTTTCACAGACCTCCTTCAACTGTTGCTCAAGCATGTACAACAATGGGATGGCTTGGCCCATAGTACAGTCCTCCCTGCTAACTGCACGTGTGAAGACCTCAAAGGGTAGTAGCATCTCTGTGATGCATTTAATGAGGTCCCACTGCCACATCTCAATGGTCAGGGCTTTAAGATTAACACTAGGATCCCCTAATCTTCTTGACATGACATAAGCATTCAGTGGTATGTACTGCTCAAAGAGACGCTCAAGCATGAAATAAGTAGAGTTCCAACGTGTTGGGACCTCCTGGATCAGTGCTTTGACTGGCAATTTATGCTCACGCTGAATGACCCGCAGCAGCTTCCGTCCTTTAAAAGACTTGTTAAAGTGCGTGCATATTCTTCTGCAGATGGTCAGTATGTTGCTGACTTTGGTTTCAGTTTTCAGAAAGTCTTGCACGACTAAGTTAATGCAGTGTGCCAAACAGGGTACCCTGAAATAATGTCCTTCTCTCATTGCCTTCACTACATTACTGCCATTGTCGGTGGCAACAAAACCAATCTTAAGGCCTCTTGGTTTCAGCCACTCAAAGACCTTGGTGTTAAACTCAGACAAAATGTTTTCAGCAGTATGACTTTTCTCCATAGCAAACATGGCTACAGTTGCATGTCTGCGCGTATCATTAAAAATCCCAGCAACGTCAAGGAGGCCTGAAGTTAACTCGTCTTTAACACCTACAAAAGAGATCCAGTGTGCGGTGATGCACATGAAATCTGTAGCATCGCAACTGCTCCACATGTCTGTTGTCAGGTGGATACAATGGACAACACTCTGTTGTAAGGCTTTCCCAATCAATTCCAGCACGTCGTGGTGTAGTGCTGGAACAGCAACTCGGGCAAAATAGTAGCGACTGGGAACGTTCCATTTTGGGCAGAGGGTTGCCACTAATTCCCGAAATCCCACAGCCTCAACAAATGAAAATGGGAGAAGGTCCAGTGCCAACATTTTTGCAAGTTTCGCATTGTACAAACGTGCTATTGGGTGGTTCCGCTCGTACTTTCCCTCCTGCCTAAACATGCTAGTAATGGTACGCTGCTTTGTATTTCTTTCAGTTATGCTAAACGGACCACCTTGCATCGCAGACTTTGCACTCCTTGGTGTCTCCAGCTGACTCTGATGCCACTGAGAAGTTGCTGATGCGGAGGATGTGGACTTTACCACTCCAGTGCTGGTGACAGGGCTCATTTGTGTACCACTCCCAGATAGAAGGTCATCGTCTCCCTCTTCTTCTACCTCCTGGTCAACCATGAGTGGGCCTTGTAGCACTGTATCCCCACCAACACCAGTGCTCACATTTTTTAAGCTTGCAAGGTGGTTCTCCCACCTGATTAAGTGTTTTTTTTTCAAATGGGTCGTTTGGCCTCCAGTACCATAGTTTGTACCAATCTTACCACGACTAACATTGACATGACAAATGGTGCATACAGCAATGTTCTCCTGAACTGGGTGAACCGTAAAGAAGTCCCACACTGGGGAGGTAAACTTTTGTCTCCTGCCATAGGAAGAGGAGGACCCACTTCCAATGCCGGATGGACTGGAGGATTGTTGAATTTCCCTATGTGACAGCTCAGTCCTAGTACTGCCACTACCTCCTTCTGTTGAAGTGGCGCTTCTGCTGGATGTCGGATGCTGCCGGGCCTTCGCTGATGAAAAAATGGGAGCTGGTGTTACTTTGGGTGTTGAGTGTGTAGGAGTTATGCGTGCTACCTGCTCATCACTAATCGCAGCATTTCTGGATAGGGTGAAAATGTTGATCTCTACATCCTCTGCACCAGGAATAACGTGTCAGGATTGAGAGCAGCGCAAGAACACGCAAGCGCCACTAACCTTACTCTGAGGGCCAGCAGAGACGATAGACGATATTCCTTCCGACTCCGTACTACACAAACCCCAACACTGGAATAAACCCACTGTTCTGAGCCTGTATGGTTAGGGGCCGGGAGGTAGATGGACATCGGGGATAGGTACTTCTAGTGACGGCTGGTCGCTACACCATGAGGTTACTGCTACTGGGACACTGCAGATAGAGGAGGAGACAGAGAGTAAGAGATTAGTGCCGCAGAGGTAACTACGTGAACCATAAACCCCCCTGTCAGTTAAACACGGACTCACCAGTTTCAACACCCCATGTATCCCAGAAGGGAATCCTGACATGTGCAGGGCACACGAACTAAGAAACACCAGAAGTCTTGAGAAGTTAACTTCACTCCTCGACCTATCTCCAAGTAGGCACAATGCGCCTCTATAGTTATACAAGGTACCAACGCGCTCCTCGCAGCCTCTCCACGAGCCGCAATACCTCTTGTGGAACTGTGGAGGCAATAAGTCAGCAACCACTGACAAAGATCCCAGCGCTACCACACAAGTAAACAAGAAATGGCGGCATTCCGCTGGAAACGGAAAGAAAACAAAGTACAACGAAAAAAGGAGGCGAGCCCGCACTCCTCAGCAATACTTGCACGACTGGAGACAGAATTCTCCCGGGGATCCTCTGAACACGCAGGCTCTTACTCGGCGACGTGAAGCACCGGACACACTGAACACGCAGGCTCTTGCTCGGCGACGTGAAGCACCGGACACACTGAACACGCAGGCTCTTGCTCGGCGACGTGAAGCACCGGACACACTGAACACGCAGGCTCTTGCTCGGCGACGTGAAGCACCGGACAATACCCACAGAGTGTTGGCTCATCCGCTAAGAAACAGGTCAGAACACAATTGACAAGCACCGTTCTGGCCGGGGGTGGGGCTTATGTAAGGTCTTCCCATTGCGTCAGCCCCCAGCGCCGGATGGCCTTCTGGGACTTGTAGTTCATCCACATAGTAGTCGCACTCCGGAATCTTTTGCTTTTGGCCTTTGCTATGGCAGCGATCGCTACAGAACCCCCTCTCGTGGACCGCCGTCCCGGCGGACGTCCCGGCTTCCCGGGAAACCGTGCATGGAATTGTTCCACCAATTCGGGGCAATGGAGATGGTCCATAGGCTCCCAGGTCCTGTCTTCAGGGCCAAACCCTTTCCAGTCCACCAGGTATTGGATCCGGCCACGGACCAAGCGAGAGTCCAGAATAGAATGCACCTCATATTCCTCGTGGCCTTCTATCTCCACCGGTTGAGGACGATCAGGCACCCTCACGCTCGGAAGACAAGGACGCAGGAGTGACACATGAAAGACAGGATGGATCGCCCATGACACCGGTAACGAGAGCTTCATAGCCACGGAATTCACAACCTCGCAAACGCCGTAGGGACCAACATATTTGGGCTTCAACTTAGTAAGACCCTTGATATGCAGGTTACGTGTAGAAAGCCACACCTTATCCCCAACCTTATACTCGGGTTCAGGGGTACGCCTCTTATCAGCGAACAACTTCTGAGCTGCCTGGGCGTCTTCCAAATTTTTCCGAGCCTCAATCAGAATAGCCCGAAGATGAGCATGATGTTCATGTATGGCAGGGACCATGGACTCAGCCGGCCATTCAAAAGGGAGCATATTCGGGTGGAATCCATAAAGGCAAAAGAACGGAGAACAACCCAGTGTGGTATGCACCGCGTTATTATAGGCGAACTCTGCCAACCATAAAAGGACAGTCCAATCGGTGGCGTTCTGTAACGAAAAACAACGCAGATATTGTTCCAACGTCTGATTTAGACGTTCCGTCTTGCCGTCCGTTTGTGGATGGTAACTTGATGAGAGGCGAGCATCTATTTGTAGTATGGTACAAAGAGCCTTCCAAAAGCGAGATGTGAACTGTGTCCCTCGATCCGTGATCAACACACTCGGCAATCCATGTGGACGGACAATGTGTTGTAGAAAGACTTTGGCTAATTCAATGGAGGAAGGCAGACTAGGCAATGATATAAAGTGACCCATTTTTGTAAGATGGTCCACAACCACTAGAACGACTGTTTGCTTCTCGCATGGGGGCATTTCCACGATAAAGTCCATGGACAGAGTGTGCCCATTCCAGGACCTTGCGTTGCAACACGGACGTGGGTACATACAAGGCATGGTAATTATATGCCAACTGGTTCTTTTCACATCGATTACCTGGCTCTTCCCGCACCCAAGCAGGGATATCCAAGTCCGTGAGAGCGATTTTAACGTCTTCCAGAAAGTCTTCCGACGTGATCAATGCGATTGCATTGTCTGGGTCATCGTGCCCCTTCAAGATAAAAGGGGGTTCTGTTGGGGTTCCCGCTTCTTCCACCTCCAACCTTGAGAGGGCATCTGCTTTGCCGTTGCGAGTTCCCGGTCTGTATTTTATCACAAAATCAAAGTCAGAGAAAAAGAGGGTCCACCTCAGTTGTCGAGGAGTCAAAGCCTTCGCCGTCTTTAAGAACAAAAGATTGCGATGGTCGGTGATGATTTCAACCGTATGCAAAGCCCCTAGGAGGTAGTGCCTCCATTCTTCACAGGCCCTTTTAATGGCTAAGAGCTCTTTGTCCGTTACAGTATAGTTAACTTCACATGGGGTGAGCTTCTTGGAATAATACGCCACAGGGTGCAGCTGTCCCGTGGTAGGATGGCGTTGAGACAGGACCCCACCCAGAGCAAACTGAGATGCGTCAGTTTCCAACACAAATGGCATCTTAGGGTCCGGATGTCGAAGGATGGGTGCTCGTGTAAACCTCTCCTTTAGGAGTTGAAAAGAGGTTTCGGCGGCCTCACCCCATTTGAAAGGGGCATCTTTTCTCAACAAGGTAGTGATGGGATGAATGACCTTGGAGAAGTCCTGAATGAAGCGCCGATAGTAATTGGCAAAACCGAGAAAGCTTTGCACGGATTTAACGTTCCTGGGCGTTTTCCACGTAATGATGGCCTTCACCTTACTCATGTCCATTCTAAACCCTTGAGCATCAATAACATAACCCAAGAAGGCAACTTGTTGGACGTGAAACAGGCATTTCTCCAGTTTGGCATACAAGGAGTGTCGTTGGAGCCTTTCTAACACCGTCGTCACATGGTTTATGTGATCAGCAAGAGACACAGAATAGATTAAGATGTCGTCTATGTAGACCACACAAAACGTCTCCAAACACCCCCTCAACACTTCGTCCATGAAGAACTGGAAGGCAGCTGGGGCGTTGCAGAGGCCAAAGGGCATTACTCGATATTCATACAGACCGAATTTAGTTCTAAAAGCAGTCTTCCATTCATCCCCTTTCTTTACGCGGACCAGATGGTAGGCCCCGCGGAGATCAAGTTTTGTGAAATATCGAGCACCTTTCAATTGATCCATTAACACAGGAATCAGGGGCAGGGGATAGCGATTCTTGATGGTCACCTTGTTAATGGCTCGATAGTCAATACACGGTCTCAACTCCTCACAATCCTTCTTCGGTATGAAGAACATAGGCGAAGAGGCAGGGGAGGTGGAGTGTCTTATAAACCCAGACGCTAGATTGTCCTCGATATAGGATTTGAGATATTGTGTTTCCTTTTCTGTCAGGGCATATACTCTACTGCAAGGTATGTCCGCGCCCGGAATGAGGTCAATCCGGCAGTCGTAGGTGCGATGGGGAGGTAATTGGGTAGCCTTTTGTTTATCAAACAATGCATGAAAAGATCTGTATTCATCTGGTAATGCGGTGGCGCAGCAAAAGGAATCAACGGTACATTCACTTGCTAAGAAGGTAGCAGGGGAAGGAACTAGGGGGAGTACATGGTGTATTCCTTCTTGACAGTGTTCTTTACAATACTCAGACGTCATACTGACTGTACGTGACGCCCAGCTCACCAAAGGATCATGCAGAGTTAACCAAGGCATACCCAGAATGAGACGGAACTGTGGGGCATCGATCAAGTCGAACTGGATGTACTCACAGTGATTCTCCCCTACTCTCATTAACAGGGCTCGCGTGTGGTAGGCGACAGGGCCTGAAGTCAAAACTGTACCATCCACTGTTTTGACATTTTCAGGTATTTTCTTCTTTTCGCAGGGGATACCCAGGCTATAGGCATAGGTCTGGTCTATATAGTTTCCCGTTGCACCTGAATCCAACAAAGCGTCTAGTCGTACAGGGTCCTGATCTTCAACCTGTAGCGAAACGTTCAAGTTCATATGGGCAACGGCAGGGTGTAGGGTATTGGCGACATAGGGGGAGACCGTATCTGGAGGTGGTCTCGAATCAGAGGTCTCGATCTGATCCAAGACAGTTAGTTTTCCGACGGCTCACCAGAACTAAGAGCCACCTGCCCTCGTGGCAGGGAGGTTTTTCCTGGAACATTATTTCTGGCCCGGCAGTCGTTAATGAAGTGCCCACCTTTGCCACAATATAGGCAGAGTTTAAGCCTCCGTCTCCTGTCTCTTTCTTCCCTGGTAAGTGGGCCGCGTATTCCCCCTATTTGCATGGGTTCCGGTCCTTCTGGTAACTTACTTTTTTCTTCGCCTCCCTGTCGGGGTTTGACTAAGGGGTATGAGTATCTGTAATCCCCCTGTTTCCTGTCCCCTTTCCTTTCTATCAATCTGTGATCTAACTGGACGGTCAAATCTATTAATTCCTCACAGGTAGTAGGCAACTGTACCACCTGTGCTAACACATCTTTCAGTTCTCCCCGGAGGCCTTGGTAAAACAAGGAAATTCTTTTCTGAGCCGGCCAGTCTGTTTCCACGACAAGGCGGTTAAAGGTGGTGATATAGGACAACAGATCCTGGGACCCTTGTCTCAAGGTCATTAATTCATGATCTAGGGACATCATGTGGGACTTTCGATCAAACAATTTACGGAGTTCTAGGCAAAAAGCAGAAAAATCATGTAGAACAGGGTCATTCCTTTCTAATAAAGGAATTGTCCAACTGGACGCATTCCCTCCCATATAGGACATCAGAAAAGCAGTTTTGGAAGCATCGTCCTGAAAGACCATAGGTTTGCATAGAAAATGCAGACGGCATTGATTTAGAAACGTTTCGAATTTACGTGGATCCCCATAAAACCTTTCGGGAGGGGCTAAGGGTATCCCCTGGTTTTGGACTATATGAACCGTGGGAGTGGTCTCGGTAGAGGTGGAGGGAGCTGCCAACGAACCCCCTAGTCTAAAGGAAGGAGGTGGCTGCAGGGTTGCAGGCCTAATCAGAGGTTTCCCTACCGGGTCTCTCATAGCAAGATCTGCCACATCCTTACGTAAGTTGGAGACCTCTTTATACAAAGCCTGATTTTCTGCACGAGAATTTTGTACCTCTTGTTGAAGGCCTGAAAAGCTCTCCAACAAGGAGGTGAGAACAGCATCCGTATCCATCGTCTAGGCTGGGCTGTATTCTTGGGCTTGTCAATCTGTCAGGATTGAGAGCAGCGCAAGAACACGCAAGCGCCACTAACCTTACTCTGAGGGCCAGCAGAGACGATAGACGATATTCCTTCCGACTCCGTACTACACAAACCCCAACACTGGAATAAACCCACTGTTCTGAGCCTGTATGGTTAGGGGCCGGGAGGTAGATGGACATCGGGGATAGGTACTTCTAGTGACGGCTGGTCGCTACACCATGAGGTTACTGCTACTGGGACACTGCAGATAGAGGAGGAGACAGAGAGTAAGAGATTAGTGCCGCAGAGGTAACTACGTGAACCATAAACCCCCCTGTCAGTTAAACACGGACTCACCAGTTTCAACACCCCATGTATCCCAGAAGGGAATCCTGACATGTGCAGGGCACACGAACTAAGAAACACCAGAAGTCTTGAGAAGTTAACTTCACTCCTCGACCTATCTCCAAGTAGGCACAATGCGCCTCTATAGTTATACAAGGTACCAACGCGCTCCTCGCAGCCTCTCCACGAGCCGCAATACCTCTTGTGGAACTGTGGAGGCAATAAGTCAGCAACCACTGACAAAGATCCCAGCGCTACCACACAAGTAAACAAGAAATGGCGGCATTCCGCTGGAAACGGAAAGAAAACAAAGTACAACGAAAAAAGGAGGCGAGCCCGCACTCCTCAGCAATACTTGCACGACTGGAGACAGAATTCTCCCGGGGATCCTCTGAACACGCAGGCTCTTACTCGGCGACGTGAAGCACCGGACACACTGAACACGCAGGCTCTTGCTCGGCGACGTGAAGCACCGGACACACTGAACACGCAGGCTCTTGCTCGGCGACGTGAAGCACCGGACACACTGAACACGCAGGCTCTTGCTCGGCGACGTGAAGCACCGGACAATACCCACAGAGTGTTGGCTCATCCGCTAAGAAACAGGTCAGAACACAATTGACAAGCACCGTTCTGGCCGGGGGTGGGGCTTATGTAAGGTCTTCCCATTGCGTCAGCCCCCAGCGCCGGATGGCCTTCTGGGACTTGTAGTTCATCCACATAGTAGTCGCACTCCGGAATCTTTTGCTTTTGGCCTTTGCTATGGCAGCGATCGCTACATAACGCTCGTGATGATGACAGTGTCAGACCCGTCTTTATCACCAGCAGTATCCTGCTCACCTACATCGACCTCCATAAGTTCAAGCCTTGCTGGAAACTTCCTTTTTCCTAGCCTGGTCTTGGGATGTCTCTCCTTTGAATGCTCAGATAGTTGTGGCTGCCAATCCTTATCAAGGTCATCGGAAGGGATGCTTGGCGAAGAACTCGATGCACTAACCCTCCTTTCCCTTGGTGAATTGAAAGACAATAGATCACCTCCAGAAGTGGCTTCCTCTTCTTCTTGCTCGGAATGAGGCTCTACTTCCTGAACTGCCCCGACTTCGGGAGGAACAACTACTACTATTGCGTGCGGAGATGGTGGTTGTTGTTCTTGAGGAAGTACTATTGCGGGCTGTGGTTCTTCAACAAGTACTATTGTGGGATTTGGTTGTTGTTGTTGAACAACTCCAATTGCGGGCGGTGGTTGTGGTTGTTCAACAACTGTTGCGGGCGGTGGTTGTGGTTGTTCAACTACTGTTGCGGGAAGTGGTTGTGGGTGAACAACTCCTATTGCGGGCGGTGATTGTGGTTGTTGAACATCTACTGCTGGCGGTGGTTGTTGAGCACTTCCATCTTGCGTGGATTGTGTACTACTTTGAGACAGCGATAAGTTTAGTTCAGGCTCAGTATCACTGCTTGCAAACTTTCGGCTGGCTACCTCTCGACCCTCATCATGTGCTTGGCCCTGGGTTGGTGGGTTGCCCCCACTAATGCGGGTGTGCTGGTCCCAGCTTGCACCCCAGACACCGCTGCTGCAGGCGTACCTTTTGGGGTCCCAAAAAAGGTTTTGGGGTCCATACCAGACTTAAGTGACACTTCCTTCTTCTGTTCCTTCTTCTCAGCAACTTTCTTGGTGGTGGAGGACCTGGTAGCTTTCTTAGGGCCCATCTTCTTCTGATGTCAGCACACAGCAGCACAAATTGCAGAGATGTCTGGTCAGATGAGACACACCACACGTGGCGTACAACTGAAGGACGTCCGTCTGGCAGTAGAACGGGCGATGGATGAAAAAACAACCAGCACCTCCTCAGTCTTTTTTTGTGCACCTACAAGCAAAGAAGGCAGAACAACATCAGTCAAACAAGCAGTAAGCCAACATGAACAATTGAAAGACACACAGGCCAATGTATAAAAGACAAAACAGAAGACTAATACTACCAGTCCAGCACCACAGCTCCAAGCCACATGAAGTCCAGAAAGAACCAATAAAGTCAAGCAGGCCTATATATACCAATATGGACAGAAAAAGGAGGATGCCTGCTGCACATGACAGGTTAATGCAAGGAATAAAAATACCCCATGGCTAAGAGGTTGTAAACCTACACCGCAAAAACACATACAAAGGCATACATTTATTAATACACCCCTGACCAGACAACACATTTTGGAATGCAATGCCATACACACATGCCCTAATGATGTTAATTGAATACACCGAATGGAAACAGCTACATAAAGGCAGCACCCCCGCTAACTACTACCTCTGGGACTCTGGCCTACTGTCAGATCAGACCAAAAGCTGGGAGGCCAATGATAAATGCACAAAGGAAGTACCTACAAAATGGCCGCCACCACATGGCCTGGACAACCCCAGCAACATGAAAAGAAAGAGAAAAGAGAAGACAGACAATAAATGCCTATGGGAAAGGGACAATGCTTTGTTTTGCTTCACAAAGTAGCTGCACCACTGCCCACGTGGTCAGCCCACCCACAAACCAGAAGACAGGCACAGGAATTGTTCCAGGCTCCAAAAACTACAACCAAATGACAACTTCAGTTTTTTTGGGTGCACAAGAAACACATGCAACATTTTCGAGAAACTTTTATGCAACTCGGGACATATTGTTCGCGAGAATGCAAAATCGGCGTGTTCGGCAGCGCGAATGGAATAAAACGTCGTTATCGCGTTCCCGAGCAAGTACATTGAGCGCGCGAACAAGACAAAAAATGTAATGTCGCGTGTCAAGAGTTGATTAACTTTAATGCACCTATGGCTATGAGTAGTAGTACCTCTGCCCTACTGCCAGAATAGTCACAAACATTGGATGCCTATGGCAAAAGCACAAAGGAAGGACACACAAAATGGCCGCCCCCATAGGGCCTGGCCACCAACAACAACATGGAAAAATCACAAAGGATGTATACACAAAATGGCCTCCAACACATGGCCTGGCCACCAACAACAACATGGCAAAATCACAAAGGAAGCATACACAAAATGGCCGTCACCACATGGCCTGGCCACCAACAACAACATGAAAAGAAAGAGAAGGCAGACAATAATGCCTATGGCAAAAGGACAATGCTTTGCTTCACAAAATGGACACACCACACCACCGCCCAAATTGGTCACCCCACCCGGCCATAAACAAGAAATCATTACATAGAGGACAGAAAATGGACGTGGTCCATGCTCCAAAAAGAGAAAACTACAACCAAATGACAACATAACATAAATGAGGACTTTTTGTAGCACAAGAAACACATTAAACATTTTCGGCGTGTTCGGCAGCGCGAATGGAATAAAACTTCGTTTTCGCGTTCCCGAGCAAGTACATTGAGTGCGCGAACAAGACAAAAAATGTAAGGTCACGTTCTCGCACTGTGCGAAGTTACCAAAACTACCCAAGCTGTATTCCTAGGGTTATCTAATGGCAGAAATTGACAGAGTATTTAAACACACCCAAAACCTGAAATACCCCACACATAAAAATAAGATTTTCTACATCAATCCAAGCCATCCATGATGTTCAAATTAAGGGTACACCACAAAAACAGTTGATTACCTTTCATGACCCTATGAGTAGTACCTCTGGCCTACTGGCAGATTAGGCCACAAGGTTGGAGGCCTATGGCAAGAGCAAAGTGGCTGGAAACATAAAATGGCCGCCAACACATGGCCAGGCCAACCACAGAAAGTTAATAAAATGAACTCAAGCATGCCTACACACTAACTACATGGAGTACTAGGGTCAGCTATTGGCTTAAAAAAAACAACCAATTTTAAATTCCACAAACAGAAATTCCACAACAGACATTGCTATTGCATAATGAACATAATCCAATGCCATCCATGATGTTTGTTTACAAACTGGAATAAAAATTTAAACACAGACTACAGAAACATGATTGGACCCATGGGTACCTCTCTATGTAGCCTGGATGAAATTCAAAAAATAAATACAAGTTGGGACCTCATAAAAGTACAGGCCTCCATCAATAATTTAATTCCAGGATTGAATACTGTAGTTAAAAAAAAAATCAAATCAAACAAACACAAGTCTACATCATACTTACTCATACATTACACAAACTTACTTGAAAAAGAGAATTCCAAATCCAAAAGTCCTCAATAAATCCAAGAAAAATCAGTAATGCAGCCAACACACACAGAAAGTGATCCTTCCAGCTCAAAATCCAAAGGAAAGTGAGCACCACATGGACAAAGCACTGGGAGGAGCCTGGTGGACAGGAACAGGAAGTTGTAAACTCAAGGGCCCTTCCTCCATCCTCCTTACTCTTCAAAACAAGAGTATAAACAAAAAGAGGACTCCTTCCCCCCAAAAAATACAGCCAAAGGTACAACTTTAAGGTTTTTTTTCATTTTTTTGCTAACCAAAATGGTAATTTATTATGGTTTTAACATGCTCGCGAGTTATTCTGTGCAAGAATGCAGTTTCTGCGTGTTCGGCAACTCGATCTTACCAACAAGCATCCTCACACATACTTATGACGCTATCGCGCATCCAAATGACGTTATCGCGTTCGCACAGTCGCACGGGATTGTGCGAGAGTGTTTACAAACATGGTGGCACACGCGACCGGGAAAAAGCGAACGCAGAACCAAGGTAAGCCATTGCCGCGCACGCGATAATGTTATTCAGCGCGCGAGAACTACGCTACGCACCGGATCGCGGAGTAATCAACAGCTTCGCGTTCTCCGTGAAACGCGGAGTTGCCGAAACTCCGCAAGCTCCGCGAACGGAGCGTAGTTCTTCGCCCAGGGTTAGTTTTAACGTTCATCCCAGAGGCTTTGAAGCACCCCAAGTGTAATCTGGCCGAGGCGTACATACTTCATGTGCACAGTTTTTAGTCTCCACTTTATAAAGTGCGATGGATGGACAGTGCGTTGTTGTTTGACTGTTTGAGAGTGACCATCAGAACCAGGTCTCATAGGCTCTTGTGCATGTTCCTCTTAGAGGAATTTGCCCAATGTTCTCTTCACCTGAGGTACATTTGTCACAACAGAATACTGCATAGCTTTAAAAAAACAACACTTAAAATTCCATCGCCATACAATATATATATATCATTAATTACTTACCCTTTGAGAGTGATGTCTGCCCCAGACGATAGGTTTAACAAGCGTTTGCAATGCAATAGGTCTTGCATTAGTGAAAGTTTGACCTATTAGCGTTGCAAATAATACTGCCACACCAATAGCTCAAATTTTCAGTAATGCGAGACCTATTGCATTACAAATGCATGTTACTTTTTATCACTGCCATACTTTTAATATCTATTAAACAGGTTTGTGAAAATTAATTACATTTCAGGCTTACCAAGGTCAGACCTATTAGCTTTGCTAATTCTTGATGCAGATGTGGACAAGAGTCCCTGAAAGGGTCTGACCCACAGAACACACAGCCTCACATGATGCACACAAAGGTCAAGTTTACCTTTTGCTTGGGGGAAGAGATAGTGCCCTGAACCTGGCTGGGGCGGCTCCTCCGCAATGGCAGAGGAGAGTCGTCTCATTCGCTCCGAGCCAGCAGGTGAAAAATAAAAAGATTCGCTAAATCGTTTCATTTTTAATTTCCGGCTCTGAGCCAGCGTATTCAGGGAGAGGGAGTGCTATGTGCACTCTATAAGTGGGCATGTGTGTTTGGCTGGCCGTTTCCAGCCCGCTTGGGGCCAATCCCCGCAATGCTCTCATGGAATGAGAGCAGTGCGGGGATTGCACAGGGAGTCTCAACAAGTGTATGCTGGGTGCCTGGGACTAGGAAGAGAACACAGAGGTGCGGGAGGCGGCCACAGCTCCAGGTAAGTGTTATTATTGCGCTTCCCGCTCCCCCAAACCCGTTGCACCATTTCCTCATTGTGTCGGCTGCCCCTGGCTTCAGAAAACATTTATGAGTTGGTAAGAAATGGACTGTATCTCTGGAGGTCCTCAAACTCTGGCCTTTGAGATGCTTCTTAGGTGATTCTGGCTGTTAGAAATGGGGTCTCTAGTTGGCAGTTGTCTGCATCCTGTCCAAGTCTACCCTCACTCTAGTCAGGGTGAGGGAGTCACACAGCTTGGTAACTTGGCATGAGCAGTCAGGCTTATTACAGAGGTAATGTGTATAGCATTTGTACATACACAGTAAAGTGTAAGCACTACAAAAGGACACAACACCAGCTTAGACACATAGACAATATTTATCTGAGTAAAACAAGACCAAAACCATAAAAATCCAACATACACAAGTAAAGATATGAATTTTGCAAGAATACTTAAAAATACAGTTGCTTGAAGTCAATAGCACCAACCGAGGCTATTGAGGCTTCATGAAAAACACAAATCCAAAAGTTCAGTGATACGGAGTCGGACAGACCTGCAAAAAAGTACCTTTAGAAATGAAGAAGCCTCGGGGACATTTCAATGAAATCCAAAGATGAGGCATTGCCAGGGGTCAGTTCTGAAAGTCGGGCAGAAGTAGTTAAGGCCTTAGAGTTACACTTGCTGGGGTTTGACCTCCACGATGTTGATGACGGGAGCGCTGGCGTCGGTAGGCTGGGCTGCAATGTCATTGCGGTTAAATGCATTGCGCTCTTCATGAGCGGTGACCATGGCTTCTGTGCAGACAGGAGTGCGACTTCGTTGTTGAGCACGGTGGTCGGCAGACCCGGGCTGCAATTTGAGTTAGGGCAATGTGTTGTGTTCTTTGCGAGCGGTGCTCTCAGACACAGTGCAGGCAGCGGTATCAGAGACGTGGCTGGAGTTGATGACGCTGTCGTCGGTACACCAGGGGCTGCAATGTCGTTGAGGCGATGCGTTGTGCTCTTCGAGAGCAGTGCTCTCGACTTCAGTGCAGACAGCGACATTAATGACGGTGTGAAGTGATGTCATCGTTGAGCCCAAGCCTGCGGTGTCGCCGTGGTTCATGCGTCATGCTCCTCACAAGAGGTGACCACGGCTTCGGTGCAGGCAGCAGTGTCGGGTTGCTTTACGGGAGGTTACAGCATAACCACTCAGTTCCAAGGGCCCAGAACTGGGTTTGGAACAACTTGGCAATGCAAGACTCACAGCAGAAAAGTCCCAGTGCTGATAAGAAGATGTGGATGAAGTCTTTGATGTCTCTGAGACTTCCAACAGGAGGCAAGCTCAACTCTAGCCCTTGGAGAAACTTGGAAAGCAGGAGGTAAAAAGCAAAGTCTAGACTTTACTGCCCAAAACAGAGGCAGCAAGCCAACAGAGCAAAGTCCCTCCTGACAGCAACACAGCTCTTCTTCCTGGCAGAATGTCCTCAATGCAGGGTTATGATTTTGGAGTGTCAGAGGTCCAATACATATCCTCATTCTGTCTTTGAAGTGGTCAAACTTCAAAGGAAAGTCTTTGTAGTGCACATCACCCTGCCTTTCCCTGAACTGGCTACAGACACACTACAGGGGGTGGAGACAGCTTTGTGTGAGGATAGGCACAGCCCTATTCAGATGTCAGTGACAACCCCTCCCACCACTCTAGCTCAGGAAGGCCCATCAGCCTGGGGATGGCCCATCAGGATAAGCAAGGCACCTACCTTTTGTGTGACTGTCTAGAGTGAATGCACAAATGACCAACTGTCATCCTCACCAAGACATGATTCTACACACAGGCAGAGGCAAAGAATGGTTAAGCAAGAAAATGCCCACTTTGTAAAAGTGGCATTTTCAAACCCGCAATTTAAATACCAATTTCACCAAAAGATGTACCTTTAAAGAGTTCAGAGACCCCAAATTCCAAATCTCTTATCAGCTCCCAATGAGAAACTGAACTTTGTTAGATTACGCTTGTTGATGCTCTCGTAATGCCATGTATAAGTTAGCATTTGCTGCACCATTTTCTTTTTCAGACTCCATTTTATGTGAGCTACGAAACGAATCCTTCCCTCTTCTGAGAAATACCCTTTGCTAAGTTTTGTTTCTGTAACGAAGAACTGCTTGTGCCAGTGCGTAGTTTGCCCTAGATAAAGAACCTCTCCCACCTGTCTGGCAGTTTGATCGCAGCACAGGATGGAACAGCTTTGAGAGCGTCCTAAACTGTGCAAGCTACAAGTGTAGAAATGACACCGGCCACATTTGTTTGGAAAAATACAATGTGGGTGTGTTTTTAGCTAACCATGCAATGTACATAATGTATCTTTATGCTTGCTGTTCCTCAGTTCCCTCTGCAGTACTCTTACGAGACTGTGCAGACGGAGCCCCGCTCTGAACGTATACTCATAAACGATTATTGTTGTATATTCTCCACTGTTTCTCTGACTCTTCATTCGGTATGGAAGGCTGAAAGGTGGTCTGTGGTGGCCTGGGTGGCCTTAAGCGGGTCACTTCCTTCAACCTAAAAGATATTTCAAGCAATTCCCTTGTTACCCTATGGGAGAGATAGTCATTACAGTAGGGAAAAACAAAATTAGTAGAATGTCACTAATAGGACATGTAAAGCACGCCATTACATGTCCTACATTTTAAATACACTGCACCCTGCCCATGTGGCTGCCATGGGCCTATCTTAGGGGTGACTTACATGTAGTAAAAGGGAAGTTTTGATCTGGCATGTGGTATCACTTGCCATGTCGAAATGGCAATTTAAAACTGCACACACAGACACTGCAGTGGCAGGTCTGAGACATGTTTGCAGGGCTAATCAGATGGGTGGCAATATCAGTGCTGTTTGCCCACCAGTAACATTTGATTTACAGGCCCTGGGCACACCTGGTGCACTTCACTAGGGACTTACTAGTAAATACAAAATGCCAATCATGGATAAACCAATCACCAATACAATTTAGACTGGGAACATATGCACATTAGCACTGGC
The DNA here is from genome assembly GCF_964261635.1 of Lissotriton helveticus. Lineage (NCBI taxonomy): Eukaryota > Metazoa > Chordata > Amphibia > Caudata > Salamandridae > Lissotriton > Lissotriton helveticus. The sequence goes on along the minus strand of NC_136057.1, from coordinate 1,687,383,400 downwards.
TAGCATTGTTAAAGTGCCAAGAGAACTAAAACCAACGAAAACAGGTCAGAAAAAATAGGAGGAAGAAGGCAAAAGGATTTGGCACAAGCATGCAAAAAGGGCCAGGTCCAACACCAGCCAAAAGGCAGCAAGTTCCTCCTGGCTCCAAGATACTCACTGCTTCATTTTCGATGCATGCTTCGATCATCTGGGCCTTGATTTTTTTTTACTCGAGTTCAGCGGACTGCCCCTCTCCTCTCACTTAGAGATTCTTTAGCTTTAATTGCAAACTTCATTCCAGTCCATTGATTTTGCGCTCACATGCCAACTCAGACAGAATCCACTGCTCTCTGTGCCACTGGAACCAAACTACACTTTACAGAGGAGGCTCAAATAGGCTAAAACTGCACTAGGGTTGCTTGTGTTCTGCTTCAGAGGCAACCAAAACCTGGCCTGGCAGTTTGGACTAGACGAGGAGGTCAGTAACATTTAGACTAGGGAGCATCTGTGGCCCTGGATTTATTGGACCTCTCCGCTGCATTTGATGCTGTTACTCATCCAGTACTATTAGAAAGGTTAAAGAACATTGGATTTTACCAGGTCTGGCATTGGAATGGATTAGGTCCTTCTTCGGTGGAAGGTCTAACTGTGTTTTCTTTTCCCATTTAAATCAGGGGAATTTACTTTCCCCTGTGGGGTTCCTCAGGGATGGTCTCTGATTCTAACATTCTTCAGTACATACATGGTTCCATTGGGTGCACTGATAAGATCCTATGGCTTTTCCTGCATGACATACGCAGACAAGTTCCAGGTTGTTGTCTCCATCTCTAGCAATCTGGAGGAAGCTCAGAACCATTTCTGATCCAGCATGTTAGCCACTGTGGAGTGGACAAATTAAAGTTACCTGAAGCTGAATGCCTGGAAAAACTGAGGGGCAAAGTATCAAGCACGGAGTTAAAATTATCGCCGCTTAAGCGGCAAAAAACTGCCGCTAAAGCGGCGATAATGGGCTTGATAATATGCCCTTGAGAATTCCAATAGAAGCCCATGTTGACACCAAAACATGGGCTTCTATTGGAACTCTCAAGGGCATATTATCAAGCCTATTATCGCCGCTTTAGCTGCAGTTTTCTGCCGCTAAAGCGGCGATAATTTTAATTCTGTTTCTTGATAATATGCCCCTGAAATCTTACTTTATGGAGTTAACTGCCTCAGGTGACACCTAAAATGGTGACCGGAGGTGTTGGGCCCATTACAATCTACCTCTTCTCATGCCAGAAACCTCAAAATGACATTTGATATCGATCTCTCATTTGCACCTCATATCACATCAGTTGCCACCAGGTGTTTTGCGATGCTTTGTGCAATACATACGATTTTGTCTTACCAACCCACCTCAGCCCAGAACATTATGGTCCAAGCCCTTATTTTCTCTCAGCTAGACTATGCCATTGCTCCCTACCTGGGCTTGCCATTGTCTGCTGTACAGGTCATCCTTAATCTGTTCTCTTGGTTTAGCCTCTTCTGCCTTCTCTTCATTAATTCCCTACCTGGCAGAGATGCACTTTTAAAGTTGTCTGCCTAGCGTTCAAAGTGGCAAAGAGAAGTGGCCCATTTTTTTTTAGGAAGATACACCTCTAATCGGACTACTTCAGGTCCTTAAATGTAGATGCTGCCGTACTGGGGGACACTTTTTTTTACCATACGGCCAAGACCTGGAACTCCATGCCAGCTGGACTGAGGCTATCTCCTGATTAATCTACTTTCAAAAAGTCTTTGTTGCTTGAGTTTAAAATCCTTAGAACAAACAGAAGACAAGACACGTTTAGCAAAACAGGAACAGTTTGTTTAATTAAACATTAGGGCTGGGAGAACGGTTACAGGCACATGGTTGGAGGACTGTGTAATTTTACAGTCGGTATATGTCCTTCATTTAAAACAAAACATGACAGGATATAAACGTTTCCGGCATACATATATGGTGAGAAATATTGGTTGCTCCCTTTGGAGTCATAAAGTAATGGTCAAATGGTTACTACAGGTGAGTTTTGACCTCACGTGGACACAGGGTGGCCAGTGGATACCGTGTCCAGATGTCCGGCATGTGATCACTACATGCGCTAGGTCCTGATTGGCTATGTGTTCCAAACTCATGAGGCATCTGACATTATGGTGTTTTTAGGAGCGTGAGTACCCCCTCCGGCGACGTGTGCTTTATTAGGGCAATCTCCCCTGACCATTGTAATGTTGCTGCACCCATCTGTGATCAAGAATGTCCTACCTGAGTGTTTGCCTGTCAGTTATACACACCTGTCACCCATCAATCACTAATCCCGTCCTAGGTATCCGGGCCTGCTTGACTACATATGTGTGAGTCAAGGTAGATGTGGAGTTCAGACCAGGTAATTATATTAATAAGGACGAGATTTCATTTTTATCGATGAACACATTGATTTCCATGTTCACATCTTTAAAAACCTGAAGCCCCACTCAGGCAACAACCACAGACATTGTCAGGGTGAACCATAAAAGTCACTAAATGAACCTGTGCTTAACCCTCAGGTAGCTTGTCACAAAAACAGACAGGATTAACTTTGAAGCAATGTGTAAAGTATTTATGCAGCACACAAACAGTAATAAAGTGAAAACACAACATGAGAGCAATCCCACACCAATTTAGAAAAATAGAGTTTTCATAAATATTATTATACCAGAACGACAAAAATCAAATCAGTAGAACCAAAGTTTCAGGTAGATATAGCGCCTGTAAGCACAAAGTTCCACTTGGGGTCATCTGGTTGTGCTAGACAGGGAGAAAGTCACAAGTTCAGGCCGACCGCAATGGAGTGCAGGCTGGATACAGGGACGAGGTTAGTCCCACTGAAAAAGTTACCTGCTCAAAGTTTGGCACAAAGAGCTACGTTTACAGTGGAGGAGGTAACAAGTCCGAGAGAGATAGTCGTGGATGGTGGTTGCTGCAGTGCAAAGAGCAGAGTGGGTGGTGCAGCAGCATATAAAGTCGGTTGGATGTCTCAGACAGTCATTTATGCAGTGCAAAGTGCAGATCTCACACTGCTGACAGTCACAGGAGGTCGCTGTAGTGTGAAGAGTCCAGTTCACTGGAACTTTGTGTTGATGGTCGAAGAAGATGACAGTATTGGTGCAAATAGGCCGGTTCACAGTTGTAAAGAGCCCAAAACTTCAGGATTTCACCTTTATTCACAGAAGGAGCTGAACTGATGACATCCAAGGTTCCAGGACTTGGCGAGGGAGGTACCTCTTGGGATCAGGTACTCACTTCAGCAGAGGCCAGCAGGACTCAGGCAGGTCCAGTTACGGCTCCCATGCAGCAGGGCGGCTGGGCAGTTGCAGGGAGGCATCTGGAACTTGTTGTTTCCTTGTAGTTCAGAAGGTCACCCAACTAACCCATGGAGTCACTCAGGTTAGCCTGGGATGAAGAGAGATGGTAAAGTCTTTCTTCTCAGCGATTAGGGCAGTCCTCAAGCAGCAATTCCTCTGGTAACAACTAGGCAGTCTTTTTTTTAGTTTTGAAGCATGGGACCCCTATATATGTAATGGACTTGCTATACATAGGGAAATTAGCTCTGTAGATAAAGGTCCATAGCTAAGTCAAATAAACTATACAAATAAATTCGAAGGAAAAACGCCCACTAGTCCATTTCAATCAAGTATGACATAAGCATGACATATGTAACAACACATCATTTAAACTTGAGTATTATTATATTTTGTCGTTTCGTCATGTTTTGTTTAAAGTATATATTTTTTATATTTTTCTTAGTATATAAACAGTCATGTCAAAAAAGGAAATTGTTTCATTATTACAAAAAATGATTAAAAAGACAGTACACACAACTTATAGACAGATATTAATGGAACTTATAGGCAGATATTAATGGAGGCAAGGCGGTATCTACCGCCTTGCCTCCATTAATATCTGTCTATAAGTTGTGTGTACTGTCTTTTTAATCATTTTTTGTAATAATGAAACAATTTCCTTTTTTGACATGACTGTTTATATACTAAGAAAAATATATACTTTAAACAAAACATGACGAAACGACAAAATAAAATAATACTCAAGTTTAAATGATGTGTTGTTACATATGTCATGTTTATGTCATACGTGATTGAAATGAACTAGTGGGCGTTTTTCCTTCGAATTTATTTGTATAGTTTATTTGACTTAGCTATAGACCTTTATCTAGAGAACAACTAGGCAGTCCTCTTAGGAGCAAGGCAGTCTTTCTTCTGTAATGTCCACAGGTCCAGGAGTGTACTGATGAGAGGCTCTAGAGGGCCATTATTTATACCTGGTGCCAGCCTTTTAAGTGGGGGGGATTCCTTATACTACCCCTATATCTGGTTCTGCAAAGTTCTTCCCTTCCCCTGTCAAGGCTCCAAGAAGTCTAGGGTGACAAACAACACTAGTGCCAGGTGCCTTTGTGTGTGTTGGAGGCAAGCCCTTTAAAGTGTAAGTGGGGCAAGGCACAGCTCCACCCTGACTTTATGTCAAGAAAAATTCCCTTTAGGTAAATCAATTTCACGAACAACAGTTTCTCAGAAACATAAAAGAACAACATACATTTTGAACACGAACACAATTGTTACTCTGGGGACTAAGAAATTAAGAGCAATGCATAAAGTTTAAAAACATGAGATAACAGTGATTTCAAAATAAGCACAGTTTATTCATACATAAAATTAGATAAAAATCACATAAAAACGCAATAAATTTGGGAACACAGAGAATATGACAAAGGGTGAATCAAACCATAAATATTCCTAATCAAATTCATACACCTAACAACAGGAAATATACAAAAAACCTAAATCAAAATGTTGACAGTATTATTCCTTTCAATTCAACGCGTTTCGACGGACTTTTAGCCTATCGCCGTCTTCATCAGGAAATATAATCTCTGTATTCCCAAGCAATCTGTGTTCCCAAATTTATTGCGTTTTTATGTGATTTTTAACTTTATGCATTGCTCTTAATTTCTTAGTCCCCAGAGTAACAATTGTGTTCGTGTTCAAAATGTATGTTGTTCTTTTATGTTTCTGAGAAACTGTTGTTCGTGAAATTGATTTACCTAAAGGGAATTTTTCTTGACATAAAGTCGTTTGTTGGTACCCTATCCCTTTGGGTTCGGGTCCCTCTCTCTTTTATTACAGCTTCACCCTGAGTCATCCTTGCAGGATGGCCCATCCACCCCACACCAAATCCCATTTTGTGTCACCCCGAGCCATCCTTGCAGGATGGCCCATCCAACCCACATCTAGTCCCATTTTGTGTCTGGGGGAATATACAAACTCCAGAAGCAGAGCCATTCACAATAATGTGACCCAGAACATTGGCATAAGGCACAAATAATTTGGACGAGAAAAGGCCAACTTTCTAAAAGTGGCATTTTCAGAAATGTGATTTAAAAACTGACTTTACCATTAAAGAAGATGTCAAATTACAGATCATTTGAATGTAAATACTGTATCTCCTTCGGCTCCCAATCAAACGTTATCACTTATTAAATCTAATAGGGTAACCTAGAGTTAGTCAATGGTAAATATAGGCCCTACAACTGTGAAAAACGACTTTAGAAGACTTTCAATGCTAGGACATGTAAAGTTTAAACCCACAAGTCCTACTTTTTTAAATATAATGTATATTGCCCTATGGACTTGTAGGCTCTACTTTAGGGGTGCATTATATACATTAAAAGGGAAGGTCTACGCTTGGCAAAAAGATTTATTTTGGCTGGTTGCAATGGCAGTTTAGCACTGCACTACAGGCTGCTGTGGCACGCCTGACATATGTTTTAAAAGGCTACTTTAGTAGATGGCACAATGAGTGCTGCAGGACAGATGTATGGCGTTACAACGCATACAATTACATCGCCGTACATTCTAAGCGGTTTTTACAACGCAAGTCGTTACAACGACTTGCGTTGGAGGGCGCTGGACTTAGGAGTAGTATAATTTACCTTTCCAACTCCAGTTTACTTACAGTAGGGTAGGTGTTGGATAGTAAATTATACTATTCCTTGTCCTAGAACACCATCTAGCGCAAGTCGTTGTAACGACTTGCGTTGTGAAAACTGCTATGTAATAGCATCGCGATATAATCCCGGCATTGTAAACGATGTTTACCCTGCAGAGCCATCAGTAACACCTAATTTATAAGACCTGGGTACAAGTAGTACCATTTACTTGGGGCTTATGAGTAAATTAAATGTACCAATCATGTGTAGCCACAGGACCATGTTTTAGGGAGTGAGAACAAGCACTTTACCACTGGTTAGCAGGTAAAAAATGCAGAGTCCTAATGCCAACAAAAACAGGTTCAGCAACAGAAGGTAAACATTTGGGGAGATCCTGCAAAAAAAGACCAGATCCAACAGTCAGCCTATTTCGCGCTCATGTCCCCACATCGAGCAAGACACAGCTGGTGGTCACTCTTTCACACATATCGCATCACAAGCTCCCTTTCCCCATCAGAGCAGCTAGTTCCGTTCATGAATTCCACAAGAAACTTAAGACCTGGTTCTTCCAATAAGCCTCCCTCGGACAGGCCAGTCTGCTCCTTCCCAGGCACCAGGGTACCCTCTTGGGTGATATGTGCGCCCCACAAAGAGCAATAACATAACATTCATTCAGAGGTCCGTGACATGGCAGGCTATGAGTCAGACTTACAGCAAACCTTCCTTTTTCAGGCAACAGTATTAAACATGCTGGGACTTGTAGTTTTACTTGTCGTGTAAGAAAGATGGGCTACTAGTTCCAGCATTCTCACGGCTGCTTTTTGAAATGCCAAGATCTGCTTAAAGTCACCCGCACCACATGAGAATAATTGAACTAGCTGTGCTAGATGTGGAAGTGTGAAAGGAGGCGGAGGGAAAGGAAGACCTGATGTGTGAGTGACGACAGATGAAGAAAGGAAAAGAAAGAGTAGGAAGGAATATTAAATCAGATGAGCGCTTCGATGCCTCGTCAGGGGTAGTAGGTGCTAAATAAATGCAATTACAATTGCATTATGTGTGGAGGACAGAGGAGGTTAGAGACAGATGGAAGGGAACAATAGCCATGAAGTGAGTGACAGAAGGGGTGAAAGACAGAGGAGGGGAAAGAAGGCCTGGTGTGGGAGTTGAGGAGGACAGAGTGAGGCAGGTTGGAGGGAAAGGAGAGATAATGTGCAATGGGCAGGAAAGAGGCGGCACGAGGGAATGGAAAAGAAGACCTGTGAAGAGTGGGTGACAGACTGGAAATAGCATAATAAAGGGAAACAGATGAGCACCTGGTGAGCGAGTGCCTGATATGGAGGAGAGGGGAAGACAGAGTAGAGAAGGCTGGGTTTGTGAGAGGTGGGAAAGGAAGACAGAGGCAAAAGAGAGAACAAAACCAAATATGTGGGTGCCAGGGTAGGAGAGAGAGAGAAAGGCCTAATGAGTGACTGGTGAGAAGAGACAGGAGGTGGCCAAGTGGCTGGAAACTGTGCTTGAAATTGAAATATAGAATTGCAGGTACTCTGGTTGCAGAGTACCCAGGGCTTTAAGTGGGCCGGGTCTGAGCACAGGCAGTTATTTTCAGGGGGCCTCGAAACGGGTCTCTATCGGGCTCTATTTTGGGGCCTTGCAAAGGTAGTCCGTTTTCTACTTTTTTTCTTGGGCTGCAGTGAGAGCATGCACATCGATGTGCGCATGCTCATTTTGCTCACTACTGAGTAGTGGAGGTGAAGGCATGACGTCATGCCAGGTGAGCTGCGCTGTAGGAGGAAGGGAAATCCTTCAAAGAGAGCCATTTTCTCTCAGGATTTCCCTTCTCTTTTTGCAGTTAGTAACAGCTATTGACAAAGCCAATAGTCCTGACTTGTAGGTATGATGTTACTTGATGTATCATATATCTGGATGCAATAACAGAGACAGCAAAATACAAGTCGGGTGGCACACTACGCTAATTACAGATTTTTGGCTTACGTGGTTTTAAGCCTTAATTACATAGGCCACGCCCCTTCGAGAGACCCCCACCCCCCAGTTGTTTTTTCATCCTACTTAAAGCCCTGAGAGTACATGTTTGCTGCGGATAAGTGGCGGTACTCCCCCATTACAAGCATTGGTGCAGTGCTGAGAGGGGCAGGTACCATCCCTCTAATGAAAGAAGTGTGGGTTCTGAGTACGGATAGCACCCGCCCATTGAAAGCACTGGGGAAGGAAAACTTTGAGTGACGTGGAACCAGGGCACGAGTCGGGGTACCACGCGGGTGGACGGCATCCCCCCACTTATTTCCGAGGGTTTTTCAGGGTGGACGCCGTCCACCCTGCTAAATCAAAACCGCGTCCACCATTAAAAAAACGGGAGCGCGGCGCGCACAAAGTAAATAAAGCATTTCCGTAATTTGAACCGGGCACAGCTTGCCCCCACCTCCCTTCTTGACTCCGAGGCTGTATGAAAGCTCCGACCCCCAGCAGCAGCAGCACTGTAGAGGCACAGCGGGATGGCAGCCCTCACACCTCCAGCCCTTGATGAGCTGTTAAGAGGTGCGTGAAGGTGACAGAGGGAGGTGCTGCAGGTTCAGGAGCAGGGCATCCATTCGCATGCAAACAGCCCTGAATGCGTCTTGTATCTGCTATTTAGAGGGGGGCTCACACATTCCATTTCTACACAGGGCCCCAAACATCCTAGACTCGGCCAGATTACACCCCTGATTACACCGAGGCAGCACCTGCTTCTCTTCACCGAGCTTAATTACTGTCCCTAATTTGTAAGCAAACCTCGGTTCTTCAAACATGCATAATGTAATACAATAAAGAAATGGCACAATCGCACCCACACTGATGAACAAAGTATGGAGGACAATCAGTTCAATCAGTTCTCTTAGAGTATCTTCTGTAAGTACTGTATATCACAGTGGGGGGTGGCATTTTGGACATAGAGCCTGTCTTCTCGTTGTCTTGTGCAGGAGGGAGCGAGAAGCCCAAGATGATACTAGAATACTGCATGCCCACCCTGGTGGATCACCTTCCCTCTCCTGTGATGACTCCTGCTCCTGTCCCCCCATGTTGTGGCTCCAGTCCACCCCCGCCTGTGATGGCTCCTGTCCCCCATGTGGTGGCTCCAGTCCACCCCCGCCTGTGATGGCTCCTGTCCCGCATGTTGTGGCTCCAGTCCACCCCCGCCTGTGATGGCTCTTGTCCCCCCCTGTGGTGGATCCTGTCTCCGCCCTGGGTGGCTTCTGTCCCAGTCCTGGAACGGCCCCTGCAGCGAGGGTGAAGTTCTTGATGGGCCTCTTCTCAAAAGGGCTCAGCTCAAAATTAATATGGAAAGGTGGGCGAGTGAGTAAGTGAAGGGATGTGTGAATGGCTGGATGAATTAGTGAAAGGGTGAATGGATGAATGAAAGATTGAATAAATGGATAATGAGAGAGGATAGATGGATTGATGAGTGAGGGGAAGGATGGAGAGAAAATGTAAATAGCTGGATGTATGGGTGGAAGGGTAGCTGGATGATTGATGAGGGGAAAGATGGATGAGGGGAAGGATGAGGGATGGAGGGGAAGGATGGATGAGAGGAAGGATAAATGGATGAGGGGAAGGATAAATGGATGAGGGGAAGGATGGATGGATGGAGGGGAAGGATGGATGGATGAAGGGCAGGATAGATGGATGGGATGGGTGGATGGGTGAGGGGAAGGATGGATGAAAGGAAGGATGGATGAAGGGAAGGATGAAGGATGGATGGATGAGGGGCAGGATAAATGGATGGGATGGATGGGTGAGGGGAAGGATGGATGGATGATGAGGGGAAGGATGGATGGATGATGAGGGGAAGGATGGATGGATGATGAGGGGAAGGATGGATGGATGGATGGATGATGAGGGGAAAGGATGGATGGGTGATGAGGGAAAAGGATGGATGGATGATGAGGGGAAGGATGGATGGATGATGAGGGGGAAGGACAGATGGATGGATGGATAGATGATGAGGGTAAAAGGATGGATGGATGATGAGGGGAAGGATGGATGATGAGGGAAAAGGATGGATGGATGATGAGGGAAAAGGATGGACGGATGATGAGGGGAAGGATGGATGGATGATGAGGGGATGGATGGATGGATGATGAGGGGAAGGACGGATGGATGGATGGATGGATGATGGGTGTGTGAAAGGATGGATGGATGGAGAGTGGGTGAAGGGATGGATGGATGGGTGGGTGAAAGGATGGATGGATGGAGAGTGGGTGAAGGGATGGATGGATGGATACGTGGGTGGGTGAAAGGATGGATGGATGGATGATGAGTGGGTGGGTGAAAGGATGGATGGATGGATGCTGAGTGGGTGGGTGAAAGGATGGATGGATGAGTGGGTGGGTGGATGGTGGATGGGTGAAAGGATGGATCAGTGGATTGGATGGTGGGTGGGTGAAAGGATGGATGCGTGGGTGTGTGGATGGTGGGTGGATGATGGGGGGTAGGTGGATGTGTGAAATGATGGATGGATGGATTGATAAGTGCAAGGGTGAATGAATGGACATATGAGTGAAAGGGTGGGTGTAAGTATGGATGAGTGAGTGAAAGGGAGAGTAGATGGACAAAAGGATGAATAGATGTGTGAAGGAGTGAAATGATAGATGGATGAGTGATAGGGGCAATGGATGGATTCATGAGTGGATGAGTAGATGGATGGATGGGTGGGTGGATGGATGGATGGAAGGAAGGAAGGCTAAGTGAAAGGGTCGATGGAGAGAGAAAGGGAGGATGGATGGATGACTAAAAGAGTGGATGGGTGGAAGGATTAATAAGTGAAAGGATGGCTGGATTGGTGAAAGGGTAAATGGCTGAATGGATGAGTGAATGGATGGATGGGATGAAGAGTGGATGGATAAGTGTACAGATGGATAGGGTGAAAGGGTGGATGGATAATGGAGGATGAGTGAAAGGATGGATGAGGGGATGGATGAAGGGATGGATGAGTGAAATGATAGATGGAAGGATACATGATGGATAGGTTTGCAAATGGTTGAATACTTTTGGAAATGGCTGGGCTTACTTATATACTATTGCACAACCTCTGATGTGTCTGTAAAACGTACCTATTGTCCTAAAGTTTTGTCCTGAATTTTGACCTCCTGTCCTGAATTTGTGTCCTGAATTTTGACCCTTTGTCCTGAATTTTTACACTCACCGTCCTGAATGTGCACCAATGCCAGTTGGTCACCCTAATTCTTTGTGCGGTAGAACCAAGGCTCTTTAACACAGCAGCATGAGAGTGACGAGAGAGAAACCTGGCAGAGTGCTGCCAAAGAGCTCTCCCACTCAGAATATTTCATTATTCAAGTGATCGTGAACAATTAAGGGTAAACTGAGATGTGAAAAACTAAACACAATGCGATGCGGCTGCACGAGACTTGAGGAGTTAATTAAGTATTAGTACTAGCAAGTGTGCTGTAAGTTAAATGAAAACATTTTACATGCACTGTGCGTGTAGAATCAGAGTCCCACTAGACCCGGCCCTGCCAATTAAGTGCCGGCGCTAAGCACTGGCACAAATTACGCCCTGCATTGAACAATTGACACCAGGCTACAAAATGTAAGTAGTATGATGGTGTACCCTTGTGTGTTCTTCCGTGTGTCGCTGTTTCCACATGGAATGTTTAATGATGACAGCAACGCCCCCTTCTAGTTTGTGTTGTTGGTCTGAATTGTATAATTTTGTGGAATGGGGAGGTGTAGGATGGTGCTGGATTGTTCATTTAAACATGACTCCATGATGACGTCTGACTTGGCATTACGTATGTCAGTATATTTTTAATTTAGGCTCAATCCTGTCAGTGTTTGGATAATTGCACTACTGGATAGGGGGGCACAAAGTTTTGCAAAGGTTCTGCCCGCTTTCTTCAAGGGGTCCCCACAAAATGACATCATGAGCTAGGCCCACCCCGATTTTATAGTAAGTAGTCTCTGTAAAGGGGGAAACAACCATTACAATGCATGAGTCATAATCGGCCCTTTTTTTAGGAACTATCACAAAAATAAACAGTATTAATACAAAGTAAAGCAATGTTTATATTTTGTTGCACTGAAGTAAATTAAGGCAAATAAGTCAAACTAAAATATACCAAAACTAAATACATTTCCTAAAATAAATAGAAATAAATAAATCTGCTAAAATAAATACAATGGCCAGTTAATATATCTAAAATTTAGGCATTGACCCAAGCTAATGCCCCGGCAGCTCCATTGTCTTCAGCCAAGATTCCCAATGTTAGACTAATGTTCTGATTTGTTACCTTTGCTGCAAATTGTAAAGCGTTCTGATATCCTTCGGGATCAAGTTCGCGCTATATAAAACTTTATTAATAAAATAAATAAATCTAGCCACAGCTAGAGAGAGGCAGCTGGGACAAAACTATTTAATACAGAGTCGCTAGTTTACAATAGGTGGGGAGATAACATATAACACTCATCAATAGAATAACGTGAATATGGAGCCCTACTGTGTGTAATAGTCATTGTCGAGTGTGGGAAGCAGCCTCTCTGGGAACCTGTAATGTATACTAAATCTTGCAGTCAAACTTTCCTGTAGCGTTTTGAAAATGTGTTCATGTCACCTTCGCCAAACTTCATCCACATTTGGGCTGCTAATTCCTCCATGCAGGGACCTTAAGTCACAGGCTTAAGTACCAAGCAGCTTCAATTGTTAAATCTTGCATTATATGCAAATGATAGATCTGCCTTACATGTGATGTCACTTCCTGCTGTGATGCCACTTCCTGTTGTGATGTCACTTCCTGTTGTGATGTCACTTCCTGTCGTGATGTCACTTCCTGTGACCACGCCTACCTTGGAGAGTCCCCCCACTTCTTTTTTTAGGACTTGTGCCCTGCGTGGAACGTCGTCTGGAATGGAGTTAAATTAACACCCGATATGCGTGTGATGGGGGATGAAAGAGAGAACGAAACGGGAAAGGGAGACTTAGCGAGTGAAAACGGGTAAAACAGGCAGGAGTGGGGGGAAATTATGACTGGCGTGAGGAGAGACAGAGCGGCAGGAGACAAAGACACGGCGTCTTAGGGCAAGAGAGCTAAACAGGAGTGGATGGGAGGTAAGTCCTGGTGTGTGAGAGGGGGAGAAGGAGATAGAGGCGGGGGAAGGCCTAGTGATGAGAACAGAGATTATGCATCTGCTTGGAGGTGAAGGCGCGCAGTGTGAGTGATGCGTAGAAAGACGCGTGGCGGGAAGGAAAGACCTGGAGTGTGACAGGAGGGGAGGAGAAGTGGGCGAACCCGCGAAGAATGAAGACGAGAAGGAAGACAATGAACATGAGCGAGAAAGGAGCGAGGCTGAACGGAGGCCGCCCGGCTGTCTGTCCGTCTGTCTCCGAGAGCTGCGCGGTTGAACACGCGTGCGTGTGCAGGTGAGAGGTGGACATGTGACAGCCTCCACTGGGGAGGCCCTGGGATGTCAACTCCAGACATCCCGCAGACCAGCCCAGTGACAGCTCCAGATCAAGATTATCAAATCGAAGAGGGGGGCGGGGTCAAAGACACAGAGAACTGGAGGGCAGGTGCTCCAGGAAGCGTGCGGGGGGAGGCCTAGCGATTGACACATCCTCACGGAGCTCCGAGACTCCCTGCTCGCCAGGCAGCCTCCAGAAACTAAGCGCAAATCTCACAAAAACGAGCTGAAATGGTACACGGGGATTGACCTGCGGGGTCACGCGGTAGGTTCTCGGTGTGACTTTGCTTTCTACAAACGCTGCTGTAGCAATCAATCACCAACTTTGTTGCAAATCTCAGCACAGAAGCCAGTGTCTGGATGGGAATGTACCGAGAACTCTAATGTGTCGCTCCTTTGGGAGCGATAGGCTGGCAGTGTAAAACACTTGTGAGTAGCTGGCACTCGTGGGTTGGTGAGAGGCTGACACTGATGGGCAGTGTGAAGAACTGGCACACGTGTGCAGTGCCACAGGTTGAGATGTTGTGGCAGTGTGAAGAGGAGTTTGTAAGGTGGTGACACCGGAGGGCACAGTGAGAGGTTGACACTGACAGGCGCTGGGATAGACAGGCAGAGATGGGCAGTACGAAAAGCTTGAGTGAAATTGACACGCAGAGGCCGCGAGGCAGTGCTTGGCTGCTCAAGAGAGATTTGCCTTCGGGCTTGGCAGCAGGTTTCAGATTTCAGGATTCCCATCATTTGCTTTTAGATTTACCATCAGTCAAAACTCGCAGGTTTGTTTATGTTCTGGTATTTGGACCTTTGCTGTGTGCCTAGACTCCTCGCCCACTGTAAGATCCGTTACATTGAACGATGACATGCAATCTATAGAGCCCGCATGTTAACATAAGGTCAGCCGCCGCTGTACAGCGTGGTTAATGTGCTCTGGACAGGTTGGAGGGGGCACTGTCAGAGTGTGTGTGAGCCCTTGTGTTTGTGTGCATTAGGGTGAATGGTGGAGTGTCTACTGTGCTTTGCTGTACGGGGATAGCAGATCCCACCAATCAGGAATGTAGACACATCCCTGGCGTCCTTGGAGGTGGACATGGCTCCTGTGAAAATAAGAGGGGATCCAGTTACACCTTTTAAAATGTAGGGTCAGGTTCTGTCCTGTTCCTGCTTCATTCTTGCCCAGAGGTGTTACAGCAGACAGCTTTATGTAGCAGTTGGGTGGGAAGGCCTCCCTCTCACACATGCCTTTGTGAAGGCTTCTATGTCAGGGCACACCACGCCCCACTTCCTAATCCTGCTGAATTTGATTAACAACGACGTTAGCCTAACCAGTCTTTGGCGAATAAACAGGGATCAGAGACTGCCTGACGCAAGCTCCTGAGATGGACCACATCTGACATGACATCCAGTGCTGTGTGCACAGCTGGAGGCCAATTGCCAGGTGGGACCCGCACTGCCAAAGGGACACTGCACATTGCTTCTGGGAGCAGCATTTCAGCAGGGACACCTAGGGGTCACTTTGAGTGTGGCTGCACACCAGTGGGGCTTCTCCCAGCAGAGCCCACGACCACTACCTCCCAGTTAGAGGTAAAAGAATCCCTGGTTTTTGATGGCGAGTGTACAGTGGGTCTGTTCTCACAAATCTATGACTCGGTGTTGGGATGGAAATGTTACCCTGCATGGTTTAGTGGAGAGTCTACATCTGCCATGAGTTCACCCTGTGTTACGCAAACAAATTGTGGACTGAATGCTGAATAAATCATACATTCAATCGAAGAGATCTGGTACAAATCCATTGTTCTTTTGCTCACCATGCCATTCCAGTTCAGACCCAGCCATACGCAAATTAGTCTTAACCCTGCTCCTCCTGGGAACAGTCTAGCCTGAAATGCCAAGCCAAGTCCTCCCTGGACCAGAAACAAGTATCCTGGGACCAGTTTCGGGGCATCACCCCTCATCAGCCAGACTAGCTTGAATCCAGTGGCACAGTGAGCAAGGGACTCACGTGTGGGAATACACCCATCCCACTTAGGGCGAGAAGTGCTGCACAAACAAATGATGGACGAAATGCTGAATAAAACATACATTCACCCCCAGTCAAGAGATCAGGGTTAAATCCATTGCTCTTTTGCTCACCATGCCATTCCAGTTTAGACTCAACCATATGCAAACCAGTCTTCACCCTGTTCCCCATGAGAACAGTTCAGCCCCAACTGCCAAGCCAGGTCTTCCCTGGACCGCAGGGCTATAGGTGGGATAAAAAAAACAGGGGTCTCTCAAAAGGGCGTGGTCAATGTAATTAAGGGCGTGGCTTAAACACCTGTAAGCTAAAAATCTGTGTTTAGCACAGTGTGCCGCCCGACTTGTATTTTGCTGTGCCTGTCATTGCGTCCAGATATATGATACAACAGTCACATCACACCAACAAGGCAGGACTATTGGCTTTGTCAATGGTTGCTAGTTGCATAAGATAAATAAGCAGCAACTATGGCTTGTATAGAATATTGAAAAAGCTTCCACTTAAGTCCCTGGTGATACCGCAACAATGTTGCTGCTCCTGAGATTCAAAAGTCCAAAGAGAAAATGACTCGCTTTAAAGGATTTCTTTTCCCCTACAAAGCTCACCACATGCACATTGATATGCCTGTTGTCACTGCAGTTCGGAAAAAAAACGGTCCGCCTGTGCCAGGGCACAAAACAGAGCCCGATAGAGACCCGTTTCGAGGTCCCCTTAAAAAAACTGCCGGTGCTCAGACCCGGTGAGACCCGGCCCACTTAAAGCCCTGCTGGACCGGAAAACATGCATCCTGGAACCAGTTCACCTTGCAGCACATCTCTACAGGTTTTTGAGTTTTTTTGCCTTGGCACAATCATGCATGTCAGCCTGGAATCATAGCACGATCTGTGCCTAGTGAGATACCCCAAATCTATCCATCATTTCAGAGACTGATCCCCTCGCCGGGCTGGGAAGAACCGGAAGAGGAGGCAGCAGCGTTTTATAATGGAAGCAACCGGTCTTGTTGTCTGCAGTGGAAGAGTTGCTTACTTGTGTCTCCTTGTTGTGTTCTGCCAGTCCGTTTAACCAGGTCTTTCACTCCAATCATATGGGATATGGAGGGCACATATACACTCGCTCTATATATGTGTGAAGTAGAGTTGGCATGAGTATGTATGTTTTAATGCCAACAAGCAGGAATCCATGTTGACATTCTGTTTTATGATTAATAAAATGGTGGCTTAGAATGAGCCTGTCAGAGATTTGGTAGAAAACAAAGAACCCTAGGCCCTTTGAAGTGAGCCAGTCTCATATGAATAGACATTGGAGGGCAGAAGCCCCCTTTGACCTGCAGGGAGAGTCACTGCTCCTTTCCCAAAGGTGTCCTGCAGAGAGTTTGTGTAGACAGGGAAGACCCCATTCCCTTTAGGTCATTGTTTTCCAATGCACAACGGGGAACACCCAGCTCCAGACCCTTTCCTGCCTAATCTGAGGATCAAAGAAACATGTCTAAAAAGTCTTTTGGAAAGAGGTGCACTCCACTGAAAGTAGACCTTACCCCAAAAGAGACCTGGACTCTGAAATGTGTATATGTGTCTGATAGCCTGGGATAAATACCTAGAAGAAAGCCTAAGTCAGGGTACCAGGATTTTTCATTGACCAGTGCTTGATGGTAGAGAAGTGTGGCTCAATGGTTAGAGCGGCAGACCCTGATACAGTAGTCTGGCCGGGACCAGGGTTCAATTCCCGCCTCGGCGGGTCTCGGGCTCAATTTCCTCGGACCTGATAATTCTCGCCTCGGTGCCTATTCTGATCATGAGTCCCACTCTGCACCTCTGGGCAATAGCTTACTTAATCTCTACAACGGCCCCAAAAACGCTGAGGATGCCTGACTTCACCTTAGGGGTGCCCAGGAGTGGGCTCCTCACAGGGAAAGGCCAGGAAGGGTTCCTCGGCGGTATTCGTACAAGCGCCGAGATGCCTACGGGTAGTCGTGCGCTATACAAGTGCGTAATCATCATCATCATGCCATATGCCAGTGAAGGTGGAGGAAGACCATCAAGCTGTACGGGTTGGAGTCTTTTTACTACAAACTACACTTGCAATGTTCGGAAACTGGCAAATGAAGGTCAGCATCCTAATGGAAGGCAGTGTTTTGCCCCATCCTGAAGAAAGAAGCCCACTGACTGTGAAAGAGGGGTCCTGGAGGTATCACTGCATGAAGTAAAGACTGCCTAGAACAGGAGGGCCTTCAGTAGCTGTGCAGGAAGAACTAGACGTTGGCTTGCTGAAATCCCTGGAATCATCTGCACTACAGGCCCTGTATTGAGGCCGTGTGCCCCTGGTAACCTGGGCAGTGTGCCATGGAGCCAGGCTATCTCCTGCTGATGTGGGTTCATGGCTCTTTCCCTGACGAGACCACGAACAGCTGTATGGCACGTTGGAGAAGGAGACAGTGACTACATGCCATAGACGAGAAGAAGGGTCTGTGGTGGTTGTTGAGAAAATCAGAACTGCGTCTAACAGTATCCACATCAACCCCCTTCATGATCACCGATGTGACCAGGGTGGGATCTTAATTTGCCCGATGGTTGGCTTGAATTTGGGCCAGAAGAAGATCCAACGATGGACATTGCCCATGTTAGCATCAGCGAAAGGAGCACAAATTCTCCCTTTCTGTGTACCCGGAGTGGGGTAGCTAGACATATGGCCACCCGTGGCGGCACATGTGTAAGAGCGGGGAGGGGATGCTGGTGATTTCCTCGGTGGCCGCAGGTAAGAGCAAGGGGTGGGGGGGTGGCTGCCACCCCAAAACTTGTGACGCCCGGGACGGACTGCCCACACTTGCTACGCCACTGCCCCAGATCCTCCTTTGAGGGTTAATGCACATGAGAGGGGCTGGAGTCCACACTGCAATCCCTGTCGCCCAAGTGCATGCATGTGGCAGCAATGTACCCCTGGCCTAAGCTGTCAGATTAAAGTGATGAAACCTTATCAACTACTTAAAGGTACACCCTACACACAATGGCGTTGGGTAGCTAAGACCTGGGGTGGGGGGGCTCAATATTTATGCACGAAAGGCACCAGGACACCTGTGAATATTAACAGAAAACATAATCACCTGTACTGCACTGTTGTTGTTGTTCCTTTATCCTCATCAAAGTGGAAGCAGATTGTCTCCCACAAACCCCATGGCTTCCAAAAAAGTACCTTTATCTATAAAAGCCTAAGTGAAGCCTGAGATTGGTGTTATCTGGCTCCCTGCCCCAGCAATCCCCCATTTATAATCGTGGGCATTATATTACCCTCTCCATTTAATTTGTGGTGTTAGGTTGTACGCAGTAATTAAAGCAGTTTTCCTTTGTAAGTAAAAGCCCAGACTGGAGAAGTATTATTAACTGTTATCATGCACATCACAGAATTCTGAGTATCTACCTTATGTCACCCACCTTGGATTCCCTGGACTGCTCTCCCTGGCTGCCCTTGGAGAGTCAAGGGCTGAAAGGGCATACTCGGTGCTCAGCTTTGGGTACAGCAGTAGGGTAAACCTCGGGGCACCAGAGATCAAGGGCTCGAGTTGTCACAATCTGAGGCCAGAAAACACTAATTCCCTTCTCCTGAAACTCCTCAGGATCCATTCGCCGCCGGCCTACCGGTTCAAGGCGTCGGAAGGCCCACTGTGTTCAGGGCAGGACTTTCGCTGCACACGTTCGATGTGAACCTTTGCAGAACTGGGCAGGAAGGTCATCAATGACCACCACTCATAGGAAGAAAACTCTCTGTGCACCAGTGCCATTCACGCTTTCTTTTCAGAAACAAATCCCCGCTTTGGGGGTTGATTGTGAAATAGAGGAAGCATTCTCAAAGCCAATAGGTCTCTCTTCTGCAACAGCTATTGACTTTGCCAATATGTTTTAGCCATGCTGTACACCAGCGTAGCTGCTGTTTAGCATGGCTAAAACTTAAGGGGTAAAGGAGAGTGGCGTGAAGAGGAGTGTTGTAAAGTAGAGTGGAGTGTTATGGAGAGGTGTGGAGTGTTGTGGAGGGAGTAGAATGTCACAGAGTGGAAGGGCGTAGAATGTAGTAGGGTTGAGTGACGTAGAGCGGAGTATGGTGTCGTGGAGTGGAATAGAGTGTCGTGGAGTGGAGTAGAACAGAGTGGAGTGGTGTAGAGCGTGTTGTGTAGAGTGGAGTACAGTGTTGTAGAGTATATTGACATAGAGCAGAGTAGATTGACGTAGAAGGGAGAGGCATAGAGCAATGCAGGAGAATGGGATGGCATAAAGTGGAGTAGAGTGGAGTAGAGTGGAGTAGTGGGGTGAAGTAGAGTGGAGTAGTGTGTCCTAGACTAGAGCGGAGTAAAGAGGCATGAAGTGGCATAGAGGGAGTTGTGTAGAGCTTCATAGAGTGGAGTAGTGTCGTAGAGTGGCACAGATTGGAGTAGAGTGTTGTAACGTGGAGTGGCATACAGTGGAATAGAGTTTAATGGAGTACAGCATCAGAGTGGAGTATCTCGAAGTGTAGTGTCGTACAGTGGAGTAGAGTGGCCTAGAGTGAAGTGGCGTAAAGTACAGTGGTTCAGAGTAGACTGGCGTAGAGTGCATTGGTTTTGAGTAAAGTGGTGTAGAATGCATTGGCATACAATGCAATGACGTAGAGTACAGTGGTGCAGAGTAGACTGCCGTGGCATAGATTTCAATGGAGTGGCACAGAGTGGAGTAGAGTGGAGTAGAGTGGTGTAGAGCGCAGTGGTGTAGAGTGCAGTAGTGTAGATTAGATTGTTTCAGGGGAGAGTGTAGTGGTTTAGAGTGGTGCAAGGTAGAGTGCAGAGGTGAAGAGCGGAGTAGCATAGAGTTCAGTGGCGTAGAGTAGTGCAGTGGTGCAGAATAGATTGGAGTGGCGTAGAGTGTAGTGGCATAGAGTGCATTGGCGTAGAGTTGAGTGGTGCAGAGTAGACTGCTGTTGAGTTTGTGGTGGCGAGTGCAGTCTTACAGAGCAGAGTGTCATAGAGTGCATTGGCGTAGAGTGGAGTGGTGTGGAGTAGAGTGCAGAGGTGAAGAGCACAGTAGTATAGAGAGCAGTGGCATAGAGTAGTGCAGTGAAGAGTGCCATGGTGCAGGATAGATTAGAGTGGCGTAGAGTGTAGTGGTTTAGAGTGCATTGGTGTAGAGTGCATTAGACTTGCGTATATTTGAGTGGTGCAGAGTAGAATGCTGTTACGTTCAGTAGTGGAGAGTGCAGTCTTGCAGAGTAAAGTGTCATAGAGTGCAGTGTCATAGACTGCATTGGCGTAGAGTGTAGAGTGCAGAATATGGTGGTGCAGAGTGGCACAGAGTGCAGTGAAGAAGAGTGCAATGGTGCAGAGTGGCATAGTATGCAGTGGTGTAGATTGTTGCAGATTAGGTTACAGTGGTGTAGAGCGCAGTGGTGCAGAGTAGTTGAGGTAGAGTGCGGTGAAGTAGAGTGCATTGGTTTTGAGTAAAGTGGTGTATAGTCATTGGCGTAGAGTGATGTAGTATAGAGTGGTGCAGAGTAGAATAGAGTGGTGTAGAGTGTGGCAGTGTAGAGTGCAGTGGTGTGGAGTTGTGCAGGGTGGAGTGGCACAGGGTGGATTAGAGTGGCATAGAGTGCAGTGGCGTCGGGTTGACTGTTTCAGAGTGAAGTGGCGTGGAGTGCAGTGGCACGGAGTGTAGTGTTGCAGAGTAGAGTGGCCTAGAGTGGAGTCGTGCAGAGTAGAGTGGAGTGGTCTAGACTGGAGTGGTGTAGAGTGCATGTGTGCATTGGAGAGTGGGGTAGAGTGCACTGGGATAGAGTAGAGTGGTGTAGAGTAGAGCGGCGTAGAGTGCAGTGGTTCAAGGTAGATTAGGATGGCGTCGAGGGGATTGGCATAGAGTGTAGTGGCGTAGAGTGCATAGACAATAGAGTGCATTGGCATAGTGTGCAGAAGAGTGGCATAGAGAAGATTGGTGAAGAGTAGGGTGCAGTAGCATAGAGTGCAATAAACCAGAGTAGAGTTGTGCAGATTAGAATGGAGTAGAGTTCAGTGGCAGTGAGTGCAGTATTGCATAGTATAGTGCAGTAGTGTAGAGAGGTGTAGAGTGTAGTGGCATAGACTTTTGCAGAGTAGAATATAGCGGCATACAGAGCATTGGTTTTGTGTCAAGTGGCGTAGAGTGTTTTGGCATAGAGTGCAACAACAGAACAGAGTGGTGTAAAGTGAAGTGGAGTGGCTTGCAGTTGAAAAGAGTGGAGTGGTGTAGAGTGGAACAGCGCTGAGTGGCATAGAATGCAGTGGTGCAGAATAGATTAGAGGGACTTACAGTATATTGGCATAGAGGGCAGTGGCATGGAGTGTAGTGGCATACAGTGCATTGGTGTAGAGTGAAGTAAAGTGGTGTAGAGTAGAGTGATGCAGAGTAGAGGGCAGTAGCACAGAATAGTGATAAATGTAGAGTGGATTGGTGTAGGCCACAGTGTAGTAGAGTGGAGTGATGCAGAGGTTAGTTGCATAGAGTTGAGTGGGACATGGTTGAGAGCAGTGGCAAAGAAGGCAGAGTTGTAGATCAGACTGTTGAAGAGTGAAGTGGCGTAGAGTAGAGTGGTGCAGAGTAGAGTGATGTAGATAGCACTGACGTTGAGTGTTGCAGAGTAGAGTATAGGGAATTGAGTAGAGGAGCGCAGAGTTGAGTGCAGTGGTGCAGAGTGCCGTGGCACCAAGTGCCGAGTGCAGTGGCCTAGAGCAGATTGTTTCAGAGTAGAGTGGTGCATGGAAGAGTTCAGTAGAGTGTTGAGTAGAGTGGCGAAGAGGGGAGTGGTGCAGAGTAGATTAGAGCATAGAGTGGACTGCATGGAGAGCACTGGTGCAGAGTGGAGTGGGTCAGAGTAGAGTGCAGTGGCGAAGCGTGCAGTGGTGCATAGTAGAGTGGTGTGGAGAACAGTGCATTAGCATAGAGTAGAAAAGTGTAGGGTAGAGAGGAGTGGAGTGGTGTAGAGTGGAGTGATGCATAGTGGCGTAGTGTGGAGTGGTGCAAAGTCGAGTGCAGTGGCGTAGAGTGGACTGAAGTAGCATGGATTATGCATGGTGTGGTAGTGCACTGCCTTTACAGACATCACATCTTCAATTGAAATGACCATTACATTTGTACAGACATACAGTTTTAATAATGAAAGTATACAACACACAAATGATAATGTTTGAAAATGTCATCACCTAGTGTATTGATTTGTTTTGATTGTATTAAAATATTTGTTTCCCCCCAGAGGCGCAATCAGAGTGACATTTCAGGGGGTCTAATAAAAATGTGTGGGGTTGGGGGGCTAATTCTTCCAGTAATTGGCAGAGCGAAGATGCAGGGGCTCTAAGAAGGGGTGAAAGAACAACAAAGCCTCGTTAACAAGTAAATGGTATTTTAAAGACCTGTGAAGTACTCGGGTGCGGCTGTGTGTGTGCCTGGGAAGCTGTCTCAGCCCAGGCTGACACACACGATGAGGGGGTGGGGGGCTAAAGCCCTTTGAGTCCAATGGGTGTTGCACGCCTGCTTTCCACCGCACTTTAGCATTATCAAAAATTGTACTTCATTTGTGATGTCCTAATTCTGATATATTCTGAAATATGTGTACAGTTCCTTTACAGACATTTAAATGTTGTTTTGTGCTATAAAAAAAGACATCAGGCAGCCTTCTGATTATCACACCCTTGGTAGCCAGCATGATTGTCACATAAATCCTCTCACTTTGAAGTCAGAGAAAGGAAAGTAAACACCAAGCCCTCTGGAACACAAAGCTCACGTTTGACCTGTGTCTTTCACTGTGCAGCAAATTAGATAAGAACAAGATGTAAAGGCCTGCCTACAGAAATCCAGCACTGGTGGGAGAATACAGGGGCATATTATCAAGACAGGCGATAAAATTATCGCTGTTTTAGCGGCAGAAAAACTGCCGCTAAAACGGCGATAATGGGCTTGATAATATGCTCTATGGAATTCCAATTGAAGCCCATGTTAAATGTGAAGGACATCTAACATGGGCTTCAATTGGAATTCCATAGAGCATATTAAAAAGCCCATTATCCCAGTTTTAGCTGCAGTTTTCTGCCGCTAAAATGGCGATAATTTTATCGCCTGTCTTGATAATATGCCCCAAAGTCAATAAGGTTTGGGCAAAGGAAGGGACGAACTCAAGCTGGACAGCCTAAACACAAATAAAGCCAGCAAACAGAAAGCGAGAAAATTTAAGTTACAAACCACAAAGTCAATGGTAAGCAACAGGCGGAATACATTTCCAGGAAAGCTCTGCGAAAGTCCCCAAGATGCCCTTTAGCAAACCTGACATCTGCGCTGTGTGCTAGGCTTCGACCTAACAAATGTTGCACAGCCAAAGATGACATAGTGGTCAGCCAGCATTTTAGTTTTGACAAAAGTCACTGAGAACTCTGATGCCATGGTGGGACCCCTGATTATGGCAGGCAGGTCTCCACAGGGGTGGGAGGGTCATAGTGAGGGCTTCTGCCATGCTGACAGGTCACACCACCCCTCAATAAATCACCCACTTTTACTTGGAAGGAACCCACACTTCTGGGGGGCACCCAGCATATTTTAATAGGGACACTAAGAACGAGATTTAGGGCGTGCCCATCTCAAGAAGAAAACAATACTGTGCGAACCAGGGAGTGGTACATTGCTTCTCAGCTTCCGGCACCACTGGAACGCACAATGATGGCCTCGCGGGAGGAACTACCGAGGGACCAGGGACGGGGGCGCTGCTGCGAAGGGCACTGATCGCTGGGCAGCAATGCCAGACCTCTTAGCTCCGAGGGCGCATCAGTGCTGGCACTCGAGCGCGGCTCCCCCGTGTGCCGCGCTTACAGCTAAACCCACACTTTTCAATTAAGGCAGTGGCTCACGGTGGTTTTTCCCGCCGGGCAGGCGGCGCGCCGCCCTCGCTGGCAGCCCTGCCGCCTCTCCCGGGCCTCCGACTGTCAAGCGGCGCCTCAGCGCGAGGCTCTCTTTCACCAGACTTGTACTAATTAGGACTGCGCCACCAGCCAGAGGAGACCGAGGCGTGCTCGTCCCACTCGCTGCTCTTCATTAAAATAATTACGATAACGCCTTTCAAAGTCACCTGCGACGGCGAAAAAAACAAAAGGAAAATGGCGGCCTGACACCCGGGGTCAGCGGCTGACAACATGCAAATGAAATAGTTATCCGCGGGATTATTTTACCCCCCGCACCTTCCTTCCATCTCTCCCACACCTTCTGCTGAAAATGTCAAATATGCAATTAGGGCCAGGTTATTGGCGTAGTTTTAGTTTTCTCCCGCTCCCCTCGCTGCTGTGTACGGTAATGTGAGTAAACAGGCAATTACGGAGAGCTACCTGTCACTGGGCGGCTGGCACTAATTGTGTTACAGAGACCCCGCAACAACCTACATTCCCCAGGGAACATGGGCAATCTGAGAGGCCTAAGACTGAATGGGCATGCAGGCTCATTCGCTTTCCTGCACAAAGAGGAAACTTGCACTGATGTGGGATCGCGCTTGAGACCACTGGCACTCGCCACAGTGTATAAATAACAAGCCCCTGGGACGTGGGCTCTCTTTTGTTTCCAGCTCTCGAGCGCATGTAGCAGAAACTTTTTTAAGCTCAACTCTTAGGTCCTGGGTGGAACCACATTTGGAAACACATGGCTGCCAACCTAGTCCGTGCACATGCGTGACATTACAACTGTTCCCAATGAAAGAAAGTTAACATAAAAAACATATCCAAATCACATTAAGAAAGAGCCACCAGGGTTGTCCGCAGTCCACTTGAACCAAGCAGGGGCAGAGCGACTGGTGCGGCCGCACTGGGCGCTGACCTGTGGAGGGGGCGCCACCCTCAGGGGAGGGGGGGGGGGCTTGTTTAGCAATAACTTATTTTGGAGAGATGTGGCTCACTTATACCTGGTGGTAGTAAGCGAATCGTGGAGTTCGTCATTGTGTGTGGGGGTGCCGAAAATGATTCTTGCATCTGGCGCCACCAGTACTAAAGCCGGCCCTGGAACCAAGTCTCATCTATGGAGGCTCACCTTGTTTGCTTCCAGGCTGTATTACAAGTGAGCGATCATGAGTCACAGTCAAGGAAGGGCTTGGGTGACACAAACGCTTATCAAGTCCTCAGGTCAGGGGAATAAGGCCTCTCAACGGGGTCTCTGCAAGAAAGGAGCAAGGATTCCATGCTCTTTCTGTGGAATCCCCAGGAGAGGATGGTGCTACCACCAGATGTCCTCGACCATGAGAGTTGAGTCTTTCTTGATTACGTTCACCTTCATCTCATCTCATCTGAGACACTCCATTGGTCCACGGAATCACTTGTCACAGTCTCTTCATATCTTCTGGATGTGACCACGCAAACAGAATGACTCAACGACTAAAAGAAAACTAAAAGCCATAGGACACAGCACCAATACTACACCCAAGCAACCAATAAAACAGATCACACTAGAGAACAACTCGCCCTTGTTCTACCATCATCAAGTTAATTGTATTTATTGTTCTTGGGCAGGAATATCCTGAGATGTGGGACAGGATTCACCTAAACCTCTGCCTCGGCAGACAGACTTGAAGCCCAGGTACCTGAACCATCATAAGTAGAATGGTCCCTCTTCATTAACAAAACAAGCACTGGTAAAGGCAATAGGTCTTGCCTACGAGAAAGCTATTGACTTTGTACATTTCTTTTAGTCATTTTGTACAGCAGAGGAGTTGCTGTGAAGCAATTGCTGAAAGTTAAGAAAAAAAAGTTATATGAAGCGAACAGTGCTGACCGCGTGGAGCAGTGATCCATTTTCTTTTTTTTTATGTCTTTTTTATTAAAATTATACTCAGCAGCACAGAGATGATCATACATTAGAACTGAACAACACTGAGTACAGGAGATCCCACCTCAACATTTGCACCCAAGACTGTAAGCATGGTTATTGGATAACATCAGTATTTTCAACATCAATAACCCTGCCTAGTGTAGCAAATCCCTAGATCCCCAGCCCGCACTCATGATCCTTTCCAAAGGGCCCCTCAGTAACCCCTGTATGCCACCCACTGGCCCCATGCCTTTTCCCATTTCTGTGGGCAACCCTGGCTCTGGAATACTACTTTGTCAGCTGCACAGCACAGATCTGTCTTCCAATCCACCACCCACAGGGGATCGCTGTGACCCTCCAGGTCCAAGCTATATTCCTTTTCGCTACCATCAGCCATGTCTTAAGGTATTTCTGCCACGCTTCTTCCCCAGTCACACATAGTATATGCCATCTAGCCTCCAGTAGGACGGTCTGTCCTACTCCTTCAGACATAATTCATGCTATCTTTCCCCAGTATTGCCTTTTTTTGGACAGGCCCAGAGAATGTGGGAGAAAGAGCCCACCTCCTGACAACCCCTGGTGCATTGGTCAGTGCCACAGTGGCCCAGCCAGTGCACATGGGTCGCGGAGGAGTAGGATCTATGAAGAACACAGAGTTGTATTAGATAGAAACGTGCCCTTCTAGCAACCTCGCTGGGACTCTCTATTGCCTCCACCCAATCAGCGACCTCCAGCATTCCCACATCCGCCTCTCATGGCTCCGCAGGGTGCCCAGCGGGTCAGGAGTGTTATTTATATTCTTGCAGTATATCAAGGAGGTGGCTTTATCCTGCATTGGGTCTAGCAAAAGTCTGTCTTCTACAGGTGTGTATTCTGGCAGATGTTCGCCCTCAAGCACATGAGCCTGCAGCACATGTAAATAGTGGAACTTTTTTGACGCAGACATCTGGTATTCTGCTTGTAGGTCCTCAAAGGAAATAATGGCCTGGCCCCTCCACAAGTCCCCAAGGTGATCTATCCCAAGCAGGCTCCATTAACGGAATCCCTTTAGGGTCCCCACGTCCTTTATGAGATCACTATCCCATAGTGAAGTCCTCCCCGTCACTTTGTCTCCCCATGCAAGGAATTTGGTGGCCTCCCGCCAGGCCCAAACAACTGTTTATGAGTGCGGTGGCAACTGTTGTTCTAACTGTTTGCGGTATACCACCGCTGGGTATCCCCGCTGTCCGATCGAGTGATGATCCACTCTATGATGATCCACTCCTGTCCTGTAAACACCTAGTCATTAATTGTAACCAGATGGGCAACCCAGCAATATTTTCCAATATCCGGGATCGCCAGGTACCTGTTGGATACTCCTCTCTGTAACTTATGAAAGTCTGTCGTGGAACTACCTCCATTCCAACTTTCGTATTTCACTATTCACCTTATGAAAAATTCAACACAGTATTCTGTAGGGAGTATTTTGTAGGACATATAATATAGGGTATACAGTCAAATTATCGAGTAAAAAATATAGAATGGGCAAAATATTGAGTAAAAAATATAGAATGGGCAAAATATCGAATGGACAGAATATAGACCACAAAAATATCGAATTGAATAGCAGTAATATCGAATTCAAAATATAGAATGGACAAAATATCGAATGTACAGAATATAGACAACAAAAATATCGATGGACAGAATATAGACAACAAAAATATTGAATTTTAGGTAAGTTAATATTTAATTTTTAATAATATCCAAGTGTTTTTTATGTTAGTATATGTGTTAAAAGTGTATTTTTATTTTATAATTTATTATAAGTAATTAATTTTATGGTATTACATTTTTACATAATATAATTCTGTAGCGGGTTGTGGGTTTATAGGGGAATAGGGTGGGAAGTAATTTAATTATAATTATTTTAATTTATTTATTGGTATTTATTTTGAATGAATTGTTAATTAATTTTTAATTGGTAATTAATTAAAATATAATTAGTAAATCATTTTTATTAATTGATAATTATGTTAATTTTATACATTTGTTTTCTGTAGCGGGGTGTGGGTTTATAGGGGAATAGGGTGGGAAGTAATTTAATTATAATTAATTAAATTTTTAATTAATTTATTAGTATTTATTTTTAATTAATTGTTAATTAATTTGTAATTGGTAATTAATTAAAATATAATTGGTAATTCATTTTTATTAATTGATTAATTGATAATTATGTTCATTTTATTTATTTATTTTCTGTAACGGGTTGTGGGTTTATAGGGGAATAGGGTGGGAAGTAATTTAATTATGATTAATTAAATATTTTAATTTATTTATTGGTATTTATTTTATTTAGTTGTTAAATATTTTTTAATTGTTAATAAATTTAATTATAATTTGTAATACATTTTTTAAAATTGATTAATTGATAATGATGTTAATTTTATTAATTTATTTTCTGTAGCGGGTTGTGGGTTTATAGGGGAATTGGGTGGGAAGTAATTTAATTGTAATTAATTTAATTTTTTAATTTATTAATTGGTATTTATTTTGAATTGTTAATTATTTTCCAATTGTTAACTAATTAATTGTTAATTGGTAATTAATTTGTATTAGGTAATTATTTTTTAGTAGTTTTTTAAATTATTTGTAATTGATTAATTATTATAATATATTAAATTGGTAATTAATTTTAATTAATTTGTAATTGATATTAATATTTAATTTATTTTTAATCACATATGAAGTATTTACTTTCCCTACTGTTGCCCTCCTTGGAGTGGGAATAGTCATTTTTACCCTCCCGCTTTCCCTACTGTTGCCCTCCCTGGAGTGGGAATAGTAATTTTTACCCCTACACTATCCAACGCTTTCCCTACTGTTGCACTCACTGGAGTGGGAATAGTAATTTTTACCCCTACGCTATCCAACGCTTTTCCTACTGTTGCACTCTTTGGAGTGGGAATAGTAAGTTTTACCCTCCCACTATCCAAAGCTTTCCCTACTGTTGTCCTCCTTGGAGTGGGAATAGTAATTTTTACCCCTACGCTATCCAACGCTTTCCCTACTGTTGCACTCACTGGAGTGGGAATAGTAATTTTTACCCCTACGCTATCCAATGCTTACCCTACTGTTGCACTCCCTGGAGTGTTAATAGTAATTTTTACCCCTACGCTATCCAATGCTTTCTCTACTGTTGCACTCTCTGGAGTGGGAATAGTCATTTTTACCCCTACGCTATCCAACGCTTTCCATACTGTTGCACTCTCTGGAGTGGGAATAGTCATTTTTACCCTCCCGCTATCCAACGCTTTCCTTACTGTTGCACTCTCTGGAGTGGGAATAGTAATTTTTACCCCTACTCTATCCAATCCTTTCCCTACTGTTGCACTCACTGGAGTGGGAATAGTCATTTTTACCTTCCTGCTATCCAACGCTTTCCCTACTGTTGCACTCTCTGGAGTGGGAATAGTAATGTTTACCCCTACGCTATCCAACGCTTTCCCTACAGTTACACTCTCTGGAGTGGGAATAGTCATTTTTACCCTCCCGCTATCCAACGCTTTCCCTACTGTTGAACTCACTGGAGTGGGAATAGTAATTTTTATCCTACGCAATCCAACGCTTTCCCTACTATTTCACTCTTTGGAGTGGGAATAGTAATTTTTACCTTCCCGCTATCCAACGCTTTCCCTACTGTTGCCCTCCCTGGAGTGGGAATAGTAATTTTTTACCCCATCTCTATCCAACGTTTTCCCTACTGTTGAACTCTCTGGAGTGGGAATAGTAATTTTTACTGCTACGCTATCCAACGCTTTCTTTATAGTTGCACTCTCTGGAGTGGCATTAGTAATTTTTACCCCTATGCTATCCAACTCTTTCCTTACTGTTGCACTTTCTGGAGTGGGAATAGTAATTTTTACCCGCTCGCTATCCAACGCTTTCCCTACTGTTGCACTCACTGGAGTGGGAATAGTAATTTTTACCCCTACGCTATCCAACGCTTTCTCTACTGTTGCACTCAGTGGAATGGTAATAGTAAATTTTACTGTCCCGCTAACCTACGGTAAAAATATTGTATATTTTTTATTAATATTATGTTTATATATATGTATGTATTTAAAAATTAAATTGTATGTTTATTTTTTACTTAAATTAATTATTTATTAATTTTAGGGTTATTTAAGTATTTTAAGTATGTTTAAGTTAATTATATTTAATATTTTATTATTATTCAATTACTTTTAAGACATTAAAAAATTCGCTATTTTGACTATCTATATTTTTTACAACGATATTTTTGATTCGATATTTTTGTACTTACCTGTTTGGAGATAGGAGTTCGATATTTTTGTATTCTATATTTTTTACTCGATATTTTGCTACATCGATATTTATGTTATCGATATTATTTCAGTGATCCATAATAAACAGGACAATGTCATCGTTTTGAACAGGACAGCCCTTCCCATCAAGGACACCGGCAACCGCCTCCAGTGTGTTACATCCTTACGCAACCTGTCTAACTGCTGGAGTAGGTTATCCGCTAGGAACTTGTTACTGTTCCTGGATATTAGTATGCTAAGGTCTTTAAACTTATCCTTTACTAAAAGGGATCTTCCACTAGTGGTGAGGGATGGAACTTTATCCATCAGGAGGAACACAAGGGATTTATCCCAGTTGATTTGATACCCAGAGTAGCAGCTGAACAGTTGAAATATGTGGAACAACTTGCCAACAGTAAAACGGGGGGCACGTGGCACACAGAAATATATCATCGGCGTTTAATGAGATTTTCTCCTCCCATCCACCCTCTCCCATTATGCCTGCCACCACCGGGTCGTACTGGACACAGGTGGCTAGAGGCTTCAGTGCCCAAGCAAATGCATAGGGGATATTAGGCATCCCTGTCATGTGCCTTGTGTAGGGCAAAAGGGTGGGACCCCCTCCTGTTTACCCGTATCCGCGCCAGATTGTTCGTATAGAGAAGCCTTATCCAGGCACAGAACCGTGGGCCTAAGTGATCCATTTTTTAGTACAGGATTTTTCTCGATAAAAGTTTAATTATCTTACGTCTGAGCTGAAGTTTGCCATTTTGGCCCCATATGAAGACAGCAGCAAAAAGCCATGCAGAGCAGGGAGCGCAGACAATCTTGACACCTGTTGGTGTGCCTTTTGGGTGCTTTTTAGGTCTCGGCCTGCGTAGGCTGCGCTTGCGCAGTCTCGCCGGCGAGATCTTATGCTTCTCAGTATGGGGCTTGAACCCGCCCCTCTTCTCCATTGGCTGGCTTCCTAAACGGAGGCCAGCCATTGGAGGAGAGGGGCGTCTGTCCATTTAAGCCCTGTATTTTTGGGATTCAGGGGTGTGTATTTTAGTTTCTTTCTCTCCTCTTCCCATTGGCTGCAATTTTACATTCCAGCCAATGGGAAGAGGAGAGAAAGAAAAACACTCCCCCAAGTCGGAAAATGACGGCACCTTTTTCCGAGGCATTTCTGCTTGACCTCGGAGAAAGATGGTGTTCACAGCAACAGGCTTTTTTTTTTATGTATTCTTGCGGTAGTCGCTTCTATACAATGTCTCTTACCCCATGGAGGGTTTCTGAAGCCCTTGTACTCGCAATCCTGAATGATCCTACAATGAATGCAGGGCTGGAAGTCCCAGAAAGGAAAGGGCAGACTGTAGGATGCGTTCGCTAGGTTTGGGATCAGGGTTTCAGAGGCCTGTGTAGATATTATTTCACATCCCCCAAAAAGCACTGCGCCAAACGGTGGCATGTCATATGAGCTGCAATCAGTCATTCATGGGTTTTAGGTAACAGAATGTTGCATTCTGGGACTTGTCTTTTGTTTTCAACATAATTGAGGGCTCAAATCTCAGAAATCAGGGCAGTCCTCTGAAAATGAAGTTACAGCAGTGTGTGTCAAGCATGACATACGGGTCACTCAGCAGCCACTGCAAAGGGTCTAGTTTAAAATGTCATGGTGCCTCGAGAGTAAGTCAACACCTCCAGTGATCAGATTACCGCACCCTTCCAGGCTCTCTAAGGATAGTCGTATCGGGCGCCGTCCCAGGGGCGGGAAAGCAGAAAGGTGAGCCGGCCCCCCACACATCCCTCTTGAGGCTTCAAAGGAGCGCAGGGTGTGGCGGAAAGGATTGCGTTCCTAAAGCTGGCAGCGGATCAATTACTCGCGCGCAGGACGTCGAAAGAGGCGCTTTATCAACGTGCGCGAGGCCACGTCAGATGTCATTAAAGAGCATTGCCGGAGAAGGTGCTCAGCCGGTTGGAGCACCTGTGCTCAGCCCGCCGCGTTCCTGACATGTCACTAGTTACAGTCCTGACGAGGTGACCCGGGTGTGACGAGTCGCCACGAATCACGTGGGATACGATCACTAAATCCTGGCACGTGCACTCTGGGACAAGTAGTTTCATTTGCATTCTCCAGGATTACAAATAATGTGTGCTCAGAAACCACACAACAGGCCTACTGCTAGGTCAAGAGTCAGCGCGTTGCACGTGACGTGGTGTCACGTGGAGGCTTCCCTTTCATCCTTTAAGGGTCGACTCAATAACCACCAGTGAGCAGAGCAGCTGCCTGGGCTTATGTGACGTCACCTTGCAACCCCTTCTACCAGCCCTGAATTTATCTGGAACAGAACTGCATTCTGTGACTTGTAGGTTTATTTTTAAATGTGTACGAATTCACTCAAACATGCCAGTATATAAAAGGCTGTTGACTAAAACAACAGGACTAGCTGAAGGTGCCGACTAGACACCTACAAGTGAGGTTGGCATCGGAGGCACCTTTTCAACACAGTAATACACGCTTATTCCTCATTGTCACTATTGTGAGGCCTTTTCACAGCTGCCAAGTTTCCCAAATCCATGTGTGACTAGATGGGTTGGTCCTGTGCTATTTCTTGGAATTGTGGGACTTGCCGTCATCTTAAATGCAGCGTCAAACCAGGAATACAAGTCACAGAATTCTAAGAAAAAAGTGGGACTGGACTAACTGCTAACTCATGGGACCTAAGAAGCTCGGCTGCTATGCCAGGGTCATAACATGACTTGCATCAAATCTTGGCTTTCAATTTACAGCATTTGCAGGCTGAGATATGCAGTGTCACGATTTTCATAGTAAATACAGGCCCACGGGTTCCAGCACACTCATTGCTAGTTGGCTACAAAGTATGGACTGCCAAAAGCCACTTTCCTGAGGGGGCACCTTTCAGCTATACCTTCAGACCAGCAGCAACCAGTCCTTATTTAACCAAGAGTTCTCAGCACAATGGATTTATGAGACCATATTGCTAAACTTGAAACTACGAGTCCCAAAACACAATGTGTTGTCAGCATAAAAAGCCAAGCCTGTTCGAAGGTATTACATGACGTGACGCCGCTTGGGAACTATGACGATGTCCCGGCCCAACCAATCACAAGAAGGTTTAGGATTCTTGCTGGGGCGGGCAGCACCTGCTCCCACTCCACACCTGATGTCTAGCACTACAGGGGATGAACACACTCTCCTGCAGCTGCTCGAGTTGGACATCCGTGGGGCCTTCTTCTGATACAAATGTCATGTTCCCCTC
Organism: Lissotriton helveticus; assembly: GCF_964261635.1. NCBI lineage: Eukaryota > Metazoa > Chordata > Amphibia > Caudata > Salamandridae > Lissotriton > Lissotriton helveticus. The sequence goes on along the minus strand of NC_136057.1, from coordinate 1,687,349,557 downwards.
CACGGATTTTTTCTCTTATTCTATCTCCAATTCTGTCCATCACTCAGACAACACTCGGCCATCTTTGACGAAAATGTGGCTCTTGAGAGGTTAGACTGAGCTTCTGTGAATTCTGAACCCTTGGGTTCCATTTTGTGCATGGTAGCCATTTTGTGGTTGCCCTCACATAGGCCTATGACTGTGGCTGAACAAGTCTTTCAAGGACATGTACACCTTAGCTCGAATTCGTGCTGACTCCTGTTTGACCTGAGTGAACTGACCCTGTTGCCTGAAGCTGACCTTGTTAAACCAGTTCCTGCCCTTTAGCTGATCAAGATTGAGGATCAAAGCACAGGACATTGTAGAGTTTGGTATGCACACACACACCCCTTAGCCTGCTTCTTATCTGTTTCTGTTCCTTCTTTTATGGTCTGTTTATGATATGGGTTGTGGTCCTTTTATTATGGGTTTGTCCGGCTTGTGTAAGAAGGAATGTTAGGTATTTTGCATGCTTGCAAAAGCTAGGACTGCCCCTTACTTGTATGCTGAAGTTTGTAACCCTGAGAGCATATAAAAGGCCTCTGTTCTCTGTACTCTTCAGACTGCCTCATTCAGTTGCTACGGCTTCTGTGTGACGTGGCCTCACTTATTAAATTTAATAAAGATGTCTTTTCATATTTTCAGCTTCTGTGCCAAGTTCTTTTTTATTAGTAAGTATTCCCTGAGAATGAAGATTCTCGGCCAACGTGGGCTTCATCAGAGAAGTGACTTTCTGTGGGAGTGATCTGGTCAGAGGACTGAAATCTACTGAGGAGGACAGAACAGGATTCTACTAAGGAGGTACTCTGAGCACAGGGATTCTGGAGATTCTTTGATTCTGCAGCCCAGTATATTTCTGATCTTCCTGATTTTGATCCTCCACATGATGTCACTCCTGACTGAGAACCTTTTTGGCGTGAGTATTCTAAAAAAGACCGTTAGGTCATGTAGAACTTGACAGTTAGAATTTGGATAACCTTTTGATTAGTAAGAATAAGAAGTACAAGTGGGTCGCTCCCACAACTTTGTTTGGTTTCTTGGTTTTGATTTGGTTGCTGCAATAACCAAAGCCGAGGGGCTCGTATATTTGCGAGTGTATTGGTAAAGATAACCCCTTGAAGTTTGAAGCTAGATTAGTGAGCTATAAGATGCCTAATTTTAGCAAATTTGGGACTGTAGCTTTGGAACTTTGGAATTTGTGTTGGCCAACTTTTGGATTTGTATAGGTTTGTATATGCGAATTGCAATTTGTGTAGGCAGGTAATATCGCGGGAAATATCTAAATAGGTTTAGATTTACAAACATATTTCTTCCTTGGTGATTTTGTATCCCCAGGGAATTAAAATATGACATAATACAAAACAAGGATCCTTTGTTCTGCGCAGTTTTATGAATGAAGATATTCAAAACGATTTTGTTTGGTGTTCTGCTAGCCAAAGCTAGTGAATTGAGTGTATTTTCGCTTCTTGGATGTACATCAGTCTGTTGGGCTGTTTTTGCAGTCTTTTGGAACACTATTGAGAAGCGCTTCTTGTAAATATGACTTACAACTAGTATTTGCAAATGGTTTGGTTTAAGTACAGTCTGTGGGCTGTCCTTGGTTTCTGTCCTGAGTATTGAGTTGTGCGTTAAATTTGTGTTTAAATGTCTATGTGGTTTTCCCATTAGTGCAATTTCTGTAAGTGAATAGCGTTGGCGCTATTCACGAGATGCATGGCTAAAGCGCGCTGTATTGTGTGTCCTGAGTGTTTTGACCCCTTTCTGTTTATGTCTGAAATGAGCTCAATGTCAGTTCGTGGTTTTTCTTGATGTTTTCAGTTTATTAAGCAACATTTTGTAAGCATATTCTTGGGTCTGTTGCTAAATAAAATTGTCCTTTTTAGAAAGAAAAAAATAGCGCAAACATTTTGTCATGTTTCAAGTTAGGCGTCTGTGCTTGGGCTTATAAATGAATGCGTCTAAAAATGATAGGCAAGGGATGCAGCTTGCTCTTATATGTGGAATTATGTGGAGAAGTGTGGCTCAGGGGTTAGAGGCGGTAGACCCGGAAGCTGAGATCGGTCCTGGACCAGGGTTCAATTCCCCGCCTCGGCGGGTCCTGGGCTAAAAATTCCACGGACTCGATAATTCTCGCCCCGGTGCCTCCTCGACTCACGGGTTCACACTCTGCGACTCTGGGCAATAGCTTGCTTAATCTCCACAACGGCCCCTCGCGGCGGGATGCCTGACTTTCACCTTGTGGACACCCTGCCAGGGTTTCTCACAGGGGAATACCAGGACGGGTTCCCTAAGCAAGCGCCAGGATGCCCTTTGGGTGACAGGTTTGCGCTATATAAGTACACCTACAATTATCAAAAATAATTGTGTTTATTAATTTTTTTTATTAATTATGAAAACTAATTATTAAAAATAAGTGCTACAAAATTCGTTTTTTACTATTCATGAAGCTTAATGCTCATACTGTGACCTCCTAGCATTATAATTTAATTTGAGTTGTGTTGCACTGCATAATGAGGACATTAGCATATGACATCTTACCTAGCGCAGGCGTAAAAAACTCATTTTTCTAAGGATTTACATGGGATATGTCTAATGTCCAATCTCTGTAATTTGTAAAGGACATTCTGAGGATGATTAATATGTATCACAAGTATAGGATATTTATTTTTAAGTGCCCCAAATATCAAAGTCGAATTTGGGTATTTTTGCCATTTAAAATAGCTTTAAAGTGCCTTAGGCTTCAGTAAATGCATACATTTAGGTATAAAACACAAATTTACAGGTTGTTCTCATTTGGGGATGCTTTTAATGGCTCAGTCAGCCAATGTGCCTGGTGCAGAGGTTTGAGTTTAATATCAGGGTTGAAGGTTTTAATGTAAATGTGGGATACTTGTAAAGCGCACTGTTACTCTACCCGAGTGTCCTGGCGCTGTAGACCGCTGGGGAACCCGTCCTGGTTTTCCCTGTGAGATGGTCCCTTTCTGGGTATCTCCAGGGTGAAACCAGGCATCCCCAGCGTCTGTGGGGGGCCGTTGTAGAGATGAGGCAAGCTTAATGCCCAGAGTTACCGAGTGTGTTCCCTGGTTAGAGTAGGCACTGAGGCAAGAATAATCGACTCCGTTGACCCTGGTCCAAGACCCTGCCGCGTCGGGAATTGAACCCTGGTCCCGGGCCGTTCTCTGCTTACAGGTCTGCCACCACTAACCAGTGAGCCACACCTCTCCACTTAAGCTGGACTTACTGAAATGTTTATCTATTTAAGGTTGCTGAAATGAGTACCATTGCATAGGGTAATAGCAAACATCTGTTCTAAAGATGGTATGTTATGTTATTATGTTGTGCGAATTATTCACAGTAAATGTTGTTTAATAATCTGGAAACAGAGATCATTTTTAACGCATAAAAAGGAGACATTATTTTTCAAAATAGAGTGAATTATTGCAGGTTAGGAGGAATTAGGAAGGCCTTTCCTCTTTGTCAGCCTCAGAATGAGCAGAGGGTGGGGGCTGGAAGAAGCTGCAGCTGGCTCAAGACACACTGAGATGCTATCTTTGGTTTCCCTGTAAACAATGGAAGGAGGCTGTCATGTTGACATTTGTAACCTTTTAAAATAGGGACTTGTCTCTGTGAAATGCAGGAAGGGTTTCTGGTTTCTCCACAAAATTAAAGAACTTAATTCCAAAGGGAAAATATGAAACAGGTTTCTTTGAAAGTCCCAACACATGCTAAATGCTCTGCAGAAATGATATATTTGTATCTCTGCCTCTAAAAAAATAATGTCTGCTAGTTGCTTTTATTTGACCGAAAATGAAGCATTGTATTAAGTCTTAGACAGAAAATAAGACGAAGCTTTTTATTGAAATTTTGAAGGCTACATGCCTAAGAGAGAACGATTTGCCAATTAAGAATTATTTTTTACAGTGGAAATTGTGGCCCAAAGATAACATGGAGTGTCAGTGAAAGAATTTTACTTTTGGAAAGTTAAACTGGCTTAATGTTGCAAGCTGACTGACAAGATGGTAACAGTTAAGTAATGGAAAATTATTTTGTGTCTGTTCATGTGTATTATGTTTTGTCTTCTGATTAAAAGTTATAATTGATGTCTGTTTGTCATGAGAAATGTCTCTGTTTTGTGTGTTGTGTATTTTTTCTTTTTGCTTCTGCTCACAGATCATTCATGGATTGTTCTGGGTGATTTTAAGGCTGACAAGACACGTGAGTTTGGTTGGTTGAAAAGAGATGTGTTTTTGCGTAATTTCTTTGAAAAGAAAAGTTTGTGCATTTTACATATTCTTGCATTTTATCCTTTTATGAATTGTTCCTGCTGGTCCTGTGTGTCAGAAGTGACACACAGTAAGTTGCATTTGACAGCCAAATCTCCACTACCTGGTGATTTGCTGTCAAAAGGAGGGTGAGGATTTTAAACCTCACAAATTAAGCAGGCCCGAATATTGCTAGTACATGACCTGCTGTTGTGCGTCACCGCTCATTTATATATGCTATTGTTTTGTCTATGCTTTTTGTGCTTGATATACAGCGAGTATATCTGATGGCTTGACATGTCCGTTTTGTGCGTTTTTTTTTGCATGTTTTTGTTTTATGTTGCTGCTTATGATACTATTACAAGTTTACCTGTGTTGTGAAGGGATATACATGACGATGTGTATCCTGTACAACAGTTGGGTAGATTTGTTTTGACACTACATTTCACAGATAGACAGACAACACTTCATCAGTGTATGTCAAATTTGGCCATAATGGTATTTGAAGAAAAGTAAAATAAAAGAAATATACAGGACCAAAGTATGTCACATGCTGTTAGTCATGTACTGCCCCTCCCCTTAAGGAACAGGCAGCCCTAAAATTATGTATCCTGAATTGGACGTAAGGATAAATTATAGATCTGTGACTTTTGTGCATGGTGACCTAATTTTTCAGTTTTGTTCTGCTTCCTAAATAGTGTATGGCCTTGTACCATAAAGGAAACAAGGTTTCATTTTTTTTCCCTGAAAAAGGAACTGGAACATTAGCGGAGATTACCGTATATGGTGTAGCGGCCAGCGGTAGAGTTAAATTTGAAAACTATTTTGACTTTTTGTGTATCACCCATTCTCTTGGTATTGTGTCACAAACCTGACTATCACCTGAGTAATTTCTTGTTCTTCCTATAGATTTTTCTTTTGACATTTCTCCCCTGATTGATGTCACATTGTGCCTAGTAATTGGGGATTTTAGCTGTGTCCTAGTCCCATTTTCCCTTTTCCATATTCCTTTCACCAGTCAGCCTTTTTATTATTGTAGGTGTGTTGTTTAGGTTCACACTTCCAGATTGCAGTAATGTACTAGGAACCCCTATATTATGTATAATTCCCTTTTGTATGACTAGACTGTTTTTAAAAAAAAAAAAAATTCTTTAGGCCTAACTCGATGTTTTTCGGTCTAACTGTCATGGTAGTGATGGACTGGTTAACTGACTCAATGCTATTATAAGACAAGTTTCCACATTTTGATTATTAGCCTGTGTATTGCGTAATGCACTTGGTGCACAGTTATTCAAAGTGAGGTATCTACATGTCCCTGATAATCTATATTATGCACATTTTCTTTTGAGATGTTCTAGATAAGAAATTTAGGAATACCTAGACTTAATCATGTCGCTATCTACCCTTAGATGGTGGAGGATATGCTCTCACACGGAAACCCAATTGAAGAGCCTAGAGGCACTGTTTTGCCTACTGCCTTTGTCTTTGTATTGCCTTTGAGAAATGACAGTGTATTCTAGACCAGAATTGTCCCATGGCATATGGCCACTCCTTTGAAGATTGCAGGCCACCTGCTTGCAGTCCCCTTGTTATACAATGAACTGTTTAAAGCATCGCACTTGCTCCATCAGACGGCATTGGACATCACAGAACAATAATTTCAGTGCAAAGAGCGAAAGAGAAGGATTCTTGTTGTTTAAGGCTTCAGTTTTCCACCCACCTGTCATGTTCTGGCAACCTCTGACAGTGTGCAGTCCCTTGAGCCCCTTGGCCTCAGTTTTGGCCACACAACCCCTTTTTCCTTTGCTCCAACGGAAGTGCAGTGCACCGCAGGATCCAAGATTGGAAAAAGGCACTACATTCTGGTGCCCATGAAAGAGCAGCCTGAGCGTTCTCTGACACTGAGTAATGAGTGTTGGAGCCTGAGAATGTAGACCCGGATCTGCATAAGATGATCTGTGCCCTTGATCAATGAAGAGCACACTATCTGTAGTACCTGCCGCAGAGGAGAGATATTGGTGCACTGCCTTGAGACATTGAGACTTTCAAATGAGCTGTGAGTGTTTGCCAGGAGGGCACTCCAACGGATACTGAAAAACACTATTTTTCATCGGAGGCCTGAATCAAGAGGCCCATGCAACAACTGGAGCAGATATGATGGACAATAGAAGCCTGCCAGAGAGGCTTTTAAACGGACTCTGAGCATAGTTGGTTTCACAAGTGGTTTCCGTGTGATTGCATAAAATGGGTTTTTGCGGAGACTGATCATTATTGTTTTACTGGCATTGTTTTAAAGTACTATTCTGTTTAGTAAAAGCAGAATAAAGTCCATTCTCTGTGGAAGAGTATCCCTTTTCATCTGAGAGCATTAATAAGGATTGCCACTGTTTCACCTGAATATATAATAAGTTACTGAAGTGCAAAAGAGCCATAAAAATGTTACTAGATAATTTTAGGATTTGCTTTCTGCTTAGAGTTGTGAAAAATTATAATTCTGTTTGTAATAGTGGTCATTACTTTCTCCTGTTGTCCATATGTTCTTAATAACATGTTTTCTAGTATTTTTAGGCATGACGTTGTCTTTTGTGGGTTGGATCATTTTCACTACCCAATTGACTTCTGAACCCACCTCCCAACCTATGTCTTTTCCTACTACTACTTCTTTGCATTCTTTTCATATCTTACCTGACCACGAGCAGACTAGAAGATCGGAATTTGTGAATAATTCCTTTGTACAGTTTCAGCATCAATACCAGTTAGTAATGAACACTACTTATTGTTGGGTGTGTGGTCTTATGCCACATACTACAGATAGAGGTATTCCCTATTTGGTTCTGCCATTTAGTTACAACGGGTCTGTATGGGCATATCAGACGATGTTTATTTATGCCAAGAAGTCTATCCCTTGTGTTCCATGAAAATAACTCGAGTAATAGTGCCTTAGTGAAGGGAATAACGGATAATATTGATATCGATTCAGACACAGATTGAGTGATTGCCTATGTAAGGGCAAAAGGAGGGTCTGAGGTTCTGTGAATTCTGAACCCTTGGGTTCCATTTTGTGCATGGTAGCCATTTTGTGGTTGCCCTCACATAGGCCTATGACTGTGGCTGAACAAGTCTTTCAAGGACATGTACACCTTAGCTCGAATTCGTGCTGACTCCTGTTTGACCTGAGTGAACTGACCCTGTTGCCTGAAGCTGACCTTGTTAAACCAGTTCCTGCCCTTTAGCTGATCAAGATTGAGGATCAAAGCACAGGACATTGTAGAGTTTGGTATGCACACACACACCCCTTAGCCTGCTTCTTATCTGTTTCTGTTTCTTCTTTTATGGTCTGTTTATGATATGGGTTGTGGTCCTTTTATTATGGGTTTGTCCGGCTTGTGTAAGAAGGAATGTTAGGTATTTTGCATGCTTGCAAAAGCTAGGACTGCCCCTTACTTGTATGCTGAAGTTTGTAACCCTGAGAGCATATAAAAGGCCTCTGTTCTCTGTACTCTTCAGACTGCCTCATTCAGTTGCTACGGCTTCTGTGTGACGTGGCCTCACTTATTACATTTAATAAAGATGTCTTTTCATATTTTCAGCTTCTGTGCCAAGTTCTTTTTTATTAGTAAGTATTCCCTGAGAATGAAGATTTCAGTTCTTCAAGACTTAGAGGTCAGTAGCTTTATGGCTACAACAGTCTAGGCGATTAGAAACATTACACGTTTATGAGAGGCATCTGTGTGTGTGGCTCTGTGTGTGTGTGTGTGTGTGTCTGTGTGTGTGTGGCTCTGTGTGTGTGTGTGTGTGTGTGGCTCTCTGTGTGTGTGTGTGTGTCTCTGTGTGTGTGTGTGGGGCTCTGTGTGTGTGTGTGTGTGTTGGGCTCTGTGTGGGGGGGCTCTGTGTGTGTGTGTGTGGGGCTCTGTGTAAGTGTGTTGGGCTCTGTGTGTGTGTTGGGCTCTGTGTGTGTGTGGGGCTTTGTGTGTGTGTGTTGGGCTCTGTGTGTGTGTGTTGGGCTCTCTGTGTGTGTGTGTGGGGCTCTGTGTCTGCTAATACTCTCTACTACTCTCTAATGCTCACCTATTGCCATTATAAATGACAAAACCATTTATTTATGTTTTTAAAAAAAGAAAAAAAGAAAAAAATGCCTTTTGCAATGCCAATAGCTCTAACTTTTACAAAGACGAGACCATTGCATTGTAAATGCTTGTTTTTTGTGGTGGGACAGGAGGGGCCAAGCAGCAGAGAAGGTAGGGTGGACAGGGTAAACAACAATAGGGGAGGGGAAGACAGGACATGCAACAATGCAAGAGGAGGGCGGGGGTAGGGCAAGCAAGGATGCGGGAGGGAGAAGGAGAGGAAGGGAGTGCAGGTATAAGGAAAACAAAGTACCTTTGAAAGCGCCGAGCAGTGTAAAGACACTGTATGGTATGGTGTGGTATGTCATGGTCTCTTATTGTATAGTATACTATGGTATGAGTAAAGTATGGCATGTGATGTAGATGTACAACCTATGAACTGCTAACGGTACTTATACACAGGCTTTAAGAAAAGCATTGATTTCACCAGTTGGGGCAATTTAAAAACATGCAACCTTTGGGATGTAAGGAGACATTATGCCGAATGTGCCGGGACGAGTCATAAACAAATGCACCTTTAGTGAATGCTGCAACAATTAACCTGCTTAAAATGTAATAAATTGTGTTGGTATGCACCTGGGCAAGACTGGCAGGACAAAAGCGGCTTATTGGAAAGTGAACAGGGCCGGCTCCTCGGCTGTGGCAGAAAAGCAACGCCCAACTGATTTTTAAGCAGTGAGAAACATAAAATGAGAATAACTGAGAGTTATTGTCATTTTATGTTTTGTGTCCCGCTGCTTTGCGGCAGGCGGGTGGAGCTGCTCTGCTCTCCGAGCAGAGCCGGAGTGGTTTGTCCACTCCTGACTGCGCCATGACTGGTTTGTTGGCCCTCTCGGGCTGCCCAAACCAGTCATGTGCACTTTCACCTTATCCGTGCAGGCTGCATTGCAGCCTGCTTGGAGAACATGTTCACACCTCCAGCCCGTGGCTGAGCGCTGTGTCACGGTGCTCTGACCAATCACAACGCTGCATTGCAGCATTGTGATTGGTATGCGGGGGAGCCTGGCTGCCTGCTTCCTGTCCGGGGCAGGAGAGCAGGATCAGAGAAGACGCAGGACCTGGCTCGAGGTAAGAAGTTTTTTTAAAAGTGTAATTCCGAACTCCCTGCGTAACTTTCCCGCCACCCATCCCCCTACCCTGCGACTCCTCCTGCGACCGCTCCCTCGAGCCATGCTGTCCGCGACGTTTTGAAAAATCTGGAAAGCAAGCAAGGAGACTGGCAGGCCCAAGAAAAAAAATCAAAAACAAACGGGCATAAAAGCAGCAAAAATTGAAACAGAATGCCATAGGAGCATGAAAAAAGAACAAACTATACACACTCACAAAAAAAGTACCACAGTCTGAGCACAAGCAGTGTAGAAGAACTCTAATCAAGAAATCAATCAGTACTTGATCCATGTTCAAGAGAAGAAAACAAAAATACGAAGATGATGTGAAGCCAACATGCACAGTCACGTGCTTACCAAAGAAAAAGAACAAACTAAGAGTGACAATGCAGCCAATCCGTGATAACCAGTGCAGCTACCCAACCCCCACCACGGGGGCCCCCAACGGGCCCCCAAAGTCATTCTCTGCATCCATTTCCATGGCGGTGTCTCCGCCTTGGAAAGGTATGCCCACAGCATAAAGCATAATATGGATGGTGGTGCCACCATATTGTGGGACTTTTTCGCCATGGTAATATGGCAGGGGTAATTTGCGGTTGGGCAGTGGAGTTATGGCGTGTGGAATGCCACGGCCAGTGGGGCGGTGGTGATCCGCACGCCACTATAATGATCCCCTATGTTGGAAGCATTGAGATAAGATAGCAAAAATGATGGACTACCTCCACGAACTCCCTGACTATCATTTGTCCTTCCCTAACTATGTCAAAAAACATATGCACAAACAGTGATGCCTTTCCTATCTAGGGACTTAATCATCATAGCTAGGGGAAACCCTAAATATATAAATAGAATACCTGTACACACAAAGAAACGAAGGGCAATAGTGTCACTATTGACAGTGAAGAAACTGTAGTCTTCAATCTCAGGGAATACTTACTAATAGAAAAAAGAACTTGGCACAGAAGCTGAAAATATGAAAAGACATCTTTATTAAATTTAATAAGTGAGGTCACGTCACACAGAAGCCGTAGCAACTGAATGAGGTAGTCTGAGGAGTACAGAGGACAGAGGCCTTATATATGCTCAGGGTTACAAAACTCAGCATAAAAGTAAGGGGCAGTCCTTGCTTTTGCAAGCATGCAAAAATGCCTAACATGGACATGCAAGTTGAACAAACCCAACATTCTTCTTTAGACAAGCCGGACAAACCCATAATAGAAAGGATCACAACCCATATCGTAAATAGACCATAAAAGAAGAAACAGAAACAGATAGAAGTAGGATAAGGCATGTTTGTGTGCAGGTAAACTTTATGATGTCCTGTGCTCTGATCCTTAATCTTGATCAGCTAAAGGGCAGGAACTGGTTTAACAAGGTCAGCTTCAGGCAACAGGGTCAGTTCACTCAGGTCAAACAGGAGTCAGTATGAACTCGAGCTAAGGTGTACATGTCCTTAAAAGACTAGTTCAGCCACAATCATGGCCTATGTGAGGGCAACCACAAAATGGCTGCCATACACAAAATGGAACCCACGGATTCAGAATTCACAGAACCTCAAACCTTCCTTTTGCCCGTACATAGGCAATCACTCAGTCTGTATCTGAATCGATGTCAATGTTATCCGTTATTCCCTTCACTAAATCATTATTACTCGAGTTATCTTTCATGGAACGCAAGGGATAGACTTCGTTGGCATAAATAAACATCGTATGATATGCCCATACAGACCCATTGTAACTAAATGACAGAACCAAATAGGGAATACCTCTATCTGTAGTATGTGGCATTAGACCACACACCCAACAATTAGTGGTGTTCATTACTAACTGGTGTTGATGCAGAAGCTGTAAAAAGGAATAATTAGTAAACTCTGACCTCCTAACCAGTTCATGTTCAGGTAAAGTATGGAAAGAATGCGAAGAAGTAGTAGTAGGAAGAGACACAGGTTGGGAGGTGGGTACAGATATCAATTGGGTAGCAAAAACAATCCAACCCACAAAAGACAACGTCATGCTTAAAAATACTAGAAAACATGTTATTAAGAACATATGGACAACAGGAGAAAGTAATGACCACTACTACAAACAAAATTACCATTTTTCACAACTCTAAGCAGAAAGCAAATCCTAAAGTTATCTAGTAACATTTTTATGGCTCCTATGCATTTCAGTAACTTATTATATGTTTAGGTGAAACAGTGGTGATCCTCATCAATGTTAATTAATGATCAACCGGTAGGGAGGAGGAAGGAAGTGTCCACTTATTTCCCCATGGCAAGTAATTGGTTATCAAAGGAAGAAAAAGGACACTTGTAACAGTTCTAAACCATTGGTTAAAAAACACCCTCAAAAACTCAATGTTATTTGGAAAAGCAGTATATATTCTTCATCCGCCCCACATTGATGTTATGGCATTTATCATTGGATGTTGCAATGCGTGCTCAATGCCAGCCTCATCCAGAGGCACCTCTGGTATAGAATGCAGTGTCCAGAGAATGAGGGATGCCCCCAAAAAAGGTTAAATAACAAAAATATTAGTGATGTTAAAAAATAGAACGTCACCAAGATACTTTAATGGAGAGTGAGATTCTATTCGAATAAAATGTTCGGGTACTTAAAAGGATCGAGTTACTAGATCCATTAGTATTCTCAGAAAAAGCTTGTCGACATGTTTCAGCTCCTTTTGGCCCAGCTGGGTTTGTGGAGCTTTCGTCAGGACTACCATACAGACAAATATACTCACACGACTTGTGCAGTACGTTTTTAAGTATCCACTTTTTGGCACTTATTTTACAAAATGTGCTCTCCGTGATCTGTAATACAAAGGAGAGACATGCAGCAATACATACATTTTTGGTATCATGCTCAATTCTTTGGGGGGGGGGATTTGTTCGGCATCTAAATTAGATGTTAGCGTTTATTATCGCTAAAATTCAGGTGAGAAAAGAACTATTTTTGGTAGTGGACCAAGATATCTTTCAGAGCTGTATATGATAGGTCAAATTAAATCATTCTTCTACGTTTCATATTTACAGAGTCATGTTTACACAAGCATCATCATATGATTAATCAAATTACACAGAAGCAGAAAATGTCATCGTTATGCCACCGTGGTATGATATACAATCCCTACGGTTGGAGGGAACTTAGGTCGCCTGGAGGAATAATACTCCCAGCTAAAAAGATTCAAATTACCGTACGATTAATGTGAGCTGAAAGTATGTGTTGTGCGATTGAAGGTTTGTTTTGCGCGAGGTTGCAAATTATTTACCTCGGTGAACCTTACCTTTACACGAAGAACGTATTACTTCGCCAGGGGATATCGCTCATATAGCACAAAGCTAGAGAAAAGGAAGGCATGTTGTTAAAATCGCCCCTCTTGCATCTTACCGGTAAAGGGAGATAGATGTTGAGCCGCCATTACCCACGTGGTTTGGAGTGCTGTAACTTGTGCTGACTCTGCCCCTGGACATCAGGTAGGCGGGTTCAGCACGTTTTTAAAGGTCATGAGCGGTAAATGACGGCAGTGGTTTTTTCTTCAACAACAACTTTATGCTCAACCAGCTAAGATATTGCAGGCAATGCGAATTATTGACAAATAGGTAAAACGTGTTGGATTGGCATATCGCTTTTTAGTTATTCGAGTGAGAAAGGCATTTTCCTAGATGGTCAAGTAAAATACATTTTTACGAACTCGAGACTACTTATTGATATCACAATCGTGTGGTGATGTCCATATTATTACACGTAAGTTTTTGGTCTCAAAAAATCTTTTCAGTCATATACAGATGTATGGAATAGTGTTTTTCATGTGTTTATCATATGGAACGCCTAGATTTCTTCTCGCATGCAGCTATTTTGCAAATTGATGCCATGGAATATTATCGTTAAGGCCCAGTATGTGAGTTTGAAGGCGATTTACCCATCTCTGTTCCTTTTCATAGAGTTTATTTTCTGCATTCTGTGACTTATCTGTTAACATTTCTAGCACAGTCCAGTGTAGATCCTCACAAGAATGTTTCATTTCTACAAAGTGCGAGCATAGTTTCGTAGTGTTCTTTTTTAATCTAAAGTTGCTTTTGTGTTCCCCTATTCTTGTTTTGACTTTTCTACAAGTCATCCCAATGTATTTCTTCTGACATGGACAGCTAACCATGTAGACGACGTGGGTGGAATTACAGTTTGTATGCTGTCTTTGGGTCCACAGTAGGGTCTCTGTTAGCTGTAGTGATTTCGATGTTGTAGTTGATTTACATGCTACACATGTCCCACAAGGAAAATGTCCTGTGATTGGTGTCATGGAAGTATCTCTTATTTGGTCAGGTTGTTTCTTTTTTGTGGGTCGAGTATGTACCAGTGTGTCTTTTAGATTCTTAGTTCGTCTATTGGCAAATCTAGGTTTTGGCCAATGAAATCTTCCTGTGTTCAGTATGTGCCAATTTTTCTTGACCAGTTTTTGAACTTCATAGGTGGATGGACAGAATGTCGTAACGCAGGTGGTTAAATCTGGCACTTGTTCTTTTGGATGGATCTGTAAGAGGCATTCTCTTGGTTGATTATTCGCTCTCTTTCTGCATTTCGATATAGTTCTGGGAGTGTAGTCTCTCGCCTTTAATTTTTCACTAAGTTCTTGAGCTTGGTGTTTATAATCACTGTCCTTGCTGCAATTCCTTTTAAGTCGTAGAAATTGACTGTATGGGAGGTTGTCCCTCAGTGGCTTTGGGTGGTAACTTTTGTACGATAAAAGGCTGTTTTTAGCCGTTGGCTTTGTGTAAGTTTATGTTTGCAAAGTGTTATTTTCAGTGAAGATCGTTAGATCCAGGAATTCAAATTGTGAGTTGTTGGCCATGTAGGTGAATTTTAGCCAAGGATCCCGTCCATTCAGCCAGTCAATAAATGATCTTAGGTCCTGTTTTATATCCCAAATTAGAAGGATATCATCAATGTATCTCTTCCAGTATAAAATACTGGAAGAGAAGGGATTGGACTCATTTAAGACATGTTGGTTTTCAAAATGGCTGACATACAGGCCTGCTACTGAAGGGGCAAAGGCGCTGCCCATGGATGTGCCATGATTTTGTAGGTACAGGTCTCCATTATATTCAAAAAAGTTTTCTTTTAGTGCTAATTTACAGCACTCCAGAACGAAGTGTCTTGGGGTGTTGTGTTGCCAATCCTCCATAAAAAGTACATCCTCCAACATCTGAAGGGTTTCATCTTGGGGTAAGCTGGTATACAATGACTCCACGTCAAGTCCCACTAGGAGCATAGTGTCAGGATCAAAGACTTTGTCAGAGATCTATATCAACAGGTCTCGAGTATCCTTCAGGTAGGTTGGTGTTTTTTGAACCAGGGGCTTGAGGTATTCGTCTGCGAATTTAGAAAGGGGCTCCAAAATTGATCCGATGCCAGAATATTGGTCGTCTTGGCGGTGGGGACTTATTTTTGTGGATTTTTGGGAGCGAATAGAAATAAGGGATCTTAGGTTCCTTTGTTAATAGATAATCAGCTTCTTTTTTTGAAATCCACATATTTGTCTCGGCTTCATAGATCATCATTGCTATGGTGTTTAGGAGTCTCTCTGTCGGATCCACAGTGATCTTTTCATAGAATTTTGTATCTGACAAGAGGGCGAGGCATTGTTGGTTGTAACTATCCTTACCGAGTATTACAATGCCTCCCCCCTTGTCAGCTGGCTTGATTACTATGTCCTCATTCATTTGTAAAGCTTCTAGTGCCAGGCGGTCTCTCTTACTCAGATTTTGAAAGGTTTTTTTCTTATTTCTTTCCATGTGGTCCACACCTTTCAATAATGCTTGTTCAAACGTCTGAAGTTCTGGAGGAACAGTACCTGGTGGAGGATTGAACGTAGATTTTCTTCTTAGAGAGGTATCTCCTTCCGTTCGGGCAGGAGTACCTGAAAAGAAGGCTTTCAGTTTAAGCACTCTACAGAATTCTGCTAATTCGCACTTTAACTTGAAGGTGTCAAGTGGTGGAGTTGGTACGAAACCTAAACCTCTGTTGAGGACACTCAATTGGTCTCGGGAAAGTTCTATTTCTGATAGGTTAATTATCAGTGATTGCTCTTGCTGGTGGTTGGCTGGGCTGATGACATGCTCCTTGTCAGTATGTTTCTCTGTTGATCTTGCCAGGTTAGGGACTTTTTTCTGCCTCGGGGTTGATTTTGGCCCCTGGATAAAAAAGACTGCTCTTGTTGTTGTAAGTTTTGTTGACCTGTCATCTGTTGGTTTCCCATTTGAGGCATCTGTTGTATCTGTTGCATACCTTGATTGTAAGGGTCCATCCACCCTCCATATGGCGGTATAAATGGTTGGAAATACGGTATATTCATACTTGGGTAGTACGGTCATTGCCATCTATTGCCTCTCCTGGGGTGTTGGTATCGATAGGTATTCCGGCCTCTTCTTGGGGTGTAATCTTCTGAGCTGCTGACAGAATTGTTCGAGGACTCTCTCCCTATAGATTCGTTATCAGTGCCTGGATCCGGGATAGTGTAGTCTTCTTTAGAATACGGGTGCATCTTTTCTTAGCTGAACTTCTTTAAGTCCTTTCCAAGTTTTTGTAATTTGCTCTGCATGATAAATTCTTGTGTCTCTTCCATCTCTTTTGTTATCTCTTCAAGCTTCTTTTTATACACAAGTGGATTAATACCTTTCTTCAATTCATTCTCGCATGCTTGAATCTCTACTAACAATGCTTCGGACAGTCTTCTTGCTGTCTTAATGATTAGTATAAGATAATCTAAAGTATATTTCCAAGAGATGGAGGACCAGTCTTTGCGAAACGCGAGGTCTTGTAGGAAAATTCTTGGTGCATTGTTTACCCACAAGCCTCTAGGAGCTGTCTTTGATCTCAGATATTCCGTCATGATAATACCATGAATAGCGGTACGTATCTGGTCTCTTTTCTTCTCTGTTAGTATGTCCCAGTCATCCGTCTGGGCAAGTGCTTGTGTCAAATCTGTATTGTGTAGAAGTGGCTGGGCTGCCAGGATTTCATCAATATCGCTCTCCTCAAAACTCAGTCCAACTTTACCTTCCATGGTGCTTTCTCTTTTAGTTCAAATGATTCGCAGAAACGGATTGTCTCTATGATTCAAATAACTCCCGCAGCTGTGCCCTGCTTATATAATTAATGATCAACCGGTAGGGAGGAGGAAGGAAGTGTCCACTTTTTTCCCCATGGCAAGTATTTGGTTATCAAAGGAAGAAAAAGGACACTTGTAAGCACCATGGAAGGTAATGTTGGACTGAGTTTTGATGAGAGCGATATTGATGAAATCCTGGCAGCCCAGCCACTTCTACACAATACAGACTTGACACAAGCACTTGCCCAGACGGATGACTGGGACATACTAACAGAGAAGAAAAGAGACCAGATACGTACCGCTATTCATGGTATTATCATGACGGAATATCTGAGATTACAGACAGCTCCTAGAGGCTTGTGGGTAAACAATGCACCAAGAATTTTCCTACATGACCTCGCGTTTCGCAGAGACTGGTCCTCCATCTCTTGGAAATGTACTTTAGATTATCTTGTACTAATCATTAAGACAGCAAGAAGACTGTCCGAAGCATTGTTAGTAGAGATTCAAGCATGCGAGAATGAATTGAAGAAGGGTATTAATCCACTTGTGTATAAAAAGAAGCTTGAAGAGATAACAAAAGAGATGGAAGAGACACAAGAATTTATCATGCAGAGCAAATTACAAAAACTTGGAAAGGACTTAAAGAAGTTCAGCCAAGAAAAGATGCACCCGTATTCTAAAGAAGACTACACTATCCCGGATCCAGGCTCTGATAACACATCTATAGGGAGAGAGTCCTCGAACAATTCTGTCAGCAGCTCAGAAGATTACACCCCAAGAAGAGGCCGGAATACCTATCGATACCAACGCCCCAGGAGAGGCAATAGATGGCAACGACCGTACTACCCAAGTATGAATATACCGTATTTCCAACCATTTATTCCGCCATATGGAGGGTGGATGGACCCTTACAATCAAGGTATGCAGCAGATACAACAGATGCCTCAAATGGGAAACCAACAGATGACAGGACAACAAAACTTACAACAACAAGAGCAGTCTTGTTTATCCAGGGGCCAAAATCAACCCCGAGGCAGAAAAAAGTCCCTAACCTGGCAAGATCAACAGAGAAACATACTGACAAGGAGCATGTCATCAGCCCAGCCAACCACCAGCAAGAGCAATCACTGATAATTAACCTATCAGAAATAGAACTTTCCCGAGACCAATTGAGTGTCCTCAACAGAGGTTTAGGTTTCGTACCAACTCCACCACTTGACACCTTCAAGTTAAAGTGTGAATTAGCAGAATTCTGTAGAGTGCTTAAACTAAAAGCCTTCTTTTCAGGAACTCCTGCCCAAACGGAAGAAGGAGATACCTCTTTAAGAAGAAAATCTACGTTCAATCCTCCACCAGGTACTGTTCCTCCAGAACTTCAGACGTTTGAACAAGCATTATTGAAAGGTGTGGACCACATGGAAAGAAATAAGAAAAAAACTTTTCAAAATCTGAGTAAGAGAGACCGCCTGCCACTAGAAGCTTTACAAATGAATGAGGACATAGTAATCAAGCCAGCTGACAAGGGGGGAGGCATTGTAATCCTCGGTAAGGATAGTTACAACCAACAATGCCTCGCCCTCATGTCAGATACAAAATTCTATGAAAAGATCACTGTGGATCCGACAGAGAGACTCCTAAACACCATAGCAATGATGATCTATGAAGCCGAGATAAATATGTGGATTTCAAAAAAAGAAGCTGATTATCTATTAACAAAGGAACCTAAGATCCCTTATTTCTATTCGCTCCCAAAAATCCACAAAAATAAGTCCCCACCGCCAGGACGACCAATAGTTTCTGGCATCGGATCAATTTTGGAGCCCCTTTCTAAATTCGCAGACGAATACCTCAAGCCCCTGGTTCAAAAAACACCAACCTACCTGAAGGATACTCGAGACCTGTTGATACAGATCTCTGACAAAGTCTTTGATCCTGACACTATGCTCCTAGTGGGACTCGACGTGGATTCATTGTATACCAGCTTACCCCAAGATGAAACCCTTCAGATGTTGGAGGATGTACTTTTTATGGAGGATTGGCAACACAACACCCCAAGACACTTCGTTCTGGAGTGCTATAAATTAGCACTAAAAGAAAACTTTTTTGAATATAATGGAGACTTAGTATGAGCGCAAAATCCGTTCCGCTCGCGGATTTTGCGAATTTTCGGTAAATTCGAGATCCGCGAACTCCCGCGAATTTACCGAGAATTCGCAAATCCGCGAGCGGCGGATCCGGGGGCAAAAGTTGAAGCCTGGCCTGTTGTAACTATTTTACGATGGCGCCGGCAAGCTGCCAGCGCCATCCTAAAATAGTTACTAAGTTAGCTTCAACAGGAAGCTCTAATAGATAAAATAAAGCAGGTGCTCGATTTTATCTATTAGAGCTTCCTGTTGAAGCTAATTTAGTAACTATTTTAGGATGGCGCTGGCAGCTTGCCGGCGCCATCGTAAAATAGTTACAACAGGCCAGGCTGGTGTGCTTTCTTTTCTTCCCAAATCTACCGTCGAAAATCAGCTGTGATGCTGGATAGAGGCCTTTGCATCCTTGACTTTCACGAGCGCAATCCCTTTGCTGTTCCTGTGACCAGGAGGGTCTGTCTCTTCATCTACTGCTCTCTGATCGGTCTCAGACCTTTTAAACACACAAGAGGCATGTGCACTCGCATGGAAGCCCCGCCCAAACACTCGCGGTGTGCACCGTCTTTCCGCCATTGACCCACTATGATGGACAGCTCACCCAAGGGACCCTTGCGCCCTTCGGGGCGATTGCATAGTAACACACACATGGTCGCTGGAACTAGTTGAAGCTCAAATTCAGTGACTCATTCATCAGCCCAAAAACAGTCGTGCGCGTCATCGAGGCTGGGCAGATGTGCCTTCTTCCCAAATCTACCGTCGGAAATCAGCTGTGATGCTGGATAGAGGCCTTTGCATCCTTGACTTTCACGAGCGCAATCCCTTTACTGTTCCTGTGACCAGGAGCTTCTGTCTCTTCATCTACTGCTCTGATCGGTCTCAGACCTTTTAAACACACAAGAGGCATGTGCACTCGCATGGAAGCCCCGCCCACACACTCGCGGTGTGCACCGTCTTCCCGCCATTAACCCACTATGATAGACAGCTCACTCAAGGGACCCCTGCGCCCCTCGGGGCGATTGCATAACACACACATGGTCGCTGGAACTAGTTGAAGCTCAAAATCAGTGACTCATTCATCTGCCCAAATCCGCGGATCCGCAAATCCGCAAAATCCGCCGATTTTGCGGATCCACGATCCGCAAATACGCGGATCCGCAAAATCCGCCCATGCTTAATGGAGACCTGTACCTACAAAATCATGGCACATCCATGGGCAGCGCCTTTGCCCCTTCAGTAGCAGGCCTGTATGTCAGCCATTTTGAAAACCAACATGTCTTAAATGAGTCCAATCCCTTCTCTTCCAGTATTTTATACTGGAAGAGATACATTGATGATATCCTTCTAGTTTGGGATATAAAACAGGACCTAAGATCATTTATTGACTGGCTGAATGGACGTGATCCTTGGCTAAAATTCACCTACATGGCCAACAACTCACAATTAGAATTCCTGGATCTAACGATCTTCCTTGAAAATAACACTTTGCAAACAAAAACTTACACAAAGCCAACGGCTAAAAACTGCTTTTATCGTACAAAAGTTACCACCCAAAGCCACTGAGGGACAACCTCCCATACAGTCAATTTCTACGACTTAAAAGGAATTGCAGCAAGGACAGTGATTATAAAAACCAAGCTCAAGAACTTAGTGAAAAATTAAAGGCGAGAGACTATACTCCCAGAACTATATCGAAATGCAGAAAGAGAGCGAATAATCAACCAAGAGAATGCCTCTTACAGATCCATCCAAAAGAACAAGTGCCAGATTTAACCACCTGCGTTACGACATTCTGTCCATCCACCTATGAAGTTCAAAAACTGGTCAAGAAAAATTGGCACATACTGAACACAGGAAGATTTGATTGGCCAAAACCTAGATTTGCCAATAGACGAACTAAGAATCTAAAAGACACACTGGTACATACTCGACCCACAAAAAGGAAACAACCTGACCAAATAAGAGATACTTCCATGACACCAATCACAGGACATTTTCCTTGTGGGACATGTGTAGCATGTAAATCAACTACAACATCGAAATCACTACAGCTAACAGAGACCCTACTGTGGACCCAAAGACAGCATACAAACTGTAATTCCACCCACGTCGTCTACATGGTTAGCTGTCCATGTCAGAAGGAATACATTGGGATGACTTGTAGAAAAGTCAAAACAAGAATAGGGGAACACAAAAGCAACATTAGATTAAAAAAGAACACTACGAAACTATGCTCGCACTTTGTAGAAATGAAACATTCTTGTGAGGATCCACACTGGACTGTGCTAGAAATGTTAACAGATAAGTCACAGAATGCAGAAAATAAACTCTATGAAAAGGAACAGAGATGGGTAAATCGCCTTCAAACTCACATACTGGGCCTTAACGATAATATTCCATGGCATCAATTTGCAAAATAGCTGCATGCGAGAAGAAATCTAGGCGTTCCATATGATAAACACATGAAAAACACTATTCCATACATCTGTATATGACTGAAAAGATTTTTTGAGACCAAAAACTTACGTGTAATAATATGGACATCACCACACGATTGTGATATCAATAAGTGGTCTCGAGTTCGTAAAAATGTATTTTACTTGACCATCTAGGAAAATGCCTTTCTCACTCGAATAACTAAAAAGCGATATGCCAATCCAACACGTTTTACCTATTTGTCAATAATTCGCATTGCCTGCAATACCTTAGCTGGTCGAGCATAAAGTTGTTGTTGAAGAAAAAACCACTGCCGTCATTTACCGCTCATGACCTTTAAAAACGTGCTGAACCCACCTACCTGATGTCCAGGGGCAGAGTCAGCACAAGTTACAGCACTCCAAACCACGCGGGTAATGGCGGCTCAACATCTATCTCCCTTTACCGGTAAGATGCAAGAGGGGCGATTTTAACAACATGCCTTCCTTTTCTCTAGCTTTGCGCTATATCAGCGATATCCCCTGACGAAGTAATACGTTCTTCGTGTAAAGGTAAGGTTCACCGAGGTAAATAATTTGCAACCTCGCGCAAAACAAACCTTCAATCGCACAACACATACTTTCAGCTCACATTAATCGTACGGTAATTTGAATCTTTTTATCTGTGAGTATTATTCCTCCAGGCGACCTAAGTTCCCTCCAACCCTAGGGATTGTATATCATACCACGGTGGCATAACGATGAGATTTTCTGCTTCTGTGTAATTTGATTAATCGTATGATGATGCTTGAGTAAACATGACTCTGTAAATATGAAATGTAGAAGAATGATTTAATTTGACCTATCATATACAGCTCTGAAAGATATCTTGGTCCACTACCAAAAATAGTTCTTTTCTCACCTGAATTTTAGCGATAATAAACGCTAACATCTAATTTAGATGCCGAACAAATTCCCCCCCCAAAGAATTGAGCATGATACCGAAAACGTATGTATTGCTGCATGTCTCTCCTTTGTATTACAGATCACGGAGAGCACATTTTGTAAAATAAGTGCCAAAAAGTGGATACTTAAAAACGTACTACACAAGTCGTGTAAGTATATTTTTCTGTATGTTAGTCCTGACAAAAGCTCCACAGACCCGGCTGGGCCAAAAGGAGCTGAAACATGTCGACAAGCTTTTTCTGAGAATACTAATGGATCTAGTAACTCGATCCTTTTAAGTACCCGAACATTTTATTCGAATAGAATCTCACTCTCCATTAAAGTATCTTGGTGACGTTCTATTTTTTAACATCACTAATATTTTTGTTATTTAACCTTTTTTGGGGGGCATCCCTCATTCTCTGGACACTGCATTCTATACCAGAGGTGCCTCTGGATGAGGCTGGCATTGAGCACGCATTGCAACATCCAATGATAAATGCCATAACATCAATGTGGGGCGGATGAAGAATATATACCGCTTTTCTAAGCATGGGCGGCAAATCCGTTACGTCCGCTGATTTTTCGGATTTTTGGTGAATACGCAATCCGTGTATTTTACGTATTTTCCCAAAAATCCGAAAAAATCAGCGGATGTAACGGGTTCAAAAGTTGAACCCCCACCCACTCATGTAATGGCGCCAGCAAGCTGCCAGCGCCGTTGTAAAATAGTTACAAAGTTAGCTTGCACAGGAACCACTAGATAAAACGAAGCAGGTGCTGCTTTATTTTATCTAAGTGCTTCCTGTGCAAGCTAACTTTGTAACTATTTTACAACGGCGCTGGCAGCTTGCTGGCGCCATTGTAAACACACACATGGTCGCTGGAACTAGTTGAAGCTCAAATGCAGTGACTCATTCATCAGCCCAGAAACAATCGAGAGCGTCGTCGAGGCTGGGCAATGTGCCTTCTTTACCACATCTACCGTCGAAAGTCAGCTGTGATGCTGGATAGAGGCCTTTGCATCCTTGACTTTCACGAGCACAATCCCTGTGCTGTTCCTGTGACCTGGAGTCTCTGTATCTTCATCTGCTGCTCTGATCGGCCTCTGACCTTTTATACACACAAGAGGCATGTGCAGCACAATCCCTGTGCTGTTCCTGTGACCTGGAGTCTCTGTATCTTCATCTGCTGCTCTGATCGGCCTCTGACCTTTTATACACACAAGAGGCATGTGCAGCACAATCCCTGTGCTGTTCCTGTGACCAGGAGTCTCTGTATCTTCATCTGCTGCTCTGATCGGCCTCTGACCTTTTATACACACAAGAGGCATGTGCACTCGCATGGAAGCCCCGTCCGTTTGGCCATGAGTAGGCACATTGTGTTCGCACGGGTTTCTGCACGTTCGCGAGCGTTTTGTACAATAAAACCCTCGCGAACTTGCAGAAACCCGTGCGAACACGCAAAAAAAAAATACGCTAGGATCCGCGGATTTTGCGTATTGTCGCAATCTGCAAATACGCAAATCCGCAGATCCGCGGATTGCCAATACGCAAAATCCGCTCATGCTTACGCTTTTCCAAATAACATTGAGTTTTTGAGGGTGTTTTTTAACCAATGGTTTAGAACTGTCACAAGTGTCCATTTTCTTCCTTTGATAACCAGATCCTCGTCAATGCTCTGAGGTGAAAAAGGGGGTACTCTTCCACAGAGAATGGATTTTATTCTGCTTTTACTAAGCAGAATACTACTTTAAAACAATGCCAGCAAAACAGCAAAAATCAGTCTCCTAACACCCATTTTATGCAATCGCACGGGAAATACCCAGAGTCCGTCCAAGCCTCTCCGGCAGGCTTCTATTGTTCATCAAATCCTCTTCTGTTGTTTTCTTCCGCATGGGCCTCTTCATTCAGGCCTTTCATGAAAATGGTCCTTCTCAGTATCCGTTGGAGTGCCCTCCTGGTAAACACTCGCAGCTTATTTGAAAGTCTCAATGTCTCAAGGCAGTGCACCAATATCTCTCCTCTGCAGCAGGCACTACAGATAGTGTGCTCTTCATTGATCAAGGGCACAGATCATCTTATGCAGATCCGGGTCCACATTCTCAGGCTCCAACACTCATTACTCAGTGTCAGAGAACGCTCAGGCTGCTCTTTCATGGGCACCACAATGTAGTGCCTTTTGCCACTCTTGGATCCTCCGGTGCACTGCACTTCCGTTGGAGCAAAGGAAAAGGGGTGTGTGGCCAAAACTCAGTCCAAGGGGCTCAATGGACTGCCTACTGTCAGAGGTTACCAGCACAAGGCAGGTGAGAAAACTGAAACAACAGAAATCCTTCTCTTTTGCTCTTTTGCACTGAAACTTGTTCCGTGATGTCCAATGCCGTCTGATGGAGCAAGTACGATTCTTTGGAGATACCATGGATGGTGCTCTGGCGATCACTGTCCAGCCTTGCTGCTTTTCTGGGTGCTGAGACTGTCACTGATGGGAATTAGCTTTTCATCAAAGGTCCGCAGGTTATTATGACTTAATCCCGCAGAACCTAGTGACGTAGGAAATGGGACACATTTGTTATTTTCCTTCAATTTAGTACAAAAAGAGTTTGTTTTTAACAAGAGGATTGCAAGCAGGTGGCTTGCAATCTGCAAGGGAGTGGCCATACGCCATGAGACAATTCTGGTCTAGAACACACTGTCATTCTCATAGAATACAAAAACAAAGGCAATAAGAAAAACAGTGCCTCTAATTTCTTCAATTGGGTTTCCATGTGAGAGCATATCCTCTACCATCTAAGGGTAGATAACTATATGAGAATTTTATCTAAATGGATGTCCTCACACATAGTGACATCGTCTAATGGGGTAAACACATTTTTTCTCTCAATGATTAAGTCTAGGTGTTCCTAAATTCCTTATCTAGAACATCTCAAAAGAGAAATCGCATAATACAGATTATCAGGGACATGAAGTAGGCCTAAAGAAAATTCTTAAAAACCAGTCTGGTCATACAAAAGGGAATTATACATAATATAGGGGTTTCTGGTACATTACTGCAATCTGGAAGTGTGAACCTAATACAATAATAATAATAAAAGAAGGCTAACTGGTGAAAGGAATATGGAAAAGGGAAAATGGGACTAGGACACAGCTAAAATCCCCAATTACTAGGCACGATGCAACATCAATCAGGGGAGAAGTGACGAAAGAAAAATCTATAGGAAGAACAAGACATTTCTTGGGTGATAGTCAAGCATGTGACACAACACCAAAAGTGAGGGGGTGATACACAAAAATCAAAATGGTTCACAAATGTAACTCTACCGCTGGCCTCTACACCATATACGGTAATCTCAGCTAATGTTCCAGTTCCTTTTTCAGGGAAAAAAAATTAAACCTTGTTTCCTTTATGGTACAAGGCCATACACTATTCAGGAAGCAGAACAAAACTGACTAATGTAATATAAAAATTAGGTCACCATGCACAAAAGTCACAGATCTATAATTTATCCTTACGTCCAATTCAGGATACATAAATTTAGGGCTGCCTGTTCCTTACAGGAAAGGGGGCAGTAACGTGACTGTAGGTGA
Organism: Lissotriton helveticus; assembly: GCF_964261635.1. Classification (NCBI taxonomy): domain Eukaryota; kingdom Metazoa; phylum Chordata; class Amphibia; order Caudata; family Salamandridae; genus Lissotriton; species Lissotriton helveticus. The sequence continues at coordinate 1,687,323,850 of NC_136057.1, read as the reverse complement.
AACCTTGTTTCCTGCATATCTCTTTTATTTTACTTCAATACTATATAGCCAAAATAGACATGCACTGGTGAAGTGTTGTCTGTCTTGCTCACAGGATGAAAAAATATCATATCTGTGAAATTTAGCGCAAATTCACCCAGCTGTTGTACAGGATACACATCGTCATGTATATCCCTTCACAACACAGGTAAACTTGTAATAGTATCATAAGCAGCAACAGAAAACAAAAAACATGCACAAAAACGCACAAAACGGACATGTCAAGCCATCTGATATACTTGCTGTATATCAAGCACAAAAAAGCATAAACAAAACAATAGCATATATAAATGAGCGGTGACGCATAACACCGTGTCAGGTTTAAAATCCTTACCCTCCTTTTTGACAGTAGATCACCAATTAGTGGATATCTGCTGTCAAATACAACTTTCAGACACACAGAACCAGCAAGAACAATTCATGATAGAACCAAATACACAAACATGAAAAACGCATGGACATTTCTTTCCAAAGGAGTTACGCAAAAACACATCTCATTTCAACCAACCAAACTCACGTGTCTTATCAGCCTTAAAATCACCCAGAGCAATCCACGGATGATCTGTGAGCAGAAGCAAAAAAAAAATACACAACACACAAAAGAGGAAACATTTCTCATAATAAACAAATATTCTGTATAACTTGTAATGAGAAGACCAAACATGATACAAATTAACAGACACAAAAATAAATTTCCATTACTTAACTGTTACCATCTTGTCAGTCAGCTTGCAACATTAAACTAAAACTAAAATTCTTTCGCTGACACTCCATGTTAGCTTTGTGCCACAATTTCCACTTTGAAAAATAATTCTTAATTGGCAAATCGTTCTCACTTGGGCATGTAGCCTTCAAAATTTGAATAAAGAGCTTCCTCTTATTTTCTGTGTAAAACTTAATGCAATACCTCATTTTCTGTCAATTAAAAGCAACTGTTCTTATGGAGAAACCAGCAAACCCTCCCTTCAGAGGCCTGTTTAGCAAGGTCATTCTGCATTTCACAGAGACAAGGCCCTAATTTAAAAGGTCACAAATGTCAACATGACAGCCTCCTTCCATTGTTTACAGGGAAACTAAAGATAACACCTCAGCGCGACTTGAGCAAGCCTCTGCAGCTCTACTAGCCCCCACCCTCTGCTCATTCTGAGACTGACAAAGGCAAAAGGCCTTCCTAATTCCTCCTAACCTGCAATAATTCACTCTATTTTGAAAAATAATGTCTCCTTTTTAGGCGCTAAAAAATTATCTCTGTTTCCAGATTATTAAACAACATTTACTGTGAATAATTCACAAAACTTAATAACACACATACCAGTTTTAGAACAAATGCTTGTTGCAATGGTACTTATTTCATCAACCTTAAATGAATCTCACTAGGCCATTTAAAAGCAAACCCCAAATGAGGACAGCCTGCAAATTTGTATTATACCTAAATGTATGCATTCACTGAAGCCTAAAAGCTATTATAAATGGCTAAAATACCCAAATTCGACTTTGATATTTGGGGCACTTAAAAATAAATATCCTATAAGTATGTTACATATTAATCATCCTCAGAATGTTCTTTACACATTACAGATATTAGACATTAGACATATCTCATGCAAATCCTTAGAAAAATGAGTTTTTTACGCCTGCGCTAAGTGAGATGTCATATGCTAATGTCCTCATTATGCAGTGCAACACAACTCAAATTAAATTATAATGCTAGGAGGTCACAGTATGAGCATTAAGCTTCATGAATAGTAAAAAACGAATTTTGTAGCACTTATTTTTAATAATTATTTTTCATAATTTAATAATTATTTTTAATAAACCCAATCATTTTTGATAATACCACATATAAAAGCAAGCTGCATCCCTTGTCTATCATTTTTAGACGCATTCATTTATAAGCCTAAGCACAGAAGCCTAACTTAAAACATGACAAAATTTGGCGCCACATTTTTCTTTCTAAAAAGGACAATTTTTATTTAGGCAACAAAGCCCAGAATATGCGTACAAAAATGCTTAAAGAGAGGAAACCCTTAATTGAAATGTCTTTCTGTAATACAAAATAATGAAGAAATGCTATAAGTTGGTTTTTCTACAAAAACACACCATTCGTTTTTGGGGGCCTTTTTATTCATAGTGAATGTAAATTTTAATTTTATTCTTTTAAGCATTTAGACATTTTGCTTAATAGACTGAAAACATACAAAACCCCAAACACACATTTGAGCTCATTTCAGACATAAACAGAAAGGGGTGAAACACTCAGGACACACAATACGGCGCGCTTTAGCCATGCATTTCATAAATAGCGCCAACGCTATGTACTTACAGAAGTTGCACTAATGGGAAAACCACATAGACATTTAAACAAACATTTAACCCACAAATCAATACTCAGAACAAAAATAAAGGACAGCTCACAGACTGTACTTAAACCAAACATTTGCAAATACTAGTTGTAAGTCATATTTACAAGAAACGCTTCTCAATAGTGTTCCAAAAGACTGCAAAAACAGACTGCTGCATATCCAAGAAGCCAAAACACACTCAATTCACTAGCTTTGGCTGGCAGAACACCAAACAATCGCTCTGCATATCTTCATTTATAAAATTGCGCAGAACAAAGGATCCTTGTTTTGTATTATGTCATATTTTAATTCCCTGGGGATACAGAATCACCAAGGAAGAAATATGTTTGTATACCTACCTATTTAGGTATTCCTTCTAGGAGAGCCGGCTAATTAATTTCACATCACAACATGGTACCTTTCAAATAAAGAGAATCCACAGCAGCCCGTGGTATGGGGAGCACTATACACTCAGTCACTATGACGTGATTGCTATTTTTTGTGATTATCATCCATATATACAATTCAACATTAACATCTTAACTTAAATATCTTTGTGTTACCGACAACTTCACACATGCAAAAGTAAATTCACAATTTCTTGATGAGAGTCTAAACCCTTTCAAAGTAAATGCTTATGAAACAGTAATCGTGTTTCTTTTCTTCAAAGATGATTTATTTTCTTCTTCTTCATCAATGAATGCAATAATATTCTTCAAACAATTTTCCAAAAGTCACCAAATAATGACATATCCCAATGCATTTCGGTATGCACCTTCGTCAGGGGAATGCTCTATGAATAACAAAAACATTTTTGCAATAAGTAATCTATTTACATTCATACATACAATGGTTTCATATTTTTACACTACTATAACCAGAAGATCTCCTCATGTGATGCCAGATATCTGATGTGTATTCAAAGTCATGCTCACAAAAACTCATCAATCAACATCTCCATCAAAAAAATATAGTTAAAAGAACTAAATTCCAAAAACCTACAGTGCAACCCAAAGTACCACCACCTTATGCTTACTCGTGAACTAGCCAGACTCGCATGCCAAGAGTCACAGGGCATGCCATTATCAAGTGTATCGCCTTAGAACTTGAGTTCCTACCTCATGGAGCTTAACAGAAAAAGCGGTTAACCACCATCTGGGTTGATATGAATATTCTGTCAAAGACACATAGAATGTCGCCCTTAGTATTTAGCAAACAATGCTCCCTTCATCGTTATGTACACACTACCCGGTACTCACTTAGTCAAGAAGACCCGTGCTTCAAATAAGACGAGTTCACACTATTCACTACACCCATAATCTTAAAAAAGAAGAAGAATGTATTCTCATTACCCATTCTTAATTCGCTCAGAATGCAAATCATCTTATGGGTGTAGTGAATAGTGTGAACTCGTCTTATATATGAGTTGACAGACATGGGGGCCATTTTGGATAGGTCAGAAATATCGGAGTCCGTTATCTATGTCGATAGCGGTGACGTCAGACGCCATACTAGGGTGCTTCGGCGAGAGGGTTTAGTATAGCGAATAACGGCAGGTGAACAACGCAGAGAGAACAGAGCGGAAGCGGTCAGAGAGAGATTGAGGTAAGCCGACGGTAATTTGTGGGAACTAAGGACCTAGTACAACGCAATTTGTGTAGATATTAAGGAGTTACATCCTTAACTGTGTTGCAGATCATTACATCGACGTGGGTGAAACGAAGTTTGAGCGGTATAATAACGGTGCAGGGATTTGAAGCACGGGTCTTCTTGACTAAGTGAGTACCGGGTAGTGTGTACATAACGATGAAGGGAGCATTGTTTGCTAAATACTAAGGGCGACATTCTATGTGTCTTTGACAGAATATTCATATCAACCCAGATGGTGGTTAACCGCTTTTTCTGTTAAGCTCCATGAGGTAGGAACTCAAGTTCTAAGGCGATACACTTGATAATGGCATGCCCTGTGACTCTTGGCATGCGAGTCTGGCTAGTTCACGAGTAAGCATAAGGTGGTGGTACTTTGGGTTGCACTGTAGGTTTTTGGAATTTAGTTCTTTTAACTATATTTTTTTGATGGAGATGTTGATTGATGAGTTTTTGTGAGCATGACTTTGAATACACATCAGATATCTGGCATCACATGAGGAGATCTTCTGGTTATAGTAGTGTAAAAATATGAAACCATTGTATGTATGAATGTAAATAGATTACTTATTGCAAAAATGTTTTTGTTATTCATAGAGCATTCCCCTGACGAAGGTGCATACCGAAATGCATTGGGATATGTCATTATTTGGTGACTTTTGGAAAATTGTTTGAAGAATATTATTGCATTCATTGATGAAGAAGAAGAAAATAAATCATCTTTGAAGAAAAGAAACACGATTACTGTTTCATAAGCATTTACTTTGAAAGGGTTTAGACTCTCATCAAGAAATTGTGAATTTACTTTTGCATGTGTGAAGTTGTCGGTAACACAAAGATATTTAAGTTAAGATGTTAATGTTGAATTGTATATATGGATGATAATCACAAAAAATAGCAATCACGTCATAGTGACTGAGTGTATAGTGCTCCCCATACCACGGGCTGCTGTGGATTCTCTTTATTGTTAGCAACTTGACTAGGAGCTAGTCAATGTATGGGTTAGCACCAGATTTAATTTGTTGAAAGCACAAAATAGTAAATTGTATAAAATAAGGAGTGCATATCGCTACGTATTGTTGTTAGATTGTACCTTTCAAATAAAGCCACACATTCTTCTAGAGGTGTGGCGCCGCGGCCAGGGCGACTGACGCTGGAATCTGGGGATCACTGTTCGATCCCCGGCTCCGGCGGCAGGTTAGCCCAGCACCATGCGACTCTGGGCAATAGCTTGCTTAATCTTCCCGACGGCCCCCAGCGCCTAGAGACCCTAACGGGTGATTGTGCGCTTTACAAATGTGGATTATTATTATTATTATTCTATGTGAGCTTTTAAACAGGCATCCCAAAAATATTGCAAAATATACAATATTATAATCAATGTAGTGCTTAATGTACTTTTCGTACGTGCACCGTTCAACTAAACCAAATAGAGAAAATTCTCCTCATTACCTGTTCTACACAAATTGCAATTCGCATATACAAACCTATACAAATCCAAAGTTGGCCAACACAAATTCCAAAGTTCCAAAGTTACAGTCCTAAATTTTCTAAGACCAGGCATCTTATAGCTCACTAATCTAGCTTCAAACTTCAAGGGGTTATCAAAAACGATATACTCGCAAATAAACGAGACTCTCGGCTTTGGTAATTGCAATAACCAAATCAAAACCAAGAAACCAACCCCTCAGCTTTGGTAATTGCAATAACCAAATCAAAACCAAGAAACCAAACAAAGTCGTGGGAGCGACCCATTTGTACTTCTTATTCTTACTAATCAAAAGGTTATCCAAATTCTAACTGTCAAGTTCTACATGACCTAACGGTCTTTTTTAGAATACTCACGCCAAAAAGGTTCTCAGTCAGGAGTGACATCATGTGGAGGATCAAAATCAGGAAGAACAGAAATATACTGGGCAGCAGAAACAAAGAATCTCCAGAATCCCTGTGCACAGACTACCTCCTTAGTAGAATCCTGTTCTGTCCTCCTCAGTAGATTTCAGTCCTCTGACAAGATCACTCCCACAGATAGTCACTTCTCTGATGAAGCCCACGTTGGCCGCGCCATTTGAAGAAACTGTAGTCTTCAATCTCAGGGAATACTTACTAATAGAAAAAAGAACTTGGCACAGAAGCTGAAAATATGAAAAGACATCTTTATTAAATTTAATAAGTGAGGCCACGTCACACAGAAGCCGTAGCAACTGAATGAGGTAGTCTGAGGAGTACAGAGGACAGAGGCCTTATATATGCTCAGGGTTACAAAACTCAGCATAAAAGTAAGGGGCAGTCCTTGCTTTTGCAAGCATGCAAAAATGCCTAACATGGACATGCAAGTTGAACAAACTCAACATTCTTCTTTAGACAAGCCGGACAAACCCATAATAAAAAGGACCACAACCCATATCGTAAATAGACCATAAAAGAAGAAACAGAAACAGATAGAAGTAGGATAAGGCATGTTAGTGTGCAGTAAAACTTTATGATGTCCTGTGCTCTGATCCTTAATCTTGATCTGCTAAAGGGCAGGAACTGGTTTAACAAGGTCAGCTTCAGGCAACAGGGTCAGTTCACTCAGGTCAAACAGGAGTCAGCATGAACTCGAGCTAAGGTGTACATGTCCTTAAAAGACTAGTTCAGCCACAATCATGGCCTATGTGAGGGCAACCACAAAATGGCTGCCATACACAAAATGGAACCCACGGGTTCAGAATTCACAGAACCTCAGCAGCACTCAGGTAGAACCAGCCGCTGGGTCTCGCATCTTTTTTCCTGCTTGCCGGTGTCCAACTCCAGGTTGGAACAGGAAGCAGGCAGCCAGGCTTCCACCCCTAAGCCATTCACACCGCTCCAACGGAGCATTGTGATTGGTCTGAGCGCCATGACACTGTGCTTAGCTAGGGGCTGGAGGAGTGGGCATGTGCTCCAATGGAGGCTGCAGTGTGGCCTGCATGGAGAACAGGGGAGTGTGCATGACTGGTTTGGGCGGCCCGAGCGGGCCGACCAAACAGTCATTGCGCACTCAGCAGTGGGCAAACCACTCCTGCCCTGCTCTGTAAGCAGAACAGCCCCACCCACCTGCCCGCCAGCAAATAAAACCATAAAATGGTAATAACTAAAAGTTATTACCATGTTATGTTTTTGCTTCTCGCACTGCTAGAAAGCAGTGGGGTGATGCTCCTCCGCTATAGCAGAGGAGCTGCCACTGATTTAAGTCAAAAGTTGAGAGCCCCCTGCCATTAAAACAGAGCCTCTCTCCCCGTGTCCCACATCTGGGGAAATATGGCAGTTATTTATTTTCAAATATTCATAATTCAGAATGTTTTAAACACGAAGGGATAAATAGAGTGCTACCTCCCCTTGGCTCACTCAGCTTCACCAGCTCAAACAAACGAAAAGCTCAAGTACACCGCTTATCGCGAGCGGAGGGAAATTGAAAGTCTACACCTGAGTCCATTATATCCTGCACCTTACTTGGCCCTGAAAGGTAGAAATCAAACCGAAGAACTTCCGGCCCATTCAGTTATGACCTGGAAGCACCTGCAGTAGGCGGAAGTGAACCGCCAGTCAGCATAACCCATTGTCTAGTGGCCCTGGGCAGATCAGGGACCTCTAACCCAAGGCTCAATTTGGGGGTACACACGGGTCCACGGCGTCCACCCACTATTTTCACAGGGTCGACGACGTTCACCCTGCAAGAAGCTGGGCCTCACTGAAATGTGATGAACTTGTCCTTGTGAAATTTCCAGGCACCCGGACGCATTCAGCTGTGCCTGCACGTTGTCTACTTTCTTTCAGAGCAGCAATGTGCAGGCAGTGAGGAATACAGCATGTTACAACACAAGCTATAACATCGCATACTATTACAACTTGGTAGTTACAACAACCGAGTTGTTAGTACGCGATGTATTTACATTGCAAGTCATTACAACGACTTGACCTAGGTGGCGCGCTGGTCTTAGGAATAGTATTAATTACTATTCCTTTTCCAGTTTGCGCAACAGTAGTGAAGGTGTTGGAATTTATTGCCAATACCTGAGCGCCCCCTATTGCAAGTCGTTGTAATGACGTGCGGTGTAAATGCATCGCATAATAACAACGCGGTCATTGTAACGACCGTGTTGTAATGATAGTGCAATGTAATGACAGCGTTGTAAACCCTGTTTCCCAGGAAGTGAGGGAGCTTTCGTATTTCATACTCCTGCTGGGCCCATAACAAAAGACAAATTGAAGAGGCCATCAGGCCTCCTTTTGTTCCTTTTCCTGGCTGGGAGCTATCTCAGCCTTCACACCTAGATGCAAGGGAGGGGAAACAAAGGCTTGCAGTTTGTTCTCTCTTCACAAATACTTGAGAGGAGGGATTTTTACTTTCTTCAATCCGTATATATGAGGGATATGCATGCTCTGTAAGAATGTCAAAAGTGCTGGTCTGTCCTAGTATTTGCACAAATAACATTTCAAATACCATTTTTTTTATACCTTTAAGTTATTTAAAAATGTGGACTTTGCAACCAATTAAGCACAACAGATGTACTGCCTATCTCCTTGTTGCCAATTTCTTTGTGGAAGAGTTTTTACAAAATAAATGTATAAGTTGAGGCTCACATTTCAGGGATGCGTCACTTTTTTTGCACAACTCTGACCCAAAATCTCATTTGTTAAATCTCGTAAAGCGCTAAAATGTACTCATGATAGACCTGCAAAACATATGTGTGAAGTGTTAAGGTCTGATGTCACTTCCTGTGAGATCATAGGTTGTGATGTCACTTCCTGTGAAGCTGCGCCATGATGTCACACTGTGATTTCATGCGCCATGAATGTCACTTGCATACTGTCTAACTTGGCTAGTCTCCCCACTTCTTTTTTTTAGGACTTGTACCCTGCCCTAACCCAACTATGCAGGCCCCTGATTTGTGAGTGTGCGCCCATTGACAATACACTACAGCCTTCGGATCCTGGATAAATGAAGGCTGGGGTTGTGTGATGTCGGAATCTGACCTCCACAAGGGCGGGCTTGTTGCATCTCCAAAAAGCTAGAGAGCCACGAAAAGTAGTCGAGCTATCTCGGTGAACCGACTAGAGATTACGGTCTGTCTGCGAATCAGAGAGCCAAGCAACTGTTAGTGCTTAGGAAGAAACTGAAGACTTGTGATCGATTTCAATCTACACACAGATAGGGGAATATAAACCAGTCTAAAGAAGGCTGTATTTATTCATTAGAGCACTGACAGGGCGTCCTAAGAAAAGTACCGTGACTGGATACCGATTGTGCTCTCAGAAGTAATAAATAAATAATTACACTGTACGCATCAGAATATACAGTGATGCGACTGTAATCAAGACAGCAGAGTAATCTATGTCTAGAAAGAACGTTTGTGAGCGGCTATTTAAAAAGTCAAAACTTAGTTTTTAAGTAAGGGAGTTCATAATGACATTTGTCGTTCCATCTGCATTTCTGAAACAAGGTGTCACCCTCGCAAAATGGTTTATTTTTTTTTTTAACTGAAAGATAAGTCTCGAGGTGTACCATTTGTATGTTATCTCTTCGAAGGGACAGATGGAGGCGGCGAAGGCTGACCGCCGCGCGGTGACAGGCCGCCGAGCTGTCAGGGCCGACACGGGTGGCGCGAGGCCCTCTCCGGCCTTCAGCGCCTCCTGTCAGCCGCGGCCTGCGCGCGCGCGGGCGGCAGACGGGGCCTGACAGGCAGGTACACGCGCCCGCTGCCACCTGTCCTGCGTCCCAGTCAAAATCAAAGTCACTCTGCCAAGAAGCAGGTGGACGGGGCCGCCCTTCCAGCTGCCGCCCCAGCCCCGCGCAGCCCGCGCGCACGGGCAGTGAGGGTGTTTGCGATGCCTGGTGGGCCGGCGGTTGCAGCGAGGTCCCTAACCACAGACAGGACATGTGGCGGAGGGCAGCGTGTCTTGGAGAGGCGCTGGCATCTCTTTATGCAAGAAAAGTGACAATGCGAAAGCATGCGGCCTCAAAACCAGGCAGAGGAGGATACGGCGAATAAACAGCGAAAAATAACGCAACGCACTACGACACAGTGAAGGCCTCCTCTGAGGGGAGGGGTGCGCAGTTACTGTCGATAAGAATACGCTCACTTCGGTTTAGAGGAAGGTCGCAAGACTGAACCCCCAAATGAGAATGCTCTGTGTGTGGTTACTCATTCACACTAAAATAGCCAAGAGGCGGTGGAAGCTGCAAATGCGGCACTATGTAAAGGTTGTGATTACAGCAAGCTAAAGGTAGATTGTGTGCTGCTCCGGCCTATACCCAGTGCTTTAAATGGGCCGGTATTGTCCAGTACTGAGTACCAGCACTTTTTATTTTGAGAGGGAGATTACCTGCACTGCTGAAGAGTGATGTAATACTTCTAATTAGAGAGTACCCGCACTTCTGAGAAACAAGCAGGTACTGTGGTTCAGGGTACTTGCACTTCTATTTTTCTATTTCAAGCACTGCGTATGCCGAAACAGAATACCTGATCACCGGCAAGAGGGCTATCTGATCATTGCCTCCCCCTCCGTCCCCGAAAGTGCTGACAAGAGGGCAACAATAAACAGGGAAAACAAGTGGTGGTTAGATGGATGGCAACTAAAAGACCCAGAGATAAAGGGCGCACCAGACAGGCACTAAAATGTACTTTAAAGAAAACAGTGAGAGGGAAGTGTCCCCTATAACACTATGTGGTGCTTAGAGACAAAGCTCAAACGCTAATTATGCAATAGAACAAGAGCAAAGCCAAAAAAGTAATCGCCCCACCAGAGACAATACTTAAAGTAGAGAAAAACATAATAACTAACCCGACAAGGGAATACTGTAGGCACCTTGAGATATTACAGAAGAAATACCAAAACGAGACCCAAAATACAGCTAGGCTACATTATCTCACCACCAAAAAGAACGTATACGAAATGGGGAATGAAGCAAGGCATCTTCTGGCCTGCTGGGTCAAAGGGAAAAAGAGAAATAATTTTTTTTTAAAGTTGAAAGAGATCAACACACTGTGAGATTGCACAATTGAACAAGGTACTTTTATTGGTAATGCTCTTTCTGGTAGAGACTCCAAATGCAGATTCCCCACCCTTTGAATACTCCCTAGGCCTCAGACTGGATCTAGAAAACCTTCAGCAGTACCCCTGCGGCACTGCAGGTGGAAACAATGGCTCCGCACCAATGTCGCAACTCAGTGATGGATGCGAAATCCTCACGCCTATACAGGAGGCTCCACTCATGTGAGCTGACATCAGGTAATTTCTTGACACTTATGCACCTGCAGATGTAGAGCCAATCAGATAGGTGTAGACCAGTGTGCAAATTCCTAAACTGGGATCTTTTTATATAAAGAGATCAGGTCATGGAATAGGGAGGTGGGAGGGTAGAGGAGGAATCTGTGGTTAGATAGAGTGTCTACATGAAAGAGTGTTAACGAACGCAAGTAATTTGCTCTTCTGATAGAGACTTCTAACCCCAGGTTCCTCACCTTTTGTATAGCTACCAGAGCAATTCCTCCTACGTGGTAATCCATGAACTAGCTCAGACCAAAAAGTCCTGCAGGACCAAGCAGGGAAAGTGCCCTTCTCGGAGAACCTGACTGTCCAGACAATAGTGATTCATGAATGTCTGGAGGGACGCCCACATGGCTGCCTGGCAAATGTCCAGAACTGGCCCTTGTGAGCCAACACAGTGGAAGCAGCCTTGTCTCTAGTGGTACGAGCATGCAAACCCATGGAAGGCTGATTTTTGGCTAGGGTGTGGTCTAGTGAATAGCAGATTTTAATGCAGGGCATGATCCAGTGGGAGTTGGCCCTTTACGGTGCAACCTTCCCTTTCTTTGCTCCAGTGAACCAGATAAAGGTCTGATTGTCCACCTGGTAGTCTATGGTACGATCAATATAGATGCTAAGGGATCATTTCGGATCACAACCCTACCCTGGACCAACATGAAAGGGTGTCACCACCTTCAGAAGGAAGGAGGCTCAAGTCCGCGGAACCAACTTGTCTGGGTAGAAGGTGGTGTAGGCAAGATAATAGAGCCTACAACTCATTCACCCGCCGCACCAATGTTATGGCATACGAAGATGAAGAGACAACTGTGGAGAGCCTGAAAGGGTACACACGTGAGGACTGTGAGGACAAGATGTAAATCCCACTGGGGTGTAACAAATGGAGACAAGGGAAATATATGTTGTAATCTTTTGAGGAAACACATCACAATGGGTGGTTTGAAAAATGATGGCTGACCTGGCACCCGTAAAAACGCTGAAAGAGCTGTCAAATACCCTTTAATGGTGTCAAAAGCAAGGTCCTGCTGGACGAGGGACAACTAAACTTCAGAAGGTTTGGCATGGAGTGGGTTAATATACTGAGCAGTGCACCAGGCCATAAACTTATCCGAATGGCAGGCGTATATGGTTGAGGGATGCCTGGCTGCCAAGATGACATCCACAAGTTCAGGAGGAAGGTGGAAGCACTCAACTGTCGCCGCTCAATCTCAAAGCATGGAGGTGTAGGTGGAGCAGGTTTGAGTACAGAACCCTGCCCTCCTGCTATGACAGAAGATCCTCCTGCAAGGGCAGCCTGATGGGAGGATATATTGTATTGTATTGTATTTTAATTGCATTTGTGTAGCACTTACTACCCCTGACGAGGCGTCATGCTCATGACCAGGAGTTCATAATAGCATACGCCCCATGCCCAATGCGGGCCACTAGGATGACTTGGGCCCAGTCAGTCCAGATCTTCTTCAGAACTCAGGGCAGGAATGGCATTGAAGGAAGAAGTACAGGAGTCCTGAGTTCCACTCTATGCAGAACACGTCTCTGCACGAGAGATGCCTTGGAAACTCCAAAGTGCTGACTTTATGCCTTCTTGGCGGTGGTGAAGAGAATGAGCCAGTGTTCTCCCCAGGCGTGAAAGAAACCCTGTACCACCTCCAGAAAAGATTGTCATTCATGACCCGCTAAACGATGACAGCTCAGTTTATCTACTCTGGCATTCAAAGACCCTGCCAGGTGGTGCGTCAACTGAAAAATACCTTGGGGGTCTAGCTACATCCAGAGATGCAAAGCCTTCTGGCACAGGGTTGAGAAACCACCCGCCCTGCCTGTTGCAGTACCACATGGCCACGGTGTTAACCATGAGCACCTTCACCAGCTTTTCTTTGATGGAAGGCAGGCAGACTTTCAACACCTAGTTGAAGCCTCTTAGCTCCAAAAGTCTGATATGGAGCCATGTCTTTGACAAATACCACATGCCTCAGATTTCCACCTCTCCCAGACAGCCTCTGAAACTCAGAAGTTAAGCATCGGTCACTGCTGTGCACACTGGGTGGGAAGAGGGGAGGGGCCTGCCGCTGATCAAATTACAGTCCAGAGGCAGATCTTTTGTAGACTTCTCCAAAATATGAACCAGATTGGAAGGATCCCCCTGGTGTTGTGCCCACTGGGCATTCATATTTCACTGCAGAGCTTGCATATAGCATCCGGCATGCTTGACCAGCAGGATGCAGGAGGCCTTCAGTCCCAGCAGCTTTAGAGTCATCTTCACTGTGATCCAGAACAGAGGTCGAAGCATCTTGATCATAGCCCAAATGTCCTGGACTCTCCATTCAGGAGAATAGACATGAAACTGCACCGTGTCCAGATGGCTCTGATGAAAGGGAGCATCTGCGAAGGAGTCAGGTGGAACTTCATTCGGCACATTGATAGTGATCCTCTACAAAGCCAGAAAGTTCATTATAGTCTGGAAGTGGGTGACAACTGCCTGGGGTGAGCCTGCCTTCAGCAGCCAGTCATCGAAGTAGAGGAAGACTGAAACCCCAACCTCTAAAGATGTGCTGTAACCATTGCTATCACTTTCGTGAGCACTCAGGGGTGCTGGTAAGGCCAAAGAGGAGCACAATGAGCCTACCATGAACCGCAGGTAATGCCTGAGGGCTTGTAGGATAGGGATGTGAAAGTAAGCTTTCTGCAAGTCCAGCAACACCACTCAGTTTCCAGAGTCTAAGGCAGACAAAACCTGGGCCACGGTGAGCATCTTGAACTCGTCCTTTTTCAGAAAGGCATTAAGAGGGCGAAGTTTTAATATGGGCGGAGGCTCCCATCCTTTTTCAGCACCCAGAAGTTGAGGGGATACCAACCACAGACAACTTCTGGCACCAGGGTCCTCTCTATGGCTCCTTTAACAAACAAAGCCTGCCCTTCCTTCTGCTAGAGGGACAGATAGGCCTTTGTCAGCCTTTCTGAAGATGGTGGAAGGTACGGTGTGTTTTGAGGAATGGTAAACCCTAAACAATTTGCAGGACCTACTTGTCTAAAGTTATCTCCTGCCACCTTGACACAAAGTGTTGCATCATGCTGCGGATAGAGTGGCTGTGTGCAGTCAAAGGCATGTTAAACACGTTTGGGGGAGGCAGCAGCTGGGGATGTGGAAGACTGGGCTTCCTGCTGTCCCTGTTGCCCTCTCCGAAGGTTACCGCAGCTGCTCCCACAAAAGAGTTGCAGTTATTGATGCACATCTTGAGGCCCCTTTATTGGAAACCCTTACCAAAGATACAAAGGGGGTGAAACTGCTGGTGTGGCTGTCGAGAGGGAGCAGAAAGGCCGAATGAGTGATCTGTGGCAGTGCTATCTTTAAAGTGTCCCAGAGCTGAATCTGCTTTATCACCAAACAATAAGGAGCTATCGACTGGCACGTCCATATGACTGACCTGAACATCTGGTGGACTGCATCAAAGCGTGTCTGTGGATGGCCACACTAATGCTAACAGCCCTACTGAAGGAGAAAGTCCTGTCCAGCCTACAGCAAATGCTGAACTTAGCCGCATCACAGCTATCTTGCATGGCCTGGGAAAGGATGGCTTAGGCCTTCTCTGGAACCATGGCAACACTTGGCTACGGAGTCACATAATGGGTGGGAGTAACAGCCTAAAAGGAAGCTGGTGTTCACAGAGCAAAGGAAGAGACATATGGAGGAGAAACCCTCTTTTCAAAGGTTCATATCCCTTTAGATTCCCTGCCAAATGTATCAGAGGGAAAAGAGTTTGGGTTCACTATACTGGTTGAAGCTTGCACCCCAAGGCTTACAGGGGTAAGGTGCTGGGTGACTAAAAAAGAGTAGCCTCGAGCAGGGCAATGACGTCTGGCTATCTGGTGGCGTAAAGGTGGGTCCAAGCAAGGCTTGGCCCAGGTGCCCAAGAGTGCATCTCTAACGGCCTCATTAAATGGCAACACAGGCTCAGAGCTCGTCTGGCCAGGTTGCAACACCTTTGTTAGTTTTGAACTTCTGAGTGGGAAGATTAAGAGCATGAACCCCCACCACCCATCCCACATCCAGAGCGAATGTGGCACTGTCCTCAGTTGCAGGTCCTGGGGAAGAAACTAGATCAGTGTCTGGGAAGGTATCCAGGCACTGGTATTCTGGAACTCTTCATACTAGTTATCCTCCAAGTACGATTTGGCAATCTCATCCCCAACATCAAAGCCCCCATTGTCTAGATCAGTGCTGAATAGATCATGAAGGACCTCAGTCCTACCAGATGGTAGTGCACTGTGTCAGAGTCAAAAGGATGGTACAGGGGTTGCGGCTCAAGTAAAGGATCATGCAGCCTTAATCGAGGTGGTGCTGTTTCGGGTTTGGACAGCATTATGGCTTGGCCATTGTTGTCCAGAGTCAATGGGGCCGGCTTCAGCGGATCATGTTCCGGCGTGAGTTGTGGCACTGGGGAGGGCAGAGAAGTGGCAATAAAAGCAAGGCTGTGATTAATTCAGGTGAAGTTACTGCACAAAGCCTACTACAAAACAAAACAATGTAAAATGGGTAGGGCCTAAACACCCACATGCTTAAAATGTGGCTAGAAGGAACATTCCTAAGTACCGTCTGGGGAATGCAAGATACTAATTTACTGTAGAGAAAAAATATCTTGAGCTAGCAGGGGTTCTAGATTGTGGAATACCATGTAGCCCCCGTCCCCACTTTCCAATACCTTGAATCCCTAACTATGTATGCCCAAGAAATAATGTTGAGCTTCATTGAAGCTAAAAGGGACATTGCCAGGGAATGGGGTAGCCAATAAATGCTGACAAACAAAGATGGCAAGCCGAGATGGATATGTGAATGTAAGCCGAAAATGTTGCGTATAAATGTAGAGGATTACGGGGAAGTGTGAGAAAGTAGGGCAGCAGATAGAGGAAATACTCTGGGTCAAGCGAAGAAGATGGGACTCCCACAAAAACGCTAACTATGAATGAGTGAAGGGGGAAGTCATCAAAGAAATGGTAACGCTGGAACCCAGGAGGCGTGCAAAACAAATATACGGAAAGCAAATCCAGTATCCAGTTAAAGACAACCTGTTCTTATAAGACATCACTAAGCTAAACTCGCCCACAACGTATACAAAAAAAGTGATGGCTGAAATGTTTGAATTAATCACCACCCCTGGTAGTCCCTCAGGGCCGCATCCCAGTCCATCATTATTTTGCACAACATGTGACTTCAGTTTAGACCCAGCCATATGCAAATCAGTCCTGACCCTGTTCCAACAGTCCAGCCCGAACTGCCAGGCTGGGTACTCCCTGTAGTGGAGGCGGAAGGGTATGCAAAATAAAATACAAGTGATTTAATTATGCACATAATCTTAAAATTTTGGGCCTACAATTTACCTCAAACTGCTATGGAGGAATGTCCGGGGGGCTGCAGGTGTGTGACAGAACTGGTTATTGATAAGAATTACGACGGCTAACTATTAGAATGCCTCTTATTTTTGTTGGAAACATAATGCACATCAAAACCTCAAGCCGCTAGTTGTTCCAAATGATGCCACTTGCAACCAGCCAATTACAATACCCAACAGTTCGGTGAGCAAAGCTGGCTGCCTTATCTCGACCTCCTACCACACAGTAAAGTATAAGAAAAAAATTAAATGACACATTCTTTTCCACAAAAACGAAATAAACGGTTTGGATAGCGCCGGGGTCGGAGCGGATACACCGGACGCTGGGATTGATTCTGCAGACAGAAGTCCCAGTGCACATTAGTGCAGGTAATAAGCTGTTGAGGTTTGAAAGTGGGGGTCAGTCCAGGGAGGCCTGCAGGGGCAGCGAGGCGTCGAGAGCGGCAGGCCCAGTGCTACCCTAACCAAGGCCTGGGGCGGCCCAGCACGCAGCCTCAATCAGGCAGGCCCGGCGCGACGCCATGCCAACTCCGACAACCTTGATTCGCGCGGGAAGACGGGGGCGAGTGGTGGGGTGATTGGTAATAAGCAGGAAATAACCCCCTGAGGATTGTGCATGAAGAAAAACATGAAAACACCAAGATTGGAAGGATCGAGAACGCGGAGGGGCCTGAATTTCATAGATGGGGAGGGGGCGTCACAGGAAATCTGCCTCCAGAATGGGTGGGAGGAACCATTGTGTGCTTTAATGTAAAGGGCTGCTTAGGGAAAGCCAGAGGTTAAGGGGAGAAAAGGGTTACTAAAACACATAACGTTGCCCCTTGACTCAGTGTCAACATGACACAATAGTCTGGTGCTGAGTTTTTATTTGAAACCTAATGCATTCTGGCATTTGTATTTCTGGCTGCTTCAACTAAAGCAACTGGACTAAAGCACGTGTTAACTATTCTGTTAATATGATGAAGGCCATGTTCCAGTCCTCGGCTTTCATAAACCACCAACTGAGGTCTGGAAATTATTGCCTTGCTTCAAAATGTTCCAAAATTGGAAAAAAGAACTGTCAATAGAAATCAAGGCTGGTGACATGTTCCCATTGGACAGAGTTGTCTGCTAACCAGAGTTGGATTGGTAAGGCGGGCACTTGGGAAATAGACGGTGGGCTGGTATCTGAGGTGCAGCTGTAGGCTGATTTTTTGGGCAGGGTGGTGGCCTGTTTGGGCTCTGTCTGTGCTGTTCAGATGCAACCAGCGGGGGCCTGAGCGGCCTTTCTAGAGTCCTGTAGCTGGAGGCCAAAGGGCCTCTATCCCCCTTTCACAAAGCAGCCGGAGGTGTCATTGTCAGTCCCACACTGGGCCGGCTCACTGTACAGTGTTCTAAGCTTTCATGCAGACCATTGCCAAGGTAGTTGCAGTGCTTAATTTGAGCCAGTGGTTTACGGTGCTTAGCACTGGCACTTTATCAACATGGGCGCAATAGTTTCATGAGCACTAGCTAAGAACACACTAATTTTTGGTAGGCACAAGAGATTAAGTGATTGGGGACGTTGAGCCGATGCAGAGACTCAAACCTGGTTCCCCAGCTCCGAAGACAGCAGCTCTGGCCATTATGCCACATCTTCTCCCCACTTCATGGTCAGTAGTTGGTTCTGTTTTAGGCAGCGCTAACAAGAGAAATGGGCAGGTGCAAGCTGCCCCCTAATGAGAGCCGGCACTTATTTATTTACAAATTAACCATTGGGTAGCTGGGTATTTCTTTGTCAAGTCTGTATATATAACGCAAACTCAACGCGAAGGTATTGGTGCGCTTTACACAAGCACCAGTTACATTACACAAGGGCACATTAATTTTTTTTAGGTACTGGGAGATTAAAAGCCAGATTTGTATTCTGGCGGATGGGTATTCTCCATTGATCTGGCAGAAAATGTTCGCCAGGCTAAGAATACTCCGCCCACCAGATTTATAAATCAATCAATTTATATAGTGCGCTACTCACCCGCTAGGGTCTCAAGGCGCTGGGGGGGAGGGGTCCGTTACTGCTTGAAAAGCCAGGTCTTGAGTTGCTTCCTGAAGGAGAGATGGTCCTGGGTCAGCCGTAGGTGGATGGGGAGGGAGTTCCATGTCTTGGCCACCAGGTAGGAGAAGGATCTTCCTCCGGCGGTGGCTCTGCAAATGCGTGATACGGTGGCGAGGGCGAGGCTGGTCGATCGCAGCTGGCGGGTGGGCGTGTAGCAAGTGAGGCGGTTGTTGAGGTACTTGGGGCCCAGGTCATGGAGAGCCTTGTGTGCGTGGGTGAGGAGTCTGAACGTGAACCTCTTGCTGACGGGGAGCCAGTACAGGTCTCTCAGGTGGGCGGAGATGTGGTTGTGGCGGGGGATGTCCAGGACGAGTCGTGTGGAGGCGTTCTGTATGCGCTGGAGTCTTTTCTGTAGTTTGGCTGTGGTTCCCCCGTAGAGGGTGTTCCCGTAATCCAGTCGGCTGGTGACGAGTGCCTGGGTGACCGTCTTCCTGGTTTCGGTGGGGATCCATCGAAATATCTTTCAGAGCATGCGCAGGGTGTTGAAACAGGATGACGAGACGGCGTTGACTTGTTTGGTCATCGAGAGGGAGGAGTCCAGGATGAAGCCCAGGTTTCGTGCGTGGTCCGTTGGCTTGGGGGTGGTGCCCAGGGCAGGGGGCCACCAGGAGTCGTCCCAGGCAGAGGGGGATGATCCCAGGATGAGGACTTCCGTCTTGTCTGAGTTCAGTTTCAGGCGGCTGTTCTTCATCCACTCGGCGACGTCTTTCATTCCTTCGTGTAGGCTGGCTCTGGCGGTGGCGGGGTCATTGGTGAGGGAGAGGATCAGCTGGGTGTCGTCGGCGTGGGAAATGATGTTGAGGTTGTGTTGGCGTGCGATGGCCGCGAGGGGGCTCATGTAGACGTTGAAGAGGGTGGGGCTGAGCGAGGATCCTTGAGGTACGCCGCAGATGACTTCGGTGGCTGCGGATCGGAACGGGGGAAGGCGGACTCTCTGGGTTCTTCCGGCGAGGAACAAGATGATCCACTCCAGTGCCTTCTCTTGGATTCCGCTGTTGCTGAGGTGTTGTATTAGTGTGCGTGCGGTGGCAAACTGTGTCGAACGCTGCAGAGAGGTCCAGGAGGATGAGGGCAGCTGTTTCCCCGTTGTTGAGCAGGGATCTGATGTCATCGGTGGCTGCGATGAGGGCTGTCTCGGTACTGTGGTTGGCTCGGAAACTGGACTGTGAGGGGTCGAGGGATCCATTCATCTCGAGGAAGGCGGCGAGCTGTTTGTTGACGGTCTTCTCGATGACTTTGGCAGGAAAAGGGAGGAGCGAGATGGGGCGGAAGTTCTTGAGGTCGGTGGGGTCCGCTGTCTGTTTCTTCAGGAGGGCGCTGAGCTCGGCATGCTTCCAGCTCTCCGGGAAGGTGGCGAAGGAGATGTTGATTATGTCCCGGAGTTGGGGTGCGATGATGTAGTCGGCCTTGTTGAAGGCGTGGTGGGGGCAGGGGTCGGTAGTGGATCCGGAGTGGATGTTGTTCATCGTGCGGGTGGTGGCTTCGGTGTTGACCGGGGTCCAGTTGCAGAGGGTGGTGGTGGGGGGCGTTGGTTGGGTGCGTGGTCTGTGCGCTGAAGCTGTTGTATATGGCAGCGATCTTGCGGTGGAAGAATGAGGCGAGTGAGTCGCAGAGGTCTTGCGAGGGTGTGATGTCGTTGTTTCCGGCGCTGGGGTTGGAGAGCTCTTTGACGATGCTGAAGAGTTCCTTGCTGTTGTGGGTGTTGTTGTCCAGTCGTTCTTTGAATGTTGTTCTTTTGGTGGTGCAGATCAGCTGGTGGTGTATGCGGGTGGCGTTCTTGAGGGCTGTCATGTTTTCTGTAGTCTGGTCGTGGCGCCAAGCTTTTTCGAGGGTGTGGCAGTTTTTCTTTGATGTTTTGAGTTCGTTGGTGTACCACGAGGCTTTCTTGCTGCTGGGTCTGCTGGGTGGGTTCTTCAGAGGTGCGAGGTCGTTGGCGCAGTTGGTGAGCCACTGTGTGAAGTTGCGGGCTGCTTCGTTGGGGTCCGTTGCGCTGACGGGAGGGTTCTGGCTGAGGGAGGTGGTGAGCTGGTCGGTGGTGATCTTGTTCCAGCTCCTGCGGGGAGCCTGTTGCGGGTGGTGGTGGGTCGTGGTTCTCCTGAAGTTGAAGTGGACGCAGCTGTGATCAGTCCAATGAAGTCCGGTGGAGTGGCTGAAGGAGATGTGCTTGCTGGAGGAGAAGACGGGGTCAAGCGTGTGGCCGGCGTAGGGGGTGTTCACCAGTTGCTTGAGTCCAAGGTTGGTGAGGTTGTCCAGCAGGGTGGTGGTGTTGCTGTCATTGTTGTTTGCCAAGTGGAAGTTGAGGTTCATTAGGAGGATGTAGTCAGAGGAGGTGAGGGCGTGCGGGATGATGAAGTCTGCGATGGCTTCGCTGAATTGTGTGCGTGGTCCCGGGGGACTGTAGATGATAGTGCCTCTGAGGGTGGTCTTGGGGTCGGTGTGTATCTGGAAGCGGAGGTGCTCGGCGGCGGTGAGGGTGTCGTCGGAGTTGGTCGTGATGCGGGTGGTGTTCCTGTGGACGATGGCGATGCCTCCTCCGCTCTGGTTGACGCGATCCCTCCGGGTGATCTTGTATCCGTCCGGGATGGCTATGGCGATGTCGGGGGCTGAGGAGGCGTTTATCCAGGTTTCCCTGAGGAAGGCGACGTCTGATGATTTTGTGTCGAGCAGGTTCCAGAGTTCGACGGCGTGTCTGTGGACGGAGCGGGTGTTGAGCAGGATGCACTTGAGGTGGTTGTTGCTGGTGCCTGGCCTTTCAGGTGCGGTGCAGGTCCGGAGGCAGGTGAAATTGCAGGCTTGGCAGGTGAAGGGTCCGTGGGTGCGTTTCCGGGTGGCTCAGTAGCAGGCGGGGTTCCGGCCGGGTTTGAGTGCGTTGAGGGTGGCGGCGTCGTAAGTCTGTCATGTGGGCTGGCATCGTTGGGGGCCGGGGTCCTGGCGCTGGGCGCGGTCCAGGCGCGGACGGGCGCAGACGGGTTTGCATCTGGCGCGCGGCCGCGCAGCGGCCTGCATTAAGAAGGGTGGAGGGAGGGAAGAGCAGCAGCTGGGAGGCGGGTGGCAAATGGGAGAGGATGGGGGGCGGGGGGAGAAGGGCACCGAAAAAGGTCCAACAGCAGTGAACAACAGAGAGTGAGAGGAAAAACAGGCAGGCTAAATGCAGAAAGGCGTATGAAAAATAAAACAAGCAGAGGCTAAAGGCAGAATACAATTAAGGGCAGCAGACAAGCAGGAGGAGGGAAATTGGGAGAGAGAAAGACGGACAGAGGAAGAGGTCAGACTTGATACTTACCGCCCACCACTGGGCCACCAGGGATGAGGCGCAGGCGGGAGCTTGCGGGTGGAGGAGGGCCTTGAACTTCCAACAGCAGCAGCGTCGAGGGCAGCAGGCAGAGCACCAGCAGGGAACGCTGGCGCGGTGGGGGAGCGGACCTGGCCTGAGAATAAATGACCGCTGTTTCTGTGAATTTCTTTTACTGTTTGTTGATGCAGCCCTGGATGTATGACGTTACAACGCATACTTTTACAACGCCTACCTTTACAACGCGTTTTTTTACCACGCATACCATTACAACGCATAGCGCTTTGGGGTGCTGGATAGTGAATAGTTTAATTTACTATTCCAACTCCAGTCCCCGTGGATAGTAGGGAAGGTTATTGGATAGTAAATTAACCTATTCCCTATCCTAGAGCGCCCCCCAGAGCAATGCGTTGTAATAGTTTGCGTTGTAAAAGTTGCGTTGTAATGGTAGTTCGTTGTAAAAGTTTCGTTGTAAAGGTTACATACCTGCAGCCCTGCAGCAAACCGTATTCTTTTTTCTTTTCTAAAAGAAAATCCCGATATGGGATTTAAAAAAAAAAGAAAAAAAGTAAGGCCCCCCCCCTGCCTTAGTAGGCTTCTCCCATGACGAAGGGAGCATTTAGAATGGTTTTACTATTTCCTACCTTCAGGTGGCGGTAAGTAACAGTAAAAAAAAAATGACTACATGTCTCCCCATCCAAATTTCGATGGGCAGACTTGTAGTCATTTCTCCGATGGCCCTTACTCCCCAGGACCGTTATAGAAGTTTTGCCACAGTGGAGAGAGTAGATGCCTCCATGGCCAAACTTAAGGTCTGCCCGCAATTGAATCTGTCGGGCGGACCACTATATTGGTGGAGAATGAACTCTGTTGTATTGCGACAGAGTACCCTATCCACCAATATATAAATCAGGCCCCAAGTGATTTGCCCAAAATCACAGATTGTTGAGCCGAGATTCAAACCTAGTTCTGCAGTTCCAAAATGTGGCTGTTACGTCACACAGTGGGGGTAGCTAAACATTGGGTCACCCATGGCGGTCGCATTTAAGAGAGTGGGGGAGTGGCGATTCCTGCAATGGCTGCAGGTAAGAGCGGGTGGGGGAGGCAGCAACCCATAAACTCGTGCCGCCTGGGGTGGACCACCCCCCGCCTTCTCTTTCTACGCCATTGACACCACATCCTATCCTGCAGGTGGTTTCTACTAGTTTAGTTTGTTAGTTTGTGCTTCTAATGACTAGGTATGAGTTGCTAACATAGCACTGGTGTTTATATCATCTATCAAGGCGAGTGTTTAGAAGTTCCCAGACCATGCTTGCTGTGTTCTTAGGTGGTGAAATATGTTTCCTATGTTGTATTGAGAGGTTCTTACTTGGATTACATGAGTGGGGGTCTTCAAAGTACTGCTGGGAAGCATCCAGAAACCCGATAAATGTCTGTGCTACTGTGGTGTGTGTGTGCTGGAGTGCATTGTACTGTTGAACGATGTCAGTGGCTTTTGGGGTCGCTTGTTATGTGTGTAGTGTTGGCTTTGGGCAGAATGGCTTTGTCAAGTATATGGTTTTGTGCTGTGTTGTACGCACGGAGTAAGGGGTGGACATCTACCATCTTCTGTCATCTCTGGAAATAATTAAACTCGTGTTAAAGGAGTACAGTCTACCAGTTTGAAGTATCATTTGGTAACCGGTGGGAGCATGGGGGCAGTAATGTATGTATATGCGAGGGCGCAAATGCGTGCTTGTGAGAGAGGTTTTTAGACGCTGTTTAGGTTTTCCGATTACTTAGCGGGGCCTTCACCAGGTACAATATACGTAAGGCTCCCAGTTTTCATTTTTTCCTCATTTTTACAGATAAATACACACAGAAAACAATGTGTTTCCTGTCTGTATTTATTTTTTATAGCAATAAAATTCCAGAAAATGATGCTTCTTGTGGGTGACTCTCCCTGCTGTCTTTCGTGCTTTCTAGGACAACAGCTGAGCAGATACACAGAATGGGAAGGTAAAAAACAGTTTCACATTTCCCTGAATACAGGCATGTGTTAGCATATATTTGTATTATAATACAGATATTTACCTGTGGGTGTAAGGTTTGGTTACATTTGGCTGCTTAGTTTGCTGAAACGCGACAGGCAGCAAAGTATGAGTGCATGTTTATCAGTTAAATAAATGTGGAAATATACCGTGTTATGACTCTATTTATTCTCAAAACACAAAGCAAATATGGATAAATACCAATAAGTTGGTCAAAAAATAAATATGGATAAATGCAGACAGAAATATTAGAAAAATAAATACCATAAAACCGGGAGCCCTAAACATAAGTACTTGGAAGAAAGCCACGTTCCAGCGAATTGACTGTCTTGGACATGTGACCTCAATGACGTTGGACAAAATGGCGGCATTAGCTACACTGGGGAGAACAGCTATCCGATCGAGAGGCAGCGGCTTGGTTTAGCACTTTGGACAACTGTGATGCAAGAAAGTCTTTTGAGAGGTTTGCAAGGGTTTGGAAGCTTCTTCGACGCTGACGTGTCTCAGTTTAGCACAAGCAATAACAAAGTGGTGTGAAAGAAATGCCACGCGTGATAGATTTTTGAATGTGCAATAATAACACTCAGTGTCAAATCTTGTATTCCAGCAGCACCTTCGAAAACTAGTGAATCGGGTCCTTCCTAAGGGCCAGTCTACCATTCTTTAAATGATGTGTAGATAATGAGAGAGACTTCTTGCTATATATATACAGCGGTGAGGATTTGTGACTTTATTTCTGGTGCTGAGGAAGTCTCCATGCCTGACAAATGAGGTGATTTTCCAATGCGACTGTACAGAGGGGTAATTTGCAGCCTAATATAGTGCATACGTGAAGCTGCTGCACGTGGTACTGAAATCCACAAAAAGTGAGGGGTGATCTTTTGACTTTTACTTTTTAACCATTTTAAAACCCCGCACATGATGAATATGAAATTGCATTTCAGTAGTCACATTTCAAACATACCCATTCGTTACTTTATGCCCCAAATGTTTTAAATATTGGTTTCCAAATAGCGCAAACAGAACATACAATTAATAAGTGCCATTAAGATTCTTGAACTGTATACATTTTGTTCAGTGCTTAACGTGCACGGGAAAATGAAATGTAATGTTTTACCTATGCTCGACAATGGGTCTGTGATAAGAGGCAGTATCATTTCTATGTCTATAATCTGTGTGTGGGTATAAAAGCTGTTTTGAACCCCTTCCCTGCTGCCATCGGCCTTTGGCCGTCGCGAGCACTACCTCACTGGTGCTGCGAACATCCAACATCCGACGCGCCCCCGTCCACTCCGCGGAACCGCCGCCCTGCCGCGAAAAATGGCCGCTGTTAAGGTGTTAAACATGGCGATTCATTGATTGGGAAAGGCTGTAGGCAGCCGAAACGCGTCTCGTTGTGCTGCCGTGTCCGGAGTGACCTGACCCATTAAATTAGCCTACTGTGACCTACTGTGAATCCTTGTGTGCCTGCTCCTTTTTCCAGGTGAAGTTGGGATTTTGGCAGTATATATATATATATATATATATATATTACCTACTGGCGGTCGCCAGTAGGTATATATAGTTAGGATTTTTTCTCTATGGGTTTTTTGAAAATTCTATGTCTAATAACTTTGGCGTTTGTGGACGGAATTGGCTGAAATTTTCAGGAAAATGGCACATTTTGTTTCTGAGCAGCCCCGAAAATTTTGGGGGGGTTCGTCAAGGGGGGGCCGAGAAAAAAGGGGGGTCCCAAAACGCGTTTTTCCCATGTTAATTTCCATAGGGCGGTTGGCCTCACTTTTAGCCCGAACGGCTGAATGGATTTGCACGAAACTTGGCAAAATTGTAGGGACTGGTAGCCCGATGTGCCTTTTGTAGGTCTCAATATATGTGCTCCAGTGGATTTTGAGAAATTAACGTTTAAAAAAAAGATATATATCTGTAACAGCGGACCGGGCAGCGGCCCAGGACGCGTACTTGTCGCGCAACGGAGCTTTGTGAAGCGAAGCTGATTGGTTCTCCGGCGTCTGTCAACATTCCAAACAGTCCGTAGCGGCCGCCATCTTGTCTCTCGGTAGGATCGAGAGACAAGAGGAGGCCGAAGCGAAGGGGCAAATGACCATAAGGGGGCATAGTACATTGTCGCTCACCCCCTAGGTTTGATGTGGAGGTTTTAAAAGGGCCCCGCGGGGCAAAAAAAAATAAAAATAATAATAATCGAACAGCTGAATGGATTTGCAGGAAAGTTGGCAAAATTGTAGGGACTGGTAGCCCGATGTGCCTTTGCTAGATCTCAATATATGTGCTCCAGTGGATTTTGAGAAATTAACGTTCAAAAAAAGATATATATCTGTAACAGCGCACCGCTTCGCGTACTTTTCGCGTTACGGAGCTTTGCGAAGCGAAGCTGATTGGCTCTCCGGCGTCTGTAAACATTCCAAACAGTCCGTAGCGGCCGCCATCTTGTCTCTCGGTAGGATCAAGAGACAAGAGGAGGCCAAAGCGAAGGGGCAAATGACCATAAGGGGGAATAGTAGATCGTCGGTGACCCCCTACGTTTGATGTGGAGGTTTTAAAAGGGCCCCGCGGGGCAAAAAAAAAAAAAATAATAATAATCGAACGGCTGAATGGATTTGCACGAAACTTGGCAAAATTGTAGGGACTGGTAGCCCGATGTGCCTTTGCTAGGTCTCAATATATGTGCTCTAGTGGATTTTGAGAAATTAACGTTCAAAAAAAGATATATATCTGTAACAGCGCTCCGCTTCTCGTACTTTTCGCGTTACGGAGGTTTGCGAAGCTGATTGGTTTTTCGGCGTCTGTAAACATTCCAAACAGTCCGTAGCGGCCGCCATCTTGTCTCTCGGTAGGATCGAGAGACAAGAGGAGGCCAAAGCGAAGGGGCAAATGACCATAAGGGGGCATAGTAGATCCTCCCTGACCCCCTAGGTTTGATGTGGAGGCTTTGAAAGGGTCTCGCAGGGCAAAAAAAAAATATACCGTTTTTTTAGTTTTTTTGCGTGGAGTGCGCCCGGTTCGCGAACCGGGAAGCGGTCTGGGCAGCGTACTTTCTTGAAAATTAGTGAAAAAAGTTAGAGTAAAATAATAATTGTGAGTGATCAGATGTAGGGTAGCTCTGAGAAGAGCTTTTGGGTTTATGGTACATTTAGGTACTTATAAGTAGGTACCAATGCACAGTCTTAAATTCAGAGTGAAAACTCTGTTGCCCTCATCTGAGAAGTGAACTCCATCTGCTCTGTAGATATCTTGCATGTAGTAACGCAAGTTATTGTTGTACAGGGAGCCCATTCCATGGTCTCTCATGTAAGCTGAAACAGATTTGTTTACATGCTTCCTCGATTTCTCAATTTGTGGACAAAATTGGTTCGACCACCTCCATTTCTGTCTTTGGCATATATTTGAATATACCAAGGCAGTCTGAGGAAAAAGTGCCATCAATTGCTCAAAGGTGTCCTTTAAAAGCATTTCCAGACCTACCCCAGTCAAAGTGCCCAAATCATTACCTCCACAGTGCACAATTAACAGGTCAGGTTTTGGCAAATGCATAAAGGTTTTCACCAATGGTATCAATTGGTGACATTTTAATCCTCTGTGGCCAAACCACTTAATTTCCACATCTTGTAAATTGAGGTTAGGTAAATTCCTGTTTTCAGCGTACCTTTGAGCCCAATAGATGTAGCTATGTCCAACAATCCAGACAGAAAACATGGCGAGAGAAGGTTCTCCTGCAGTCAGATGAAGTGTGGCAATGAAATGGCAGTTGAAAAAATGAGAGTGTAAAATGAAAAAAACTGAGGAGTTTCTGTGTTAATGAAGCAGTAAGAGTGATTGGTGGATTTTGATTGCTGAAAACAGAAAGTTAGTGTGCATGGATGAGTTCGTTGAAAGATGTATTTTGAGTGGCGAAGAAAAAATCATTAAATGAAAGATTGCATTGGATATGCAGGTGCACTGAGAGTTCAGAGTTCAATTGCAACATTGTTGTGTGAGAGGTCTTGCAAGAGGTGGTTGCTATGCAGAAAAAGCAGAGAGGGGGCAGAGGGGGGAAGGGTTTTGCTTTGAAAAAAAGTGAGGGAAGAGTTTTGATTGGGTGACATGAGAGATCTGTGTGAGGAATTACAGCATTTCTGTGCTTTTGATAGCTGCAGACTCTGGAGTGCATACCTTTTGCTCTGCTGAAGACATATTGGTGTGTTTCTGAGACTGTTTTGAAACTCAAAGTATTTGCTAAGGTGAGAAAAAAGTTCTTTAATTTAGATAGAAAATAGTGTGCTTTAAGGAGAAAATTATGAAGAAAGTTGTGTTTTTCAAATGTTGCTTTGTCTCAAGTGTTTCACAAATAGATTTTGTTTCTTTGAGAAATTGTAATTGGAGAAAATGTGAAGTATTAGTACTGACAGGGCTTTTATGTGCATAGGAGTTGTGGAGTGTTTTCAAATTATGACTTGTAAATCGTTTTGAGAAAAAGCAATGGTTTTAATATTGATGAGAAGGACATAATGGTGTCTGCTTCTTTATAAGGTAATTGAGAGTCTCTGATGTCATTTTTCCCATTTCAATGTAAGAAGTTTGTCTGTGGAGCAAATTGCTTGTAAATATGCTCCCACCTGTGCATGGCAAATTTAGATTTTGAATGTTTCCGTTACATAGGCATGTTAAAGGTGACTGAAACATGCTGCAAAGGCAATCAAAAAATGCTTTTATGTGTCTTAAGGACATTTTAAGTCATTTCCCCATGTGCAGTGTTTTCAAATTATGAGTTGAAAATCGTTTTTGAGGTAAAGGAATGTTTTCAAAATTTATGTGCGCCATATGACCTCAAATTTCTTTTTCAGGGGTGCAGCAGGGTGTTCTTGAGACACCCCTGCACCGTCGGAAAAATTCGTAATTTGCGATGAGGTAATTGCTAATCGCAAATTGCACCTTCATTCCTATGGGCCTCCTGCTGCATGGAAATGAATGGGTAATCTTGCTGAAATGCAAAGTCGAATCTGTATTTAAAAGGGTCTGCACCTCTGTACGGGTGTTCGCTATGTGAAGCACGAAAGTTTTACGGGCCGAACTCAAGGCCACCTCTCTCTGAGACAAAAGAGCTCTTATTCTTGCCATGCCGTTGAAATGTGCTCCCAAGGTTGGTATTTGTGGCCAGATTGAAAACTCCCTATGTTCATGTGTGGGAGGAAATAGAACATTTCTGCAGCAAATAACCCGTTCATTTACTGTTACGATAAAATGAATACTTTTAATTAACCCAGAACAATCTTCATTATTGAGCATCAAATAACTACCATTTTCCAAGAACTTGAACGTGGGGATGATAGCAGGAACTGGTGTGCCTTGCAACACGCAAGCCATATTTGGTCGGTGTTTGTTGCATGAACCGTGTAACTGTATGTGCCTACACATTAGTGAATGATCTGGCGTCTCAGTGCATTCCTCTCCATTCAGATAAAGTTCTTGATCATCTTTGAAAATCTGTATGTGTATGGAAGCGACCAGACTTCATGAAGAAAACCACTACCTAAAGGTTAATAACGACCTATTGGTATATATTTCATACAATTTGAAAACTTATATAAAGCAAAAGGCAGCGTTATTAAACCGTGGATAAGGCACGTTGCCAAAGCAGTCAACCTTTTGGATTTATACTGGAAATGTTAAAGGAAGAGTTACGGAGTAGGGCCTGTAAATCTTTAATAGACAACGAGTAAAATTACTCCAACCATCATATTCCTCTAACTCCGGGATAGTAGGGGTGTTTAATTTTTTAGAAGTAGCCAATCCAAAGCATTTGGTCTGGGAAATTGTTTCATTCACAAACCACATATGTTTTGGGATGAGACATGCACGGTGGAAAGCCTCAGTGCCTTGTACCTGCCAGGTTCGTGAACCCCAAACTGATGTAGATCCTGGATATTTTTACTCTGTATTACGTTAGCATGGTCTCATTACTGGTTTAAACGCCATTTTTCCTTTTTTGTAACTTCTGCACACAACACTTAGTTGTTGCTTTAGCTTTCAGCCTACCTGCGTCAAGATCTATGCCTGCTTCAAGCAGGCGCAGGGTTTTGATGTAGCTTTGTCCTATCTGATTGTAAATGCGGCACACCGTGGGTTGCAGAGCAGCGGTGCACGTTAACTGGTGCATCCCTGGGGATGTGCTAGTTAATATAAATCTGCCCCTTTACATTTAATTATGTGCAGGGGACACAGAGTAGGTGAGGTTTATCCAAGGTTAAGAAGAGATGAGTCCTGTTCAGTGAAAAATTGGAGATAGGCTTCAGTATATTATATACTTAAGTAGTGTGTTAAGTTTTTGATGACTGTTATTAATTTACTGTTGGGTAATAGTGGTTAATAACATTTTTTATTATATTTTACCACAGATTCAACTGCAGATTATTTCAAGATTTTAGGATGCCTAGCAAAGAAAGAGTAAGAAAGGCTGCAAAACGTCAAAGACAGCAGGACCATGGAATAATGCAGCAGTCCTCTAACAAAAAGATTTGTCAAGTCACCAAGAAAGCACCGGGTAAGAGTCGAAAAACAGTCATAAGAAATATGTGTAGTAAAAAAAATATTACTACAGAAAATGTTTCAGTCCAGAAAAGGACAAACAATTCAAATGGTAAGGAAAGGCCAATGAGAAATGTTACTGCTAGAGTAAGAGATAACTCTATGCATGAAAGTAGAAGGAAACAACAGTTTAGGGATATTCGTAAACGAATGTTCCGCAACAGGATAATTGGGAATTTGTTAAAAAATATTAAGAAAGGTCAGCAGAAAGTGGTTTTTTATAAGAGAAAAAAAATAGTTGAGAAAGTTATTGATCAGGCATTTGAAATTAAACGTAAGTTATTTATTTTGACAATCAATAGAATTAGGAAGCTAAACAAGGTAATTTATGATTTCAAAAGAAATAGTAGATGGAAGAGAATAGTTAATCGTAGTAATTTTTGTGAAGTTTTTTCTGGAGAATGGATGCATAGTTCAAGCTCTGAGGCATTTTTTAATGAGGAGAGTTATTTCCAGGATAATGATTTGGTGCATGCAGTTGACACCAGTGGTCGAGCTTATGAAGTGAAAGATGGTTGTCCAGTTGAAAAAGAAAAACTTGTGAGAACAGAGATAGAAGAGGTGTTAGGTAATGAGGTTTTAGGGAGACGTCCTAAGGGTCCTGTGTACACCTGGAAGTGTAGTAGTATTTGCAGTGTACGACAGGATTCCATCAATTTGCTTTGTGATTTTATACGGTCATTTAGTAAGAAAAGTTTGAAGCAGAAAATGAAGTTGTTGCAAGAATTCGATCCTTGCAGAGTGAGAGAAGTGATAGGTTTGCATGGTCATTCACTGGCTTGTCTTTCCAGGAGAGTATGCCAGAGTGTTTTTCATCATTTCAGGATGCTAGCAGTGCATCATAATAAAGTGAGGAAATTAGTTAGAATGTTGTATTATGCTAAGAGTCCAGCAATTATGCTTAAACAATTATGCGCTGCTCTTTTGCATGGTTCTGAAATAGATGTGAAGAATATATGTGAAGAAATTGAGTTTTGTTACTTTGGAAGTAAAGAGGAGAATGTTGAAATTGACCAAGAAGAAGAGAGTAATGTGGAAGATAGTGTACAGGTTTCCAGTACAGATAATTTCCAGAGGGAAATTGCGACGTTTGAGGTGAAATCAAGTGAGAGGCCAAATTTCACTTGTGTGTGTTGTCGACGCACTTATTATAAGAATCAGACTAAGTTAGTGGATTTATATGGAAAAAGTGAAAGGGAAAATAATAGTGAATGGAAGGATTTTACAACATACTTGATGGTAGAAAATTGTTTTGATTTGGGATTGGATCAACGTGTGTGTACTTATTGTTGTAACAAATTAAATCAAAACCAGATGCCTGCTAGAGCAGTTCATAATAATCTGGAATTGGTTGAGATTCCTTCTGAATTGAAGGATTTAAATACTTATGAATCTATTTTGATTCAAAGTATCCATCCCTTTCAGGCTATTGTAAGAATGGAGCCAAAGACAGGGAAATTGCCTCCATCAGATTTACAGAGAGGATTAAAGGGAAGAGTTGTTTATTTGCCTCTAGATTTGAAGAAAAACATTAACACAATTGGAGTAGAAAAAGTGGAAGAGGAACCTCTTGTTATCTTAGTTAATGGGGTTCCGACAAAGAATAAGAAAATATGGCAAGATTTAGTAGATGTTAGGAAAGTCAAAAGGGCAACATTGTATTTGAAAAAATATAATAAATACTATAAAAATGTATATGTTGCAGAAGAGGAAGTAAGTGAGGAAGAGGATAGCGATTTGTGTGCTGGTCAAATTGAGAAAGTAGAACCCTGTACTAGTGAAGAAATATATGAACATTATAGTGTTCATCCTTTGCATTCCAAGGAAGTCATGGGGAATGCTATTGAGTTGTTTCAAATGAAACAAGCGAAAGGGAGTCCCATTAGTGTTTGGGAGGAAAGTTTGGAAGCTCGGTGTTTCCCACAGCTTTTTCCAACAGGTCAGGGAGGAAGATATGATGAGCGACCTCATCAAATTCCTGCTTCTGAATACCGGACTTTGCGATTGTATGCAGGAGATCCTAGGTTTCGACAATGCATTCCTTATTTGTTTCATCTCCTGTTTGAAAGCGATCTGTCTGGACTGTCATATGCAGTGAACCACATCTTGAAAAGTGGTATACACATGCAAAACATCTCGGCAAGTGACTTTATGGATAAAGTCAATGTCCAAGACAGTATTTTGGATTCTCACCTGATTAATCTCATGGCGTGTCAGCGTGGTACTAATGAGTACTGGTACCGTCGTCATGGTGATTTAAAATGTATGCTGAGGAACTTAGGAACTCCCACATGGTTCCTCACTTTGAGCTGTGCTGAGTATGGCTGGGAAGACTTACTTGAATTTCTACGAGAGGCAAATGTTAACGTAGAAAACATCGAATTCAAGACACCCGGAGAACTGTGCTCTTTGGATCCAGTCAATGTATGTAGGTACTTCAATCATAGATTTGAAGGTATGATGTCTTTCATCATGAATAAGAAGAATCCACCTCTTGGAGAGGTGTTGGATTTCTTCTGGAGGAAGGAGTACCAAGCAAGAGGTGCTCCTCATATACATATGTTGCTGTGGATCAAGGATGCACCTAAATTTGGAACGGATGCAGACGACTCAGTGATGAGTTTCATAGAACAGTATTCTACGTGTGCTGTTCCAAACGCAAAGGAGAAAAAAAGCCTAAGAGAAAAAGTTCTACGTTTCCAAAGCCATCGATGTGGAAAGTACTGTCGTCGTAAATTCCGGAACAAAGACAAGTTCTACACCAAATGTCGTTTCGGCTTTCCACGATCGGTGATTTCTAAAGGAAGAGTGAACAGTTTGATGTCTTCGCTGCGACATAATGTGATGAAGAAATCACCTAAAAACACATACAATTTGAAGAGGAACGAAGAGTCTAAGTACATTAACGACTGCAACCCGGTGATTTTGTCCATGTGGAATGCTAACATGGATATACAGTTTGTGGCTGATAACTGTATGGCTGTGGCTCGGTATGTGACATCTTACATCACCAAAAAAGAGAAGACAGAATTGAAGGATATGTGGGAGGACATTTCCCATGAAAAGAGCCTCAGCAAGAAGTTGTACAGTTTCAGTCTGAAGATGTTGTCGCATCGAGAAATCGGAGCTTACGAATGTTCTGACCGGTTGTCTTCAGCAAGTCTCTATGCCAAGTCCAGGAGTATCGTTTGGGCGAGTGTTGGTCTTGCTGCAACGCGTAATCGAGTTCTGAAACCTGTGCGGGAAATTGAGTATTTGGCGGAAAAGGAGCCAAACAGTACCGACATTTTGAAGAGCAATATGTTGGATACATATTATCCAAATCGAAGCAGTCACCTCGAGAATGTTTGTCTGTATGAGGTTCTGCAAAATTACATATTCAAGAGGAACATCAAAGAAGATACTGAGAAAGGAGTGTATGCTGTAATAGGAAGTGAGGGATGTCTGGTCAAGCAAAGAAAATGCCACTTGATAAACCATCGAAAATTGAGTGGCGAATCTCCTGAAAAAAAGGAGTTTTTCTATTTAGCACTTTTGCAACTTTTTAAGCCTTGGCGTGCAGAAGAGGAACTGCTTGGAGATTTCCTTTGTTACGAAGACTCATTCAATGCTGCCAAGGATACCATAGAATGTCCTGCTTTTCCCAAATATGTAGAAATGTTGAATGTGGAAATTGAGCAGGAAGCAACGATTGCAGCCGAGATTGCCAGAGACAGTTCTCAGGACAGTCAGAGTTCTGCTTCATTGAGTCAGGATCCACTAGGAGGACCTCTTATCGAAAATGAAGCTGCCACTGCTATGAATGAAGTGGAAAGAGCCATGGCACATGCTCAGGAGGATGCGGTTAACTTAGAAGAGTTGGAAAGACAACTCAACGTTGAGCAGAGGAAAATATATGACGAACTTACCATGCAAATTGATCATGGATTAAGTCATGACAAGAAAGAGTGCTCATGTACGTCGTTGAAGCCTGTCCGACTGTACGTGAGTGGAGAAGCGGGAACTGGAAAAAGTTTCCTTATTAAAGCAATTTCATGTTATTTGCAGGAAAGGACAGAGTCATCGCTGTCTTGTGTTGTCACCGCTCCAACTGGACTGGCAGCACATAACATTAAAGGGATTACTTTACATCGTTTACTGATGCTGCCAGTGGAGCATGACAACAAATTAGAATATCACAAGCTATCTGGAGATGCTTGTTTTGAAGTTTCAAGAGTCTTGAGGAAAATGAAACTTCTTATCATTGACGAAGTAAGCATGGTTTCCAATGTCATGCTTGCCTTTGTGCATTTGAGAATGCAAGAAGTTCTCAAAACAGAGTATGATGTGTTATTTGGTGGCAAACACATCATTGTTTTCGGAGATCTTCTGCAGCTGACACCAGTGAAAGGGCAACCTGTGTTCAAAATGCTCACGCATGAAGATACCAGGAAGTGCTTAGGGAGTATTGGCAACGTCAATATATGGTTAAACTTCAATTATGCTGAACTGCATGAAAATATGCGTCAGGCAAAGGATGAAGTTTACAAGACTATTCTACAAGATGTTAGAATTGGAAAAGTGACCGAGCATGGGAAAGAAGCTTTACATGCACGATTACTGACAAATTTATATCCAGACGAAGATGTTGTGCCTGAGAATATTTTTCAGAAAGTTACTGAGAAAAAATCTGGAATATGTTTGATGCCAACTCTTGCAGAATGTGCCAAATTCAACAACAAAATGTTGCATTTAGAAAAGCAAGAGATTGTGAAATTGGAAGCTATTGACAGAGTAGAGCATATGGGATCAACAATTATTTTGTCTGAGAATCTGAAAACAAAATTGGATTCATTAGAGAAGAGTATATCTAAAACTGCGGGTTTTGAAAAGACTCTGAATGTTTGCTTGAACTGCCGTATAATTTTAAGAAGGAATTTACATGTTGAAAGAGGTCTGGTAAATGGATCAATGGGTAATGTTGTTGATTTTGTGAAATACAGAAATAGAGATGGAATTGAATTTTTAAAAATTAAATTTGATGGCATTGAGGAAGTACAGCTAATTGCTCGTTGTTCTGCTAGATTTTTGCTTGTAAAAGACTTATATGTTCGTCGTAAGCAGTTTCCTGTTTGCTTGGCATATGCGGTGACAATCCATAAATCGCAAGGTTTAAGTGTAGACTGTGCATTGGTGAATATTGGCAGTTCTGTGTTCAAGGAGGGTATGGCATATGTGGCATTGTCACGAGTTAGGACTTTATCGGGATTGTACTTGATTGAGTGTGATGTCACAAACATTTGTGCGGATCTAGATTGTGTTAAGGAATACAATAGGTTGAGAAGAGAGTATGCGCCACATTTGCCTCAGTATCCTTTGTTTGAGAAACGTGTGGTAGGCCGGAAACGAAGAAATGTGACCAATACTGGGGAGGTTGTAGCAAAAAGACGAAAAGTCGATGAACCTGAAATTATAAGCAGAAACAAAAAGGATTCTGTTGAAGATGTTGTTGGTTTTCAATTTGAAAACAGTTCTGGTGTCAACTGCTATGCTAATGTAGTGATTAATGTTTTGTTTTCTCTACAAAATGTAAAAGAAGAGATTGTGGTCAATTCTGATCAAAGATTTTGCAGTTTGTTAAATTCTGTGTTAGAGAAATGTAGCACTGATAGAACAAACATAGAAAGTGTGTCTGAAATTCGAAATCTGTTAGACAGATGTTCAGGCCAAACACAATTCTCTCAAAATAGTCAGCAAGATTGTCAGGAGTTTTTAATGTATATGCTTGATGTATTGTATGCTGAAGGTGTAGATGTAGATCATCTGTTTGGGCTTTCTTATCAATGGCAGCATGACTGCGAGAACTGTAGGGTATCAAGTAGTACTAGTGTAGACTCAGAAAGATTTATATATTTAACTTTGCCAGACAGTAAATCAGTCTCTTTTAATAAGCTAGTAAAAGCAGCTGATCACAATATGGAGTGTAGGCAATGTAAATCTGAAATGATGTCCACATTATTTATACGAACATATGGCCAGTATGTCATTTTAATGTTCCAACGATGTAGGCCTGATGGAACAAAATTGACAACTTTAATTAAAAAATTTGTGGCTTCACAGTTGTCAATATCAGGAAGGACTTTTGTAACTGTAGCAATTATATATCATGATGGTTCTTCAATAACATCAGGACATTATACAGCTTATTTAAAGTGTAGAAATGGCTGGTCATTCTGCAATGATTCTGTTTTAATTTTAAAAAAAAAATTGCCATATGACCTTAAAAACTCTTACCTGGTGTTTTTAAAACCAAAATTTTAGGGAAAGAATCTCGGGATGTGCTCTGAGGAATTTCAAGAAGTTCTCATGGCTCCTACACTATTTGGCCTTGAAGATAAGTGTAGTACAGAGACATAACTTTTTACCATAACACTGGACGTTATTGAGAAATATGTGCACTTTGAATGAGTTCAGAAAAACTATTTCTTTTTATAAGCTAATTGAAGCAGCGAATCAAAACATGGAGTAGAGGGAATGTAAGTCTGCAATGCTGTCTACTGTTTTACATTGCTTTGTGATTAAAAGTGATGTAGAGAATTAAATAATTGTACTAGTCATAAAGGTAGTGTAAGTCTGCTTCATAGTAAGCAGTATCAGTGTGATAGGAAATGTAGAACATGATTGAGCAAGAAGGGGAAGATATTACTAGTCCAGGATTGTGTAAATGATCTTCAACATTTTAATTCTGAAAGTTGTGGAAATGCGAAAAGACGGGATTGGCTAACAAGAAATCCAAGAGTTATACATGGCTCTGACAAGATTTGGCCTTGTGGAATCTTGTGGTAGAGAGCAAGAAGTCATTTATTGTATGTAACATGTTTTTGAAAACGATGGAGGTTTTCTTTCAGAAAGTGGCGGGTTGAAAGTAATAACAGCACAACAGAGTGTAAGCTGTTCATAGGACATCCTTGGCCGTCATGGAAAGTAAGTTAACTTTAAGGAGTTCTGAATTCTGATTTCTAATGTTGTATGGGTTTTTTAAACACAATCATTTTGATTGTGTTTTTTTTTCCCCGCTGTTATATGATGAATACCTTCAAGTCACTGTTTTAGTGAAATTTGATACATTCTGAGAACAGCAAAAATAAACCATTTAACATGTATAATTAATTCTGTTCTGTTTGCATTTATGATGTACATGTAGAACTGTGTAGGAGGCATGGAGAAGGTGAGGCTTCTGTAAGTGTCAAAGTTGTTGCATACAGTGCTCATATTCTACGTAGTCTTTTATATTTCATTACTTTCACTGTTTCTGACTGATCTAAAAATTTTTTTTTAAAAAGAACAGTAAGTATAAGGGAAGGAAACAGACAGTTATGTTAAAAGAAACACAGCTATAGGGAATAAACTAGGGATACTGTTACCTGCAATCCTCTGCTGATGATGTCACTGAGCATGTCATGAATGATGTAATATGTGACATCATCAGCAGTGGATTACGGGTAATAGTATCTCTAGTTTACTCCCTTATAGCTGTCTTTCTTTTAACATAAGTGTCTGTTTCCTTCCCTTATACTTACTGTTCTTTTTTTAAAAAAAATATTTTGGGTTCGCTTCCGGTTCGCGTACCGGGGAGCGAACTGGGAAGCGAACTAAGAGAAATAGAGGTTGGCACAGTTGCAAATATTGTACCAATTTCTTAATAACGGGGAGGTAGTTCTGAAAAGAACTTTTTTTTAAATTGTTTTTGTTGTTTTATATTTTTTTTATTATTTTTCTGAACATTTTTTTACTTTTTTTGAATTTTTCTGAACAGTTTTATATTTTTTTTGTTTTTTTTTCGGAGGGGGCAACGAAAACGATTCATTGTAAAGGGCTCAACAGGAGCAAGAAAACAAAAAAAAAGAATTTATTGTTTGGGGAGTTTCGGACAAACATGAGCATGATTGTCAATAGCTCTGTTGATCAGAGTGATGCTACTTTCTGCGTAGCAAATGAATCCACTGCAATGTACGCAGACTTGTTTTACTTCACGAAATCTCGTTTGTATATTTGGCACCATCTCCCTGCCCTCTGGTCCCGTTACTTCCGGTACAACAGATCTTCTGGCCATAATAGGGAGATTATCTAGGTCGTCCTGTTCCTCTTCTTCCTCCTGTTGCTGAATTATAACTTTAGCAGGTGGTCCACTCTTCCTTGGATGTGGTGGAGGTGGTGGGGAAGCACCAGCTGAAGCTAGTAAAGAAGCCATTGCTCACTGGTAACAAAGGGTCTTTCTCTCACAATGATGAAAGTCAGAGTGAGGAAAGAAGGAGGGATTTTCACCATTTGGGAAAAAAAATAGTTCTCAACCAATGAAAAGTGTTCATTTTAGATCATATGACCTAGTCTTACATCATTAGGAAACCGAAAGTGAAATGAACCAATGAAAAGTGTTATTACCAAGTCACATGACCTGCTGTGTGTATGTTACGCGCTTTGCAGGGCCTCCCGGTTTGCTTCCAGAAACCTGTGCTTTGCGACTCGGTAAGCGTACGAGTTCGCTAACGTAGCACGTCATATGACGTATCACGCGACAACGCGAAACGTCATGCGGACGGGAGGCGTCACGATGTTGTTTTCTAACGCGGCAGTTGCGGTAAAGAAACGTTTACCGGCTCGCGGTCTATTTCGCGGCATCAAGGTCAGCTAACGGGATGCTTCCCGATTCGCGAAGCGGGAACGAAGAAAAAAAAATATTTTAAAAAAAAGTTATTAATAAACATATAAAATATATTTTTGGATTTAAAGAAGAATACATTTTACAGCTATAGATATTAGCTGTTAAAAAACCAATGAAATTCACTGAAAAAACCATAGGTTATAGACCATATATAGTTAGGAATTAGCATTTACAAAACCTTGAAAATTCACTGAAAAAACCATAGGTTATAGACCATATATAGTTAGGAATTAGCATTTAAAAAACCTTATTTTACTCACACAAAACCATTGAAATTCCATATATAGTTAGTTGCACTAACTATATATCGCGCACCCGCAATCCACTGCTGATCATGTCACATATTACATCATTCATGACATGGTCAGTGACATCACTGATGACATCACTGATGACATCTCAAATGACATCACTGATGACATCTCACTTGACATCAATGATCACATCACTGATGATATCATTCATGTGATAATACAATGCATCTCCTCACACTCTAATATAACCTCCGTTACACCCAGTGTTAAATAGAGAGTATCATTTTTGAAACCATTGACACACCAATACTAGTTACTACATACGCACTCACTGATTCCTATGTCTACACACACATTCACTCATACAATCATTCATACATACAATCACTCATCTTTACAACACTATCATATGCACTCATACACCTATACAGACACTCACACTCTGCCACTCATCCATGGAGTTACTCACACACCTAGTCAGTCCTGAAAAGAATCAATCACACTTCCATTTTCTCATCTATACAGTTAAACACAGAACACCTTACATTTTTGAAACATATACTAACACATAGTTACTCTCTTATAGAATCACTGATACAAGTACACATTGATCTGCACAGAGTCACACACCTCCCAGCCAGCCATACAAACACTCAGTCTCCCATACAAATACTTGTGCAACCAATCAATAACCCATATAGCTACTTATATAGCTACTGATTAACACGTGCAGCAGCTTGCACAACAACAGACATACTGATGCACACTTTTAGACAGTTTAGTCACTAACCCGTGCATTCAGTAAGACGCATTTAATCACTCACTCATACAGTCAATCACGCACCTACTAAAACCTTTATTCAGACACTTATACATCCACTCATTCTTCAATATGTAAAACATATTTAAACTTTACAGAAACACATAATCACTGGATGTTGTCATCAGTGATGTCATCAGTGATGTCACTGACCATGTCATGAATGATGTAATATGTGACATGATCAGCAGTGGATTGCGGGTGCGCGATATATAGTTAGTGCAACTAACTATATATGGAATTTCAATGGTTTTGTGTGAGTAAAATAAGGTTTTTTAAATGCTAATTCCTAACTATATATGGTCTATAACCTATGGTTTTTTCAGTGAATATATATATATATATGTATATATATATATATGTGTGTGTGTGTGTGCGTTCCAACAAAAGCTTCTACTGGAGCGCTGGGACCCGATGAAGAGTGGCGTAAATGCCGGTGAAGCACGCCGGTAATCAATGTTCAAACAAACGCAAATCAGGCGTGTTATTCTTACTCTTGAGTATACATGAGTTCCGCATTACCAGCGGACCAATAGCTGCTGGAGACATTGGCTGTGCACTTTGGGAGATGTATGCCATAACAGTCATGTGACCCAGGACGTTTTAAACGAACACACGCACATAGGCACTTTGCTACTGCTTCCTCCTGTGACCAAGGCAGAAGCGCAGAAACATGTGGGGTTTAAGGAAGCACCTGGTCCAGTGTTATTTCTGAAATAAAGATACTGACTCCGGTAACGGGCCTCTGCTCTTTGTACTCACTTGCTGTGGATTGACAGGCTTCTCCGTGCCTGTTGGGTCGGGGGCTCCCTTTTCGGAGGATGTGTTGTGGATATATATATATTTATCACCACCCTTACCACACCACTGGGTTCTTAAAGAA
The DNA here is from genome assembly GCF_964261635.1 of Lissotriton helveticus. Classification (NCBI taxonomy): domain Eukaryota; kingdom Metazoa; phylum Chordata; class Amphibia; order Caudata; family Salamandridae; genus Lissotriton; species Lissotriton helveticus. Next base: position 1,687,282,512 of record NC_136057.1, on the reverse strand, counting down.
CTTGTCTCCAGAATCAAGGCCCCTGGCCTTCAAATTCTCAGAAGAACACCTTCTTCGGGTCAGAATGTTTTACAATGTGAAGGCAGTGTCACTTTAACCATGACTGCGACAGCCAAGGAAAGACACCTGTCAGAGACATTCAGTATTCATAGACTCGTTACACCCTGTCTGGTGCTTTGGCGCTGTGATGCAGCTGTGCTTTTCAGAGTGAGCTAAAAAATAAAATGCACCAGTAGTTAAAGACATACAGAACAACCTAAAATTGCCATGAAAAAAAGTGAAATAGTTCATTCTTCTCTACGACCTCAGCTCAGACTTCCGTTCTAATGACCCGTTTATCTGGAACGTAAAATTAAGTTGATATCAGGCGTGACATTCTTACTCTTGAGTATACATGAGTTCCGCATTGCCAGCGCACCAATAGCTGCTGGAGACATTGTCTGTGTCAGCCACTAGCTAGTACAGCTGTGGCCCACCTCAAGACACATACTTTGAAGCTTCAGTAACTGCTGACAGTTTGGGCTGCAGTCCTACTGCCTCACTTGCATTTGAAGATTTCGCTCCATCCCAACACTCATTGGGACCCCCAACTCTGCTCAGAAGTGATCATTTGAACTTAGGCCCCACCCACCAGCAGGTCAGGCGGTCAAACTATAATAAATGGTTATTTGGACTTTCTACTTACCAGTAAATACTGGGGCTTCCGCTTTCCACACAGTCAACTATTGTGAGTTTAGCTCCACCTAACAAACGTTTAGAGACTTTTAGACATGCCCTTTGTCTGACCTTGGAGCTCTCGCTTTGAGCACAATCAGATATTGGAATTGTATCCCCACCCACCAAGTTACCGTGTGCATTGCCGGCTTTCAGCATTTGTTCCTGCCCACAAAAGACAATGGCGAAGGAGATCGCCTCTCACTGGTACCAGGTTTTTCCACCTTAAAGGTAATATCAGATTATTTTATGGATTTTACTTGATATAAAAACATTTTTTTTGTATTTGTAAACAAACCCTATAAAGTTTACAGGATAAAATTCCTAATATCTGACCCTTTCATGCATTTCACAGGATACTGGTTACTAAACTAATTACACAAGAGCAGATTCTTCGATTACCCTACTCCTGCACTGGAACTGAATTTATATGTTAAGATTCATTTGCAGCTCCTTTCTGAATCAATTCATAGATCATTTAATATATTTCATAGAAAAGATCTGAGTACGAATAATATAAACATTAGAAAAAAACAACTGAAATAAAAATTACAAGAAGCCAAAATCGCAAAAAATGTACATTAAACTAGTTAATAACAAGAGCAGATAAAAAAAAACTTGTTGCAGAAAATCATCAGCAAGGCACAAGGAGACCGCCTTGATTCTGTTGATAGCTTCACAAATGGGCTACACATGTGAGCGAGATGTCTTGCCCGACATCGACTACCATCTACAACAGGCTATTCATAGGTTTCTTAAAGAGAAAAATCCAGCTAAAGCCCAATTTTACAACAGAATTCCACAGGGATTGTTTTGCAAAAAACTCTACTGCAAAAACGTTTTTTTTGGGGCTGGAAACTGTACATGCACTACTGCTAAGTGAAACTGTGCAAAGACCACAATCATTTCAACGTAATGAATTGAAACGTGTATAACAGAACCAACAAAATAAAACCTCTATTCACCACTCCACAACCACTGGTTGACAGTCTAAAATCAACCCTGGATATAGAGGGACTGTGAAGTCCTAAAGCAACCATACCTCTCAGCAAAAAGACTGGCACAGCTACACATAGGTGTAGCTTATGGGGGGCGGGGGGGGGGGGGGGGTGTTCGAAGTGTTACACCCCACCCCACCCCACCCCCTCCCCTCCCCATAAAATTAATTTTCAGATGAATAATTGGGTACAGGTTCTTTCAGTCCGGTATGATGAGGTGTATGTCGGATTTTACCTGCGATTTTTACATACACACACTGACAAAAACAGACACACTCTCGCTCATCTCTGTTTCGAAGGCCCTAAAAAATATTTATTTGACAGAATATTGTGTTTTTCTCTTTTAGTGCTCCTATTAATCCATATTCTCCCCTCGTTCCACTGCCTCTCAAGCCCCTCTCATGCACCCTGCTTGTCATATAATGTATTTTGACTTTATATGCCAGTGTGATGGTCTGAAAATCCTATGCTTATACCCCCCTAATCTTACTGACCAAGCTACGCCCCTGCAGCTAGATTCATATCAAGACGGGCTTTGTGAAAACAATCGTGGGCTAACCTGCTCCAAAAATCTTTTTTGCCTTCAAGCAACGCATAACTGAAGTGGCTGTACATGAGGGAAGGGGCACAATCACTGTAGAAGAAGCACACATTGCCAGCTGAGCCAATGCCACTTGACTAAAGTGGCGAAGTGGAATCAAACCATGGGGCAGAAATGGTTGAACTACTCGGCAAGAAAAACGACATTAAGTGGCACATTGCATCAGTGAGGGCAAATTGTGTGGCACCTTCGGTGACATTCTTCTCGAACAGTTAGGAGGTTTTGGCACACATACTACAATGTGGCCCAGTGCTTCAGAAAAATTAGAGGGTCCTTAAGATTTGACAGAAACCTCCTAGATACCCTACTAACAGCAGCACTCAAAATAGTACTCAACAAGTGGAAAGACACCTCCAAAGCCACCTTCAGGGGGTGGCTCAACTGGTTGACATACCTGAGAGGAGCCGACATCACAGCCTTATGAAACACACCATGGAGGAAACCCAAAAGGGGCATGTGGGCATCCTTGGACAAGTTCCTAACCCCTTACGAACCCCCATGAAAGTGCTAGTCAGAAACAAAGTACCCACCCCCACACCAACCACTAAAGCAGGACACCCCCTCCCCCCTAGACTCTTCTCTCCCCCCCTCTTTCTTTTTCTTTCAGAGTAGACAGAAGGACAGGGGGCCGGTCGTGCATATATTTTGTTTCAGCCTGACCATCCTGACGGATACCCCCAGCACAAAGCGCCAATGAATATATGTTATATGTTGTATGTGGGATTGAAGTGAGGCAGGGTCGTTCAAGCTTATGTGCTCTACGAGTAAAACTGTACTACCAGCAACTAAGCCATATGGTCTGTCATCCCTGAATGTGTGGGTTTATATAGCGCTAGGAATCAACTCCTGGAGGAGTATCTCCACGCTTCGACCGCTGGGGAACCCGTCCTGGCTCACCCTGAGAGATGGTCCCTGATTTGTATCTCTAAGGTGCGACCAAGCATCCCCGGCAGTCTGGGGGGGCCGTTGTGAAGATGAGGCAAGCTGATGCCCAGAGTTGCCGAGTGTGGTTTCTGACTAGAGTAGGCACCAAGGCGAGAATTATCGAGTCCGCTGACCCTGGTCCACGACCCTGCCGCGTCGGGAATCGAACCCTGGTCCCGGGCCGTTCTCTGCTTATGGGTCTGCCGCCTCTAACCAGTGAGCCACACTTCTCCAATGTACAATGCGATGATGATTGCATGTTATTTGTTATATGTTGTAAATGTAAAAAACCAATAAATATAGTTATATAAAAAAAGAAAGATATTCGGATGCAGCAGATTCTATTCAAAACTTTATTTACTTAAATGGATACCTTTGTCCTATGTGTAAGCACCGGAAGACCATTGTATCATGTACCTCTCCTTCCCACAGGAAAATTGTAGCCTAAAACACATGGAATGTTCTCACTCCCCTGAGTTTTAACCCCTACCACGCTACCGCGTTTTCCCGCGGTGCGCTGATTTTTGAAAATCGCGCTGTTTATGACAAAGCCAGCTCGTCATCCGCGTAGCGCAGGTAACGCCCATGACGAGCTGGCTTTGTCATTAGCGCGGAAGGGGTTAAAACAAGTCCCTTGGAGTTCAGCGTTTCGTTTGTTCTGTTTTCGCTCAATGGGGCTGCTGAAAGCACCCCCTTCAATAAGAAACCGTGCAGCGGAAGACTTGTGTGTACAATAAATGTAGCAAGCGTTTCATGGGAGGTACTTCATGATTGAAGAAATCACACGTAAAAATATATGCAGATTGTTTGGAACTTTTCCTCTTGATATAGTGGTGTTTTTTAGAACACTGTGAGGGGCACAAGGTATGGAATCAACCTTAACCACATCAGCGCGGCGCAGATTCCTGCGCTGTGCTGAACGTTCTAATGAGCCACTGGGCTCATGATGGAACGGTTCCGTCATGAGCAGAGCTCAACCGACGCTCATGACAGAACCGTTCCGTCATGAGCGTCGAAGGGGTTAAGTGTAACTCATGTAATTGCTGCCATGCAAACTCTGTGAAGCGCTCTGATACCTTCGAAGTTGGCGCTATACAAAACTCGATAAATAAATGCACAAATGATTAAACTGTGAAAAAAGAAAATTGTATGGCAGAGACCACCTCTTCGTCTAACAGTATGTGTGAAATGTATGTGGGTGTTTGTTTCGTGTTATATGGACATGCGCTTCTATAATCCATTTTTTAAACTATTAACATCATCTGGTCAAAATACTTACCTCTTTAGAGTAGTTCAGTAATCAAGAGACAGAACTTGTCCACTTAACATCTGCAAAGTGTAAGGCACTCCCTTGAATTCCACGTGCATTATTTGTTGTAACGTTTAAAAACGTTTGTTAGAACTTTTTTTGTTAAAATCTGAAAATTATGCACAAAATGTTGGATTATGTGCGCAAACGGTCAGATCCAAATTATGCAGAAAACACTGCGATAGTGCATAAATCAAAGTGTCCCTTCTAACACCTCAGAGGAGTCATGTACCTCGCACAAACATGAAGAGTTCTGCAGCTTCTCTGGAGCAGCCATGAAGATGGTGAACACATCATATAAAATATTCAAGATAAAAATCACACGAGTTTTCATTTCACACATTTGACACACTACAGCCTAAGCAAATGTTTATACCACTGCAGAATGTATTACCACGCGTCTCTGTTATTGCTTTTCTGAGGTCTTTAGCACCATTGGTAGGTCCTTTTTGAACAATATAGCGCGGTATCTCCATTTGTAGAAGGTCTCCAGCCTAGTGTAACCTTGCAACCTTCAGACAGGTCCGTGGTACCACCCAACCACATGGTTCAAACTTCCTTTACAGACTTTCTTTGTCATTGGTCAATTTACAGCTTCAGTGACAGATGTTCTGTGTGTATCATCCGGTCCAAGCAGTGCTGTCAGTCAGTTTCAGAGAGTCCCACCTCCGTTCTTCTACACAGAAGGCTGAACCACCCTTCAGTAGCACAAGACATAACTGCACAACCGATTAAATAGATCAGTTTTACTAACCTTTTTAATGGATTCGAAGTTATTGGCTTTTTTGCTGACCTTGAGAAGTGTAGACCTGCATACAAATTGCAGCTTTCAAGATTTTGAGCAAACCACTTCAGTTTCCCGCAGAAACCATTATTATAAATATCCCAAAACAAGTTTACTTTCAAGTATTAATGGTCTATTTTTCCATGAATCTTTTTTTTTTGCAATCCGGCTTCACTAAGCGTACACACCACACTACCCTGTGCATGGCTCACCCTGAGAACAACTGACTTCAAAAAGATTCCCTTTACATACCATTTAAACACATTACCACGTTCTATGTCGTTTCTATGACTTACAAAATAATTACTACAAAATGTAGTTCTAAAAAGTAATCTCATTATTTTGTTTCAGGGAAAACGAGGTTGCTAGGGAACCTATAGATTCACAGAACTGAACTTGATAGTCCTGTTACGAGGTTGTTGATTAGCACAACAACTTCTTTGGTGCTGTTTGGATGACAGGTGTCTAGCAATGGGCTAGGGTGCTGCCAAAGATGATTAGGTTATGTGATTCTCCACCTTCTACCAGAATCTGTCTGTCCTCATCCCTAGAGTATAAGTCTCCATTGGTTTAGTGTACTTTCTCTTACACCTCTTGTTGAGGTTTCATCTATAGTCCTGTGCTTTATCTCTTGTTCACCTGGAGGTCCAGGTTCTCCTGAAGTTAGACTTCTATATATGGGCTATCACCATGGAAATGCCAGGCATGGGTCAGACTTACCATCAATGCGACCGAATATATGTAGAAGCGGGAGCACATCATGCCTGCGAGTCTCATTCGCAGTGTATGTCAGCATCTTCAGGATCTGTTACGGTGCGCTCACTGACGTTGTGTGGTACCAAACAGGCGGCAAGTGCATCCTTAGATCAGGTGGTCTTCAATGGTCTAATTCGAATTTTTGTCTGTGTGATCCATCCAAGGGAGAGGGAGCACCAAGCGTTGTTTAGTATTTTATGAGATGCCCCTGGGAAAAGATGCCCCTCAGGTACCAGCTTCTTTTGCGGGGGAAAGGGTGCTGACGTGTGCTGGGTGTCTGGTACATGCGGGCTCCTCTTCAGAGGCGCTGTTGTCTACCTTCAGAGTCATGTCTTTTATGTTCTGACCCCAACATGATCTCCTGATTGCTTTGCTCTGGTGCTTTGTGGTATGAAGCTGAATGTGAGTGCAATACTGAGTGGGGCAGTGGCATGTTGCATTGTTGTGTACGAAGATGTGATGTGCCATCCGCTGTGTGGTGTTATGTAGTATTTTTAAGTGCGAACTGATTAGAGAGGTTGTAAATTAAGGTGTAGGATGGCATGGGTGATGTGTTGATGTCTTATGAGATGTCTGGTTTGGCATGACGGGCAGACGAGGCCTTCAGTGAAGGGCTAACTATAATGAATTCTTGAAGGGTGTCATAGCACTCGACACCACTCAGCCCCAAACGGCTCTAACGGATGCATGGTCTATCACAATAGGATTAAGTAATGGCCAGTGTTGCGTGGAGTTCGTTTCTAGTTACCTGTCCCCGATCCAACACAAAATACAGAAGTACTCTGCTTTTGTTGTATGTATAAACAACACATTATCAAACTGAGGTCCGGTTATGGGGGCTGCATCCGTGTCCCCCCATCATTTCTGTCCTTCTCCTCTCACGCCCCATAAAATAAAATCAAAGAGTCGTTTCAAGGAGAATCCATTTCACACCACTCAGTATTAAGATACTATATTAGCTCTTTTAAGTATGATTTGTCTTAAGGGGAGTGGCTTAGAAGTGCTACCTCTATCAACTACCGCTTTAATATAAATGTAGCTTACATTGCCCCGCGTTGATCCTTGGAGTTAGGCTGTCCATTTGTCCAAAAATAAATAAATAAATGTCCATAGCAACCATTAAGCTATTGTAGAAGTTTACATAACTCATACTCAGAATATGCTCTTTAAGTGATGCAAAAGTGATTTTAACCGAGTCCAGACCACCTCAAAGACCCCTGTCAGAGGACAGCTGAACATCATGACTAACAATCAGTGCAGAAAATGGGGGGATCACGCCGTAACCTGGGTCCGGTATCTGTTAGTGAGGCAGAACGGGAATTTGGGCTCCATCCAGTGAATTTGTCCCAGTGTAATTTGCCGTCACCGGGACACATTCCGCAGCGCCTGGACACTGTCTTCTTTCCGTTCTGAGCAGCAACCTGCAGGCAGCGAGGGGGCTTTCTCGTTTTCAATTCCATCTGGATCCAAAACAAAGGCCGAATATAAAGGACAATCAGCCCTCCTTTAGTTCAAGTATCACGCTGGCTGGGAGTCTTGTGGAGCCTTTCACCAAGATGCCAATCCAATGGAGGAAAACAAAGGCAGATAGCTGGACATCATTTCACAAGTACTTAAGAGAAGCACAAGAAGCAGGTTTTTGAGTTTGTTAAACTCCTGCATGTAAGAGAGATGTGCGCACTGTAAGAATGCTAGAAGTACCTGTCTGTCTGAGTAGTTACACAATAGCTATTTAAACAGCACTTACTATATTTTCTAATTTAATTCATTAATAGCGCTACTCATCCCATTGTAGGATTTAAGAGCCCTTCACGCATACACATTACTAACCAAAGGAACATTGTTTGCACTTTTATAATAATGACAGATTGAGTGAAAAAACTATGAGGTTCTAAACCCATGCGTTGGCGTTTGCATGCAGCTCCCTGATGACTGTTCATAGCTCACTGCGCTATACTAGGAGTGCAATTTATGAACTGCGAGTACCAAGAGGGTCTCTTTATCAAAAATAGAAGCCCACTTACCTATCTACGTAAAATAAAAATCTGTGGTCTGTATGTTACACAGTGTGCTTTAAAGGAGAAGGATTACCCCTCCATGCTACTTTACAAGTCAAAAGTGTGACTAGACAGAGCACAGATGTCACTGCTCTCAATGGAAATACAGAAGTGCAGATATCTTCTCTTTAGAGTACCTCTTAGCTCCTGAGAAGTGCTGGTACTCTCCAACTAAATGTATTGCAGTTGGGCTGACAAGTGCAGGTACTCTCCCATTCAAACTAAACTGGTGCAGGTACTCAATGCAGGACAGAACCTACCCATTTAAAGCACTGAACGATCTCTCCAGCAAAAGAATTAACCTCCAGAGTTATCTTACCATTATTATTATCCTCTGAAATTTACTTGGCACACAAAGAACTCTACCGTATGTGCCTTCACCTGTAATTTGTTGGGTACCAAAGGGAAGTGGAAGGGAGAACCTTAGCAAACCCAGTAATATATTTATGATTGGATAATCAGATGATCAGTTTATTATATTTTCCTTTAGCCATCTGTCTATCTGGGACTGAAGCTAACAGCTTTGCCACTCCCTCAGAGCTGCATTCAAAAGTTTCTAAATAGTCTGTGTTCCATTGCTGATAAGGGCACTGCCACTTAAAATTCGTGGCCTTGAGCTAAGTGGTGGCATAGCAATGGCACCACAGACCATCACATCTGTAGGGTCCTGCTGGACATGGTCTACTGTCTTAGCAGACACAAGGGTACCAACCACTCCCTTGAGGTCTGGCTACACACATTCACACCACACCCATCCAACACAGTGATGTGGATCTGTTAATAAAGGGGCCAGAGTGCACATGCTCGTAGCCAGGTAACTAAGCATCACCACTGTATCTGCATGAGTTATCACTAAGTGTTTGTACCTAGAGCCCAAGACTTTACAATGGCGATGAGGGGTTCTGACCCCTTGCTGTGCGGCCTAGGAGGTCTCACCCATGCATGAAGGGGTAATAGGGGTCCCTCACGCAGCCTGCCCGTGAAGTGGGTGCATCACCCCCAGAAGAAGGTGAACCCTGGCTTTGCCGCTACTGCTGCCAACCCACAATGCAAGAAGCAAGCCCCAGCCTCGCCTGCAGCATGCCGCCAACAGAGGAGAAGTTCGAGGTAGCACTTCAGTGGTGCAAGACTCCCCGTCTGCTCATGAGCTGCGTCCTAGCTCTGCCACCTACAAGGCATGCTGACTGTGATCGAAGCACCCCACCTGCAGGGCCTCTCTCACCTCGCTCTGGTGCCGGGATTGCAGCCTGGAAGCAAAGAAGCTGTGCCCACCGAAAGACAGAGAGGACACTTCCTTGGACATTTAAGCCGCCCGGTGGATGGAGGGCATAGTGCTGCATACCCTAACGGAACCCCCCAGGGCACCTCAAACAATCCCAGCCTGCAACTGGAAGGAGGGATTCCACATGCAGCTGAGCCTGCTCACGCAGAGAGAGGTGGGCGTGGCCCGATTGGAGCTTGGAGGGTGTTTGGTGGCTATTTGTCTGTTTGTTTTTAGGTCAAGTCTAGCGCAGCTCGCATGCGCTGCTTTAGGAAAAGGACCTCTTTGAATCACTCTGGACTTTTCACACGCTCTTGCCTGTGGTTTTTTTTGGAGCATTTTTTCTATTGGGCTTTGCGTGCGTCTTTGTAAAAAGACAGCACGCAATTAGGCATTGGCGGGTGCATGTCCCACCTTTCCCAGGAAATGTATTTGCCCACGGCCTACGGCTTGCGGATACGAGCAGTGGCACGCAGTATGCCATCTGTTATGTGCCAGATTTCACACGAGCGCGCGCGCACCACTCGCGGGATGCTGCAGCTGCATTCCTCATTTTTTTTTATTTGGTCACTGTTTTTTAATAATACATTGTCACTGCAGGGCACTGTTATACCAGAAGCAACTGACAGCAGGTGTGAATTCTTTTTGCAGTATGCTAATTGTTGGTAATAATAGATAATGCATTCTGTGGTTTTTAAACTCTTTAATTAACCGACCACAGGAAAGTTTAGGCTCCTCTTGTATGTTCTTACCCTCTCCCTGTGCTCACCCTCCCTTTCCTTTAGCCCGTACCTTCATTCTCAGAGCCCTCTACACCACCCCTCCCCCTTTTTATCTCTACTCCCCTGCGTGCTGTGTGTTTATTCAGCAGCAGAAAAATAGGGGCTTGTTTAGCGCTAGGGGCACAAAGGGGCTTCATTGTTAAAGTTTCATTCCTAAACTTCATCTAAAAACATAACAACCGATCACATCGCTGGCCTAACGATATTTGTACAACCATATCGTCTTTTCAATTTGAATATCAGTATGTCTCTACATTTATTTTAGGGACTATCCCACATGAAGAGCACTTTGTACATTTAACTAAGTTCCCCAGGTCCAACATAGGGGCATTTATCTGATTTGTTTTGGTGTATTGGGGGGATACCTTGCAGTCACACACAGAATTTTATAGTGCAGTTCACATGCATGGAGGCATTTGTCTTTCTGTCTGCGCATTAAAAAGCCTCGGAATGTGTCTATAGATATTTCCTGAGGCAAGCATGTATTCCTGCATCAGACTGCATGACCCAGTGTGTAGTAATCGTATAGCTCTTCAATCCCTGATGGCACATCACCCATAATATTATGCTGAATAGCTAAACACTTATAAGGTCCCAATGGCGAAAACCATTGGCTACGCCAATGCTTGTTTTCCCTTGCTGGCCCGGTCTGACCTGTCCCCCTATAAGATGCAAGCTTGAAGAGGAGGGGGGCCCGAGGTCAATCTTCGCTAGGGCCACAGAGGTCGCCCAAGACACAGTGGAAGCCAGCAATACCCCGGTGACCTCAATGAACGTAAGGAGGCCACAAACGCCATCCCTCACTCCCCGCAGTTAAGAAAAGCTGTCACGGTAGGAAAAATGACAGCAATCTGCAAAGAAACTGCCCCATCCAATCACTCGTACCAGGTAGAAGCCACAACTGCATTGAGCAAAGCCCCTGAGCACTGCAAGGCCCTAATAATACGGCAATAAGCTAAATGAAGGCACATGCAGGGTAGTAAAAGCAACAAAGCCTAAGAAAAGGCAGCGCCTGAGAACAAGCGATACTGCCTCTCTCAATGAAGGAGGAGCAGAGCATCACTCGCCCCCTAGTGGCAACAGCCACTTCTGCTCCCCCTGCAAAGTGGAGAGGGACTTCTAACCCGCAAGCTGAAAACCGAATCGGGAGGGAGGCCCAGGTAGGATGCTCCCAGCTCACGCCTCCACCCAGAACAGCTAACACAAGGGAAGCAAATGACAAAATAAAGTACATGCACAGCCTCACCAGAAGGGGAGTTACCAGCACAGCTCTCCATCTCCCATGCTGCAGGGAAGACCATAGCTGAGACTAGCCAAGGGACATTGCACGCCCCTAGTGGTGAAAAGGCCCCACTGCAGCTGCCTTGGCAAGAGAAGGGCAACAGACTGACTCTTTACCTGAAGGGGGAGGAGAGCATTGCACCCACTTGGTGGCACGTGGTCCCCACCCCAAGTGAGAAGGAGGAATACAGAGAACGAGCCGAGAGCACCCTCACAGAGACAAAGCATGTTGAAAAGAGAGCATGGTTGTCTGCCAGGTGTCTGCAAAAGAGACGTTGCACATGCCCAGTGCTACCCGGAAAAAAGAGGGCAGTAAAAACCTAGCGTGTCCTGAATGCAGGAACAGAGCATTTACACACCTCAGTTGCAATAGCACCGCCCTGCAGTGGGCCAGAGACTATGCAGAGAGTGCCCCCAACACTGCCTTAAGACTGCGTCACACATCGACCCATTACAGGCATACAGAGACCCACACATTTCCAAGTGGCAAACTGCCACTGCGGCAACATGAAGAAGAGAACGTGGCAAGCCGCCACGTTGTGAGGAAAAAGAAGAGTGACAATCGTGTCACCCTGAAGAACCGGACGACCAGATGTGGGCTGGCAAGATCAACAAGGGGATAAGAACAAGGACTTGTACTACTACAAGAGTGCACCCGCAGACACAAGCTAGTCACCGAGGTGGAGCAACGTCTCTGGAGACAGCTCAGTGGGAGAACCACATATAAGCCGCCAACAAGCGCAAACCGGGTCTCTCCCCCTACGCTTCCAGTGTGACCGTCAGTTCCCAAACTTTAGCTACTTGGGACAGATAGGATCCATGCTCGAAAACGATATGCCGTGGGAGTAGAACAGCACCAGCAAAGACACCAAGCTACTTGGCTGCAAAGTCGTCCAGTCATCCTCCCTCCAGGTGAGTCATCACCACCTGTCGTCCAGGTCATCCATATGGCAAACACATCCACATCCATCAGTGCAATGGGCATCACCATGACCACCAAAAGAGTATCTAAACACCAAAGTGGGGCCAAACCCCTACAAACCACGAAGACATCCACAGGAGAAAGCTCCACAGCCGGTTCCACGTTGCTCCTGATGCCCCTCGTTTGAACTTTTAACACCCAGTGCATGCCGGACTGATCACCATCACATAGGTGGACTGTCACCCAACTATTGTGAAGCTGAGGGATACGGATTTCGTCAGCACAGCGTTCGTGTCCAGAGGTGCTCTGGTTAAACTATGGATGCGAGCTGAGATGCCTGGGTGCTCCCAGCGGTACTGTCCACCATTGTCCTGCGGACTGCCTTTGGAGGCTGAAAGACTAAGTGGTGTCTTGTGTGCATAGTTTTATTTCCATAGGTTGGACTTGTTTGGGGTTTTAATAAAGTTTGGGAGGAATGTAGTCATAGCATTTTAATATTTCTGTGATATTTTAAATCCATGTGCACTTTTAGAATTTTGTGCATCACAATTGTTTAATACTCATTTTAAAAATCTCTTAACTTTACCGGAGTGCTGGTCTCGATTCCACTTCCTGTCCGCCTCGTTCCGACTGGGTAATTCGTTACCGTTGTGCGGAGGGCGGACAGGTGAGGGCCAGGCACTTCCGGGAGCGGTTAGAGCTCTAGTTGTTTCCAGGGGGCTATTTAGCCCTCGCCTCATCGGAAGCGCGCAGCGGTTGCGCGCAGCCTCATCTCAGCCGAAGACCAGCCAAAGAGCTGCCCATCTGCGCCCGTCCGCGACAGGACGGGGCGAGGGGTCCCCATTATGCCGCCCACATGCGATTTCAAACACATCAAGTATGAGGCGTCAGCATTATTGAACTTGAGAAAACCTATCATTCCATGTCACACACGCGATAACTGGCCATGTCCAGAAGGACCCTTCTCATGTTTAAACTGCCATTTCTCCACTATCAATCCTTTTAAATCGAGTAAACCCTGTATGTCCTCTGATGACCTGCACTGCATATTAATAAACGCCCGCTCGATGCCTAAGCATCAAATTGCAATCTGGGCTTTGATAGACACCTTAGCCCCAGATATTTGTTTCATTACTGAAACCTGGCTAAAGCCCCATACGACATCTGCTATTGCTCTGGGAGTGCCAGAGGGATACAAACTTCATAATTCAGACCGCCCTGAAAAAATAGGTGGCGGCATTGCCATTATCTATAAAGAGCACCTTAAACTGGATATTCTAGATAAGAAATGTTGCAAACAATTGGAAATTATGATTTACAGAATCACTTTCCCTAACAGAAAGACCAGTAAGGGAGCACTCATTTATCGTCCACCAGTAACATGTCCTAGTTTCTCCCTATCCCTCCAGAAATACTTGGCCCACATATACGGGCCAAAGAGGATTTCCTACTTCTAGGGGATTTTAACATACATACTGATCAGCCTGAATTATCTGATACTAAGAGCCTGTCTACTGATCTGGCGACCATAGGCCTCACACAAAAAAACGAGGGTCCCACACATGAAGGCGGACACTGCATTGACCTGATATATACAAATTTTAACAACATATCTTGCAATAAACCGATACAATTAGATTGGACTGACCACTTTCTATTAGAGTTTAACATACTCAAAATCAATAAAGGTTCCAGCAAGATACCCTTACCCCCTATAACGCGCAGACAGTGGCATAAACTTACAATGGAGGCACTACAAAAGGTCTGGGAAAAACCCGACATCAAGGACACAGATGAAGTGGAACACAGTCTAAAAACATTTCAGGATTCACTCACTGTAGCCATTGACAAAATTGCCCCCCTGAAAGCATTTAGGCAATTCCCCGTGGCTAAACAGGAAAAATGGTACACAGAGGCTCTTAGAATGGAGAAGCAAGAATGTAGGAGGATAGAGAAGAGGTGGAGAAGAATCCACTCGGAGGAAAACAGGAAGGCCCACCGTGTAGCACAAACAAACTATTATAAACATGTTAAAGCCGCTCGTAAAAATAGCATAGCCCAACAGCTTACGGAAGCTGGCAATTCGCCTAAAGAGCTATATAGGATTCTTGAGACATTTGTCAAGCCTATGGCCTGTGTAAGCCCGGATGACTTCTCACAAAGTCTGTGTGAGGAAGTCTCCTTATATTTTGAAAACAAAATTGAATCCATCTACGGTAAGATCCTAGCGTCCCAAACAGAAAAAGGCACCCTGAATGCTCCTCTCCCCACTGAGAATAAAAAATTTTCACTGACCACCTTTCCCCCTATTGATAGCAGAGAGCTTCAAATATTAATGACCAACGTAAAATCTGGGTCTCCGGAGGACCTTATTCCTGCCAAAACCCTAGTCCCCCTGAGTACTTTGTTGGGCCCTCACATTCAAGACGTAATCAACCAGTCCTTAAAGAAGGGACACGTGCCAACTGAGTGGAAGAGAGCGGTGGTGAACCCCATCCGTAAGAATGCTGCTCTCCCCTGGACGGAGCTTTCCAACTTCCGCCCCATCTCCCTCCTGCCCTATCTTAGTAAGCTTGCCGAGAAACACGTCAACGCGCACCTGTCCAATTACATCGAGGCAGCGGGCGGCCTAGACCACTCTCAATCTGGTTTTAGGCCAAACCATAGCACAGAATCAGCTCTCCTGTCAGTGACTGATAACATCAGGATGTCTCTTGACGGGGGGAGCTCAGTGATTCTGGTGCTATTGGATTTGTCCGCTGCCTTCGACACGGTGTCGCAAAAAATTCTTCTCGGCCGCTTGAGGGAGGTGGGAATAAGAGGGACCGCCATGGCTTGGCTAGAAAGCTTTCTTGCGGACCTTCAACAAGGTGTCAAATTAGGCTCCCACAAATCCATCTGTAGGGAGCTCACCAAGGGAGTGCCACAGGGCTCATGTTTAAGCCCCACGTTATTTAACGTGTACGTGGCCCCCTTGGCGGACATTATAAGATCTTACGGGTTCTCCCCAATCTCCTACGCTGATGACACCCAGTTGCTGTATCCCTTCCAAACCCTCACACCGACAGTTATACAATCTTTTCAAAATGGTATGAGAGCCGTGGCAGACTGGATGGCCCAGAACTTCCTCCAATGCAACGTGACCAAAACTGAAGTCATGTTGTTTGGAGGGGCCACCCTGCTATGGTCCCCCGACTGGTGGCCACTTGAGCTGGGACCCGTCCCCGTACCAAAACAGATTGTCAAAAACGTGGGAGTGCGCCTAGACCAAGCATTGATTTTAAAAGATCATGTTAATCAAGTTACTGGAACTTGTTTCCGAGTAATTGGGCTATTACGACGCATTTTCCCCTTCCTGCCTGACATCCACAGGAAGACGTTGGTACAAGCATTGGTCATCGGTCGGATAGATTACTGCAATGGACTCCTCATCTCTGCCACTCAAGAACAACTGGGCAGACTGCAGGTAGTACAAAACACCGCAGCTAGACTCATCTTGAATGTTTTTCCCCGAACTCCTTCACGCCCACTCCTCTCCCACCTCCACTGGCTCCCGGTGAGACAACGTGTCAACTTTAAAGTATGCTGTATAATGCATAAGTGTATTTATGGGCCTGGCCCTAAATACCTAAGAGACATATTCGTCAACCTACTCACCGGGACGTGTCCTGTGTTCCAGCAGCACTATGTTGCTGCAGGTGCCCAGAGTGACGAGAGCAAGACAGGGAGGACGGGCCCTCTCACTTAAAGGCCCCATGTTATGGAACTCTCTGCCTCCACAGCTGAGACACACCCCTAATCTCCTCTCCTTTAGAAAGAAATTAAAAACATACCTTTTTACACAAGATCAATAACTTCTTCTGTTATCTGTGCAGTCTCATATCTCAGGCTGTTTCCTAATGCCTTACCAGAAGCTACGCGCGGAGATACCCCTTCGGGGCTGATTCAGGCGCGAACAAATTCATAAATAAATAAATAAATAGCTGCCAAGGTGTAATATATACAGTGGTGATTTCGGGGAGGGGGGGACAAGGGGGGATTGGCTAGAGATGCAAGATATTTCAGATAATTCTGCGGACCACATAAGTTAGTCTCAACGCAGAGTCCTTATAGCTTATGACATTAGAACATTTGGACCAGCTATAAGGACTCTGCGATGAGACTAACTCATGTGGTCCGCAGAATTATCTGAAATATCTTGCATCTCTGGCTTTTTCTCCCCCTCCCCGAAATCACCACTGTATATTTTACACCTTCACAAATATCGCTGAGCGCTTAATGTCACCTCCTTCACATACAATGTGTCACTATGTACCGATAACAGCCTTGTAAATATTGAAATAATGGTATTTATAAATGACGCAATTTATAAAAGTCTTTTGGTATACCCTTGATGGTTTGGATTTACATTTCTTTTTATTAACTGGTTTAAATATGAGTAGTTTGTTGAATAGTCAGATAAATTTGAAGAATGAGTACGCACCCAACAGAACCAATTGTTTATTTTTTCATTACTGCCCAGGTTCTGAGGGATACTGGGCCCCATTGTGACTAAACACTATTTTACAACGTCAGCAAGGAAACTGCCACCATCCTCAGTGTTTGTTCGTAAAATACACCCATAATTGTGGTCCCTAAGATCCTCGAGCCCTGGCGCACTGCACCTGCTGCTGAGCAACTAAAAATTGTGAACACTGACCATGCACGCACAAAGGAGAACCTTCGGGCCCTCAGTCTCAAATTCTAATCCCGGGAGACACAAATGAGGAATACAAACACCTCTTGCAAGGAAATGGGCTATTGTATGAAACGACAACATTTGACTGGGCTTTTTTAAGGCCCTCAGCCTACGCCGCGCGCTGACGTGACAGCCTCTAGTCTTCAAGCGGCAGCGAATGGCGCTGGCAATGAGGGGAAATAAATAAGGAAACAGATGCATGCCACAAATGCAAATAAGGTAATGCTCCACATCCCTTAGACACCATAATCAGCCGCCTGTGAAAGAACAGGGACCAGACGACGACACATCCTCTAATGGAGGCGAACAGGAGTGGGCGGGAAAAGTTTGGGCTCCTCAGATCACCAGAAGAAAGGGGAAAAACAGAAACAAACTTTCAAACTCCTCTCTCCTACCTGAAGTTCGTGAGAGTTTCTTTTTCCTTTCTCCCCTTTTTTCACACTTATTTTTTTTCCTCTTCTGACATGCAAAGGCTGTCAAAATAAGCAATTAAATGGCGCGGCTCCTTCGGCTTTCTGCAGCGCCATAATTGCCGGGAGAGAAGGGGGGGGAAAACTGCGCCACAGCCGTTGCCGGGGTCTGCTCCGGAGCCCCGGGCTCCGTGATCTCCACTGTTTTCTAATAAACACTTCTAGAAACCAATCCTAATTGCGCAGCCTGCAAAAGGTCAGCGGGGAGTGCAGCGATAACGAGGCCGCGTTGTGTTTTGAAAAGCATATATTTTTAAATTGTTTAGATTTGCAGCAATGGCTGCTGTGGGAAAGGATGTGCGGAACTTCTGAAAGCCACAACGCAGAAGTGGGAAGCAGAGAAGCACCCTCGGTGCTTTAAATGGACCGGTACTCACAGGTACTGACTGGGTACAGTGCTTAATTTTGTAATAAAATAAGTGCCAGGGGTCCTCGCCAGGAGGCCACTGCAGCTTACACCACCCATTGCTCCTGTAAATGACAGTGCCAACACAACTACTAACCATCACACTCTACAAGTGTGACAGTTCAGACTATCCTAGGCCCGCAAGGCTATAAGAATGGATTTGGGGGAGGTATTGGGCATTTTTAATGTATATTGAAGTAGTAAACTGTTGTTGTGCTCATCTCTAAATTATACAAACAGCACCACCACGTGGCAAACTGTCAAAAGACCCAGTGTTGAGAATGAAATGCTGATGCCAAGCACCGGAAATCACCAGCTCAAATTAAGCACTGACTGAATATCTTCACTGCTTTAATTAGGAAGGGAGAATACCAGCACTTCTCAGCACTGATGCAAATACTTTTAATAGAAGAGTACCTGCACATCTCAGTAGCAAACTTACTCGTGGATACTGAGTACCTCTGTTTTTTCCTTGTCAGGCAGTGGGCATGCGTTTTTTTTTCCAACAATGTTGCCTCACATATTTTATCAACCTGGCAGATTGTTGTGGAGTCTGATGACCTCCGAGGGTTTGTCGTAAAACGCATCAAGCATGCTGGCACTGTGCTCCGTGCCGTGGAAGTGGATGCTCTATGCGAATGGTAGGACATTAAGGTGAAAAAAAGCGCCTTTTCAGCAAACGTTGGCTTTTGCACCTGTTAACCGCACTAGGCACCCAGATATTACTGTAAATGGTGCCGGTATGGAGACGTATACCCAAAGAGCGAACCAGGCACTGGACAGCCCAGCTCCCTAGAATTCTCAGCCAGGAGCTCATCTGATTTGAAATATACCAACAAATAGAGGCCGGGCGTTAGGAAGCGAGGAGATTGGTCATATCATGCACCGGCACCCCTGCCCAACCACTGGCATAGATGGATGTCACAGAGAAGGTGGGGCTCGCATGTCAGTAATCGAAAGGTGACCTGTGCCTTGGGAGTTTCAAGAGATTGGCTGCCATCTGTAAGTCTTACAGGTAGTGTTGCATATAGATTGTTACCAAAGTCTGCGAGGACATGACCAGCCTCCATGCTTCGGATGCTCACTCCACGATTTGCTCAAAATTACTGAAAGGTGGAAGTGAAAACAACAGTAGGGTCCTAACTGTATCAATCTTTCAGGTTGGTCTGCATGAGGTATTCAATATTTGGCCAGTGCGAGAAAGAGACACAGTTAACTTACAGACCATTTCAGTAATATATCTTGAACAAAGGACTCCATCTGACTCTTCCCAGAAGGAAGCAGAAAAGAACACATTATAACTCCTGGAGGGTCTGCCAACCAATTAACCCGACGATGAGGATTAGAGAAGGTTGGGAAAGATAATGAAGTGGCTGCCATACATATTTTTAACAGAGGGCACCATATGAAATCCAACAGACACTGCCTAGGTCTTCTGTAAATGAGGGAGATCATATCAAATGTTTTTTCTGGTAGCATGTATTTTCGCATAGTACATTTATTCAGCATATCTATTGCTAATGAACATTTTACATTACAGAAGTAGGAAAAATTCTCTTTTGGTTGATAGCGTACTGCTTAAAGTTCTCTGATAATAGTAACCAAATGGTAACCGGCCACTTGGTGGTATTGCTGGAAAATGTTTTTTTTTTAAACTTCTAATCAAGGCCTTGTGAAGCCAATTCTAGTTATGTGTATCCACGAAGAATGAACCAACATTTTTGCTCACCCCCATCAGTCCACTCAAGCAAGAGGTCTACTGGTGTAATTTTGTGCTAATTGTCTTGTACTGTGTGTAGCTCAACCCTTAAAACACACTCCCATGAGCTGGGCCTTGACTGCTTACCTCAATTCCCCTGGAGATTCAAGGAGGCCTTTTACACCCCATCGTAGACCAAGAACCAAGCGTACAGAGAGGTAGAGAACATTTGCATTTCCACCTTTGATACCACTGGGTTTTCCCTTCATTGTGACTAATATGGCAAAAGGATTTAAAGCAGGGTTCAAAGCTCAACTAGCCGCTTGCCTCTAGACTGCGGAAAAAATATGAAGAAGACCGATCAAAAGTCATGTGGTGGCCCCAAAGGAGGTGAAGAAAGAGAACACAGCTTGCTTCCATAGAAGCCTAAAACTGCCAAATAGGACTTACACTATTTAACATTTTAATTATTTATTTGTTTGTACCCAAAACATTTCAGCTAGAAAACATATACCCATGAATGTTGGCAGTACATAGGAAAAATGCAAATAAGTGACACAAATCTAAAGATGAACATCAGCACTGAGGTGTAGTGCGTTAGAGAATAGGAAGGGTACTCTAGGGATTAGTGCTACATTATCTGAACAACCGATATCAGGAGCTTGTAGAGTCCTCTTTATATCAGAGGGGCAGATGCTTGATTGCAATTGGTTGAGGGGGATGTGCGCTTTGGGAGGATATGAAGGGTTCTGCTAATGAAGTTGAGAACCTTATCTAGTGGAAGAAGGAGCACTCGGGCGGCCCACTCGTAGTCTGTTTAGTCTACTGCGTGCAGGTGAGTAGACCAGAGCTCTGGTTTTGTGGAAGGGTTCAACTGTGGGATATTCTGTGTATTTAGCAAGCACTCTGCAGTGGCAGTGTTTGCTGTGATTAATGACAGACTTGTGGATGGGTTGGAGGGAATGCTAAGATTTTAGAACAAGGAGACCGAGGTTGGGGAGTAAGGAGGGAAGTGGATTGAGTTGAGTAAATACATTGATGTGGATGAAAAAGGAAAATAGACAACCACGGTTTCCGATAAGGGACCGCAGAGCAGTGCAGTGGCAAATACCAGTTGAACAACTATATATGCATTCCTGTAGAGGGGGGAAGAACATTCAAAAATATTTTTAAAAAATATGGATTTCATTTACACGTAGATGGTAAGAGAAACCTAAGGAGATGATGATGATGTTGGCGAGGCAAATGGCTTGAAAAGGCAAAAGCAGAGGGCACTGTACCAATCCCTGATGGAATGCACAGGCAGGATCCAAGGTGAATATGACATGGAGTCACAGGGTATCAAAAAGAGGGAGTCAGTAGGGTAGGGCAGGGAGCTGAGCTAGTGTACTGATACAGGCAAGTCAACAGTGTGCTCAACGGTGTCAAACGCAGGAAGCAGATCGCTTGGATACTAGGACAGAAAGGGGCACTTGTGGTGAGCTGAAGTGATGAGCATGCTGTCTGTGTGAGGTACACTTATTTTGGGAATGGGGCATGAACTCTTGAATGGAGATGATCAAGCTGGTAGTTGTTTCAGAGGTGTTGTGTAGGGTGACTGAAGACAAGCCATTTCAAGAATTCTGGAGACAAAAGAAAGTTCAGATACTGGGAGGAAGTTGGAAGGCAAGGGAGGGTCAGCTGTGACTTTTGTTTAGGAAGGGCAGGACTACAGCCAGGTATCCAATATAAGAGAGGGGGCAAATAGAAATGTCAAGAAGAGAAAAACCTTGGAGGACAAAGCAAGGGGTTTCATAATCTGAGGACTGAATGTATAAGAAGTAGTGTATGAAAGATTTCATAATTAATTACTTACCTGAATGAGTTCTATGGGATTTGTGGTGTTGAATTGTGTATGCGAGTCATTGTGGGTGAAGATGCAGTGTGGCGATACGCTTTTGGAAGTATGTTAATTTAGAATGATTTAAGGTCGAAGATAGCTCAGCTAATGCTTGATTATATGGATAAAGATGTTCCATATTAATTTAGTGTCATTTGCAAAGGAGTATTACGTTTCATGTTCACCGATCAAAAATGAGGTGATATTCACCGATGTGGGTGTAAAATGAGAATGTGTGCAATCGTAAGCATGCTACACAACATTGTTTGAGTGGTGAAATGATGTATTTTGTTGCAGTGGTGCGAGTCTGTTGTGTACCTGGTCTAGGACAGTCCGAAGGGTACCTGGGGAGTGCTTTTGGAGATGGGGCTGACAACAATGGTAGGGAGTGCATGGGGACATTTTGATCAGAATACGTAGGGTGGCATGATCGGAAGGAAAGGGGGTCAATAGTGGGCGGAAAGTGAGTCAATGTGTTGGTGGTAAGTAGCATTGGGTGCAGGGGCTTCAGTAGATCATGTGTGGATATTGAGTGTGTGAGTTAGCAAGAATGAATGATGTTTGAAAGATACAGAATATGTAGGAGTTTCAGTGGGGAAGGCTCTACAAGACATATTGGGCCTCATTTATGAAAAGTGACGCATCGCTGCGTGAAAACAGCATTGCGTCACTTTTCACTGCGTCCTCCTTGTGACACCAATGATGCGTCATATTTACAGTATGACACATCATGTCGCAAGGAGTTACATATACGTCAGTATTTCTGACGTATCTGTAAGCGCAAAAGTCACGCATTGCTGGGGTGTGTCACAAAAGTGACGCAACTCCAACAATGCGTCCTTTCACATGTGGAAAGCTCCATGTGAAAGGGCTTGCGTCAGTCTTACGCCTGCTGTGAGGCAGGCGCAAGATTTTGACGCAACAGCGTCCTAAAAGTGACTCAGTGAAATCTCATAGATTTCACTGCGTCACTATTACGAGGCTTTTTGCTGAGGAACGCCCCCTCTGCATACATTATAACTGACGCAGGTATAATGTAGCGCAGGGGTTTACAAAGTGACGCATCTGCTTAGATGCGTCACTTTGTAAACAGTGCGCAACAGGAGTCATGTTTTACGCCGCCGATGCGTCACAAAAAGTGACGCATCGGAAGCGCGAAACTGACGCAAGGCCTCATAAATGAGGCCCATTGTGCAGAACGGCTACTCCTTTGTTTTTACAATTACTGCTTTATTTGAATGTCTGAAGATGTGTATTACATGGAAAAGGACATGCTGTTGCCCATTGATCAAGTAAAGCATTTAAAGAAGTGTCCATCGGCAGTAATGGATCTCCTGCCAGATTACAATGAGTAAAACTTCGCTGATCAAAGGGAAATTCTGCAGGGGCGACACAATGAATTCAAGGAATTGTAGGGACGCGGGGAGAACTCTGTTTTCTTAACTGGTCTGAAGATCCTAATATTTCCTAATATCCTATTTCCAAATAAAAGGTGCTCGTGAGTTTTTTGTTGATTATGTGTTGGAAAATAGCCATGTATGTATTCCTACCTACCACGTCACCAGAGACAGGCGTACGTCACCAGAGTTGATTAGGACAAAGTCCTTATACTGACCTGTATTATAAAATTTATTTATTTATTTATTTTATTGAATTTGTATTGCGCTCAGCTACCCAAAAAGGGTTTCCCGGCGCCAGGGACAGACTAAAGAAGAAAGATAGGTAGTTGCTGAAACAGGAAAAGCAAAAAACATTGACCAACTAAAACAGAAAAGTTTTTAGTTTTTTGCGAAAAGCAAGAAGATTGGTCTCCGTTTTGAGCGTCAACGGAAGAGCATTCCACATCTTCGGCCCCAAGTTGGCGAAAGAGCGGCCTCCCATTTTTGTCAAGCGAATTCTAGGAATTACAAAATTAGCTTGATTTGATGACCTGAGGGGACGATTAGGCTGGTATGGCCGAACAAGATTGTGCAAGTATGTGGGAGCGGAACCCTGACGGATTTTGAACATAAGGCACAAAGTTTTAAAAGCCACACGGTCAGAAATTTTTAACCAATGAAGGTCACACAGGGCTTGTGTTGCAGACATTCTGCGTGGAACATTGCACAAAAGGCGGGCAGCTGAGTTCTGCACAACCTGGAGTATATTCATTGTAGCTCTATCGGCTCCCAGATAGAGCACATTGCCGTAGTCGATACGGGACATTACAAGAGCCTGGACAACAGTTCGACGAGTGGACTCAGGCAGCATCCATAGGATCTTCTGCAACCAGCGTAGGGTATTAAAGCAGATTGCAGCGACCTCAGTTGCCTGTTGACGCATCGAGAGTTTCTCGTCGATTAGAAAGCCGAGGTTACGAACAACTGGCACGGGGGTAGGCAGTGGACCCATGTCACTGGGCCAGTGTCTAGGACCCCACAGATCTTTATGTTTGCCAAGTACGATAACCTCGGTCTTATCACCATTGAGTTTTAGCAGGTTAACCTGCATCCAGGCCGCAACCCGAGAAAGGCCGATTTTAAGGGCAGAGGTGTCCTGAGACCTACTGCCAGACAGGGAGAACACAATCTGCGTATCGTCTGCGTAGGAGTAAATGGACAGACCGGCGTCCTCTACAATCGTAGCAAGGGGTCTGATGTAGATATTGAACAACAAAGGGCTCAATATAGACCCCTGAGGAACGCCGTAAGCAGATGAACAAATCGCCGACTCAGCTTTGGTTGAAAATACCTGAAAGGTGCGCTCATTAAGAAATGAGGCCACCCAGGCAAGCGCAGATCCTGCAACGCCAAGGGAGTGAAGGGACTCCAAGAGAATGGAATGCGACACGGTATCAAAAGCCGCGCTTAAATCCAATAGGATAAGCGCAAAGGTCTCACCACTATCAATAACGTGTCGGAGTCGCTCAGTCACCCCAGGAGTGCGGATTCGGTGGAATAATTGGCGCGAAAGCCTGATTGGGATGGATGAAGATATCCCGTATTTTCAACAAATTCATTTAGCTGAAGGTGGACATGGCGTTCTAATATCTTAGAACAAGCTGGCAGCAGGGATATAGGCCTAAAGTTGGCCAGGTTAGTAATGTCCATACCAGATTTCTTCTGTAGGGGAACGACCATGGCGTGTTTCCATTCCTGTTCCACCCGAGATTCACTGAGAGAGATGTTAAGTAGCCTCATTAGGAATCTACGTGGTTCAAGGTCAAGTTGTTTCAATATCCTCATTGGGACAGGGTCCCGAGGAGATCCAGACCTGATGCTTTTTAGGCACGACAGGAAGGAAACATCATCAAATAATTTCCAGTTGTGCAGAAACTCAGTGGGAGGGACAGAGACATTGCAGCAAAAGCCAGATAAGGAGGGATCAATAGGGGGTGAAAGGGAAATCAAGGATTGGTGAATGTCCTGAACCTTCGATATAAAGAAGTCCGCAATAGCATTACAATGTTTATCATCTAGAGCCGGCAACACAGGAACAATGTCAGCACCTGTGAGTTTATTAACAGTAGCAAAAAGAGTCCGAGGACAATTTTGCACTGAGGTGATAGTAGAGGTAATGTAAGCAGCCTTGACCCGTTTACAGTTGGCATGATAAGCTTTTAGCTCATCCTTGTAAATCAGTTTAGAGGGAATGGAATAAAATCTTCTCCACTTCCTCTCCAAGGCTTTACATTTAGCACGTTGGATTTTTAACTCATCCGAGTACCAAGGTGCTGGGGGACGCAAGGATCGAAATTTACTGCCAGAACGAGGGGCATACACAGATACTGCATCTGTTAGCCACCTAATAATAGGGGCGTTCAGATTCTGCTCAGTATTATTGAGAGAAGGAATAGTCTTCGTCAGATGCAGATTAAAAGTGGCTATATCGATTTTGTCCCATCGATAAGAGGGTTTTGTTTCCTCTACATAAACATTGGCTGTATAAAGACCGGGCGGTAACACAAAGTGTACGGCATAATGATCGGACCACACCAGCGGACGTGCCTGATGAGAGCAATCAAATGGAAGAGTGGAAATAACTGGGTCCAAAAGGTGACCGGCAATATGAGTAGCTCCAGTATTGCAGAATTTGAGATTAAAAACCTCTAAATCAGAAAGAAGAGATTTTGTAAGGGAATTATTGACATCATCTAGATGAATATTTAAATCACCAAGTATGGTGAAATTATTTGATTTCTGTATTGCTGATAGACAATCAACAAGTAAGGGAATCCAAGAAGCAGCATTCCCCGGGGGCCGATAGATTAGCAGACCCTCAGTCGGGGGTTAATCGTAAGTTTAAACAATGCAGCTTCACTACCTGGAAGATGTAGTGCCTCCAGTTTGCATTGGTAGGTGGATTTAAAAATAATGGCAATTCCACCCCCTTTACCTGAGGGTCTATCCTGATGTAACATAACATAGTTAGATGGAATCGCAGCAGCGATATCCGGACCTGAGCTGGCATGAATCCAGGTCTCGGTCAGGAATAAAACATCAGGAGATTCCTCGATTATGAAATCATGGATGTCTAGATTGTTCTTAGGGAGCGATCTACAGTTTAAGCTCCAAAAATGGAGCAGGGCGGGAGGGGAAGTGCCACCCTTCGTAGGCTTCCGTTTTCCCCTATAGTGCTTAGTATACTGTTGGGTTTTAGAGAGCTGCATTTTGCCAGTAGTAAAACCGCAACCGGAGCATAAAAAGTAATGACATGGCAGAGTGCAGGTAGCGCAATGAGAGAAGGCAGAAGGTCGCAGTAAATAGAGTGCCGCGAATGAATAACAGACGCGACCGCCCCGAAATAACGTACCTGAGGTCACGTTGGCAGTAAACAGCCCGTCCTGCAGCCCGTCCTCAGCGCGGACGGGCGCAGACGGGCAGGACTCAGGCACGACTCCGGCTAAGCGAGGGCGACCCATCTGCGCGTCCCGCTGCGCGGTAGAAGAAAGCTTTAAATAGGCACTCCAGGCCCAGCGCGGTCACGAGGGCGTTCCAAGATGGCGCCCGTAGTTGTAATGGTGATCCCAAACTAAGATGGCCCCCAAGCAGGGCAAACCCCGGGACCCGGACTCGCCAAAAACGGCGATGCGCTTTCCGTTATATGCGGTGTGAGGGAGGGAGAGGTGTTGAGCCCAGCCTGACCCCGCCTAAAAACAGGGGAAAACGAAAATTAATAGCAAAGTAAATATCCAGAAAGGTAAGTTTAAAAATGAGGTAGCGCTAGCAGCAGCGCGAGCGCAAAGCAGCAGTACCTATCAGGGCAGAAATGAAGGAATAATCGCCTTAAATAGGCACTCCAGGCCCAGCGCGGTCACGAGGGCGTTCCAAGATGGCGCCCGTAGTTGTAATGGTGATCCCAAACTAAGATGGCCCCCAAGCAGGGCAAACCCCCGGACTCGCCAAAAACGGCGATGCGCTTTCCGTTATATGCGGTGTGAGGGAGGGAGAGGTGTTGAGCCCAGCCTGACCCCGCCTAAAAACAGGGGAAAACGAAAATTAATAGCAAAGTAAATATCCAGAAAGGTAAGTTTAAAAATGAGGTAGCGCTAGCAGCAGCGCGAGCGCAAAGCAGCAGTACCTATCATATGGCGATAATTCCAGGCCACAATATATATAAAATTTTATATTTGCCTTACTGATTTGAATTTGGAAGCTGATCACACGCAACGGGACCATGTGGCCTGGAATTATCGCCATATGAGAGGTATTTTATACTATGAATGTAATGACTAGCAGTTAAAGCTTATGGTGGTAATAAGAGGTACTGATGGATATACAATCATACTTGTATTCATAGAACTGAATACTGAGAATACGTAGAGGTCAGTGTATGGACTTTGTCCTAATCAACTCTGGTGCATGATCACAATATATGGTGAAGATGAATAGGGAGCTTAAAGTTTTGCTTCACTCTTTGCAGAATGGTTTGTCACTGGGTGACGTACGTCTGTCTCTGGTGACGTGGTAGGTAGGGTATACAGCCTTTACAACGAAACTTTTACAACGACATACCATTACAACGCAACTTTTGCAACGCAAACTATTACAACGCATTGCTCTGGGGGGCGCTCTAGGATAGGGAATAGGTTAATTTACTATCCAATAACCTTCCCTACTATCCACGGGGACTGGAGTTGGAATAGTAAATTAAACTATTCACTATCCAGCGCCTAAAAGCATTATGCGTTGTAAAAGTATGCGTTGTAAAAACTGCGTTGTAAAAGCATGCGTTGTAAAAGCATGCGTTGTAACGTCATACATCCGGTAGGTAGGAATTCATATATGGCTATTTCCAACACATAATTAACCAAAAACTCACAAGCACCTTTTATTTGGAAATGATATGTAATATGCAATGTGAAATATATGCGTAGCCCTATGAATAATCTGCATGCTGACAGATTGAGTCTGTCAACATTTACTTTATGTTGCATGCATAAATCATTTGTGTTTACACATTTATCTCCGGTACAAGTAGTATGTCTGGGAGATTTCCCTGGGGGGCACATTTGTTAGTCTTGACTTTCAAATTGTGCAATGACGTTTATTGTAACATGAAAACCTTACACTGTACGTATGTATGTTTTAACCTAGCCGTGAACAAGTCGCATGTACTAATTTGCAAGAGGCGACGAAACAGGTGTTAGCTTGGGAAACAAGAACGCCTAACATCAGGAGGATTGATTAAAAGAAGAGAGAGTTGACACAATTGATCCACATTGTTGGGTATTTTTACTAATCTCTGAAAAGACGTTTTTCATGAAAATTGCGTGTGCTAGGGTATAATTGTTGTCTTGTTCTGATTCGTTTTACCACAGAGGTTTAGGGAGGCGGGTGGTTCTCCCCGTCCCTAGAGCACCGTTATGAATAAATATTATCCACATTGAAATAACCTATAGTGAATATCCCTACAGCGCCTATATACCTATAATCCATACCACCAACCTTGCTCTAAAAATAAAAGGTAGGACGACAACAGCAGGAGAGACTGGGGGACAGAGTGTTGGGGAGAAAGCAAGGGGAGCTATGCAGTACCACTGAGTGGACACGCCCACTGTCTTTCCCCCAACAACTAGGACTCCACAGCCTGATTTTGACCTAGGTCTAGGATGTCATTACACTAAGCATTGTTTTGCATTCCAGGAACAATGCGGCTATTCATCTCCTTACTACGTATATAAGAAGACGGTCACACTGAAAGCGGGATGCGTGTTGGGGCTCGCTGGAGGGAGGAGTGGGTGTGGCCCCTAACTCCATATGTGCTTGTAAGAGGATCCACTGTAGACCTGCGTGCCTGGCTTTACAGTATTAATGTTTACGGCAGGATTATATATATGTTTGTATTCTGATGTATTTCCTTGAAATGGTTTATTTCATCAATTAGCAAAGATGATATTGACATGAAAAAGTTATTTACATTTTTTTTTTCTTAGAGGTATGGAAATCTGCAAAATTAAAACAGTTTCCTGATGAGAGCAGTGGATGGAGTTAACTAATCCACTCAAAGCATGATAAAACCAAAATACTCCTGTGGGCAGGATAAACATAAGAATAGAAGGAAAGTCTTTGAGTCTGGTGCAGGTAGCTGACATAGACCCGCAAGCTAGTCATTCATGATCAAGAGGAAGGCCAAAAGCCTACTCTAGGTTTTCTTCAAGGTACTGGGTCAATTTTGTCTGCAAGGGGCAGCTAAAACTATCTGCAGCAAGACCTCAAAAAAAGAAGATGCAGAGGGTTTAAGACAAAAGGGAAGAGGTGAAAGTGCACCTGGGTGGGGAAAGGAGGCACAGACATATACAGTATGGGTAGGCATGTGTGGTACCTGCCACGCAAGGCTTTCAGTAACAGCTTTGTGAAACTGTTGCAGGTTCTTCAAATTAGGTGTCATGGCCCTATTGGTTGGGAAAAAAGAAAAGACCCAATGAGTGTAGTAACAAAGATTCTAAAAGGTGGAACAGTTGTTATTCTTCTGATTGAACACTGCATCACAGGTTTTTCTATTCATCTTCCCCATCATTAGATAAGTGTGATACAAGTGCCTGTCTAGTTGGGGCAGTTTTATCTAGCTAAGGTCTACAGTTTCTGCTGTACTTCAAATAATGATACATCCACACATTTAATACCTTTTTTGAAAAAACACTTTAGTTATGTAGGCACTCAGCAAACATAGTATACAAGGAATGCCCAGCTTAGAATCTTCAGGCCAACTTCTTAAAGAAAGTCCATAAACTGCAAAATAATAAACAGACAGAGAAAAGTGAAATTGCACTAGCATGGGGTCAAACACAAGCAAAACTACCAAGCAGACTCAGGGACAGCATACACCAAAAAACTGCGTGTATGCAGATGTACACCTTACGAATGAGCATATGCAAAATGGAGAGCACGCCAATGAACCAATTGTATCTGCAGGTCCATTAATGTACACTTCAAAACAACAAGTACATACAAGTGCAGTACATGTCCACCTAAGAGTAAGCCCCTGTAAATTGTAAGCTAAATTGACTATTTGCACATGTATATCAAACACGAGATAACCAATTAAAAGTACATGAGCTGTTCTGGAAGAAACTGTATTATTATTCGGGGTGGGTGACTACCCACCTCAACGAACTATCACCACTCGTGTCAGCGAACCCTCAAAGTAACTAAATGAGCATGTGACCCCTCTGGTAAACATGGCACAGAGCAGACAGGCTTAACTTAGGGCAATGTTTAAATTATTTATGCAGCACCAAAAGAGTAATAAAGTCAAAATGGTAAGCAATAAAAAATCCCAAAACTATTCAGAAAAACAGAGCAAAATGTAATAAACAAAATGACAAAAATCCCACAGTGCCAAAAGCAACAGCCACAGCCCATCAGCAGGGTCCAGGCCAGGCCAGGCCCAATTGCCACTGGTAAGCTAAGCAGTTGCTGTTAAGGCCTCTTGTTTCTTGTTGTATTCCTGTAGTGTTAAAAAGTCAGCATTATGAACCTTGGAGTCAAATTCTATGTCTTGGGTACTAGAGGGAGGATCAGTCCTTCATAGCTCCTCTCAGATCACAGCCAGCAGGTCCAGTTGTCTTCTCTTCTTCCTCAGGTTCGACAGTGTTGTGACATGGGCACCGGAGGTGCCTCATATTTGCCAGGCATGACCTATGGGTGGGGATGACTCTGTGGTACTGGCACACCCTAAGGTAAAGGTTCCCAGGGCAACCTCTACCCACTTAGGCCATTTCAAATGGCAAAAGTTTGTCCGCTCTAACCTTGGGCTCTGAAGGCTGAGGTGTGTGTGGGGATTGTACTATGGTAATACTTGTGTTCTCCCACATCTAACACTAACATACAGTTTGAGGCACCCATTGTACCCACAATAAACACTGGGGCAGAAGTCTACTAAAACAAAAGCGGGGCTCTTTAGCAACCAGGCAGTGGATATACAAGATGTGTCTTGACATCCTGCTCCCTTCCTTTGCCAGTGCTCCCTAAGTGTTATATGTAAACCCAGCAGACCTGTCAAGGAGGGTTTGACACTCCAAAAGGTTTTGAAACTTTCAGTGTCAAAGAGGATGCTAACACCCCCAACGTTGCATATTTTGTGAAATTCAAAGTAGTCACCCTTGCCCATTCAGGTCTGCCTAGTGTTTGCTCTGGATACTCATTTTACACCTATTTAAATGCTAATCACTGGCTGGAAGAAGTTGGAGAGCAAATTTAAATTAGTCTACCTCAAGCAAGGAAAAGGTAACTTTCTAAAAGTTACTTTTCTTTAATATTATTTTAATCAGACTTTACTATTTAATGTTTTTTATTAACTATTAAAAATTGCTGTTTAATTATTTTGTAGCAATCCCATTGCAGAGGTACAGTATTCGGATTTTAATTGGAACTTTGGTTTTCTACATAGGATTGTTAGGCCAGCCTCAGTGAAAACTAGCTTATGGGTGCTATTCACTGTAAGGACATGTTAACATTATGTTTCTAAATGTCCTACTTCTAAATACCATGAACCTGCCTTGTAGGCAACAAGGCCTCCATAAGGGTGACTTATTAATATTTAAAAGGCAGGTTTTAACCTGTTAAAGGTTTTTTTGACAGGTCGAATAGCAGTTTTTGCACTGCCAAGGGTATGCTACACTGGTAGGCCTGAAGCCATATTTTACACTGTATACGTAGTGGATGGCACATTAGGTGCTGCAGTCTTCTAGTGGCATTTACATTATAGGCCTTGGGTATAATTTGAACCATTTACTAGGGAATTATAAGTTAAATATGCTTATTGGAATATAGCAGTGTTATCACGTTGAAAGGAGTAGCGTAGCCACTTTACAATTGGTTAATCAGGGTTAAAGTGCACAGAGTTCTAAACCCAGCAAAAATATAGTATCCAGCAAAAGGTGAAAAATACAAGGTGACCATGCCGATAATGAAGATTTTCTACAAGCACACAACAGACGCCTCAGTACATGCCATATTTAGCTTATATCAGTGAATGGAGTGCATGCACACAGGAAGTACATATCAGACATGGGAGAACATGCATAAGTGCAGTACACACCAGAAGGACAGATGTGTGCAATGTGCAGCACCTACACCAATGAGTAAATGCTCTATGTGTAATACACTACACAATCAAAACTATGCACATGTGATGTACAGTTCACTGGAGAGTACATGCACATGTGCAGTACATTGCATAACTGAGTATATGCATGTGTGTGCTAGCCCTCACTACGGATTTATGCACAAGTGCATTAGACTACTTCACTAAGTGTTTGCACAGACGCAGTACACTAAATAACAAAATACAAAAAAATACTGTACAGAGGGCCACTGAGCACATACACACATTTGCAGTTCAATATGAAACATACCACAATACAACATAGCATATGCACATGTAGTGTATACACTAGGGGCAATCAAGTACATGCACAAGGGCACGATTCATTACACAATTACACAACAGAGAATGTGTAGACAACAAATGAGACAAACAAGTTCATGTGCAGTATCCCCCACACAGTACATTCACAGCACAAACTAAACAACCAGGTGTATGCAAATGTGCCCCAGATGATTAAACATATGTGTATGTGTAGTATATATCGATCACATATATGCACATGCAGGACACACTGTACTACCGAACATATGCCCATGTGCAGTACATACCAATACACGAGTACATGCAAAAACGACTAAGTAACAGTATGCGCACATTTGCAACACTGCGGTTTTTAACCCGGGGTACACAACGCCTATTCAGGGGGTCCGCCACTGCTTAGAAAATTAAATTATATTAACGGTTTTATAAACTGCATATCAATAAAAATGCAAAATGTAAAACTTACATTTTTTTAACGTTCTACAAATATGAAGGAGTTTGAAATTGAAGTCTAAAAGTTACGTTCATATCTTAAGATTAGTGGGAGCTGTGCAAGTGCATAAAACAGAATCAGTATGTGAGGCCACAACTGAATTTAGAAAAGCTTCAATCATCCCATTAAAATTTGGATTTTTTTAAATATTTGTTTGAGAATTAAATAAAATATTTAATCATTTGTGTATTTGTTTCATGTATGCGTGTCTGTATTTTTGTGAATTGTTTTGCGGATCAAAATTGTTTGCGCCTATGTCTCCAGCCTCCATTAATGACTCAGTGACGGTTCCCCGATTCCAGTAATGATTAAGTGGGGGTCCACAGAATTCAAAAGTTTAGGAACTACTGCAATAGAATGGTTTTAAAATGCTTGGTACATACCAACTGCCATATATGTATGTATACAGTGCACATTGAGCAACCCAGTATGTGCAAATGTACACTACACATTCAAATATTGCAAGGGGATCAAAAATGATGATTATACCACCCAGTCAAAGCAGCACAGAACTCGTCACAGGTGTGTGCCTTCAGCAGGACCACACAGCAGTGTGGTGGACACAGGCCTGGCATTTTTCAATATTTTCAATATTCATGTTAAGCAGTACAATACTGATCAGTTTTCAGTGAGGCTATCTTTTTTTATCTGCACCAGTGATACTCAGAATACGGCCTGGGGCCGCCTGCGGCCCTCCTGGCCTTTACATGCGGCCCCCTGATCAACAGACGCACGGGCTGCTGTTCACTACATGCAGCACTAACATTAAAACGATGTTAAATATACAGGTAAGCCTTTATTTAAAGGTTAATTGAAAGTAAAGAAAGGAATAACTAGGTTGTCCAGCACCACTTACTTTATGAACACCTTTATTTCCAAAGCTATCCTGCAGCAAAAGTGTAAAAATATAAGGTTTCTACAAATGTTCAAAAAGGGTATTTCATTAAAATGCAGAACCATTTCACCGTAGTATATCAGTGCATTGAGAAGAATTTTTTTAAGTGAAAGTTTTCAAATATGAATTTAGAAAGATACATTCTTCCTCCACACTGACAACTATGCCAATAGTTAACTAAGAGGTGAGTCAGTGGTTATGTGCACTCTCAGTGTGGCCTCCTATATACATAAACATTATAATTTAATAAATTAAACACAGGAGAAGGTCTAGTGCAGCGCACATCTTGAAGTCATATATTTCAAGGTTATATTTGGTAATATAAAGGTGGGAATGCGAAATAAAACAATTGCCATGCCTAGGATCACACAATTTGGTAAAGTGGGGAAACTGGGATTAATCCCAGGGTTTCTGGTTTCACACTATGCAATTATGCCACTAGATGTATATGCTTCACTTCACCTACACCCACCTTACTGCCCCCCATGCCCCCGGATCGCCACTTTGCTGGCATTGATGCCGTCCTCGGTCACATCACAGACCAAACTTTGTGGCCCTTGTGCAAATGTTTGCGAGTAGCCACGATTCTAGACAGTATGGTTTAGTGTCAGTGGCGGCTGCTGACATTTGAAAGTGGTGCGGCGTAAAGTGATAATCATACTGCACCGTAGCGAGCGAGCGAGCCTGAACCCCCTAAGGAGGGTTCGGGGGGAATTCCCCCCGAGAAAATTTTGAAAAAATAGTGGAAAAATGGTGCATTTTCAAGCAAATTTGAGAAAGCAGGAAGGTTAATAAAGCAATTGTGAAAGTGCAGGTATTACATTATTAAAGAGCTGTCATATAACATAGGTAGCTGCTTATTCAGTATAACTACAGAGCTTTATAACAGACTTCAAGATACAATGCTGAAAACCTCACAGATTGTTTTTATTTAAACTGCAAACAACAAAACAAACAACTTTTTTTATTTAAACAGCAACCAACAAAAGAACCAACTAAACAGGTCACAAACTATCACCATTCAACATATTTACTTTTTGTATCTAAATTCAGCACGTCTGTACAATTTTTACCCTTGCAGTTTTCAATAGCTCACTGTTGTATGTTAGGATTTTTACTTACGGGCAAGTGACAAAATGATTTCTATGACAAATGCAGTGACCCACTGACCTATTTACTGATTTTGTGCTCTGCATCAGGTACATGTTCTTTGCAGCAGGCACATTAACCTTCTGTGCTACCTTTCTATGAGTCAAAACTTCCATTAAACAAAACTCTGATCTCTCTCTCGGAAAAACATGAACAATATCCTTGGTGCAACAGCAAGTGTTGCATGGCTAAACATTTATAAGGCCCCAAAGGCGCGACCTGTATTAATCTTCAGCCAGCACCCTTCCTTTATTGATCTGTTCAACTGTTATTCATATTTTGTTTCCACACACAATAGCATGGGGCAATGGGTCTGCCCACTCAATCCATTGGCTGGGTGGCACAGTTTTGCACGTGTTTGGCCTGAGCCCTGAACACGTGCTCATCCGCCTGAAAAGAAGTGCATTTCAATGCCGACCCTTCTGGGATAGTCTTTTATGTCATATACTCTATAGTTTTCCATTTTTTTTTCAAAAATAAATATATCGATCAAAATTGCATGGTTTGAAAGGCCGAACCAATTGGCTTTGCCATGGCATAGCTTGTTCATTATTTTCACCTACAGCAGCCATCAGCGAAAACATTCCTGAGCGGAGTACATATACTAGTATAAAATAGTATCTCAAGGTATATTTCGTAAACATAAATCAGAAGTGTTGCAACTTCTGATATAAAACATTCCAGCTGAGTTTTTAGCATTAGCTTAGTATTTTTCACAATACGTTTTCTAAAACTACCGTATCCATAGTGCCATTAGGCCCGGCCTGTCCACCTTTAAACACATAATAGAACAAAACATAGCATTACAAATAAATAACACCTGCAGCATAACGCACTTAAAAATTACATAACATCAGAGCTGTTGCGCAGCACTAAAGACAGAAAACTTAGGGGATCAAAAGTGTTGCTGGCACAGCCTAAGATTGCTCCCATGCACGATGCACCGCCACCACCACCAATTACAGCACAACGTCACGCCTAAACAGTGCACACACCCTGGCCTGCATATGAGCCTGCCTTTATTATTTCCTCCTGGAAATCGCTGGGCTCACAAAGATGTATGCAGACTGTACAAATTAAGCACCGGTAAAAAATGCACCTATTACTATACCGAGTATAAATATTAATTTCGTGGCATCACGTGTTGCATATAAAGGTAGTGCTGCCACTTACAAATGAGGGCGTCTGTCTGCTTCGGAGGAAGCGCCTTGAGCGGAAACTTTGGCACTATGAGAGCCCGAGAGGCATTACTGAAGAGCCCCATCATGACTGACATATGATGAGGGTCATAGACAGTAGTTCGGGGTAGTAGTAGTACAAGCAAGCGCTATCTCAGTTACAGACTGTACACATCTGTGCCGTCTGACTGTCCCGTAACTACAGTGGTTTCAAGGGCTGCATTTTAACACTTGAGGTACACATACATGGTGGCTGCAGAATCGGCTGTGGCAGTATCCTATAACTGCTCACGGAAATACCATTCATCCGGACTCATAATGACAGCTAAAGTGTATACTGTTGAAGTACTTGGTTGCCAAGTTCACAAGCACAATAAAAAAAAGCGCAAATAAAGAACATTGAAGAGAAAGTAATATTGCATACGTATAAAAAGGACATCGTTTTTGTCAGTCTCCACATTTTTCCCTGCCTGACTTTGTTGATGTTAAAAGAGTGTACACTATGCTTCTACTAAACAGTGGCATAGCACATGTGATAGCATTCAGATAGATGACAGACAGAAGGTGAAATGCAA
Organism: Lissotriton helveticus; assembly: GCF_964261635.1. Lineage (NCBI taxonomy): Eukaryota > Metazoa > Chordata > Amphibia > Caudata > Salamandridae > Lissotriton > Lissotriton helveticus. The sequence goes on along the minus strand of NC_136057.1, from coordinate 1,687,245,790 downwards.
TTACAAATGCTACAGAGGGTTTTGCGCCTAGGAGTCCCAGAGGGGTAGGGAGGTTTGGGCATAGTTTGATCTATGAATTAGTGAGGTTATTGTTTATAGGTAGTAAGGGGAGCAGTATTTGACTGTCTTTTGTTGTGATTGCGCTATTTTACCTAAATGACAAGGTCCTCACAACACGTTTCTGATTTACGCTTGTTGAGCCACAACTAACAGGATTCTGAGTTTGTATAGGCTTCCAACTTTTCATGCTATTTATCCCTGTTTGAAGCACTAGAAAAAATATTAATTATGTGGCTCCTATCCAAAAGGAATCACTTCAGTCATAACCGCCCATTTCTCATGTAATGTGTGACACCTTCAGCCAGTACTGGCTTTTACATCAATACCACTACTCGTGCTGGGATTTTTTTTAACCTACACTTTCAATGTTACGAAAAAAATGAAAGTCCCATAAAGTAACAGGCAGTTGGTTGAAAAGTCATGACTTACTGATAAGACGTTACATGGAAATACTTGGCAGCACTTTTTATGGTGCTACGAACCAGCAAATTGGTGATTGCAAACGCTGGATACAACTAAAGCTATTCATGTTTCTACGAATTTTGCGTCCCCTCCAAAAACATACACTGTATGCAGGGCCGGGTCCTGCCGGTGCTAAGCAGGTGCGGAGAAGGGTCCTTATTAGGCTCTCCAATGTTTGCCTTCGCCCTCAGGGTGAAAATAAAAATCTTCACTCTGCAGCAGTACCATCCTTCACAGGCTTTAATATAACTTATAAGAGACTCGTTTTATTTTTTTCACAGTCTCATGCCAGAATTGAAGCGTTTTCAATATTATATACAACGAAGCAGTAGTAGTTGCTTATTTATTTTATGCAACTAACAACCATTGACAAAGCCAATAGTCCTGGCTTGTTGTAGGAGTAATGTTACTTGTTTTATATATCTGGATGCAGTGACAAAAGCAACAAAATACAAGTCAGGCAGCGCAGCACACTATGCTAAACACCGATTTTTAGCTTACGTGTTTTAAAGCAGTTGTAAGGCACGGCCACTGGCCAGGCCCCTTTGAGAGAGACCCCCCCCCAACAGTTTTTTTATCCCACTTAAAGCCCTGACTGTATGGTACCTGCATTTCTATCGCGTTTTCTCCCCACCTGACTGTGTGTGGGTCTGAAACACCAAAATACACTCTGGGCCTCTGGCGCTGCTCAGTGAAAGTTCCACCCGTCCCCGTCGTTACTTGGTCCATCCGTACCACAGGCAGGCAGGACTCAGTCAGACTCCAAACTGCCCGCACCATTCCCAGGGACGATCGCCGCTTTACTGGGGATTCTTGGACCATTTTCGTCATGAACCATATTCAGTGATGGCCAGTGTGCACTGCAAACAAAATAATCCTTGTTGAAATTTGGATTCTGCAGCTCTTAAACCGTGAGTCCGTGACTAATATTGTGCACAATTAAAGCGCTAGGAAGCATTGAAGGCTCACTTGCTGTTAAAAGACCTGCAGTCACACTGCTAAATAACAGTGCTTGAACAACAGTCCATAAGAGTAGCACTGCCACTTACTAGGTCTGAGTAGCTGCAATGACGCCCCTCTGAGAGCAGCGCGAAGATGGCGCTGCGTTATCACCACTAGCAGCAGACAGCCCTACACGCCTCAGTGGGCATGTTTTCCTCGTGAAAGTTGAAGTGTTTATTCAGTAAGCAAGGTGCATGCCACGTTTTTGGGTGCCAATTTTTTCTAAAGAATTGTATTTTCGAGAAAAAAAATCTCGTGCATATTTAAAAGCAGATTTTATATTTTTTTAATTTGCACTAGAGCTGATTTTGGATGCGAGTGCTTCTGCAGATGTGTCACGGGGAGGAACGAGGCTTTGAATTGGGCTTTCAGATAAAAAAGGAAGAAAGGGTGTTTTCGTTTGAGGAAGAGGTGACATTTACCAACTTTACCCATCACTAATGCGCAGCAAGGTTCAGAAGCTCTGTGTTTTTCAGAAGAGGATTTTTCTTCTCCCAGCTGCCTGTGTGCACTCTTCCACCTTAGTATCCCGTCCCCACCCTCCCCTGCCAATTTTTTTTAAGAAGATAGTTCCGCGGGTTGAGCTCCTGCTTCCAAGACCCTTTTGAGAGATCTCACGGTCAAATCTATCAACTCAGATTTCAATCCTTCACAGTAGGATAAAAGCAGCACTTCCATTGAGCTCCGTCATTGTGAAATCTATTATTCAAGTGCCTTGAAACGATTTTTTTTTGTTCTACGCCATAGCAACATCAGAATTCCTGACAGCTGTTTCGAAAACTTTAATAAATGAGGGACTAGAAACGGGAGACTAGTTTTGCTGAGTTGGCGCCTCATTACCTGCACTGCACAGAACATGCATACCATTCACTGCAAGAGCTGTTGCTGCTCAGAGAAGAAGATAGAAAGAGTCCGAGCCCACTGTATAAGGTTGTATCTATGCCCCTCTATTTCTTTCATTATCTTTTTCAAACATTGTTTAATGTAAGCTGCGCATATTTACACTTTTGCACCTTCTCAACGCTGTGGACAGTTGCATTGTAATTGCAATTATATCGCGCTTACCCCTGACGAGGCGTTTAAGAGCCTGTGCGCTTGTGTTAAGAATCTGAAGATGCACATAACAAGGCAAGACATGCCAGTGACAAACTATCAGCACATGATGTGGTTTATGCCACTCACCATGTGGAAAAGTAAATTTTGCCATGTTCTGTGTCCCTACGTGTCATCCATCATATGTTATGTGTGCATGATTAAATATGCATATGCATTCCCCATGTCTGATTAATGACGCAATTACAGTTGTGTCCCCCTCTAGTATGCCAGTTTCCAGTCCTCGTGAATACTACGAATATCAGGCCTATGTAAAGCTACGTTGCCACGTTTCTCAGTGTGCACGTTATTCTATTATAAAGTCCCCGTTTCTAGGCCTCAAAAGGGCCTGGACACCAGATTCAGCTCCTGTCTCCTGAAGCCTCGCTGAGGAGCGATACAGCCCCCACCTGTATCCTCGACCCTTCACTTACTTCCTGCCTCTCAGTGCCCGGTGCAGCCTGGCTCTGCCTCTGAGTCTGCCAAGAATATGTTATGATTCCAGTTATCAGTTCAGCCCTCCTTCTCTGCATTCCTAAGCTACTGAACTGCATCAATAGTTTCCGTCATTGTCTAGCCTTCACGCCTCCACGTTAGAGAAATACTGCATTTAATGGTCATTTAATATTCTTCATCACGTACTACATGTAGAATAATACATGGTCCAGTCTTAGAATCAAGTTAGCCTTTCCTCTCCTGACTTCTAGTTTATATCAACATGTTCCCTAAACATCAGATACTAGATAGGGTTTAGGTACATGTCGCTCCGACCCTCCAGACTTCAGTCTCTGCTCCTAGCACAGAGTTCATAGCCCCCAGCTTCTCCTAGTGATACGTCATTGCCAGTTTGCGCGCACCACTAGGTTAGAGGTCCCGGCTCCCCAGGTAGCCCCCTCCATGGTTTCCGCCCCATTCATGACATATCCTGTTACGTTTGCATCACATGTCTATGTATACGCCCAGTTACACCTACTTTCGCCCTTATCTTTCGCGACTGCTACGCGTCACACCTATTGCTCCACCCACTGCTACGCCTACTGCAATGTAATGCTATGTGTTTGCGTTATGTATATATGCTCATGTATTGTTATTGAAAGCCAGCGCGCTCATCCCAGATCCAGCCCCAGCAGCTGCTGGGCCCTGTCATCCTATTCCTATGCAGGTTGTCCTGTTCCTGTCCTTATGCTGTAATAAACCTGCAAAACTCCTACTACCTCGAATCTTGACTCTTATTTATTGAGCTATCTGTTATGATATATGTCTAGTCAAAAAGAGAGGTATTATTTATTTATTTACCACATAATGGCGCCCGAACAGGGACTTGCCCTTTCCCCACGCGTCGGTGAAGCCACGCCGACCCCCTGACCCTCTGCAGTCGTGACGGAACTCTTCTGCGCAGTGGCAGATATTTCTGCTCAAGTATCCCTCAGGCCCACGGAGGAGACGGAGGAGGCGGTCCAGCATCCAGACGAGACGGTGGAGGAACGCGGCGAGTCCCGACCAGAGCCCAAGCCAAGAGTCCAAGGTCCGAGGTATCCGGAGGTCCACCCGTAACTGAAGTCTGAAGTCCGAAGTTCGTCGTCCGTCGTCGTAGCAGTTCAGTCCAGTCTGAGGCCTTCCGTTCTTGCTGCCCGGTGAGTACCGTTACTGGGGTGGTATCTAGACAGGGTCAATTTAAGTGACTCTGGTCTGTGGGTTGGTGGTACACAGTCCCACAAACGAAGTGTCCACTTCGGTGGATGCGGGTCCTGACGTGTCTCTTTATGAGACCGGTAAGTTTCGTACTGTTTCAGCAGTGCATCTAGTTTCTGTTCTAGTCAGTTTCTGTTCTCGAGAAAATTTATGTGTTCTGTTCTCAGTATTTCCAGGTAGTATTCTGTTCGAACTGTTATTTTAAATGTTTTTCATGTATTTTAAATGTCGTGGTATGAATGGGGAATAAGTATCGTGTTCATTGTGTATTGTATTGTGTCTAGATTACAGTTCAGTCATGCCCATATTTTCCAAGTTACGTCAGTTAAAAACTAGAAAGGGTCTGCTGGAAGCAGCAGTTCCCGTCCCGCCTAGGGACAGTCCAGGTCACTTTATGTATCAGAAACATGGCATAAGTGCCATATTGTATCTAGATTTATGGGTAGAGTATACCAAACAGTTAGAAGAAAAGTATAGATGGCCCGTATCGGGTACATGGGATGCCGAATGCATCATGCGAGTAGAAGAAGCATTATGGAAAAAGAAAGCCAGACAGTCACAGAAAGATGCCATCGAGTTATGGCGCAAAGAAGCTCATAAAAGAACTGAAAAAGAAATCAGAAAGTCAGAATTAAGTAGAGAATCCCAAGAGCGAGCCCAAGAAAAAGAATTAATCGAGATAGGTGAACAAGTCAAAGCCGAACAGTCAGACAGACAGAGGCATGCCCTTATTAAGGGTATGTACCCTCTTCTTGCCGAGGGCTTGCCAAAAGCGACCCCAGAGGCATCCAGTAATTTCCCGCCACCACTAGTTCCGACCAAGCTACGTCACAAACCGACCGCAGCTGATATTTTTATTTCGTCCTATCTGGACGACACAGTCCCTGAATATGCAGATCCTGTTCGCGCTCCGCCAGTCCCTGTAAATCAGGCACATCCTGCTCCTCCAGACACCGGGGCACCCCATGCAGTACCTGCTATGGTACCCCCGGTCCAACCAGCATTTCAATTTCCCGCTCCGCCACGAAGAATATCAGTCGATGATTCTAGTCTAGGGGCCGCAGGAGGAGGTCCTCCTCAAACCCCGCCGCCACGCAAGCGTTTATCAGCACTCGAATTACATGCTCAAGCATCACAGCGTACTCCCAAGAGTAATAAGTCTGTTGCAGAAATCAGGCAAGCCCTTGGCGAATGTGCCTATGACCCAGTCCCAGGCGAGAATAATATGGTTTTATATTCAGTACGCGTAAGGAGGGTGACCGAGTATCTAGTCACCCTACCCAATATGAAAGAAGATCTAGACAGAATCTATCGTTTCATCCGTACAGGGGATGATCCAGAAAGTATTAGTGATGCCATGTCTCAAAGGAAAGCTGAGATCCAGCGTATGATATTAAAGTTTTTAATTAACTGTCTAATAAGAGAACAAGATTACCCGTCTAAAGATCCGGCCGAAATGAAAACCCTGACAAAGTGGAGTGATAATATAGCCGAGGGTAAGCACAATACCATTAGTGCCATGGAGAGTATGTACAAGAAAATCCGTAGAGAAATAATAAAGATACACGAACAACGTAAAGCAGCACAAGTAAGCGAGAAAGAAAGTAACTCTGATCCTGAAGAGGAAGACGACGAGAATACCGCCAGAATAGCGTATGTAGGAAAATCTAGATTTCCAGATCGCCATTCACGCCTAGAACACAAGTCAATTTTCCATCATTCAGCACCAGAACAAGGTTCCCTAGAACAAGTGTTCCAAGCTACCGATCACATTCTGAAATCACGAATCGGTTACAGTGAGTTAAGTACCATGCATGAACAGGAACTAGCCCGATCAGCAGTCCGATGGATTACTGATTCTACCACTTTTCCAGACGAAATAGTGGCACAGATGTTTCTGAAATTGCCCCCAGCCGAGCAGCGACTGGTGGGTATGTATATGATCCAGCACCTCATTACTCTGTATGAGGGTCAGCACTCTGATCCAGGTCCGTTACACGATGTCCTGAACGAGTTACTCCAGTATAGATGGAGAGGTCTAGGTACCGATTTAATTAGTGTCATTCTAGAACAGCGCCACAAATATAGAACGTTCCTGAACCCGCATTTTGTTCATGTCTCACCCCCAGAAAGTAAACCATTTTACATGGAAAGACAGAACCCGTTACGAGAAGTGCATCCAGTTAAGACAGAGGACGGTGAAATGCAACGAGTGTTTGTTTACTCCCCGATTACAAAGATGGAACTCCTCGAAATGAAGAAATTAATTCCCTGTCATGACAAAGATCCAGCAGGGTTCCATAGAGAATTAAAAGACATGCTCCGTATGGGAGAATACACTTACCCAGATATCATTAAAATGTTAAAGGTCCTGTTGCCCGCAGGGGTGTATGAAAAGCTAAAGGAAAAAGAATGGGAGGTGGGAGAGAAAAAGATCGATTGGGCAGTTCTAGAAGCTGAAGATAAGGCACGAGTACCAGGTACCGGTCTAGGAGAGAAATGTAAAGAATTACCAGAATTATTGATTCAAGTTTTACCCAGATTATTGACAACTAGAAAAGAAGACTGGGATGCAATCTCAGCCTGTAAACAGAAACAAGAAGAAGACATTAGTGATTTTTATTCTAGGTTTGAAAAATGCTTTAGCATCAATAGTGGCCTCAAGACAAGTAGTGAGTCATACCCTCACCTTTTTGTTACTAAATTAGTCGAGAATTCAAGCCCACAAATTAAAAATCGAGTTTTGAAAGTCGAAAGTACCTGGCAAGCTAATACTCCGTCCCAGATGTTGCAGATGCTTCAGTACCACCAGAATAGAATCAGGGAAGAGCAAGAACACGAGAGAAAACGTATGAAAGACACGAAAATGAAAGTACTAGTTGCACAATCTGTTCCTCAAGACAGTCAGAAGAGGGGTCCGAATCAAGCCAGTCATCTTGCAGCTCCCGTTAAAGGGAACTGCAACTATTGTAAACAGCCAGGTCATTTTATAAACGAGTGTGCAGTTCTGAAACACAACATAGCTACCGGTAAAACAAAAGAAAGACCACGTCCGCCTAGACAAGAACAAGTTTCACAGATTCCTCAGCCACAGAATGCACAACAGACAGTTACAGTACCGCAGCCTATTGCTGCAACACAGCACGTTACATCGCAGATGTACCAGTATGCACAGTCTGAGTATCCAGAGTACCAGCAGTATTCATGAAACAGCCTAGAGAGGGAGGTAGGCTTGCCTCTCATCGAGATACCTGTAGATCAAGAAGGTCCCTATGTTCACAGTCAAGTATTAGGGAAAGACAGAAAGTTTTTGATTGATACAGGAGCAAGTAGGACCACAATTAGTCATGCCGAAGTTCCAGGGGCTCCGCTCTCAGGCTCAAGAAATGTTTCCCTTGGATTTTCAGGAAAACCCATTATAAATGAGATTTCAAAGCCAGTTACTCTAGAAGTAGGTCCATTGTCCCGCACTACTGATCTGTTACTTACTAAGTCATGTCCAGAAAACCTATTAGGCATTAAGACACTGAAAGAGTTGGGTGCAGTTATATGCTGTTCCCCAGAGGGAATACGATTGTTCCTACGTGACTTCAAGGGTCACTATGTATTACGAGATTTTGATTCGAGACTGTCTAATGTTCCACAGCATCTATGGGCGCAAGGTCCAACTGATGTAGGTTACATGCAAATCACACCCTATCGTGTGACTCTCAAGCCAGGTGTAGTGTTACCACGAATCAGACAGTACAGATTGCCACCTGAGGCTGTAGCAGCCTTATCCAAAATTATTGACGAGCTCATCGCTCAAGGAGTAGTTGTAGAAACTGACTCCAATGTATGTAATTCTCCGATCATTCCAGTCATGAAACTTACTGATCCAAATGCACCCCCAGTATATCGATTAGTGATTGACCTACGAGAGCTTATTAAATGTATTATTCCGCAGTACCCAGTTGTCCCAGACATCTCTTCCCTATTGACAGCCATTGATTCCGAAGCCACGTTCTTCACTGTCATAGACCTCAAGAACGCATTTTTCAGTGTCCCTATTCATCCTGACAGCCAGTTCCTTTTCGGATTTTGTTTAAATGGAAGGAGCTATATGTTCACACGAGCTCCTCAAGGTTTCACAGAAAGTCCTAGTATTTACAGTCAAGCACTTAAGAGACAACTTGATAACATTCACATGCCAACTGACACTGCCCTGCTCCAGTATGTCGATGACCTACTGATCACAGCCCGTTCTGAACGTGATTGCGAGCGAGCGTCACTGACGGTCTTGTATTTCCTAGCCGAGATGGGGCACAAGGTGTCCCCTTCAAAGCTTCAATTCTGTGTCCAGCAAGTGGTATACTTAGGACACTTACTGTCCAAGAGGGGTAGGCAGTTGACACCAGACCGTATCCAGTTAATAGCGAGTCTTCCTCAGCCCAAGACCCAGAAGGAGGTACGTGCTTTTATCGGCCTCACTTCTTACTGCAGACAATGGATTCCTCAGTATGCAATTCTAGCCAAGCCACTGATACAGTTAACGACACAGGAGGCAGCCGTATCGACTGTCCTCCCTTGGACATCTGAACATACACTGAGTTTCAATGAGTTAAAGAAAGCCCTATGCCAAGCTCCAGTTCTAGCCACACCGAACTACAGTAAGCCTGATACAGTTAACGACACAGGAGGCAGCCGTATCGACTGTCCTCCCTTGGACATCTGAACATACACTGAGTTTCAATGAGTTAAAGAAAGCCCTATGCCAAGCTCCAGTTCTAGCCACACCGAACTACAGTAAGCCTTTTACACTTTTCGTTACTGAACGTGAAGGTACAGCATTATCTGTTCTCACACAAGATCAAGCAGGACAATACAAGCCATGTGCTTATTTTTCTAGCACATTAGATCCAGTCGCCCAGGCGCTGCCTGCGTGCCTCAAGTCAGTTGCAGCCACAGCACTAGCTATCAGACAAAGTGATTCCATAGTCTTAGGACATTCCTTGACAGTACAAGTCCCACACTCCGTGGAAGTTCTTTTAAACCGAACACAGACTCAGCACTTGACAATTGCACGTTTAACAGGTTATGAATTGACACTGTTCCAGCCACACATAGAAATCAGACGCTGCAACGTCCTGAACCCTGCTACACTGTTACCATTAGTTACTTCGAATCCTGACCCACATGACTGTGTGGAAGTAGTTAACATTACGACAAAGCCAAGACAAGATCTGACAGATACTCCGTTACCAGACCCCGACCTGACACTTTATGTGGATGGTTCATGTATGAGAACAAGTACAGGAGAACTAGTCGCCGCGTATGCAGTGACTACTGACACCGAAGTTATTGAGACACACCGTATTGACACCCTGTCCGCTCAAGCAGCAGAGCTAGTTGCTCTGACACAAGCCTGTATACACGCCAAGAACTTGAAAGTTAATGTTTACACAGATTCACGCTACGCATTTGGAGTTGTACACGACTTCGGAGTGCTCTGGCAGGAGAGAGGTTTCATGACTTCTCATGGAACCAAGATTCAGCATGGTCTCCTTATTCAAGCTCTGTTAGATGCCATACACTTACCGACATCTATTGCTATCATGAAGTGCAAAGCACATACGAAGGTCACTGACATTATTTCTCAAGGTAACGATCTAGCAGATCGCACAGCCAAGCTTACAGCACAGACTCCAGACATTCCAGTTAACATGACACACACTCCAGATCCGATTACATGTATGACAGTTAAGGACCCTACACAAGATGTCATAGATATCCAGTTACATGCTACTCCCGAAGAAATCAAGAAATGGTCCGAACAAGGAGGGGTCCAGACAGATCAAGGATGGTTAACAAAGGGTAGAGCCACATGGTTTCTCCCCGACTCTATGGTTCAAGTCATTATCAATACCGCACATAGTCCAGCACATTTAGGAGAAAAAGCTATGTTAGACAGTATCCAGAACATTTGGTTCAACAAGCATTTACGAGCTGCAGCCAAGCAGAAAGTCCGTACCTGTATGATATGTTGTCAGTTTAATCCAGGTAAAAGTGTCCCGGTGGAACAAGGTGGATTCCAGCCCCCTGACCACCCTTTTGAAGTCCTCCAGATGGATTATATTCAGATGGAGCGATGTCGAGGTTTCAAGTATGTCCTTGTAGTTGTATGCGCTTTGTCCAGGTGGACAGAAGCATATCCAGTCCCAGATTACACAGCCGCGACCACTGCTAAGCAGTTGGTTCGTGAGTTCTTCCCCCGTTATGGACTCCCTAGAGTCGTATATTCTGACAACGGCCAGCCATTCTCCTCAGAATTAATGAAGCATGTTTCCCTTTTGCTAGGGTACCAGTGGAAGTTTCATTGTGTACGCCATCCTGAAGCAGCCGGTCTCGTTGAGAGACATAACCAGACTCTGAAAATCCGTATTGCAAAAGTGTGTAAAGAGAAGGGTGTGGACTGGCTAGTAGCTCTGCCAGTTGCTCTATTTTACATGCGCATGGTCGCACATTCCAGATCAGGTCTGTCCCCGTACGAGGTCGTTTTCGGCCGCCCCCCAAATATGTGGGGTACTCCTAGACCCCGAAGTATTACCGATGTTTCAAGTAATATGCTGACAGATTACCTAGCTTCCTTGATGTCTGCCCTCAACTCATGTCGTTCACAGGTTGCCGCCGCATTTCCAGACAATACCGAGGTGGCACCGCATGAAATCGTTCCAGGATCCATGGTGATGGTCCGCAACTTTGACAGATCAAGTCCGCTGGAGCCTCGATGGAAAGAGCCCCGACAGGTCCTCCTCACCACCCGTACAGCCGTGAAGTTGGAAGGACGCAAGGGCTGGGTGCACCTTTCTCATGTTAAACTTTTTAATGGACTGAAACCCGCCTTTAAGAACATTTCCCAGGATTTGAAGGATTGCCAAAATATTGTTCTCAAGGACTGTCCCGCAAAAGACATTGCTACAACCCCTCCCCTGTTAGAGAAAACTCCGCAGCAGGAGTATAAACAGAAACTACGGTCTAGTAAATTAAGTCAGCCAGTTTGATTGTCTAAGTCCTCCCCTAGGTGAAACGGTTAGACTGTTTCTGACATGTATAAAATAGACCCCCATAGTGAGAGAGTTAGTCAAAACTCAATCCGATGTATCGTTTTTCTATGTTTCATATTGTTTTTCAGCCTTATGATTTCCTGCACCAGTTATGCATTTTACCTATGTTTCCCAGTTTCACATGTAAATAAGTCTGCTAATGCTACAGCAGAGCACACGTTTAGTGATCTGCCCCCTCATGAACTGTCTTACCGCCTCGCCATGCGTAATAACTCCTTTATCCGCATGTTACATTACTCACACCAGACCAGCAATGCCACTAATTGTTGGGTGTGTGGTCGACTCCCCCCTTTCCAGATGCCGAAGGGAGTTCTGCCACTCTTTCCTTATCCTTTTTCACATAATGGTTCGTGTGGAGCATGGTCCACGTTAACGTCATCCTCAACAGATATGTCTTTTCTTAACAGTACATGTTTCCCAGACAAGCAAGGTCTTCCTCATCGAACAGGTTTAGATCTAGAAAATGAAGTGTATAATTTAGGTAATTATTCGTCGAATTTTATGGTCCTGAATGTTCAGTCTGATACTACTCCAGACTTACCTGCTATTTCAGTACTACCAGTCAAAGGCGAATTATGTGTCCGAAATAAGGGTTCCATACACGTAGGACATAGTGATTGTACTACTATTGTCAAGTATAGTGACAGTGGGAAATCTATTTTCAAAGCTTCACGTCATTCTTATTTTATTTGTGGTCAAACCGCATATGTTCGTCTGCCCCTCGATTGGGAGGGAACCTGTTACATTGCCTTCCTACTGCCACCAGTTTTCCTAGCCCCACCTGATTATCATAGAAACACACATCTAGTACACATTAGACATAGAAGGGAGTCCCCAATTGTCGATTATACTGAAACTGCTCTAGAACAGTATACAGATTTCAATAGAGGTTTCTTTTTCTTTATAGGACCTATCCAGAATAGTAAACTAATCCGTAGGTTAACCAGAACCCTTGAAGCTGTAATAAATGAGACTGCCTCTGCTCTAGGTAACTTAACTGAAGAGCAATCTGCTATGAGATTTGTCGTTTTACAGAATCGTCTCGTCCTTGACGTCATACTGGCTGATAGGGGCGGGGCCTGTAGAGTCATCGGATCTAGTTGCTGCATTTTCATTCCAAATAACGCGCCGTCTGTTTATTCAGCTATAACCAGACTCCATAAAATTGCCCATCTGTTACACCAAGATCCAGGCACCTGGACATGGTCCGGTTGGTTCTGGAATATAATTTCCGCATGGGGATGGAAAATATTGTCCTTTCTAGGTATTGCAGTAGCGATCATATTCAGCTGCTGCCTCTGTATACAATGTGGCCCTGCGATTTGCGGCATTTGTGCTACCTCTTGTATTCCTAGTCCCAAGCCCAGTTCTAAATCCCGTTCTAAGAAAATTCGAGACGAGCAAATGATACTGTATGAAATGATAGATGGTATCATGAATATTGATGTTTCCTGATGGAAACGTAGTGACAAGGAGGGAATGTGGAAAAGTAAATTTTGCCATGTTCTGTGTCCCTACGTGTCATCCATCATATGTTATGTGTGCATGATTAAATATGCATATGCATTCCCCATGTCTGATTAATGACGCAATTACAGTTGTGTCCCCCTCTAGTATGCCAGTTTCCAGTCCTCGTGAATACTACGAATATCAGGCCTATGTAAAGCTACGTTGCCACGTTTCTCAGTGTGCACGTTATTCTATTATAAAGTCCCCGTTTCTAGGCCTCAAAAGGGCCTGGACACCAGATTCAGCTCCTGTCTCCTGAAGCCTCGCTGAGGAGCGATACAGCCCCCACCTGTATCCTCGACCCTTCACTTACTTCCTGCCTCTCAGTGCCCGGTGCAGCCTGGCTCTGCCTCTGAGTCTGCCAAGAATATGTTATGATTCCAGTTATCAGTTCAGCCCTCCTTCTCTGCATTCCTAAGCTACTGAACTGCATCAATAGTTTCCGTCATTGTCTAGCCTTCACGCCTCCACGTTAGAGAAATACTGCATTTAATGGTCATTTAATATTCTTCATCACGTACTACATGTAGAATAATACATGGTCCAGTCTTAGAATCAAGTTAGCCTTTCCTCTCCTGACTTCTAGTTTATATCAACATGTTCCCTAAACATCAGATACTAGATAGGGTTTAGGTACATGTCGCTCCGACCCTCCAGACTTCAGTCTCTGCTCCTAGCACAGAGTTCATAGCCCCCAGCTTCTCCTAGTGATACGTCATTGCCAGTTTGCGCGCACCACTAGGTTAGAGGTCCCGGCTCCCCAGGTAGCCCCCTCCATGGTTTCCGCCCCATTCATGACATATCCTGTTACGTTTGCATCACATGTCTATGTATACGCCCAGTTACACCTACTTTCGCCCTTATCTTTCGCGACTGCTACGCGTCACACCTATTGCTCCACCCACTGCTACGCCTACTGCAATGTAATGCTATGTGTTTGCGTTATGTATATATGCTCATGTATTGTTATTGAAAGCCAGCGCGCTCATCCCAGATCCAGCCCCAGCAGCTGCTGGGCCCTGTCATCCTATTCCTATGCAGGTTGTCCTGTTCCTGTCCTTATGCTGTAATAAACCTGCAAAACTCCTACTACCTCGAATCTTGACTCTTATTTATTGAGCTATCTGTTATGATATATGTCTAGTCAAAAAGAGAGGTATTATTTATTTATTTACCACAACCACCATGATGTTACAGTCACCAGTCACCACTGCCGCCACATGCCCATTAGATGCCCTCTCAGATTAACTTTCTGATCAGAATGATCAACACTGATTCACTGAACGACCATCGCACGACTTCCATCCCAGAGGTGACTATTTCTGCTAAAAGTGCAGACACCCACGTGCAAGGACAGCTGCGGATCTGTTAGCAGCAGCCCCCGTCTATATTTCACCATCCCACTTGACTTAAGATGATGCCTTTGATAATTATTTTGGCACTTCAGAGGCTGTTTTCTCGGCCCACGCTTGTGATGACGGACGCTCTAGTCAGCCTCGATAGCAGCAAAGATCAGTTTGATGATCATATTAGAACATAACTTACGTGTGTGCCGCCCGGACGTGGTCCCGTCGTGCTAATCGATCAACGATGGATGTAAGCTGCTTAAGCAGGCCCGTCCGTCCAGGTAGCAGCCACTGCCAGCCAGCAGGCAGTCCGACTCCGAGTCCACACACACACACACGCAGTACAGCATGCGCAGTGACCAGTGCCAATCACTGAAGACAATGGCTCAGAGCAGCCAACACCAACGTGCGCAGCACCATCCTGCCGCAGCAGCCAATCCTGGCGCAGCGTTAGCAGTGCCACTGCGCCAGGATTGGCTAAAGAGCAGACTGAAATCTGCCCATTTAGAGACCCGGGGCCCCGGGTCCAAGCCTATATCGATAGTGGTAGAGGGGGGTGGGGTGGAGGGTCTAAAGTGTGCGCATGCGCTGGCCCGTCGAAATCTGGACAACTCCGGCCTTTTGCATGCGCACTCGCAGTCACCCTCTCTGCCTGTGCGCTGCCTCAGCCTGGGCTGTCACTCTCTGCTGCAGCCCCACCCCCCACAGGCCGGCCCATTTCCTTATGGATGCCTGATCCTGTCGGGCTTCTCCCGGGGCCTTGGTGCGCTCGGCGCTCCGATTTTTTTTGGGGGGGGAACTTGGGAATAAAACATATTTTATTATGCAGTGCAGTGTCGGCGGTCGTCCAGGCTAGTGGGGCAACGCCCCAACGCCCCCAATGGACGCACCGCCACTGTTTAGTGTTCACTGAAGTAAATCTCCTTACTTAATCATGCTCCACTTTCATTAAAGATCTTCAGAGGAGCTGGGTCTCCCTCAGTGGTGCTGATTTTGAGTGCTGCATAATATATCCAAGGATAAAAACCCCAAATACCATTTGCTGCTTCTGAGCGCTACCACAGTCTGTGGTGATGGCTGTAAAACATGCAATCATGTGCACATGTGCAGAACACAAATAAGGTAGTCCATATACATATGTAGCACATACATCTAGCTGAGTTTATGCATGTGTGTATACACACTTTCAATCTAGATTTTGTCTGTGTGCAGTGCACAAACGGTGTATCCAAATACGACTGAGACCATGCCCATGTGAAGTACAATTCTATAATGGTGCACACATATATGCAGCTCACTCATCAATCAATCAATCAGGATTTATAAATCACTGGCAATCACCCAAAAGGGTATCCAGCCGCTTGTAGGCCCCAGAGGCTTATTCGAACAGCCAGGTCCTGCCATTCGGAATTCCAGAAGTGAGGTGATGGTCCGGAGGAGCGCGGGGAGGCCGTTCTAAGTTTTTGCGGCGATTCAAAAGACTCCATGCAATTGTGCAGTACACATGCAGACGAATCTTCACTCATGTACATTTCACAAGTGCAAGAGTCCAAGCACATGTGCAGTGCATAGATAACACAGTCTAAACACATATCCTATCCAGTACAAAGAGCCATTGCATGCACATGTGCAGTACACACATCACATTCATGTCTGTGTACGTATTGTGTGTGTGCAAACATAAATCAAACGTAAATTGCACATGTACAGAACACACAGGGCCGAGTCTATGCTCATGTGTAAAGCACACATATACAACATAAGTCGTATACATTTGCAGAACACAAACGTAAGAACCCACACACACAGACCCACGAAAGTGCCCATGCCCACGAGCAGTGCCCACAAACAGCTCAGTGCGTGTCTTAATGCACAAGTACAACCGAGTCTATACACGTGCAGCACAAACACACACACAACTGATTTCCACACACACACACAACTAATTTTTACAACTTGTACATGTGACATTTTTTCCTGTTTATATCTCTTCTTTGAGTGACTTTAAACCTTGTACATTTGCAATTTTTTTTCTGTTTGTATCTCTTATGTAACTCATGTAATCCAAAATCCTTATGTATCGCAACTAGTTATTTTGTAAAGCGCTCTGACACCTTCGGGTATTTTTCGCGCTATATAAAATCGCATTAAATAAAATAAAATAAACACGCAATTAAACTCATGCTAGTGCGTGCCCAGGTGCAGCAGACATACGTCAGATGGTCTTCCGCCTCCTGTGTGGATGTTTTTCCCAGGAGCATCGCGCACGGGGCTCGATTACAATCGGAGTCCACGCCTTGGCTTCCGGAGCACCGACCCTCCCCACCTCGTTTGATCGCCACGTGCTGTCACACAGGTGACCGTGTCCTGCTCTGCAGACAAAGAAGGGTCGCCTCGGGGGACAGGTGACAGTCCCTCTCGCGCTGGATGATGAATCGCCCTTCGACCCCCAGCGCCATCACGCTAATGAGCAGATTATCCCGCGCAACGATTAATTCCGCCCTCGCCGAGGTTAAGCACCCCCGGTCCCCGTGGGAGGGCCGAGGGGCGGGGTTATCCAATCCGCGCTCCGTCGCGGAAACAGAGGAGCAGGAAGAACAAGATGGAGGAAAATAAACTGTTGTCTGTGGGCCCAGGACACACCCGCAGGTGTTTAATTATTGAGCTGGAGATGTAATTTGATAAGTGAGATTGGGAGGGTGTGATACAAAGAAACCGACTGTGGTGCACACAACTTTAAAAGAGCGTTTGACGAGCGAGGATGGGAGAAGTATTGGTATGGTAGTGTTGTGAGGGAAATTGAGCATTAGGGCATGCCTGTGGGAGAAAGGACTATCAGCCAGATTCATGAAACAAGAATCGGCTCGCAAAGGGCCAGATTCTGCGAATCTGGCCCTTTGCGAGCGCTTTTTTTGCATTTGGGGTTCATCATCCTAAATGCAAAAATCGCTAATTTTAAAATCGCTAAATTGCGAGGAATTGCATTTAAGGAATCTCTATTTGCGATTCCTTAAATGCAATTCATGAACCAATTTTGATTTGCGAAATCGCAATTTTTGGCCGCTATTTACCGCGAAGTCTGACTTCGTGGTAAATAGCGAAAACTTAGAAAAATGCACTTTAGTGCATTTTTCTAAGTTGTATGTTACACACACACATGTCCTTTGGACATGTGTAAGCGCAACATCAGTCTACATTTACATTTCAGGGGTGCTACAGGGTGTCCTTTGGACACCCCTGGCACCCTTGAAATCGCATCCTTATTTGCGATTAGCAAATTGCTAATCGCAAATAAGGAATAACTCCCCATTCATTCCTATAATTCCTTATTTGCGATTAGCAATTTGCTAATCGCAAATAAGGAAGCTGTAGAAATCGCAATTTTATTTGCGATTTCTACATGAATCCCGTTTTGCGAGTCTTTAATAGCGATTCCTTAATAATCGCTATTAAGGACTCGCAAAACGGGACATTGATGAATCTGGCTGTATATTCTGTAAAGTAAACTCCAGAAGATAGAACCATAAACCATAGAACACAAGGGACAAAGTACCCCCTGCTGTACATTTAAAGGATATTGCACGTTACCGACACACCATATAGAGGAAGGAGGTTGAAGGCTGAGTTCCTTTATAAGGTTAAGGAAGTAAGAGGTGACTTGAAATATCCTTATCCTGTATGCAGAGGGTTCATATAGTACATGATCGCACCATCACCTTTCCAACAAGCCACTTAAATCTTGGGTGCGTAGCTCTTTTATATGAAAGTGAGCAAGTTTGCAAACAGGAAGAATAAAAAAATCTCCAGTGCAAAATTAAACACACCAAAAAAGCTTTTTTTTGCAAAACTATATTATAATCAGCTTAATACAAGTCCGTTTTTAAAAAGTAAAAGCAGCAGTAGTTTGGAATGTGCGGAAGCACACAGAAAGAGTCTAACCATTATATAATTATCTAAGTAGTGCAAAAATGAACATTGCTATAAATATCTCCAGTCTGTTTGTCACTGTAACCTAGAAAAACAGACCGGAAAATAGAAAAGCCAGGTTTCATTTTCAGTTGTATGATAGAACCACAAGTGGATAAACCATGGGTGCCTTTACCACGCAACCTAAACAACTAATGTGTCTTAACTGGTAAAGGCATGCATGGTCCTTGCTCGCACTAAGCTACAAACTACCCCAGCCCCCTCCCTGCACTAAGGTCCAAATACCCCTACCCCCTCAAAACTACCCCAACCCAGCCCTAAAAACGACCCCACCAGCCCTGAAAACTACCCGACTCCCCCAGCCCTAAAAACCACCCTGACCCTCAAGCCCTGAAAAATAGCCCTGATGCCCCAGCCCTGAAAACTAGCCCCAAACCCACCCCAGCCCTGAAAACTACCTCCAAACAACCCAATCCTGAAAACTTCCCCCGACACCCCCAGCCTTGAAACCTGCCAGACCCCCCTGTCCCTGAAAACTAGTCCCAAACCCCCAGCCCTGAAACCTACCTCCAACCCTCTAGCCCTGAAAACCTTTCTGACCCCCCCAGCCCTGAAAACTTACCCAAACAGCCCCCAGCGCGGAAAACTACCTCCAACCTCCCCAGCCCTCAAAACTAGCCCCGACTCACCCCCAGGCCACAAAACTACCCCGATCCACCCCAGCACACAAAACAACCCGACTCACGCCTCAGCCCAGAAAACGACCCGACCCCCAATGGCCACACCCTGCCCACAAAACAACCCACACGAACCACCAGCCTACAAAATAACCCCCGGTCCACCCCCATCCCACAAAACAACCCTTAACCCACCCTGAGCCCAGAAAACTACCCAACCCACCCCTAGCCTAGAAAACTACCCAACCCACCCAAGCCCAGAAAACAACCCCCATCCCACCCTCAAGCCCAGAACTACACACAGACCCACTTACCTCACTGCTTCCTGCGAGGTCTTCCTGTTTACGTCCGCAGCAGCCCACAACTAGACCGCACATTGCCTTAACCATACATATGCGTGGTTAAGGTATATTTGTGGTTAAGGCATGCGTGGTAGGGCTTGCGGAGTCGGAATACTCATGGTTAAACCACGGTGTTCCGACTGCTTCATTTAATTTTCATACTTTAAACAACTGCTCTGTGACTTGACCGGCCTTTCCCCTCAGCTGGCATTGTGATGTCAGAACGTAACTGTAATAAGTTATTACAGTTGAGTACTAACGTCATTTCTTTATATTAGGCAACTGGGAGCTGGGACGTCAAAAGTTGCCTATTATAAAGAAATTAGAGTCAGATTTTTTTTCAGAATCCCATGTATTATAAACAAAAACAATTCTCAGTCAGATTATAGCGTTATTGATATCTCAGTCACTCATGCTATGATGAAGGTAAAGGACACTAAGTAACATTATTGGCTGGCTCGGAGGTCACTAATGCTATTAACAAATGAGTGTGCCTGCTCTCTCACCACCACAGTTCCCCTGTTCTCTATTGTTGGAAAGTGGATAATTGGTAGGGGCAAATGTAGGTCTGCCACTGGCAATAAGGCCACTAACACATGATAGGACTCAGCATAGGTCTTAGAAAATTATCACACCCTGCTAACCGTTGGGATTCAGTTGCCAATGTGGGCACATGAGACGGCACTGCCTCAAGATGTCGCAGGTAGATGGTGTAGTTCCCGTGCAGGATATCTTTGATGTCCCTGAGTCCTCCAGAAGAACAGGAGGCCCACCAATAGACCCTTGGAGAGCATACTGCAGGGCGCCACACTTCAGTAGATCCTCGGCCTAGGTCAGCCACTATTGAGAAGGGGCACACAATCACCTTCAAAGGCAGTAATTCACCATGTGCATAACAGAGTACTCTAGCAATGTGCACCACGCCGTCCACGCTCTCTGTCCTGCGTTCCCACAAGCGTATTTCACCCTTTGCTGAAGGATGATACCAGTTGTTTTAATGTTGTGTGTCTTTGAAGTTATGGGTGGTTTAAGGGGTTTCCCTTTGAACCACAGATGTCCCCTCTAAATTGTATGTCTGTTTGCCATGGGGCCATGGAATGTAGATCTTAATCTAGATTTAGTGGGGCCATGATCTGGCATGAGAGGCCAAGTGTCCCTGCAATCTATCCCATTCGGCCCTGAAATGGCAGAGGTCTGTTGTTCTAGTGGTATGTTCATGGTTTTTGGCTCTTGAGGGGGAATGCACAGATATGCTCCTTCAACCCCTGACGTCCATTGGAGCTAGTCACCACAGCATACAAGACTCTTAGACCATAGAAATGTTCATATTCCATAAGTATTGAGAACCAAAAGGGGATAGGTCCATAAACACGTAGTGGGGGCTAGACCGTATATTTAAATTGCAAAAACACACAGTCCTCACACCACAATTACTCATTCAATATTCAAGAAGGGTAAGAAACCAGTTTATTGTAACCACCCTTAGACAGCATTACTCAGTGTCTATCATTTTATGCTTTTTTTCAAATTTTCGAAAAATCATAACAGAATAAAGGACGACGTATTGGAATATTTACAAGACTAAATACACTTTGTACATACATCAAAAAACAAACATTATTTACACACTAAAAAACGTTTCTGCATCAAACATTACAAAAAATAATAATTACATCACAACCAACGAATATTACAATAAAAAACATGAAGAAAAATGATTTCCAAGGGGGTATAAGCAACTTAATAGCTTGTAAACGCTTAAATACTGGACCAGCCGGTCCTAGTGTCGTGAAGTTGACTATTTATTCCACCCAAGAAAGACTGCCGACGCGTTTCAAGAACCAGGCACAAAGTCACTGGTCTATCATCAGGGCTGTTTATTCTTTGTATCAAAATTGTTTTAAAGAGGGGCGTGATGGTTAATCTTCTTGTGGTCCAACTCGCTAGTTACTGTAGTGGCCAGACAGAGATGTCTTATTTTTTGTGAACTGCCGTAGCACGGCGTATTTTGCTTGTACGACGTCACCATCAAGGTGTAATTCTTACTGAAGTATCTTGTTCTTAAAGATTTAAAGGGAGAAACCGCAGTCACCGTCCTGCTCCTCTGCCACAGCACGCCCGCGCTCGAGTCTGAGGGGGGAAAGCAGACTCGAGCGCGGGCGTGCTGTGGCAGAGGAGCAGGACGGTGACTGCGGTTTCTCCCTTTAAATCTTTAAGAACAAGATACTTCAGTAAGAATTACACCTTGATGGTGACGTCGTACAAGCAAAATTCGCCGTGCTACGGCAGTTCACAAAAAATAAGACATCTCTGTCTGGCCACCACAATAACTAGCGAGTTGGACCACAAGAAGATTAACCATCACGCCCCTCTTTAAAACAATTTTGATACAAAGAATAAACAGCCCTGATGATAGACCAGTGACTTTGTGCCTGGTTCTTGAAACGCGTCGGCAGTCTTTCTTGGGTGGAATACATTGTCAACTTCAAGACACTAGGACCGGCTGGTGCAGTATTTAAGCGTTTACAAGCTATTAAGTTGCTTATACCCCCTTGGAAATCATTTTTCTTCATGTTTTTTATTGTAATATTTATTGGTTGTGATGTAATTATAATATTTTGTAATGTTTGATGCAGAAACGTTTTTTAGTGTGTAAATAATGCTTGTTTTTTGATGTATGTACAAAGTGTATTTAGACTTGTAAATATTCCAATACGTAGTCCTTTATTCTGTTATGATTTTTTGAAAATTTGAAAAAAAGCATAAAATGATAGACACTGAGTAATGCTGTCTAAGGGTGGTTACAATAAACTGGTTTCTTACCCTTCTTGAATATTGAATGAGTAATTGTGGTGTGGGCACTGTGTGTTTTTGCATATTCCATAAGTGGCATTTCTAAAAAAGCATTTGGCATGGCGAATCCATTGATAGGAACCTTCATGAGGCTGCTCCACTGCAATTCACGATTGCAGCCTGAAGTGATGTCCACCAATTTCCCATGTCAACCTATGGAAGAACAAGCCTCATAGGTAGTGAAAACACATGCAGGTATTCCTCACTACCTGGGCGCATGAGTGCTAATGCGTACACAGACCTGCAATGGCAGGTTGGACACATAGTCCCCAGCAGCAGGGGTGCAAGTGTGCCTGCCGAAGTTCGCAAAGGCAGACTGGACAGGGGTTTACTAATACCAGTGTCAGTGCACATGCACAGGCCTGCGATGGCAGGCTGCACACGCAATCACGGGCACCATATGTATGGGTACGCATATACACTGGCCTGTAATGACAAGGGGGATACGTGGGTTTACACAGGCCCTAGATCCTTAGGTGCGAGTGAACGCACACCACACTGCCCAGGCTAGCCTGACACGGGTGCCCCTCCCCTGACAGGTGCAATTGCGCACACCCGGCATGCAACGGCGGGCCAGGCACCTTGCCACTAACATATTGGGTGCAAGGGTGAGGACATAGGCCTGCAACGGTAGGCCTGACCCTGGTGTGAGAACACCAGGGATGCAGGTATGCACTCACCGGCACGCAATGGCAGAGCAGGCACCTGCAAAATGCCTTAGGTGCCAGGGTGCATCCTCCAGCCTGTGATGGCAGGCTGGACATGTATTTGAAACAGCATAAGTGCCTTGGGATGGCCCTGGGGACTGCCACCCCCCAGGGCCGGCTCCTGTAGTGTCCCTGGGTGCCCACCCCCGGGACACTGTAGTTTGCTATGGCAGGGCGGGAGCCTGCTCTCTCTTGCAAATAGCAAAGCAGATTGCTTTTCCACATGGGGAGCAGCATGTTAGCTGCTCCCCATATGGAAAAGCAATGCCGGCTACCACAGAAGGCGTGGAGCTGGGGGGACCGTGGGGGGATTGGGGAGCCCCACGGTCCCCAACGGAGTGGGCCAGACCCAGGGGATGGGGTCCCCGGGGCTATTAGTGGCCCGGGAGGGGGGGCCAAGCACCCCCCTCCCCAAAATATAAATTATTAATAAATAAATACAAATAGGCCGGCCCGGGGGATGGGGTCCCCAGGGCCATAAATGGCCTAAGGAGGGGGGCAAGGCAGCCTCCCTCCTATATGTTAAAAATGAAAAAAAAGTGCCATGCCCCTTGGGTTGGGGTCCCCGGGGCCGATTATGGCCTCTGGAGGGGGGCCCCGCGGCCCCCTTCCCGAAGTTGTAATACATTTTTTTTTTTAGGGGGCAGGCCCTGGGGGATGGGGTCCCCAGGGCCAAAATATTAGGAAAAGAAGGAGGGCCACACCTTATTACACCAAGAAAAAGGAAAAGACCGACATCGCGCTGGAGGCCACGCCCCCTTCTTGTAGCACTCTGCAAACAAGCCCCTGGCACGTTTGCAGAGGAGGAACAAATTCCCCTTAAATACAGGGGGTCCCTGGGGGCCAACTAGCCCACCAGAAACCTCCAGTATGCGCCAGGGGGCTGCGTTGCAGAGAGGTGTTTTGAGGCCACGCCCCTTTTTACACCTCTCTGCAATGCAGCTCTGTGGCGTTTACTGGAGGTAGCTGGTGGACTAGTTGCACCCCAGGGACCCTCAGTATTCAAGGGGAGTCAATCCCCCAACTTAAAATGCGCCACTGAGCGCGTTTGCACAGTGGTGAAGGGAGGGGTGCGAGGCCTGAGTTCACATGTTTGCAAACACACCCTGTGGCGCTGTTTAAGTTGGGGAATTAATTCCTTGCAAATTCTGAGGGTCCCTGGGGGCCAACTAGCCCACCAGGTACCACCAGTAAGCGCCGGGGAGCTGCGTTTCAGACAGGTGTTCAGAGGTCACGCCCCTTTTTACACCTCTCTGCAACGCAGCTCTGTGGTACTCATTGGAGGTACCTAGTGGGCTAGTTTGGCCTTAGGGACCCTTAGGATTGAAGGGGACTTAATCTCTCAACTTAGAATGGCCACAGGGCGCGTTTACACAGTGGTGAAGGGAGGGGACGGAGCCTGGCGTGATGTGTGCAAACACGCACTGTGGCGCATTTTAAGTTGGGGAAAAAAGTCCACTTAAAACCTGAGGGACCATGGGGGCCAAGTAGCCCACCAGGTGCTGCCAGGAAGCGCCACTGCGCTGCGTTGCAGAGAGGTGGTGCAGGCCGTGCCCCTTTTTACATCTCTCTGCTACGCAGCTCTGTGGCGCTTACTGCATGTACTATGAATTCCGATTTACTCACCTGTTATCAGGAGAGACTTCAGTGCTACATCTTTGAGCCCAGCACTGACCCTGAAAAGTAATTCTAACCGTACTTGCCAGTAACTTGTATTTCCTTCCATAGGAATCCATTGTCTGTTTTTCACCAGAAAAGTTTCTAAGTGTCTATTTTCACAAACTACAAATATTCCCAAAAAATCGCCTGTATGACTTAAACGCATTCTATCAACTGTTTACAGGAGATGCACCAGTGCTGTATCCAGGATCCACCACTGAGTAAGAAAAAGTAACGATAACACTACTTACCTGCTAAGTGAATTTCTTTCCATAGGGTAACATTGACTGGTTTCACTTGGAAATTCTTTCAAGTGTGGAGTTTTGGAACTTTAAAATATTCATATAAAATCAGCAGAACTACGAATTCCAATTTACTCACCTGTTATCAAGAGAGACCTCAGTGCTGCATCTTTGAGCCCAGTACTGATCATGAAAAGTAATTCTAACCGTACTTACCAGTAACTTGAATTTCCTTCCATAGGATAGCATGGCCTGCTTTTTGCTGAAAAAGTTTCCAAGTGTTGATTTTTTAAACTTACTGCTGTAAAAAGGTGGTCAGCAGTCTCAATCCAACTAAAAGCCATGTGCTTGGAAAGAGGTCTTAGAGCGGCAAATGGGCGAACTCCTTCTGACCAGCGGGGAGCAAATACATTTGATATTGGACGCAATAGTAGCCGTATTGACTACCTGCTGGTTGATCTAAGACTATGGTATAGTCTAGTGGATATGGTCACTACACCTCGACTGGAAAGTGATCATAACCCCCTTTGCTCGTCATTCTTAATTCAAAAGGGCGATAGAAAGGACTCACCACAGGGAGGGGTTTCAACACTTGACATCGTTGCTTCTAATAACATGCACCATGTCAAATGGAATACACTTATTGAAAATCCAGCCAAATTGGCCGCACTTAAAGTATTTTGATATTTGATATTTATGTGTATTTGTAGAGCGCAAACGTTCGCTCCCGAGGGAGCATCATGGCGCTGGGCAAGCTGCAGGGGATAAATGAAGAGGTGGAGTATGATGAACAGAAAGAAATTAAATGAAAGGAAATTAAATGGCAGCCAAAACAGAGGGGTCAGATTGTTGATAGACCCATGTCTTGAGAAGTCTCCTGAAACTGTTCTCGTTTTCGACAAGTCTAAGATTGACAGGCAGGTTGTTCCAGGCCCTGGCTGCCAGAACAGTAAAAGATTTCCCACCTTTAGTCTTGTATTTGTACTTGGGGATAATGACAAGATTTGTCCCGGAGGATCTCAAGCAGCGCGGGGGATTGTAGCGCGCGAAGCGATTTACGAAGTAGTGGGGCCCTGTATTTTGAATGGTTTTAAAAACGGTGAGAAGCAATTTAAAGAGGATTCTTTTATGCAGCGGCAGCCAATGCAGCAAATTTAGTGCTGCAGACGCAGATGACCTTCTAGGGAGTTGTAGAACCAGCCTAGCTGCTGCGTGTTGTATGCTCTGCAGCTTTCTGAGGGTAGATTTTTTCACTCCGGCCATAAGACCATTGCAGTAGTCAAGTCGGGAAAGAATGAGGGCTACCACAACTGACTTTCTGGCTGCAATTGGAAGAAAATCAAAGAATTTCTTTAGAGATTTTATTTGTCCAAAGCAACGACCGGCAGTGATCCTGACGTGGTCATCGAAGGAGAGAGATGAATCGAATTGTATGCCTAAGTTCTGGGCTGATGAAACTGAGCTGGGAGGGGCTTCCGATCCTAAGGGCCACCAGTCTTTCGGGCAAAAAGGCAGATTTTTACCCAGTGGGATAATTTCTGTCTTGGCGCTGTTGCATTTTAGGTGGTTGGTATTTAGCCATTTGAAAACATCAGAGAGACAATTTTTGAACTGAAGGTCTGCGTCAGTGCACTGTTTGTCAATGGTGACGACCAATTGAGTGTCGTCAGCATAGGACGTGACAAGGATCCCATGTGACTCTATCACAGCTAAGAGGGGTGCCATGTAGATGTTAAAAAATAGAGGACTTAAAATAGACCCCTGGGGTACTCCAGATGAAATGGGTTTTTTGTCGGATAGAAAGGGACCAAGGGACACGGTCTGGGACCTATTAACTAGAAAAGATGAGATCCAGGCTAAGGCTGTGTCTGTCACACCAATCTCTCGCATTCTGTTTATTAAGATGGCATGCGAGATGGTGTCGAACGCCGCTGTGAGGTCTAGCAGGATGAGGACAGCTTGCTTACCCTCATCCTGCAGGAATCTGATGGAATCACTGAGTTCGATCAGAGCTGTTTCGGTGGAATGACCAGAGCGAAAACCCGATTGTTGAGGGTGCAAGATGTTGTGGGCCTCTACAAATGTTTTTAGCTCCTCATGAACTAAATGCTCCGTGATTTTGCCAAGGACAGGAAGTAAGGAGATGGGGCGCATGTTAGTCAAGTCTGTTGGCGATTTGTTCTGCTTTTTCAGCAAGGGTTTTACAGTGGCCTTCTTCCAGTCATCAGGGACAAGTCCGGAATCAAAGGATTCATTAATGATGGCATTAATGTGTGGGTTAACTGCCTCTATCAGGTGATGTAAAATGATAGGGGGACAGGAGTCGGTGGGCGCTCCTGATTTACAGGCCCGAATTGCCTTGCTAGTTTGTTGCATGGAAACAGATTTAAAACGGGAAAGAGGAGGATAGTTAACTGTTACCTCTGGGGGATTTGTCGGGGGGGGGGGGAATCTTTTTGAATGTTGACAATTTTGTCGACAAAGAAGTCTGCAATTTGGTTGCATAAGTTCTCTGAGGGAGGTATTTCAGTGGTGAGGGCTTTAGGATGGGTGAAGGACTTAACTATGGTGAAGATAGTTTTTTGGTTTTGATGGGCTTCAGCTATGAGCTTGGTGAAAAATTCCTTTTTTGCTGTTTTTATGTCAGCAAGGTATAATTTCCTCTGTTGTACATAACCTGCTCTGGAGACTGTGTCATATGTTTGTCTCCAGTGTCTTTCTGATTTCCGACATCGCAGGTGACTATCGGCTAGGGTCTGGGTGAACCAGGGGGCATTGGGTTTTTTCTTCTTTGGACCTTTTCCCTGGTGATTTTTGGGCTCGGTATTGGCCGAGACAATTTGGTTCATCCAGATGTGAAAGTTGCAGGAGTCAATTTCAACATTTCCAGAAATTATAGGGGGTAAGGGTAGTGGATTGGACTCCAGATTTATGCGTTCAGTCACCTTCTTCCAGTTAACTGTGAATGGGGCTGGGGTACAGCTAGTGCTAGGTGGGGTAGGAAGGGGTATCGTGATATTAAACGGGATAAAATGGTGGTCCGTCCAGATTTGAGGTAGTGGGGAGGACGTGGAGAGGGTTGTGAGGTTGGAACAAATGCCATCAAGAGTGTGTCCTGCACTATGAGTAGCAGTAGTGATATGCTGGGAGAGTCCAAAGACGTTTAAGGAGTGTAGGAAGGAAGTGGTATGGGGGTCAGTGAGCGATTCCATATGTAGGTTTATATCACCTATAAGGGTGAAATTGGGGTACTGTAGCAGGAGCGCTCCCAGGGCCTCGTCTAAAGAATTAAGGAAAGAAGTGGGATTTCCGGGAGGACGATATAAGAGTCCCCCCGAGAAGGAGGAGGAGGCATTGATTCTAATTGAAAAACCCAAGCCTTCGGTATCCTTAAGGTGGTATAGGTCAAATGTGTGACAGGAAAAAGTTTCCTTAATGATTAGAGCAACCCCGCCGCCGCGACCGGAAGGTCTGTCCCGCCTGAAGATTGTAAAGTCAGGTGGGAGGGCAGTGGCCAGATCGGGATTAGAGGAGTCATTGAGCCAGCTTTCGGTAATGAACAGGGCATCCAGTTCGTGGCTTAGTATTAAGTCATGCACGTCTTGGCAATGACAGGCTAGGGACCTGGCATTAACAAGACCTCCCTTGAAGTAGGTGAGACAGTTATTCAAGGGGGGGTGCACGTCGATGACATCATTTGTTGGCACAGGAGGAGTCCACTTACAGCGGGAACATACAAGGGGGCTGGTCAGAAGATCAATAGGGGGACAATCGGAACATTGGGAAACGAGTGGAGGACGTAGTGACAGTAAATAGTTATTATCATACCTAATGGGGTGGTGAAATCGGGCAGCATGCCCAGCGCCCGGCGCGGTCTGGTCGCGGACGGGCGCAGACGGGCTTGGCTTAGGCGCGGCTTCGGCGCGCATCCGGCGCGCCCGCTGCGCCAGCCCGCTGCGCCGTCTGGTCGGCTTGCACATTTTATAGGAAGGTAAGAGGGCGGGAAGGACGGCCCGACTTGAGCACTGTCCCCACCTGCCACACTCAAGATGGCGCCCACCGCTGGGCTGAAGGAGAAGAATGAGTGAATAAAATGTGATAGAGGTGTCAGAGTGCCTGGCAAATTCAATTCCCCTTATGCTGAATCCCCCAAAGATAAAGTAAGGCAATTTTTAAAAATATTAAAAAACGCTGCAGATGCGCTGATTTTTAAGAACATAGGTCGACTATTACATTAGCAAAATTCCTCTGCCGCTCGCAGCCCCAGTTCCCCTCACCAGGGAGAGCGACTGTAGGGCACCGAGCGCTGCAAAGGGCTCCGTTAAGTACACCAAGAGGGCGGGAAGGACGGCCCGACTTGAGCACTGTCCCCACCTGCCACACTCAAGATGGCGCCCACCGCTGGGCTGAAGGAGAAGAATGAGTGAATAAAATGTGATAGAGGTGTCAGAGTGCCTGGCAAATTCAATTCCCCTTATGCTGAATCCCCCAAAGATAAAGTAAGGCAATTTTTAAAAATATTAAAAAACGCTGCAGATGCGCTGATTTTTAAGAACATAGGTCGACTATTACATTAGCAAAATTCCTCTGCCGCTCGCAGCCCCAGTTCCCCTCACCAGGGAGAGCGACTGTAGGGCACCGAGCGCTGCAAAGGGCTCCGTTAAGTACACCAAGAGGGCGGGAAGGACGGCCCGACTTGAGCACTGTCCCCACCTGCCACACTCAAGATGGCGCCCACCGCTGGGCTGAAGGAGAAGAATGAGTGAATAAAATGTGATAGAGGTGTCAGAGTGCCTGGCAAATTCAATTCCCCTTATGCTGAATCCCCCAAAGATAAAGTAAGGCAATTTTTAAAAATATTAAAAAACGCTGCAGATGCGCTGATTTTTAAGAACATAGGTCGACTATTACATTAGCAAAATTCCTCTGCCGCTCGCAGCCCCAGTTCCCCTCACCAGGGAGAGCGACTGTAGGGACGAAAGTAGAGGTTGTGAGCCAACTGAACAATCTAAGTAATCAGACCAATGGGTTGGATTTCCCTCAAATCGTGGTAGAGGCTCACCCCTGTCTTTTTTCTAGCCTAAAAAGCTATTTCTCAAAAGAAATAAAAAAGAGCAACCAGATTATCACAACTAATGTGGCTAGGTGGTACAACGAGGACTGTAGATTAGCTCGCCATAAACTGAGTGCTGAATTAAGATCCAAGAACCCCGCTAAAGTAAGAGAGGCAAGGGATTCATATAGGCGCACTCAGAGGACGGCAAAAAGAGTGTGGGACGAGGATAGATGGCGAGATTTGAAGCATGCTTGTGATGCTAAAGATTCCAAAAAATTCTGGAATATTGTTAAATGGGATAGGGGAGGACAGGCAGAACCCCCACAAAACAATGTTGCGGAATCCCAGTGGATAGAATATTTTAAGCCTCAGTATGCCTGCAATCTGACAGAGGATGATTACCTTATACCTCCCCATATCTTCTATGAAAGTGAGGTATTTTCTATCAAAGATGTTAGTCTAGCATTAGACTGTGTTTCAAGTGGTAGAGCCCCAGGTATGGATGGCATCCCTGCAGATGTCTTTTTAAGCGTTAGGCCGACTTGGTGCCAGTACTTTGCACTATTAGCCAACTCAGTGGCAAAGGGTGCTCCCATTCCACCTTTGTGGAGGGGAGCAGAAATAATCCCTGTTTTTAAAAAGGGAGATAAATCCCTTCCCAGTAACTACAGGCCCATCAGCTTAATAGATTGTGCACAAAAGATAGTAGGCCGATTAGTCCAAAATAAAGTCCAGTTCTAGGTAGACGAATTTAATATATTATCTCCATTCCAAGCCGGCTTCCGCCCCTGTACCAGTTCTGTAGACCAGGTCTTTCGATTCATTATAATCTTTTGGAGAAATGTGGTTTTGACAAAAGGTACACTTTACGCGGTATTTGTTGACCTAAAATCAGCTTTCGATTTGGTCCCTCGTTGTAAACTTTGGAGAGTCCTCGGCGATATGGGGATGGCACCTGAGTTATTAACACTCCTAGTCCGCCTACATGAGAACAATTTTGCGAGGATCAGATGGGGGGCACAGGGTGAGGTTACGGATTCATTCCCTGTCGAACGTGGTGTCCGGCAGGGATGTGTCTTGGCTCCCACCCTATTTCCTTATACATCAATGGAATAGTGGACCACCTCTCTAGATCCCCCACTGATGCCCCAGTCTTGGCTGGGGTTCGCATACCTGTCCTCATGTTTGCGGACGACACCCTGATCCTCTCCCGGATCCCGATCGGCCTGCAGAAGGCTGTAAACGTATTTGGGGAATTTTGTTCTTCTCGCGGGCTAGAGGTCAACACCGCAAAAACAAAGTTCATGTCCTTTAATCAGAATAAACCTTTTAAGGGCAAAATCTTTTTGAATAACACTCCCTTAGAACAGGTGGATGCCTTCACCTACCTAGGTATTATGCTCCAGAACAACATGGGATGGAAAAGACACATGGACATGATTACTTTAAAATATCATCAGCTTGTAGGTGTATTAAACTCTAAATATAAATCCTCTTTCACTAAACCAATAGCTCCAGCATTGGAAATATATAATATTAAAGTGATAAGCTCTGCCCTTTATGGAGCGGAGCTATGGGGATTCAACAACTTGAGTCACCTCCAAAAAGCCGAAAATAACTTCCTACGTGGCTTAATTGGTGTATTTTATATGTCCTATTTATTGTGTATTGTTGGAAATGGGATCCCTGGCTGGCCAGGGCTTTCGCCAAAGTCAGTCAGAGACCACCACTCCCAAGTCAGGGCAAGGGAGTTACACGCCAAGATAACCCCTGCTCACCCTCTAGGTAACGTGGCGCGAGCAGCAAGGCTAAACTTGGAGGCGATGTAAGTTAAGTATTTGCGCATGCACCCCAGCAACAACACCCAGGACCCACCACAAAGGAAACTCCACACAAGGTTATATAAAAATAGCCTTTGTATTACACCAAAACACATTAGATAAAACACACACTTTACAATGTGCCAGAGGCACGGGCAGAATTTACAGGGGATATGTACAAGACAGGGCCACCTGGTTGGAGCCCTCGGGGCTCTCACAAAGAAATGCCCTCTCAAGAGCCTCGCTGGGCTCTCACGACAATTGGCGCCCTCTTGGGGGTCCCCCCCTCTGGGGGACTCGAGATCCAGTAATTGCCCCAACCGTTGGAGTCCCGGCTCAGGGGACTCGTGGGGCAAAGGTGCACCTTGGTGGAGCGGCCCGCTGTCAAGTGGGGGCCGCTCGAGTAGAGGCAAGGGGGGGGGGAAGGTGCGCGACCTCGCACTTCTCCCCTAGCCGGCTTTCACTCACCGGCTGTTCCTGCTCTCCTCACGGGCTGCGGGGCTCCTCTCTCCTTCGGGAGCCTCGGCAGGCTGCTTCTCGGCTCCGCTGCGGGGGCCCCGCCGGCGCGGGCAAACCTCTGTCTTCACCTAGGCTTCCCCAGACCGGGGGAAGCAGAAGGGAACCTCGCCGGTCCTGCCCTCGTCCAGGCGTCTTGTGCCTGTCTTCCGGGTCGCGGCTGCAGCCAATAGCAGCGCGGCACTGGGAGGAAGGAGGCGGGACTTCCGGGTCGCTGTAGGCAGCGCGGCGGCCCGGCCGGGTCTCCCGGGCTGCAGCGGTGATTTCACACGGAGTGGGCTCCCGTGTTAAATAAATCAAACAAATATGCGGCGTGGGCAGCCGCTCGAGCAGCGAAATGCAGGGTGGGCACCTGCCTTACAGAAAGCGCTCCCAAGCGCTCTGAGACGATGAACAGCGCTCCTGGACAATAAAGTGCTCCCAAGCGCTGTGGGCACAAACTACAGCGCCAGGACAAAATAAAGCGCTCTTAAGCGCTAGAAGCACAGACACAGCGCTCCCAGGTGCCCTCAGGCAGATAAAGCGCTCCCAGCGCTGACAGACAAAATAAAGCGCTTCCAGGCGCTTCAGGGGAAACACAAGTCCAGCAAAAGTCCTCCTTGGCAGGCAGGGGGGCAAGGCTAGGCCAGGGGCCAGCTCACTGGCCCTCCAGGCAGGGAGGCAGTCCAAGTGGTGGTTCCTCCTGGCCCCAGCAGCAGCAGCAGCCCCCTCAAGTAGGATCATGAAAGAACAACATCTGTGGGGACACAGCCCCATTTTTATACAGTACATTCCTTTGTTCAAGGGTGTAGGGTGGGGGCAGAACCAGTCGCAGCTGGTTCTTGAGTACTCTGTTTACCTCAACCACCCTCTCTATTCACTGGCAGGGCTTGGGTCATTAGACGCACCACAGGGGGGCGGAGCCAGCATTGTGTGGGGAAAACCCAGCCCATCCAGGACACAGGTACACTCCTCCCACACATCACTCATGCTAATCTCCCACTCACCACCGGGCAGACCCATCCAGACTTCCTGGAGCCTGGCATGCCAGCCAGCTCCAGCCAATCACGCTCCAGCACCCTCACTGCACACATATCTCAATGTCCAGAAGTAGCACTTCCCTTCTAGACACATACATGCCGCATACACCATCTCGCAGCATTCACTCTCACGAGTTCACACATACTAAACTCGAGCCTGTACACCCCACGCATCAGGAACTACCAGGGAGACATACATTCCCCATGCATTCCTATGGGCGGGCAGGCCTAGCTCAGCACATGCACTCAAAGTGCGCACGCACTTTCCACTGGGACACAGTGAAAGTGCGCAGAACCCCAAAAATCGCCGTTGCCAGGATACCATTTAAAGCAAAAAGTCTAGGGGTGAACCTGCCCTAAGGGCCAAAGTCCAACACAACCCCCTTCCAGCCAAAACGCAGGGTAGAACAATCACCACCGTGATGGACTTCCCTGCTTGGGGCAATAGAACACGGACGCGGGCCCGCCACTGCAGGGACACCCTCCTGTTCTATGCCATGGTGAACCCATGGGATTCCTTCTCAAACCACTGTCTGGACCAACTGGGCTACCCCACTGGTACTCCCAAGCTGTCCGCGGCCAGGACCAGGCCCTGGGCCACCCAGGTGCCACTGGTCCTTGCCAATTCGCAGAGCGGGGGGTAGTAACCCCTGGCACATAGCGGCCATTTTCCACTCTTCCTGTCTGCAAGACAGGACTAGGCTACCACTGGTTCTCCAGCCTAGGGTCTACACCCTCAGGCGGACCAGGAGTCTCAGGGAAGGCTCTCCTCCCCCTACCTCTTCGTCTAGGGTTCCTCCTCCCTCTGCGAGGGGTACCCTTCCAACGCCACTCCAACCCAGGGTTTAACCCCTCAGGTTGCACCGGGGTCAGAGGTGGGCTCTCCCACCCTCTGCACCCCCTTCCAGAGGTCTGCCCTCTCCCACCTGGAGAAGTTCCTCTGGAAGAAGAACCGGTCAGGACACTGGTTACAGTCATCCTACCCTTCAGGTCAGGCTGATCCTGAACCTGGCCTTCCAACCTCTGGTCTAAAACCTTTGGTGGAACAATTGCCTGGCACTCCAGGACTTCTGGGGATTCACACACAATCCCCCTGAGGCTAACAAATGACACATATGTTGTGTGACTGTCTGTCTGGCGCAGATCTCCCGTCCCCTGTCCACCTGACAGTGCGTGACGATCCCCCAGACCAGAAGTGGCGCCACCCGGGTCCCCCCAAGAAGATCTAGCCCAACTGGCTAGTCCCTGGTCCACTGGTGCATCCACTGGGAAACTCATTCCCCAATCACTCCTCACGCTGGACTCCTGTACCCTCCCTACCGAAGCGGTACTGCCAGACTCTAGAACAACAGGAGCTCTGGTTACAGACGCTCCAGGTCCTCTACTCACTGGGAGATCTTCCTCAAATGGACTAACAGGACAGCCTAGGTCCCCAACCTGGTGTTCCCTACAGAAACCATCCAAGTCCTGAGGCAGGGCTTCGGGCGTCTGGGGAACCTCGGTCTCCCCCTCACTCCTGCTCCACTGAGCCAGGCAGTGAGCCCCTACACCCTCCTCGCTATCCTGGGACCTAGCTGGGCTACACTGAGCCTCTTCCACCACGCTGGGCTGGAAGATACCTGAACCACTACTTTTGGAGTCACTCCCCAATGACTCTAGAGAACCTCTAGCACTCTCCAATCTGTCTGCTTCCTTTGCCAGCTCCCAAGGATCAACGGTCTCCAACCTCAACAGGTGTTGCCGCAACTCCGGCCAACAACAACTGAGCACCTGCTCCTTGAGAATAAGATCAAACAGCTTGTCAAAATCAGGTCCCGTGGGAACCTCTAACCACTCAATCAGTGCACACTGACAGTCCCCTGCAAACTCCTCCCAAGACTGGTGAGACAGTTTCCTACTGTCCCTGAACTTCAACCTATACTCCTCCTCTGGGGAAACAGGTACCAGACTGTGGGAACTGGGGGTGGGACTTCTTGCACTGGGCTCTATATAGCTGCCACCACTGGACTCAACCCTCCCTGGGGAATCCAGACAATTAAAACTGCGCGCAGGGGATAGTCTATCCTCCAGAGCTACTTTGCCTCTGGTGGAGGCCCTCTCAGCCTCCTCTATCCTTTCCTGCGCTAAGACCCTCTCGGTCTCTAGCTGTTGCTTTCTAACGCCCAGCTGTGCCATAGCCTGGGCATGCTCTAACCTGAGCTTCTCTAAGGCAAGCTGGTGCTCCCTTTCTCTCCTCCTATCTTCCAGCTCCTCTGGGGACAGGGAAAGGGATGAGGCGCTGCCTCCTACGCTGGACCCAGCAAGGGACTCCCTATCTATGGGGTCTCTACTCTCTACTGGCGTCCAGGTGCTGTCATCTTCTTCCTCCTCTTCTGAATCTTCAGGGCTCCCCACAGACCCATCACCCTCATGGTGTGAGGCCCAGGCCCTTTCCTCACTGCGCTCACGATCCCATTGACCCTCTTGCCATCTGACCAGGCGGTCCCTAAGTTCGTACGGGTTTGACTCACCCCTCCCTATGTCTCTCTCATCACAGAACCTTACCAGCTCCCACGTACTGTAGGTATCTAGATCACTGAAATCAAAAACAAGATCCATCTTGGCAGGACGTTCTAGAGACAAGATTACACAGGGAACCTAGGGGTCTGAGCTAACACAGGAGTACACAATTCACAAGGTATCAGCAAGCTCTCTATCTCAGAGACTCCTACTCACTTGCCTAGTGCCACACACCATTCATCCACACACAACCCTCCCCTCGGACTGGTAAGGCAGTTTCTACCACCCCTGATTCCTCAACCTGACCACAAGTGACACAGGTACCGACTCTGGGCGCAGGGTGGGGGACAAATGCACTGGACACAATTGCACAATGATACCTTCAGGAGAAGAAAATATGAAACTTCAAAAAAAACAATCCCCTAAAATGTGGTCATCTAAAATGCAGAGTTTTGTGGTGTGGCCAGTTACTACTGTGGTACAACGCAAACACAAATCCTTATCCTCACCGCTTGCCGCCAATGTTGGAAATGGGATCCCTGGCTGGCCAGGGCTTTCGCCAAAGTCAGTCAGAGACCACCACTCCCAAGTCAGGGCAAGGGAGTTACACGCCAAGATAACCCCTGCTCACCCTCTAGGTAACGTGGCGCGAGCAGCAAGGCTAAACTTGGAGGCGATGTAAGTTAAGTATTTGCGCATGCACCCCAGCAACAACACCCAGGACCCACCACAAAGGAAACTCCACACAAGGTTATATAAAAATAGCCTTTGTATTACACCAAAACACATTAGATAAAACACACACTTTACAATGTGCCAGAGGCACGGGCAGAATTTACAGGGGATATGTACAAGACAGGGCCACCTGGTTGGAGCCCTCGGGGCTCTCACAAAGAAATGCCCTCTCAAGAGCCTCGCTGGGCTCTCACGACAATTGGCGCCCTCTTGGGGGTCCCCCCCTCTGGGGGACTCGAGATCCAGTAATTGCCCCCAACCGTTGGAGTCCCGGCTCGGGGGACTCGTGGGGCAAAGGTGCGCCTTGGTGGAGCGGCCCGCTGTCAAGTGGGGGTCGCTTGAGTAGAGGCAAGGGGGGGGGGAAGGTGCGCCACCTCGCACTTCTCCCCTAGCCGGCTTTCACTCACCGGCTGTTCCTGCTCTCCTCACGGGCTGCGGGGCTCCTCTCTCCTTCGGGAGCCTCGGCAGGCTGCTTCTCGGCTCCGCTGCGGGGGCCCCGCCGGCGCGGGCAAACCTCTGTCTTCACCTAGGCTTCCCCAGACCGGGGGAAGCAGAAGGGAACCTCGCCGGTCCTGCCCTCTTCCGGGCGTCTTGTGCCTGTCTTCCGGGTCGCGGCTGCAGCCAATAGCAGCGCGGCACTGGGAGGAAGGAGGCGGGACTTCCGGGTCGCCGTAGGCAGCGCGGCGGCCCGGCCGGGTCTCCCGGGCTGCAGCGGTGATTTCACACGGAGTGGGCTCCAGTGTTGAATAAATCAAACAAATATGCGGCGTGGGCAGCCGCTCGAGCAGCGAAATGCAGGGTGGGCACCTGCCTTACAGAAAGCGCTCCCAAGCGCTCTGAGACGATGAACAGCGCTCCTGGACAATAAAGTGCTCCCAAGCGCTGTGGGCACAAACTACAGCGCCAGGACAAAATAAAGCGCTCTTAAGCGCTAGAAGCACAGACACAGCGCTCCCAGATGCCCTCAGGCAGATAAAGCGCTCCCAGCGCTGACAGACAAAATAAAGCGCTTCCAGGTGCTTCAGGGGAAACACAAGTCCAGCAAAAGTCCTCCTTGGCAGGCAGGGGGGGCAAGGCTGGGCCAGGGGCCAGCTCACTGGCCCTCCAGGCAGGGAGGCAGTCCAAGTGGCGGTTCCTCCTGGCCCCAGCAGCAACAGCAGCCCCCTCAAGTAGGATCATGAAAGAACAACATCTGTGGGGACACAGCCCCATTTTTATACAGTACATTCCTTTGTTCAAGGGTGCAGGGTGGGGGCAGAACCAGTCGCAGCTGGTTCTTGAGTACTCTGTTTACCTCAACCACCCTCTCTATTCACTGGCAGGGCTTGGGTCATTAGACGCACCACAGGGGGCAGAGCCAGCATTGTGTGGGGAAAACCCAGCCCATCCAGGACACAGGTACACTCCTCCCACACATCACTCATGCTAATCTCCCACTCACCACCGGGCAGACCCATCCAGACTTCCTGGAGCCTGGCATGCCAGCCAGCTCCAGCCAAACACGCTCCAGCACCCTCACTGCACACATATCTCAATGTCCAGAAGTAGCACTTCCCTTCTAGACACATACATGCCGCATACACCATCTCGCAGCATTCACTCTCACGAGTTCACACATACTAAACTCGAGCCTGTACACCCCACGCATCAGGAACTACCAGGGAAACATACATTCCCCATGCATTCCTATGGGCGGGCAGGCCTAGCTCAGGACATGCACTCAAAGTGCGCACGCACTTTCCACTGGGACACAGTGAAAGTGCGCAGAACCCCAAAAATCGCCATTGCCAGGTCACCATTTATAGCAAAAAGTCTAGGGGTGAACCTGCCCTAAGGGCCAAAGTCCAACACAACCCCCTTCCAGCCAAAACGCAGGGTAGAACAATCACCACCGTGATGGACTTCCCTGCTTGGGGCGATAGAACACGGACGCGGGCCCGCCACTGCAGGGACACCCTCCTGTTCTATGCCACGGTGAACCCATGGGATTCCTTCTCAAACCACTGTCTGGACCAACTGGGCTACCCCACTGGTACTCCCAAGCTGTCCGCGGCCAGGACCAGGCCCTGGGCCACCCAGGTGCCACTGGTCCTTGCCAATTCGCAGAGCGGGGGGTAGTAACCCCTGGCACATAGCGGCCATTTTCCACTCTTCCTGTCTGCAAGACAGGACTAGACTGCCACTGGTTCTCCAGCCTAGGGTCTACACCCTCAGGCGGACCAGGAGTCTCAGGGAAGGCTCTCCTCCCCCTACCTCTTCGTCTAGGGTTCCTCCTCCCTCTGCGAGGGGTACCCTTACAACGCCACTCCAACCCAGGGTTTAACCCCTCAGGTTGCACCGGGGTCAGAGGTGGGCTCTCCCACCCTCTGCACCCCCTTCCAGAGGTCTGCCCTCTCCCACCTGGAGAAGTTCCTCTGGAAGAAGAACCGGTCAGGACACTGGTTACAGTCATCCTACCCTTCAGGTCAGGCTGATCCTGAACCTGGCCTTCCAACCTCTGGTCTAAAACCTTCGGTGGAACAATTGCCTGGCACTCCAGGACTTCTGGGGATTCACACACAATCCCCCTGAGGCTAACAAATGACACATATGTTGTGTGACTGCCTGTCTGGCGCAGATCTCCCGTCCCCTGTCCACCTGACAGTGCGTGACGATCCCCCAGACCAGAAGTGGCGCCACCCGGGTCCCCCAAGAAGATCTAGCCCAACTGGCTAGTCCCTGGTCCACTGGTGCATCCACTGGGAAACTCATCCCCCAATCACTCCTCACGCTGGACTCCTGTACCCTCCCTACCGAAGCGGTACTGCCAGACTCTAGAACAACAGGAGCTCTGGTTACAGACGCTCCAGGTCCTCTACTCACTGGGAGATCTTCCTCAAATGGACTAACAGGACAGCCTAGGTCCCCAACCTGTTGTTCCCTACAGAAACCATCCAAGTACTGAGGCAGGGCTTCGGGCGTCTGGGGAACCTCGGTCTCCCCCTCACTCCTGCTCCACTGAGCCAGGCAGTGAGCCCCTACACCCTCCTCGCTATCCTGGGACCTAGCTGGGCTACACTGCGCCTCTTCTACCACGCTGGGCTGGAAGATACCTGAACCACTACTTTTGGAGTCACTCCCTAATGACTCTAGAGAACCTCTAGCACTCTCCAATCTGTCTGCTTCCTTTGCCAGCTCCCAAGGATCAAAGGTCTCCAACCTCAACAGGTGTTGCCGCAACTCCGGCCAACAACAACTGAGCACCTGCTTCTTGAGAATAAGATCAAACAGCTTGTCAAAATCAGGTCCCGTGGGAACCTCTAACCACTCAATCAGTGCACACTGACAGTCCCCTGCAAACTCCTCCCAAGACTGGTGAGACAGTTTCTTACTGTCCCTGAACTTCAACCTATACTCCTCCTCTGGGGAAACAGGTACCAGACTGTGGGAACTGGGGGTGGGACTTCTTGCACTGGGCTCTATATAGCTGCCACCACTGGACTCAACCCTCCCTGGGGAATCCAGACAATTAAAACTGCGCGCAGGGGATAGTCTACCCTCCAGAGCTACTTTGCCTCTGGTGGAGGCCCTCTCAGCCTCCTCTATCCTTTCCTGCGCTAAGACCCTCTCGGTCTCTAGCTGTTGCTTTCTAACGCCCAGCTGTGCCATAGCCTGGGCATGCTCTAACCTGAGCTTCTCTAAGGCAAGCTGGTGCTCCCTTTCTCTCCTCCTATCTTCCAGCTCCTCTGGGGACAGGGAAAGGGATGAGGCGCTGCCTCCTACGCTGGACCCAGCAAGGGACTCCCTATCTATGGGATCTCTACTCTCTACTGGCGTCCAGGTGCTGTCATCTTCTTCCTCCTCTTCTGAATCTTCAGGGCTCCCCACAGACCCATCACCCTCATGGTGTGAGGCCCAGGCCCTTTCCTCACTGCGCTCACGATCCCATTGACCCTCTTGCCATCTGACCAGGCGGTCCCTAAGTTCGTACGGGTTTGA
Source organism: Lissotriton helveticus (assembly GCF_964261635.1). Taxonomy (NCBI): domain Eukaryota; kingdom Metazoa; phylum Chordata; class Amphibia; order Caudata; family Salamandridae; genus Lissotriton; species Lissotriton helveticus. The sequence continues at coordinate 1,687,205,495 of NC_136057.1, read as the reverse complement.
CTCACCCCTCCCTATGTCTCTCTCATCACAGAACCTTACCAGCTCCCACGTACTGTAGGTATCTAGATCACTGAAATCAAAAACAAGATCCATCTTGGCAGGACGTTCTAGAGACAAGATTACACAGGGAACCTAGGGGTCTGAGCTAACACAGGAGTACACAATTCACAAGGTATCAGCAAGCTCTCTATCTCAGAGACTCCTACTCACTTGCCTAGTGCCACACACCATTCATCCACACACAACCCTCCCCTCGGACTGGTAAGGCAGTTTCTACCACCCCTGATTCCTCAACCTGACCACAAGTGACACAGGTACCGACTCTGGGCGCAGGGTGGGGGACAAATGCACTGGACACAATTGCACAATGATACCTTCAGGAGAAGAAAATATGAAACTTCAAAAAAAACAATCCCCTAAAATGTGGTCATCTAAAATGCAGAGTTTTGTGGTGTGGCCAGTTACTACTGTGGTACAACGCAAACACAAATCCTTATCCTCACCGCTTGCCGCCAATGTTGGAAATGGGATCCCTGGCTGGCCAGGGCTTTCGCCAAAGTCAGTCAGAGACCACCACTCCCAAGTCAGGGCAAGGGAGTTACACGCCAAGATAACCCCTGCTCACCCTCTAGGTAACGTGGCGCCAGCAGCAAGGCTAAACTTGGAGGCGATGTAAGTTAAGTATTTGCGCATGCACCCCAGCAACAACACCCAGGACCCACCACAAAGGAAACTCCACACAAGGTTATATAAAAATAGCCTTTGTATTACACCAAAACACATTAGATAAAACACACACTTTACAATGTGCCAGAGGCACGGGCAGAATTTACAGGGGATATGTACAAGACAGGGCCACCTGGTTGGAGCCCTCGGGGCTCTCACAAAGAAATGCCCTCTCAAGAGCCTCGCTGGGCTCTCACGACAATTGGCGCCCTCTTGGGGGTCCCCCCCTCTGGGAGACTCGAGATCCAGTAATTGCCCCCAACCGTTGGAGTCCCGGCTCGGGGGACTCGTGGGGCAAAGGTGCGCCTTGGTGGAGCGGCCCGCTGTCAAGTGGGGGCCGCTCGAGTAGAGGCAAGGGGGGGAAGGTGCGCGACCTCGCACTTCTCCCCTAGCCGGCTTTCACTCACCGGCTGTTCCTGCTCTCCTCACGGGCTGCGGGGCTCCTCTCTCCTTCGGGAGCCTCGGCAGGCTGCTTCTCGGCTCCGCTGCGGGGGCCCCGCCGGCGCGGGCAAACCTCTGTCTTCACCTAGGCTTCCCCAGACCGGGGGAAGCAGAAGGGAACCTCCGCGGTCCTGCCCTCGTCCAGGTGTCTTGTGCCTGTCTTCCGGGTCGCGGCTGCAGCCAATAGCAGCGCGGCACTGGGAGGAAGGAGGCTGGACTTCCGGGTCGCCGTAGGCAGCGCGGCGGCCCGGCCGGGTCTCCCGGGCTACAGCGGTGATTTCACACGGAGTGGGCTCCCGTGTTAAATAAATCAAACAAATATGCGGCGTGGGCAGCCGCTCGAGCAGCGAAATGCAGGATGGGCACCTGCCTTACAGAAAGCGCTCCCAAGCGCTCTGAGACGATGAACAGCGCTCCTGGACAATAAAGTGCTCCCAAGCGCTGTGGGCACAAACTACAGCGCCAGGACAAAATAAAGCGCTCTTAAGCGCTAGAAGCACAGACACAGCGCTCCCAGGTGCCCTCAGGCAGATAAAGCGCTCCTAGCGCTGACAGACAAAATAAAGCGCTTCCAGGCGCTTCAGGGGAAACACAAGTCCAGCAAAAGTCCTCCTTGGCAGGCAGGGGGGGCAAGGCTGGGCCAGGGGCCAGCTCACTGGCCCTCCAGGTAGGGAGGCAGTCCAAGTGGCGGTTCCTCCTGGCCCCAGCAGCAGCAGCAGCCCCCTCAAGTAGGATCATGAAAGAACAACATCTGTGGGGACACAGCCCCATTTTTATACAATACATTCCTTTGTTCAAGGGTGCAGGGTGGGGGCAGAACCAGTCGCAGCTGGTTCTTGAGTACTCTGTTTACCTCAACCACCCTCTCTATTCACTGGCAGGGCTTGGGTCATTAGACGCACCACAGGGGGGCGGAGCCAGCATTGTGTGGGGAAAACCCAGCCCATCCAGGACACAGGTACACTCCTCCCACACATCACTCATGCTAATCTCCCACTCACCACCGGGCAGACCCATCCAGACTTCCTGGAGCCTGGCATGCCAGCCAGCTCCAGCCAATCACGCTCCAGCACCCTCACTGCACACATATCTCAATGTCCAGAAGTAGCACTTCCCTTCTAGACACATACATGCCGCATACACCATCTCGCAGCATTCACTCTCACGAGTTCACACATACTAAACTCGAGCCTGTACACCCCACGCATCAGGAACTACCAGGGACACATACATTCCCCATGCATTCCTACGGGCGAACAGGCCTAGCTCAGCACATGCACTCAAAGTGCGCACGCACTTTCCACTGGGACACAGTGAAAGTGCGCAGAACCCCAAAAATCGCCATTGCCAGGTCACCATTTAAAGCAAAAAGTCTAGGGGTGAACCTGCCCTAAGGGCCAAAGTCCAACATGTATTGTGATAGTTTTGTGTATTGTACGTGCTTTTATGACTCACTGTCGAATAAAGATTTTTGAATTGAATTGAATTGAAACTTACAAATATTCGTTACAATTCAGCCGAACTACTTCTGCTTTACTCACCTGTTATAAGGAGAGACCTCGGTGCTGCATCTTTGAGCCCAGCACTGAACCTGAAAAGTAATTCTAACCATAATTTCCTTCCATAGGCTAACATTGACTGGTTTCACTTGCAAATTCTTCTGTGTGTGGAGTTTTGGAACTTTAAAATATTCACCTAAAATCATCCGAACAATGAATTCCGATTTACTCCCTTGTTATCAGGAGAGACCCCAGTGCTGCATCTTTTAGCCCAGCACTGAACCTGAAAAGTAATTCTAACCATACTTACCAGTAACTTGTATTTCCTTCCATAGGAATCCATTGTCTGGTTTTCACCAGAAAAGTTTCAAGGTGTCTATTTTCACAAAATACAAATATTCCTTAAAAATCGCCTGTATGACTTTAACTCATTCTTTCAACTGTTTACAGGAGATGCACCGGTGCTGGATCCACCACTGAGTAAGAAAAAGTAACGATAACACTACTTACCTGCTAAGTGAATTTTCTCCCATAGGATAACATTGGTGATTCTATGTGAAAACATTTCGAAGTGTCAACTTTTAAAATACAATAATATTCCTTAAAAATCACTACTGTGTGACAGGCCCGCAAGAGATAGTAGAAGAGTTCGCTGCCCATTATAGCTCGGTGTATAAATACGCAGGGAACTATACAGAGGCTGACAACGCAGATATGATACACGACATCCAAATGCCTGTACTGTCGGAAGAAGATGGGAAATCCCTAGATTCCCCTCTTACAGAAGAAAGTATATTTTGCAATGAAATGTATAATGTAATTATAATGTCATTTCAAAAATAAAATATTTAAAAATAAATAGTTTAAAAAATGTAGTAAATCAGTATAAAATAAATAAATATAACCAATACATTTAAATTGTCATTTACAAAACCTTTGAAATTCACTGAAAAAACATAGCTTTCAGATGTGTTATAGTTAGGAATTAGCATTTAAAAAACCTTTGAAATTCACTGAAAAAACATAGGTTTCAGACATGTTATAGTTAGGAATTAGCATTTCAAAAACCTTAGAAATTCAGTGAAAAAACCATAGGTGTCAGAGGTGCTTCTCAATTCCAATTGCCTTGCGCAGCAGCAGAACGTTGCCTGTTTACCCAATTCCTCGCCACTATCCCTCAGCCCACGCAGTTCACTAATGCGTGTGCCAAGTGGACGGCAACGGGGAAAGGGGAATTGTACAGAGAAGAGACTGCACCCGTCTTCTTCGGCTACTCTGAACCCCTCTGTGTCTTCTTTCTTCTAACCTTTTGACGGTCTTCTTCTGGCTCGTCACTGAGTAACTGCAATATAAAGGGTTATTACAATTCACTCTAACTTCTTCCTTATTTTCCTCACTCACTGTAACCTACCCGATTAGTTGAGCGCCTGTGCTCCTCTTCTATTGCTTAAGCTATTCTTTTCTTTTTAAAAGGCAATTCTTTCTTTCTGTAATGAAATATTGTATACTAGTTTATTTCGCCCTTCCTGTCTCCTAACTGCTTTTTATGTATTTTATTCTTTTCTCTTCAGTGACCTCTCACCTGCCTATTTAACTGAAGCTTCGTCTTGCTGGGGTTCTGGAATAAACTGGTAAGTATTTTATTTGAGTCTTGTCTTTGTGAGCTGTTGTATCTTTTCTTTCCTCACTGTTGCTTTTCTTTTCCTTTTCTCCTAGATATGAGTCGTAAATAACTGGACTAAACAATGCTTTCTGACTCCTAGCCAATATAATGAAATTCTCTCTGGTAAACGTTAACCACACTAAATAAAGTTGTAGATTCCGTAGTTGCTCTGTCTTAACTATTCTCCTAAATAAACCTCAGGCGTTTACCCAGGGTCCCAATAAATTGTAGCGCTGTCAAATAATATTCTGTACACAAGGGCGCCACCTCCCACCCTCTCCTCACTGTAAGTAACATCTTTTTCTCTGACTCCGCTTCTCTTCAATTCACTCAGACTTCGGGCTTCAGAAATTCCGACAGATTAAACAATCTGTTTAATCTCGGAAAAGGGGCTCTCAAACAAAAAATAGTTCTCCTCCGCCTCACAGCAGAACTCCGACGAATTCCCTGCTTGCTGATCCGCTGACGGTATCGGTGAAGTGCGCACTTCACAGCGCGTCTCACCGGTACATTCTGGAATCTGGGGAATGTCTGGAATGCTAAACAGACCCTCTCCTCGGGTCAGCGTGGTGGCCATATTGGACCTGGCCTCTGCATGCTCTTTACTAGTTGTATGCACATGGGGACGGAAACGGACCTGAAGACGTCGCCGCTGTGCTTTGCTAGTCGGGTTCCTGACAGTACCCCTCCGCAAGGGAGATCCTTCCAATCTTGGTTTCTTGGGGAATTTCTTATGAAAGTCCCTAATTAACCTATGGGCATGTACATCTGAACTCGGTCCCCAAGACCTCTCCTCAGGACCATACCCTTTCCAATCTAAGAGGTAGTACTGCTGACCCTTCCTGATCTTAGTGTCCAGAATCTCCTTCACTTCAAATTCCTCTCCTCCCTCAGTTATTACCGGTTCGGGTTTCTTCCCTACTCTTAGATCTTTAGAAACCTTTTTTAACAAGGAGACATGAAACACTGGATGTATGTGTAGTGTCTTGGGTATTTTCAACTGATAAGTCACTGGACCCTTCTGTTCCTTAATCTCATATGGCCCAATGAACCTTGGTTGAAACGTACGATTCCCTTTCAGCCTTAAATTCTTTGTGCTTAACCAAACCTTATCTCCCACTCTCAACTCTGGGCCCTGCCTCCTCTTCTTATCCGCATATCTCTTATAATCCTTCTTGGCCCGTGTGAGATTGCGCATAGCTGACTGGTGTACCTGAGTGATGTTATGCACTAAATCTTTTACTGCTGGGACCTCCACCTGCTGGAAACTGATAGTGGAATTTGGATGTCTACCTGAGTTTAGAAAAAAGGGGGAATATCCAGTGGACACATTCTGAGCGTTGTTATGAGCAAACTCCGCCGTCCACAGATACTCTGGCCAATCTCCCTCATGATTTAATAGACATAATCTAAGGTACTGCTCCAGTTCTTGATTTGTCCTCTCTGTTTTACCATCAGATTCTGGATGATAACTTGTAGAATATCTGGCTTCTATTCCCAATTTCTTAGTAAAAGCCCTCCAAAAATGAGATAGGAACTGGGACCCCCTGTCTGAGATCAACACCTTCGGTATGCCATGAGCTCTAACTACGGCTTGACTAAAATGCTGAACTAGTTCTTTAGCTGTTGGCACCCCTTTTAACGGTACAAAATGGGCCATCTTGGTAAAAGCATCTACACAAACAAAATAGTGTTGTATCCCTGACTAGAGGGTAACTCCACACTCAAGTCTACTGTCACAGTGTGCCATGGACCTGGGGGTGGTGGCAAAGGCTGCAAGAGTCCCTTTGGGCCATTCTTTCTGACTTTCCTCTGGCACAAGTTTCACAAGTGGCGACATACTGCCGAATCCACTCGGTCATATTTGGCCATCAAAAACTCCGTTTCACTAACTCTTCTGTCTTCCGTATTCCCTTGTGTCCTGCCAAAAGATGATCATGACACTCATACAAGGCCTTCTTTTGGAGTTCCAAAGTCGATAAATATAATGGCCCATTGTGGTAAGGCAGTTTGTCTCGAAGCTCTCTGCAATGATCCTGTTGTACCCAATTCTGAATTCATCCTCTCCCATCGTCTGCTGCTGCAACTCACTGATGCCCCCACGTAGCACGGATCCAATGATTCACTCCTTGGCAATAATGTTTTGATCTGGAGTTGTTTCTTGAACGTCTTCATTGCCAAGCCGAGATAACGCATCCGCTTTGCCGTTCTGCGCTCCTGGCCGATACGTGATCACAAAATCATAGTCTGCGAAATATAGGGACCAACGCAACTGCCTGGGCGTGAGAGTTCTTGCTGACTTCAGAAACTTCAAGTTTCAATGACCAGTGTGCTGGGCGCCTAACAGATAATGACGCCACTCTTTAAAAGCATCTTTGATGGCTAACAGTTTCTTCTCGATGATGGTATAATTCACCTCCTCAGGTGTTAACTTGCGAGAGCGAAAAGCCTCAGGATGCAGTTGACCAGTAGTCTTATGGCGCTGTGAAAGCACTCCTCCCAAGGCCAAATTGGAGGCGTCTGTTTCCACATAAAATGGTTCTGTAGGACCAGGATGAAGTAGTATTGGCGCTGTGGTGAAATCACTCTTTAAATCTGCAAAAGCCTTTTCCACTTCATCTGTCCAGGAAAACTTCACTCCTTTCTTTAGGAGTTTAGTTAAAGGAACCACCTTCTTGGAAACATCTTGGATGAATCTCCGATAGAAATTGGCAAACCCTATGAAGCTTTGCACCTTTTTCACTGTCTTCGGGAATTCCCACTCCTTTACTGCCTGAACCTTTCTTTCATCCATTGTTATTCCCTTGGGGGACAACACGAAACCCAGGAAGTCCACAGTGTCCACATGAAAAGCACATTTCTCCAACTTTACAAATAAATTATTCTCTCTTAATTGTTGTAACACTCCTTTCACATGCCTCACATGCTCTTCCTCAGAACTGGAATAGATTAAAATGTCATCTCTGTACACAATGACACTCTGATCTAGGTATTCCTTCAGCACATCATTAATAAAGTACTGAAAAGAAGCCGGAGCATTGCATAAACCATAAGGCATTACCTGGTATTCATACAAGCAGTGTTTGGTTCGAAAAGCGGTCTTCCACTCATCTCCCTTACGTACCCTGACCAAGTGGTAAGCTCCACGCAAATCCAGTTTGGTATAGATTTGTGCCTGCTTAACCTGAGCCAGCAATACTGAGATTAATGGTAAGGGGTACCGGTTCTTGATGGTGATGCGATTGATTGCTCTGTAATCGATACACATGCGAAGACTGCCATCCTTCTTCGGAATAAAAAATAGAGGTGATTACACGGGTGATTGGGAAGGACGGATAAAGCCATTTTCTAGGTACTTTTGCAAATACTCTTTTAAATGGTGATCCTCTTTTTCTGTGAGTGCATACATTCAACTACACGGTAAATTAGATCCTGGCTCCAAGTCTATTCTACAATCAAACTCCCGGTGTGGAGGTAATTTCTCCGCCTCAAAACCTCAGAGAATTCCTTGTAAATTACGGGCATATCTTGCGTTTGGATCACACAAATTGTTCTTTCTGCTGTAGTTATCTTGACCAATTCGGTGTGACTGGTTATGGGCCCGGAGGAGAGATTGGTACCATCCACCGCTCTTACTGGCTCACTTTTGTCTTTCAAAATTGCTCTTAAACCTACTCGTCTGGCAAACTTCTGGTCACAAAAGTTACCTGTAGCTCCCGAGTCCACCATAACCGTGACTTGGCTCAAGATAATTTCTCGAAATTGTAAGGTTACCAAAAGCACCAAATGAGGAGATGCCGACTGTAATGTATTTGCCAACGAATGTTGCCTTGGAGTTGTTTCCTTCTCTGCAACCACCAGCCCAACTCCTCTTACTGGTGGTGCTGTGCGTTTTCCGCCGGCTTCTGTTTGGACTTTTTCGGACTGCCCCGCACAAAATGCCCTCCTGCTCCACAATATAAACACTGCTTATTAATTCGTCTTCGATCCTTTTCTTCTTTGGATAGGGGTCCACGGATTGTTCCAATTTGCATTGGTTCACTTCCTTGTGAGGCCTCATTTCCTCTTGAATTTTCTGATCGAGCTCGATCAAATCTTGGAGTTGCTATCCTATAGTCTCGTCACTTCTCACCACGACGCTCGCTCTGCCGGAAATCGATTTCCAATGCCAAATCGATTAGAGCTGAAATTTTGGTGGGTCTATTTGGCACTTGGGCCAAAGCATCCTTCAATTCATCTCGCAAGCCGCGATAAAACACTGCCGCTCGCTTATTCTCAGGCCAATTTGTTTCCACCACCAATTCATTGAACTGTGCCAAATATGCAATTAAATCTCAATTTCCTTGTCTGATTTCTAACAACTCATTATCTGTAGCTTGCGCAGCTTTGCGTCTGTCGAAGATGCATAGAAATACTTTTTTAAATTCCTCGATGTCATACAACACGGGATCATTTCTTGACACTAAAGGCATTGACCATGCAGCTGCGTCACCACTAAGATACGACAGTATGAACGCCACTTGCTGCTGCGCATCAGGAAATAACGCGGGTCGGCACATAAAATGTAAGGTGCATTGTGTCAGAAATACCTGAGCCTTCTGGGGATCCCCATTGAATGTCTCGGGCGCTGCCAAAAAGGGTTGACTGGGGATAGAGAGTGTATGACCTGTGTAGTAGACTTTGATGTTGCAGATGTAGTGGCATCTTCCCCATAATTTCCCTGTTCTGTTGTCATCTTAAAACTAACTCCTGATGCTAGGGTGTTTACTTTCAAGTTCAAATCTGAGGTCTCCCTTTTTGAGGTGAGTAATTCTTGTCTAAGATCTCGGTTTTCCTTCCGAACTGCCACTAATTCCTTTTGTAACCCTTTCAGTATTTCACCTAACCTCTTTAAATCTAAACCTTCTGCCATTCTACTCAGGCGCAATATACACTTGGGCACTTCACTCTGTCAGAGGTGCTTCTCAATTCCAATTGCCTTGCGCAGGAGCAGAACGTTGCCTGTTTACCCAATTCCTCGCCACTATCCCTCAGCCCACGCAATTCACTAATGTGGGGAATGTCTGGAATGCTAAACAGACCCTCTCCTCGGGTCAGCGTGGTGGCCATATTGGACCTGGCCTCTGCCTGCTCTTTACTAGCTGTATGCACACGGGGACGGAAACGGACCTGAAGACTTCGCCGCTGTGCTTTGCTAGTCGGGTTCCTGACAATAGGTTTCAGGGGTGTTATAGTCAGCTGGACCATTCACTCGTACAAAACCATTGAATTTCCTCCGTTATAGATAGTTCTACTAACTATAACTCGCGCGCCCGCAATCCACTGCTGATAATGTCACATATTACATTCATGACATGGTCAGTGACATCACTGATGACATCTCAAATGACATCACTGATGACATCATCCACATGACACTCTGATACACCTCATCATACACTAGTATAACCTTTCAACACTCATTATAAAATATGGAGTACCATATTTGAAACCATTGACACACCAAATCAAGTTTCTACAAACCCACTCAGTGATTCCTACATCTACACATATCTAAACGCTTACCTATAGATTCACTCATACATGCTGAGAAAGAGCAATAGAACATTATTAAATATACTTATACACCTACATCGACATTACACACCAGCACTTCCTATTCACATATGCAGTCATCCTACTCACTTATACAAGCAATTGATCATACTTACATTTACGAATCTACACACTTATACAAACACCACTTTATTTATTCATATAGATAGTAACTCATACTTAGTGTCTTATAAAATCACTATTACAAGTATACAGTTTTCAATGCAGTCACTAATACAATCACTGAGTCTTAAGTATACTTATTTATAAACAACTGTCACATACACTGCCTTTTCTATTTCTACTTTGTTGGACATGTATCATTGAGAAATATATTTACTCATCAGCACACCCATAAAGGGATTCACTCACCCAAACAAGTGTTTCCACATGCAGTCTTAACCTCATACACCTACTAAATCAACTATTTACAGATGTTTTGACAGTCACACACCTCCCACCCAACCACACACACATTCACTCTCCCATACAAATAGTCACATAACTAATTAATATCTAATGTAGACTTTAACATAGCTAGTAACCATGTTATGTAGTTGTTTACGCAACAAGAGATACCGTGAAACAGATATTCACACAGTTTAATCACTAACCTATATATTTAGTGAGACACTTTAAATTAGTCACTTAGACAGTCAATCACAGTGCTACTAAATCCTCCATCCAGACACTTACACATACACTCAGACTTCAATGCAGATTGCTATATATATAATACTTATTTAAATATCGAACCAAACCACATTCACTACGTGATGTCATCAGTGATGTCATTTGAGATGTCATCAGTGATGTCATCTGTGATGTCACTGACCATCAGGCCCTGACTGGCAATAGCAGGCACCGGGCAATCCCCCGGTGCGCCGCACAGGTGGGGGCCCGTTTTGGGCCCCTGGGGGCCTTTTTTGTTACAGGGCTGTTTGTGCAGCATAGCTGCAAAATCGGCCCTGTACCAAAACCGGCCGAAAACAGGCCCTGGGAAAGAGCTCTGCGTCACCTCCAACCCCCCCGAGTTGGGAGGGGGGGCCGGCCGAGCACTTTGCCAGGGTTCCCAGTCCGGCACTGCTGACCATGTCATGAATGATGTAATATGTGGCATTGCGGGCGCGCGAGTTATAGTTAGTAGAACTAACTATAATGGAGGAATTTCAATGGTTTTGTACGAGTGAAATGTCCAGCTAACTATAACACCCTATATATATATATATATATATATATATATATATATATATATATATATATATATATATATATATATATATATATATATATATATATATATATATATATATATATATATATATATATATATATATGTATATATATATATATATGTATATATATATATATAATACAAGCTCCTCCTCGGATTTCCCAGTGTTTCAGGCAGCAGCGCACGCCGGCAAACGAGGGAACGGTCCACAAGAATCAGCAAAGGTGATTTATTGTTGCAACCACTCAGAGAACAGCTACGCGTTTCAGGCGAACTCGCCCTTGTTCACACTGCAACATTACAACACATGAAATGCTTATTTTATATTTGCTCAACCATGTTGACACCCACTCTTAGTGACATCACCAATCACGTGATACAGGAATAAAAAGTGAAGAAATACTACTACTTGTAGTTGAAGCAGCAAGGATTTTTGCACATTTAAACATTTAAATTTACAGGATAAATCCCAATAGGACAAAATATGTAGTAAAAATCGACAAGGAATAATGTTATAAGTTTAGGAATATAGAAACTATGTCTAGATATTATTTCATACAAATGGCAAAAATAATTGAGGATAACAATATAAATACATATTTATAATTTCACCTAAAAGACTCTAAAGTGAAAGAGTCTTATAGACATATGCTGAATGCCAAAAACTTGTCAATAACTACAACCGCCATGTGCAAAATACAGCCAAGCAGCAATAAATGGACAAAAGTGCAAACGTTATGCAGATATATGTGCAAAGTAAGCAGGAAAAAGTATAAAACTGACAATATCAAGAGACAATATCATATTCATATTAAGAGCTTCTCAGATCCCTGAGATATAATCGCTACAAAATTTCTATGACTTTCATCTACCTCTTAAAAACAGTCAGTATCAAAAAGTATCAAAAAAGTTAAAAACCCACA